>NW_026126540.1:10045000-11520000 GCF_943737965.1 Phodopus roborovskii | reverse complement strand
TCTTGGGACTCTTTTCCTCCTACTGGATTTCCTTGTCCATCCTCAGATTGAGGGCTTTACTTTATCTTATAGTATTTTGTTTTGTAGAATTCAGTAATTGTTTCTTTGAGTTCTGCTCTTTTCTGAACATAGACAAATGGGGAGTGGATCCAGGATACAGGAGAGATGACTGGAGTTGACAGATAAGGAGAGTGGGGAAATGGTGATTGGGACATATTGTAAGAGAGAAAAATCTATTTCAATACAAAATAAAAAGGAATAACAATTTTTAAAGAAGTCATGAAGTTTATAGGGAGGTGTCACAGTGAAATAAAGCAGGGAGAGAGTAATGGAAATGATTTAAATATAATACATATGTACAGAACCCTAAAAAATGAATAAAATTATGTCAGGATGTTTAATTACCTTCATTGTCAGCATAAGAGTTTTTCCAGAACTTAGAAATAAATATGTTATCTGGATTCTCATTCAGATGTAGAAGTCATCTAATTCAGTAACATCTTAAGTTATTTTTAGTTCTAATGAAACACAACAACAGATTGGCTATGACAAAATAAATACTTTTATCATGGCTCATGATTATGGTCAAATGTCAACATCTAGTATAAATCTTGTTTTTGGGAAAGTTCCAATGACTTGAAGGACTGAAAACTAGAAAAACAGGAACATGTGACATCAGACTTCACTTTTTGTCTTGAAGTAAACACTGTTTAAGTTAGGACAAATCTCTTGAATTTCTTTCATCTTAGCCACTAATCAAAGGCCCTACTTCTGAGTAAAGTAGTTAGATTAATTTCTACAATTTCAGGAACTCACTCAAGAGATTACACTCCCATGTGAAGGCTGAAGGAACAAAGCAAGCACAATGCCACAAGAAGTTGTCTCTTAAATCAAAATTGCTTCTCTTATGAAGTATTTGTCTTTGTTTCTAGAAGGAATATGTAAAAATTTGAAAGAAATGTATTATAAAGAGAAACTATTACTATGCCTCTTAAAAGAAGGTATGCAGTTAAAAAAATTTATTTCTTTTCATGTTTTATGTATTAGGCCCTAATGTTTTGAAACAATACCTACATTACTCACACAGTTTTTTCTCTAGTGTGTTCATCCCTTGTTGAAAATTTGAATAGTTCTGATAGTTACTAGGAATTTTCAGATAATATTACTTTTTTATTAAAGAGAAGAATGTATAAAGTTAACAGATGTGAGGGAGGAACAACAAAATACTATTGAAGAACAAAAAAATACTATTGATTGGATTTTAGGAAAATTCAATCATGTTATAGGTATCTATATTATAAAACAAAAATAGAAATAATCTCAAGTATTGTGAAAATTAATGAAGTCATAAAGTATTATTAATATGGCAGTAAGTATGTGGTACTTTCTGAATAGACAGTTGTCTTTTAAGAAAATTTTTAATGGTAGAGAGAGAGGATGATTGAAAAAGTAAGCCAATTATATAGGCCAGAATTTGCAAGGCAGGACAATTAAATAAGCTTATCTGAAAACGGAGAACATTCATTATATGATAGAACCAATTTAATGTGTTTAAAGTTTTTTATATATTTTTTTCATTTAAATTTGCTATTACAATATACTGCATTTCCATGATTCAAAATAAAACAATTAAACATGCAAATTGAGGAAAAACTTTCACATCTTTCTGTATCTAATATTTCTGCCACAGATAATATTTTTTTCTACTCTCCAATATAATCTTGTCAGGATTCTAATAATAAGTATATTTGTACTCCCTCCAAGGGTTTAAATGCCATTTCATTGTTTTTAACTGATTATGAGAAGAAGATGAAACATTCTTTTCTTTTCTATTTTTCTGCTAATTTATCTTTGTCTTGCTTCTGTCTAGAGTTATCTTGTTTCACATAGTTCCTGTATCCTTTGGTTAGATTATGGGATAACTTCCATTAGTTTCTACTTTATCTTAGTGGTTTCTCATTATCCTGTTTTCAAGAAAGAATCCTAGTTTCTGCTGGGTTTCTAAAACAATGATAGTCATCATTATTACATCAAAAACTTGATATGACTTTTGGTAGAAATCATCCCGTTGTGACTTTGACTTATTATCACATAAGCAAAGTAATATTATCTCCAACTACACATTTGGAGTTCCCAGGACTCACTCCTGTTATCATAACATATGAACAAAGCTAATTACATTGAGGCTGGGGAAAAGGACATAAACCACACTAAGTGCTCTTTGTGTGGATAACTGTTGTTGTTGTGTCTTCTCCTTTAGAGCACTTTTCAGCAGAAACATACTGCTTAGCTCTCAAGGCCTTGGTACAAGAATATTTTTCAATCAAATTGTGTCCATGCTTTGGAACAGGGGAACTTATCTACTGAAAAGAATTCTTACATACAGGGTTAAAATTCTGAAGGTATAGTGAATGGTTTTTAAACATGAACATGAGCAGGTCTACCAGGAAAATGGGAATATGTATGTGATGCTGGAGCCTGCTGCTAACTGCTGTAAGTTCCAATGTGTTGTCATTCTTGCATTATATACTTGTGGCTATGAATGCTAAATTCTCCATTCCTTACACACCCTTCATTAAACATGAACATCTTACAGAACAAAGCAAGGAAGAGAGAGAATGGCCTTCTTCTTGTCCATATTTCTTCGATATGACAATTTTAAGGAACTTTAACATAAAGGATAATATGTTGAGAATCCTTATGTGGCGACCAAGAAAAACCAATATAAGAAACAAATGAGTTGAAAATAAGTTTAACCTTGTAAATTATGTTTTGGGTGTTCCTTAGCCTAAGGAAAAAAATTAAGAGGAAAAAAGGCAACAACAACAATGAAATAGCAGTTGACCTGAACTTTGATTTTTTTTCTTTTTTTTTTTTATTTAAATGAAAAGAAACATTTATAGACAATATTTGGGAATTTGGGCGTCGTTCTTTCCAAACTACTTCCTGCTGGTAAGGGGCGCTGCCATGGGGGATTCGAAGAAGATTCAAAAATCCTGGCTTTATTCTGTAAGGCTGCTTCATCCAGCTGCTTTGAATGTAGGATTACCTGGTACTCTGTTTCAGGTGGTCTGGCTTGATCAAACCACATTAGTCTAGAAGGAATCCACATCTTTTCATTTTCTGTGGAAACAAAAATAGAAATTCTTTTCGCCAGTAACTTGTCCTTGAACTTAAATTTTGGAGTAAAAGCATTATTTTTTTAATTTAATTTATTATTTTACATGTCGATCCCAGTTCCCTGTCCCTCCTTCCCTCCCTCACTCCCTCACTCCCTCCCTCCCTCCCTCCCTCCCTCCTTCCCTCCCTTTTACCCTCTCTGCCCTCTCACATGCACTCTAACCACCCTCCTGTCCCCCCACCCCAATTCCATATGTAGGGGAATGTCATCCAGTTGGGGTCATGAGGTCTGACAGGTCATGTGAAGTAGGGACTAGGGCTTCTCTCCTGTCACTAGATTAAGGCAGTTATCCCTCCATAGGGGATGTGTTAACAAGGTCCTTTTGTGCACCAGGGATACATCCTGGCTCCACTGTCTGAGGTCCCTTAGACTGCTCAGTCCTTCTGGCTGAGACCCATATTCAGGGAGGCCTGAAGCAGTCCCATGCTGGCTTCCGAGCTATCAGTCTGGTGGCCCATTAGCTCCTCCTTTTTCAGGTAAGCTGTCTCTATTTGTTTCTGCCGCCTAGTCTTGTCCTCTCCATCTGCATCTGGGTTCTACTTCGACTCAGTGTTCATGTATGGGTGTTTGCTCCTGTTTACAACAGGTATTAAATGAGGGCTCCATGGATAAGTAAGTTAGTTGTTGATCTCACTCTCCGGGAAGGGCATTTATGGTAGCCATTCCACGGAAGCTCAAATCATTAGTTGGCAGCAGTCTTGTAGTTCTCTAGACCTTTCTTTGTGTTCAATTTTATATTGTGACTGGGTTACCTCATTCAGGATGGTTTCTTCAAGTGCCATCCATTTGCCTGGGAATTTCAAGGTATGATTATTTTTTCTGCAGAGTAGTATTCCATTGTGTAGATGTGCCACATCTTCATTAACCATTCTTCAGTTGAGGGGCATCTAGGTTGCTTCCAGGTTCTTGGTATTACAAATAGTTCTGCTATGAACATAGTTATTGGAGAGGATGTGGAGAAATGGGAATACTCCTCCACTGCTGGTGGGAGTGCACACTCATACAGCCATTTTGGAGATCAGTATGGCATTTCCTCATGAAAATGGGAATTAGTTTACCACAGGACCTGGCAGTCTGTCTCTTAGGCATATACCCAAATGATCCACATCCATGCAGCAAAGACATCTGTTCAACTTTATGTTTATTTCATTAGTTCTTAATTTTTACATTATTAAGAATAAATCATAAAAACTTAATTTTTATTATTCATTGCTTAGCATGAAACATAACACATATGGAAATAATTGAATCTTATACATTGAGTGATACCATTTTTTTTTTTTTTTGACACATTGTGAACATTCCTATATCCATAGAAAGTGGTTCATGAAATCATCATAGCTTATGCAGATTCTGGGTCATTATATTACTGATTCATCAGGATAGAGAGCTAACATCATTTGTGTGATTTGGACAAGATTTAAGGCAACTCATATGAAAATAAATATTTACATTTATATATTAAATTCTTCCAACTCATAGAGTAAAGCTACTTGGTGAAATTCAAAATAGAATTTTCATATTTGTACTTGTCTGTGTTAATCCTAGGTGGACAGTTATCACTGTTATTGATTATTTGACATTTAATGAGATCTACATTTTCTAATGAGTAGAAAAGTTTACTTTGTGTAAACTTAATTTTTGCAAGGATAATAGAAAATAAAACACTGAGATTTTGAATCACCTAATGTATCACAGAATTTTAAAAGCAGCAAGTAAAGATATTTTTCTTTTTAAAAAGGAAAAACATTCACCTTTTAATTGGGTAATAATATAGACTTCAATGAAATTCTTGTGTATATTGCAATGTCTTAGATTTTCAAGCTCTGCCAATAAATCTATTAGTTTCTTAAGATAACCAATATGCATCAACTAGACATCCCATTGTCTATACTCTTTACATTTGATCACCATTTACATTTAAATAATATTTGTGAAAACTACGAAATATAAAATTATGTATCCTGTCTCATTAGAAATATTTAGATTAGATAATATTTATTTTATATATTCTCATTTTCCTGTTATGGTGCATGAGACATTGAAACATATTCTCAAGTTACTAAAATTAATGTACACAATTACATTTCAGCTGCAACACTTTTGACTCATAACAGTGACCAGGGAGGCAAAATTTCCATAAAGTTACCTTAAGTGCCACTCAAATACCAGTGACAAACAAGAGCTGTCTAATTGGATGTAGGCCCATTAAACAGGTGGGATATCATGCCTCCTATGAGAAATCTAGCCATCTTCCTGGAATTAATGAAATCATAGTCTAAGAAAAGTAATCTATTATCACCACTTTGTTAGACCACCATAATTCCTTGCTACATATTACTTTTTAAGATGACAAAACAAAATACAAGTTGAAGCAAAAACTATCATATGGAACTGGACCAAACAATTCAACAGGAAGGAAAAATTCTCAGGAGTAGACCAGAGTCAGAAACACTTTCTCATAGTCAGAAGACCATATAGTACTAAGCTAAGAGTCTTAGTATATACACAGAGAACATGGGGCTGGCTTGTGTAGGCTCTGTGCTTACTGCTACAGTGTCTAAGATCATACATATCTCAATTCATTGAGTCAGAAGGCTTTGTTCTCCTGGTGTCCTCCATCATCTTTGGATTTTTATCATCTCCCTCATCATCTTTGGGATTCCCTGAGACCTAAGGGAAGAGGCTCGATGGAAATCTCTACTTTATATTCTCTCTCTCTCTCTGAAAAATGACTGACTGTGAGTCTGTGAATATGTTCACGTCTGTTTTGAGAGGAAGCCTCTGTGATAATGAATGGACAAGGCACTGATATATGAGTATAACATAATATTATTAGAAATCATTTTTTTTCTTTTTTTCTTTCTTTCTTATTTGTTTGTTTGTTTGTTTTACCAGTAGTATTTAGATCTAGATTTTAGATCTCTGGGTTACCAAATCTCTAGTTATTAGTTACACAAGCAGTTTTGAGTGTGGATTCTTTTTCCTGCAGTGGGCCTTGAGTTGAATTAGACATTGTTTGGCTACTCCCACAAGTTTTTGCCACCATTGCCCTAGTATATTTTGAAGGAAGAACAGATGGTAAGTCAAATGTTTTGTGACTATCCTGGTTCCCACATTTCTCTTTCACTGTACTGCATAGCATCTTTGTGTACAAAAGAGACTAGAATATAAGATTAAATGTTCCATGCAGATATCAGCTTTACTTCACCATGTTCAATGGGGTGTATGGACAACATCATCAATGGGGCCCCACTGTCAGATTACCAAGAGCAAGATTGTATTATCAATGGGACTCCCTTTCCTAACAACTCAATTGAGTGCACCCTAACTCTACCACTGGACTCCTGACGTGGTGTCAATTGATAGCGATTTGAAACTGTGCACACATATTTACTAGGTGTCCTCATTAGGATCATCTTAGATAGCAGGAACTTTCCACTGCACTGTGTTTTACCTTGAACCTCAAATGCGTCACCAATTCCATATATTCCCCATATTCTCTCCATCTACCCCATCTATCATTCCACCTGATTCCATTCTGTCCCCATTCCCATCTTCACCTGCTCTCCATCATCCCATGAAATACATTTTATTTTCTCATCCCAGGGAGATTCCTCAGTCACCTCTAAATCTGTCCTCTTTACATATCCTCTCTGGGTTTATGAATTATATCTTGGTTACTATTTATGACTAATATCAACTTATAAATAAAATATTTATCGTTGTAGATCTTGGTTACTTCATTCAGTATCATATTATTCTAGTCCATCTACTTGGCTGCAAATTTTATGATGTCATTTCATTAAAAAACAAAATAAAACTCAGTAATATTCCATTGTGTAATATGGCATATTATCTTTATCCATTCATTTGCTGATGAACATGTAGGTTATTTCCAGGTTCTGGTTATTATGAATAAAGCCAGACTAAATAGAGTTGATCAAATGTTCTTGTGGTATGGTATATTCTTTGTATATATGCCCAAGGGTGATATACCTGGGACTTGAGGTAGATCAATTCTAAAGTATCTGTGGAAGCACTACAATGATTTCCATGTTGGTAGAAAATGATTGCATTCTCACCAGCAATAGAGAAGTGATTCCATTGTTTCTCATCCTTACCAGCATGAGCTGTCATTTATGTTTTCTATCTTAGTGATTCTAACAGGTGTAAGATGAAATCTCAAAGTAGTTTTGATTGGCATTTCCCTGATGACTAATGGGATTGAACATTTCATTACACATTTTTCAACCATCTCAGATTCCTATACCAAGAATTCTCTTTTTACATTTAAACCCTGCATTTATGTGGGTTATTAATTTAATGATATATAGTTTATTTGTTCTTTATAATTTTTGGTAATAGTCCCCTAGTAGGTGTGGAGTTAGTTAAGATCTTCCATTCTGTAGGTTGCTGCTTTGTTTTATTGATGGTGTTATTTGACTTATAAAATTTCAGATTCATGAAGTCCAACTTATTAATTGTTGATACTAGTGACCATATTATCAGTGTTCTTTTCAAAAAATTGTCCCCTTTACCAACATATTCAAAACTATTCCCTACATTCTCTTCTATCAAATTACATGTATCTGGATTTATGTTGAGACTTTTTATCCACTTGGACTTGATAAATATGTATCTTTTGCAGATTTCTACATTCAGATCCAGTTTGACCAGCTCCGTGTGTTGAAGATGTTGTCTTTTTATTCCAGTGTATATTTCAATCAATAAAGTTTACCTCCTAAAACTGAGAAGCTTCTGTATAGCAAAGGAGAAAGTCAAGATAAAACAGCAGCCCACAGAATGGGAAAAGATATTCAACAACCCCACATCTGACAAAAGGCTAATCTCCAAAAAATACAAAGCACTCAAAAAACTAGTCACCAGAAGACCAAATAATACAATTTAAAAGTGGAGTACAGAACTAAATAGAAAATTCTCATTAGAGGAATCTATAATGGCTGATAGACCCTTAAGGAAGTGCTCCTTAGCCATCAGGGAAATGCAAATCAAAACAACTCTGAGATACAATCTTACTCATGTCAAATAGCTAAAATCAAATATAATGAAGAGAGTTTATGCTTGAAAGGATGTGGAGAAAGGTCCATACTCCATCCTCATTGGTGAGAGTGCAAACTCTTACAGTCACTACGGAAATCAGTATGGCAGCATTGCTGTACGGAAAGGATGTGGAGAAAGGGCCACACTCCTTCCACGTTGGTGAGAGTGCAAACTCTTACAACCACCATGGAAATCAGTATGGCAGCATTGCTGTAATAGTCAGAACCTGAGAGCAATCTATATGCCCCTCAACTGAAGAATGGATGGAGAAAATATAGTACATTTACACAATGGAGTATTACTCAGCAGAAAAAAACAAACAAACAAAAACTGGCATCTTGAAATTTAAAGGCAAATGGATGGAACTAGAAGAAACCATACAAAGTGAGGTATCCCAGTCACAAAAAGAAAAGCATTGTATGTACTCACTCATATATGGATTTTAGACATAGAGCAAAGGATTACCAGCCTACAATCCACACCACCAGAACAGGTAGGAGGCAAAGAGAATCTTGAGAGAGACATACATGTTCCCCTGGAGAAGGGGAAAGCAACAAGATCGCCCAAGAAAATTGGGAGCATGTGGGGAGGGGAGAAGGAGTTAGGGTGAAGAACAGTGGAGAGGTGGGCATGGGAGAGCAGGAAGGTTAAGTCGGGGAAAGAATAGAGGAGAGGAAGAAAAGAGATACCATAATAGGGAGAGCCATTATAGTATAAAGAGAAATCTGGCACTAAGGAAATTTCCAGATGTCTACAAGGATAACCCCAACTAAAATTCTAAGCAATAGTGGAGAGGATACCTTAAATGGCCTTCCCTGATAATGAGATTGATGACTACCTTATAAGCTATCTTAGAGTCTTCATCCAGTAGCTAAGAGAAGCAGAGGCAGATTCCCACAGCTGAACACTGAGCTGTACTCCTGGAATCCAGTTGCAGAGAGGGAGAAGTAATAAGCAAAGGGGTCTAAACCAAGCTGGAGAAACACACAGAAAGAGCTGACCTAAACAGTGGGGAACTTATGAACTCCAAACTTATAGCTGTGTAACTAGCATAGAACTGACACAGACCTCTTGAATGTGGGTCTCAGTTAGGAGGCCTGGGTAGTCTATGAGACGTCTGACAGTGGAACCAGGATGTATTCCTAGTGTACCCACAGATTTCAAGAGCCCATTCCCCATGGAGGGATACTCCCTTCACCTAGAGACATTAGGGAGGGCTTTTGGCCCTACCACAAATGACTTGACAGATTTTGATAATCCCTCATGAATGGCCTCAACCTCCCTGGGGTTGGATGTGTGATAGGATGGGAGGGATCCTTGGGAGGCATGGGAGGATGGGAGGGAGAGGGAACTGAGATCAACATGTAAAATAAGGAAATAAAATAAGGAAAACATTTTAAAAATAAAAAAATAAAATATTAACAGATTATGCAAAGCCCCATCCTATAGAATACATGTAGATTACAGCTGTGGTATATGTGGCTCAAGGAACAAAAACACAAAGAAGGGGTGGGTGTAAGAGCTAGAACATCAAGAAACTTGCTGTACAGGAGATGTATACATGAGACCACAACAGTGGCAATATTTATAGATATTCTAATATAGGAGGGAAATAACATGGAGTCTTACCTCTATACAAAAACTATAGGTAGGTAACTTATTACTATGTAGGCCTATATTGGTATTTCAGTATGAAATAGTCATCTCTGGAATCGTACACCATTAAACAAAAATTAGACTTAGCAGGGAGTATTTATAATATATATATATATATATATATATATATATATATATATATTTGCAATAGTATTAATCAAAGAACAAAATAAGCCTTCAGATTGAGAGTGAACAGGCATGAGAGACTACCTTGGGTTGGGATTAAAACAATATGGAAACTGGAATGGATGGGAGTTCAATGGGAACAATCTTGGGAGGGGAGTGGGAGAATGAGAGAGGAAACTGGAATTGGTACGTAAAATAAGGTTGTTTAAAAAATAAATTAAAATAATGAAAATTTACAGTCACATAGAGTTGATGATGTCTGTAGAAAATTAGTGTGTGTGGGAATAGTACTCAATCTTAGTTTTCATCTTCTCTTCACTTATTTATTTTTGTATTTTGTTTATGTATTTCTTTATGAAACATTTGAAAGGTACAGCTGTATTTTACATATTGCTGGGAAATCTGTATTTGAATGTTTTGTCTTTGCAAGTTCACATTAAATGATAAAAAGTTATTTACAAATGGCTTCAAGTAAAATAGTAGTAAAATAGAAAGGTGTTACTTCAGTGATTTGCTAATATTTTTGCAGAAAAACAAGACTAGATGTATTTTGAATGGCAAATATTTTTCCATTCACCTATTTTAAATCAATAAAGCATAAGCATAAAAGCAGAGATTACCTTGGCTTTTATGTAAATTAAGTGTTGATCATAAATTAAATATTTGAATTTCTCTTTGTTTTGAAAGGTTTATATTGCTGCAAAATAGTTTTTTGTTCTGTTTTTTTAGTTTGTTTGTTTTTTGATTTTTGCATTATTTTAGAGACAGGATCCTGTGTGGTCCAGGCTACCCTGAAACTAATGATGTAGCTAAAACTTACCTAAAGTTGACCTTAAGCTTCTGATGATTTAGAACTGGTATCATAGTGTACCTATGCTCCAGGTTTGATTATGTGGTGTTGGAATCCACAGTTCTCATTTGCTTAGCAAGGACTTAATAATTGAATGCATTTCCTAAGTTCTAGGAAGATTGATACAGTATAGTAAAATGGACTTTTATATATTTTAAATATTTATATATATATTATAATTTTAAAAATACATTAAGCAATGTCTGCTTTAATATATGCATGATTCAATTTGTTCTACTCTTTCTTCCTTCCTTCCTTTCTTTCTTTTTTTCTGCTTCTGCTTCATCCAATTTACCTACTGCACCTTTCATTCTTTGACACCTTCCTCTTCTCTGACTTTTTCTTTTTAGTGTTTTCCTTCCTCTTTGTCATCTGATTTCTCTTCTCCATTCTATCTGAATTCCCTTTATTAGTGAGTTTTATTATGATCTTTGGACTAAGATTGATGACAGCTTTTCAGAAAGTTTCCCAAAGGGTACTAATTAATAGCTTAAATGTAGAGCTTTTATTTTATCACCTGTGGACAAATGCGGTAACGAATTGTTTTTTGAAAACACTACACTAAGCAAAAGACAAATAGAAACACAGCTAGTATCAGTATCCTGGGGTTCCTTATTTGTGTAATAATTAGCAATTCAATATAACTCCCATGTCATCTAAAATTAAACTTGATTACCCAAAGGAAACAAAACAATGACATATTGTTTATCACCTAAAATTTACACAAATCCGTTTGTCAAACATAAAAAGTGTGTGACAGACATGTTACACAGTTGGTCACCACTTGAACTCCAACTTGGCAGCTTCTCAGGGCTGAAGCAAAGCCAAGCAGTGTCTGTCAAGCTGCACTCATTGCTGTAATTGTGGCCTACCCGATTAACAGAAATAGCTAGTGTTTCTCTTTCATCATTTGGCTTCTGCACACTAATTATTTCTACATTAAAAATTGTGCATTACTCTTATTTAAATTTATGGATGACTTCTTTTTTTTTAATTTTTCATTGGCAAACAGTTTTTTCATTATACCACAGAATTTTAACATTTACAGGGTACATTTGTTTTCAATCTCATGTGACAATTATTGATACCATTATCGTTAACTCTGATTTCCCCCAAAACACTAAAATTTACTTTTTGTATTCATAGTTTGAATATCTATGCTATACTTTCTGAAAGATATATTCTAATAACATGGATACCATTTTATAATAGTTGATATATTACTATGTTAAACATAATTTCTAACATAAATATGTACTACTTTTTAATGTAACAAACATTATAATGATGATGCAGTCCTTCAAGTAACAAGCAATTACAAATTATATACCAAAACAGGTACAGTTCTTTGCAGTGCAGAACTGTTATTTTCTTAATATTATACCATTTATTTCCCAGAAGAAGCAACTCCCCAAAATTAGCATTCTAACAACAACAAAGGTTTATTGTCTTCCCTTTGAACTTCCATTCCCAGACTAGGAATGCAGCTCAGTGTCAGATTGTTTGCTGACTATAAATAAAGTTTGGAATTAATCTTAAGTAGAAATAAGTAAATTGGAAAGAAAAAGAAAAGGAGTAGGAAAATTATGTCATTGTTGAATAGTAAATATTTGGATATTACTTTAATGACTCCTAAAATTTTAACCATATATCATATTTGAACCTATTCTAATCAATGTATGTTAAGATCTCTTATGTCCACCTTACTGTCATAATTTTAATTGAGGAAATTATTTTCAGTAATTAACTAATATCAGAGAAGTGGTATGTTTGTTATAAGCAGTGTGATCCTAAATGTGGCAAGGCAATGAGACCTGTGGAAAAGTCTCATTTTAGTAATAGATCACATGTGATGTGTGGTGCTAGAAACCATATGAGGTATTACGTAAGCAATCTAATGAGGGGTTGAATTTAAGGAAAGCATTGAATCCCACACACAGACCAGGTAGGATGTGGAGAGGTCAGTTATTATGAACTCAATGTGCCTAGATATAAAATGTTCAGTTTTATTTTTGTTTGTTTCTTTTTTATCTTTAAAATATTTATTCACCAAAATCACAGGAACCAAGAACAATTAATAAAATGGAAACTACATGAAACTGAAAGGTCAACATCATTTAGACAAAAAGGCAGGATACAAAATAAAAAAAAATATTAACTTCAGGACTGATAAAGGCTAATATCTAAAATGTGACAAGTAACACACACACACACACACACACAGAGAGAGAGAGAGAGAGAGAGGGGGGGGGAGAGAAATTAAGAGAACACATAACTAAATTAAAAATGGTGTACAGATCTAAAAGAGGAAAATTTGGTTGAAAACACCAAAAGAACTATCCAATATCCTATGTCATTATGGAATAGTGAAATAAAATATCTTCCCGATTTCATCTTATACCATTAGAAAGATCAAGATCAATAAAACATGTGACAGCTTAGGCTGGCATGTATGTGGAGTAAGAGAAACTGCTGCAAGTACAAAATTATACAGCCGCTATGAAAATTGTGTGTCAGTTCCTGTAGATGCTAGGACTAAATGTACCTCAACATCCAGCTATATCACTCATGAGAATATACCCTAAAGATTCTACATTATATTACATAAACACTTGCCTAAACTTGTTCATTCCTGTTCTGTCTCTAACAAGCAGAAATTAGGCTCACATCAATGAATGAATGAAAAAAGAAAAAGTGATACATTTACATCATAGGAAACTAATCAGCTGTTTATAAAAAAGTAAAATCATGAAATTTATATGTAAATAGATGAAGCTACACAAAATCATCTAGAGTGAGGTAACAATACCTATAAAGACAAATTGGTTATGTATTCACTTTTGTGTGTGTCTTTGATAAGTAATCTACAGTTCATATAACCAAAGATGATAATATGGAATGAGGACTATGGATTAAGAAAAACTCTTCCTAGGAAGGGGAAGTAGAATAGATAGCTGTGAATGTAGACAGAGCAGGGGAGACAGGAGCAAAAGAGCAAATGAAGAGGGCAATACAACCAGGAATAAGGGAGGAATACAGTGGAGGACAGCTGAAAGTGAAGGCCTTTTAGGGGTGAAATCTAAACCTAAAAAAACAGAAGCTCCTAAAAATATATGTATAGAAGAAATATAATGTAAATCACTGGATAGGTGATGGGAGATGTCATTCTGTAAATATGTTTCTCATATTGGTTAATGAATAAAGCACTATTTACCAATAGGAAAGCAACATAGGAGGGACTAGGAGACTAGGAAGAGAGAGGAAGTTGTAGGGAGAGATTCAAGATGGAGCGTGGTGAGAGAAGAATGCTGGCCCCTCTCTCTGGTAAGATGATACCACGTGGAAATATTTAGATTAATAGATATGGGTTAATATTTAAGACAGTGCTAGCTGATAAGAAACTAGTAACTGGCCTACAGCTTTATATCTAATAGAGCATCTCTGTGTGTTGTTTGGGGCTGGTGGGGCTCTGGGACTAGACAGGCAGAGAAAACATTCCCATAACATAAACTGATAGTAAGTTCCATTACAGGAAAAATAAAAACACCTGTATAACTTATTGAACATGCAGGAGTAAAGCTGATGCCTACACAGAGCTTACACCCATACTGACTACTGTTTATTGTGGAAGGTAATCTCAACACTCCCAAGGGAAAAAGGTAAGCACCAACTCAGTTATAACTTCATTGATCTACAATGCTGACATGCCTGAAAGATAACACTGGTGTGATACTGGCACAAAAGTTGTAGGTGTAACTAACCATAATCTGACCTGATTTAAAGTCTATTATATGAGATGGAACCCTTATTCAATGTTATTCAAATGGCAAAGAAAATGAGACTAGATAAGTTATGGACCCAAGGTAAAACAAATAATATTGTTCCACTAAAGGAACACATTAGTAAAATGTCTCCTAAGAACAATAGGACCAATCCAGACCCCCTGAATGTGGGTGTTAATTGGGAGGATTGCCCCATCTATGGGACCTGTGGTAGTGGATCAGTATTCATCCCTAGTATACAAATGGATTTTGGGAGCACATTCCACACAGAGGTATACTTGCTCATCCTAGATACATGGGGGAGAGCCTAGGCCCTGCTCCAAATGATATGACAGACTTTGAAGATCCTCATATGAGGCCTCACCCTCCCTGGGGAGCAGAAAGGAGATGTGATGGGAGTTTTTGGGGGAAAGTGGAGGAGGGGATGTTGAGGGAGCTGGTATTGGCATGAAGAACATGCTTGTTTCTAATTTAAATTAAATCATATTATCAAAAAATTCTGTTTTACTCATAGATCATTGTTTTCTCAACCATCATGACTAAAGCTTCCCCTTGCAGCATATATATGGGAACAAATACAGAGACTAACTACTGGGCTACATGTCAACTGAGAGACATCAGAACAGTCCCTCAAATTCCTCTCCTAAACTATCAGGGAACATTGCAGAAGATGATGCAAAAAGATTGTAAGAGCCAGTAATAATGGAACACACACACACACACACACAAACACACACACACACACACACCAAACACACCAACAAACAACAACAACAAAAGGCTTTCTAGATGCCATAGGATTGATGCCCATGAGAACTCACAGAGACTGTGACATCATACACAGGGGCTTCTGAGTTCTAAACCAAGTGGGGATCCCAGCACTGACCGGTGAAGTAGATACAAGCTCCCATCCCAAATCAAGAAGCTGTCTTCAATTGATAACTGCTCACTAAGAAAAAACAATTAGCTTTCTCCCATGAATTCTCAGTGGGTCAGTGGGTATACAAACATAAATAAGGGCAGGCTCTATGTCCAGCAGTAGATGGCCAACACAAAACAAACCCACTGGTAATTAAGAGAGGTTGTTTTCCCTTCATGCTTTATCTGCCCTCCTTTTTTCCTTCCTTCCTTCCTTGCTTCTATCCATCTCTTTCTGTGTCTCTCACTCTCTGTCTCACTGGTCTTTTGATTATCTCTTATGGTTTCAAAATTCTGTTTTGAGAGAGAGAGAAAGAGAGAAAGAGAGAGAGAGAGTTACTTGTCTTTCTTTGGTTCTTTTCTTTTCTGTTTTATCCTGCTCAAGTTTGTTTATACTTAATTTTATTGTTCTTTTTTCTTGTTTTGTTTTGAGATACCTGTTTGCTATCATGAATGAGCAGGAAAGGGTATAGATTTGGGGAGGTAGAGAAGAGGGGAAATGGGGAAGATCTGAATGGGGGTGGGGATTGGAAACTATATGAAGAATCAAGAGTTTGAATAATATATTTTCAATAAAAACCACAATAACCAAGTAAAAATACATATTTTAATGTCATGAACTATAAATGAATTATACTGCTTAATAATCCTAAAGTCAGCATTTCATTTTTTGTCAAATAATTTAAATCTCCAGAAATATATGTATATTGTTCAACTCTTCAAATAGGTGTATTCAAATAGATGTTATAATATTAAAGATATCAAAAGATAAAATATGGGAGTAAAGATAAAAATCCTATAGGGCAGGGAGAAATAAAAACATCAAAAGTATAATATACTGATTCACAATATAATATCTTATATACAAGAGATGAGATGAAACTAATGCTTTGATGAACATAGATACTTTCAGGACAGAAGCCACATTCAGAGATGAAACAGTACAAACCAGTCATTTTTCTTCTTTAAGCTAGTATGAGTACATTGGTTCCTTTATATCTGGAATGGCAAAGGGTGGAACAAACACTACTGAGAACTGTGGTACAGAAATTCCCAGGATGAATGACTCCTAAGTGAGAAGCCCCACAGATGGTCAGTAGAACAAATTATAATCGTGTGGATGTCACATACCCTGAGAATTTTCTGGTTTCAATTTCACTGTCCAATACATCTAAGTTTATAACAAAGCTTCAAATTTAAGTATTTGTAAGGTGTCAGTCCTTAAAATTTTTGGTATGTTGCAAATACTTTAAACTCCAGAAAAAAAATATAGTGGACAGTTTACAGATCATAATTCCATGGTTTTCTGCCTCAGTGTGTGAAGCAACATCAATTCTAAGCATCTAGATGACAAAATCCTAAGAATAAACTGAAGGCTGTTAATGATAAAGGTAAATTTGTTCAACTTCTAAAAGTGTACAGATGTCAGTGTTCTCCCATTCATCATAAACCTCCGCATGGAGGTTACAAGCATTGTACTGAAGAAACAAAGGCATAAAAATCTGTAGCAGAAACTAATTGTGGATTAATGCTGGTTGGAGAAAGTTAAATAAATGTTTCTGCAGAGTAAGTTTGGCGACAGTTTAACGGGGGATGTTGGCTATGATGGCCTGTTTTTAACACAAAACTTGCAAACGTTATACATGAACCTGTAAATGGAGTTCTTAATTGGTATATTTAATAAAAATCCAGAGTCAGATATAGAGAAAAATAGATCAAAGTGAAAATACAAGCCTCAGCCACATCTTACCTCCTTGTCTTAGCAGACAAGAGAGCGAGTTCATGTCTCTCCCTGCTAATATCCCAGCTAATAATCCAGCTATTTCATGTCCTGTCTGTCTTTACAGACCTCCAGACCTCTATATTTGGTTAGTGGTAACCTCCATTCTCTGTCATTCAGACAGATGTCACCATACAAATCCACAGTTACCTATAGATGTTATATGTCAGAAATTAAGTTTTGAAGAACTTTTTTTGCTTGTAATATTTTGTAATACTTAAACATTTATAATTTCCTCCTTTGAGTTTTAAGATTTATAACAAGAACATTTTAGAATTGTTGATATTAAAATACTCTATAACTTATAATTGTATCATGTGTATAATAGTTTCAAGAAAAGAGGAGAAAGAAGTAAAGACAGAGTTAGGAAGAATGACTGCTCATATAATATACCAATTAGTACATTCCTGATTTGGAAACCTCAACTAATTATTGCCCCCTTAATTGAGCAGTATTTACTCAGTATTACTCAGGTGAAAAATTGTAAGGAGTATGGTTTTTCCGCCTGCTATTGGTCTTGTCCCAACACCATGCCAGCCCCAAATAACCTACTGAGACTCTGTATTTGATATAATTCTATTGGCCAGTTACTTGTTTCTTATCAACTAGCTCAGTCTTAATTATTAACCCATTTCTATTAATCTAGTATTTGTACGTGGTTTTCTCTTACCAGGGAATACGGCAGACAGTTGTCTCATTTCCCCAGTCTCTCCATCTTTACTCCTCCTTCTTACTTCCTCTTTCCTAGTCTGCCTATCTTGTTTTCCTATTGGCCAACAGTGCTTTATTCATTAACCAGTATGAGAAACATATTTACAGAATGACATCTCCCATCATCTCCTCTTTTCTGTCTAAATAAAAAGAAGGGTTTTAACCTTGACATAGCAAAATACATAACACAACAGTCATCAAATAAGAATTATAGTTAAAAATATTTAGTCCATTAATATTTAGTAAGATTTGAAGAAAATATTCCATCATCTATCCTATCCTTGTGTGTCTAAAGTCTAAGTAGCTTATCTTTAATCCTAACTAAGGAAAACTATCTGTCTTTAACTCCATCAAAGACCACAGAAGGATTATATATAAACTCTAGAAATGACAGAGACATTTTGCCTGGTTAGTCACCGGAAGTAAATAAAATAAGGAAGACAGAATAGCAACAAGAAACTCAAGGATGGTAAATGCTTGTGAAACAGTTAATTTACTTTTTTCGTTTTCTTTTTCTTTTTTTTTTTTTATCTTTTATACCTGGACCTCAGTTTCCCCTCCCTCCACTCCTTGCACACTCTTCCCACTATGTCTCTTTTGCCCTCCCCTATCCACTTCTCCTCCATTTCCATTCAGAAAAATGCAGGCCTCCCATGGATATAAACAATGAATGGAATATTAAGTTGTAGGCTAAACACTTTGTCTTGCATTAAGGCTGGACAAGGCAAACCAGTATGATGAATAAAGTCTCAAAAGACAGTGAAAGAGTCAGAAATAGCCCCTGCTCCCAATGTTAAGAGTGGCAAATAAAGACCAAGC
The DNA here is from genome assembly GCF_943737965.1 of Phodopus roborovskii. Classification (NCBI taxonomy): domain Eukaryota; kingdom Metazoa; phylum Chordata; class Mammalia; order Rodentia; family Cricetidae; genus Phodopus; species Phodopus roborovskii. The sequence continues at coordinate 11,501,113 of NW_026126540.1, read as the reverse complement.
TACACAACTGTCATATATATGCAGCCTCCTTGGTTGTCAGTTCAGTCTCTGTGAGCTCTTATGAACCCAGGGTAGTTAATTCTGTGGGTTTTCTTGTGATGTCCTTTAACACTCTGGCTCCTATAATCCTTCCTCCTTTTCTTCAGCAAGATTAACAAAGTTTGGTTTAATGTGTGACTGTGACTCTCTGCATCTGTTTCCACCACTGTTGGATGAAGCCCTCTCTGACTACTATTGGGCTAGGCAAATACCTATGAGGATAGCAAAATATCATTAGGATATATATTATGTTGATACCTTTGCTCTGCTACCCACTGAAATGATGTTGATGTCCATGGGCCTTGTTACTACTGAAGTGTTTATGAATGTCTATCTATGATCCATTCCATCACCAGAAACCACATGATGCTTTATGACTTCTTTTGTAGCAATAGTAATGGCTATAGATTCACATTTGAGAATGAGAGATATAGAAAGCTTCTGTGACAACTTTCCCCTTGCCTCTTCCACCACCACCACCACCACCCCGCACCCCAGGAAAACAATCTAGATAGGAAATCATTGAAGAGTTCTGTGTTCAACTTGCTGCAATGTAGCTATTCACACTTGATAGCTATCAGTGAGAATGGGCAAGGGGCTCATGCTTTTATTTTTCTTTTTTAAAAGGGCTTGCCACTGGGAGTTTCCGTGTGTTCCAGTGAATATATTAGCAACACAAATTGGATTTAATATATATTTTATTCTTTTTTTACTTGACATCACAGGAATATGGGATAGACCTAGGAGGAATGAGAAGTGAGTGTGATAGAATATTATATTAAATTCTCAAATAATCAATAAGATACTGTGCTGGAAATAAATGAAAACTTCAAAAATCAGAATTTTTACAACCTTAAAAGACTGTATCCACTGAAAGTCTATTTCAAAAGTTATATGGACTATTTTAGACAAAATTCAGAGCTTTATACAAATGTATAAATTGGAATTTTCAGATAGATTGAAATGACAGTTGACCAACGCAAAGATTCACAAAAAGGTTGATATAAATAAAAATAAGTGGCAAATATCAAACATTGTTTCCATTTCCACTTCAAATTATAATTGATTAGTCAGAAAGAATAAATTATTTTGAAGCTAAAGAAGGAAATCATAACACAAAACCACCCATCATTAATAAGAAGGTCATCAGATTTTCTTCTTTAGTAACTAGGAATAAGTTTGTGTGGCACTGTGCACATACTTTGCATACTTTTGATATAAATATTATAAAATGTTCTACTTGAAAATTATTAGTTACCACAGGTTGTAATGATAAAATGTATTATATTCTTCAGTAGTTTTGTATATACTGGGAGAAGTGTGAGAGTATGTCTCTGTACACATACAGATATAGTATATTCAATAAAACTTTGAGGAACACACTGAAAAAAATAATATGGTTAAAATGTGGCTTTCCTTTGCTTCCCTGTGCACGGGAAGAGATTTGGTGTACATAGAGGTCTTCATGGAGTATCTGTACTGGAATGCTATGTCATAAATTGTCTTGCAAAGAACATATGTAATCTGTATAGCTATATATATATATATATATATATGACTGAGCTGACTGTATGATCCAATTGTGAGTAGAGTGTCTGTGATCACTACATGGCTCAAATTGTGTTATTGATGGGAGAAAGTACATAACAATAAGAAAGAGAACAGAATAATTAGCATAAGCACGTTTCCTCCCAACTTATAAATATATTTCACTAGGGTATTTTTATCCCTTAAATTAGGTTACAGATTAATTATTTTATGCAAATTAGCATTCCTTTGCATCTATGTATGTGCACTATATCTATACAGAGGACAGAAGAGGATTTCAGCTGCCCTGGAATTGGGCATCATGAACTGCTATGAAAATATTAGGAGCAAACATCCTTTGCAAAAACATCAAGTTAAATGAACTGCTGAGACATCTGTCAAGTCAAGTCCCTAGGTTAGCATTTCTATTTTAAAGAATAATATTACTCTGGAAAGTCTTTCAAAATAGCAAGTAAGGCAGAATAACTAGTTGTTTTCTGACCTTATGTCCAAGAGAAATTCAGATAGTCGTTACATCTCTCTTCATGGTGCCATCAATAATGTTAGTCTAGTTTCCAGTGAAGTTTGAGACATTCTTAGGCAGTATATTTAATTATGCTTATTTATAGAAGCTAAATGTGCAATTAGCCTGTCCAGAGGGGGTCTGGTAGGTGTTGGCTTGAGCCTATTAAGTGTCATCTAATCAAATTTAAGAATTAATGCTCCCAGCAAGCAGAGTCTCCTGGAGATGTATTGGCAAAGGTGTGAAAAGGAGAGACAAATAAATTGAAAATCATTTCTGTACCAGATAATGGGCTTTCAGGTTGTTCCTCAGTGTAGATAATAAATTAGATAATAAAAATTAAAGAAATGGTAAAGGCACAGCCTTCTTGACCTGACTTATCTAATAATACAGTTTCATGATTATGATCAGCTTGCAATTATGTCCCATGTATGGACAATCACATTACTTGATTTTGAAAATTATGTTTATTATGCATGTGATTATTTATTTTATAACATCTTTGATTACTGATCTCTACCACCAGTCATTGTAACCCTTTAAATACAGTTCATTCTTAATCTTCTGGGAGTATTCTCCTTTCAATTAGACATTTATAGTGAAGGAATAGTAAAATGAAACATTGTATTGAAAAAAGTCATTAAATGACTAAAATCATAAGGAAGCTTAATTGTTTCTATTATAACATGTCCACAATAACTAAAAAATTCAAGATTCACTATTACTAGAATAAAACAGAAAATATATAGTTAAAATAAATTATTCCTTGATTTAGAGCATAGGAACCCTATGGGACTGAAGGTCATTTATTTTACCCCCACGTGACCTAGTAGCATATTAGCTTAGTTTGCTCTTCAGAAGACCTTATCCAGTTTGACAAATTGAGGAACCAGAAATATGTATGGGATAGATAATTACAAAATGCATAGTCTTCAGAAAATTCTAAGGTATCTGTATAAGTATATGGAAACCACTGATCAAGAAGAGGACTTTCATCAATGCTGTTTCAGTTTGAATAGGCAAGGCTCCATTAGACTCAAGTGTTCAATGGCTTAGCTGTCAGGGAGTGGCACTATTAGGAGATGTGGCCTTGTTGGAGTAGGTGTGAACTTGTTACAGGAAGGGTGTCACTGTGCTGGCAGTCTTTGAGTTCTCATGTATGCTTAGGCTATGCAAGTTCACAGTCTCTCCTGATGCCTGTGGATCAAGATCTTGTACCCTCAGCTCCCTATCCAGCACCATGGCTGCCTGTATGCTGTCATACCCCATCATGATAACAATGGACTAAACCTCTAATACTGTAAGCCAGCCTCTATTAAATGGTTTCCTTATAAGAGTTAAGAGTTACAGTTTTTCTTTATGACAACAGAAACCATAACTGAGATGTATGTATAAAAAATGATATCCATAAATGATAATCAGAGCAAAATATTTTTAATGTATTTTGTACCAATAACTTCAACTCAGGTAACAGTAGTGTTTTAGTTTGGTTAATGTTTTGCTGTCTGGCTTATGTTCACTTAGCTTTCTTTTCCAACTCATGCCTGCTTTCTTAGGCTTAATGCCACCTACAGTGGAATGGCCTACTGTCACATTGAACATTAATCAAGATAGACTCTAACAGATATGTCAGCAAGCCAAAGTTATCTGGGCAACTACTCAATTAAAATTCCCTTTTCACAAGTGACTCTGTCAAGTTGCTGAAGCCTTGCCAGTACAGGTATTATTTAAATATTTTTTCCTGCAGTAATGCTTATCTCTTTATTATGGCTAAACTTACCTGTTCTGGCATTTTAGTGATTATTTTAAAGGACACATATGATTATAAATCACTGGCATTAGACAGTAATATGTACATTAAACTGTAACCTTCACACTATGTCCTTTGGGTGCATACTCTATTCCTTAGATTCTCAAGTGAAATCCTGATCCAGGAACATATTCCAGGTATCTGCTCTCATACCTACATCGAAGTATCATTCTATAAGTTATTATACTTCATATTCCTATATGAGTTAGAATTATTACATTATAGTTTAATACCTTTCAATTAAATCCTGACTATGGTTTTAAAAACAAAACAAAACTATGCATTCCCTTTTATAAATTCCTATATTTGTCTCTTCTTCCTAAACATACTTTCTACATTGTTTTTTATGTCACTTTACCATTAAATATCCATGAGCATTTCTTTTAATCCACATTTCTAAACCACTAAATGATTTTTTATGGTTCATCAAAGATGATTTTTCATGAATTTAAAACCTGGAGTTTATAAAACATACTTTTGTTTTATCTGTATTTGTTTCTATAAGCCCTATAAAATGTCATTTTTATTTCTGGAGACTCTATTATTTCTGAAGAGTGTGTGGAAAGTCATGGTACTGTTTCCTGGAATAGAGCACTCTCTTTTCTCAGAATTTTTCAAATTATATTTGATTTCATATTGAATTTACTTGGATATGTGTTTTGATTCATTTCTCTTCTGCTTATTCTCAATTTACTTTCTCAGAATGTTCATACCTGTCCATAGGTTCTTATTCTGGAAATTTTGTTCAACACACACTAAATAAGATTGATTTATCCCTCATTTACCAGCTGTTTCTATTGCTGTATATTTTTACTTAAATCTCATTGTTCTCTGTTATTTACCTAGTATAATTTGTGTGAGCAGAAAAACACAAAATTTTATTTCAGTTATTGTAACTGTCATTTCTAGAATTTTCTCTGTTTTTTAGATGCTACTTCTCTGACAATATTTCCTATTCTTGTATTTACTATCATCTCCTGTTATAAAACGTACCAGTAATTTTGAAGTGCTAGAAAACCCCTTTATTTCCATGAACTGATAAATAAGCTTAAACTGGCTGTTGGCTATACCTAAAAACAAGCTATTTTTGGTTTGATTTCTATTGATTTCATTTGATTAGCTGTAGGCACAGTGTATAATGTCCTTGTATAGATAACCATTTAAATTATACTGTGATGAAAATTACTTCTGAGTCTTTGTAGAGATTGTGAATCCTGAAACAAAGACATTTGTTCTCAGAGCTAAATCATTATACAGACTTTTTAAGCATACTTTGGGATGGATTATCAAAAACTAATTCTGTTTTGTGGACTTTTCAGGGATGATTCAAAGATATGCTGGTGATGTGTGCATTTGACGATATGACTATAACTTGTAACTATTACACTGATTTTTCTCTAGTGTCTCAATTGGTTAAAATATAAGTAAGTTGGTTGAAGATATGTCTCCATTGTGACTGTGTTTTACTATTTGGCTTCTTATGCTCCTGCTTCTCCCCAAACTCTACTGTTATTGCTGTATGATAATCTTGCAATCTTGTCTTATTAATGTGAATCTAAATTCGTAAGCTACAGGCTCTGAGGAAGCCTCCCTCTTGTTTCTGGGAGTACCCTGTGTAAAATTCTGTGGCAACTTTATCCATAGACTGTAACTGCTTTAGAAATAGTAATCCAATGTTGTTCTCTTCACTCAGCTTAATCACTACATTTCTGATTAGAAACCAGCTTGTGTAATCAGAAGACTGGTTCTGGCAGAGATAGGTGACTGTGGACCTCATCATTTCAATTTCCACAAATGTCAAAGTTTGCATTTTTGTTCTGGCTAATGGATATGCAGGTTATGGAATGATAATATGTTTTGTCCACTTATTAGTTGTATAGAGTAGAGTATATAAGCTACTGTCACTTTACCATTTGTAAAAATGAATCTCAGTGTTGATTTGTAATACTGGGTTGTACAGGAGATGCAACTCTGAAAATAGAAATAGATAAAATTGTTTCTAACCTTGACAAAATGTATTTATAGTTCACAGAATAATAGGGCATAAAGAACATGTATGTTCCTTTCTGTTTTCATAATATATATATATATATATATATATATATATATATCAATAAATAATGCTTACATTTGTGTAAGATATATTATATTAACCCAAACTCATCTGAGGATTTTAAAATACTATGTGTATTTCTCATTAATTAAAATAAAAATAGATATGAGCACATTATTGTTAATAAGATAAATTATCATCTTTTATGACAGGACATTTCTAGGACCTACCTAACACTGAAAAATACTACATTAAAAGATTAATTAACCCTATACATAAATGAAAAACAGTAGAACAAAGGATTGTTTTCCCTTCTAATGTGCTTTCAAATTCCAAAGTCAAATATATATATATATATATATATATATATTATATATATACACACAATATATTATATTATATTATATTATATATTATATATAATACAATATAATATATAATATAATATAATATAATATATTGTGTGTATATATATATAATATATAATACATCTTTATGTACATATATAGAGATATACATATAGAGACATGCATATACATACAAGCATATGCAATATTTTACAATAAATCAGAATATTCTGTATACCTTCTACTTATCATTAATTATCAATTTTAGGTTACCTGTTTAAAACGACCCTTTTATTTCTTATTAATGGTTCATATAATCTTAAGTGATTTAATGTTAACAAAATCTGTATAACATTTAATAGAGGAGTTGACTTCAATTTTTATGTGATTGTTTTTCAGTAAGTATTTGAAAGAAGTATGCCTATCAGTTTATGTTCTGCTCCATATTTTTAAGTGGATTGAAGACACTTGGAAGTCACTGTCTCAAAATTACTCAAGGCATGTAACTGATCCACTAGTTGCCAGTCATTTTTTTTTTCCCAATGAAACTCACTACTTTTCCAAGGAAGTATATTCGACTTTAGAATGATATCCAGCTTATATGTAAAGCTACCTGTTTTATTTGCCCCAGTGCTTAAGTAATCATCTTATAAATGAGACTACTGATGATGGGATACTGCAGTTAATAAGTCAAAAATTTGGTATAATTTTGAATTTCATATTCTTCATCACCATGAGGCAGATATGATACATGAAGCTCAATATTCTCCTTAGAGGCACTTTTGTTTTCAATTATTTGATGATATTGGATGCATCTGAAAATGAAGTAATCAGGGAATCCCAGGACAGGATGTTTTATGACATCATTTGAAAGATGGCAAGCTGACACCCACATAAGTGTAATGTTTAAAGATAGTTACAAGTGCCCCAACATATTTATCCTGCAATGTGCTGTACTTATCATTATATATTACATCACAGAATTTTGCCAAAGATCATTGTGCTGACTAGTTTTATGTCAACTGAAACAAACTCAAGTCATAGGAATAGAAACAGGCTCAACTGAGGAGAAAAAGTAAGCCCGCAAAGATTTGTGGGCAAACCCTTGGGCTGGTAGTCCTGCCTTTTATAAGAAATCCCTGTGTAACCTGGTGGTGGGGAAGTGGAGTGAAATAAAGTGGAATGAATGGGGAGATGGACAAATGAGGGATCAGTCAGGACAGTGGAGTTGGGGGTGGGGAGGAGGATTTCTTGATGGGGGAGGATATGGATTTAGGGAGAAACCTGGTGCCAGAATGCCCTCGGGAACCCACAAGGATGATCCCAGTTAAGACTCCTTCCAATGGTGGAGAGGGTTCCTGAACTGGCCTTCTCCTCTGATCAGATTGGTGACTACCCTAATTGTCATCATAGACACTTTATCTGATGAAAGCAGATGCAGAGTGCCACAGTCAAGCACTGAACTGAACTCTGTGAATCCAGTTGAAAAGAGTGGAGGTATTATATGAGCAAGGGTTTGAAAAGATCATTACTAGGCAACCCACAGAGACAGCTGACCTGAACTTGTGGGAACTGACAGACTCTGGATGGATAGCTAACTAGCCAGAACCAGACCAACATAGGCCCTCTGCATCTGGCTAACAATTGTGTAGCTTGGTTGTTTGTAAGGCCCCTAGCAATGGGGTCAGAACCTGTCTGCGATGCATGACCTGGCTCTTCAGAACCTAGTCCCTATGGTGGAATGGCTTGTTCAGCCTTGATACAGGGCGAGAAGAGTTTGGTGCTGCCCCAACTTGATGCCTTACTTTGTTGATTCCCATGGGAGGCATTCCCCCATGTGAATGGAAATGAAGGAGGAGTGGATGGGGAGAGGTAGAAGGAAGGCAGCAGAGGAAAAGGGGGATCAGAAACTGTCGTTAGTAGGTAAAATAAATTTAAGGAATGATGACTGAAAAAAAAAAAAAAAGCAATCGGCTGGTCAAACCATAGGAAACAAGCAGGTAAGCATCTTTCCTCTATGTCCTTTGCATCAGCTCCTACACCCAGGTTCACTCCCTGCTTGAGTTCCTGACTTCACTGCTTTAAGATTGTGACATGTTTTATTGAACTGACTTCTATAAACCCTTTCCTCTCCAAGCTGCTTTCGGTCATGATGTTTCATCACACCAATAGTGACTGTAAGAAAAGCATAAGCACTCTATTATAAACAAAAAAAAGAGAGCAAGTATTTTTAACATTCTGCTATTTGCTATGCATTGTGCTTTCTATGTGTTTTCTGAAGTTTGTCTGTGCAGACTTGCTGACACTGTACATTATTCATAAAGTTTTAGCATCAAAATTTAAGTAGAAAGGTTCATTTTCCGAAGATGATTCTTGCTAAGCTTTATTTCATACCACTCCACATTTTATGGCACAATAAAAAAATATCATAGGATGGCAGCATCCATGAATCATTTAGTGTCCTAGAATATAAGAAACATAATTGTGATCTAAGACAATAGAAAATACATAAAAGAAACACTGAGAACTCAATGGGCATATCTTAAATCCCCAAAATATCTTTTGTTCATTGAAATCTTTATCATGGAGTAATGAGCAAGAGAATGTCAACTGTGTAATTCAATAATCAACTGCATAAAAAGGCAGAACTCAGAACAAGGTGGTTACTTAATAGAGGAATAATTCCTATTCTTAATATGCAGAATGTTTGATATATTATACAAGTTAGCCTGGTGTATTCCTCTGTGGTAAGATACATTTTGTTTTAAAATTTGTCTCAGTTCATCTACAAGACAAAGGTAATTAAAACTGAAGATGTAATGCTTGTTCCCATCACAAGTCATACCTCATTTTAATGCACACTTTTAAATACACATTTAAAGTGTACCCATCATAAATTTTTATGTTGTACATGAAGAAAAAGTGGCTAATATTGCAAGTAGGCAATAACTTTACAGATTATATGGAAATTAATAGAGAAAATGCACAGGCATCCTTTTATTTCAGAAATACACAGTGGTTCAAGTCATCAAACACTCATCAGCTCAGAAATCCTCCTCCTCAATTCATCATTGAATTTTATTACTAAATAAAAAATGGAAAGCCATATCTAAAAATTAGACAGTTTTCTTCCTTATTCCTTAAGTCTAGAGACAGTCTTTATAGCAACTATTTCTTGTAACAAACAGAACTCTTGTTCCTTTTTTTTTGTTTGTTTTTGTTGTTTGCTTTTATTTCCTGTTCTAGAGTCTTAGAACATGAATAGGTTAGTCAGAAATAAGGATTCCATGGAAAATCTGCAGAAGAAACTGGAAGTTTGGAGTATTAACCACTGTTGTAGGGGGGATTAAATGCTGCTGTCAATCATGCATGTGTTCATAAACTGATTATCCCTTTTCTCAGATACATTTTTGTCCACTGGCTAAAATGCATATTATTGGCTTTGAGCAGTGCATAAATGGATTCTTTACCATTTACGCTTTCCATCTTGGGGTCTCAGTCATATCTGAGTATCATCTTTACAACACAGCCTAGTATTTGTTGTTTGGAAATTGCTGTAAAGCAACTGGAAATGGATTAGATGACACATTACAAAAAATAAAATTTGACCAATAATTGTTGAAAAAAGCTTAATTATGCACAAATTTAGTTCTAGCACTTGCAATAAGAAGATAAGAAAGGCCATTTTTGAAGGTTATAATGAAATTTTAATGAGGAATGAATTTTAAAAGTCTTTGCTTTATCTCTTAAAAATACGAAGTTCATAATGAATGTTAGTTTCCTTTCTCTAACATAACTAAGTGATCCTGACATAATTATGGGGGATTCCAAACAAGAAGGCACACACTGGAAATTACGCAGAAAGATAACAATTCTTTAGTAAAGACAGAGAGACACACACTCTGTTACCTTAGTAACATATATTTGAAAAAAAAAAAAAAACAGAAAGAAAACAATCTGAGAACAAAAACTGCTATATGTGTGGGAACTGTTTAAAATATCCTACATGTTTCATATTTGCCATAATTGCCTATGATCAATATGATCAAGACAACTGACTCGAGTATATTTTAGTAATTATATTTTATGCATATTTGCTCAAATATAGGAACTATGTTACTTGTAATCATGTGCACTTTAAAATCAAGGCCAAATTATGAAAAAGACTAGTTATTTATATTCCTGCTTCATCAATCACTTAAAAAATATACCTTTAGGCATTGTATTGTTGTATTTAAAATATGGGAGGGTGGTTGGGGGGCATGGGAGGTGGGAGAGAGGGAGGGAGAGGGAACTGGGATGGATATGTAAAATAAGAAAAAGAAATAAAATTTAAAAAAATATGTTTCTCTATGGCTGTGATTGTTGAACCTAGTATAAAGCTCAGAATAAAGCTCAAAAAGCAAACTTCTTTTGATCTTCCCTCCAATTTCCCTGGAATCTAGCAGAATATTTTCGAACCAGGGATATATTATGCATCTGTTTGTATACTATGATACACTAGAGAATATGGGATATTGTTTTATCTAGGACACAATTGTAAAAATACAGACAATTTTCACTTATTTTGGAGGTGATTTCATTTCTTTATTTAAAAGTACATGTTTTCTCAACTGGATGACATTCCCCTACATATGTAATTGGGGTGGGGGGATGGGAGGGGAGGGTGGTTAGGGTGCTTGTGAGAGGGCAGAGGGGATAAAAGGGAGGGAGGGAGGGAGGGAGGGAAAGAGGGAATGAGGGATGGAGGGAGAGGGAACTGGGTTCCACATATAAAATAATAAAAAAAAATCTAAAAAACAAACATACATTTCTTATATTATTTCATCTGAAGGTAAAGATAATATAATTTCAATTAAACTTCTCCATAATAATGTTATTGTAAATCACTATTTCCTACAAATAGCTTTTATATGTAATATATAACCCTCACAGCTGCTGATTCCATTTAAAGGATTTAACTTTGCTGGGATTAGTCAAAAGGGAGATAGATGTTGAGGAAGGATCAGATTGTAATCACTTTTGATTAGGATACCAATTTGCATGTTTTTTTCCTGGAAAATATTATCAAAATGAGGGCACATACATTCAAGAGTACCCAAATAAAAATAGTTAAATTACTTGGAAAAATACTGTAGTGATAATTAATTCCTTAAAGAAGCAGCATTTTGTTTTGCTATCATTGTTGTCTCTATTCCCATCTGTTTCAAGGTATTTAAATATGTCTTTTATATGATGTTAAGGAAACAGAATTTCCTGCTCACTCTGGAGAGTCCCTCTGCTTGTCAATATTTTTTTTTCTGAGATCTTAATGAGGGACTATAAATTACAGTAAAGAATGTGTTTCCTTTTGGGAGCTCATGAGGAGCTCAGAGCAATTCACTCCCAGACAGTATTTTAGAGCACCACTGTGGTAGAATTCCCACTAAGTAATTTTACTGAAGAAGACTTTAATGACAGGCAGCCAAAAAGCCTTGTACTGGTTTTAATAGTATGAACTGGCTAACATCAACCTTCAAAATTATTAGCATAATACTACTATTGCTGAATCCCAGAGGCTACTTTTGCTAATTTTCTTTTACCAATACTTCAGTATTTTTATTTTTAAACTATATCATGTTATACATTTTTGCATTTATCTTATGTTTATATTTATTTTTATTTATATTTATTTTTGTTGGTACTACTCTAATTCACTTGAAATATATATATATATATATATATATATATATATATATATATATAATCAAACAGACCTTTGCTTTAACAGCTTAAGCATTTAGATGATTGTAATTACATTTACATTCCTTTGTGTGCATCTAAAAATGTTAAAGTAATATAAGAAGACTGACTTGATATTGAAGATTTCTCTTATAATAAGCATAATTGATATAGAAACTAAACAGAAAGCCTTTGATAAGATATTTTGCTGATAAATTTGAGCATATGAAAATGTAAGTCCATGTTCAATGTAGTAGTACTTATGAACATGGATTCTTGAACAAGTTTATGAAATTCTATGCAGATATATGATGGATGACATTGACTTAGCTTGTAACAGTCACTACTCTGTATCTTTATGCCACTGATCATTTTGTGAGGAAAATTTCAATAGTGTTTTAATTAGAAAGAAGCCTTAAGTTACATTGCATAACTCTTATCATATAGACATTAATTTTCTTAGGACCTGAAATTTTGATAATTTTTTCATTTAAATTTTCAACAAGCTTGTTTTACATATCAATCCCAGTTTCCTCACCCTCCCCTCCTCCCCTGTGTCCCTACCAATCCCCTCTCATCCCCTATCAGCTCCCCAGGGAGGATGAGTCCTTCCATGGTGGAATAAGAGCAAGGCCTCAGACCTCCTCCATGAATCTAGGCTGAGAGAGTATTCCTCTATGTGGAATGGGCTCCAAAATGCCATTAGCATACTAGGGATGAATACTGATCCAATACCAGAGGCCTCATAGTCTGCCCAGTCCTCCTAACTAACACCCATATTCAAGGGGTGTGGGTCAGTTCTATTCTGGTGTCCCAACTATCAGACTGGGGTCCATGAGCTTCCCCTTGACAGGTCAGCTGTTTCTGTGGGTTTCTCCAGCCTGGTCTTGAACCTTTTGCTCATCACTCTTCTTGGTCTGCAATTGGATTCCAGGGTTTAGCTCAGTGTTTAGCTGATGGCATATAAGGTAGTCATCAATCTCATTACCACAGTAGGGCATATAAGGTATCCCCTCTACTTTTGCTTAGATTGTTAGTTGAAGTCATCCTTGTAACACTCTGGAAATTTCCTTAGTGCCAGATTTCTCTTAAATCCTATAATGGCTCCCTCAATTATGGTATCACTTTTCTTGCTCTCCTCTAGTCTTTCCCTGACTCAATTTTCCTACTCCCTTTTGTTCTCCTTTCCCCTTCTCTACTCTCCATTCTCTTTCTCCTAACTCCCTCTCCCCTCACTCCATGCTCCCAATTTGTTTGGGAGATTTTGTCATTTTCCCCTTCTCTAAGAGACTATGTATGTCTCTCTTACGGTCCTTGTTTCCTAGCTTTATCCGTGATGTGGATTGTAGGCTGGCAATCCTTTGCTTTATGTCTAAAATCCACATATGAGTACATATCATGAGACCTGTTTTATACACTCTAGGATGGAGTTGAACTTACTCTGTAAATAAGAATTATGACTACCAATCCTTCTGTATTGTCCACCTGCTGACAATATGTTTGTGCAGTGCTATTTATCAATTGAGGGCCCTGTTAATGCCAGAGAAGAACTCTACTTAGTTACACCCATAATATGATCATATAAAATTTTAAGTCGAGGAAAAAAAAACATGATACACTCAGAATAGATGGCTGTAATAATAGGCCCTGCCAAGGAATAAAGAGAGGTTTCAGTGGTAAATACACATATATCTCACATATTTGTAACTGGATCATGATACACAGGTGAGCAATATGGTGTATTCATTAGTCAAAAGTCATTACTTTTCCATGATATGTGTTAGTTCTTTATATGTCAATTTATGCTAAATATTTTTACATGTGATGTTAAAATATTAATTTATCATATTAAACATAATGTAAATGTATCTTAAAATTCAAGCATTAGAGTGATCAGGGCTTGATCTTGACACTCCTCTGTTTGCTGTTTCTGATTATCACTGGATATTTCTCTTTCCTTCATCATAGAGTTCTCTTCTTTCCTTCATTTGTACACAAAAGTAGAAGAGAATTTAAGTCTTGCCTTAAAGGAGCTAAAATTAGAGCTCTCAGTGAGTTGGTTTAATTTGCCTTTTCATTCATAAATCGTGAGTTGGAACCTGCTAACACCTCCATAAAGATTAGGCTACATGGGGAATTCATTGCTCCAGACAAAGAAGCTCAGGGCAGTCTGACTTTATATACAACTGCATCTGGAGAACAAAATTGTGACATTTAGAATAATACTTTGCTTCCCCATCTGCCAACTATGGTGTATTTGCATTTTGTTCTTTCTTTCTGCTATGCAGGGGACTCCTTCATCCTGTCAGGTAAGCAGAAGACAATCAAGTTTCTGACACATGTATTTACATTAAAAATATAAATCCTCACCTTCGTATGCTCTGATCACCTGGATATCCTGTGTGAGAAACTTCTATATTCATTTCATATGCTGATGATAGATAATTTTCAGAGAAAGAGATAAAGAAGATCCCAATTACAGGGAATACAGAAAGCAGACCCAGCTAATTGCTGGGTATGAAATATGTATCATGTTCTCACCATAAAGAAAGGAAAAATTTTTGACATTGTAGGTATGTTTAATATGGTTTAAACATACATACACACACACACACACACACACACGTGTGTGTGTTTGTGTATAAATGTCATTAGTGTTGTATGATATGTGTATGTGTGTGTGTGTGTGTGTGTGTGTGTACAAATGAAGGCAAGAGAACTCTATGATGAAAGAGAGAAAATTCAGTGATAACCAGGCACAGCAAACAGGATTGTCAAGATCAAGCCCTGATCACTCCACTCCTTGAATTTTAATATATATATATATATATATATATATATAATGTAAATATATATATAATTTAAATTATATATTATGTATATTATACCCCATAATTATATATGAACAAAATTTCTCAATTGGCAATGTTATACATGGTTTAAAAGTTATACTTCAATGATTAAATGATTACAAATACTGTGAAATGTAAATGGTTTGGAGACATATTTTGGGTGTTTTATCCAGGCTCTCTGAAAGGCATTTATAGCCACAAATCTAAATCTCATCTACTTTCCTCATATAAACCTTTTGGAATGTACCAACTGATCACTTACTTCTACCAACCAAAGGCTATGGATGTGGTTATAAATACAACCCTGTGCAATAAAAGATCTAAAGGAGGCATCAGCATCTCTGACTTTAAGATCTACTACAGAGATGTAGTTGTGAAAACAGCCTAATATTGGCACAAATAGGTAGAACAACAGAATCAAATTGAAAATCCTGATATTAACCCCCACACCTGGTAAAACCTGATTTTTGACAAAACAGCTGAAAGAATACAATGGGGGGGGAGCATCTTCAACAAATGGTGCTGGCACAATTGGATGATGATGTGTAGAAGACTACAGATAGACCCATGTTTGTCACCATGCACAAAACTCAAGTCCAAATGGATCAAAGACCTCAACATCAATCCAGCCACACTGAACCTCTTAGAAGAGAAAATAGGAGGTGCCCTTGAACATATTGGTATGGGAGACCACTTCCTGAACATAATTCCAGGGGCACAGACACTGAGATCAACAATTAATAAATGGGACCTCCTCAAACTTAGAAGCTTCTGTAAGACAAAGGATAACGTGGAAAAGACCAAATGGCAGCCCACAGACTGGGAAAAGAATTTTATGAATCCTACATCTGACAAAGGGCTGATCTCCAAAATATACAAAGAACTCAAGAAACTAGTCAACAAAACACCAAATAACCCTATTAAAAATGGGATACAGAACTGAAGAAAGAATTCTCAATAGAGGAAATCAAAAAAGGCTGAAAGACACTTAAGAAAGTGCTCAACATCCTTAGCTATCATGGAAATGTAAATCAAAACAACTTTGAGATACCATCTTACTCCTGCCAGAATGGCTAAAATTAGAAACACCAATGATGACTCATGTTGCAGAGGATGTGGAGAAAGGGGAACACTCCTCCACTGCTGGTGGGAGTGCAAACTTGTACAGCCATTTTGAAGATCAGTATGGCAGTTCCTCAGGAAAATGAGAATTAGTTTGCCACAGGACCTGGCAATCCCCTTCTTAAGCATATATCCAAATGATGCACATCCATGCAACAAAGACATGGGCTCAACTATGTTCATAGTATTATTATTTGTATTAGCAAGAACCTGGAATCAACCTAAATGCACCTCAACTGAAGAATGCATAAATATGATGTGGCACATCTACATAATGGAATACCATCCTGAATGAGGTAACCCAGCCACAAAAATAGAAACATGGTATGTACTCACTCATATATGGATTTTAGACCTAGAGCATAGGATCACCAGTCTATAATTCACACCACCAGAGGAACAAGGATACACGGTGTATTCTAAGAGATTCATATAAGATCCCACACAAAAGGGGGGAGCAACAAGTTCCCCTGAGCACATGGGGGCAGTGAATGGAGAGAGAAGTGGGAGAAAGAGGAGAAGAGGAAATCACATGCGACTTGGAAGATTGAGTCAGGGTAGGAATAGAAGACATAAGAAAGAAAGAGTGAGAGAGAAAGAGAGAGAGAGAGAGGGAGAGAAAGAGAGAGAACATACATGAGGGAGTCATTATTGGTTTGAAGAAAAAACTGAACCTAAAGAAATGTCTAGAAACCTACATGACTGACTCCAACTAACAATTAGAGCAACAGTTGAAAGGCTATCATAAATGCCCTTCCCAGATAGTAAGATTAACATCTAACTTATCCACCATCTTGGAGCCCTCATCTAGTACTGGTTGGAAACAGAAGCAAACAGCCACAACTAAACACTGAGCCAAACTAGAGTCCAGATGCACAGAGAGAGAAAGGACAAACCAGGTTGCCGAAACTCATAGAGACAGCTGACCTGAATAAAGAGGAGCGAATGGGCCCCCACACTGATAGCTGGGAATCCAGCATGTGACTTACTCAGACCCCCTGAATATGGGTCTCAGCTAGAAGGTCTGCACAGTCTAAGGGACCTCAGACAGTGGAACCAGGATGTATTATTGGTGCGCAAAATGATGTTGCATTCACATTCCCCATGGAAGGATACTCTCACCCTGGAGACAGGAGAGTAGTCCTAGTCCCTACTTCAAATGACTTGACAGATTTACATGACACCACCTGGATAGCATAGCCCTACATGTAGAGTGTGGGGGTGTGTGTGGGAGGGGAGGGTGGTCATGTTGCATGTGAGGTGGGGTGAGAGGTTAAGACAGAGGGATGGAGGGAGGTAGGGAGAAGGTTCTGGGATCGACATGTAAAATAAAAAAAAAATAAATAAAAATAGGAAAGAAAGAAATAAGGCAGAGCAAGCCAGTAAGCAGGACCCTCGATGGCCTCTCCATCAGTCCCTGCCCTATTTGAATTCCTGTCCTCATTTCTTTCAGTGATAAAAAAAGAGAGAGAGAAACCTTTAGTAGAGATTTCTCCACTCTGCAGTAATCTGCTTTCCTGCCAAAATACTTCAAAGGTGCCTTGCATGAGGATTTCTTTTGTTCTGTTACTATAGATACTTCAGGAAACTATTATCATGCTTGAAGATGATATTTAGGATAACTGTAATTATGTTCTCATCTGTGGTTACATGTTTGCCTCTGTAATAACTAGTTTTTGAGTTATAGAATATATATATATATATATATAATACATTTGTATATTTATTATACAATGTGTGTGTATATGTGTGTGTATCAGTTATATCTCAGAAAATTTGCAAGCAAATTACACTATTCATTTCTCTGTGCTTTTATAAATCTACTTAGTCTTATGGTGCTTCCATTTTATATTTTATAGATATGTGAATATTACAATGAATTAAAATATGTGTTGCTTTTTCATGTTTGTGCTGATAACTATAAACTTTAAACCTATTTTGAAATCTAGAAATGAATCAAGTCACAATATTAGAATGTTTCTAAATATCCATCATGCTAAATAAACCTTACTTATTGAGAGTTCACATTTTTAATGATATAAAAATAGGTATGATATCCCCCTAAAGATGCCTGTTAGAGGAGATGTATGTAATCAATCTAACAGTCAACATCACAGTATACTCTAGCAACTGTAACACTATGGATACAAAATAGTTAATTGCTTGTGACTGTGAAAGAAGTAATTGATCATAAAATATTGCAGTGATTAATTTCTGCATCTCAAATGTCAGACATTGTATTTTAGCTAAAGTTTGCCAGATATAGTCTATCAGGACTTCTGAGTTCTCAATGGAGTCATTTTCATTTCACTGCGAAACATGATTACTTATCCGGAACAATTTGAAAACCTAGAGACCTCAGTAAAACCCTTTCTCTTTGGTCTCTTTATGGAGTTGCATATAAATACAGAGGTACTGTGATATTTCGTTTTATGTTGTATTAGCTGTGGATCAAACAGCAGCATCCCACTGAGCTCTTCGATTACATCTTGATAAAAACTAAGAGTTCTTCACCACTACACTTCAGGCCACAGGTAATTTCCTCTGAATCCTTACAGAGTCCAGCAATTTTACACTCTTCACTTGAGGGAGCTACTTCTGTTGTTAAAACAAAACAAAAATAAAGTAGTAAAAAATGACTCAGTGTCTGCCTTATTTTTCAAAGTTACTTCCATCTGCAGCCTGCTCCTATCAAACACAGAGAACCTTCACAATCTAAAAGCAAGGCAGTAAGCAAATATTGTTCATAGACCTGGGCATTTACTAGAGTTTGCCCTATGTTACTACAAATAGAGAAAATAAATAAACAAGACTGAAATTAGATTGACTATTTTTCTGGAGTCGTAAAAGATGGTGTTTATTGGCGAAAAACATTAGACATTTGTTTCTATTTGCTTTTAGAAGCATGCTTAAATAATACTCATGCATTTATTTGTGAATGAATCTAAAATGTGTACCAAATGTTCTGCTTTATTGTGGCTTTTTACAACGTGAGGCATGATGGGCAAGGATGTTTATTATAAAATACTGCTTGCTATGTGGTTTTCTTATGTTAGAGAAATAACACTAGCCAAATTGTTAAACAATTGTACTTTCTTGTCCTCCATAGGATCTTGCAAATTTTTCTTGGATTTTAGGGCCAAGGTCCTTTGTATTCAGCAATTGACTCATGACCATTTAAGATGCAAAACGAACCTATTGGTTTTATGGAGAACAAATAATTGCTGTTTAAAGTTTTGCTTTGGATCCATGCTTTTGTTTATGTTTACAAACCAGAATTGTGATAAAAACAGTATTTATCCAGCCACATAAAAAATTTCTATTGTGAGCCTTTTTTTTGAAAAATAATCTAAGACTAATTCTGTTTCATCCAGATAAAAAAGCTTTCATTTTTATTTATTTATTTATTTTGATTTTACATATCAATCCCAGTTTCCTCTCCCTCCCTCTCTTCCTCCATTCTCCCCTCTTTCCCTCTCTCCCCCCCTCACATGCACCCTGATCACCCTCCCCTCTCATCTCTTCCCCCACAATGCATGTAGGGTGATGCCATTCAGGAGGGATCATCTAAATCTGTCAAGTCATTTAAAGTAGGGACTAGGACTTCTGTCGTGAGGTTAAGGGAGTATCCCTCAATGGGGGATGTGCGCGCAAGGTCCTTTTGTGCGCCAGGAATACATCCTGGTTCCACTGTCTGAGGTCCCTTAGACTGCTCAGGCCTTCTAGCTAAGACCCATGTTCAGGGGGTCTGAGTCAGTCTCATGCTGGATTCCCAGCTATCAGTCTGGGGGCCCATTAGCTCCTCCTTCTTCAGGTCAGCTGTCTCTAATGAGTTTCTGCAGTGTGGTCTTGTCCTCCCACTGTGCATCTGGACTCTAGTTTGGTTCAATGTTTAGTTGTGGCTGTTTGCTTCTGTTTCCAACAGGTGCTAGTTGAGGGCTCCATGATTTTGGATAAGTTATTTGTTGATCTCCTTATCAGGGAAGGGCATTTATGGTAGCCTTTCAACTGTTGCTCAAATTTTTAGTTGGAGTCAGTCTTGTAAGTCTCTGGACATTTCTTTAGGTTCAGTTGTCTCTTTAATCCTATAATGGCTCCCTCTTTTATGTTCTCTCTCTCTCTCTCTCTCTCTCTCTCTCTCTCTCTCTCCCTTTCTCCCTCTCTCTTCCTCTCTCCCTTTTCTGTCTTCTATTCCACCCCTGACTCAATCTTCCTAGTCCCACATGTTTTCCTCTCCTCCCCTTCTCTTTCTCTTAGTTCCTTCTTCACTCACTGCCCCCCCCTACTCCCCATGTGCTATGGAGAACTTGTCCCTTCCCCTTTCTGTGAGGGACCTTATATGAATCTCTTAGACTCTACCTTGTATCCTAGATGTGGCACATCTACACAATGGAACACTACTCTGCAGAAAAAAAGAATGGAATCTTGAAATCCACAGGCAAGTGGATGGAACTGGAAACAACCATCCTGAATGAGGTAACCCAGCCACAAAAAAGAGAAACATGGTATGTACTCACTCATATTTGGATTTTAGACCTACAACAAAGGATCAACAGCCTATAATTCATACTGCCAGAAGAACTAGTTGCTTTCATTTTCCTGCACATAAACATAATGAAAGAGGAAAGCTAATAATAATAATTGAAGTTTACAAAATGTTGATATGACAACAAATATAATGCCAAAAATATCTGCGGAAGTTTCACATAGATGCATCTTGGTATCAGACAGTATTCAGATAGAATCTAGTCTGTGTGATGACCTTAAGCAAACAACATCCGTTGAGAAATTTATGTGAAAACTACACATAACATCAGTGATTTTTTTCTTTTTTATTATTATTTTATTTAATTTTATATAACAAAGTCCAATTAAATGAAAACAAACATTTATACACAATATTTGGGAATTTGGGTGTTGTTCTTTCCAAACTATTTCCTGCTGGTAAGGGGCACTGTCATGGGGGATTCGAAGAAGATTCAGATATCCTGGCTGTAGTCTGTAGGGCTGTTTTGTCCAGCTGTTTTGAATGAAGGATCACCTTGTACTCTGTTTCAGGCAGTCTGGCATGATCAAACTACATTAGTCTGGAAGGAATCCACATCTTTTCATTTTCTGTGGAAACAAAAATAGAAATCCTTTTTACCAGTAACTTGTCCTTCAACTTAAATTTTGGAGTCAAAGCATTTTTTTAAATTTAATTTATTATTTTACATGTCGATCCCAGTTCCCTCTCCCTCCCTCTCTCCCTCCCTCCCTCCCCTCATCCCTCCCTCCCTCCTTCCCTCCATTTTACCCTCTCTGATCTCTCACATGCACTCTAAACACCCTCCCCTCCCATCCCCCCACCCCAATTCCATATGTAGGGGAATGCCATCCAGTTGGGGTCATGTAGGTCTGACAGGTCATGTGAAGTAGAGACTAGGGATTCTCTCCTGTCTCTAGATTAAGGCAGTTATCCCTCCAGAGGGGGATATGTTTGCAAAGTCCTTTTGTGCACCAGGAATACATCCTGCCTCCACTGTCTGAGGTCTCTTAGACTGCTCAGTCCTTCTGGCTGAGACCCATATTCAGGGGGGCCTGAGTCAGTCCCATGCTGGCTTCCCAGCTATCAGTCTAGTGGCCGTTAGGTCCTCTTTGTTCAGGTAAGCTATCTCTATGTGTTTCTGCTGCATGGTCTTGTCCTCTTCATCTGCATCTGGGCTCTAGTTCGACTCAGTGTTTATGTATGGGTGTTTGCTCCTGTTTTCAACAGGCATTAGTTGAGGGCTCCATGGAGAAGTTAGTTGTTCATCTCACTCTCCGGGAAGAGCATTTGTGATAGCCTTTCCATGGAAGCTGAGATTGTTAGTTGGGAGCAGTCTTGTAGTTCTCTAGACCTTTCTTCATGTTCAATTTTATCTTCAAACCAATATTGGCTCCCTCTTTTATGTTCTCTCTCTCTGTCTCTGTCTCTCTCTCTTTCCTATCTTCTATTCTGATAGCTCAGCCGTTGAAGGCTAGGCTCACAACCATAAACATCAGTGATTTTTAGTGAGTTTTGTAATAGTTAATTAAATTAACTTGTAAATCTTATGAACATCAAATATGCTTAGAAAAATACCTGTTGTTACTTTGTTTGTTCTCAAAAACTTTTCTCACTTAGCCATAGACAACATGCTAGTATTTTGTGTTGTTTAAATTTTTTTATATTTATTTAAAAGTTTTCCCATTTTGTATACCAACTAAAGTTTTCCCCTCTACTCTTCCCATCACCATCTTCCCTGCAACCCAACATGTATTTTAATGAGAGGAGAAGGAGGAAGTGGAGGAGATACTCTATTCATCCAGGTGATCTTGGTACCAATGAACTAGATGACCTCTTTTGCAGGATATCAGTTTTCCAAATAAAAATTCCCTGGGAAAGAAGCTCGAGGTCAACTTTTGCTTTAGAGTTTGAGAGAGAAACAAAAAAATAAGAAAGCTTTTATTTCAACAGCTACCATGAAGGGAGATGTGGACAGGAGAAGAAGAAAAGCCAGTCTTTTGGGACTGGAAAGTAGGAAAATAGGATAGCTTACCATTGAAACTCTGTAACCTGAATGGAAGGTGGTGAAACAAAAAATGGGAGAACACATAGTGTCAGAGTGAGCAATTTTAGGGTTTGGGCCACTGTATGAAGAAGGGAGGAAAAGGTTTGATAAGGGGAAATTATACTGTTTTTGACTTACAGCTCAGAAACAATGGACAGTTGTAGCCAAAGGACTTTGTCAGCAATTAAAGTAAGGAAGGGGTTTCTGCGTTCATGTAGAAATGAAAATTTAGTCATACCAAAGCAAATAAGAGATAGTTTACTCTGGAGCCAAATATGAATGACCATGTCATGGAGACACATATCTAAGTTACCTGAATACCATTTTTCCAATATGAAATCATTTTCATTAAAGTACCATAGTGAAAGAACTAAAGGGAATCATAAATCAAGACATACTTATTTATATGTAAAAATATCATATAAGGGAGTCACAGAAAATTAAGGAAATCATTTTTATAGGTCTCAGATTTTATTTGACTCCAGTCGTTGCATTTGATTTGGTTGAAGTTAACAGGCTGTTGTTACATAGCTAAAGGTTACCAAGAATTTAGGTCACATATAAGGTGGACCATGAACAAAATTTAAATGTAATAAGATAGTCCAAGGCAACTTGACTCCCAACCTGTAACATTCTCTTTCTCTAAAATCAGAGGAGTTGTGTTAAATTAATTAGCCATTAATTTATTTAAATTAGTTTTTGCTTAGGAAAGGCATACGTTTTTATTTAATTTTTTTTCAGAATAATTCAGTTCAGGCAGATTAAGTACATGTCTCACTAAGGGGATAATTATTCTTCCCATCTACTTCAGCATTCTTCAGGTAAATCAGCTTTCATGAGGGATTTCTGCTATCCAGGTGATTGAAAGGCATATTTAGGTTTACTTTTTCCTTTGTTTTGAAGCTGGATTTCTGCAGTCTAGGGTATCCTAAAGTTTCCT
This sequence comes from Phodopus roborovskii, assembly GCF_943737965.1. NCBI lineage: Eukaryota > Metazoa > Chordata > Mammalia > Rodentia > Cricetidae > Phodopus > Phodopus roborovskii. Next base: position 11,477,607 of record NW_026126540.1, on the reverse strand, counting down.
GTTCTTTCCTTAAATGCCTTAAAATTTCAATGATCCTCCTGCCTCAGCTTCCAGTATTGCAGGATTACAAGCTGGACACACCCCATGATCTATTTCCATTTGGTTGAAGTTAGAGAGTAGGGACAATAGTAGGACTTTGTAATTTATAAACTACTTGGTATATTTAAAATGCCATGCTTCCATTCAGAGCAGGAATACAACTCAGGTCTTATTATTTTGTCACCAAATCAAGTAACAATCAGATTAACGATATTTAAAGAAAAAGGTCTATTTTCCTAGAAAGAAATGCTTTCCCTTGAAAGGGCTTCAGCACTGCCCTGTTATCCCCAACTTTTTCAGATTCACATGATTGAAGTCTTAAAGAAAGATGGTGACTCCTTCAGTCTGTATTTCAAATTTCTAGGAGTTTGGATATTTTTAATTTCTTGAAGTTATTGAGTTACTAGGAAAATAGGATCTAAAATCAATTTTGAGGATTGGATGCAAGATTTGGCACCATCCCTGTTGTTTGTCAATTCTCTTAGTTGTATAAATAGCCACCAGTTTCATAAGATGCTATCACTAGTGACACTGGTGTCACTTAAGTCTGTGTAAGTGTAATGGTGATCCTACATTGAATTTCTGGAAGAAAAGAAAATATTCTATCAGACCACTGTTTTTCCACTTGTAAAATCAATGTATTTATCAGTGATGCAGGTCTTGGAAGCTTGAAGCTGACCACCAAATAAAAGATATAGTACATTTCTACCCTATTCCTCAGTTAGAAAACAAAGGAAGCATGGACAGTTAGGGATAGGCTCTAGGGGAAATCATGGCCATCTAGAAGTAAAATAAGTTTACTACGTGGAATACAACCCCTGAACATAATGATCTTTTTGTTAACCTTCCTGTTCATTTGTAAACATCAATAGACTGACTCAGGAGCTAATCAATCAGCTTGTACCTTGCTCTTTTCTCATTGACATTGTCTTATAAACTCCTGCACAGTGATATTTGAGGTACTTCATCCATTGGTACTCCCCCTGACATTAGGGAGCTTCTATTTAACTCTTAAAACTAGCTGATCACATGTGCTCTCAGAAGTCTCCTGGTTTCACTCAGCCATCCATAGGAAAACAATAGATACAACAGTATACTAGCATCTCTGGGTGTTTCCAGGATGGCAACTGGCCCTAAAACAAGAGTACAAGTGCCAGTCCATCTCTCCACTGTCACATTAGAGAGTGAATAATGCGCATCTTGGATACCCAACTTCCATTAACAGCACATAGTATGGCATCAAATCATAAAACTCAGATATAAACTATCTGTAGCTGGTCTTGGTCAACCCTTTAAATTTCTTTTTGTGAGTGGCCAGGAATTTTGGGTAGCCATCAACTTGGTGCATGCGTAGACTGGTTTTCACATGAAATGGTTAACTACAGAAATAAAATTGGGATATTAATTTCTTAATACAAAATTCTAGACCTTCAAAACCCAGTAGTTCTTGGTGCACAAATGGTGAACATGAGTTATATTCCTTCTTGTTAAGATTTTATACCAGAAAAATTGCAGGAAGAAAATGGCCACCTTCACCTGCAGACCGAATCAGAACATGACATTTTCTTATTCACTGAGTACATTGCCTATGAGGATCACAAATCTGGTCCTGAGTCACTTCACTATACCAGGATGGATCACTTCACTATACCAGGAAATGATATGGACCAAATGGGTGAGACTATTTACCTCTGTCATAAGAAGCTTCTGTTTGTATATCTTTAATTTCATATAAGACTATCTTCATCTTAACTTACTAAGGTCCATCTACTGTGTGAAATATATTTTACACAATATTGTGACTAGAGATATATCTTGTAGCATGCCTATATTCTTGGCTTGAGAAATCACAACAGACAATTTTATTTGGATGAAATAGAAAGTTTGAGTATAAGACTAAAGAGTCCTTTCCCTGCAGAGCTTGCTCGTAACAGATTTCAACAATGCTGGAATGCCTGGGCCCAATCAACTGCCAAGAAAATTATGGATCCTTTCATGATTCACACATAGTGGAGAGTCAGAGGATACCTTGACTCCAGTTAATAGAGCACAAATAAAAGCACATCTTCTTCCCTTTAGTATTTTATTATCAAGTAACTGCATCAAATTCTATCTGTTTTTTTTCTGCTATGATATGCATTCTTAGATACTAGGACCTTTTGAACCCTATATCTAAAAGAAAATATAAATGATATGTTACTGCGGTAAGTGTTGGTAAAAATACAAATTAGGAGATGTGGTAAATAACCTATTCAGAGGGATGATGTATGACTGTGAAATAATAATACATTTCAAAATGTATTATGCAAACCAGAAGCAACTGAACTCTGTTCTAATTGTCAACAGAACCAATACATACTTGACAATTCCGAGGACTGAAGATCCAGAGGCAGAATAATAAAGCTCATTTTGGTTCAGCAAGAATAGAATTTAAGGGTCACAGGGTAATTCTAAAGTAGCATTACACATATATTTACATGAACCCAGGTAATCCTAATAATGAAGGCATGATCCAGTATTATTTTGACAAATAAAGGGTCTTTCTAACTCTTCTGTATTGAATTCTGGTTTTCTTTCCAAAAGTGTATCCCTGAGAATGGTCCAAGTAAGGATAATGGCATACTACCCCAATGTGATATTTTCAAAGAAAAGCATTCCCTATGGGCTCATGTATTTGGAAACTTGGTGATGCTGTTTGGGATAGTTATGGATCTCTTCAGATGTATAGTTTTTTTGCCACTGGAGCAGGCTTTGAATTTTTATGATCTTGCTTCATTTTTTCTTCTTTCCAGAAGAAAGAACTTCCTGCTTTGGTGTCAAATATTATCAGCCATCCTCCTTTTTCTGATGTTATTATTTTCATAAATGATGACAAATATTATTGCTATGATAGACTATCTATTTGATACTTTAACACAAAACATGTCATTTTGTCATTTTTAGAATGTTTTATCACAGGAACAGAAAACTATAATATATAAATTAATTCTAGAGTGGAATAATTGCTGTGGTAAAATTATCTTGATTGTCAGTCTTTGTTTCTTGGAAGAATGTGAATGATTTGGGGATGTTTATACTTCAAAGAGCAATTCTGGTAGAAGCATGGGAGATAGAACTGCAGTGAGAAATGCAAAGTGTGAGGTTCAGTTCATGAGAGAGGAGTCTGATGAAGAGTAAAAGACATTCATGTGATTCTTAGTCAAATAATCTGGTTGCATTCTGCCCATTCTCTGAGAATTTCCCTGAGGCAGAATTAGAAAGCAATTGACTAGTTTCTTTGCTTAAAAGATTTTTAAGGAAGCATATCTTTGAGTCCCTGGTATGACTAACCCACTCATGGAAGTCTCCAATGATAAAGAGCAACAAATAGGGAAGAAACAGATAACAAAAAATGTATAGTTTGGAAAGGAAAATGGCACTTGGATTCCATCAAATTATGTTAGAAAGAGGCTATCATTGCAAGAGTTTCCCTCCATTAAGTCTTTTGCTTTGAACTGGGTCTAAAAGAACCCTGAAGGAAGACACCACTCAGTTAAGGTTGTAACTGAGGTTAAAGGGTTTTTTGTTACTCTAAAACATCTATCTAAGTAGGTTTATGCTTTGTTCTGTTTTGATTTTGCCAGTATGTACATACAGAAGCTGCTGGAACTGTGGTCCAAGATAAACAAATTTCTTATCATGGTAGCAACAGATCTTGGCACTGTTGTTCAGTTGGTAGTGAATTTGGAGATAAGAAAGATGTAAGAACACAAGTCATGGAATTCTCCTCTACAGTTTCAGAGATACACTGAGGACAAACTGTTTCTGAGTCCTTGCAAGAAGACCCTGGGATAGCATTGTTTGGAGCACTGCAGGGTGTGGTTGGAACTTTAAGATATTACTGATAGCATAGATGTTAGACTGTGCCAAACAGCTGCTACAAACACTTTGTGAACTACCAGAAAGAGAGTCTTAAACAAACCAAACAAAACTCCATAAAACAAACAAACAAACAAAAAGAACAAAGTAAGATGCATTCCAGACCTCAAATTGGCATGGTAAAGATTTTACTACCCACAAACTGTTATATATATATTTTTTTTTCTTTCAAAAGTAAACAGATCTGCCAGGCCACTAAATTTTCAGATCTGTGTCTTTGGATCATAATATTTTTGAATCATCAGATGGCATGATAAGGAAAAAAATCAGACTTTTAACCACTACAGTTCCCACTTTGACTAAACAAAAATAATTCATTTTCTTTTACTGATTTCTGATCCCTAATTGTTTTGAATGGCAAGAAAAATAGTGCACACATGAAGCTGTCATTAAGTACACAATAGTGTCTTTCTTAAAACCAACTATCATTTACAGCAGGGCAGAAGGATATTTGTGTCACCCTGTACTTGCTGATCTAGAATAGCAATGCACACTATTTTGTGACTTCCACCATGCACCAGTGTGGACAAGCAGACAGTGCCTGTTACTATGAATATCCTTTATGATTTTTAAACAACAATTTTTCAAAAATGTACCTATTTTCAAATGATGTATGATTGTGAAACTTCACTTAGCAAAGAGAATTATAAAATTGTGAGAAATAAAATAATTTGTGTAATGTTATGCATATAACCAAAGTAATTTGAACCCAATTTTATAAAGCAAGTTTCTGTTTTATTGGGGCAATACTCTCACCTACTTCACATTTTCTGATGTCTGGTAGATAACGATTGTTCTTCTCCTGCTATGCATTTCATTTTGTGCATGAAGAATATAGACTTTAAGTTTAATGCATATAGTAATAAAATTCTCACTTAATGGTTACTACAACTTTCAGGGTAAAGAATATAAATGAAAAACTATTCGAATTAATTTTCAGGAAATCTGTAAACATAGTACTATGTTTTCACTAAGAAATTCACAGAGGTTAAAGCCTTTATTATGATAATGTGATGAGTCATTATTCAAAAGGATGTCTATCATATAGTAAAGCTTTGGATATAATCACCAAGCGATACACCGTCCCAATCTGGGTCCAACATAGTTAATCTATGTCTTCTTTTTTACAAGACAGGTTTTTTCTGTAGTTTTGGAGCCTCTCCTGGAACTTCCTCTGAAGACTGGGCTAACTTTGAACTCACAGATGTCTATCTGCCTCTGCTTCATGAATGTAGGGATTAAAGGAGTGTGTCACCACCATCCACATGTTAAATCTGTGTCTTTAAGTATTGCTTTTGCAAGCATGAGATGACACTTATGCAAAGAAAATTTTCTGGTTATACAACATCCAATTATGACTTCTGTTTTTATGTTTCCAATAGAAATATTGAAGATGTGAGAAGCTGAAAAGGCAAACCATCTTCTTTTTTGTTGTGTTTTCTTCACAATAGTATAGGGTGCTAAAATTATCTCATTTTTGATAACTTTGAAGTAAACTAATCTGAACATCTTTTTAGGCAAGGAAAGTGGTTTTTTAGATGTTTTCCAATTTGATTCATACAGGCAAATGTCAGGCTCATACTTGAGCATACTATCATCTACAAAGAATGGGGCAGAAATCCCTGACCATAAATACTATCCCTAAGAATTCTAATTGTAACTATTCGTATATCACATTTTATACATCCTAATGACTTGCAAAACATCAACATAAAATTGCTCACTTCTTTTGTCAATATACTAAAGGTTTGCTTGTATAGAACTAGAAGGTGATTTTTTTGTCAACACAATAGACTTTTTTAATTCAGTTGATAAATTATTTTGATTAAATTATAAAAGATAGCCCTTGCAACTACTATGACTTTATGAGTAGAGTCTGAAATACTTAATATTTTAACCAGTTAATGGTTAGCACAGATGAACATTTCTAGAGTTATCTTAATATTGTGATGTTCATATTTTAACAGTTGGTAAGTATTTAATTATTTATTGATTTCTGAATAAGTGAACTTTACCATCATCCTGCCTGCAAATACAGAGATATTTCATACTTAAATGCATCATCCAGTGTTCTATTTATATTCTACTTCTTCATTTTATCCTTTTCTTCTTGTAGTTTATGAGATTTATTCAAATAATATCAATAATGTAGGAAGAAACAAACTTGTTCATAAAAAAATTCCTTAGATGTAAGTTAAAGACAAGTGACTATGAAAATTTTCAGATAAAAAACATGGAACATGTATCATTTTCCTCATTGGCAAAACTTACCATGAATGTAAGGCATATCTGATAGTATTGGGCCTATTTTATTCCTTTTGAAATACACATATAATGGTATACATAAGTCCTACATACAGAAACTGTATTGCTGCAGCTTTAGTATGTATTATGTGTCTAATTACCTCAGTATACTCATCTCCTTGAATTTTTCCCATTTCTTTATGTTGAATTTGTTTATCTATTTTAACTACCTAACTGCAGTTAATTAGTTCAAGTTTATAATGAAATGGAAAGTGATCTGTAGGAAATGGACAGCACTGACCACTGGATATATCAGGTGCTTGCCTTTTTCACATCTGCACTCCCAGTGACTGTCCTGTGGCTTCCCTTATGAAGGAAACAAATAAGCTTGAAAAGTTATAATCAGAAGGACAGGATTAATGTAAGTTTGCAGTATGACCTTTCATTTGGACAGATCCATTTAAGAGACTAGTGGTCACTGTGGATGTTTGACATTGAGAAAGGAAGAAAATTTTATACAAAGCTGAAAATAGAGGCAGACTTTTTGGAATAATGGATCACATTATTGTAGTAGTAGGTAGTTTTAATGAGAGGCTAGCAACCACAATGCAGTCCTCTGGATAGGAATGCCTCCTAAATTCAAAATTGTTAGCTATCATTTCTTTAGTAATAACAGCCACACAGATATCAATAGACTGAAAGGTGCTTCATTGACTCAGTGAGAAAATGACAAAACAGCAGTGAGAAATATATGCTGTGTTCTTTACTGTTCATTTCCAAAGAATAGCTATTTCACACTAGAACAATGATATAATTATCTACCAACAGAGGAAAAAATAAATGTTTAAATGTCAGCCTTGAGAGAGTTAAAACCCTAGAAATTTTGGGAAGCAAAAATCTTGAGTAAGCCACCCTCCTGCTTTGAATAATTGCTGATGCCTACAGAGCCCTTTGCTTTTCCCTAGTTGACTTCCTGATATCTGGGCCATGGTGTTACATCCAAAGACTCATTGTACTTTGCTTTCTGACCTCTTCTCTTTATCATACCCTTGCAATTATATAAGCTGTCTCCTGTTTAATGGAAAGCTAGAGCTTCTCTTACACTGTTTCCATCTAAATGTAGCTATAAGCATGCACCTCTTGTGAAATTAGCATAAAATTATCTTGTCTTCAATAACCTGTTAATAGATAAGACACTAATTCTGTGAATTGTTTTTTTTTTTTTTTTTTTAACGCAATCAAATTCAGGGGAAAATTCACATTGCTCATAATTAAAAATATGTATATTTAAAAGAGCTTGCTGTAATTTATTAATCTCCTGTTCACCTGAAAATACTTATTACACATTTTTTTTCAGTAGTTTTCCTTCTGTGCATTACTCGATTCACACCTTGACTAAAGTATAATAAATAAGCAAAACAACACTCCAACTCTTTCATACTTTTCTTCTGGGCATCTTTGAAGCATCAGAAAGTAATACTAATAAATGTTTATTCATGTTCCAGTATATTATGTCCCTCTGGGAATATATGTTATCATAAAACCCCTTTTTGTATTATTTTCCCTTTCCTTCTAATGTCTATTAGCACTCTTATATTTAGATTTCTTTTCATTTAGCCTAAGTTTTTAAATGTCAATGAATCCTCTACGTCTTATTTTCAAGAGATTTTAGATAAATCATTTATTTTAATTGACAGATAATTATGTATATTCACAGAGTAATAACCAAAGAGGTTGCTTTGGTAGAGGTGTACATTGTGCAATGACTAAATCACATGACTAATTTCACTTGTCACTGCATATTTTATTTGTCTCATGGTAAACATTTTAAGTCTATTCTCTTAGCTAGTTTTAAATACAATGAAATACTAGTAGTAACTGTGCTCCACAAACAGTTTTCAGAACTTGCTACATCTAAACACTTGACCCCACTTAACCAGGACTTCATTATGGCCAAGCATCCCTCAGAATATGCTAGTAACCACTATGCTCTCAACTTCAATACGTTCTACTTCACATTCAACCTTTAAATGAGACGTGAATAGTGAATATGTTGCCTTCTTCAATATATCTCCCTATTCCCCTCACAAGTTCAGAAATGGGATTTCTTCATCCTTTGTGGTCTATCAGTTGTCATTCTTTCAACTGTGATGGTATCTGAGAGAGTAGAGATGATAAATGAGGCAGACTAAATTCTCATGCAATACCAAACTTTATTCACAGCCTCAGACAATTTATAGTCTGAGGGTTTAAGAAAGTCACATGAGTAAAGTACTCATGAGTGAAAGCAAAAGGAAAGCACATGACAAAATACATATGTTTGCTTAGAGGCAGGTAAAGGATAGTTTGAATACTTAATTAAATAATAGTAGCAAACAATGATGCACAATATCAAATGAAGTCACTCCTATTTGCTTGCTGAACCTAGGAGGAGCACAAAAACACATTCCAAAAACAATTGTGTGTTTTGAAGAAACTGAGTTCACAAGTTATTGTCTTGTTTTCTTGGAGTGTTTTCATGGCACACAGAATTCTTCTCACAAAGCTTCATTCCTGAGACATGTTCTGATATCAGTCACATACCCAGTGGTTTCTGTGTCTTCGCTGCTACCACCTAATTATATAACTAACTTCAGAGTGCAATTATCACATTAAGATAGTGCATGAACTTTCCTTGGAATTATGTTTAGGCATGGGATTCCTAATTACAGTTAATCTGTTTTAGGATATTCATAGGATTTTTTTCTGAGTAAATTTTAGTGTCTATTGCACACTACTATAGGCTATGGAGATTCAGTGATATGATCACACTTGTTCAATTTAGAGAGTTGAAATTAGACACTATATCCCAAAGAAAAATACTTCAGAATGAAGTGTTTAAAATCTTTCTTATCACAAACTGTTAGATTATAGAGTTGTGAGAATTATGCTTACTGCAAGTAAGTAATATCTTACAATGAGGATTGGTGGTAGGTGCCTGATTCGTGAGTTAGCCATTTGTTTCAATTGTTATAGAATCTAATTTCCAGTGTTGGAAGTGTAGGTCTGCACATCTTCCTCCAGTTTACATGAGTGTCATGCATGCTAAGCAAACATTATGCTAGCTAAGCTATATCCTCAATCTAATATATGTGTTTTGAGAAATCATTAGCCTCAGAAAACCTCATGGTCAAATTTGTAAACATATTGTTAAAAAAAATACAAGGCTACCTAACTATATGGTAGGTACATCAGCTAAATCTTGGAGGGTTTTATGAATCAGTCAAAGGTGAAAATATATCACACATGGCTGAGAAAGTGTATAAGAGAATGTGTGTGTGTGTGTGTGTGTGTGTGGTTTTCTTACTCTTACAGTTCTTATAACCATATTAACAAGCAATAAATGTCATAGACTTAATTTGTACTTCTGGGAGTAACCAAAATACAAATAAAAATTAAAAGGAAAGAGACAAAAAATTGAATATGAATTTTGAATATGAAATATGAATTTGGATTAGTTGGAAATAGCAACAATAAATGTACAGGAAATAACATTAAAGAGATATGTTTTGGAATTATTTATACTAGAAATAATTTAGGACTGCATGCTGGGGGGGGGAAATAGTCCCCACCAACTATCCTTCGCAGAATCAGGCAATGTCCTGTGTCCACCTACAATCACTTTAGGAGGTAACCTTGGGCTTGTCTTTGGCCTTCATTCTGGGAACTGCTCAGAGACTCGTGAGGCCTTGTTCCTGCATGTGCACAGGGGAGGCTGTCCAGGTGGAGCAGCCTCTCCAGAGTCTGCCAGCAATATGGTCCCAACTCCACTCACACAAGAAGCCCACTTTCCAGTACCCTGCTCTGATCTTTCTGAGGACTGGGGACTGTGCACAAGATAACCCATCCCAGCACAACAGCCTATCCAGAGACTGCCAGTGCCCTAGTCCCACCTCCATCCACTGGACCAGGAGTGGCATTGGGGTATTGCAACTACTTGTACCCACTGAAAGAGAAACTTGGTCCAATACACACCAGGAGGAGGACAGATCCCACTGGTAATCACTGGAAGAAGTGATTGTTAGATGAGAGTATAAGAACACAGTCAATGACAGAAAGATCAACATGACAACCCAGAGACAAGGGACTCCACACCAGCAAGACTTGAACATCCCAACACAGATGAAGCAGAAGAGAACAACTCTCAAAACAACTTCAAGGAGATGATAGAGATCTTACAAGAGGAAATGAAAAAATATTTTAAAGAAATGGATAAACAAACAAAAACTACAAGAAATAAATCTCTTAAAGCAAGAAAACCCAAGAAAAAATTATCAAACAGATGAAGGAAACAATGCAAACAGTTAATGACCTTAAAACTGAAATAGAGACAATAAAGAAAACACAAACTGAAGAAATGCTGGAAATAGAAAAGCTGAAAAAAATGACCAGGAACTACAAATGCAAGTGTAACCAACAGAAGACAAAAGATGAAAGAGAGAACCTCAGGCATTAAATACACACTAGGAGAAATAGATTCATTGACCAAAGAACATCTTTTGTCCAATAAGCCCCTAACAAAAAATATCCATGAAATATGGAACACCATGAAAAGGCCAAACCTAAGAATAATAGGTGTAAAGGAAGATGAAGAAACCCAACTCAAAGGTGCAGAAAATATATTCAACAAAATCATAAAAGAAAACTTTCCCAACCTAAAGAAAACCATGCCAATGAAAGTATAAGAAGCTTACAAAACACAAAATAGAGTGGACCACCAAAGAAAGTTCCCTTAACACATAATAATCAAAACACAAAATACAGAATAAAGAAAGAATATTAAGAGCAGCAAAGGAAAGGCCAAGTAATATATAAAGGCAAATCTATCAGAATCACACCTGACTTCTCTATGGAAACTCTGAAGGCCAGGTGAGCATAGATAGAGATATTCTACCAACACTAAGAAACCATGGATGCCACCCAAAACAACTACATCCAGCAAAGCTTTTAATCACTGTAGATGGAGAAACCAAGGTATTCCATGATAAAGCCAGATTTAAACAACACTTATCAACAAATCGAGCCATACAGAAAGTTCTGGAAGGAAAACTCCAGCCCAAGGGAGTCAACTACAGCCACAAAAGTATAGGCAATAGATAATCCCACTTTACCAACAGCCAAAAGAAAAATTGGGGAAAATCCACACCTAAAACCACCACCAACAAGTATAAAGCAAACAAGAATTAAAATCAATGGTCATTAACGTCCTTCAATATTAATGGTTTAACTTGCCTATTAAAAGACACAGGCTAAAAGAAGGTGTACAAAGACAGAATCCATCCTTCTGCCACATACAAGAAACATACCTCAACTTCAAAGACAAACACTACCTCAGAGTTAAGGATTAGGGGAAGATTTTCCAATCTAATGTACCCGAGAAAAAAGCAGATGTAGCAATCCTAATATCTAACAAATTAGACTTTAAACTAAAATCAACCAAAACAGATTAATATGGTCATTTCATATACATCACAGGAGAAATCCATCCATTAAGATGAACTCTCAGTTCTGAACATCTATGCCCCAAATACAATCAAGAAAGAAACATTACTAAAAATCAAATTTCACATCAAACCTCCCACACATTTATTGTGGGAGACTTCAACACCCCACTCTCAAGACTAGACAGGTACACCAGACAGAAATTTTACAAAGAAACAAAGGAACAGAGTTTATAATCCAATTGGATTTAACAGACATTTATAGAACATCCCATCCAAACACAAAAGAATATAACTTCTTCTCAGCTCCACATGGAATCTTCTCTAAAATCGACCACATATCAGGGAATATAGCAAACTTAAGTAGGTACAAAAAAATGGAATAACTTGAGGAATCTTATCAGACCACCATACATTAAAGTTGGAGTTCGATGACAACACAAATTGCAGAAACCCTACAAACTCATGGAAATGGAAACTCATTTGCATGATTCGTGGGTCAAAGAAGAAATAAAAAAATTGACTTCCTATAATTCAATGAGAATAAAGACACAACACACCCAAACCTATGGGACATTTTGAAAGCAGTATTAAGTGGAAAGTTTATAGCAATAAGTGTCTTCATGAAGAGGACACTTGTTACTCATGTTAGAAAATTAGCAGCAGCACTGAAAACCTTTGAACAAAAAAAAAAAAAAAAAAAGCAAACTCACCCCAGAGAGGCAGAGGCCAGCAAATAGAGGCTGAAATCAATAAACTAGGAACTAAGAAAATAGGACAAATAATCTACTTTAAAAAGAGTTGGTTCTTCAAGAAAACAAGATGGACAAATCTTTTTCCAAAGTAACCCAAAGTCAGAGAGAGACCATGCATATTAACAAAATCAGAAATGAAAATTAGGACATAACAATGTACAATGAGAATATACACAGAATCTTCATGTCAAACTTTGAAAACATACTCTGCCAAATTAAAAAATTCAACAGAAATGGAAATTTTCTGGATAGATACAATTTACCAAAATTAAATCAACAACAGATAAGCAATATAAATAGACATATAACCCCTAATGAAATAGAAGCAGTCATCAAAAGTTTCACCCAATGGAAGCAAAACAGTCATTGCCAAACTATTTTTATGAGGCTACAATTACCTAAGTACCTAAAAAAAAAAAAAACAAACAAACAAAAAAAAAAACACACAGTTAATAAAAGGAATTACTGACACATACTCTTCTGAACATTGATGCAAAAAAAAAAATAAGCAATAAAATACTGGAAAATAGAATCCAAGAACACCTCAGAGAAGACTTCAACCATGATGAAGAAAGCTTCATCCCAGAGATACAGTGAAGGTTCAACAAATGCAAATCCAGCGAAGCACTTAATCTATCATATAGACAAACTGAAACAAGAATAACCTCATGATCATCACACAAGATGCAGGAAAATCCTTTGACAAAATTCAACACCCTTTCATGATAAAAGTTTTGGAGAGATCAGGGATAACAGGAACATACCTAAAGATCATAAAAGCAATAAACAGTAAACCAACAGCCAACATCAAACTGAATGGAGAGAAGCTTAAGGCAATTCCTCTAAAATCAGGAACAAGAAAAGGCTGTCCTTTCTCTCCATATCTCTTCAATATTGTTCTTGAAGTTCAAGATAGAGCAATAAGAAAAGAAAAAGAGATCAAGTGGATACAAATCAGAAGGAAAACTCTATTTGCAGATAATATGATAGTTTACATAAGTGAACACAAAAACACTATAAGAGAACCCTTACAGCTGATAAACTCCTTCAGCAAAATGGTAGGATACAAGATTAACTCAAAAAAATCAGTAGCCCAAGAGCATGGAAGATCTTTCCATTTTCTGGTATCTTCTTTAATTTCTTTCTTTAAAGACACAAAGTTAGTATTGTATAGATCTTTCATTTGTTTGGTAATGAGATCAACGACTAACTTATCTACCATCATAGATCCCTCATCTAGTAGCTGATGGAAACAGAAGCAGACACCCACAGCTAAACACTGAACAAACTGGAATCCAGATGCAGAGAGGGAGGAGACCAGGCTACAGAAACACATAGAGACAGCTACCCTGAACAAGGAGGAGCGAATGGGGACCCAGAATGATAGCTGGGAATCCAACATGGGACTGACTCAGATCCCCTGAATATGGGTCTCAGCTAGAAGGCCTAGGCAGTCTAGGAGACCTCAGAAAGTGGAACCAGATTGTATTCCTGGTGCACAAAAGGACTTTGGGAGCATATCCCCCATGGAAGGATACTCCTTTAACCTAGAGACAGGAGAGAAGGCCTAGTCCCTACTCTAAATGACTTGGCAGATTTAGATGACCCCTCCTGGAAGGCATCACCCTACATGTGGAGTGGGGGTGAGGAAGGAAGGGAGGGTGCCATAGGCCGTGAGAGGATGGGGGGAGAAGGAAAGAGGGATAGAGGGAGGGAGAAGGAACTGGGATTATATGTAAAATAAAAATAAAATAATAAAAATAATAATCAGCCCTACTACATACAGATAATAAAAGGGCTGAGAAAGAAATCAATGAAACATCACACTTTACAATAGTCACAAAAACTATAAAATATCTTGGGATAACCCTAACCAAACAAGTGAAAGACCTATATAATAAGAAATAAGAAAGAAATTAAAGAAGATACCAGAAAATTGAAAGATCTCCCAGGCACTTGGATAGGTAGGATAAACATAGTAAAAATGGCAGTCTTGCCAAATGAAATCAATAGATTCAACACATTCCCCATCAATGTCCCAGCACAATTCTTCACAAAACTTGAAAGAGCAATACTCAAATTTATATGGAAAAACAAGTCCCAGGATAGCCAAAACAAACCTGCACTATAAAAGAACTTCCAGAGGCATCACCATTCCTGACTTCAAGCTCTGTTATATAGCTATAGTTCTAAAAACAGGTTGTTATTGGTGCAAATATAGACAGGAAGATCAATGGAATTGAATTAAAAACTCTGATATTAAACTACACAGCTATGAATACTTGACATTTTGACAAAGCTGCTAAAATTATAGAATGGAAAAAAGAAAACATCTTCAACAAATGTTGTTTGCATAACTAGATACTGACTTGTACAAGTCTGAAGATAGATCCATATCTATCACCATGCACAAAACTTAAGTCTAAATGGACCAAAGACCTCAACATAAATCCAGCCATACTGACCCACTTAGAAGAGAAAGTGAAAAGTTCCCTTGAACAAATTGGTATAGGAGACTGCTTCCTGAACATAACACCATTAACAAAGGCACAGAGATCATCAATTAATAAATGGGTCCTCATGAAACAAAACAGCTACTGTAAGGCAATAACACAGTCAACAAAACAAAACAACAAAGCCAGATTAGGAAAATATCTTCCCCAACCCCACATCTGATGAAGGAAGAATTCCAAGATATACAAATCACTCAAGAAGCTAGTCACCAAAACACCAAATAAACCAATTAAAAAATGGGTACAGAATTCTCAATGCTGGAATCTAAAATGGCTGAAATACAATAAAGAGCTCAACATCTTCCGCCATCAGGGAAATGCAAATCAAAACAACTCCTGTCTTACTCCTGTCAGAATGGCTAAAATCAAAAACACTAAAGGTATTTTATTCTGGATAGGTTCATAGAAAGGAGCATACTCCTCCACTGCTGGTGAAAGTGCAAACTACCACAGCCACTTTAGATTTAGTGTGGTGTTTCCTCAGGAAAATAGAAGTCAGTCTACCTTAAGATCCAGTAATTAAATTCTTAGGCATATTCACGAAAGATGCACATTAAAACAACAAGGCTATCTCTTTAAGTATGTTGATAGCAGCATTATTTGTAATAGCCAGAAATTGTAAGTAACCTAAATGCAGCTCAATGAAGAATGGTTGGAGAAAATGTGGTACATTTACACAATGGAGTATTATGTGCAGAAAAAAATGGAATTTTGAAATTTTCAGGCAAGTGAATAGAACTAGGAGAAACCATCCTGAGTGAGGTAACCCTGTCACAAAAAGAAAAACAGAGTATGCACTCTCTCATATATGGTTTTTAGACATAGAGTGAAGGATTAGCAGGCTACAATCCACACCTCCAGAAAAGCTAAGACACAATGAGGACTATAAGAGAGTCATACATGGTCCTCTGGAGAAGATGAAAGCAACAAGATGTCCCAAGCAAATTGGGAGTATGAGGAAGTTAGGAGCAAGAGCAGTGGAGAGGTGGGCATGAGGAGGCAGGAAGATCGAGTCAGGGAAAGAATAGAAGAGAACAAGAGAAAAAATACCATAGTTGAAGGAGCCAAAGTACGTTTTAAGGGAAACAAAGCACTAGGGAATTGTCCAGATCTACAAGGATGACTCCAACTAATAAGCAATGGTGGAGATGCTACATTAAATTCCTTCCCTGATAATGACATTGATAACTACCATACATGTCATCCTAGTAGCTGATGGAAGCAAAAGCATACACTCACAGCTAAACATTGTGCCTACCTCTTGGAATCCAGTTGCTTTGAAGACTTACTGTGGAAGTCCTTAACCTCCCTGGGAGCAGAATGTGGATCAGATGGGGATTGTTGGTTTAAACATGGGATGACATGAGGGATTCGGGACTGGGATTAGCATGTAAAAAAAACTAGTTTCAAACTTAAATTTAAAAAATTAAATTATGTATTTTAGTGAATTTTATTCTTTCTATGGGTTTTAATGTGTCTTGTTTATTCTTTGCTGTTGCAGTTGTCCTGGGCATTCTTAATAATGGCTGGTTAACATTTTACTAAATAATCCACATAAAAAATTGTATTATAGAATTTAAATATAGCTTGAAATCTAAGATTATAGGAGTTATCACCAGTTTCTTTGTTTTTAATATTAATTTAATGTGTATTAAATGCTAGAATATTCTATCTAACTTACAAAGAATATATTTTTATTTCATTGTGAATATGGCATATTTCATTGAGCTTATTAATTATATGATAATTCCCAGTGCTACTATCATTAATTTTAATAACATTATGGTGAACATTCCTTTGAGATTTCTTTATATTTATTTATGTATTTTTAATTTACATAGTATTCCCAGTTCCCTCTCCCTCCATCCCTCCCTCATTCCCTCTCTACCCCCTTCACATGCACTCTGATCACCCTTCCCCTCCCATCCCCCCCCCACTCAACATGTAGGGAGACACCATCCAGGAAGTGTCTAACAAATCTGTCAAGTCATTTGAAGTAGGGACTAGTACTTCTCTCCTGTCTCTAGGTTAAGGGAATATCCCTCCATGGGGGAATATGCCAGTAAGGTCATTTTGTGAACCAGGAATACATCCTGTTCAACTGTCTGAGGCCTCTTAGACTGCTCAGTCCTTCTAGCTGAAACCAATGTTTGGGGGTTCTGAGTCTGTCCCATGCTGGATTCCCAGCTATCAGTATGAGGGCCTGTTAGCTCCTCCTTGTTCAGGTCAGCGGTCTCTATGAGTTTCTGCAGTGTGGTCTTGTTCTCCCTCTCTGATTGTGAATTTTCATTTGACTCAGTGGTTTAGTTGTGGGTGTTTGCTTTTGTTTCCAACAGGTACAAGATGAGGGCTCCATGATGGTGGATAAGTTAGTTGTTCATCTCATTATCAGGGAAGAGCATTTATGGTAGCCTTTCACTATTGCCAAAATTGTTAGTGGGAGTCAGTCTTGTAGGTCTCTAGGCATTTCTTTAGGTTCAGTTTTCTGTTCAAACCAATAATGGCTCCCTCTTTTATGTTCTCCTCTCTCTCTCTCTCTCTCTCTCTCTCTCTCTCATCTGTCCTTTATGTCTCCCCTGATTCAATCTTCCTAGTCCCATGTGTTTTCCTCTCCTCCCATTCTCTTTCTCCTAGTTCCCTCGCCCTTCACTGCCTACCCACTTTCCATATTTTCTGAAGAATTTGTCCCTTCTCTCTTCTGTGAGGAACCTTGTATGAATCTATTAGAATCCACCTTGTATTGTAGTTCCTCTGGCATTGTGAATTATAGGCTGGTGATCCTTTCTTCTAGGTCTAAAATCCATATATGAATGAGTAAATATGATATTCCTATTTTTGTGACTGTGTTACCTCATGCAGGAAGGTTTCTTCAAGTTCCTTGCCTGAGAATTTCAAGATTCCTGTTTTTTTGTTTTTTTTTTTTTTCCTGAAGAGTAGTATTACATTGTGTAGATGTACCACATCTTCTTTATCCATTCTTTAGTTGGGGGCATCTAGGTTGCTTCCAGGTTCTTACTATTACAAATAATGCTGCTATGAACATAGTTGAGCACATGTCTTTATTGCATGGATGTGGATCATTTGGGTATATGCCTAAGAAGGGGATGGCCAGGTCCTGTGGTAAACTAATTCTCATTTTCCCGAGGAACCCCCATACTGATCTCCAAAATGGCTGTAGAAGTTTGCACTCCCACCAGCACTATAGGAATGTTCCTCTTTCTCCACATCTGCTCCAGCAAAAGTTGTCATTGGTGTTTCTAATTTTAGCCATCCTAGCAGGAGTAAAATGGTATCTCAAAGTTGTTTTGATTTGCATTTCCATGATAGCTAAGGATGTTGAGCACTTTCTTAGGTGTCTTTCAGCCTTTTTGATTTCCTCTATTGAGAATTCATTATTCAGTTCTGTACCCCATTTTTTAATAGGGATATTTGGTGTTTTGTTGACTAGTTTCTTGAGTTCTTTGTATTTTTTGGAGATCAGCCCTTTGTCAGGTGTCAGATTGGTGAAATTCTTTTCCCAGTCTATGGGCTACCATTTGGTCTTATAAACTATGTCCTTTTCCTTATAGAAATTTAATAAGTTTGAGGAGGTCCCATTTATTAATTGTCGATCTCAGTCTGTGCTACTGTAGTTATGTTCCGTAAGTGGTCTCCCACAGCAATTTGTTCAAGGGTACCTCTTACTTTCTCTTCTAAGTGGTTCAGTGTGGCTGGATTGATGTTGAGGTCTTTGATCCATTTGGACTTGCGTTTTGTGCATGGTGACAGATATGGGTCTATCTGCAGTCTTCTATACATCATCATCCAATTGTGCCAGCACCATTTGTTGAAGATTCTATCCTCACCCCATTGTATTCTTTTAGCTCTTTTGTAAAACTCAGGTGTCCACAGGTGTGTGGTTTAATATCAGAATTTTCATATGGATTGCATTGGCCTACTTGTCTATTTTTGTGCCTATTTTATGCTGTTTTCAGGACTATAGCTCTGTAGTAGAGCTTAAAGTCAGGGATGGTGATGCCTCCTGAAGTTCTTTTATTGTACAGGGTTGTCCTGGCTATCCTGGGTCTTTTGTTTTTCCTTATAAAGTTGATTATTATCCTTTCATGGTCGGTGAAGAATTGTGGTGGGATTTTAATAGGGATTGCATTGACTCTGCAGATTGCTTTTAGCAAGATTGTCATTTTTACTATGTTTATCCTACCTATCCAAGAGAATGGGAGATCTTTCCAATTTCTGGTATCTTCTTTAATTTCTTTCTTTAAAGACACAAAGTTCTTATTATATAGGACTTTCACTTGTTTGGTAAGTGTTACCCCAAGATACTTTATGTTGTTTGTGGCTATTGTAAAGGGTGATGTTTCTCTGATTACATTCTCAGCCCCTTTGTCATCTCAATAAAGTAGGGATATTGATTTTTTGAGTTTGTCTTGAATCCTGCTAGTTTGCTGAAGGTGTTAATCAGCTGTAGGAATTACCCTGGTAGAGTTTTTTGATTCCCTTATGTAAACTATCATGTCATCTGTAAATTGAGAAAGTTTGAGTTCTTCTTTTCCAATTTGGATCCCATTGATCTACATTAGTTGTCTTATAGCTTTAGCTAGAACTTCAAGTACAATAGTGAAGAGATATGGAGAGAAACGGCAATCTTTTCGTGCTATTGATTTAGAGGATTTGACTTAAACTTCTCTCCATTCAATTTGATGTTAGCTGTTGTTTTACTGTTTATTGTTCTTAATATGTTTAGGTATATTCCTGTTATCCCTGATCTCTCCAAGACCTTTATCATGAAAGAGTGTTGAATTTTGTCAAAAGATTTTTCAGCATCTAGGGAGATAGTCTTGTGTCCATTGTTATGTCCCCCTTTTCATTTCTGATTTTGTTAATTTGCATGGTCTCTTTGTGTTTTTCGATAGTTTGGGTAAAAGTTTGTCTATCATGTTGATTTTCTTGAAAAACTAACTCTTTGTTGCATTGGTATTTTGTATTGTTTTACTGGTTCCCATTTGTATTGATTTCTGACTTCAAATTGATTATTTCCTGGTGTCTATCCCTCCAGGGTGAGTTTGCTTCTTTTTGTTCTAAGGCTTTCATTTGCTGTTAATTCTCTAAAGTGACTATCCTATGTTTTCTTCATATGGGCATTTAGTGCAATGGATTAGGGCAATGAACTTTCCCTGAGACACTGCTTTCAAGGTGTCCCATATGTTCAGGTATATTGTGTCCTCATTCCTGTTGAATTTTACAAAGTCCTTAATTTCTTTCTTTCTTTTTTTTTTTTTTTACCCAGGTATGGTAGAATTTTACATTGTTTAGTTTCCATGAGTTTGTAGGCTTTCTGTGATTTGTGTTGTTGTTGAATTCCAATTTTAAAGCATAGTGGTCTGATAAGATACAGGGGACTGCCTATTCCAATTTATTTTATTTATTTATTTATTTATTTTTTGTTTCTGTTGAGGTTTGATATGCTGCTTACTATGTAGTCAATTTTAGAGAATATTCGATGTGGAACAGAGAAGAAGGTATATTATTTTTATTGGATGGAATGTTCTATAGATGTCTGTTAATCTTAATTGAGATATAACTTCTGTTAGTTCATTTGTTTCTTTGTTAAGTTTCTGACTGGTGGACCTGTCTAGTGGTGAGAGTGTCCTGTTAATGTCTCCACTATAAGTGTGTGAGGTAGGCTATTACCCTGAAGTAATACCTATCTTTGAAGCTTAGATGAGTTTCTTGTATGTAGCAGAAGGACGGATTCTGTTTTCGTATCCATTCTGTTAGCCTATGTCTTTTTATAGGTGAGTTAAGACCATTAATGTTGAGGGAGTGTAAGGACTAATGTTAATGCTTGTTTGTTTTAGATTTGTTGTTGGCAGTGATATTGTGAATATATTTGTCCTGCTTTACCCTTGTGTTCTGGTGAGGTGGGATTATCTGATGCCTATATCTTTTAGGAGCATAGTTAACTTCCTTGGGTTGGAGTTTTCACTCCAGAACTTTCTGTATGGCTGGATTTGGAGACACATATTGTGAAAATCTGGCTTTGTCATTAAATATCTTGTTTTCTCTGTCTATAGTGACTGTGAGTTTTGCTGGCTATAGAATCCTGGACTGGCATCCATGAACTCGTATTCCTTGTAGAACATCTATCCAAGACCTTCTGGCCTTGAGGGTTTCCACGGAGAAGTCAGGTTTAATTTTGATAGATCTGCCTTTATATGTTATCTGTCATTTTTCATTTACTGTCTTAGTATTATTTCTTTATTCTGTATGTTAGGTGTTTTGATTATTATGTGTCGAGGGATGTTTTTTCTTTGGTCCAGACTATTTGATGTTCAGTTTGCTTCTTGTACTTTCATGGGCATGTCTTCCTCAGATTGGGAAAGTTTTCCTTAATTATTTTTTTAAATATGTCTTGTACACCTTTGAGCTGGGCTTCTTTTCCTTCCTCTATGTCTATTATTGTTATGTTTGGCCTTTTCACAGTATCCCACATTTCCTGGATGTTTTGTGTTAAGGGTTTGTTGGATTTACAATTTTATTTGGTTGATGAATCTATTTCCTCTAGTTTATCTTCCGTGCCTGAGATTCTCTCTTCCATCTCTTGTATTCTGTTGGTTATGTGTCGGTAGTTTGCCCAGTTTTTCTATTTCCAGCATTCCTTCTGTTTGTGTTTTCTTTATTTTCTCTATTTCAGTTTTCTAGTCTTGAACCATTTCCTTCCCCTGTTTTACCTGTTTAACCGTTTTTTTCTTGGCTTCCTATACTTTCTTTAAGAAATTTGTTCATTTCTTCCAACTTTTTGTTGTTGTTTTTTTTTTTTTCCTTCCATTTCTTTAAGGGATTTTCTCACATTGTCTTTTAGTGCCTCTATCATTTTTATGATGATAACTTTATGTCATTTTTTTTTTTTTGCTTCATCTGCTTTGGGGTGTTCTGGTCTAGTTGGTATAGAGTCCCTAGATTCTGGTGGTAGTATACTTGCCTTTCTATTGTTAGGTGTTTTCTTGTATTGCTGTCTTCCGATTGCTTCTTCCTGTAGGTGTAGGTGGGTCCTTTCTTTCTCTATGGTACTCACTAGGTGGGCTTAGGTGGGTCAGATGTTCCATGTCTGTAGCTCTGGGTGGTCCAAGCTCTCTGGTCTCTCCTTAGGAAGGGGCCCAGCGATGGGGAACAAAGATCAGGCTCTAGCAAAGACTGGCGATGGGGGCCAAAGATTCCAATGGCTGGGACTCAGGATGTTCTGTGCACCAATATGCAGATCATGCCTGGGCCTGGCACTCTCCAGCTAAGGGCTCTTTAGCAGAGGCCTGGTAATTGGGGTCAAGGATCTAGCCCACAGGACCTCAGAGTGGCCCTGCTGGGATAGAGGGATTGTAAGGATGGAAAAATTTAGCCTAATTTTCCCTAGACTCTGTCCCCTAGCAATGAGTAATCAAAAGGTCATTCTTGACTCTTTACAACAGGGCGGTTTACTGACAGCACCTGTGAGTGAATGAGAACAGGAAATGAGCCTTGTCACACTACCCAGAAGCCCTAGGGAAAGCAGACTCCCTGGGCTAAGCGCAGGCTTGGAGAGTTCAAATCGATTGGTCTGCACTGGATGCTATGAGATGATTGGTTTGTGATCCACGGGCTTTCTTGTAACCCTATAAAAGCTGTCTGAACTCTGTACCCAGGGTTCCCAGTCCTCTACCCCAGGTGGAGTATGGATGTGGTCCCCAGTGCACTGAAATATAAAAGACCTCATGCTTTTGCATCAAGACTGCTTCTCGTGAGTGATTTGGGGGGCACCTTTCCTGAGTCGAGGTGTGAGGGTCCATGCCCTCCATGGGTCTTAGAGGATCTCTGGGAGGTGCCTGGAACTCCAATAGAGGACCAGCGGGCGGGGTGAGGAAATATCAGAGAAAAAACAGGTGGAAATTACATCCTTTGAGATTTCTAACAGATTTATTTGTGTATGGTTAGACCTGATCCTAGTTTATTTAAATTTTACACTTTCTAATGAATTTTCTCATATTGCAGAACATTTTAAACATATCATGTAAATAGAAGAAACCTAGTCGACAATCAAAAAAGTGTATACTTTAATGGTGTTTATGGATTATTATTTAATATGTTTTGTAAGTCAAATGTTTCATTTTTCATAATGAGAGGAGTTTTGGTATCATATTGTTAATAATTTAAAGCTCAATGTCTTTAACCGGATGAATATCACTAGTTTGATATTTAGAATAATCAGAACTCAAGTAAAAAGGACAAAATAAATAAAAACTATTGTTTTCTCAGAATTGGTGAAAAAGACATACAGTACAACAAAGAAGGCACTATGGAGGATATTACAATTCCATTCTGTGTATTTTGAGGACAAAATAAATCATTCATCATCCAGTGTTAGGCATTGTAATTAAACTTTCAACATTTCTGACACAACAGGTTATTATTACTCATATCTTGTCAACTATATATTATACTTTCACTAACGTGCACTTAAACCAAGACTCACTCAACTGTTTCCTCATACATATGTGTGTGTGTGTGTGTATACATTTTTGTTCATTTTATGTTAATATTATGTATAAGAAATGTATTTTTGGTAAATTATTTTGTTTACAACATAAAATCTTTCATTCAAATGTGCTTCTTCAGATGATTTTATTTTCATTTTCTGATTCAATCTTACATTGAAATTTGAGCAGAAAATGTAAAAAAAAAAAATTTCATGGAATCCATGCCATTCAGTAATGACTTTATGATAGTGTTTCATTTATCACAGTCCCCTTTGATATACCAATGGCTTCCACAGACGAGTTCTAAAAGTGCATAGAATGATATTTCCAAAGGGCCAATATCTAACTTATCTGGTGGTTTACAACTATAACATTCCACTTAAAATCCATTATTGTTTTAGTCTAAGATGAGCTGATTTCCCTTATAAGACCCCACAAAAAAATTAAATTGGAAGAACAATGAATGACAATGGAAATGTTGCAAGTCTCTCAGTGCACAGACTTGACTGCAAATCACATCCCTGTGCTCATTCTCCTTAATGTGCATCAGTTCTCACTCTGCTTAACAACAAACAGAACCACAGGAACAAGTGAGCATCCTGACTTCTGGAAATACTAACTTCTGATTAGGGACTCCAGCTCCTGTCAGAAAAATCCATTAGCACCTGGAAATGAACAAAGCTAATCTTCTGTGTTCCAAAATTTGCATATGTCTTTCATGCAAATATTACTTATAGTCTCAAACTTCTGCTCTTTTAACTTCATACAGTTATTCATGACATCTGCTTTTCAGAGAAAAATATCACCATGCCTGAGGAGAGTAAATGAGACATGCTCCAGGCAGTCATAGTTTAGATGTTCAAAAACTACAAATGAAGTACAATGGTAGCTGTTTAAAAATTTTTGATGTGAAAATGTACCTAAAGTATAAATTGTCTTTCTTATTTTGGAATAAATGATACATTAAAAAATCAAGAAAATACAGAAATTAATATTCCTGCTATGCTTCTACCATTTCAGGCACAAACATGTTATAGATGACCCTCTATCGAGTTTTGTTTAGTGTTATTCCTATACAATGTATTTTGTTTTGAACTTATGTAGAGCGGGAACAAATATGTAATAAGGAAAGGATGTGATTTTTATACTATGCAGTTACATGAGGTATAGAAAATATAATGATAATACAATCAGAAGGGTGGGGTGGCAATCTATATCAAAACAAAACATATAAATATTTAAAATTAGAGCATTAGGAAGTCACTGAAGTACAACCCTGTCTGAGAATATGATGTCTATAAAGTACTGACAACCAACTAGGCCAGCATTGGCAATCAAACCATCTAAAGAGATTCAAAAGTGATAACAGGACATCCTACCACAGAGGGTACCCAATACAACACAGGATCCTAAAAGCTGGAGAAGTTACATGAGAAATTCTGGATGAGAGGAAACTTTTAGACTAGTCCATTTTTATAATGTATGTCTCTAACCCATGTATCTCTTCTATATCACTAGTGACACACAATGACACTTCACAGGTTAACTATCCCTCCCCATTCATGCTCCATTTTGCTTTATTTATTTAAAAAAAATATATATATATATCATATTGAGGAGTCAGGGTAGATGACTTAGAGTTTAGTTACATCACCTAACTACTGCCACTAATTTCAGCTTCCAAGGATCTAACATGCAGGTGTCCATGGACCCACTTGTAAAGTCAGGAGCATTGGAATAACACTCTATTTTTCACCAGAAACTGTCAGAAACCAGAACAATATTTGTTTCGATCGATATAATACAAGTCTGAAAGAACACACCTGAAAAAACAGACTAAAATACCCAGTAAAACTGTAATGAAATGAATGAATATTTATAGTAAAAACAGATTAAGGAAACACTTAAATAGCTCTTACAGATGATACTGAACTTTTTCAGACTAGATAAAATAATAAACATAACAAAGGTCTACATAGAAACCAAATAATGTTAGAGTGGTAGCTAAACAAGATTTAGGAAAATGCTGAGCAAAACCAGAGAAATATGAGATACAATCCTCAGATACCAATTGAGGGCACCCAGGATTTTGGCTAGTTGGTATGGAAACTCCTTTGCACAGTACAAAGGATTTTCCTAAATAAGAAAAAGGCTCTTTGGTATGGTTCAGAGCAAGGCATTAAATGGACATTTACAACTAAAGATGACCCGTGATAATTTGCTCTGGATTTCTAACATTCCAACCACTCTACATCATTGCAGTTCTAAACAGAAACTAGAAACTAACCTTTTTTACTCACATTCTCTTTTTACTAAGGTACTTTCATTTTCATTCCAATTCTGTCCCAAGAAATAAGTAATAGAAAGCAGAGAGAAGCACACACATGCATTCATGCACATACAAGCACACAGAGGGAGTGGGGGAGAGAGAGGAAAGAAAGAGAGAGAGAAAACAGAGACAGAGACCAACGTAAGGACACAGGGAGACAGAGAGCAAGACATCGAGCAAACAGAAAGTGAGTGAAGTCAGGCTATAAAGCCTCAAAGCTAACACTCAGGGTCAGTTTTCTCCATCAAATCTCCACCTCCTAAAGATTCCATAAACTTCTCCCAAATTAATCTATGGGCACCATCTCTCCTTCAAACCATTAAACTTTACAAATAATAAAGTACTGAAACCAATTGTTTATTTTTCAATCATTTCAATGCACCCTAAATTATACATTTTATTTTTCTTTTATTTCTGAACATGCCTAAAAAACACTAACATATGTGTGAATGAACATGTAAATTTCAGGTATATGTTAAGACACTATATGAACATATTTGTAAACTGATGTGAACTTACTTTCTCAAGACATTAACATAGTATCTTTGGATGTATTCAAAGTTACATAAAATATTATTCATTAACATAAAATTATTGATTGTTCTCTTAAGATACAAATGTTATTAAGCTATGTGATTTTGCATTAACTATGTGAATTAGGGTAATAATTTCATTCCAAATTAGATTCTAGAAAAAATAATTCTGTTTCATTTTTCAAATAGACACTTATATAGAGAGCTGTAGGAGGTAAAATGGTTTATGATAATCAAACACCTATAAATAATTTACATTAAAATTTCTCCTTTTAGACAACAGATTTTTGAAGCATTTTTTAATATATGAATGCTAAACCCAATGTTTGTGTTAAGTCTGTGATATATTTAAATTGATGGCTATATATGTTTTTCAAAGATCTTTCCATTAAATTTCCTTAAACAGTGGTAAAATGTAAAGTCTATATAAACTTATTTTGTGTATAATTGGTGAGTCTCTGTTACAAAATCTTAAAATAATAACTAGTTCCTAATATATATAAGATAAATTTTAATGTATTACTGTAAGCTACAAATCTACTGCCAATTTTCCTGCAAATCTCTCTTCCAAAGCAGATTTTTCAAGGTTATTTTCTTCCCTAATTTAACTGTTGGAAATAAAATATTATGTTGAGATTAATCTGTTGATATTTGTTTAGCCTTCCTATAAGTATACATTAATCAGGTTATTCTTTCTGAGTTTGAAATCACAATCTTCTACTTTGCTTATATTAAACTCATGTCTTTGAAAATAAAGATTTTAGATTAAAAATTGCTTACTGCTATGAAAAAGTTAGATAAACAGTCCAAATATAAAGCACTGACAGGCTAATGACATGCATAAATCTATACAATCTGAAGCATATAAAATTATTTATATGAATAGCTATAGGACTATTCATATAAATTCATATGTGTGCACATTCTCCATGTGCTTATGTATTTTATTATTTCTGTGGTTCAATTTTGACTTATAATAAATGATCATATGTTTTGATACTTTGAAGCTACCCAACATTTTTTGAGACAATTATTGAACTAACAGTATGAAATAGAAAACAAAAAGTATACATGATTCAATAGCTTTAGGGGAGATGTTATTTCATTTAATGGAATCTTAAATATGATTCTGAATGTTGTTAGAGAAAATGTGTATTCCTTTGAATATTACACTAACCATAATGGTTCCTACTTCAAAGTAAAGTTTTACCCTCTAGTACAATTTCTCTAATTGGTGCATGGCCCTCTAAGTTGTGCTATCCCTGAATCCAAAGACTGTGAGAATGACTTATCTCTATGCTTTAAGATTTTCTTGAGTAATTAATATGCTTAAAGAACAAAGATTTTGTTCTATCCAGACAATTACTTATAATTTCTGATGAATATATTAAGCATCTAATTAAAAAACTAATTCATTTAAAATCCTGTTTCTATGAAGTTTTGTTTGTGTTATTCAAGAGCTAAATTTTAATTCTCATCTTGGTAACTGTGCAACTTCCCTTGTGGGTGTTCAATAATTGTTCTTGCAAGCCAAAGCCAAAGATCACGCCTGGGATAAAATGGTAGCTTATCCCATGTCCCCAAGTCATATATACTGCAGGGGCAATGGTAAAATAGGACCTTTCTTTGATGATTCTGCTGCTCTAATGAAACATTTGTTCTCTTTTTCACATAAGCCTTGGAGACCAAGAGGTTGGAAATAACCAGAGCACATTCTGTAAAAAAAGGGATCAATACAGAAGAATATGTCCACATTGATTACAAATTACACAATTTAACATTAGTAGAGAGGGAGGAATAATGAACAAAGGGGTCAATACCATGTTGGGGAAACCCCCAAAAAAATGCTGACCTGAGCAAGTAGGAGCTCATAGACTCCAGACTGATAGCTGGGGAACCTGCATAAGACCTAATTAGGCCTCTGAACCTGGGTGCCAGTTGGAGGGCATATGCAGTCTATGGGGCCTCTGGCTATGGAACCAGTATTTATTCCCAGTGCATGAACAGAATTTTGGAGCTCATTCCCTATGTAAGAATAGTTTCTCAGCCTAGATACAAGGGGAAGAGTTTGGTTCTGCCCCAAATATTGTGACAAACTTTGATGATTTCCCATGGGAGGGCTCACTGTCTCTGAGGAGTATATGAGGGTAGAAAACAGAGGTGGTGCAGGGAGTGGGAAGGCAGGATGAGAGGGAACTGGGATTGGTATGTAAAATATCATTTTTTTTTACATGTTGATCCCAGTTCCCTCTCTCTCCCTCCCTCTCTCCCTCCCTTCCTGCTCTTAATCTCTCTACCCCCTCACAAGCACCCTGACCATGGTTGTTTTAATCTAAATAAACAATTAAAAAAACATGTCTTTAATATTGAATTAAATTCTGTTGTGGATATATACCACATTTTTTTTTATGCGTTCATCTATTGATGAGCATTCAGGTTGGTCCCATTTCCATGCCATTATAAACAGAAGAAAACAAACACAGGTATTAATTATCCATATGGTCAGAGAGCGTGTCCTTTGAATAGATGCCAGGTGTGATAGATCTGGGTAGTACTGTAGGTCTATTTTATCTTATGAGAAATCTCTACACTTATTTCTACACTGGTTTTCATATCCATAGGCCCTGATTAACAATTAGCTCTGCCTCAGAGCTCTTTATTTTTGCTGCCTTGGGTGAATAGGATTACAAAAGTAACTTTCATTTACAATGTCCTCAAGGCTAATCATCCTTATTTACATTCCTTCATTTTAAGAACCGAAGAAGAAGAACCTACACACTTAGGATAGTATGGTAAAATCAACAATGTGGAAATTTAGGTCAAATACTTTTCACATCTAAGATTTCCTTTTGGTATTTAGAAAAGGGGATTCCTTGTAAGATTTCTACCTTATTGAGTTGAATGGGAATCATATCTCCAAATTTACTGAATTTAAATACATGAAATCAATTAGTATAACCACATCAAACTAAAAAAAAAGCAACAAACAAACAGCAACAACAAAATAAAGCCCTGGGAAGCAGTGTCAAGGATCTGCAGGCATTTGTTTACTGGGTTACTATCTTCCATGCTCCCTCTAATTCAAAATATATATAAATTTAGAGTCCCCTCGCCTTTTAAACATGTTCCTCTTGTTCCACAAAGTTGTAATCCCTTTTTTGAGGTTGCTTTCTATGTTCATACATCATAAAGGTTTTGAGCAATCAAAGATGTTACAAGAAAATATGTTTTTAATATATATTACCTTAAATGTGTTGGAATTGATTCAGATGTAGCTTTGACTTTGTTTATAGAATATTTTTGCTGTACTCCTTCCAATATATTTGAGTTATGAACTTATACATTAATAATATTTTGTGTAAAGTTATTTTCTGTTCATAAATACATCTACTAATAAAATTATCTATCATATTCCATAAAATATAATAAGGTGTTCAGAAAAGTATTCATCTACCTTCCATGTGTTGATACAATAATCATGGTATATTTTAAAAATGAATGGAGTTAGAGAATATTAACTACTGATGAATATTCATTCTAAGTCTGTATTGGTAGAAAAATTGTACCTAAATGAATATATTTAAGCCTGTTCTAACACATAATTCATCAGCCAGAATGTAGTTTAAGAACATTTCTAAATGAGTAAAGATGAAATATTCATACATATGACAAAGAATATGAATATAATATAAAATAAAACCCACATAGTCTCACATAATTTTTAAGAGAACATAGAAAGTAAGGCCACATTTTAAACTGAAAAAAATAAACCAAAAATCTCAGATGACAAAGAACTTACTTTATAGCTGTTAGTTTCAGAAATTAAAGAATGAAAACTGAAAATCTTCTTATCTATCAAAATAATTATGCTCATAATGAAGACAGATTATGGAAGCAAAGATGTTTATAGCATCAAACATGATACAATGGGTGCACAAAAAGCTTTAAATAAACGTTATCATCGTGCTTTACACAAATACTGATTTATCCTAACATCATAGCGCTATAAAAACAGCACTTACCTGAAGGCCACTTTCAATTACAACATGGTGCATTTGAGGAATATGTACAGAATGATCTGTCCTATTTTTATTGCAACATTAAATCCAAAAGGAAAAACAAATCACCAACAAGGTGATTTTAATGATGTGTGAATTTTATAGGCTTCGTATTAAATGTTTACAGGAATAAAAGAACATAAGGCATAACATGTGCAGATAAATGTAAAATATCTTAATGCAGAAGGGCTTGCTGGAATGTATCTTTTTTTTAGACTCAAATTTACATTTATATGTCAGTATTTATATGTCAGTTTTAATTGGTCATGTGTTTGTGGGTTTTATTTTTTAGGAGGGGTAGTTATATAAATTTACTTGATATTTGTCAATTAGTTATCATATACATTGACTGCCATAGGTATTTCAATGTAGTGACAGGGACATAAGTCACCAAAGTCTAGCTCATGGTTGGTGAATTCAAATCCTTACTAAATTTTGTGATAAGTGTACATAGTTTTGGCCTGAAGCATTCCTTATTCTTTTGGCCCAGATGGTTTTGTTAAGCCTGGTATCAATGTATACACAGTGAGTTCTGACCTCTTTCATGGAAAATTTCTGGATTTCCTTGGGTGTCTGAAGAGTATTCTTCTCAAAAACAAATACAGGAAGTGCTCATGTGTGGTAGACAAACCTTGCTTCTTCTAGATGCCATTCTTTATGTGATTCAATTTTGCTTGGCCACTTTGAAAAGGCTGATTATACAGTTTTAATACTTTGTTTCTGAAGGTTAACAAATAATTGTTCAGAATTACCCCACAGAAAAGTGAATTTACTAAATTATCTACAGTGTGACTTTCAATACACTGATGGCTTCTCTGTGATTTGTTTTTCCTTTTAAACACCAAATCATAAAGAAATTATATATAATACATATAAATTGTTTTAAAATACATATTTTATGTCATGTCCTATGCTATTCCAAATACACACAACATTAAAGACAGATTTGGCTGTTTCAATGCTTACAAAAGAGAAATGTATGCAGGGTCCTGTGAGTTCACACTCTTCTGTGTGGTCAGGAGTGGGACCAGGCAAAGGACTGGCAGCCTGTGTCAGGATGGCATTTTAGATACAATGCTTACACTCAAACTGAGAATGAAATTTGGGTTCTATATGATGAATAAAAAAGAATGTTAGTCTAACAAAGAGATTTGTGATGTCAATGCACACCAAACAAACAGGTCTGTGTTGTAATGAAAAAGATCAAAAAAAGTAAAATATGAGACATGGCACCAAATTTGCTAGCATAGCCCTAAATCCCAGCCCTAGAATGGCTGAGGCAAGTGACTCATGAGTTCATTGATAGCTGAAATTTCATAAGAAGAAAGAAAAGAAGAAAAGGAATGAACAGGTATATGTCAAGCAGACCTGCACTAGAAACAGCATAAACATCTGTTGCAAGCAGTTTTTTGCCAGCCTGGTCCCACTGCCATGCCAGCCCCAAATAACACACAGAGACACTGTATTAGATATAAAGCTATTGACCTGCTATTAGTGTTTCTTGTTGGCTAGCTCTATCTTAACTATTAACCCATGTATGTCAATCTAACCGGTTCCATGTGGTCTTACTGGAGAGAGTCCAGACTTATCTTCTCAAGGCCTACATTTTGACTTCTCTGTACTAATCTCCCTAATCTCCTAGTCCCACCTACCTTGCTTTCCTATTGGCCAACATGGCTTTATTTATTAACCAATAAAAGAAACAAATATACAAAATGACATCTCCCATCATTTCCTCTTTTCTGTCTAAAATAAAAAGAAGGATTTTAACTTTAACATAGGAAAATATATAGCAAAACAGTTATCAAATATGAACCATAGTTAAAAATGTTTAGTTCATTAACATTTAGCAAGATTTAAAAAAAAGTATCCCATCATCTAACCTATCTTTGTGAGTCTAATGTCTTATATGTAACTTATCTTTAATCCTAACTAAGAAAAAAACATAACTATCGTCTCCAACTCCATCAATAACCACAGAAGGATAATATGTAAACTTTAGAAATGACAGAGACATCTTGCTAACTTGACAGTCATCCAAAGTTCTGTAAATTGGTAAATCCATCTTTGGCCCATAGGCCACAGTGTATCTGGCAAATTTTTCCAGAAAAATAGGACAATTTAAACTGTCCCCATGTATTGTCAGTTTGTCAGTCACTTTTCTTTGTGTCCTGAGAACGTGTGGCAGACTCTTCCATGAAGCAGAGACCCTGTAGCACTGTCCATCTTGTTTTAGCAGTCTCTTTCCTGTGGGTCCTGCATGTCTACTTTATAAAGCATATAGTGAAACAGTCTAGAACAGAGCACTATCTTGCCCAAATGGCTAGTCTTGCCATATTGGAAGCAAACTCCATAATGAGTTTTTTTCAATGTCCATCTTCCCTTCTGACACAGTTGGTGTTACCAGGAGCAGTTGTGCCTCACTGTCAATAAAAACCCTAAACCATTTTAAATGCCATATTCTGTATGCCTTTGAAAGGTTTGAAGAATTTCTTTATCCACCTCAAACCCAGCTCTGTATATCTAGAAAACCTAACTAATCTAACTATAAGTTTTGAATATTATAGGTAAATATCCATAATTTGTACTTAATTATACATTTTAAATCAGCCATATAAACACAACACTTAAACAAGAGTAGAAATATACATATCACAAAGTTGACCGTAAATTTGTTATCAATAAATGAAAATCCATTCCAATACAAAGTTTTAATTTTTATAACATAATTCCATTTTGCCTTTAAGAGGAGATTGGTTGAGATCTTTAACCATTTATAGCCCACCCCATTTAGATGAAAACAAGCATTTATAGACAATATTTGTGAATATGGGCATTATATTCTCCAAACTGCTTCCTGCTGATTGGGGACTCTCTTTATACCATGGAGATCCTAAGAAGATGCAGAAATCCTAGTTTTAGTGGTCTGCAAGATTGCCTTGTCCCAGCTATTTTGAAAATTGGATCACCTAAGACACTGTTTCAGGGGGTCTGGCTTGATCAAACAATGTTAGTCTAGAAGGAATCCACTGCTTTTCATTTTCTGTGGAAATAAAAATAGAAATTCTTTTCCCCAGTAACATGCTCTTAGACTTAAATTTTGAATTCAAGGCATTTTAAAAATATATAATTGTATTAATTTAGCAACATTGATAATCAAGTGTATTTTAACAGTTGTTCCTTTCTTAGTAATTGAGCAATATAAAGACAACACAATAGCATACAGTACCCAGACTCTGTGTACTTTCCATCTTCACATGATTTTTTATTATTCTATTTCTTTTACTTTTATTTATTTTTTTCAGACAGGGTTTCTTTGTGTACCTTTTGCCTGTCCTGGAATTCACTCTGTATACCAAGTTACCTTAGAAGTCACAGATTTGCTTGCCTCTGCCTGAGTGCTGGGATTAAAGGCATGGGCTACTCTCTTTCTTTCTACTTTTGTAGAACCACTTTATCCTGTTCATTTTTTCTCCCCCAAGCCTTTGTATATTTTAAAAACCACTGTAAACATTTAAAGGTTTTCCTTAATCTGAATCTGTCTTTACTGCAAATCTTTATCTTTTTCTGGCCACAACTCTTTTATCTGCTAAGCAACAACATTGCTTTCTAATATGACAGAGGTATGTTTACCGTCAGCAGACCTCTGCTCAAGGCCTCAGTCTATGCTGCCATCAAGCAGCATGCTGCCAGCTTGGAGATATGATCATTGTCACTGCCAGCTGTTTTACAAACCATTCAGGGCCTCTTAAAAGAGCCTTGTAGTTTTGTTTTGTTTTTTTTTTTTTCTTCAGCTTATGCTGAGTCAGGAAGTCTTCCTTAAAGAAGCAAGGTGAGTCTCTAGCAAAACAGAGCCCACCTGAGAAAATACTGCCACCAGGCAGCCATGCTTGACTTTATTGTTTTATTTCTAAAATCCCTTTTTAAGCTTCTGTCAAGTTTTAAGTGGAATTTCTATATACCCACATTGTAGGCACCATTTTATTATGTTGCACTTTCTGACCAGCCTGATCCCAGAGCCTCATCAGCCCCCAATAACACACAGAGAAGCTGTTTTAGATATAAAGCTGTTGGCCTGTTACTAGTGTTTCTTATTGGCTAGCTATGTCTTAAATATTAACCCATTTCTATCAATCTAAGTGTTTCCATGTGGTCTTACCACAGAGAGAGTCAGACCTCTTATCCTGTCAGGGCCTACAGCTTGACTCCTCTATACTAAATCTCCCAGAATCCTCCTTTCTCCTAGTCCCATCTATCTTGCTTTCCTACTGTCCAACAGGGCTTTATTCATTAACCAATAAGAGAAACATATATACAGACCATCTGTATGCTCTAAGGTAAGAGCATTAAGACTATGATGAAAGATTGCTGTTGGAATATTTATCATGCATTTGTTTTTCAGTCAGTGTTTTGTTGATCTGGATAGAGTGGATGAACATGTGAAAAGTACGAAATATGAATCAAATCTAGATGTAAAAACAATCACAAAATAAATGAATTAATATGTCAGAACCAGCCAAAGAGATAAAGACTGCAGAGTGAAACAGTCAATAAAATGAAAAGTTGGAGGGTGAGGATGCAGAAGAAATATAAGAAGGGAACAAAGTTGCTATGTGTCTAGGCTGGTTAGTGGACAAAGACAGGGCATTCATAAAAATGATAAATATAGGAACAGTGTGTATTTGGAAGGCAGATCTTTTGAAATTGAAATACATTCCATTTCAGTGAAAATGCCAGGTGGCAGACTTTTCCTCAAAAGCACAGAGAAAGATTGGGTTTATATTCATCATTATTGGTTCTTATATCTCTGTTAATTCACTTTCTATGAATAAGACAAATATCTAAGATGATTGAAAATGAAGGAAAACATGTCTTAATTAACCATTTTAGAAATTTCATTTCATACCTGGTAGGTAGGCCTTATTGTTTTTGGCCTGAAGTCAAACAAAACTGCTCACTTTACCCTAAGGAAGCCAAAGAGAAGAAAAAGAAGAGACTGGAGTTCTACTGTCTCCTGGAGTGGCACATGCACTTGTCCTAATGACATCCTGCTTGGCCCTAACTTGTGAATTAGCACCAGCTAGAGACTATGATATAACATTCATTTCAAGACATCAAGGTACTAAATTCAGCAATATCATAGTCAATCACATATATCTCATTAAGTAATTCTTGTGGTACTTCATCCCCAGACCCTGGTGTTATCCTGAGTAGAAATAAAAAGAAAGAATGGCTGTAGGAACAATAACAGAGAAGACACAGATAAAAATAACCATACAGGTTTCCTGTGATAATAAAAATGAGTTTATATAGCTCCACATGCTACAAACATTAATTACTTGTCATAGGTAAAGCTAAGATACGCTTATGTAAAATATAGTAAATGTTTATACTATATAGGAATGAATAGATGATATATATATATATATATATATATATATATATATATATATATATGCATGTATTTAAGTATGCCTAAACTATGTGGCTTCAAGGATATACAATAACTATAAAAGAAGACAGTTCTATAATAGCCATAAACATATTTGTGTGTATATCATATGTAAGAAAATATATTATGAAATTTTAAAATGTGTTTATTTTGAGTGATAACTTTCAAACAACATGATAATATATTTGAATAAATCAAGCTGGCATTTCATTTCTTCAGCTCACTTTAAACATTGTTCTATCCTGTTACTCCAACCTATAGGCTAAATTGTCTCATTCTATTAGTGAAATTCTCCTTTCTCCTGTCCATTTTACCTAATCCAGATGTCTTTGAAAAATACACTGGCATAAAATTTTAATCAACTGACACAAGTTTCAAACATCTTGTGGTTCCTCATAGAAAATAATGATGTATCTTACTTAAAGAGAAGTTAACATATTCTTAATTTGCATTTGGGTTATTTTTTGAAAGGAAATTGTGCCTCTCAGACATTATATAGTCGTTTTTATAATGTATGCAGAAGGAATAGAATGAGAGCAACCTATACCTCTTCATAAGAGCCTTGTATACATCCTGGATGAAGATTTGCTCTTATAAACAACAGAGGATTATTTTTATTATCTAATAGCTGTTGCAATCTGAACATACAACTTCAATAGCTGATGAAATCTGGCTGCTTGAAGTCTTCAATCAAGAAAAAACAGAGTCCTCAGGTCATAAAAAGTGCACTGCAATTAGGGTCTCCACTGTAGAAATAGCTTAATCTCATTCCATTTATAAATAACAAAGGGAACACTGAGAGTAATTTATCATCACTCAATGGTAAGGAAATACATAAAAGGCAGTGAGCAGAAATACTAATGTTTGAAGGCTTGTGAGCTGAGCTACTAAACCACTGTGGTTTAGATCTTCAAATCTGCTTGCACTTAGTTTGCTATAAAAAAGAAAAAATAAATAAAATTCCAGTTTTATGTGTAACTGATGGAATTATGCACATTTCTGCTATAAAATCTTTGACATTTGTGTATATTTTAAAGTTATTATCAATTTCCAGCAGGCTAATGAATGTACTTCACCTGTTTGCCTACAGTGTTCTTGTGTTTCTGCCATAGGTCCTCTAAAAGTGCATAGATCACAAGCTCAATGGAAACCTGCCTAGGACTAGGACTCACTTGCTGGTTTCCTTTCTTTATTTTTTTGTTATTTCTTTTAAAATAAGTTTATTTTAAAATGCATGGTACTGCTTAAAAAAAAAAACTAATAGTGAATACATCAAAGAAGCAAAGATCTTGGAAAAAGTTGATACATTGAAAGCCATTCTTTGCCTTGAGTGAATTTGAAAATTTGGAGAAACAAAAACAAACACAAACAAATGAATAAAAACAAAGAAACAGCCCCCCCCAAATAAACCAAGAAGAATAGGGTTTCAGTTGGATTGCCCATTATGGACAGTGTAAACACTAGACTATTTGATGGTTTGTTTGACTCAAATTGCCCATTCTGGACAATGTAGATACTGGAGCATTTAGTGGTTGGTTTGATTTGACAAAACAAGACAGTGAAGTTTGTGAGATTTAGTCTGCACAAGCAAGAATCTCGGGAAAACACACAGAAGAAGGAAACCAGACTGCAAAACATCATGCACAACTGAAGGCCAGTTCGTTGGAACATCTAACAAAGATCTCACTACACCGCTTAAGAATGGCCAAAGCCCACAAAATTGACATCACCAATTCAACAGGAAATAAAACAAAAGGAACTGCCTCCATATCAAGAGTTGACCTATCAGAGTCACTTTAAAAGGAACAGCATTTATCCTTAGTGTATGAATGGACTTTGTGAGCCCATTCCCAATGGAGGGATGCTCTCTCAGCCTAGATACACAGAGGAGGGTCTAGGCCCTGATAGTCTTTGATGGTCCCTCATAGAAGGGCTCATCTTTCCTGGGGAATGGATGAGGGGGATCTTTAGGGGGCAAGGGTGGATGGAAAGGAGAGGAAACTGGGATTGATATGTAAAATGAAATTCTTTCTAATTTAAATAAAAATTTACAAAAAAAAAAAAAAAAAACGGCCTGCTACTACATCCTGAGAGCACCCATGTTTTATGAATCACAATTTTTGCTGTCTACTCAACAGAATATAAAATGTTTCTGAACACAAAATTCTGTAGATACGTACAGCCACTTCACTCATAACTACTAATATGTTCAAACAACCAGTCTTTTCTTTAGTGGATAAATGACAAAACTGTATCCAGTCAATAGTGTATTATTCAGTACTTGACACAGATAAGGTACATGGCAACAGTGATACCATATGCATAAAATCAGCTACTTTGAAACTGAAGCAGGAAGATTACAACTTCAATGTCAGGCCAGGATTCAGTATTAGTCCTCCCCACTTGCTTTTTTATCCTCTTCTTTCCCCTTTCTCTCTCCCCCTCCCATGCTCCCAATTTGCTCCTGAGATCTTGTCTATTTCCCCTTCTCAGGGAGTTAATGTATCTTTCTCTTAGGGTCCTCCTTGTTTTCTAGCTTGTGTGGGGCTGTGGATTGTGGACTAGTTATCCTTTGTTCTATGTTTAATATCCACTTATGAGTGTGTGAATACCATGTTTTTTTTTCTGTGACTGAGTTACATCATTCAGGATGGTCTCTTCTAGTTCTATCCATTTGCCTTTGAATTTCAAGATGTCATTGCTTTAGGTTTTTGTTACTTTGTTTTGCTTTGCTTTTCCCACCAAGTAGTACTCCACTGTGTAAATGTACCACATTATTTTTATATCCATTCTTCAGGTGAGGGCCATCTAGTTTGCTCCCAAGCTCTGGCTAATTTTGGCCATTACAAACAATGCATCTGTTTGGTCCATTACCATCATGGTGGGGAGCCTGGTGACATGAACACGGACATGGTGCTGGAGAATTAGCTGAAAGGTATACATTCAGATCTGCAGGCAGCAGGAAGAAAGATACTGGGCCTGGTTTGGGCTTTTAAACCTCAAAGCCCACCCCCAGTAACACACTTCCTCCAACAATGTTACACCTCTTTATTCTTTTCAAATATGCCACAAAGTATTTGCATCTGTGATCCTATGGGGTCCACTCTTCTTCAGGCCACCACAGAGAACATATATGTTGAGACTGAGGACCAAACAGTAGGCAAACTCCAATTAAATCCTTTCTTTCATAAGAGTTGCTGTGGTCATGGTGTCTCTTAACAGCAATAGAACAGTGACTCAGGCACTCTCAGCTACTGCTTCAACACTATGCCTGCCTGACTGCTACCATGTTATTCAGCTTGATGGATATGGACTCCACTACTCTCTGTAACTGTGAGCCCCAAATTAAATACTTTATCAAAAAAAAAAAAGAAAAAAAAAAAAAAACTCGCCACCTTGTCAGTCACCTGAAGTTTTCTGTAAGGTTCCATCTTCAGCCCATAGGCTATAGTGTGTCTGGCAGATGCCTCAGTAAAGCAGGAAACTTTACTTTAAACTGTCCATCTGTATTGACAGTTTGTCAATCATTTTTCTCTGTGTCCTGCAGACTGTCTGGCAGAATCTTCTATGAAGCAGGAACCCTGTAGCAATGTCCATCTTGTATCAGCAGTCACTTTCCTGTGGGTCCTGCATGTACAGTTTATGCAGCATAAGGTCAAACAGTCCAGACAACCAGGCAAGAGCATTATCTTTCCCAAATGGTTAGTCTTGCCATATTGAAAGCAAATTCCATAAAGGTCCATCTTCCTTTATGATGCAGGTGGTGTTGCTAGGAACAGTTGTGTCTCACTGTTAAGAAAAACCCTAAATCATTTTAAATGCCATATTATATAGGTGTCTGAAAGGTTTGAAGAATACCTATCCATCTCAAATACTTCTCTGTGTATCTTGAAAACCTAACTAACTTAACTCTAAATTTTGACTATTATAGGTAACTATAATCTGTATTAAATTATAAATTACATTTTTAAATGAGCTATATAAACAAGAGGAGAAATATACACATCACAAAATTGACCTTAAATTGCATCAATAAGTGAAAATCCATTTTAAAACAAAATATTCAATGTTGTCACTGTCATTTCTAGTTTATATATTACCCTTCTGTGGTCTTGAAGAAGCTGAAGACAGTTATGGTTATAGTTTTCTTTAGTTAGGATTAAAAATAAGTTACATATAGGACTTCAGACTCACAAAGATAGGATAGATGATGAAATATTTTCTGTAAATGTCATAGATTTTAATGAACTAAACATTGTTAACTGTGGTTCTTATTTGATAACTGGTTTTTTATATACATTTTGCTATGGTAAAGTTAAAACACTTCTTTTTATTTTAGACAGAATAGAGAAGACGATGGGAGATGTCATTCTGTAAATATGTTTATCTTATTGGTGAATTAATAAAGCACTGTTGGCCAATAGCAAGGCAAGATAGACAGGACTAATAGACTAGGAGGAGAGAGGAAGTAGGGGGGAGGAGATCCAAGATGGAGGATAGAGAGAAGAATGTCAGCCCCTCTCTCCAGTAAGATAAGACCACACAGAAATACTTAGA
Source organism: Phodopus roborovskii (assembly GCF_943737965.1). NCBI lineage: Eukaryota > Metazoa > Chordata > Mammalia > Rodentia > Cricetidae > Phodopus > Phodopus roborovskii. The sequence continues at coordinate 11,437,222 of NW_026126540.1, read as the reverse complement.
TTAATAGAAATGAGTTAATATTAATTAAGACAGAGCTAGCTGATAAGAAACAAGTAACTGCCCTACAGCTTTATTAAAAAAAAAAAAACAAAAAACAAACAAACAAAACACAATGCAGCTATGAACATAGTTGAACAGATTTCCTTGAGGTATGAATGTGCATCCTGAAGTGTAATATGAGGGATCAAGAAATTTAAGTTGTAGGAAGAATAGAGAAGGAAAGCAAGAAAAGAGATACCTTAACAGAGAACCCCATTATGGACTTAATGGGAAATCTGGTACTAAGGAAATCTTCAGGGCCCCACAAGGATGACCCCAACCAAGAATCTAAACAATAATGGAGAGGGTACCTTAACTGCCCTTCCCCTATAATGAGATTGATGACTACCTTAAATGCCATCAAAGAGCCTTCATCCAGTAATTGATGTAAGCAGAAGCACACATTCTTAGCTAAGCAATGACGTGAACTCCTGGAAATCTATTTGTACAAAGAAAGGAGGGATGATAAAAGGGGTCAAGACAATGTTGGGGAAACCCACAGAAATAGGGGACTTGGACAGTGGTAGCTCATGGTCTCCAGTCTGACAGCTGGTAAATAAGCATTGAATCAAACCAGGGCCCCTGAAGGTGGTTGTCACTTGGAGGTCCTGAGAAGTTTATGGGGCCTCAGGTAGTGGAACCAGTATTTATCCTTAGTGTACAAATGGGCTGTGAGAGCTCATTACCTATGGAGGGATACTCTATTAACCTAGATACATTGGAAAGAAGGTCCTATCTCTTGCCTCAAATATGTGACAGATTTAAATGATCCCCATCATAGGCCTCACTCTTCCTAGGAAATAAATACAGGGTGGGGCAGGGGTTTGGTCAGGGGAATGGAAGGACAGGAGGGAGAGGGTACTGAGATTGGTCTGTAAAGTAAGACTTTTTTAATTTACATAAAAATTAATAAAAAATAAAAATTAAAGATTTGTTTGTTTTATTGATTCTTTGAGAATATCACATCTTGCACCCCAATGTCACTCATATTCCAGTCTCCCCGTATCCACCACTCACTGTTTTAGTGGCCCCATAAGGAAAACTAAAAATAATAATAATAAAACTAATATATATATTAAAAACTAAAAAATAAGCCTGATTGTGGTAGCTTGTGCCTTTTATCCCAGCACCCAAGGAGGCAGAGGCAGGCAGATATCTATGAGTTTGAGACCAGCCTGGTCTACCGAGTGATTTCCAGTAGAGCCAGAGATACACAAAGAAACCCTGTCTTGGAAGAAAATAAAAATAAAAAATAAATTTAAAAATGAAAATAATAAATAATAAAATGCAAATGAGAATATCATTATCAATTAAAAAGTAAAACAAAGCAAAAAATAATACAAGCAAATAAATAAATCAAAATGACACAAAATCAGAAAATAGAACAAAAACAGATAACAGAGAGCTACCTCCTGTTTTTGCTGCCTCTCTACAACCTCTTCAATTTTCTTAGTGGCTTTGGGAGCTGACGTGTTTTGTGCAATATACTCTTTTATACAAACAGCTTTGCTTGCAAATGTTCATTGTGTTAAATGTTGGCCTCTATTTTCTGGTGCCACTAATACAGGACCCTCATTGAAACTCCTTGGATATATAGCTATTGCCCTAGTCATGGACATCATGAACTCCAGCAGGTCACATATGGAGTTGGTGTTAGGGTTTGCCACCTCAAAGCAAAGCACTGGGGTAGAGGGGTTAGCTTGGTTCTCTTCCTACCTACTGAGGACAAACTGAACCTGTGTGAGTCCATATTTGGATCATTGACTTCTGTTGCATGTCTCACAATCGGCAGTCTACCAGTATATAATAAAATCCTCTCTAAAATCTCATTCTCATGGAGTTTACATGATGAATCCAGAAGACAAATGGCCACAGTGATTTAGGTGATTTTTTGTTTTCATGGTCCCTCGTCCCCCAAATTATGGCTTACTAGAGGCATAAGAAACTCTTGTCACTATTAAGTACTCTCTTTCCCCTCTATATCAGCAGATAATATAGACAAGTCTTGTTTTTTATTAATTAATTTTTATTTTACATGTCGATCCCAGTTCACTTTCTCTCCCTCACTCATTCACTCTTACCCATTCTCCCTACTCACATGCACCCTAATCACTCTCCCCTCCCACCGCCCCCCCCCACATGTAGGGCTATGCTATCTAGGTGGGGTCATGTAAATCTGACAAGTCATTTGAATTAGGGACTAGAACTTCTCTCCTGTCTCTAGGTTAAGGATGTTTCCCTCCAAGGGGGGTGTGTCCCCAAGGTCCTTTTGTGTCCCAGGAATACATCCTGGTTCCTCTGTCTGAAGTCCCTTAGACTGCTCAGTCCTTCTAGCTGAGACCCATGTTCAGAGGTTCTGAGTCAGTCCCATGCTGGATTCCCAGTTTCAGTCTGGGGGCCTGTTAGCTCCTCCTTCTTCAGGTCAGCTGTCTCTAAGTTTCTGCAACTTGGTCTTGTCCTGTCTCTCTGCATCTGGAGTTTTGAAAAGATCTCCCATGATCTTGGATAGGTAGGATAAATATAGTAAAAATGACACTCTTGCCTAAAGCAATCTACAGATTCAATGCAATCCCCTTTAAAATCTCAGCACAATTCTTCACTGACCTTGAAAGGATAATAATCAACTTTATATGGAAAAACAAAAGATCCAGGATAGCCAAAACACCCCATACAATAAATGAACTTCAGGAGGCATCACCACCCCTGACTTTAAGCTCTACTACAGAGCAATAGTCCTGAAAACAGCCTGGTTTTGGCACAAAAACAGACAGGTAGTCCAATGGAATATAATTGAAACCCCTGATATTAACCCACACCTATGAACACCTTATTTTTGACAAAACAGTTAAAAATATAAGACAGTGCCCCTTACCAGCAGGAAGTAGTTTGGAAAGAACGACGCCCAAATTACCAAATATTGTGTATAAATGTTTGTTTTCATTTAATTGGACTGTTATATAAAATTAAATAAAATTAAAAAAAATATATACAATGGGTTGAGGAAAGCATCTTCAACAAATGGTGCTGGCACCATTGGATGAGGGATGTGTAGAAGACTGCAGATACACCCATGTTTATCGCCACACACAAAACTCAAGGCAAAATGGATCAAAGACCTCAACATAAATCCAGCCACACTGGAGGTACACTTTAACAAATTGGTATAGGAGACTGCTTCCTGAACATAACTCCAGTAGCACAGACACTGAGATCAACAATTAATAAATGGTACCTCCTCAAACTTAGAAGCTTCTGTAAGGCAAATGACACAGTGGACAAGACCAAATGTTAGCCCACTGACTGGGAAAATATTTTCACCAATCCTACATCTGACAAAGGCCTGATCTCCAACATATATAAAGAACTCAAGAAACTAGTCAACAAAACACCAAATAACCCTATTATATAGACAGTCTTACAAGGCTTATTTTCCAAACTCTGAAGCAAAGGTTGTATAAAGTCACTATGTAGACCAAGCTAGACTTGCACAGATTGTCCTGTCTCAGTGTCCTCTGCGTGGTGTTTAATATATACAGGAGTCATCACTCCAGTAACTAGTTTCTTACTTTAACAATTTTGATATTAAGTGGGGAAATCCTTATAATTACATAAAAAGCTATGACATATAAGTATTATTCTTTAAGCAAGTTATAAATACGGGGTACTTCAAAAGCATAACTTTTTGTTATATTTTAAGAAGGGAAAACATTTAAATTATTGAAATGTTACCCAATTTTGTTTATTTATACAGGTGGGAATTTTGCTTATATACTATTTGGTTTTTTGAAGCCACCTTGCTACTCCTCTACTCCTCAGGCAGTTTTCTCTGTCATTTCTGTTGGGACTGTCAAAGTTTGCTAGGAAAGCACATGAAATGCAAATACTATCTACTGCATTGAAATGAAAGAATCTAGTGCATTGAGATGTTTATATTATGTAACTTCACACAGATATATGAAACTCTTGTAGCAGTGCAAACAGTATGCTATATGAATTCATGAATGCTAGTTTTAGTATGAAGAATTTCCAACCATTCCCTCAAATGATGTATCTGTTTGTCTGTCAGTTAATCAGTCCACACATGCTTTCATACAGTACATTAACAAATCTGAATTATACACTCTTGAACAGCAGACACACCCATTCAATCTCTGTCAATAAAGACATAGTAACTGATTTCTTTCACACAGAGAATTGTTTTTCACCTTATAATCCTGGACACCAATCCCATGCCCACCCCAAAACCATAATATTAGTGCATGGTGCTGTAGCTCAGATTGCATGATGCTTACTCTTTGGGCCTCTTATCCCCATACATGGTGAATCAGCACAATGGAGAACAATTCTTAAAATAAGTATTGTCATCCATATTTGGAGACCTTAAGATGTTTCTATTGTATCAAAAGGAAAACTAAAATATTGAAATTGGGATTTTATAATAACCTGGAAGACTGCATATAAGAAAACATTGCATTTAAAATAGTTTATTGAACTAAACAAAAACTATCAGTGTATTAAAAAATTTCCTAGCACCCATTCTCAGCTTTAGAGGAAACCAGTGAAAACAAGCCTGCTGAAGAATGAGTCTTCACTGCACATAGTAGTGTGTCACAGTCTGTGTATAATTGGGTCAAAAAATTCACTAACTGAAAAGCAAAATTCCTAATGGCACATACAGGGTTAAGAATTTCCATTGTTGTCATTGTATAGTGAGTAGCAGTTTTCAGAGGATAAAACAAATATGCCATATTTTCTAACTGGTCCATTAAAAACCAAATGATTTTCCTACAACTACACAAGTTTTGGAAATTTTATCCTATGAATTAGTAAAACTGCACTTAAGGTGTTTTCTTAGCTGTTTGGTTTAGAAAGTTCTGAAGAGAAATGTGAATGCTATGGAAGATAAATATTTTAAATGAAATGCTCATTAAAGTATACCGAATTGAAAAACATTGTAATATAGCATTTTTCCTAATTCTCCCCAAGACATAAAACCATTTTGTCTGGTTATAGGAATATTGCAAGTTCTATTCAGCCATTGAAGGTAGCGCAGTGTCAGAGTCATTTTCTAGAAGTACAAAGACCCTGGATATAATCCTCTATAGCAACACCCTACCACTCTCCATACTCCTGGAAAGGAGGAAGAATGAAAATATTGCTGTACCAGTAAGATGATCAAGCAGGTAAATATTCTTCCCACTTAACCCTAGGAGCTAAGTTCTTTCCCCAAGCCTGACTTAGTGGAAGAGCCTAGGGACTCCCAAAATTTGCCTTTTGCCTCCCTCCATTCATTTATTTTATAATCAAATAACTTTTCCCTTTATTAACTAGTCCGTTAGTGGAACATTAATTCTGTCCTTAGTATTTCCATTTCTCCTTTTAATGTCAAAGAATTTATACTTTTAAAATTAGCTCAACTACACCACTACTGTAAATTCATAAAAATAAATTCCTTGTGTGTTCATTTTTATACCCATATTCTATCTTCCAAGTGGCATGAAAATGTCTATACCATGATTATTGATTCAACAAAGCAGAACTATATACATTAATAAAAACTGCATGGTTAATTATAACTTATACCCTCTGTGAATCATTTCTGGGCTACCTCTGGTCTACAAAACAGTATCTTTTCTCTCTCCCTTCCAAATTTTCTAGTTAATAGGCCTAGTTTATACATTTGAAAGTTATTTTTCTGTAATAAAAATTATGTAAATTCAATAATAATTTATTTAGTGTTCATACACATTTGTTTTATCTTTGTTTTATGGTTTTTATCTCAATACACTGACCAAGTTTTTCTGACTCAGTATTAAATAACCTTAAAAATAGTTCTCACGCATCATAGTTTCATTATAGAGCATGAATGAGAATACATGTTTCTCTTATAAATTGACATAAATCATAGCACTAGACATGTTTAATGAAACACTTTGATAGAGGCTTCAAGGAGGCTACATGAGGCCCTGACAGCTAAGAACTCAGTGACAATAGACAGAAACCTGAAATGTGAAGGAGACAGCTACGCTGTAAAAAACAAAGACTATCTTTTCTTTAACAAAATTGTAGCTTAGTCTACAGTTAGACATAGGCTTTCTTGGAGAGATGAACCAAGAAGTAGAAATTGACAAAGCTAGAGTTAATGATAAGCTGCTACAGGCACTGCATTTATAGCAAACCAACTATGAGTGGGCTGGTAAGCATGGTTACAGGAATATCATGAGCATCCCTGTATCTGCAGATACTGATGCCTAACAACACTGAATAAGAGCTGACACTGTATTTATGATGCCAGAGTCTCTGCATAAGCTTGTGTATTTTCCACTGGCAATTTCTAACTTACCAGTCATACAATAAGGTCAAACATTCTTTGAGCATTACTATTTCTACAGAAACATTGAACAAATTCATGGTTTTATGTATGAGTAACCTGGTGTTCCTGCAAACCATTTGTTGGAAAAATTGTCTTTTACCTGATGTTTGCTTTTGACACTTAATTAAAATGTGGGAGCAAACTTGTAGGTTTATTTTTGGGGAATATATTCTATTCTATCAATCTACACTATTTTTCCTCTGCCAAGACAATAAAATTCATATAAATGAGGCTGTATAATGGAATTTGAGATAAGATATTATGGTATTTCTAGTGTTTCTCTTTGAGATTAGAATTACTGTGGCTATTCATGGCTTTTTGTGCTTCCATGTGAATTTTAGAGCTTTCTTTTTTTTTTTTTTTTCTTTACAATTCTGATCAGAGTCTAATAGAAGTTTTGAAGCATCTAACTTTATATCCCTTCCAATAATACCATTGTTTTGATAATAATAATTCTTTTCTGATCAATAATCCTAGATTGTCTATTATCTTGGTCAGTTTCTTTAGCATATAATGTTTTTGCAAAAGAGGCCTCTCCTTTCTTTTGTAGATATCTTTCTAGAAAGTTTTGTTGTTATTCTTCTCTCAAAGTTAATGTTAATGCTTTTTTTTCTGGTTTCTTTCTTAGTAATTTTGTTCTTGGCATGCACAAAAAAAAAAAAAAAAAAAAAAAAAAACTATTGTTTTAATGTGGATTCTATGCCCTGTTCATTTATTAGCTAGATTTCCAACAACAGATGAGTAAGTAGAAAATCTAAGTATACACACATAATGGAAATTAATTCATCACTAGGATAAAATTAAATAATGATATTTTTAGGGAAATGGATGGAACTAAAAATTGTTGTGTTAAATACAATAACTTAAATTTAGAAAGACAAACACTTCACACTTTCTCTTGTGAGTGAAAGTTGCTAGAAAGAAACTGTACCTTCCTCCCTCTCTGCATCTGGATTCCAGTTCGGCTCAGTGTTTAGCTATGGCTTTCTACTAGATGAGGGCTCTGTGATGGATAAGTTAGTCATCAATCTCATTATCAGGGAAGGGCTTTTATGGTAGCCTTTCCACTGTTGCTCAAATTGTTAGTTGGGGTCAGTCTTGTAGGTCTGGACATTTCTCTAGAGTCAGTTTTCTATTCAAACCTATAATGGCTCCCTCTTTTATGGTCTCTCTCTCTCTCTCTTTCTCTCTCTCATTTATTCATTTATTCCTCCCATGACTCAATCTTCCTAGTTCCACGTGCTTTTCTCTCCTCCCCTTCTCTTTCTCCTAGCTCCCTCTCCACTCACTGCCCTCCCCCACTCCTAATATGCTCGGGAGATCTTTTTGCTTTCCCCTTCTTGGAGGACAAGACCAGACTACAGAAACCCACAGAGACAGCTGACCTGAACAAGAAATGAGCTAATGGGCCCCCAGACTGATAGCTGGGAAACCAGCATTGGATAGACTCAGACCCCCTGAACATGGGTCTCAGTTAGAAGGCCTGAACAGTTTAAGAGACCTCTGAAAGTGGAACCTGGATGTATCCCTGGTGCACACAAGGACTTTGGGAGAATATTCCCCATGGAGGGATAATCCCTTAATCTAAAGGCAGGGGGTGGGGGTTGGGAGGGGGGATAGGGCATAGTCCCTTCTCCCTACTCCAAAAGACTTGACAGATTTTGTTGACTCATCCTGGAAGGTACCACCCTCACTCTGAAGTGGGGGGGGATGAGAGGGTGGTTGGGGGTTATGGGAGGGTGAGAGGGAGGGAGGGAGGGAGAGGGAACTGGGATAGATATGTAAAATAAGAAAAAGAAAGAATGAAAGAAAGAAACTACAGCTTCAGTTGGACCTTCTACATGGCTTATTGTTGATTAGAACTTAAATGGCTATTGAGAAATTTGAAAGTGGTAGCTCCTGAGACAAATTACAGTTTATCTTAGACTATTTTTGGCCTACAAAGTAACCATGCCTGGCATGTCTCTGTGTGGGACATAACATTTTTGACTGACACATAAAACCATGGATTCCACCACCCTAACGTCTAAGGATGCCACCATGCATTTGAGGCTTTCCTGGCTTTTCTTCAATGTGATTATTAGTATTTCCACAACTGTATTTAAAAATTGGCTTGATTTATATTTTCTTTGCTACTACACAAACTTTAAACTTTTACCAAGCTAGAGCATAGAACATGAGGTAACCAAACTCTGAGATTCCAGAGTCTGGAATACACACAATTGTAACACACAATTTACTCTTGAGTAAATGATCTTTCCACCCATTTGATGTGAAAGCTGTGTTTTCTGTGAGGACAGTCTCTAAAACTGCCTCTAAATAAAGTGGTTTGTGTGTGTGTATGTGTGTGTGTGTGTGTGTATATGTGTACCAAAAAGGGAGACCATTAGGAAAGATGCACCATTGAGGAAAAGAGATCAATAAGAGGATAATGCAATATATAAAATATGTAGCCAGAAAGAAACAGGATCCACTTGGGCATAGGAAAAGGAATGATACATCAAGGGAGGTGAATGCAGAAGGAGATGAACACAGAAAAAAATATATGTATATATGTATGTAGGTATGTGTGTATACATATATGCAAATATATAATGTTGATAAAGGATATCAAAATTAAGCTCAGACCTCAGACAGTGGAGCCAGGCTGTATCCCTGGTGCACAAAAGGACTTTGCGAACATATCCCCCATGGAGGGATAACTGCCTTATTCTAGAGACAGGAGAGAAGCCCTAGTCCCTACTTCACAGGACCTGTTAAATTACATGACCCCAACTGGATGACATTCCCCTACATATGGAATTGGGGTGGGGATATGGGAGGGGAGGGTGTTTAGAGTACATGTGAGAGGGTAGAGAGGGTAAAAGGGAAGGAAGGAGGGAGGGAGGGCTGGGGGAGAGGGAGGGAGGGAGAGGGAACTGGGATCGACATGTAAAATAATAAATTAAATTTAAAAAAATGCTTTGACTCCAAAATTTAAGTTGAAGGACAAGTTACTGGGGAAAAGGATTTCTATTTTTGTTTCCACAGAAAATGAAAAGATGTGGATTCCTTCCAGACTAATGTGGTTTGATCACGCCAGACCGCCTGAAACAGAGAACAAGCTGATCCTACATTCAAAACAGCTGCACAAAACCCTACAGACTACAGCCAGGATATCTGAATCTTCTTCGAATCCCCCATGACAGCGCCCCTTACCAGCAGGAAGTAGTTTGGAAAGAACGACGCCCAAATTCCCAAATATTGTGTATAAATGTTTGTTTTCATTTAATTGGACTTTGTTATATAAAATTAAATAAAATAATAATAATAAAAAAATTAAGCTCATTATTTTACTCACTAATTTAAATATTTTGTTCAGAAAGGAAACAGTAATTACTATTTGGACCAGGGGAAGTGAAGGCATTAATGATCTTTTCAAAGTAAATTATTTTTCCTGAGTAGTATTTCAGTCATAGAATCAGTTGGAAATGTTATGTGGAAAATTTACTACTGAGACAAGTAAATAGAAAGTGATGCTGGAGAGACTACCAGAAATGAACACGTGAAAGGTTGCAGCCATGCAAAGACTGACCTACTTTAAGTTAGTTTCATTCAATCAACCAAGCAAGTTCTGAAAGAAATTGAGAAAAGGACATAATACTATGTTAATGACCATAAAAAGTCATGGAAGTCATCTCACCATAGAACTTTTCTCCTTCTTTATTTCTTGGAGATTGGACACAGGGAAGCTATGGTGTACCTTCAGATTATTTCTTTTGTCTGTACGAATAATGTATCTCTAATCCTGGAACTCTCCATATATTTGTACCATTCATTGTTTAAGATAGCAGAACCTGGTAGCTTCAGTTTCTGCCTTCTAGGTTTGGTTCCATGCTGGTTCAACCACTTTTGAAATGTTGGAAATGAGGCCAATGCAATGTGAACCTCTATCAACTTGTTGGTAGTTAATTACTGTAGTAGATGACTTTGTGTGCAAACTTTACACAAGCTAGTGACATCAGAGAATGAGGAGCTCCAGTTGAGAAAATATCTCCATGAGATCCAGGTGTAAGGCATTTTCTCAATTAGTCATCAATGGAGGAGGGCTCAGCCCATGGTGAGTGGTGCTACCCCTGAGCGTCTCTTCTTGTGTTTTATAAAAAAAAAAAAGCAGACTGATTTTAGACCTAAAGTAAAGGATCACTAGTCTATAATTCACACTGCCAGAGGAACTAAGATACAAGGTGTATTCTAAGAGATTCATGTAAGGTCCCTCACAGAAGGGGGAAGGGACAAGTCCCCAGAGCTCATGGGAAGTGGGGGGGCAGTTAATGGAAAGGGAATTAGAACAAAGAGAAGGGAAGGAGAGGAAAGCACGCACAACTAGGAAGATTGAGTCAGGGTAGCAATAGAAGACAGAGAGAGAGAGAGAGAGAGAGAGAGAGAGAGAGAGAGAGAGAGAGAGAGCCATTATTGGTTTGAAGAGAAAACTGAACCTAAAGAAATGTCTAGAAATCTACAAGACTGTCTCCAACTAACAATTTTAACAACCTTGGAAGGGCTACCATAAATGCCCTTCCTGGACAGTGAGATCAACAACTAACTTATCCACCATCATGGAGCCCTCATCTAGTACCTGTTGGAAACAGAAGCAACCACCCATAACTAAACACTGAGTTGAACTAGAATCCAGATGCAGAGAGAGAGGACAAGAACAGGTTGTAGAAACATAGAGACAGCTGACCAGAACAAGGAGGAGCTAACGGGCTCCCAGACTGATGGCTGGGAATCCAGAATGGGACTGACTCAGAACCCCTGAACATGGGTCTCTCAGCTAGAAGGACTGAGCAGTATAAGGGACTTCAGACAGTTGAACCAGGATGTATTCCTGGTTCACAGAAGGACCTTGCATGCACATCTTCCGTGGAGGGATACTCCCTTAACCTAGAGACAGGACAGAAGTCCTAGTCCCTACTTCAAATGACTTGTCAGATTTACATGACCCCACCTGGATGGCATAGCCCTATATGTGGAGTGGGGGGGGGATGGAAGGGGAGGGTGGTCAGGGTGCATGTGAAGGGACAGAGAAGGCAAGAGGGAAGAAGGGAGGGATGAGGAAGAAAGAGGGAACTGGGATCGACATGTAAATAAAATAAAATAAATAAATAAATAAATTTAAAAAAATCAGACTGAGCAAGCTAAGGGAAGCAAATCAGTAAACAGCATGCCTCCATGGCCTCTAAACCAGCTCCTATTTCCAGTTTCCTGCCCTGCTTGAATTCCTGTCCTGACTTCTTTGGTGATGTACAGCAATATGGAAGAATAAGCTGAATAAATGCTTCATTTCACAGCTTGCTTTTTGGTTATGGTGTTCCATCACAGCAATAGAAACCCCAAGGCAATGACTGATATATTGAATCTACAAAGTCTTAAACAAATATAAAGGAAACCAAAGAATCATAAGTATACATTTATCCAGTAAAAGTAAGATAATGCATAGTTCGTTCCTCCAGTTTTTTTGTACTATATGTGTAAATGTCCCTGTTTCTGTTTGTGTGTCTCTGTGTGTGTTTCCATGTTATCTAATTCAAGAACTCTGGGAAGCTTAGTGGGCAAATTCAGTAAGCTTAGGGAAGAAGAAGCAGAGACCCACAGCTAAGCCTTGAACTGAATTCCTGGAATCCAGTTTAGAGCAGGAGGAGTCATGAGTAAAGTGGTTAAGACGCAGCTGGGGAAACCCACAGAAACAGTTGACATGAACAACTGGGAAATCATGGATCTCAGACTGACAGCTTAGAAACAAGCATAGGAGGAACCAGGCCCCCTGAAGGTGGGCATATTTTAGGAGGCCTGATCAGTCTATCCCTAGTGTACAAATGAAACTTGGGAGTCCATAGAGGGATGCTCTCTCAGCCTAGAAACACAGAAGGGCACCTAGGCATGGCCCCAAATGATGTGACACACTTTGATAATCTGCCCCCCATGGAAGACCTCACACTCTCTATGGATCAGAAATATGGGATGGGAGTCAGTGAGGGACATGGGAGGATGAGAGGGAGAGGGAACTGCAATTGATATATAAAATATTATTGTTGCTAATTTAAATAAAAACAATGCATTTGGGAAAACTGATTACAAAAGGGAGCACCACTTTAACCCAGTAACTTAAGTAAATAAGATACTGTTTTGCTGTCAAAGTGCATTCTGCATGAGATGTTTTCATGAGATCATTTGAGTGGGTAAAGTATTACTGAATGAATTACATGTATGGCATATATATGCCACTGTGCTGTGTTTCCATGGCCTGTGCACAGAGGACCTGGCCTTTGCAATCTATCAAAGGAAATCCATGTTCTGTGAATCTGATTTAAATAAGGATTTGTATGATGAAACCAAGACAAGGGCATAGAGTTATCTGTTTGCTTTACACTAGCTGCTCCAGAATCACAGAATGGCTGTAGTAACAAGAATGATAACAAATTTGTGAAGCTCTGAATAATTTCTGCCAAAGTGGTTTTACTTCTCTTACTTCTCCTTCACCAGTTTTAACCTATGTATTTATTAGGAGTTCCTCAGACTAGAAGACTAACACCACTGTTTCCTTATTTGTTTATCTTATCCTACCACCATTTCTGTCACTTATGAATATCACTTAACTCTTTGCTTATGTCTATATTTATCAAGTTTATAGCATGAAAATATGAATTTTAATGTGGATGTTTTCTTTTTGGTAGGTAATTCACACAGGAGTAACATTGTTTTTTTTATCTGTGAACCCTTTATTTTTATCTTTCCCTTTGTTGAAAATAGATTCCTTCCTCATATAATATCTCTTTATTATAATAGCTCCTCCATGTACTCTTTCCCGATCATACATCCTACTCCCCTACTCTCCCACCCAGATCCACTCATTCTTCTATCATTAGAAAAGAACAAGCTTCTAATACATGGCAAAATAAAACATAACACATTTATTTTGGTAAAGCCAAACCAACAGAATGAAAAGAGGCCAAGAGAGGGCACAAGAAACCCACTTACTCCCAAACTCAAACATTCCATAAAATCTCTAAACTGGAACCTGTAATATTTATACACAGGGGATCTGGTGTTGTGCTATACAGACTCTGTGCTTGCTGTTTAAGTATCTGCAAATTCATATGAGATTTACTTAGCTGATTTAGAGAGACTTCTGGTCTCCCCCAATCCACTCTGACTCTTATCTCTTTCTGCTAGCCCTCCCACAAGGACTCCTGAGTTCAAGAGGGTTATTTGATGGAGATATCTAAGGCACCAATTGAAAATATAGCATAATATAATTAAAAATCATTTTGCCACTACTGTGCTTGTTTATTTGTATTAGTCTAGTGAGATTTGGGTTTACCCTCTGATTCTGAGCTATCTAATCACTGTTTCTTTGTTACCTAAACTGTACTGAGTGTGAGTTTCATCTACTGGAGTGGCACTTAAGTCAAAGTAGACATTAGTTGGTTAATCAAACAAGCTGTGTGTCACTATTGCCCTAGCATATTTTTTTTCAGAGCTAAGGTTTTGTGACTGGGTTAATGTATAAAGTTTCTCTTTTGGTAGCCTGCAGAGTATCTTCAAATACCAAAGACACTAGTACATAGAAATGAAGGTTCTGTCTATACATTACCTCATTTCCCCCATGTTCTATGCGTCTTGGAATATATATTCTATGAATATTTTGTCATGTATTTCTTAGAATGTCTCACTGCTGTTTCCAAAGGGCAGATGATCTGCTCACCTTGAAAACAACCATCAAACCTTCAAATTTAACTCAAACTATACCAGTATCAAAAGAGTAGCCAAAGTATACATTGACCATTACAAATTTCAAAGGTCAGTATGTGCCAGTACAAAGAAAAGTCATGCCCCAACACAGGATTCTTATTCTTTCTTTAAATATTAAAAAAAGGAGAGTTTATGATGAATGACGTGCTGACCCAGCCTTGACATAAGAGCACCTCCATGGATTTTAAACTTAATGTAAAGCAAATATTCTCTCTAATAAAAAGAGTGTGAATGGCAGTTCAAAGGACACTGAAAATAAATACTCATAGTTCTTGCAACTTCTATTCCATAGGGACAAAAGATTTTGTGTAGATAACTATGCCTTCATCTCTTTAATGTTAATAAAACCCTGTACATAAACATGAGTTGCTAAAGACCATATAATGGAAATTAGAGAGCAAATGGGCATCTGTGCATATTAATCCAAGAAAGAGCATGAAGGGAGAGCAGAAGGGTGGATATGAATGAGCTGAAATACAACTTGTGGCATCAGGAAATCTCACTACTCTATTAAGCACTCAAAATAATTACTTCAGAGAATGGAACTTTTACTAGAAAATATATGCCAAGTTTCTTTGGAATGTTCACTTTTAAATATTGTAAATAAATTATTAAAATATAAGATTCAGTGCACATTCACTATCCTCACATAACCATGACTTTCCCTCAAACATACCTATTAAGGTTCACTACAGCAATAAGAAAATGGACAAGATTGAATGCTTTCCTGTACTTTAAAACCCGGGCTCTTGGTTATGAGTTTATTTGCAAATGAATCTTTCATAATAGTCTCTAAGGAACCTTAAATGCTTCTGCTCTTTGTCTTTCACAGGTGAGAAGCCTCAACTGTTTCTCACAATAATTTCACCTGAGCCTTTTATAGCCTTTCAAGCAGGTAAAAGGGATTTGAAGAGCTGTGATATGTATCACTTAGTAAGAGTTTAATGTAAGTAGCATTGAAAAAATCTTGTAAAAATTAACTTGAGGTTGCCGTAAAAAGAAAAACAATAATTCTTTTTATAGTTCGGTAATTTACCTAATACAGGCTATTTTATTGACACAATTACCCCTTCTTTTATTTCAAGTAACTTTAGTTTAATTCATATTCATGCACATTTGAAAATATTTTCCTACACTTACAAACAAACAAGGAAAGTAACACCTCAGGTAAAAACAAAACAAAAACAAAAAAATTAAAAAAAAAATCTGTTTTCTCTATTATGAAGAATGTACTTTCAATGAAAAAAAACCCCACAGATTTCAGTGGCTGATTAACAACAAAATTTCAATTCCATATTTGGAATGTGTAAAGTCATCAAGAGCTGCTGAAAGTGTTACTGTCCACTGAGATTTGTCCATTGCTGTGTGTAAGCTGAGTGCTGCCATGGCAAAGGAGGGAAATCTATTTAAGAATTATATTTCCATTCCAAAGCTCAGCCATCATAATTCAACAAGATCTCATTGCCAGGTCTTGTTGTGTAGTTCCATTAATTTGAGTGTCAAGATCCCAACATGAATTGGAGGTAGATACATTCAAATTGCATAGAGCAGGATAGTGGTGTACATATGACTCAAACACAATTGCTTTATATTTGTTATTATCAGTGATGAATTTATGTCACAACACTTAAGCATAACCATTTTGTTTGTATCTATAAAAAACCTCTATGAAAAAAATCAGATATTATTTTGAGTACATGATTGTTTTTTTTTTTTTTTCATAAAAATTTTGAGACTTAGTTGAGATCTGAATTCTTTTACTAAATGGCTCTCTGTATTTACTGCACAAATTAGTTTCAGGGATTTTCTTAGGGAGTTCAAAAGTTGCTATGGTTTGAATAATCCATTAGATTTATATATCAGTTAAGTCACTCTTACATATACTCCTTGTCAATAATTAATGTTGCCAAATGCATATGCAATACAACCTATTTACAAGGACAAGGAATAATTTGGTAAACTGTGTTTGCAGATAAAATCAATCTTTTATTGACATAACAGCATCCTTGATTTTTTTTCTGAATTTCAAACAAAAACATTTTTTTTTTAAATTCAATTGCAAGGCCTCTTTCCTTTAATTGAATTTACAAAATATATTCCATTAATAAGATTGTTACTTGACAATTTTTGATGAACATTTTGTCATTTTGGGCTCCGGAATTCTTGATTAAAGAACATCAGCAAAGCAACTAGGCTGATTTAATAGGGAAGAAGATGCTATAGAATTGAGGGTAAGTGTTTTATTTTATAATCATATATATTCCTCTACCACCCATTTGCTTATAATCCAAGGTCAAGAAGCTGCAGAGGCCCCATTTATTCCATAAACATTTATTTCACAGGCTTTGTATCTCTACAAGATGCATAAATGTGTTGTCTACTCTATCCAGACCCAAGAGAAAGAATGTTCAAATTCCTTCTCTGTAACCTAGATCCAGTAACTACACTAGATGATACTCACTCGAGCTTAATTGTCCTTTGGAGACAGAGGCTAAAAACCAGTGTTCAGATGTTCTGGCATTTACTTCTAATCCAGATATTACACATTTCACTTTTTTTGTTTCTTATTTTACATAACGATCCCAGTTCCCTCTCCCTTCTTCCCTCCGTTTCTTCCTGCCTCACACACCTCCATGACCACCCTCCCATCCCACCCACCCCCACTTCACAGGGAAATTGATGCTGTACAGGAGGGGTCAACAAAATATGTCAAGTCATTTGGAGCAGGGACTAGGCCTTCCCTCCCGCCCTAGGTTAAGGGACTTTGGAATGTACATCTTAAACCTCCCTTGAAAGATTTAAAGACAAAATTGCTAGAAAATGTTTTCTTACCAAAGGTTTATGATGCAAGGAAGTTACTGTCCAGGGACCAGCTTAACCTGTAGCACATTGTATTCATATTTAAAAATTTGTTGGGAGTATCAGTAATTTAGTGTTTATAAAAATATTCACATTACCATTAGCCTGAAAATTTCTTGAAATTCTGACCTTCTACATATGAAACTGTAATCTATTTGACATGTGGTCAAATTAATTTCTGAGATAATTGTGTAACAAATACCTAACTTCTAGGAAATTTAAGTTTTAGCCAAACATGATGGGAAACCAAATCATCATACTGCATTATAAGTCACATTTTACTGGATGGCTGTAGTCAGGTGCTCCTGTATTCTACTTTTCTGCTCATATTTTTGCTGTGAAAACCCCTGTACCTAAAGTTGAGCAGTTTCTTAATCTATCGTGTGTGTGTGTGTGTGTGTGTGTGTGTGTCTGTGTATAGTCTCTATCCCAACATCACTATTACAAAGTCACAAGATAAGTATTTTCTCTTTTCCTATTTTCTCATTAGCTGTTTAGCATATATGTTTCTTTATTTGGAAGGTTTGAATACTTACCTGCTAAGCAGAGTGTTGGGAAAGGAAAGACTATTCCTCAACCCCCTGCCCTATTGAGAAGAATTCAGGAAGACAGAGAAAGACAGAAAAAAGACATACTGATTAAATTAATGGATACTTGTCAGGGAAAGAGCAATTTCTTCAGAGAAGATCAGCACAGAGAACTAAGGGTTCCTTTTTCTTCTACTCCATTCACTCTTTCCTAGATCACCCTTTACCTGTCCTTATTCCCACATTCAAGTTATGGGTCATCCCCTATGTTTGTGTAGATCCACTTCAAATTAGAATTTTCTTGCTTCTTTCATAGGTCATTTAACATCTTCTGGTTGACCGAATGATTCCATGTGGGTTAGCAAGTCATACTGTTTCAAGTCAATGTACACTTCTGTTTTTAAAGTGATTATCCACTAAAGCTAGCAGTCAGAGGTATTTTTAATAAATTGTCAGGTTAAACAATCACCCCCCCACCCACACACACACAAATTAAACTTAGATTCCTGTAGGACTTCCTACTCCCAGCTCTACTACTCATGTCTGTATTCTACCTAGCAGTACCAGAGCATATGAATTTTACACTGTGTTGCTTCACATGGTGGAGTGGTTACTGTCCACCTCTGAGAAATTCTGCTTCCATGTATCCCCAGCAGTAGCTAAGTAAAACAACTTCTGGTTACTAATTCTTTATGGTTATTTTTTCTTCATGTAGTGACTTTATAATTTTAGTTAACATAACAAGCCAACATTACAGCATGCTAAATCACAAAACACAAATCAAAAGCAGCTACAAGTTACAAAACTTTGACTGTTGTGCTGAGCTTAAGCCCCACTTAGTCCAGGTATGAAAGGGTTATTGTGCTCTAATCCTACCCAGATGGGATGACACAAGACCAAGTAAGGTTGGAACTGGAGGAAGATCCAGAGCAGCAATGAGTACAACAGAAAAACAACAAGAGATAGTGTCGGTGGACAGCTCCTCAGCTCCTTTTTTAGGACAGAGTGTGGACAGATATTGAAACCCTTATAAATGGCTGGTTGCATTCATGTGGTGTTATATCATCAGGCAAAAACATTGAGGATGCTTTATTTGCACACTCAGAGGTAATAGAGCCAGCATAATAAAGCTTATAAGGTTATAAAGGAAATTCAGACTGGGAAGTTTAGGATATCAGATAAGCAGAAACCAGGGCCTGTAGTCCAGGAAATATGTGAGCTAATGAGGTTCTAATTGTTCAGGGTATATAGACATTCAGAAGCCTAACTGCTGAGGTCTGCTGTATCTAAGAAAGGCCAGGCAGCAGCCAAACTACTGCCATTATAAAGATGAGAATATCCTGGCTTTTAGGAAACCTTTAACCCCCCTCTTAGTTTATGGCCAAACTGGTGTTGTTGGTTATATATCACCTTAGTGCTAATATTCATTACAAAGAGGGGGAGGGAAGAATTCATTTAAGTACCAAATCCACTTCTATGAGTTTGTTGAATACATTTTCTTTACCCCAGTCACTAAAAGACAAACGCAGTATGTACTCACTCCCATATGGAGTTTAGACACAGAGAAAAGAATTATCAGCCTACAATCTACACTGCCAGAAAAGCTAAGAAACAGGGAGGACCCTGGAGAAGGGGAAAGGGACAAGATCTCCCAAGCAAATTGGTAGCAGGGGGAAGGGAAGAAGGAGTTAGAGGAAAGAGGAGAAGAGAGGCGGGCATGAGGAAGAAGAAGGAATGAGTCAAGGAAAGAATAGAGGAGAGAAAGAAAATAGATACCATATCAGAGGGAGCCATTATGGTTTAAGAGAAATCTGGCCCTAAGGAAATATCTAGAGTTCTACAAGGATGGCCCCAACTAACAATCTAAGCTATAGTGGAGAGGCTACCTTAAATGCCCTTCCCTGATAATGAGATTGATGACTAACTTACATGCCATCCTAGAGCCCTCAGAGCTGATAGAAATAGAAGAAGACACCCACAACTATAAACTGAGCCAATCTCTTGGAATCCATTTGCAGACTGGGAGGAATGATGAGCAAAGGCATCCAGATCAGGGTGGAGAAACATATAGAAAATGCTGACCTGAACAAGGGGGATATCATGGACTCCAGTCTGATAGCTGGGAAACCAGCATAGGATCTACCCAGAGTCCCTGAATGTGGTGTTAGTTGGGAGGGCTTGGCAGTCTAGGGGGTTTCTGGTAGTAGACTAGTATTTATCCCTGGTATATGAGTGGACTTTGGGAGCCCATTCCACATAGAGGGATACTCCCAGAGTGGGTAATTTTGAATATCTGAAGTACTTTAGGAATCTATCTTAGTTAATAGCAGCATCAATTTCTTGTATGTATTTAAAAGAAGTTAATTAATCACAGAAACATCAGATCCTCACAGTCATTTTAAAACGTCCGGCCTCTCCTTAGATTTAGAATCACTGCATCTTTTGTTTTGATCAAATGCCACATATCCTTCTTCCAGCTTAAAACATCCTATTTAAATTAGTTGTATTCAAATAACAAGTAGCAGGAATATTTTTGATTATATTTTGGTTTTTGGCTACAATTGAAATATCAATTTGGATACTGTGTTGGCTTTGAATACATGATCATTAATTTTGTAACACCAAGGAATTTTTACATAACATAAAAACACTTTAAATAATATGTGCCAAAGCTTGTAAAGTGTAGATTACTACAGCAAAATAAATAAACAAATGAATAAAACCCTTTGGCTTTAGTTAACCCAACCTAACAAAATCTTCAAAGTTTGTACTCTTACAAAAATCATGAGTACTTTACACTCTAGGTTAACTTCTACAAACCAGAACCACAAAATTACAATCATTTCATGCATATCACCAAATTACAACCATTTCATGCATATCATCAGCAGTATGTACAGGAGGCATTTTTCTTTCTTTTCTGAAATTCCAGGTGGTTTATATTCTCGTTATGACAGAAGATGGTTTTTTCTTCTTTATATGTGGTATTTTAGAAATTACATGGCAGAAAGCAGAAATTTTTTTCTGCATTGGATTTCCTGGTATGATTTTCAGATGAGGCCGACTGTCCTGCATCTATCATGCAAAATTAGTAAGATTTATGTTGTAGTTCAGTTATACATTTCATTCATCTAATTATACCTTTTTGGAAATATGACCATATTCTTGAATGTAGTAAAATAATTACATCAAGTGTAATAAAATGTACCAGGGTACTTAGGAAATATTTAAATAGTGTTGACATTTGTTTCAGCTAATTTTCAAACAAGGTCAATGAATATTTATTATTATTTTGTGAAGTGCTAATTTAAGTGTTTTCTCTGAATATGTTTAGTTCATAAGCATCAATAACCATTCTAGTAATAAAGCTTTATTCAATTATGTTAGTTAGAAAGCAATCTCATGAAAATAATTATTTCTTTCCTTTGTGTGTCCTTAGAGTACAATACGCCTGGGCAGAATATGAAATGTAAGACATTAAAGATAATTTTCATATATTCATTAATACAAAGATGTACAAGTGTATTTAGCCTTTTATTTCTAGATAATTAATACTGTTTTTCTCACTCTTGAGTTGAACAATCTACATTCTCGGTATTTTCAACTGTTATAAAGAAAAATGGGGTGACTTTCAGTACAGCTGATAGAATCTAATTGCTAGAAATGATATAATTTTGAACTAGTTTGCCTCTGTGGATATCAGTGACAAGGAGACTACAATATCCAAAGTTATCAGAATTTCATAATGAAAAAAGTGTTTAACTATAAAAATTCTCGGGTGACTTTTAAGTAGTATAATAATAAAATATGCACATGTATTAAAACAATGAAATGAAAATAAGCCACTAAAATATGAATTACTGCTAGATGTTGCATCTAGACATGCATAATAATTACTGATGAATCTGCTATCACCTTGTTCCTTTTTTAAAAATCTCTTCATAATAAGGGAAAGTAAGACAGTAAATGTGGACACATTATTCAATTAAAATTTCTTAATTTAGGGATAACTTAAATCCTGTAAAGATTTACTCTCCCTTTGCTTTGAACATAACTTCATAATGCAGAAGTAAGACAACCCCATAATAAATAAGCTGAGGACGAACAGATTGCTATTGTTTTAGCCACTGAACATGGAAAGCTTTCCCTTTGCAAAAATAGTCATCCTACTTCTATTGTGCATGGGAAATGTTTACATCCCACATGTTTTACCTATTATGACTTTGATTTGATGTTATGATTCCATTACATCATAATAAGCTCATATATTTTATGTGTTTAGTAGAAAAATAGAAAATTGGGATCCTCTTTAAAAGTCACAGTTATAAAGATCAAGATAAATATTAACATTCTAATACAAATAGTATATCTATTCTATATGCACATGTATACATAAAATGAATATTACTCCAAATGTAGAATTACTACTGCATATAAAATATTGAGTGGAAACAAAAATAGAAATGCTTTTCCCCAGTAACTCGTCCTTGGACTTAAGTTTTAGAGTCAAAGCATTTTTTTTTAAAGATGTGGATTCTTTCCAGACTAATGTGGTTTGATCAAGCCAAACCACCTGAAACAGAGTACCAGGTGATCCCACATTCAAAACAGCTGGACAAAGCAGCCTTACAGACTACAGCCAGGATTTCTGAATCTTCTTCGAATACCCCATGACAGTGCCCCTTACCAGCAGGAAGTAGTTTGGAAAGAACAATGCCCAAATTCCCAAATATTGTCTATAAATGTTTGTTTTCATTTAAATGGACTTGATTATATAAAATAAATTTTAAAAAAAAAGAAAGAAAAAATACTGAGTGGATTATTTTTTTAAAAAAAGACAAATGGTCATGCATGTTTGGATGCTGCTGAGAGCAAAAAACACACAGGAACAGTTTTCTCTGTTTCACATGTGGTATTCTAATTTGTGCTGTGCTAACATGAATACTATAAAAATACTATCAACTTCATAGAGCTTCCAGCTATGTCAAAGGTAAATGACTGGCAACATGATAATCTGCCTCATAAAATGAAATGAACTCATAGAGGTGTCAGCAAAACAGCTGGATCTGGATCTTTCTTGTCACCATTAACATGCATTTTTTTTTTTTTTTTTTTTTTTTGGTCCGAAGAACTTTCTCAATACATGTATTAGTACATAATGATTTTACCTCATCTAAAACTGATTAAGTACTCAGATTCCTGGTCCATGTACTGCTTCTGTAACACTAAACATGAATTATAAAGGAAGAGTGCTATTATTGACTATTATGTTCAAGAAGTTAATATTATAAACTATTGTTATAAATTCACATACAGTTTTGTGTTACTTTTCCATTTCAACCAGGTTTGATACAAATCTCATTAGTGCTGTCTACAGTGCAAACTCCTAACTAAATGCCAATTTTATTGATCAATTTACACTTATAAAATTGTATTGAATTTACATAAAGTTCTTATTCTCATAGAATTAAAATTCATGCTACCTTCCTAATTTTACTATAAAGTGAAAATCTTATATAGTGTATCAAAGTAAGAAAATAAAAGTTTTGCTTCCTTTCTACTCTCATTTTCTAACTAAAAAGAGGATAGTAGCCTTCATTTTTGTAGGTATTTGTATTACATATATACTCATTTAATAGTCGCAGCCAATAATTCCATTATGTAATTTATTATTTAGTTTGTATCTAATTTTTGTATTATGTTATTATGCAATGTAGGTAAAACTTAAAGTTAATACACTAACCATTCTGCTGTCAATGAATCTGTCTTGTACATTTTAAAGCTCGACATTACAATGCACATTATAAAGCTCAGTGGTATTCATTGGCATATACCATAATATTTTAATCAGATACTGCTAAATTTATCCCTTAGCTTTGCAACATACATTTAGAGTTGATGTTTGGCTTACCCATTCTTCCTGCTATAGCAATGAGTACTCTTACCAGGAGTCAGTGAATGAGATGTGATTACACTTTCATGTTTACTGAAGCCTACATGGTATTCTCCCTGCGTCCAAATAAAAGCTCCACAATAAGTTACATTTTCAAAAATACCCTGAAGAAGTTATATCCTGTCCTTGAGTCACAAATCCCAGCATGAATACTTTGAAATAGATTTGTCTTCAGACATCTGTCTCTCAGCCGGTCTTCTAGCCGGGACCTCCTTTCATCACTTCCTCAGTCCATTAAATTCAATGGCTAATTGGGATTTTCTTAGCACAGGTCTGAAAATATTAATTTTTTTACTTCTATTTTCATAGAGTCCATAACTATCACTTTAACCTTTTCAAAGTGCCATGATTTTTAAGATATCATATCATCCAGTCTATATCTTGTCTACTAGGGAAAACTTCCAGACTAATGGTGAAAGTACCCAAATGCTTATTATAGGAAGAGATGCTTGCTAGGACATTGCTATAAGAAATCAAAAGGGAAGTGTTTTAAAATGAAATCAAAGTGTATGTAAAACAAACTTTTTGTGTATGTAATGAATTCATAAACATTAATAAAGACAACTAAATCATAATTGTGACAGATAACGTGACATGCTTATCTTTATGCCTTTCTTTTTATGACTAAAATCATAATTTCATGAAATAATAAAAAAAAGCCACATTGATGACTTACAGTAGACAAGAATGAAATTTACATGATACAATTGGCAGAGAAAGATGGTATGAATATATCTGTGCCTGTCACTGTAGCACAGCACAGGGACCTGAAAAGGAGGGTCATGTGAACAGAAACATAGGACTTTCTTTTACTGAAATAAGGGGAAAAGAAAAGCATTCAGTGTAGTGCTGGTATCTGCAGGACATACCAGAAACAAAATCACCAAAGCAAACAAACACAAACCCATCTTCTTTGCCATAGATTAGCATTTAAAAAAAAAAGAAAGAAACAAGGAAGAAAGAAACATGTTATAAGCCAGGCTGAACAGCACTCTCAAGAAACTCAAAACAAGTGCCATATGTGAGACTTGTGAGACACTTTCTGAAATAAGCATTTCAACACCAATGAAAGTGAAGGCAAACAACGATGTTTCCAGTAGACTGAAGCAAGAAGAGTTCCTGAAAGGCTTAAATCCTTTGTCAATATTTTATCTTCGTTTTATACTCTAAAGCTAAAAATGGGTTGTAAAACAAAAAAGATTGTACAAAAGCAAAGGTGGAAACCAGCAGCTTGTTAGAGTTAATGACCCATTGTTTCAGCTAGTCCCCCAGGTCATTCATAGTGTTCCAGATAGTAAGAAAAGTCATGCTTAGCAAATAGGCATTTCAAGCAGTGTTGTAACGATAACTAAACAAATCAGTATGTCATAATTGGTGTTTTCTACCACATTATACTTTGGAACTATATATTGGAACATGGCGAACAGAATAATGCTAGACTATGGGACAATGTGTAATTAGTGCTCCAATGACCATTGAGGTAGAAACCTGTAGAAAGCAAAAAGCACAGAAAATCTGAATACATAGTAAGGATCAAAGAGATACAGAGTCAGCACTTGGTAACAGGCATTTTGCATCTTCTTTCATGGCTTGGTTTGTAGTATACTTATGTTTCAGTTTCCTGAGAGCTGGGAATGTGTTCAAATATATGGTTATATTAATTATATATTCTTTTCATTTCTCATTGTTTTCCTTATAGATTTGCCTTCTATATTGTTTTTCTTTCCTATATTTTCTCTGTAGTCTATTATTAATCATTAATGTACTTCCTCTATTTGTCATTTATTCTTGTATCTACAATAACAAAGATGTGGTATTCACAGTACATTCTTCCCCTTTGCTTCCTAAAGTGATTGACACTTGATGGACAATGTTTCATATCTAGTCATTACTGTACCTTTATAGTGTTTCTACCCTTAGGAAGTGATTATTGTTGGGAACAATTTTCTACTCTCAAAGGAGTACTGGGGATGGAGTCTACGACTCTGAACACAAGGCTAACATATGTGAAAGGTTCATAGTTTTTATATTATACCCACTAACTGCTCAGTATATATATGCCTGCCATTTTACTGCTATTATTATTTACTCAATTAGTTTAGCGATAAAGTACATGATCAGAAAAATGAAGTTGAGATGTTTTTAAACTACTTTAAATTGTCCATGTTACCAGAGTTTTTTTACTTATTTTTTATACTCCTTTTGATTCATGAACTTTCAAGGCAACAAATAGTACAAAGGTGTGACTTTGATGAGAGAAAAAAAGATTCAAAAACTGAAAAATCCAAGAGAGTAACTCTGAACTGTCGAAGATTGCTAAAAAGTAAAATCTATCTAAGTGCTTCTACAGCATCTATTGACATCTTTATACATTTTAGTAGTCTTAATCAAAACAAATATTCTAAGGCAAAGTATGATTTAGCATAATGTTTAATTTCACTTAAAAATCTATGACTCCATTGATTGAGATAGTTTTATGGTATTTTGAGATATCTCAAAAATAATATTTCCTGGTTTCACTTTTTAAATTCATTCACCTGTACAATAAAGGAACCTCTGGAGGTATCACCATCCTTGACTTCAAGCTCTACTATAGTGCTATAGTAATGAAAACAGGTTGGTATTGGCACAAAAACAGGCAGGTAGACAGATGGAATAAAATTGAGGACCCTGATATTAATTCACACAACTATGAACTCCTGATTTTTGACAAAGAAGCTAACATTATACAATGGAGAAAAAGCATCTTCAACAAATGGTGCTGGCATAACTGGATGCTGACATGTATGGCATTACATATAGATCCATATTGACCACCAGCACAAACTTAAGTCCAAATGGATCAAAGATCTCAACATAAATCCAGCCACACTGAATCACTGAGAAGAGAATGTGGGAAGTACCCTTGAATGCATTTGACACAGGAGACCACTTTTTGAACATAATACCAGTAGCTCAGACACTGAACTCTACAAGTAATAAATGGGACCTACTGAAAATGAGAAGCTTCTGTAATGCAAAGAACATAGTCAACAAGACAAAATGGCAGCCAACAGAATGGGAAAAGATATTCATCAACCCCACAGCTGTCAGAGGACTAATCTCTAAAATATAAACACAGCTCAATAAACTAATCACCAAACAACAAATAATCCAATTGAGAAATGGGGTACAGATCTAAATAGAGTATTCTCAACAGAGGAATTTCAAATTACAAAAAGGCACTTAAGAAATTTCTCAAAACTCTTAGACATCAGGGGAATGCAAATCACAACTCTGAGATACCATCTTACATATCTGTCAGTATGGCTAAAATCAAAAACACCAAAGACAGTTTATGCTGGAGAGGATTTGGACAAAGGGGAACACTCCTGCATTGTTGGAGGGACAGTACAAGTCATTTTGAAAATCAGTATTGTAGTTTCTCAGGAAAAAGGGACTCAATCTACTTCAAGACCAAGCAATTCTTCTCTTAGTTATATACCCAAAGGATCCACACTCATACCACAAGGGCATCTGTTCATCTATGTTCTTAACAGCCTTATTTCTAACAGTCAGAACTTGGAAGTAACCTAGATACCCTTCAATGGAAGAATGGATAAAGATAATGTGATATATATACACAATGGAACATTGGTCAGCAGTAAAGAATGACATCTTGAAAGTCTCAGGAAAATGGATGGAGCTAGAAGAAACCATACTGAATGATGTAACCCAAACACAGAAAGACAAACCAACTCAAAAGTGAATATTAGACATAGAGCAAAGGATAACCAGCCTATAATCCAACCCCAAGGAAGCGAGGAAACAAGGAGGAGCCTAAGAGAGACATATGAGGACCCCCAGAGAAGGAGAAAGGGATGAGATCTCCTGAGTAAATTGAGAGCATGGGGGGAGAGGGAGTGAATTAGGAAAAAAATTAGGGGAGAAGAGGAAGGGGGAGGAGAAAATGGTTTATCAGGAAGATCACGAAGATATAATAGTTGGGGAAGTACAGAGGAGAAAAAAAAAAAAAAAAAAAAAAAAGAGCTACCCTAAGAGAGAGGACCATTATAGGCTTAGTGAGAAATCTGGCACTAAAGAACTCTTCTGGAATCCAGAAAGATGATCCTACCTAAAGGATCTAAGCAATAGTGGATATGATACCTTAAATGCCCTTCCTCTATTATGAGATTGATGATTACCTTCATCCAGTAGAGCCTTCATCCAGTAGCTGACGGAAGCATAAGCAGATACCCACAGCTAACACTGAGACGATAGCCACTGGTAGAGTGGGAGGAGTGATAAGCAAAGACGTCAAGACCATGTTGGGAAAACCCACAGAAACAGCCCACTTGAGCAAGTGGGAGCTCAGGAACTCTAGCTGGACATCTAGGGAACTTGTATCATACCTAACCAGACCTGTGAACATGGGTGTCAGTTGGGGGACTTTCGCATTCTATAGGGCCCACTGGAAGTGGAACCAGTATTTGTCCCTAGTGATGAACTAGCTTTTTGGAGCTCATTCCCTATGGAGGGATATTCTCTAACCTAGATACAGGGGAAAGGGCCTCAGTGCTCCCGCAAATGAAATGACAGATTTTGGTGATCCCCCACAGGAGTCCTTACCTTCTGTGAAGCATGGATGATGGGATGGGGAAAGCTTAAGGGGAATAGAAGGAAGAGAAGGAGGGAGAGGCAACTGGGATTGGTATGTAAATAAGATTGTTTTAATTAAAATAAAAATTTAATAAATTCATTCATCTTTGCAATTTAAAATATGTACTGTTTTCAGCATACAAAACATTGATAATGATGATATCCATCCAAAATATTATATAACTTCTGAAAACTTATGATTCCTGTGCAAGCACTCTCAGACATCTGTGAGTCATGTATGCCCAGCTGTTTAGAAGGAAAGGGTTTGCACAGCCTGATCCCACTGGGAGATAACACCACTACAGCTTATACACATGATTCCTCTTCATGCTTGCAGAGAAATGTCTGCCAAAACAAAGTGGAGAGAAAAAAGGCAAGGAAAAAAGGGTAAGAGAGACCCATTTTTTTTCTTAGTGTTCTTTTACCAAAATACAAAGATTCAGAATCTATAGCCAGCAGACAGTAAATCACATTGTATCTACCTTTATCCTCACAGTATATACTATACTGTATATACTCAAGATAAGGGCAAGACTTCTTCCAAATCCTTACTGAAAAATTAATGATCCACATGATGAAGGTATCCATTTTCTCTGCAAGCTAATTCAAGAAGTTATTTATTTATTTATTTATTTTCACAACAGAAGTGCAAAGTGAATTGGGCACTAAATCTTCAAACTTCAGATGGAAGTTTTAAATGCCAATCAGTGTCACCTTTTTGTCACTGAGATTTTGAAAGAAACAAAACAACAGAGTATTTTCTTCCTATGATGCATTGAGGTTGTATCCATTGTTAGTTTACATGGGTGAGTACAATATACATATTGTTAGTACAAAATGAACATAGACATGCAGGTCCTTGTCTTTTGCTCTATCATTAAAAGTGTTTAGAAAGACTTCAAGCAGTAAGATTTAAAGCAAATATAAACTTTTGTTGACAAAACAATATAGGCAATGTAAACAACAATGGCAGGTAAAGTTACATATATAAAGAAATATAAAGTCCTTTAGTAAGAGTTTAATGGCTTGGGATGGGCCCCTGGACACTCAATGCCTACCACCAGTGATAGACTTTCTCCAACCACGCATACTCCAACAAAGCCAAGCTTCCTAATTCTTCTACTTCTTTGAAAAAATACTATTACTCCCAGATAAATAATTATTCAAATGTATGAACCTAAGAGGACTGTTATTATTTAAAAAAGGAGGAGAAATCTAGGAAAAGAGGTAAAGGTAAGGTGTGAAGGTAAAGAGGGAGATAGGGAGATAGAAAGGGACAGAAGAGAGAGGGAGAGAGAAAGAGAGAGAGAGAGAGAGAGAGAATCATAATACATAATAGACAGGATTTAGTGTTTCCATAGTGACTTTTACTGTTATACATTTCTTTTCCGTTTCCATCCATGGCATTAAGATGGGCTGCCTTATTAACTTAAAAATGAAACAGGTCAGTGAGTAATTCTAAGCAACTGATTTTTTATAAGACAGCTTATGGCACAGTGGAAATGTGGAATCCCTTAGACTGAGGCTTTAAACAGGGATATACTACTTAGCATAGCACAGGTTAGGTACATGCTTAAGGGGGTTGTGGTAAGCCTTTAAAACTTTTTTTTTTTTTGCCAGAATTCAAACAGTGAAGGAGAGTTATATGGTTTTCTATTGACAATAGATTTATGGGGCAAGCTTTTTACACTTATGAGGCAAGCTGAGACAGCAAAGATTGGAAGGGGAATTAGAAGAACAAAATGATACTGAGTTTTCAACTTGAAAAAGGAAGCATGCTCAGGCCAATTTATAGAGAAGTAGTGAGGCATAGAAGGAAAAAGCCTTCAGAAGTGGCTGACTATGATTCTCATTTCTTTGGGTCCATGGTAAAAACCTTTGGTTCCAGGCCTGCTGTCAGTGGGCTCAACAGCCAGAAGGAGAGCTGCCACTAAAGAATGTTTTAAGTATCATACACCTCAGTATCTTGGGTGTATCTTTGGGCCTTCATTCTGTTTTCCAAATACCACACCCAATGCTTTTGATGAAGTAATATCCATTAATCTACAGAGCAAGGGATTATAGAAAACAGAGTTCAAACTATCTTACAGCAGTAGGGCACAAAGTGTGACCAATTCTGGACACTAAAAATAGTTGTTACCTAAAATTGCCTGTCAAGTGGAAATCAACCAGAGAGAATGAGTATATTTTAGAGAACGAGGAAATGAAGAATGATGCAGAAGAGAAGCACGGCATTTGAACTCAACTGGAGAACTTAGGGCTCCAAAAAAACTACAGAGCTGGTATAGGGATGGCTTTTTATTGTGACTTTAAATGATTGGCCCATAAAAAAAAAATCAATGTCATGAAAAGAAAAAAAAAAAAAAAAAAGAACAAATAAGAATATTCCCCACTGCACATCTGGAGAAGAGATTTTCACTGAGCATTTATAAAGCTTAAATAAGAAAATAGATGTTAAAAGAGCAAACAACAAAAACAGCAAGAGTACTGAAGCTAAAGGAAAGAAACAGCAACCATAGATTAAGGACATCAGTAAACAGGCAACCACAGGCCTCACTCAATTTTAAATATCATTGATTAGCAGGGAAAACAAGGCAAATTCTAAGGGTAGAGTAGCAAAACAAAAATACTGGAACAGCAGGGATTTTTGCCCAAAGAGAGTTATTTTTTGCAAATATTTGAGTAATTGTTGATAAATAATGAACAAATAAACAACATGTTTGTAAATAGAAAAACACTGTACATATGTAAAATACACACACACACATATACATATATATATATATATATAAATTATAAATTCAACTCTTAACCTTTTAATTCTTGACCATTCCTTATTGTATTGTTATAGACTATTTCAGAATTTGCTCTTATTTACTAAGTACAATCTAAAGTAAATCCATTTGTTGTCAAAATATGAACCCTGATGATGCTATTAGAAACAAAACCAATTTTGATGCACTTATCAGCAATCAGAAGCAGCAGCTACATTGATCTTTGTTTTAGTAATGCATGAACTGGTCACAATGGGTATATAGTTGGAAGCTGTCATATATTTCCAACTCTTCTATTACCTTCTTTTACCATCATCAGTGAAAGGTAAAGTACTGTACTTATAATTAAAAATCTTCACAGATGAGGTTTTAATTCAATTTGAAACTTATAAATAAATATTGCTTTCATGAGGTTCAAACACTTCCTAGCATTCTCAGTGAATGCACACAAGATTTCACTATATGTGGGTATTTGTAGTTAGATATTCACGTATTAATTTTCCTAAAGTTTAGTGGATATGTGCCCAAAAGAGAGGCAGCCTGGTGCAACACACACATAATTACTTAACTGTATTAATATCCTGTCTTTCAACCAGTATCACTACCCCTAAACTTCTTCTTTAAATTCTTCATTGAAATAATTGGCATGGATTCTCATATTGGCTTCTTAAACTAAAGCTCATACACCTTTGCTTCTCAGAATCATTACATGCTCACACATGCACTAAGAAAATGTTTAAGAAACAAACTTATAATGCTTTTACATGATCTTTGTTTGGTTGGAGAGGACCTTACTTGACAGACATTACAAATATCAATCTATGCTAGAAAGAAAAGACCATACCACTTAAATCCAACTTGATGAAAAATGAAATTTATTACAGGTAGGTAATGAGAGAAAAATTGATTGGTTACTTCTAGCATGACTAAAAAAAATCTTCATTACTCAACAGCCCATAAGAATATGGACAAATCAGAACAGCTGGAACCTGGATCTAGCTCTCTTGTAGCACTTGGAGGCAGCTTTGTGGGTCCAACATTCTCCTTTCTGCAACTTGACTGGTGTAACTTCTCTCCCAAGAGTTTGTTTCCAGTGACTGGAGGAGAAGAGTTCTTTTGAGTCTTAAAATTTCAACTTTTCCAAAATTGAAGTATGTTAACTTCTTGAGTCTCAGAAGGCTCATCTCACCTCCTTCTTGGAGGGAGCACTACACAGTAGAGTGATACATTTCGAACTGCTTAGAAACTTGAGAAACTACACATAAGGGATTGTTGTAAGATTTATACAAATTTCCCAGTTCTTATTTGCCTGATTTTACAATTATGATAAGGCTTTTGTATAATTTATGAAACACTGATAAACTGATTATTGGATTAATTCAACAAGCATATTTGTATTTATATAAAGATAACTTCTTGCCCATGATGATGCAGATTTTTGACTTTGCAAATTTGAGCAGGAAAGAAATTGAGAGAATCGAATTTAATTATCTATACTTCCCAACATTATGAATCTTCATTTATGTTTATATTAATGATATATTCATGACATGAAAATATCATATCATTGCTGTAAGTCACCCTTATTTCTATTCAGATTATAGTGTTCACATTTGCCTGCCTTTCCTCAGGTAAAACTAGCAATGTTCATCAACTAAGCAGTTCACCTGCCATGGTCCTCTACAAATTAGTGGACACATTAACAATCTCATGTATAGCAGTTGTCTGTTTCTGAGCTAGCCTTGCTTAAACACCAGCATTCAACACAGATCAAAGCCTTCACTGTAGAAAAACTGACTTTTACCTCTTTCATTCTACTACCTTTGCCCATTACACTACCATATCGACATCTGGAAAGTGAAATTTTAACTAGCTTTGATTTCCTTTGAAGCCTAAATACTGAAATCCAAGCAATAAATTAAAATAAAAAAGATGGAAGCTAATAGCAGTCCTACTGTTCACCTCCCTTTTTTGGAGGCCTGCCTCCTGATTGCGGCCCTGACATCCCACAAGCAATTGTTCTATTTCTTGTATGTTTCCAAGAGTTTGTGGTCATTGGACTGTCACTATCTCAAATCTAACTGAACTTAACAACTATTTCAGCCACTAAATGCCCAAGAAGGCAAACTAGAACCACAGTACCCCTTACAAGCAGAGAAGTTTGCTGTGCCATGCTTTCCTGAGAAGCACATCTTTTTTTGTTTGTTTTTGTTTTTTTATTTATTTTATAACCAAGTCCATTTAAATAAAAACAAGCATTTATAGACAATATTTGGGAATTTGGGCGTTGTTCTTTCCAAACTACTTCCTGCTGGTAAGGGGGCTGTCATGGGAGATTCTAAGAAGATGCAGAAATCCTGGCTATAGTCTGCAAGGCTGCTTTGTCCAGCTGTTTTGAAGCACATCTTTTTTAGTCCAGCTAACTCCTCAGTCCTTGCACTGTTACACACCACCTACTTCAATGCCTCTTCTTCACTGTTCTTATCATGGAACATTCTTTGCCGGAAAATTTCATACAGGCATAACATAAAAAACTATCAATTTCACTACATCATTTCCTCTCTCCAACTCCTCCCAATACTGTGATCTTAAAGCTAGGTTTTCCCTTTGGGAAAATGTACAAGAGTTCAGATATCCTCTTCTATTTATTCCCATCAGTCTCCTAAATGTTACTCTCTGGAAACAAGCAGCCTTCAAGAATTTTTAGAAACATATTTAAACGTGATCTTCTGAGGTGTGTCTTGTTATTTGAACAATAGGAGGTGGGAGCTTATGGGCAGCTAAATAAGTTTGAGCAGTAGTATCAGATGATTTCTCCTTCTAGAAAGAAACACTGATTACACAACCTCCTACACTGCTCCTCATGCACACACTCTTTGAAAGTGTTAATTTCTCAGCTAATCTTCCTGCCTTGCTATTTCAATCAACAAGATTTTCTGGAAGTATTACACAGATCAAAAATGAGACAGAGATGTGTTTGATGATCTTTTGTATGTGATACCTGCTCCTTTCATGAGATTTTCTTCTGAAAGGAAAATACTTTCATGAGGTTTTCAGTGAAATCAATTATAATGAGTATGATTTGTACTTACATTTTGGTTTGATTTTGTAAGGCAGGAATTGGTTCTGTTGGAATAGCAGGAGGTAATTTAAAATTTTAAAAAAGAAAACATATGTTTATGAAAGATATGCAAAATAAATGTGTATAGTTAAATACAAATATTTAATCATCTTACATGTATTTACATAATTCAAAAATAATCAGGTGTAAATCCTATTTTCTTGATTTCATTACTATTCTTTAAAATTTGACTGCCTTCATAATTAAATTTTGGTGAAAATAATGAAAACATTAAAAAGTTGAGTGAGACATTCTCTAAGTACATTATATAATTTTAGGTAGTTACAAACATGTTCATTCTGCTGTTTTATATATAAAAATGTTGAGCATTTGCTTTCAAGCATTACTTGACAGTAAGTTATCACGGTTTAATAAGGATCTGGATAAGCAATTAGGCCGAATAGATGTTTATTCAGGGAGAAATAACTCAAACATATACAGGTGAACACCAGCAGCTTCCTGCTTCCAAGAATGCCTCCAGAAGTCCTCCTGTCCCTGCGAAGCTTGCAAGAGAGCTTTCCCCTGCTCCTCCCCAAACCTAATTCCCCCAGTCACTTCCGCCCCTGGCTCCACCCACCAAAGGGCATGGTCAGTGCCATAGAATGAGATAAAGTGAATATCCCACTACAATTCCCCTTTTAGTCTAAAGAAAAGAGTTAGGCTTTATACAAAACAGTGAATAACAAGTGTGCTCTAAGAAAAGGAAAGTCGAGAACCAAAGGTCCTACATATCTAGTATATCTAGTCCTAGGGTGAAGGCATAACTGAGTTTACAATAGAGTTGTCTTAAGCTGGAAAACTTAAGTCTACTATATAATATATCTAACTAGGAAGAGAGTTGTGATAGTAAACCTTACTGGTACATATGGCACTTCAACGTGGCTAATAAGAAATTCCATTTAAAACTTAACAGAAGCTTTAAAAAGAGTTTTACAAACCAGAAAACAGACAAAAGCAAGGCTTCTTGGTAGCATCATTTTTCTCAGTTGGGTTCTGTTTTGCTAAAGACAAACAGAGATTTGTAAGGCTCTTTTAAGGAAGGTTTCCTGACTCAGCATAAGCAGCTAAAAACTGCAAGGCTTTTAAGAAACTCTGCTAACAATTCATTGGTGTATATGAGAGCTGGCAATGGCAGTGACCACATCTCTGAGCCGGCATCATGCTATTGGGTGGCAGCGCAGACCAAGGCAGTGAGCACAGCTCTCAGTGCTAGCAGTAAAATAGCCTCTGCCATCTTGGATAGATTGTGGCTAACACACTTATGACTTTCATTTTAGCAATGTTGTTGTTTACCAGATAAAAGACAAGTGGCCAGAAAAATACAAAGATTTACAGTAGACAGATTCACATTAAGAAAAAGCACTCAAGGTTTAAAGTGTATTCTAAAATATATGTAGGCTTGGGAGACAAAAGAAATAAAATGGATTTAAAATACAAAGAGGAGCTAGATATGGTGGCACACGCCTTTAATCCCAGCACTTGGGAGAAAGAGGCAAGCAGATCTCTGTGATTGCAAAGTAAACCTGGTATGCAGAGTGAATTCCAGGAAAGAAAAAAGTTACACAGGGAAACCCTTTCTCAAAAAAATGAAAAAATTAGAAGAAACAGAGTAATAAAAATGCCACATAAAGATGGAAAGCACAGAAAAATTATGGATGCTATATGCTATTCTGTTGTCTTTAAATTGTTTGACTGCTGAGGAAATAACAACAAGTGATAAAAGAAGTGCTGCTGGTTTAATTCAATTTATATATTTTAAAATGCTTTGACTTCAAAATTTAAGTCCAAGGACAAGTTACTGGGGAAAAGGATTTCTAATTTTGTATCCACAGAAAATGAAAAGTTGTGGATTCCATCCAGACCAATGTGGTTTGAGCAAGTCAGACCCCCTGAAACAGAGTACCAGGTGATCCTACATTCAAAGCAGCTGGGACAAGGCAGCCTTGCAGACTACAGCCAGGATTTCTGCCTCTTCTTAGGATCCCCCATGACAGTGCTCCCTACCAACAGGAAGCATTTTGGAAAGAACTGCACTCAAAATCTCAAATATTGTTAATAAATGCTTGTTTTTATTTAAATGGGGTTGGTTATAAATGGTTAATGATCACAACTAATATTTTTAAAGGTAAAAAGGGAATTATGAATCTCTTAGAATATACCTTGTATCCTAGTTCCTCTGGTGATGTGAATTATAGGCTGGTGATCCTTTGCTCTAGGTCTAAAATCCATATATGAGTGAGTACATACTGTATTCCTCGTTTTATGACTGGGTTACCTCATTCAGGATGGTTTCTTCAAGTGCCATCCACTTGCCTGCGAATTTCAAGATACCATTATTTTTTTCTGCAGAGTGGTATTCCATTGTGTAGATGTGCCACATCTTCATTAACCATTCTTCAATTGAAGGGCATATAGGTTGCTTCCAGGTTCTTGCTTTTACAAATAGTGCTGCTATGAACATAGTTGAACAGATGTTTTTGTTGCATGGATGTGAATCCTTTGGGTATATGCCTAAGAAGGGGATTGCTGGGTCATGTGGTAAATTAATTCCCATTTTCTTGAGGAACTGCCATACTGATCTCCAAAATGGCTGTATGAGTTTGCACTCCCACCAGCAGTGCAACATATAAAATCCCTCACAGAACTGGGAAGGGACAAGTCCCCCAGAGCTCAGGTGAAGTGGGGGGGCAGCAAATGGAGAGAGAAGTAGGAGAAAATGAGGGGGAGGAAAGGAAAATATTTGCTACCAGGAAGATTGAGTCTGGTTAGGAATAGAAGATAGGAAAGAGAGAGAAAGAGACAGAGACAAAGAGAGAGAACATAAAAGAGGGAGCCAATATTGGCTTGAAGATAAAATTGACCATAAAGAAAGGTCTAGAGAACTACAAGACTGCTCCCAACTAACAATTTGAGCTTCTGTGGAAAGGCTATCATAAATGCCCTTCCTGGAGAGTGAGATCAACCAACTAAATTATCCATGGAGCCCTCAACTAATGCCTGTTGAAAACAGGATCAAACACCCATACATAAACACTGAGTCGAACTAGAACCCAGATTCAGACCATGCGGCAGAAACACATAGAGACAGCTTACCTGAACAAGGAGGAGTTAATGGCCACTAGACTGATAGCTAGGAAGCCAGCATGGGACTGACTCAGGCCCCCCTGAATATGGGTCTCAGCCAGAAGGAGTAAGCAGTCTAAGAGACCTCAGACAGTGGAGCCAGGATGCATCCCTGGTGCACAAAAGGACTTTGCAAACATATCCCCCATGGAGGGATAACTGCCTTAATCTAGAGACAGGAGAGAAGCCCTAGTCCCTACTTCACATGACCTGTTAGATCTACATGACCCCAACTGTATGGCATTCCCCTACATGTGGAATTGGGGTGGGGGGATGGGAGGGGAGGGTGGTTGGAGTGCATGTGAGAGGGCAGAGAGTGTAAAAGGGAGGGAAGAAGGGAGAAAGGGATGGATGGAGGGAGGGAGGGAGGGGGGAGGGAGGGAGGAAGAGGGAACTGGGATTGACATGTAAAATAATAAATTAAATTAAAAACAAAAATGCTTTGACTCCAAAATTTAAGTTGAAGGACAAGTTACTGGTTAAAGGATTTCTATTTTTGTTTCCACAGAAAATGAAAAGATGTGGATTCCTTCCAGACTAGTGTGGTTTTATCACGCCAGACCGCCTGAAACAGAGTACAAGGTGATCCTACATTCAAAACAGCTGGACAAATCAGCCCTACAGACTACAGCCAGGATTTCTGAATCTTCTTCGAATCCCCCATGACAGCGCCCCTTACCAGCAGGAAGTAGTTTGGAAAGAATGACACCCAAATTCCCAAATATTGTGTATAAATGCTTGTTTTCATTTAATTGGACTTCGTTATATAAAATAAAATAAAATATAATAAAAAAAAGAAAAAAGGGAATTATGACATAGATATGAATATTTTCTATTGCAATGGATTTTCATTTATTGATACAAATTTAAGGTCAATTTTAGGATATGTATATATTTCTCCTCATTTAGGTATTTTGTTTATATAGTACATTTAGAAATATAATGTATAATTTAGTACAGATTTTAGATAGTTACCTATGATAGTCAAAACTTATAGTTAAGTTAGTTAGGATTTCTAGATATACAGAGATATATTTAAGATGATAGGCATTATTAAACTTTTCAAAGACCTACAGAATATGGCATTTATAATTATTTAGGGTTTTTCTTGACAATGAGACATAATTGATCCTGGCAACACCATCTGTGTCAGAAAGGAAGATGGACTTTGAAGAAACTGTTATGCAGTTTATTTCTAATATGGCAAGAGTAGCCATTTGGACAAGATACTGCTCTTGTCTGGACTGTTTCAGTTTATGCTGTATAAACTGGATATGCATGACCCACAGAAATGTGACTGCTGATTCAAGGTGGACATTGCTACAGAGTTCCTGCTTCATGGAAGTCTTCCAGACAGTCTTCAGGACTGAGAAAATGCAGAGAAAATGACTGAAAAACTGCCAACACAGGTAGACAGGTTAAACTTTCCTGCTTTGCTTAAGAGTCTGCCAGACACACTATGGCCTATTGGCTGAAGATGGAACATTACAGAAGAACTTCAGGTGACTGACCAGGCAGTGAGTTGTCTCTGTCATTTCTAGAGTTTATATACTATCCTTCTGTGGTATTTGAAGGAGCTGAAGACAAATACTTATGGTTATAGTATACCTTAGTTAGGATTAAAGATAAGTTACTTAGACTTTAGACACACAAAGATAGATGATGGAATATTTTCGTATCTTACTAAATGTTAATGGGCTAAATATTGTTAACTGTGATTCTTATTTGATAACTGTTGTGGTTTGCTATGTTAAGGTTAAAACTCTTCTTTTTATTTAGACAGAAAAGAGATGATAGGAGATGTCATCCTGTAAATATGTTTCTCATACTGGTTAATGAATAAAGCACTATTGGCCAATAGGAAAGCAAGATAGGCAGGAAGGACTAGGAGGCAAGGAGGATTTGAGAAAGTAGGAAATGAGGAGTCAGCATGGAGAGACTGGGGTGACCAGATGCCGGCCCCGTTCCCCAGTAAGATGAAACCACATGGTATTACTTAGATTAACAAAAATGGGTTAATACTTAAGACAGAGCTAGCCGATAAGAAACTAGTACCTGGCCAACATCATAATATCAAATATAGCATCTCTGTGTATTATTTGGGGCAGGATGGCAGCGGGACAAGACCATCCATGGGCAGGTGGAAAAACCTACTCCTTACATTAAGTGTCTCTTCAGGTATGTTCAGAACCTTTACGGTGCATAGAATTATTAAAAATATTTTCATACCATTTTAAACTCAGAAATATCCATAAGACTATTATCAAAGATCTCATATATAAGCCATAGGGTCTAAATACCAAAATATTGAATGTGACCATTACAGAAGTGAAATGAAAACATACTATTACAGACCCTAAAGCAAGAACTTTGTTATATTATCAAATTTATTGGAAAAAATAACTATACCTAAATCTCTCATAATGAATATAAGCTATCAAATATAAGTCCATTAGTTGTTACATATTTTGTGGTCTCCAAAATACTGAAGAAGACTACATATTTAATTATGTAATTATGTGAAGCAAAAAAGAATCTGATAAAGGACACAATATTATATATATTACATATTGAGTTACAGATTGAGTATTATGTTTTACAATAACACTCTAAAATATCACACATTTGAAAATATATGGACAGCAGAAATAAGACTTGATAGGTTGGTATGTGTTGGTATGTGTGTATGTGCGGGTGTGTGTGTGTGTAGTGATTGAGTAGAGAATGGGTGGTAGATCTCAGAGGAATTGGTAGGAATGAGAATGTGATCCAAATCCAATGACAAAAATCCTCAAGAAAGTAAATTTAAAAATCAATAAAGTAATATAGCTCTGGAGAACAAAATTTGAGAAATCCATACTTCACAAATTGACAGATTTCTAATGTTCTTTTGATTTCTTTTATAAGAAGGAACAAAAGAAATAAAGTCTTTATCAAGAATTATGCAGTATCTATGTGGAACTGACCACTTTATATAGAAATCAGATACAATATAGGTGAGCTATTCTCAACAAATGGTAAATCATTGTGCTTTTCTACTATGAAAAATATTGATCTGAAATAAGAGAAAATTATGGAAATTTTTTACTCCATTTCTAGTTCTTAAAAAAATGAAATTACAATGATTGAGAAAATAAACGACATTTTTATTTTGTATATTCTATATTTCACTGAAAGGAAAAAAAAACACCCAAGACTGAGAAGAAATATTTGCTCTGAATTGGATAAAACAAATGAATTCCACCATTTACTTTGATTTGACTATATAGGTTTATGTATGTGTAAAATGGGAATTTCCAAAGCAAAAGTAAATAAAGTAATTCATTAATAAAGATACATTTTTAAATCAAAAATTTATTTTCAACTGATTATGAAAATGTATGCAGTTATAGTAGATTAGCAAAGCCTATCATTCTCTATGTCCAAGTGTTATTTTTCTTATTTACCCCCAAATAAAACATTTACTGGAAGAAAGGGGAAGCCACAGGATTCAGGAAGTGGATAAAATGACAGTGGTCACAGACTCAGTCATAAAACTTGTCCCTGAACATTTTTAGTGATGTATCTATCATGGATCACACATGCTCCTGTAGGTAACTATCATATATATTCCTTTAAGTGATCTTCACATAAGCTCCTGTAAACAATCATGATAAATTTATTAAGATGAGAAGCTAGACATGGGTGAAACTATTCCCTTATGTCATCAGTGTCCTATCTTGGGTGAATATATTTTTAATGTAACAAGAGTTTATATTCTTAATTCTATATATCTCAATATATTCTGTACTATTGAATGAAAACATCTTTAACTCAAGCATAACAGAAAATTCTCACAGAATTTTAATATGCAGAATTATACATATATATATATATATTTACACACACACACACACACACACACACACACACATATATATATATATATATGTTCTAGCAATCATATTTCAAATCTCAGATATGTTAGGCAATCATTCTTTCACACGGATGTATTCCTGTAGCTGTTCTTTCTTTAGACTGTCAACTTCC
The DNA here is from genome assembly GCF_943737965.1 of Phodopus roborovskii. Classification (NCBI taxonomy): domain Eukaryota; kingdom Metazoa; phylum Chordata; class Mammalia; order Rodentia; family Cricetidae; genus Phodopus; species Phodopus roborovskii. The sequence goes on along the minus strand of NW_026126540.1, from coordinate 11,395,992 downwards.
AAATAATGACAAGAAGACTTTATATTAATTATGAAAGCTGGGACTTAGCTTAGGTTTGTTCCCAAAAGCTCTTAAAACTTAAATTAACTCATTTATTTTAATCTATCTTCTTCCACATGGCATCTTACCTTTCCTCTGTACCTTATGTCGTATGCCCTCTGCGTCTCACTGGCAAATCCCTGGCCTTCCAGATTCTTTCCCTTGGTTCTTTTCTCTTCCCTGGAAGTCCTGCCTATTCTTTCCTTTCTAGCTTTGACATTATTAATTCAATCAGAAGACGCCTTATGATGATGAGGTATAACAGACACATCTTTACAGTTTCACAGACCATTATCCCACAACATGTCTCTCCCAGCCAAGAAAAATACTCTTGAACAGGAGTCTTTAAAATTAAATTAAACATAGTTTAAATTTGAAGTTTAACCTGTCGTTATGACGAAAGTAATATAAATATTGTATCTCTTTAATACATCATAAAATCAAGTAAAGAAAATCTACTATAATTGTGATTATTTAGTAAATAATGTGGACAAAAATGAAAATTTTACTACAGCATAATCAAAGTACAAATATTAATTATGAATAACTCACATTTGTTTGGATAGATGGGACATGTGGAGAAGTGAGACAGAATTCTTATGAAATCTGAACACATATATTCCACTGAACATGTGGGTGAACTTAAACCTACATTTGTCTTTTTTCTACATCCCAAACCTATCTTCCTATAAGTCTAAGCCTCAATTGCATTGGTAATGACTTTCTAAACAAAATGTCATGGATGTTTTGTCTCAAAAAGAAATTCCATATTCTCATTTGTGAGAAGTAGTAGAGATGGTTTTGAAATGCTGAAATGATGTATGTAGGGAAGTGAGAATACTCAGCCTGGAGCACAATAAACATAGTGTTTTAGCTCCTTTTCCAAATCTCCACACACTGGCACTGGAGTGGTTTCCTAAGGGCTTTCTGGTGGAGTGAAGGTATTATCACATCAATTCTTCATAAAAGGCAATGTCAGAGTTGCTCCAACTTATACCCACTAATTCCTAATTTGCCTGACATCATCCTGTTCTTCCCTACTGTTACCTAGATTTGATATTTAGTTTTAAATATCTACATGGATTTACATTTTACAACAGTCATGCTTCAAGGATAACAGAGACTCTTTGCTGAAAAGAGTCAGTAATTCTGGGAGTTTTGGCTGATAAGAAAGAATTCCAGATAATACAAAGAACCTGAGAAAAGTAGAAACCCTTGAAATAAATCTTGTAGACATCTTGGGAATATTATCCAAAACAAGCCTTCTTTTTTTTTTTTTTTTTTTTTTTTTTTTTTTTTTTTTTTGCACATACTAAACCATTGGAATGAGAGTGATAGTATAAATGCTTGAAAATGCTTGACACTGACATATTTTTGTTATTCTCAAAGACTAGTTGCTCTGGTGTACTGCTCCCCATTTTCAGAGTTTATAACCCCCTTACACAAACACACTTCAAAGATAGAAGCTGTATAATGCATCACTATGATTCACTTATAAATGAGATGCATTGGAAACCAAAAGTGACCAAGTATCTAAGGCTCCAGTTTTTGAACATGATGAAATTGGAAATGTGGCATTCAAGGAACGTGGATCTGATGCTTAAAAGGTAACAGTGTTATGTGTCAGAAGTTTAGACTCTTATCACAGGCATTGATTCAAACCAAAATGTGGTATTCATAAACCGCTTAACAATGAGAAAATATTTGAAAATACAGTGTGTTTTTGTCATTTTTGACTATCATATGCTCATGTTTTTAAAGCATGTAATTCACATGGTACCATTGCCCAATGTAGCATGTGCATTGCCTAAGATGTGATTATGTAGGGACTCTGTAAACTTCAGGTTATTCAATTAATTAAGTTATTTTTAACTATTTTTTCATGGTAAATATTGCAATCTTTTAATACCTATATACATGATACTTTATAAATATGAGTTCAAATTAAGAGAATTTTGTGCTATGGATGACAATGAACATTATTTCATGATTATGGAATAGAGAAGGGATATTGAATGTAGCAGAGACACAGGGCTGACTCCATAGAAAGTGAGGAGAGACTTGATTCAACACTCGAGGATCACACAGCCATTTAGCACTACTGAGTTTCACTTGCTGTCAAAATTTTAAAAATAAATTACTTCCTCCAAACCATGAATTTTTAACCACTATATGCCCATAAAATGGATTAATAAAAACCACACAAAATAAAACTGGTATGATTAAAATTCTGAACTCTAAAGCCCTTGAACCATAAATATTAGGGAAATAAATATTTTTAAAAGATGATACCATAGAAGACAAATTACCCAAAACCTTCTCTGACAGAGGGAATGCTAGGCACAGACCCCTCGGCTCCTGTGACTCGGGATGGATTAGTAATGTACTGACAGGAAAACTATTCTAAATTTGGTGCACAGAAGGTGCCCCTTAGAAACAGAATGTTTTTCTCTGGATGTGTTTTTCCTATCTACTAAATATTAGTAGGAAACCCTAAACTAAACAACACTTTAATGTCTAGTCTGCCTATATTCAAAGTTAATTATGAGAACAATGAATTTACTACTAATAAGTGACTGCAGTATGAAGCAACCTGCAAGACTGGTATATAAATTCAAAATCAGAGATTTCTTCCAAATATAGATCTATTATAATTAGCTTATTAGCTTATTTGTTTTGTTTCCTCAGTCTTGCCTACAGTCTTTTGTTTATAGAATTCTTATTTAAATTAGATATAATCTTGTTATACATGTCAATCCCAGTTCCCACTCCCTTCCCTACTCCTCTGTCCCTCACTTGTTATAGAGACATTTATCCACTGAGACTCCTCCTCTTGATGGCTCTCACTTGTGTCAATTTGGCATAAAACTAAACAGATCATTTTCTCTTCTTTAAAATCATAGTTTATTTGTTAATAAATTTATTTATATATTTACTTACTTATTTTACATCCTTGCCACACTCCTCTTCTCCCAGTCTACTCCAAGCCCCTCTCTGTCTCCACCCTTCTCAATCCACTCCCCCTCTGTCTCTGTTTAGGAAAAGGCATGTCTGTCATGAGTATCAACAAAGCATAGCATATCAAGTTGAAGTAAGACTCAGTATAACCCCATGTACTAAGGCTGGACAAGGAAACCCATTATGAGGTGCAGGGTCCCAAAAGCCTGTAAAAGAATCAGAGACACCTCATGTTCCACTGTTAGCAGCCCCATATCCCACAGGAGGACCAAGCTATATATCTGTAACATATATGGGGAGTGCCTAGGTCAGTCCCATATAGGTTCCCCGGGTGTCAGTTCAGTCCCTGTGAGCCCCTATATGTACAGGTGAGTTAATTTACATAGTTTTCATGTAGCATCCTTGATTCCTCTGGCTCCTACAATGCTTTCTCCTCATCTTCTGTAGGATTCCATGAATTTCATATAATTATTAGCAGTGGGGGCTGCATCAGTTTCCATCAGTTGATAGAAGAATCCTCTCTAGGCACCAAACTGGTCATAGGAGATAGTCAGTTCAGTCTACGTATCTGCTTTGCTAGCAGGCTAAGATGGAGTCTTCCTTGTGTATGCCTGGGAAATCCCTTTGTGCCAAGTTTTTACCTAATCCTGAAATCCAATGCCCCTCTTTCCATTAGTATGTTAGATTACTCTCTCTTTCTCTCTCTACGACTCCCTAACCTGATCTTTCATGTTTCCATTTCCAACTATCCTCAGCAGAGAAGGTGGTAAGTAACCTAAAACACAACCTTCTGACCAGCATAATAACAGCCCAGGCACTAAGATCAACAATTAATAATTGGGACCTCACAAAATTAAAAAGTTTCTATAAGGCACAGGGACACTCTCAATAGAACAAAATGGCAGCCAGCTGGATGGGAAAATATCTTCAACAACTCCACATTCTAAAGAAGAGTGAATTCCAAATTATAAAAGAACTCAAGAAACAATAAATCAACAAACCAAATAATACAATTAGAAAATAGGGTACAGAGCTAAACAGAGAAGTCTCAATAGTAGTATCTCAAATGACCAAGAAACATTTAAAGGAGATGTTCAACATCCTTAGCCATCAGGGAAACACAAACCAAAACAATTCTGAAATTGCATGTTACACCTGTCAGAATAGATAAGATCAAGTTAAAAGCAACAGCTCATGCTGGAGTTGAAGTGGACGAAGGGAAATATTACCCCATTGCTGGAAGGAGTGATAACTTGTATACTCACTTTGGAAGTCTGTGGCAGAACCTCAGAAAACTGGAATTCAACCTACCACAAGACCCAGCTATTCTGTTCTTGGTCATATACTAATAAACAGAAATGATTCTGAATCATACCACAAAACATTTGCAACTATGTTCCTAGCAGCTTTATTTGTAATATACAGAAACTGGAAAGAATATAGATGTCTCTCGGTGGAGGCATGGATAGAGAACATTAGGTATATTTACACAATAGAGTATTATTTGGCTATTAAAAACAAGGGCAAAGGGAAATTTGAAGGCAAATGGATGGAACTGGTAAAAGTCATCCCAAGTGAGGTAACCCAGCACAGAAAGATAAGCATGATATATACTCACTCATACATGGATATTAATAGTAAAATAAAGGATAACCTTGTTACAGTCATCATCCCAGGAAATCTTGGTAGCATGGAGGGTTCACGTGGAGACACTCAAATCTCTATGGGAAGAGGAAATACCAGAACATTTTCCTTAGTAATTGCTGCCATGTTCATGAGGTGGTCCTGTCACAGCAGTAGAACAGTGATGGAGAGAGTAACCCTTACTGAAGTCAGTGCCTTCAACAATTATCTCAGATATCTCACTTATTTGCACATAGTTTGGCACACAGTTCTAGTCATTTCAGTCCATGATTAAAATGATAATTGATTTGCATGATAAACATCATGGCATGTGTCTAGAATGGCTTAAAAATTCACCTTCATGTTCCACCTCCTTCTACAAACACCACCATAGGGATCAAGCACTATCCTATTTGTTTACAAAGAGCCAATATTAGCCACATCAAATAATGACTTTTTAAAGTCCTCAGCTTCTAAATTTCACAGGTCATAATGTACTATAGCCTAGCTAAAGGGATGCATTACACTAATTCTTACAGACCACACAAAATGGCATCATGTATGTAATCTACCTCAATTTCACAACCTTAAAAACAGATATTACCTTTGTATAAGTACCACCCGATCTCCTGAATGTTGACATTTCTCTGTATTCATTTGTTTTAATTTTCCCTTCCTTTATATTCCCTGAATATCTCAATGTCAGTTCCTTCCTAGGAGTCTTGATTTACATAATATCCTTTGAAGTATGTAATTAAGACTGTATAACTACATATTTGAAAGAAAATTAAAACTAAAAATTTGTAAAACTAGATTGTTGTGAAAATAACCTGTGTCCACTATTCTAAAGGAAAAAGAAAAATTCATGTTATTATGGGAAAAGTATGATATATTTGCCAACACAACTGCCATCAAAATTCCTGTTATCCCACATTTCCAGTCATATTTCTTCATTGAATAAAATAGTTGTTACTTCCAAGCAGGTCCTCCCCCTCTTCTCAGATGTTGCCATTGCCCTGCTAGAGGCTTTGTTGCTCCCATGTGTCTTCCAGAGAACACCATTTATTTCCTTTAGAAGTGCAGGATATAATTTCTGTTCATTACAAGGTGAGTGAAAGTGATATTCTGTCAAATTCTGTTCATTTTAGATAAGCTATATTTATCTGAATTTTAATTCTTTTAAAATAAACATGGCCATTTTCAGACTGCCAGACATATTTCTAATAGCTCCCCCCCCCAACCAATTGGAAGAGCATGGACCCGAGTAATTTTCCTCTATTTAACAATTAATTTATGTTCATTTAGACTGAGATTTCTAGAACAACTACGAGTAGGATCAGATAAAATATTCAAATGTATAAATTGTATTTTTTTAAAATCTTAGGATGTTGGTGGCTTTTAAATAATACATTACCATGAAGATAAAGGCAGTAACCTTCAGGCAAATATTGAAGCTTCAAATTGAATTAAGTTTTGATTGAATTGAATGTTATCCACATATTATCAAATCATTTTGAAAGTAAATGAAGTTGAAGGAGCTGAGCACAGAAAGAAGTGTGGAATGGAAAAGCCCATGAGGTCTCATGACATGTTTTTTCTTAAATATATTATTGTAAGTATTTCTCATTTTCAATGCTAAAGCTTCATATTTGTAACTGGAGATGGAATGACAGTACATTTCTTGTACATTTAGTACAAAGTCAAGATTTTAATAGAGAAAATGGGATATTTGATATTCATTTCTATCATTGTCTCACCTTGAAGATTTTAAAGAGGAGATTTCTTTTTATTATTGTTTTCATTTTACATGTCGATCTCCCTTACCCTTGCTCCCTCTCTCCTTCCCTCCCATGTTCCCCCCCCCACCCCTCCCATACTCCTCCACTCCACAGGGAGGGTGATGCCTTCCAAGAGGGATCATAAAATCTGTCAATTTGGAGTAGGGACTAGGCCTTCCCTCCTGACTCTAGGTTAAGGGAGCATGCCTCCATAGGGAATATACTCCCAAAGTCCTTTCATGTACCGAGCATACATCCTGATTTCACTGTCAGAGATCCCTTAGACTGCCAAGGCATTCTTTTTCTTTTTTCTTTTTTTTTTAATATTTATTTATTTTATATGACCAAGTCCATTTAAATGAAAACAAACATTTATAGACAATATTTGGAAATTTGGGCGTTGTTCTTTCCAAACTACTTCCTGTTGGTAAGGGGCGCTGTCATGGGGGATTCGAAGAAGATTCAGAAATCCTGGCTATAGTCTGTAAGGCTGATTTGTCCAGCTGTTTTGAATGTAGGAATGTATCAGTCTGGCCACCAGACTGATAACTGGGAAGCCAGCATGGGACTGACTCAGGCCCCCCTGAATATGGGTCTCAGCCAGAAGGACTGAGAAGTCTAAGGGATCTAAGACAGTGGAGCCAGGATGTATCCCTGGTGCACAAAAGGACTTTGCAAACCCATCCCCCATGGAGGGATAACTGCCTTAATCTAGAGACAGGAGAGAATCCCTAGTCTCTACTTCACATGACCTGTCAGACCTACATGACCCCAACTGGATGGCATTCTCCTGCACAAGGCTTTCTAACTGAGACCCATGTTCATAGGGTCTGAGTCGGTCCAATGCTCGTTTCCCAGCTATCAGTCTGGGGGTCCATGGCTTCTCAGTGTTGAGGTCAGCTCTATGGATTTCTGTTGCCTGGTCTTGTCCCCATTTTATTATCCCTCCTCCCTCTCTGCATCTGGATTCCGGAGTTCAGCTCAGTGATTAGCTGTGTGTGTCTGCTTCTGTTCCCATTAGCTACTAGATGAAGGTTCTATGATGTTAGATAAGTTAGTCATTAGTCTCATTATCATGGAAGGGCATTTAAGGTAGCCTTTCCACTGTTGTTCAGATTGTTAGGGTCGTACTTGTAGGTCTCTGGACATTTTCTGTAGTCAGTTTTCTCTTCAAACATATAATGGCTCCTAATGGCTCCCTCTTTTACACGCTCTCTCTCTTTCTCTCTCTATGCTCTCGGAATAAACAAAAGATTTCTATGTGCAAAATCAACTATTTTAAAAATCTATTTCTGAGCATAAAAGTTAAAGATAATCTATTCATGCTTACAGAATACCAATGCATCATACTTTATTTGACAAAAGCTATTTTCTGTGCATTTTCATGACACAGTAACTCAATGTAGACATGGATGAAATTGATATATGCATACATACATATAAAGATCCTTTACAAGTATGTAAATGTTATAATCTACTTATGACTTAAAGTAAACCATAAAACTCTTATAGACAAATTCTTTCTGACTGACAATCAACCAAGTATAATATCTCCTATTGATCTTCTTCAGTTCTCCCTGTATACCTCAACACTTGCCTTCTTACAAATAGAGTTCCTGCTAGCACTACCCATCCATCTATGAAAAAGAAATGTCATTCTTTGTTCTACAAGAATGAACATTTTTATTTGATACAAAATTAAAATTCTCATAGAGATACAAAATTATTTATAATTATATTAAATTTATACTCTATATCTGAAAAGCTATGTTTAGTGCAATTATTTTCTTTTTGTCTTCCCCCTAAATATTAATACAAACAAATTATATTCTATAAATTAATATTCTCAGATGTAGTATTTTTACATCTGTAGTACCTCCTATTTAGGTATACAAACCATAGTAAACACCATAAAATCTCTGAAAGAAGAACATCTATTTAAAATGTGCTATCTTAATCACCTATTTTTAATCTATCATTACACTTCTTAAATTATAAATAGTTGAGGATCTCTGAATCAGTCTTCCAAAAATTTAATCAGCTCTGAAGTACTTATACATTTTATGGAAATAAAAAGTAATTTTGCCTGGAATGCTCCTTGACAATCAGAACAATCTTCTGGCCTCTTTTCTTCCTTAGAATTAAATAAAGATTCATCAACTCAGGAAACTTTGTCTAGTGCTTTATTTAATCCCCACTTCTAATTAGACATCTTATGAGTCTAATACCTATATATTAATCTATTTGATTCATTTCTTTTTATGACCAATATAAAATCATTTCATACTTGCAGTTTTTTCTTATTTTTTATAAAAATTTGCACAGCAATGTATGTGTTAAGAGCATATTGATCATATTAACCCCAAACACCTCACAACTCCTTCTACCAGACCCATCTTTACTCATTTATCCCCTACCAATTTAATGTGGTCTTTATCTATTATTTCTCTGAATGTCCAATTTATGCTACCCATATATTTACTCATAAGTATTGGGAACCCTCATCAAGTTAACTCACCAGGAGCCATGCCCTTAAATGTAACTGATTCTCCCCTCTCTAGAAGTCATCAATCTTCAACAGATCCTTAGTGTTGCAGATCTAACATTTTCATAGTAGAAATTCTACTGACTCCATCTTCTCAGGTCTTGTCTAGGTACCCACAGCTTTTATGAGGTTGTCATCTCTGAGATTTGACTCTCACAATCTGACCTCTCTCTCATTCCACAAAGGTTCATGAACTGTGATAGGAGGAAGATCTGATACCTATATTGAATGGAACTTTATTTGCTTATACAAAAGATGAAATTATGAAATTTGAAGTTAAACTGATTGTGATAGAAAACATCATACTGAATGAGGTAACAGAGATCAAGAAATGCAAACGCCTCACACTCTGAGTTATGTGTACATCTTGACTTCAAATCTTTTATTGATTTGTTGAACTCTGAGTACTTGTAGAATGCAGGAAACTAGAAAGAGTTCAAGAATTGAGAGAATAAAGAAAAAATCCTAAAATAATTGTAGAACATAGGTGATATACATGGGAAATTGGAATAAAGATGATGTCAGTAAGGAGATAGATGGGAAAAGAACTGTGAAAAACCTAATATTAAGCATATTTTTAAAAGACATGTGGAAACCTACTTACTATTTTCTTTTACTTAAATGTAGTTAAATACTGGCAATTATGCTCATTCAAGGGACAAGATATTGATAAGTAAAAGCCTTTTCATGAAACCATCATAGTCATAGTCCAAAAACATAAAAGATTCTACAAAAGAAATTGTATCAGATTGCTCTGCTCAAATGGATGTTAAAAAAATATATATCCAACAATTCAAGAAAATTATACTACATAGCCAAATAGAGATAGTTCATACATCAATGTTTGGTCCAATGTTTGAAAATCTTTTAACTCATTATGTCACAAATTTGCAGAAGAAATAACCACATGTTTATATCCATAAATGTGAAAAACACATTTGAAAACAATCTGTAATCATAATAATGAAGAACAAGAATTGAGCTACCTCAATGCTATGGAGATAAGCTGTAAGAAATATGAAGGTAGCATCATATTTACTGCTAAGAAATGTGAATCTTTGTGACAAAAACTAGGAAAGGACAAAGATGTCCATTTCACTATTTCCAGCTCCTAACAATCTTAATTCATTCATTACAAGAAGGTATTAAAAGTCTATTAAAATGAAAAGGAAAATCTAAAATTTTAGAATAAAAACCATCTTGAATCCAGTAAATGATTCCAGTAAAGATGTAGACTACTAGGTTGACTAATAAGCAAAAGCCACTCTTGAGGGTTGGAGATATGCCAAGTTAGTTACGAATACTCAAGGACCTTACAGATAACTAGAGTTCAGTTCCCAGAAACCATAGTATGCAGTTCAAAAATATATGTAACTATATCTCTATGGGAGTCTCCTGAGCTTTTATTGCCTCTATAATCATTTACAGGCATGTCCTTGTAGATACATAAATATACACAACCACATAATAAATTATAAAGTAAACTTTACTTATAAAATTCATTCTCTTACTAATCAACATAAGCAATTGGACTAAAATTCCAAAACTATTTCTGCAAAAAAATTAAATGCATGTGGTATATATTCACATAGACACATAAATAAAATGTTTAATATACTTAGGCATAAGTCTTATAAATTGATACCTCATTTATAATGGAAATTTATAAAATTCTGATGCATGAAATCAACTATATAAATGTGAAAAAATATTCCACTGCACTCATCAAAGCACAAAAATTTCAAAATCCCACTCACTACCAGTTTAGTTATTTATATCTTTCAATCCTAGTCAAAACACTCACTTAATAATTTTTTTATTTATTGCTTAACTTATATTTAAGTTATAAAGAAAGTTTGAAATGCATCAATGGTTCTCAATCTTTCTAATACTAGAATCTATTACTATATTTCTTGAGGTTTCAGTGACCCCAAACATAAAATTATTTTTTCTTGCTTCATAACTAAATTTTACTATCCTTATGAGTAGTGACATAAATGTTTGATAGGCAGAATATCTGATATGTGAACCCTATAAAAGGGACTGTGCCCCACAGGTTGCGAACTACTGAAATACAGAATGGAATATCTAATAAGATTTAAAGAAGTTTTGTCTTTGGATGGAATGTTCTATAGATGTCTGTTAACCCCAGTTGAGACATAACTTCTTTTAATTCTTTTGTTGCTTTGTTGAGTTTCTGATTTGTGGTCCTGTCTAGTGTTGAGAGTCGTGTATTGAAGTCTCCCACTATAAGTGTGTGAGGTTTTATATGAGCTTTGAGTTTCAGTAGTGTTTCTTTTACGAATGTGGGTGACTTTGTATTAGGGGCATAGATGTTCAGAACTGAGACTTTGTGTTGATGGATTTCTCCTGAGATGAATATGAAATGACTGTCTTCATCTCTTTTGACTAATTTTGGTTTGAAGTCTAACTTGTTAGATATTAGGATAGCTACGCCTGCTTGCTTCTTATTTCCATTTGATTGGAAAATCTTTTCCCAACCCTTTACCCTGAGGTAATGTCTATCTTTGAAGCTTAGATGTTTTTCTTGTATTCAGCAGAAGGATGGATTCTGTCTTCGTATCCATTCTGTTAGACTGTGTCTTTTTATAGGTGAGTTAAGACCATTAATATTGAGGGTGAGTAAGGACCATTGATTGTTGATGCTTGTTTGATTTAGGTTTGTTGTTGGCAGTGGTATTGTGAATATATTAGTTCTGCTTCACCCTTGGTTTCTGGTGTAGTTGGATTATCTGTTGCCTACATTTTTGTGGGCGTAGTTACCTTCTTTGGGTTGGAGTTTTCCTTCCAATACTTTCTGGGTTCAATTCCCAGAAAGCACATGGTGGTTCACAATCATCTGTAATAGGATCTTGTGCCTTCTTTTTTCCTGCATGGATACATACAGACAGAACCTAATAAATAAATTAAAAATTACCACTTCAATACCAGAAACATCAAGTAACCATTTCTTGAGCTAAGCATTCTGCTGTTTAGGTAGGACATGCAGTAACTTACTCCTTAAGCCAAAATTCCTGTTGCATCCACATTTTAGGTCAGACATCTTTGTTGTTTCTCCTTGAAAGAGCAAGGGCAAGCAAAATTTAATGACCTTAAGTCAAAATGCAATGGAGTCAGTTCTGTGGGCTCCCATAGGATGATTTGTAAGTCTTCCCTTGCTAAGTAAAAGAACTGTGAGCAAGTTATTAAACTTGTCCCTATTTTCTTGTTTATAATAGATAAAAGATAATAGCTTTCTGAGAGAAATTTGAATTTATCAGGGACTTTAGTATCAGAAATTTGCTGCTTGTTTTATATATAATCTTGTTCTAATTAATTTATGTAGAATTAACTTCATTGAGTTATTTCCACATTTCTTTCACCCAGAGTTTAATTCCAATCACATGTTGCCTTCAAAGTGATAGTATATAGGATTTTGTTTATAATGCCTCAGTACCATTCTTCACTGAACACTAGTGTATTCCTTAGTGCTTCTTTTCTCCAAGTATAGAGTTAAATAAATGTTACATGCAAGTATTCATTGTTGCTCACCCTTGTAGACCCAACACTAAGGTATATAGCTGTAAGATGATTGCCAGACAAATGAAATGATAACATTCTCAATCATTACTCTTACATATTGCTAAATATAATGATGATTATGCTGTAAGACGGTTTCAGGAGAATATATTATATACAAAGTGTGATTTATCTTTTAAAACACCTAGATTTGGAGGAAGAATAGATAGACTAGATCAAGAAAAGTGATACCATAATAGAGGGAGCCATTATAGGTTTGAAGAGAAAACTGACACTAGAGAAATATCCAGAGACTTATGAGGATGACCCAAACTAACAATCTGAGTTGTGATGGGAGATGTCATTCTGTATATGTTTCTCATACTGGTTAATGAATAAAGCACTGTTGGCCAATAGGAAAGGAAGATAGGAGGGACTAGGAGACAAGGAGACAAGGAGGAAAGAGGAAGTAGGAAGGAGGAGTCAGGATGGAGAGCCTGGAGAGAACAGAAGCGCCATTCCTCTGCTCTCAGTAAGACCACATGGAAATACATAGAAATGGGTTAATAATTAAGACAGAGCTAGCCGATAAGAAACTAGTAACTGGGCCAACAGAATTGTATCAAATACAGAGTATCTGTGTATTATTTGGGGCTGGCGTGGTGGCAGGACAAGACTCAGCAGCGGGTGCAAAAACCATACTCGTTACAGAGTTGAGTAATAGAGGAGGGTCTACCTTAAATGCCCTTCCCTGATAATGAAATTGATAACTAACTATATGCCATCCTAGAGTCCTCTTCTAGTAGCTTATGGAAACAGAAGAGGACACTCACAGCTAAACATTGAGCCAAACTCCTAGAATCCAGTTGCAGAGTAGGAGGAGTTGTAAGCAAAGAGGTTAAGATCAGGCTACAGAAATCCAAAGAGACAGCTGACCTGAACAAGAAAGAGCTCATGCACCTCAGTATGACAGCTGGGAAACCAGCATAAGACCAACCCAGACCCCCTGAACATTGGTGTTAATTAGGAGGACTGGGCATTCTATGAGGCCTCTAGTAGTGGATCAGTATTTATCCCTAGCATATAAATGGACTTTGTGAGCCCATTCAACATGGAAGGATACTCTCTCAGCCTAGACACATGGGGAAGGTCCTAGCCCCTGGTCCAATATGACAGTCTTTGAAGATCCACCATGGAAGGCCTCACCTTCCCTGGGGAGCAGAATGAGGATGGGATGGCTGTTGGGAGAGGTATAGGGGAGAAGGAGAGGGTGAGGTAACATGTAAAACAAGCTTGCTTCAAATTTAAATAAAACATATTATCATAAAAAGAAAAAATTGTGAGCAATGCTTTTTTAAAAAATATTCTTTTTATATTATTTTTTATTTACATTTGAAACAAGCTTGTTTTTCATAACAATCCCAGTTCTAGCACCCTCCTGTCCTTTCCTGTTCTCCCCACCAATCCACTTCCTATCCCCTTCTTCCTCCACAGGGATGGTAAGGCTTTCCATAGGGAGTCTTCAAAGTCTGTCATACCATTTGGAGCAGGGCATGGGCCCTCCTTCATGTGTCTTGGCTGAGAAAGAAACCCTCTATGAGAATGGGCTCCCAAATGCCATTCTCATAGGAGGGATAAATACTGATCCATTACCAGAGGCCTCATAGACTTCCCAGTCCTCCTAACTAATACCCACATTCAGGGGTGTCTGGGTCACTCCTAGGCTGGTTTTTCAGCTATCAGACTGGGGTGCATGAACTACCCCTTGTTCAGGTCAGCTGATTTTTTTGAGTTTCTCCAGCCTTGTCTTGACCCATTTGCTCATCAGCTCTTTCTCATGGATTCCATGAGTTTGGCTAGTGTTTAGCTATATAGCTGTCTGCTTCTGCTTCCATCAGCTACTAATTGAAGGCTCTAGGATGGCATATAAGATAGTCCTCAATCTCATTTTTTTTGGGAAGGGCATTATCTGAGAGCTGCCAAAATGGTTTACACAGATAGTACAGACATTTTTGTGCAATTCATGTTACGTAAACTCAACCCATGGTCTGTCAGTTCCCTACAGGCCTCTCTTTTGATTAAACCTGTGATTACATCTATGTTAATTTTTTTCTTTTGAATAAGCTTCAGTTTTGCTTCATACTGGTTTATCCTCAAATTCTTTTCTGTGATGGAGTCAAAATTCCATCATCGAGGAGATGCTACTATAGAATAGGCGAATCGTTAAGGCTCCTTGCAGCAGACCTGGGTTATGTCTCCTAATGCACAACTACTAGCAAAGTAAGAGGTGGATGTAAAATGGGAATACAAATTTACGCAAACTACATATTCACAGTTTTCCTTTGTTGTATTGTCTTTGTTTACCCCCATTCTCATGGCAGCTATAAATGCACCCTGTGCTCATCAATGCTGCCTTTATATAATCACATGATGTCTGCCATCAGAAGTTATTAGTGAGGATCTCAGAAAACAAGCAATTCAACAAGGTCGGTAAATGTGGGTGGGTGTGTTACATATAACAAAAATTATAATTATAACAAATAATAACAACCACTAGCAATTAAATACATCAATACACATTACACTATCTGTTGGTAAAGCCAGCTTGTGGCTTTTATTTTTCTTTAAATTGAAACAATTTCACAGATGCTAAACAAACATTTATAATCAGTAAGTATTTCAAGATCAATAGTGATGATATGAATGAAATTTCTCATAGGTTCAGTTTCAATAATACAAAACATATTCCAGACTGTGGTGGGGAACCAGTCATCTGGCTTTACAACTCTGCTTCAACCTCTTCAAGAATGTTTAAGAGTAAGCTTCTCAAGGCCATCTACATCCATCACTGGGGAATCAACACAGCTTATAGACTGGAATGGACTAGTAAAGCAATACTTTTACCTCACATAGTTTAAATGCCAGGAGACAAATCAGGTGTTCATAGTTGTATCTGGGTCTTGGATTCAATTCCATTGATTTATCCATCAGTTTTACCATGTTGCTTTTATTACTAGAGCTCTAAAAGAAAAGCTTGAAGCCAGGCATGGTGGTACCTCCAGAAGTTCCCTTATTTTACAAGATTGTTTAAGCTATACATATACATGATTTAAGATTTGACCACTTGGTATTAGAAAATCAGTTAGAGATTCATCTATTTCTTGCCTACAGTTCTCTGTCTAGCTCTGCCTGCTTCCATGAGATTCAGTGCTTCCAAACTGGCATGTCTACAGAGAAGCACCATAGAAGATGGGGACCATCATTGGAAAACACAGCTGGCAAAAGTATAGGGGACAACTGATTATGGGAAATTTGATCCCAATGGATCTATCTTCAACACAACCCATACCTTTATGAAGCAGGGTCCATTGAGAATGTGGGTGTAGAAGATTGTAAGTGACAAAGGAGAAGGAAATCTACTATGATCTTTTGTCTTCTTGAAGAGACATAGAAGCTGAACCCATGTTATGTCAATAAAAGGGCTTTCTAACAAGTAGTAAACAAGTACAATACAGTCATCCATTTATTTTTACGAGAGAGCAAATATTTACCTTTGCTCCTGAGGGCACATGACAACTTGCTGGCCAAAAACAATCTCAGAAAACTGAGAGGTCTAAGAAAATCATTTTATGGGCTTTTGTCTTTTTATTTGTATCACCTTATTTATAAGATATAACCCCAGTACATTTTATTCTCAGTTAAATTGTTGCTCTGTCGAAACAAAAATCTTACTATGGGGCTCTATTATGTTACGTCCTGAGCATATTACTCCTACTAAAACTCAGGAAATGTTTCTAAAAGATAATTGGCCAGCTGGAAAGATTTATATCAAAATTAACATACAAGTAGATACTAGTATAAAGCTTCATTCCTTACACAAAGCTACAGTGCATTCCATTAATACTAGTGAAATAAAGTAACAGAATATTTTCATGACTAATCAGGGATACATATAAAGCCTGGAATCCTGGGATTAAAAACACATAAAAGGTTTTTCCACTCTTAAATGGTTTTCTTAAATAGTTAACACATATTCTAGAAGAATGATCCTGTTATGAATATAAAGGGTTTATTCTGGAAACTTATTGATAATTTATTCACCTGGGTGTTCATGTTTTCCTGGTTTGTTTTCATTTAATTGTGTATGGGGATGTAGGAGTATTTATATATGCTGTGCATTTGCATGTGTGTATGGCAAGTGGAAGACAACTTGTGTACTGCTTTATCAGACTCTACCACAGTCCCTTGAGATAGTCTCTGTCTAAACCTGGAAGTAAAGAGCACACCCCAGTGAAGTTCCTGTCTCGAGGAGCCTTGAAACTAGGCTTCCATGCCCTATGCAGGCTGTCAGGATTTGAACTCAAGTTCTTCATGTTTGCAAATAACCTTAGTTTCTAAGCCATCTTCACTGAGTCTAGAATAAGAATTAATTAACATTAAATTATGTTGAAAGAAACATTAGAATTGAAAGAAACACACTTGCAATGTTTAATTTGGAGGTTGGGCATGAGGAGTTGACAACACAGAACAATTGAGAAGATTCAAACACAATAGAAAGCCAGGAGACATACCAATGATAAGTTTTGACTATGGATAATCTTATTTCTCTCTGCTGTCATTTTATTAGATATGAAAACAGACCTCATAATAAGATTAACCTTGAAGTATGTTGTTTATGTTGAAATGCTTTATAAGACAATATTAATACTCAAACCTCTAGTGAAAGTGTCTCTGTGTGCTGATACATCTATATTTCCACTAATTTTGACTACTGTGAATTTCTTCTTATTTAAGAGAAACTTATTTTATAATAAAACAAGCAATAAAGATTGAACATCACTATATTGATAATCTACATTGTTTATTTTCTTCATACATGTAAATTATCATTTTACTATTCATTTGCACTTACCATTATACTTGTATCCATGAAATTCATTGATATTGATTGCAAATATCGATGCTATTATGGGATAATTGGAAACAAATAAGAAAGCTATTTAGTGTATATCTCTATAGGCATAGGGCTTTGATTTGTGTTACATATAGTCTTGAGACTATTCCTGTCACAGCAAAAGTAGATAGAGAAATAAACAAATAAATAATAGCTATTTTTTTACAACAAGCATTTTTGTTGTTCAGTAATACTCCTTGTATTTGTATGTGCAAAAGGAAAACCTAGCTTTTATAGCATAGAGAAGTAACTATTTTAACTATTTTAAACAGGTTTTTTTTTTTTTAGAAAACAGAGTTGTCTATTACCGCCAGTGCTTAGAAAGTATTACTGAAACAAAAAAAGGCATACAATTCCCTCCATTCAACTGGTAGGAGTTAGGCATGAGCAAGGAAATTCAATCTTTCTCACAGATTTTAGAATAAACAAGAAGCAGCACTCTAAGAAACCATGCAGAGCTCTCCTAAAGGGCCTTTGTCTAGCTCCCAGATAACAGCTCAGAGCAACATTTTTCTTTTCAATCAATCAAATTTGATATCACTCTTCTATAAGAAATCTTAAAAGTGAAGTTACTTTAAAGTAGAGGATACTAGCTTATACTATCAGAACATCCAAAGATTTTCTTAGGTCTTTTCAGTCTTTTGAGGGTTGGAGAGATAACATGAACAAACAACAAGGGAAAAAAATCTAATGAGAAGCAGGTAAAAAATTGATGCCTTGATCTGTGTCTTTCCAGGAAGAAACTATAGGAATAAAATGTATCTGTGATGTAGGAAATATTACAAAAATCTTCATGGAGCAATAAGTGATTTTTTTAAAGATATACTTGAAATGTTTTCTGAAAAAATATTCTAGAAGATATTTTGATATGCAATGTTATTCCTCACCAAAAGTGTTTTTACTCTCCCTCTGTATAGGGTTGCTTCCAGAGCTTTGGATTGTACCTGGTCACAGAATGGTATACTATTAATAGCATTCAAATAGATTTGGAAAAATATTTTTCATTGAGATTTATGAGTTTAGTAGGAAATAAAAGCAAACTTCCACTAAATAAGTAAACATGAATAAAATACAGGCCAATTAAATACCAAATATTCATTATTTTTAATACATATTACATTGAAGTTCAAAACCATTTGAAGAAACATGTATGAATCTCTTAGGTTCCTCCTTGTATCCTAGTTTCTCTGGCAGTGTGAATTTAGGCTGGTTATCATTTTCTCTATGTCTAAAATCCATATATGAGTGAGAACATACAAGTTTCTCTTTTTTTGTGACAGGGTTACTTCACTCAGGATGGTTACTTCAAGTTCCATTCATTTGCCTGAGAATTTCAAGATTCCATAGTTATTTTTATTCTGAGTAGTATACCATTGTGTAAATGTGCCACATCGTTATCCATTCTTCAGATGAGAGGCATCTACGTTGCTTCCAGGTTCTTGCTATTACTAATAATGCTTCTATGAACATAGTTGAGCACATGTCTTTGTTGTATGGATGTAGATCATTTGAATATATGCCTAAGAGTGGAATTGCTGGGTCCTGTGGTAGACTGATTCCCATTTTCCTAAGGAACCACCATACTGTTCTCCAAAATGTATGTACAAGTTTGCACTCCCACCATCTGTGGAGGAGTGTTCCCCTTTTTCCACATCCTCTCCAGCATAAGCTATAATTGGTGTTTTTAATTTATCCATTCTAACAGGAGTAAGATCACATCTCAGAGCTGTTTTGAAGTGCAATTCTCTGATGGCTAAGGATATTGAGCACTTTCTTAAGTATCTTTCATCCATTTTGAATTCTTCTATTGAGTATTCTCTATTCAGTTCTGTACCCCACTTTTTAATAGGTTATTTGGTGTTTTGGTGACTATGAGGGAGTTACGAGAAAGAGAAGGGGAGGAGAGGAGAACCTGTGGTACTAGGAAGAAAGAGTCAGGGCACTAATAGTCCAGAGCAAATAGATAGATAGATAGATAGATAGATAGATAGATAGATAGATAGATACCATAATGGAGCCATTATAGGTTTGAAGAGAAAACTGCCTCTAGAGAAAAGTCCAGAGACCTACAAGGATAACCCCAACTAACATCTAAGAAGCAGTGGACAGGCTATCTTAAATGTCTTTCCCTGATAACGAGATTGATAACTAACTTATATGTCATCATAGAGCCCTCATCTAATAGTTGATGGAAACAGAAGCAGACACCCACAGCAAAACACTGAGCCAAAGTGGAATCCAGGTGCAGAGAGGGAAGATAAGACCAGGCTACAGAAACCCACAGAGACAGCTGACCTGAATAAGGGGGAACTAATGGACCCCTAGACTGATAGCTGGGAAACCAGCATTGGATCAACTCAGACTCCCTGAAAGTGGTTTTCAGTTAGAAGGCCTGGGAAGTCTAAGAGACCTGTGACAGTGAAACTAGGATGTATCCCTGGTGCTCGAAAGAACTTTGGGAGCACATTCCCCATGGAGGGATACTTCCTAATCCTAGAGTCAGAAGGGAGAGCCTAGTCCCTACTCTAAAAGACTTGACAGATTTTGACGATCCCTCCTCGTAGGCATCACCCTCCATGTGGAGGGTAGGGAGGAGGGTTTGAGTGGCATGGGAGGGAGGAAGAGAGGGAGAGGGAACTGAGATTGCTATGAAAATTAAAGATACACACACACACACACACACACACACACACACTTGAAGAGCAAAATTGCATATATAAATTAATCTAAAACTTGGAAACCCACAAAAATTTAAAGTAATGACATTGATTAATATATATTATTGAAATGTCTTTAAACTGCCCTATTGGTGCAATTATTTTATCTCATTTTTCCATGAAAGAAGATGGCTTTGAACAACATATGTTTGAAATGACCAGGGTAAAACTGTGTGTGCCTAACATTCTCTGGGTTTACAGTTTACTATGAGGTAAATGTTTTTCTAAACAACATTTAAGGTGAAAGCAAATTCTACAAAAGAACTTAAATAAAATGAAATATTCATGCAAATCCCAGTAACCAAGGAGATTACAATATAAATAACAGATATAAGCTCGGAACTTGCTTGCAGAAACAGACCTGAACATCTATGACCATTTCCTTCCAGTTTGATAGCACTGTGTTCTGCACCACTCACAGGGAGCTTTCATTTGTGGAACTACGGAGCCTGCACACTTCTCTGAGTTACTCTGCAAAGCATAATATCACGATTCCTCCCTCACTCCACATCCTTTTCTTTCAAATATTGCCCATGCATAGTTTCTACATGCTTCCCATGATGCGTTTGGCTTTCTCATACATATTTGGAGCTGCACACACCTTCCTACCATCACCACCAAATATCACCATTATGCAATTGCCTGTGTACCATGTGTGGATGCTGACAAATGGGATAGCTGTCTATCTTCCTCTTCTTTACTTCTCTTCTTGACAGCTATGCAATCTGCAGCTTCTTTGCCTTGTTGTTTTTCTCTCCTACTCTAATGAAACCATTAGTCTCAGTTAGGGTTCCCATTGCTGTGAAGAGACACTGTGATCAAGGCAACTCTTACAAAGGAAAACATCTAATTGTGGCTAGCTTACAGTTCACAAATTTAGCCAAGTTTATCATCATGACAGGTGGCATGCAGGCAGACATAATGATGAAGGAGGAAATGGGAGTTTTACATTTTGATCCATAGGCAACAGGAAGTTTACCGTGTGCCGCACTGAGCACAGCTTGAGCAAAAGAGATCTCAAAGCCTACCCTCTCAGTAAAATGCTTCCTCTAATAAGGTCATACCTACTTCAACAAAGCCGAAACTCCTAATAGTGCCACTCCCTATGGGGGCCATATGTGTGTGTGTGTGTGTGTGTGTGTGTGTGTGTGTGTGTGTGTGTCTGAGATACAAAGTTTAGAATAGTACTTTACTTATTTGCCACTGAATTAAGAACTATTGGTGGTATTAACTTTCCCCAGGTCCAACCTATGTCAATGTGTCCCTACCTGTATCATTGCTATTTTCATTAAACAAGGAGAGAACTGGGCATGCTAAACATTGTGTACTCAGCAATTTAAAGGGATTAGACATTGGTAATTTGAGAAGTATACTGGCAAAGAAATGTTCATTTTCAAGTTGATTTTCTTTCAGTATTTGCTTTGATTGTCTGTTTTTGTGAAGTTCTGTAACCGTCACCAGTTAGACTTCTACAAAAGTATAGCTTCTAAAAATATCCTAAACACATATTACTCATAGAACACACAAAATTTGTAAGAATGGACTCCAGGTAAGCCTGATTTAAGATCCATCTCATCTATGTATCTTAGCTGCTTACAATTTGTCCATCATGATGTTTACTGGGACTCATCCCTTGACAACTGGAAATCACACCTCTGATTATAGTAACAGGTGAGACCAACTGGGGAAAATTATATCCTTTTATGAAGTGCAATTGAGATCAATCCACCAGCAGGCTAAACAATGTTGACTTCAGGACATTTTGTTTAGAGATATGGGGAGGAGAGTTGTCAGTAAAAGTTAAAATAAGGCCATGCTAACCAGGGCTATGGCTTTCTGTAATCCTAGAACTAGGATATTGAAAAAGCTCAGACAAGGGAGGGATGCCAAAGCAACAGTCTTTGACTGTCTTTTCTGTAGGCCATGTAATAGCTGTGTCCATGTTGTTTCTCATCCTAGGCCAAAAGCTGTATGTGAGGGCTTAACTGAAGCTGAGAGTAGGCACCTGTTCATTCAGTCACCTAGACAGACCAGCTTATGCCCACCCAGTGCTTTGTCCCAGTTCTTGCCACAATTCTTATTCATATTCATTAGATAATATCTTCAGAAGTACCCCATTTCTAATGATCCACGCCTGTTATACTGGATCTCTATCCTCTTTCTTTCTTGTACTCCCAATTATGAATTTGTAAGTAATCTCCTTGTCATTCTTCCCTGCTGAAGTCTTTCAACTTCATTTTTTGTAATACAAGAACCTGAAAGTCACTGATTTCAATCAGTTTGGTGGTTATGATGCCTTTCAGTACTCTAGTCCCTAAGGTAAGCTTACCAAGAACCAAGTAAGTCTTCAAACTGAAGATATTCCCAAATTTTTATCCTCATAGTGAAACTTTCAAAGCCTACAACAAAGGTGGAGTTACTTATTTCACAAATTTCAAAAATAACTATATAGTGAAAGGGGGAAGAAATCTTATATTGCAGAATATTATATAAATTGTATGACACCTATGGGAGCTTTGTGGTATTTGATGAAGAGGACCCAAAGGAACTGCAAGAGTACTGAAGGGCCTGGAACAGCAGAGCAACATCTGGCTTCTTCGTTCCTAAGTATATTCTTAACTGTTCAATATTTCCTATTATTATCCTTTTCATAAGAAAAGTTTAGCTCTTCTTAAAAGTAAGCTTTGCTAATTGTCATCTACCTCAACCCGAAAATTCACAGATGAGGCCTAAAAGAAAAGAAACAACAAACAAAAACTGTGATACGCACAAATGGTTAATATGGGGAGAATAAGAGACCATGGAATACTCAACTACATCATAACCCCTTCTCCCAAGACACAGGGATCTTTGCAGGAGGTGTGTGTGTGTGTGTGTGTGTGTGTGTGTGTGTGTGTGTGTGTAAGAGACTGATAATCAGTAATAGTGAATAGCTGCAGTGAACCAGATTTGCCCAGCTAGAACAGGGCAATCATACACAAAATCTCACAGTAGTTGTGATGGAATGTACAAGACCTGCAGATGGAGTCCGTCTAAATAAATTTCTAGCATGGATAGAGGAGGAGCCCAAAAAGTTCCACATCTAGCTAAGGAATTTTTGGTAATTGTTGGTTATTGGAAGAAGAGTAATTTCTCTGTGGGCATATAGACTGTAAGAAACTATGCATGCTCTAGTTGATATCCCTACGCCTATTGCATATGCATGCAGCACAAAGTGAACACAATGGGTTTTAAAGGGCATCTGGACCTTAGCTGCTGCTGAAGGCCATGTCTGGGTCTGTATTTCTGTGGTTCTGCTGAATCTGGAGCCTGTGGTGATATCTATGGCACAGGGTCATTGGAACCATGCTATGCTGATCAGGCCTTGCCCTTCATTGGCCCTCAGATGGCTGCTCCTGCCCCTATCTGTATGCTAAAGCAAGGAAGCTGGCTCTAATCTTCATCCTACTCTGTGCTTTTTCTGTCCTGTTCTACCCTGATGTTTCCCTTCTTCTATTTCCTTATGACTTCCTTCTAATTTTACTTCACTATTTTCTCTCACAGCTTATATACCCAAGGAAAATCTTTTAAAAAATATACACATTAAAATGTAGTTACACTCTAGTTTTAAGTGAATGATTTACAATGAATACAAATAAAATAACCAGCATATTTTCCATACCCCTTACATGATTAAACATTTTATATATTATAGGTGAAAAACAAATTATCCCCAAGAACCCACATACATTAATGTTCAGGCAACTTGTTACAGATTAACAAACTGTAAACTAGCAAAGTATTGTTTTTCTCAGCCAGCTTTCACTGAGAGTTTGCACTTTGTAGTTACAAGGGATCAATCATATTATGTAATTCAAAAGGAAATCTCAAAAAAATCCTATAAGAATTACAAATCTAAACTTTAATATATCAAAATAGTCATTTCTACTTTAAATCCTTAGGGTGCATACCTACTCATCAACATTTTTTTTATTAAATCCTATCAGGATGCTGAAGTTACAAATAAGTACAAAGAATTCATCATCACCATTGATCAATCCATCCAAGCAAGAAAGGTTCATCAGCCTGCAATAGACAGGCTACCATTGAATTTGTTCCCTAATCTCAAAGAGTCCCTTGCTCAACTATGAAGTATGTCTTTTTCAAATTTAAATTGTTTCCCAAGATTTTTCTATTTCACAAACAAATCTTAATCCAAACTTAAGTCAATATTTAAACCTTTGTTTTACCTATGATACACACCAAAACCAATGAACACATCTCCCAACATTAAGATTCCAGGACTTTACATTAACCTAAGTCAAAATCTTTAATCATTAACCTAGGCCACAATCTGTATGGCTCCTCAAGAGAAACTAATAAGTCCTAGCTTTCAGATAATTCCTTGTTCCTATTTTCTATCCTTGATGGTCCCTGCATTATCAGGGGTGGAAGCACACTTTTATTTATATTAATTTTACCAATAAGCTAACCTCTACCATTATCTCTTACCTTTTTTGTTAAAAATACATAATCATCAAAATTATATTTAAATGAACATTATTTTTGTATATTAATCATCCTCATAATGTCTATGGGTAAAAATGCTCAGAAAGGTATATTTTCTTGACATAATCACACTATTTTAAATGCACTGGGGATCCCCATATCCATTCACATGATGCCAGATACCAGAGAAAAATGGCAGTGGTCAATATGTACATATACAGCAGTAGTAACAGACATTCTGGAAATCAAGACTTTGGGGCCTTGCTTATCTAAAATTTACCCATTCTGTCTTGCATTCTGTTGTGCCAACTCCTGAAATGAAGTGCCACATGCTACTCTTCTGACATGTCCAATGGCATGCACCCCAACATACACCTAATCTGAAGGGCATGAACCTCAGATCTCAAATAGCAGGATTTCCTAGACATAGGATAACCACAAGCAGTCACTATTGGAGCCCATTTTTCAGTGGTATAGCAGACACCAGAGACCTTGAGCCAGAATAATGACTTGTAAATAAATGAACACTTTCAAGTAAAGATGAATGGACTGAAGAGTAAATTGTGTGTCTCAGCAGGCCACATTATAGATTCCAGAACAATATTCTTTTTTCTTTGTTGTTAGTTTCTTTGTTGTTTGTTTGTTCTGTTTCTTTATTTTGTTTGGTTTGGGGTTTTTCTTTTAAATTTGGTTTTTATTTAGAGACTAAGTCGCAAGGGCAGCGGTCAGATATTCAGATATGACAAGATGGAGAGATAAGTGGGATCCAAATGAATGTTGTGAAATCCACAAAAAATCAATAGAAGTTAAAAAAAAAAAAAAAGAAAGAAAGATAGAAAGTGTCTTGTCTTTTTTTTATAGTTTGTTTTCTTCTTATTTTTCTTTTTTGATTAATATTTTAATTAAATTTGAAACAACCTTGTGAGCTGTGGGATAAAGTACAAAAGGAGTGACCTTTGATTACAAAGAAAAGAAAACAAACAAAAAACAAAAAACCAAGGGAACAAATGTAATTAAGCAGAAAAACGAGGTGGCCTATGGTGGTGCATGCCTTTAATCCCAGAACTCTGGAGGCAAAGACAGGCAGATTGTTATGAGTTCAAGACCAGCCTGGTCTAAAGAGTGAGTTCCAGGATAGCCTCTGAAGCTACAGAGAAACCCTGTCTCAAAAAACAAAACAAAACAAATTAAATATAAAAAGAACAATAGTGTACTAGTGCCGGGAAAAGAAAGGAAATGGTTATCCATGTGGATGCTAGTCAAACTGACTACTGAGAATATATTTTCATGAAAAAATCATGTGTGTTGTATTTGTGCCTCTTCCACAAAAGTGCTGGCATTAAAGATGTGTGCAACTATTGTCCCACTAAGTTTTTTCTTTTATAGATTTAGTTTATGTGTATGAGTCTTTCACATGGATGTGAATATTATATTTATATTTCCTGAGTTTAACAGAAAGTATGTTTTAGTCCTTAAATATTTGAGATGAATAGCTCAGTGAAAATTTAGCATTATGATGTTTCCCCTCCCTGCAAATTATTATATATTATATTTTTGGAAAACTCAGTGGCATACAATTTTTGTTTGTTTTTCTATATAAATGACATTTTATGGGTCTTGTACATATCTCTGTGATATGAATGGGTATCAAGTCCTATTTTGGTGTCATTTAAATTACACACAATGCATCTCTGCTCAAGTCTCTTTAACCACTGAGTATTCTTCTATCATCTTAAATTTTCTGCTGGGAGTTAGAAGTACAGTATGAATGTGATCATGCTGTCATATAATACTGGACCTCTAGCAAAGGCAGTGGTCAATGAAGGCCCAAATTACTTTTGAACCTACAAAGGAGTTCATAGCTCTCCATTGGTATCTGAATATTTTCCCAGTGTTTACATCTCTTCCCTATGTGCAGGGTACATTAGAGACTTACAGTGTGCAAAGTCTACAACTTGTCTCACCTAGGCTCTACTTCCCAATCCTTACCTTTCCTGAATGGAGATCCCTCCTTTTCCTGATTATTGGACTCATACTTGTACCAGAATGCTTTTAACTTTTCAACCTTAAGGTAAACTGAGAACCCATAAATAAGTAGCAACCAGCTGTTAGCATGGAAGTCAAGAGATTCATGCCTCTGCTTAATTGTAATTCTTTAATGAGTTCTAGACACAATCCATTCAGAAGATAGATAATAATTACTTTTATCTTATCACTTATTTATTACTCAGTTATTTTGTAGAACTCTAGAGGCAGATTAAAATTTACACCTCATTGTCTTAGAAAATATCATGAAGTGAATTAAACACTCAGGAACCAAAAGAAATAGAAAGATAGTGCAGACATATTTTCTTGGGTTAAACAAAAATCATAGTAAAAAAAAGTTGGTATCTGATATTTCAATATCTTTGTTTCACTCTCAAAAAGCACTCAACAGAACTCTACTGGCTCAAAATTGCAAAAATAAACATATAATTTTCCCTGTCATTCAAAAGATGTCCAAATGCTTGAATAAAACAACAAATTTGCTCAATAGAGCTTCCAAATTGGCAAGGCCTATTGATAGCTCAGAGACTCCAAAAGATTAAACCAGTCACAAAATGGCAGTTGCCAACTGTCCAGAAAGAATCCAAATATATGCAAAGGCACCAACAGGGAGAAACCTACCAAAGATAAGACTTCATTGAAAGTCTGGGACAAAACCAAAATACTGATTCCCTCTCTAGGTAAAAAGTAGTTGATGATGAATGAAGTGTGAAGACAGAAAAGTCCTTGGAATGAACTGATAGTAACAGTTGTAAGAAAATGGTGGGTCCTCTCGACTAGTGTCCAACTGCTGCAAATGGCTGACATCCAAAATGTGTTTCCTTCTGGGCATGGCTTGACAAAACTATTACCATATTCTTTCAGCATGAGATTCTTAGGAAAATTTCAATATCTGGGGAATCATGGTTTAGATAATGTTATATTAAAACAGAATGGATGATGTAGAGTCCTTCTGTATGTTGTCTTAATTCCTGGCTAGCTGGTTACCAGATCATGGGAGTACAAGTAAGATAAGCCAAATTTCAGAATATAATTCTTTCTTTTGTAAGACATTGATGCTGTTGGATTGCTGAATGGTATATCATACTGACTATTAATAAAGTCTCAGGATCCTGTGAGGCTATGGAGCCATCTGGCCTTACTATTGGATGGCATTGGTTAAGTTGCTGATGTTGTGCTTTGAGTTCTCATTTTAAGCAAGGTAGGTGTAAGTGAATTTAACACCCTTACCTGAGAATGACATAAATCAGATATGATGTTTTTAAAAACAGCTGAAATATGTGCTTTTTAATTAAAAAAATGTTTCTATTTTTCACAAAAATAAGATTCCACATAGTTTGACAGGGAATGATGATCCTTATGTCTATAGGGGTTATTAGCTCTCCCTGTATCCAGCATAAATAGAAAAACTCACAGTTTTCTGAGAATGACTCCTGTGGATTTCCAGACCTGACATATAGCTGGTTTATGCTTTAATACTTTTCTAATAGTATGACTTACTATAGATGAAATTAAATAACATTGCTACAAAGGTTTAGATGGGTAAGAAATTTGAAATTTTTAGACAGGTTTCCAAATCTGTGTTAATTTCTTATTGATACTACACAAAGTTCTTGCCAGTTTAGTTTCTGTCTTCATGTCTGTCCAATTGCCATGAAGAAACAGCAGGACCAAGACAACTTATAAGGCTGCAGAAACACATAGAGACAGCTGACTTGAACAAGGAGGAGCTAACGGGAATCCAGCATGGGACTGACTCAGGCCCCCCTGAATACTGGTCTCAGCCAGAAGGACTGAGCAGTCTAAGGGACCTCGGACAGTGGAACCAGGATGTATCCCTGGTGCACAAAAGGACCTTGTGAACACACCCCCCACGGAGGGATAACTGCCTTAATCTAGAGACAGGAGAGAAGTCCTAGTCCCTACTTCAAATGACCTGTCAGATCTATATGACCCCAACTGGATGGCATTGCCCTACATATGGAATTGGAATGGAGGGATGGGAGGGAAGGGAAGGTATGTGAGAGGGAAGGGTAAAAGGGAGGAAGGGAGGGAGGGAAGAAGGGAGAGGGAACTGGGATCGACATGTAAAATAATAAATTCTAAAAACGGAAGCATAAAATTGGGGGACTTGATTACAGTTTCAAAGGGCTACTCTGTCATTATGTGGTAGGGAATATGGTAGCAGACAGGAAGGTTCTGGATCAGTATGTGACAGCTTACATTCTGTAGAGTTAGGAAGTGGTTATTGAAACTTGACACTGTTGACTATTGACTTCTCAGTATCTTTTAGCAGAGATGAAGATATAAGATGTTCTAATTGAAATTTTCATATAGCACCCTCATTTAGATATATTACATGGTAATAATTACATTTAATATGGAGTCAGTAGTTTTACTGACTTTTTAAGTGTTATGAGAACAGTTTGTGGAATATTGTTTATTGACCTGACCATTCTGAACAGTTCTAGAATAAATCCTGCTCACAGGAGTTTGCTAAAGAAAATTAGCAGTGGCAGTCTCTGTAACCTTCCAATATGGGATACAAAGATATATTGCATTGGATTCTCAAAAATGCCACAAAACACCAGTTATTCTGAGCATGTAAAAGCCTGTGGCATGCAAATAGTAGACAATACATGATTTAAAATGAGAATACAATCAGGGGGCTGGAGAGATGGCTCAGAGGTTAAGCACATTGACTATTTTTCCAGAGGTCCTGAGTTCAATTCCCAGCACCCATATGATGGCTCAGAGACATGTGTAATGAAATTCACACCACCAGAGGAACTAGGATACAAGGAATATTCTAAGAGATTCATATAAAGTCCCTCAAAGAAGGGGGGAAGGGACAAGTCCCCCAGCACATGGGAAGTTGGGGGTGCAGTGAATAGAGAAGTAGGAGAAAGAGAAGCGGAGGAGAGGAAAGCACATGTGACTAGGGAGATTGAGCCAGGGTAGGAATACAAGACAGAAAAGAGAGAGAGAGAGAGAATAAACATAAAAGAGGAAGCCATTATTGGTTTGAAGAGAAAACTGAACCTAAAGAAAGGTCTAGAGACCTATAAGACTGCCACCAACTAACAATTTGAACAACCGTGGAAAGGCTACCATAAATGCCCTTCCCAGATAGTGAGATCAACATCTAACTTATCCACCATCATGGAACCCTCATCTAGTACCTGTTGGAAACAGAAGCAAACACCCATACCTAAACACTGAGTTGAATTAGAATCCAAATGCAGAGGGAGAGGACAAGACCAGGTTGCAGAAACACATAAAGACAGCTGACCTGAACAAGGAGGAGCTCACAGGCCCCCCAGACTGATAGCTGGGAATACAGCTTGGAACTGACTCAGATCCCCTAGGGTCTCAGCCAGAAGGACTGAGCAGTCTAAGGGACTTCAGACAGTGGAACCAGTATGTATTCCTGGTACACAAAAGGACCTTGGAGACTGGAGAGAAGTCCTAGTCCCTACTTCAAATGACTTGTCAGATTTACATGACCCCACCTAGATGGCACTGCACTACATGTGGAATTGGGGTGAGGGGTTAGAGAGGGTGGGAGGGAGGGAAGGAGGGAAGGAGGGAAGGAGGGAAGGAGAGGGAACTGGGATCGACATGTAAAAAAAAAAAAAAAAAGAATAAAATCAATGTGGGTAGAAACTAATAAATTCCAGGTCATTTGGGTTTTTGTTCCTAGCTGAAAATTTTTATATTAATATTGTAAATTTCTATGATTACATTCACTCTATTTATTTCACTTTAAATAATAATAAAACAGTAACATTTGGGAAACATGATTTATATACAAAATTCTACTTAAAGTAGTTTGTCTTTAGGTCACACAATAGCATGTCATGCCCTTTCCAAAAAAAGAATTTCAAATGTAGAATTACAAACATTATTATCTCTAAGGTAAGCAATAATTGCATAACTCTTTTATGTTTGTGTATTTGTTGGCCTTCAAATCACATGAGGCTTTGGAATAGAAATTCCATGCCCTGTTCTCAGATAACTCTGACCTGTCTTGTTGCCCTCACATGCTGTCGGCTTTCTAGAGCTGTATTTATGACTTTAATTTTCACTGTCATGTTTTTTTTTTCAAATGGAATGAAAACTAACCTTTAAAGTACAGTAGCAGGAATCATTGATTAAGTTACCTTGATAGGCTTACCCGAACAGAAATAAACAACTTTCAATGACTGCTTATTTTTAACACTTCAATAGAGAAATGGTTATAACACAGTGGTTTTTTGATAGCTATAACAGTGTTTTGATTATAACTCCTATTAAAATTCAAATAATAGTTTAATTTCAAATGTGTCTGAAGGGAATTTGAAATTTAAAATCACTAGCTATAGAACAATCATGTTTATTGAAATATAAAGTCCTTGGAATAAATGAATGCAAAGTACATGTGACTCTGTGTGTGTGTGTGTGTGTGCTTATATAATACTGTGTTTCTAGGGCAAAGATAGCAAAGACCATTATCCACTGAGCCATCTTATTAATTCTGCTTTTTCTTATTTTAAATATGTTTTGAAAAATAATAGTAAAGAGTATATTAAATGGAATATCTTGATCATAAAAATATCTAAATTTTTATATACAGCATTCATAACATCTCTATTCTAGTCTGTTTTTTTGTTTATGTGATAAAGCATTCTGACTAACAGTGTGTTTGTAAGTAACAGGTTTATTTCGTCTGATAGGTCACAGCCCATCATCAAGAAAAGACAAAATAGGCAATCAGGGCCATAGCTTGAAGTAGATACCACAGAGCCAGAGAAGAACTCTGTTTACTGGCTTACTCAGCCACATTCTTATACAACTCAGAACTACCTGTGTAAGGGTGCCACTATCTATAGTAGGCTAAGCCCTCCTCCACAAATTACCAGTCAAGGAAATGCCCCATAGACACAACAGGCCAATCTGATGGAGGCCATTCTTCAATTTGGATTCTTGTTCCCCCAGTACATTGAGCTGACAACCAAGTTTAGCTATCATGATTACCCAGGTTTATAATGAGAATATGGAAGGTTGTAGTTCAGAAATAAATAAAAATCATTTAGTGTCTTTGCTTGGAAAATAAATTTCAAACCCATCCCTCAGAGTAAACCTAGTGATGTGACCACTGACCTTACCATTCGGGGCATAGTAGCAGGTGAAAAAGGAATTTTGAAAGCCATTCTGTCCTACATCTCAAGCAATTCTTTATATGTCATGCTACCTTGAATTCTGGACAAATGAACAAAACTCAAATAAATTGCATAATGTTGTTAATGCCTCATTTTTATTCAAAATAACATATAAACATTTCTTAGTTAAAAATTCACTTTCTCTGGAGTGCTTTCTTCTCTTTCCCTTTTTTTTCCTTGCTGAAACTTGTAATTTGTCCAAGAGAGCACCGCCTGTTACATACTTTTTCCTCAGGCTGAAACACTATGTAAATGGCTAATTTTTTTATTGTTTTGGGTTTTTATTGTATTTTACTTTATTATTATTTTTTATTTTATATATGGATCCCAGTTCCCTCTCCCTAACATGCTCCTATGCCCCCCGACCTGCCCTCGCATCCCATTCCCCATCAACTCCACATGGATGGTGAGGCCTTCCATGAGGGATCATCAAAATTGGTCAAGTCTATAAATGGATCAATTTTATACATAAAATATTTTTAAAACTCAAGCAGTTGCCACAAAACATTTTGGCCTTAAAAAACGTACTTCAAATGACCTGATAGATCTACATGCCCCCACTTGGATGGCATTGCACTACATGTGGAATTGGGGTGGGGGGATGGGAGGGGAGGGTGGTCAGGGTACATGTGAGGGAGCAGAGAGGGTAAAAGGGAGGGGGGATGGAGGGACGGAGAGAGGACTGGGATTGACATGTAAAATAATCAATTAAATTAAAAAAAGTAGAATTACCTCACTGAGGAAATAGAAAATATATTACCCAGAGATGCAATCCAATTTCTTCTCCTTCTTCCTACTTATACAGAGAGATTTCGTGGGTGCCAGTTAGGTACAGTCACTCACTGTGACTGATGCCCAGAATGTAAGTGGATTCTTTGAATGTGACTACTAAATGTCACTCATGAAATGACAACAGAGATTTCTTTATGATTTTACAGTTTGTTTGGATATAACCCAATGCATATGTAAGTGTAGATATTGAAAACTCAGACTTTCAGGATGAAAAACATACCTAGATAAAGAACATAAAGTTACAGGCATCTAAAATATGTGCCCTTAGTGCCATGGTCACATAATAAGTAGTAGCAAAAGTCATTTTGCTAGTTGTATATCTGAAGAAAAGTGTTCTTATTTACCTTACAGCAACATATGCAGTGAAGCTATTATCTAGAAAGAGGGAATCTATGCATCAGATAAACCTACTTTTGGGACAAGAAATAAAACACTAGTGTGTATTAACTACCATTATCTTTTACTAAATTACATAAGAGATTAGATGTGGTAAGAAAGGACTTCTTTGTTTAAAAAAGAAAAACTGAATATTGAAATAAAGAAAGCCAAAGAGTTTGAAAAGGCACCAGCCATTTCTGAGAACCAGTAAAGGGATACTGAACTGGAGAAAACTTGAGGCTTAAGAGCCAACAACACTCGTGAGTCAAGCCAATGCTTTCACATTGAGATAAGCATCAGGTGATCCAACATTGATGTGCCTTTGTGATGTACAATCTGATATGACATTTAAATTCATAGTTGGTATGTTTCATTCTAAAGCATCCTCCAAAATACCTCAAAAAATAAGAAAAATATAACTTACACACAGTGAATATTTTGAAACTACATTACTGCTACAACTCATAAAAAGACATTAACTCATGGAAACTGAACAATGTGCAATTGCACCACTCCTGGGTCAAAGAAGAAATAAAGAAAGAAATTAAAGACTTTCTAATATTCAACGAGAATGAGGATACAACATACCCGAACTTATGGGACACCTTGAAAGCAGTGCTACGAGGGAAGTTCATTGCACTAAGTGCCCATATGAAGAAAACAGAGGATAGTCACATAAATGAATTAACAGCGCAACTGAAAACCTTAGAACAGAGAGAAGCGAATTCACCCCGCAGGAGCAGACGCCAGGAAATAATCAACTTGAGGGCTGAAATCAACAAAATAGAAACCAGGAAAACAATACAAAAAATCAATGCAACAAAGAGTTGGTTTTTTGAGAAAATCAACAAGATTGATAAACCTTTATCCAAATTAACGAAAAAGCAGAGACAGAACATGCAAATTAACAAAATCAGAAATGAAATGGGGAACATAACAACAGACACAGAGGAAATCCAGACAATCTTCAGGTCATACTTCGAAAATCTGTATTCCACAAAAATTGAAAATTCAAAGGAAATGGACAAGTTTCTGGATAACTATCACTTACCAAAATTAAATCAAGAACAGACAAACAACTTAAATAGACCTATAACCCGAAATGAAATAGAAGCAGTCATCGAAAGCCTTCCAACGAAAAAAAAGTCCAGGGCCAGATGGATTCAGTGCAGAATTCTACCAGACATTCAAGGAAGAACTAATACCACTACTCCTCAAACTGTTCCACAAGATAGAAACAGAAGGTTTATTGCCAATCTCTTTTTATGAGGCCACAATAACTTTGGTACCCAAACCTCACAAAGACACAACTAAGAAAGAAAACTACAGACCAATATCCCTGATGAACATCGATGCAAAAATACTCAATAAAATAATGGCAAACCGAATTCAAAAATACATCAGAGAAATCATCCACCATGATCAAGTAGGCTTCATACCTGGATTGCAGGGATGGTTTAACATACGAAAATCTATCAATGTGATCCACCATATAAACAAACTGAAAAAGAAAAACCATATGATTATCTCCCTAGATGCAGAAAAAGCCTTCGATAAAATTCAACACCCTTTCATGATAAAGGTATTAGAGAGGTCAGGGATAACAGGAACATACCTAAACATAATAAGAGCAATATACAGCAAACCAACTGCCAACATCAAACTGAATGGAGAGAAACTTAAGCCAATTCCTCTAAAATCAGGAACAAGACAAGGCTGTCCTCTCTCTCCATATCTCTTCAATATCGTACTAGAAGTTCTAGCTAATGCTATAAGACAACAAAAGGAGATCAAGGGCATCCAAATTGGAAAGGAAGAAGTCAAACTGTCTCTATTTGCAGATGATATGATAGTTTACATAAGCGACCCAATAAACTCTACCAGGGAACTCCTACAGCTGATAAACACCTTCAGCAAACTAGCAGGATACAAGATAAACTCAAAAAAATCAGTAGCCCTATTTTTTTCAGACGACAAAGAGGCAGAGAAAGAAATCAGAGAAACATCACCCTTTACAATAGCCACAAGCAACATAAAGTATCTTGGTGTAACGCTTACCAAACAAGTAAAAGATCTATATAATAAGAACTTTGTGACTCTAAAGAAAGAAATTAAAGAAGATACCAGAAAATGGAAAGACCTCCCATGCTCTTGGATAGGTAGGATAAACATAGTAAAAATGGCAATCTTACCAAAAGCAATCTACAGATTCAATGCAATCCCCATTAAAATCCCACCACAATTCTTCACCGACCTTGAAAGGATAATAATTAACTTTATATGGAAAAACAAAAGACCCAGGATAGCCAAAACAACCCTATACAATAAAAGAACATCAGGAGGCATCACCATTCCTGACTTTAAGCTCTACTACAGAGCTATAGTTCTGAAAACAGCCTGGTATTGGCATAAAAATAGACAGGTAGACCAATGGAATCGAATTGAAAATCCTGATATTAATCCATGCACCTATGAACACCTGATTTTCGACAAAACAGCTAAAATGATACAATGGGGCAAAGACAGCATCTTCAACAAATGGTGCTGGCACAATTGGATGAGGGTGTGTAGAAGACTGCAGATAGACCCATGTCTGTCGCCATGCACAAAACTCAAGTCCAAATGGATCAAAGACCTCAACATCAATCCAGCCACATTGAACCTCTTAGAAGAGAAAGTAGGAGGTACCCTTGAACAAATTGGTATAGGAGACCGCTTCTTGAACATAACTCCAGGGGCACAGACACTGAAAGAAACAATTAATAAATGGGACCTCTTCAAACTTAGAAGCTTCTGTAAGGCAAAGGACACAGTTGACAAGACCAAACGGCAGCCCACTGACTGGGAAAAGATTTTCACTAATCCTATATCCGACAAAGGGCTGATCTCCAAAATATACAAAGAACTCAAGAAACTAGTCAACAAAACACCAAATAACCCTATTAAAAAATGGGGTACAGAACTGAAGAAAGAATTCTCAATGGAGGAAATCAAAAAGGCTGAAAGACACTTAAGAAAATGCTCCACATCCTTAGCTATCAGGGAAATGCAAATCAAAACAACTTTGAGATACCATCTTACCCCTGCCAGAATGGCTAAAATTAGAAACACCAGTGATGACTTATGTTGGAGAGGATGTGGAGAAAGGGGAACACTCCTCCACTGCTGGTGGGAGTGCAAACTCATACAGCCACTTTGGAGATCAGTATGGCGGTTCCTCAGGAAAATGGGAATTAGTTTACCACAGGACCCGGCAATCCCCCTCTTAGGCATATACCCAAAGGATTCACATCAATGCAACAAAGACATCTGTTCAACTATGTTCATAGCAGCACTATTTGTAATAGCAAGAACCTGGAAGCAACCTAGATGCCCTTCAATTGAAGAATGGTTAATGAAGATGTGGCACATCTACACAATGGAATACTACTCTGCAGAAAAAAATAATGGTATCTTGAAATTCGCAGGCAAGTGGATGGCACTTGAAGAAACCATCCTGAATGAGGTAACCCAGTCACAAAAAGAGGAACACAGTATGTACTCACTCATATATGGATTTTAGACCTAGATCAAATGATCACCAGCCTATAATTCACATCACCAGAGGAACTAGGATACAAGTTGTATTCTAAGAGATTCATATAAAGTCCCTCACAGAACTGGGAAGGGACAAGTCCCCCAGACCTCAGGTATAGTGGGGGAGGACAGCTAATGGAGAGAGAAGTAGGAGAAAATGAGAGGGAGGAGAGGAAGGCATGTGTGACTAGGAGGATTGAGCCTGGTTAGGAATGGAAAATAGGAAAGAGAGAGAGAGACAGAGACAGAGAGAGAGAACATAAAAGAGGGAGCCAATATTGGTTTGAAGATAAAGTTGAACACAAAGAAAGGTCGAGGGAACTACAAGACTGCTCCCAACTAACAATCTCAGCTTCCGTGGAAAGGCTATCATAAATGCCCTTCCCGGAGAGTGAGATCAACAACTAACTTCTCCATGGAGTCCTCAACTAATGCCTGTTGAAAACAGGAGCAAACACCCATACATAAACACTGAGTCAAACTAGAACCCAGAAGCAGATGGAGAGGACAAGACCATGCGGTAGAAGTACATAGAGACAGCTTACCTGAACAAGGAGGAGCTAAGGGCCACTAGACTGATAGCTGGGAAGCCAACAGAGGTCTGACTCGGACTCCCCTGAATATGGGTCTCAGCCAGAAGGTCTGAGCAGTCTAAGAGACCTCAGACAGTGGAGCCAGGATGTATCCCTGGTGCACAAAAGGACTTTGCAAACATATCCCCCATGGAGGGATAACTGCCTTATTCTAGAGATAGGAGAGAAGCCCTAGTCCCTACTTCACAGGACCTGTCAGATCTACATGACCCCAACTGGATGGCATTCCCCTACATATTGTATTGTGGTGGGGGGTTGGGAGGGGAGGGTGTTTAGAGTGCATGGGAGAGGGTAGAGAGGGCCAAAGGGAGGGAAGGAGGGAGGGAGGGCTTGGGGGGAGGGAGGGAGGGAGGGAGAGGGAACTGGGATCGACATGTAAAATAATAATAATAAAAAAAAAAAAAAAAAAAACGCTTTGACTCCAAAATTTAAGTTGAAGAACAAGTTACTGGGGAAAAGTATTTCTATTTTTGTTTCCACAGAAAATGAAAAGATGTGGATTCCTTCCAGACTAATGTGGTTTGATCACACCAGACCGCCTGAAACAGAGTACAAGCTGATCCTACATTCCAAACAGCTGGACAAAACAGCCCTACAGACTACAGCTAGGATATCTGAATCTTCTTCGAATCCCCCAAGACAGCGCCCCTTACCAGCAGGAAGTAGTTTGGAAAGAACGACGCCCAAATTCCCAAATATTGTGTATAAATGTTTGTTTTCATTTAATTGGACTTTGTTATATAAAATTAAATAAAAAATACTCTATATGCAAAAAAAAAAAAAAGACATTAATTACACATAAATAGGAAAATGTTTCGGTGAAAGGCAGTGTCTTTAGCTCATTCTGTGATGGTGTAACACAATATCTGAGACTGGTTTCTTCATCAAAAACAAATTTATTGACTTTTCAATTAGAAATGGGAAGTTGAAGATCTAGGGCTTGACTCTGTGCTGAATCTGTTTGCTGTACCATGGCAAAGTACAAGACTGGATTGGGGTTTGTGGGGAGTGGGGAGGCTAAAGCAAATGAGGTTGAGGTCTTTCTCATATTATGTTGCCTTTGTCACAATTATGTTAGTCAATATGTGCTAGGAGGAGCTCTTGAAGGACTTCCAATGA
Source organism: Phodopus roborovskii (assembly GCF_943737965.1). NCBI lineage: Eukaryota > Metazoa > Chordata > Mammalia > Rodentia > Cricetidae > Phodopus > Phodopus roborovskii. Next base: position 11,357,666 of record NW_026126540.1, on the reverse strand, counting down.
TAACAGGGTTATAGTGAACAAAGAACTGAACAGACATAGGGAAATGTTATTGGAAGTATGGATTTATTGGAAGTGAAAAGTATAAGTACATTTTACAAAGGTTGACTTGAACAGCCTCAATAACTCAGTTTTTGAGCTCCCAAGATTTTAGCTTACACAGGGAACTGTGTAGATCTCTACAGGGTGGGCCTTTATTTGGCTGTCATGGGTGATTGATTTTTTTGTTTGTTGGAAGGTTTGTGCAATCCTTGGGGTATTTGTGGACTGACCAAGGAGTATTTTTTTTGGTTTGGTAACTGTGTTCCAGAGTTAATTGTCCAGTGACCTAGTCATGTGTGTCTGACCCTCCCTTCCTGCCTCACTTTTACTTTGCCTTCATAGCATATTTACTCAGTAAGACCCATCTGCTGCTTTTGTTGAGAATTAAGTTTCCAGTGCAGGCTTTTTGATTGACACATCCAAACCTTAGCTTCCATGACTCTCTTGGTCTTTATTTACTTTGCCTGTTCTAAAAATATAGTGTTGAGACCCAAAAGTAAAACTTAGCAAGACTTTTGCATTTTTTATATTCTTTGTTTGATAAGGCAATGATAAGTTTTGCAACTCTATATTGAGGTCTAATAAACTACACCTGAATGCTCACACATTATCAGGGAAGTTTTAGCTCAAGAACTTAATTCTTAAATGAAAGTTTGAACTATTAAACATTTTTAAAAATTTATTTTTAAGGAAATCTTTTCTACAATAGATTTTCTAAGCCACCATCGATTTTTTCTTAGAAATACAGCAATATAAATTTCAATTATTTCCTATTTAAGTACCACATACATTGAAAAGAGTTGTACAAAAAAGAACACAGATGCATGATACTGATATTACTTGTGATATATCCAAATAGGGGATTTTAAAGGAGTTGCTTAATTATTCTTCAGTACAATGAAAAAAAAAAAAAACAATGGAAATTTGACTTTTTGTGTTGATACAAAGCTTGTCTCAGATGTACCCAGGTGTTTATACATGATATTGCTTCCTTAGCCTTTTGTTCATCATCTGTATTATTTATATTTGTCCCCAAGGCAGAGGTAGTACCTGTAAATATTAGGGTATGACCAAAACACTTTGAGAATATAATGTTTTATGAGGTCCTCCTTTACCTGAATCTTAAAGATGATATATACACAGCCTGAAGGTCAGTCTTTGTTGAAGGACAATTGTATGAAATATAAGTGTCTGTATTATGAAAGTGTTCATTACTGAAAGTTGAAGAGCTCCAATAAAGCAGTCAAACCTCTAGCAATCCTAGAGGTGACTAATATCAACACAATTTGGAACAAAAATCATCCTCCATAAAACTCCAGTCTTTAAATCTCACTTCTCAAAGTCTTTATCATGGTTTTACAAATGTTTCTTATAATGTATCAAATGTTCTTGGAATGTGATTTCTGTGGTTACTGTTTCAAAATAGAGTCTCAAAGCTGTATAGATTTACATTTCCTTAGGTTAGGAAGGTTTTTTGAAAAACCCCAATCATGTCATGATTAAGTGATATAATGATGACAGAAAAAATAAAATCACTGTAAAGTGCTCATGCTGAATGAATGATCTGATTTTCGATAAACAGAGAATGAAAAAACAAAGGTACAGAATCTTAATACTTTTTAGGTTTACAATGTGATCATTTATGTTTATTATTGAAGGAAATAGATTTATTTTTTAATCTATAAGAAAAACACAAACAATAAAACAAAGACATCCAGTCTGTACATATGTTATTAATGGAACACCTTTACTATTCTATGTTAATTTTTCTAGGCTATTTTCTCTAGGCAGTGTGTGCCTATAGATATTTTCCATTTAGAGAAACTCGGATAGCCTGCATCCAGAGGCCATGTTACTTCAGATTATCCTATTAACATTGTTCCATGGGTATTTATAGAGACTCTTCAGTAGAGTTACTGCCTGTAAGTCGAGCATGGCATTTCCTAATGGCACAACTTCCTTTGGATGAACCAAACAATCCCAACAAATTCATTAATTCACCTAGGTAGATATGGAGGGAATTATTCCTTGGGTATGTTGGTACTCTTTCTATGTCAGGTAATATAGGCTCTTTTTGCATTTCTCCAGGGCAAATCCTAAAATATTTATGTGTGTTACATGCAATATCTTTATATATAATACAGACATATACTTGGAGACAATTAGAAGTTTAATGGAAAATATTTTAATGTACTCAAGTGTATTTAGTAGTAGAAGATAGCAGAATTGGACTTATTACTAGATTTTTAAATTCTATAATTTTTTTTAATATTTAACTTTCTAGTCAGTAATGTAATTATTTCAGGTATTTCAGGCCTTATATTTCTCTTTTATAAATAGGAAAATATTCCCCTGAAATCTTTTGTTCTCTCAAAGAATAAACTACATGATATATGAAGAGTTCTAACATAACAATTGAATTAAAGAAAATGATTCACTGAAAATTAATCCCAATGTATATTTCCAAAGACCTACTTTACTTCATTATGATGCATACTGCAAAAGGTGCTGCAGAATTTTTTAAAACTGAAAAAGTCAGTGAAAAACTAAACCAATGGAAGTGGATACAATATGCAAGACTCATGGAATAGTAAAGCATGTAATCATTTCATTGATCTGTTTGCCCCATTAGATGGCATACCCTATGAAGAAGATTCTGTTACATGTAACATGGTTTGGTTGGTAGAGAGATGGCACTTACCTGGAGTCTATAAAATTCCATTCCAACACAGATTGTCATCTATGAACATCTATTAAGAACTGACATATCTGCCAAATACAGAGTCCAACAGTGAGCTCACTATACTTTCCTCCTCTTATGAGGGTATGCTATTGTGATCACTACAATATTCCACGTAAGACTCCAGCCCCTTTTTCCACAGAGTTTCTGGCAACATTATGATATCCTTTTCACTGACAAAAGTAGTATTCAACTGTTTTCCTAAAGCCTTCATTGTGTGGCATAGGTAAGTGGGAACAACCTTTTATGTTAACAGATTTCACTGGTTATGACACATTTGTCAACCAGAATCAGCAGTTTTGTTGTTGCCAATCAGGTTTCAAATTTAGTGTCAGTTTATTTAATTATTCTTTATACATTGGACTTAATCTTCATCTATAAACAAATTAGAGGCTGCAACAGGATCACCAGCATACCTAATAGCTTTACCTCTGTGTGTCCTACTGCCCCATATCCTCTCTTACTGTCAAGGTGAAAATCTAATAGATACCTTCCTGTCTTCTAGCTATTTTAGATTACATGAGTCTCTTCCTTTGGAAGATGCTATCCCACTGCATATGCAATTCACCTATCATTTATCTGTTTTCACATGGTCTGGCCCAAGGACCCAAAAACAAAACTTCCTTGGAACCAAGAAATATGCCTCATTTTTGGCCAAAGGCTTCCAATTTCCTGATCTGCATAATAATGAAATAATGCCTTCCAGCATTCATTTCAAGGTCCTACAATCTTCTCCTAGAAAGAGTTGCTGATGTTCCAGATTCAAGCTGAATTCCTCTGCTTCACTGGAGGTGACTGCTTCTTCCTCTGTGTTGTCATTGCATACAGATGTGTCTGTCTCTGTGACACTCTAAGATGGAACTTAGGAACCAAGATTTGAGTACATGCAACTTTTATCATGGATTTTAAGTTGTATTTGTTCTGACCTGGTGTTCTCGATTTTCTTACCTACACATATGATGAATTCTGAGAGAACTTAAAACTCAGTTGCTGTGTTGCAGGTGGGAATAATGAAACCCTGACTGGAGGTTATTGAATTGACAACTTCAGCTTCATGCTAAACCAAAGAAAATTGTTTTCCATTCTCTTCCTGTATGTGTAAGTTTGTACCATTTGCTGTTTTTGAAAACATCCAACCTAAGTACAGTTAGCAATTCTCATGTGGTTAGCTACTCAGCAATAGACTTGCAGTTTGTTTCTCTGGGTCCCTCTGATCTAGAGCTAATAGAAGGAGTGTTCCCTGTGAACTCTTGACTTCTTTTCCCAACAAGGCCTTTATAATTCTGGCTTTTTCAATTTCACAGACATGCTCTATCTGCTATCTCATCATGATGCTTATGAGGTTTGTTCCATGGTACATCTCCTGATTTTGCCAGAATCCTCTGTTAAATCTCAAGAATGCCTATTTAATTTCATGCATCTAGAGCTATAAATCTCAGATCTTTCATAGCATTTTACAAAACCCTTGTCTTCCAGAGACTTCCACACCTTTTCACCTGAAGACTTAAGCTTTGGTTGCTCTCTGGGCTTTTGTTCTTTAGCTCTTGTATGTGAATTAAATGTCTCTTATAAATACCTCTACCTATTCCAAATATATTATTTTACTATTAAAAATATGCTGTCTAATTATATGATATCAAAAATTGAAATGTTTTTTGAATATATGTTGTATTTGACTTTTCTTTGAGTTTGAGCATCCCACTATCTTATTTGGCGCTAGGTAATATTTTCCCTTCATTCACTCAAAATAGTAAAAAAGCAGAATTTTGTGTTTGCTACCAAATGTTACTATCACATCTAGTGAACATTCTATTAAGTTAGAGTTAGCATTTTCCTCCTAGTCAATATTTCAAATGTAGTTGTAAAATGCAGCTGGCTACCAGACTCCCAAGTTTTTGTTTATTTTCTAAGCAGGTAATACATTTTTCTAATGTTTGAATTTTATGTACTGCTTATACTAGTTTTTAACTTGTGCTGTGAATAAAAATCCTCTTATAAACAAATATGCAACTGTGAATGAGGTTCCAGGAAGGAATATTGTAATATTTATTGACTTTAAATATTTTCATTGTAAAATATGACTGTTAGAGTCACTGAATATATCATCTAGCATGTCATTATTCTCCTGGTGTAAGTACACATTAGGAGTCAAAGTTTCTGAAGAAATCATTATCTGTCGTTGTGTGTAACATAACTCATCTCTCAAAATGCTTTTTCTGTTTTATTTTAAAATGAACCATGCTTTGTATGTTTGGATTCCTGCTGTTTAGAATAGCCCATTTAAACAACAACAAAAAAAATAGAAGCTATTATATGTATTATGGACAAAAGGTCTTGGAAAGTCATTCCATCCATTTCCTTAACCCCTGGATATCAATATTCCTGGGCCAGGACCACTGACTCAGAAGCCCTGAGTGTGATTATGGTTCTGCCCATTTAAGATGTTGATCATTCTGAAAGAACATAACCACAACATGGAGAAATCAAGAAATGTTTGCTTGAAGCAATCTTACTCTCTCTGGGAAAGAGTTTTAACAAGCTATTTTGTATAGTGTCTTCGCAGCACCTAAAAATTCCCTAACTTTCAGAAAACATTCATTGTCAATTTGACAAGATGTAGAGTTAGAAAATAGATAAGCCTTTTGGAATATCTGTGCAGGATTATCTAGATTCAATTAACTGAGTCCATAAGTTTTATCCTATAAATGTGCAACACAATCTAGTGGATGCAATTCTCAGATTATACAGAAAGAAGAAAGCTATCTCTACCCCAGAATTAATTTCTGTCTGCTTACTGACTATGAATTCAATGTTACTAGCTGCCTAGATATCCTGCCATCATAATGTGTTCCCATGAAGCAATGCTCGCGCAGACTCTGAACTAAGGTAGATCATCCTTTTCTTGATTGGCTATTGGGTATTTTACCCTTACAAACAGATAACAAATATAATATCTGAAGAGTACTTATTGACTAAGAAAAAAACATTTTTACATATGGACTATAAATAAAATAAGACGGCAAACCAGAAAGAACTGTCTTTTGGTATAAATACAATTTTACTTAACAATAAGTTTGGACCAGAAATAATGGCTAATTTCTGTAACCCCACAACTTGAGTACTATCTCCTATCACCACAAGGCAAAGCAACACAGGGTTGTATCAATAGCAAGACCCTGTCTTTCATGAAAATAATAATTGAAATGGCATTTCCTACATTTTATTCTAGTTTGCAAAATATAATTATACATATATAGTAAATGTTTAAAATACATGTGTCCTACTGTGTTTAATGAATGTATTTGTCTGACATGGGCATATCATATTGTAGTTTACATCTTAGTCACAAAAATTTATTTATTACAATTTTTTGATAGTTGGACAAGATGTTCTGGTTTCATGTTATTTTTCTCTCTTACCTTAGAGGAGAAGAAACTTGGGCTCCAAGGAGTGGGGACAGCATTGTGGCACCAGATGATGTCAGTGATGATGGTGCAAGCAGAGAACATGCTCGTAGAAGCTTGACTCAACCACTGTTGCTGGAGGATGAGCTGCTGCTGAACACATGATAAGAATAGCAAGCAGTAAAGGCTTCTGTTCCTTATAGACTTTTTCTTTTGTTGATCCTGTTGTCTGGGTAGAGCAAGAAGACAGATGCACTGACAAATATCATTTTCAGTGGTTGTAGTTGAGGATCGCCTAATGAAAACTAGGATCATGAAATAAAAATCTAGCAGTGTAGACCTGTGATCATGGAAGTGGGTTAGTGGCTTATGAGCACATTGTGGCTTAGCCATGCTATAGATGTGCTTGAAAAACAAGTGAACTACTGACGTGTATTCTATCTATAGATTTTTTTCTAATGCATTTTTTTGAAGGCCAGTTTCATACTGTTTTCATCATGGTAATTACAACATTTCCCCATTGTTCCACGAGGCATAAGGGGTGGCTTATTCTTGAAGTCCTGTCCTGCAGCTTATTTCACTGCTGTTGTGTTATTTGTTTAGTGTATTCAGTTCCTGTATAGCAGATTTTATGTTTAATTACTTCATTGCAAATACATAACATGATTCCCATTTTTCCTGTCAGGTTTGTCATTTACTGGTTTTAGGATTTTGAATGAGTCTGTATAAATTGCATGCCTGCTTGATCTCTAAACTGGAGACTTTAAATGCCACACATGTAAAGTCATTGTAAAACCAACTATTAAAAATAGACTACTTAGTATACCATTATAATGTGGAAATTGTTGTCAGGTAATTCTATAGCTACTATTTCTACTGTTCAGTGGAGTTACACAAGATGATCTTTTGTTTTTATAACCAGATATGCATTCTACAACATGTATGTAAGAAGCTTATATAAACTAGAAATATCTGCCTATGAAATGGAAGTAACAATGTTTTCTGATGACGTCTCCTTTTGGCTTGGTTTTCTGACTGAATAAGAGCTTATGAATTATCATTTGATATGTCTGGGGAACAGAGCACAAGGAAAAGGACTTTGTGAAAATCTTTGAGCTTTATTTCCCTTTTCCCATATGTCCTTTTAAAATGTGAAGGTGTATGCTAAAGGTATGCATGATTTTAATACCATTTGTGCATTGTACCTGAAGATTAAGTTAAGGTGCTCTTTGTTTCATTTAGACAAATTTTCTCAATCCCTTAGGAATAAATACCCATTTTTTTCCAACATCTTTAGTAGTGTTTCTGTTTGGCTGAAATTCTGATAAGACCAGGATGATGATCCATTTCAGACATGAATTCTTATGTTTTTTAGTGTGAACCTAACATATAGATGGGTGGGGGAAAAAACCTTCAAACATGCAATTTTGACCATCTGGCTGTAATTATTAAAAATAAATTGTTAATCAAAGCATATTTTTAGAAAAATGTGAATATGCTACATTATTTTCCATAGATGAATGTACTTGAAGGAAAACAGGACATATATGGCTGGTAAAACATGAAGAAATGCCCACAGTTGGAGGTACCTGATTCTTACCATAGCCTACAAAAATATAAGAAAGAGCAAAAGGACTAGAATGGATCTACATAAGTATAATTATAATGTTTTAATGTTTGTGGGAGGTATAATTAGGTCTTGACATTTTATCCTGGGTGAAATGTAGTCCTCACTGGAATCAACAGACGACTCCTCTTTCATGAAGAAAATCAACTACTGTGGTCTTAGTGTTTCTTCATGTTTTTCCCTGTCTCTATCCTTCAGTTTTCCTCATTTTCTTCCGTAGTGCTTTTTTTTTCCTTTTCATCAACTTATTAAGTTTTTCTTTATATTTTCATCATTTATCTATTTTGGGAGTGACAGTGTCTCTCTAAATAGTCTCTGCTGCCCTCGAGCTCTGCAGACTGAGCTGTTCTTGATCTCACAGATATATGCCTGGCTCTGCCCCAATATTTCAGGGATTAAAGGTGTATAGTATCACCCAGCTACATTCTCCATATTTTAAACAGATTTTTGTTTCATAAAATTTAATAGTCTTTAAACTACTTGAGAGACCAAAAAAAAAATATGGTCTTTCAAGAAATTCAGTTTTTAAATAAGTATGCACTTACTAAGGACTCCCAAACTCTCCAAAGGGAAAAAAGAATAAACAAAACCCAATGTGAAAAGATTGTTATAGGAAGTTATACATTTGAAGTGATATTTAAGTTCTTGCTTGTTAATAATTTCTAAATTTGCCTCTGTCCATACTCTTTAAGCCCAGTCTCCACCAATATTACCATGAAATCTATTCTTTTGGATACATTAAAACCAAGAAAACATTAAGTGTTAAGTCCTTAAAAGTAATAGAAATTGTCCTGCTTCATTCTACTATGTTTCATGTATTTTTAAAACATAGCTCAATTTGTCTTTTTGAGAGAGGGCAGAACATAAAAGTAAAGGATGCTGTCATAAAAGTTGGAAATATGTCTTCAATAACAGCTTCTGGGTCCAATCTGCATAGCAAGCTCTTGGGTGTTTATCCTACATGAAAGCTAATAAATCTACTTGTGATAACTCCTAAAAGGAGATCATTTTCAGAAAAAAAAAATTCAGGCAAAAGCTATTGTTTCACAAATCCAAATGACAAGTGCCATAATCTGGCAACATTTGCAGTTTGAGGGATATAGCGTATTTTAGATTCATAAAAGTTATGACACATTCTTTGTGGTAAAATACACTATAATGAAGTCCATTCTGCTGCACTGTGATATTCAGGACTATGAACAATGTATTAAGGGAAGGAAAATAACAGATTATAAATATCCATGGATCTATTCATTCTACAAGGTAATCTGTCTTGTACTGTTTAGCTTTTCATGCACGTGTTTGAGTTATACCCACTCTCCACATTCACTTAGGAAATCTGTTGGCAGACAGCTCACTAATGTTACTTAAAGTTTTGTTGTATGGTATGTGTATCAAATGTTGTAATAAAGAATTGCTATTCTGTTGATAATTACAGTACAAGATATTTCTAATTAAACCACATTTTACAGTTGAAAGGCTACCATAAATGCTCTTCCCTGATAATGAGATCGAGGTCTAACTTATCCACCATCATGACCCCTCATCTAGTAGCTGATGGAAACACAAATAACCACTGAGCCGAACTGGAATCCAGATGCAGAGAGGGAGGACAAGACCAAGCTGCAGAAACACATAGAGACAACTGACCTAAACAAGGAGGAGCTAAGGGACCCCCAGACTGATAGCTGGGAATCCAGCATGGGACTGACTCAGAACCCCCTGAATATGGGTCTCAGCCAGAAGGACTGAGCAGTCTAAGGGACCTCAGACAGTGGACCCCAGTTCCCTGTCTCTCCCTCCCTTCCTCCCCTTTCCTTCTCTCCCACCCTCCCATGCCCCCGAACCACCCTCCCCTTCCATCCCCCCCAATCCACATGGGGGTTGATACCTTCTAGGTGAGGTCATCTAAATTTGTCAAGTCATTTGGAGTAGAGACTAGGACTTCTCTGCTGTATCTAGGTTAAGGGAGTATTCCTCCATGGGAATGTGCCCCCAAAGTCCCTTTCTGCACCAGGAATATATCCAGATTCTACTGTCCATGGTACCTTAGACTGCTCAGTCCTTCTCACTGAGATGCATGTTCAGGTAGCCTTTCCACTGTTGCTCAAATTGTTAGTTGGGGTCAGTCTTGTAGGTCTCTGAACATTTCTCTAGGTTCAGTTTTCACTTCAAACCTATAATGGCTCCCTCTTTTAAAGTACTCTCTCTCTCATTCTCTTTCTCATTCTCTCTCTCATTCTCACTCTCTCTCTCTCTCTCTCTCCTCTCTCCTGTATTCCTCCCCTGACTCAATCTTCCTAGTCTCACATGCTTTCTTCTCCTCCCCTTCTATTTCTTCTGGTTCCCTCTCCACTCACTGCCTCCCACTCCCTATATACTCTGGAATCTTGTCCATTTCCACTTCTCTGAGGAACCTTATATGAATCTGGTAGAATCCTCCTTGTATCCTCTTTTCTTTGGCGGTATGAATTATTGACTGGTGATTCTTTGCTCTATGTCTAAAATCGATATATGAGCAAGTACATACCATGCTCACCATTTTTTTTGACTGAGTTACCTCATCCAGGAAGGTTTTTCAAGTTCCATCCATTTGCCTGTGAATTTCAAGAGTTCATTGTTGTTTTTGTTTTGTTTTTGTTGTGTTTTGTTTTTTATTTTGTTCTTTTCTGCAGAGTAGTATTCCATTGTGTAGATGTGCCACGTCTTCTTTATTCATTCTTCAATTGAGGGGCATCTAGGTTGCTTCCAGCTTCTTGCTGTTACAAATAATGCTGTAATGAACATAGTTGAGCACATGTCTTTGTAGCATGGATGTGGATCATTTGGGTATATGCCAAAGAGGGGGATTGCTGGGTACTTAGCTGGACTGATTCCCATTTTCCTGAGGAACCAGAATACTGATCTCCAAAATGGTTGTTCAAGTCTGTACTCCCACCAGCAGTGGAGGAGTGTTCCCCCTTCTCCACATCCTCTCCAGCATAAGTTGCCATTGGTGTTTCTAATTTTAGCCATTCAGGCAGGAGTAAGATGGTATCTCAAAGTTGTTGTGAATTGCATTTCCCTGATATCTAAGGATGTTGAGTATTTTTTTAAGTGTCTTTCAGCCTTTTTGATTTCTTCTATTGAGAGTTTTCTATTCAGTTCTGTACCCAATTTTTAATAGGGTTGTCTGGTGTTTTGTTGACTAATTTCTTGAGTTCTTTGTATATTTTGGAGATCGGCCCTTTGTCAGATGTAGGATTGGTGAAGATGTTTTCCCTGTCTGTGGGCTACTGTTTGGTCTTGTCAATAAGTCCTTTGCCTTACAGAAGCTTCTAATTTTGAGGAGGTCCCATTTATTAATTGTCAATTTCAGAGTCTGTGCTACTGGAATTATGTTCAGGAAGCCTATCTGTTCAAGGGCACCTTCTACTTTCTCTTCTAAGACATTCAGTGTGGGTGGATTTATGTTGAGGTTTTTGATCCATTTGGACTTGAGTTTTGTACATGGTGATAGACATGGGTCTATCTGCAGTCTTTTATATGCTATCATCCAGTTTTGCCAGCTCCATTTGTTGAAGATGCTTTCCTCCTCCCATTGTATACTTTTAGCTGTTTTTGTCAAAAATCTGGTGTTCATAGATGTATAGGATAATGTGAGGATTTTTTATTCAATTTCATTGGTCTACCTCTCTATTTTTGTGCCAATACCAGGCTGTTTTAGGACTGTAGCTCTGTAGTAGAGCTTAAAGTCGGGGATGGTGATGCCTCCTGAAATTCCTTTGTTATACAGGTTTGTTTTTGGCTATCCTGGGCCTTTTTTTCTATATAAATTTGATTATTATCCTTTCAAGGTCAGTGAAGTATTGTGCTGGGATTTTAATGGGGATTTTATTGAATCTGCAGTTTGTTTTTGGCAAGTTTGCCATGTTCACTATGTTTATCCTACCTATCCAAGAGCATGGGAAATCTTTCCATTTTCTGGTATCATCTTTATTTTTTTCTTTAAAGGCACAAAGTTCTTATTATATAGGCCTTTCACTTGTTTGGTAAGCGTTACCCCCAAGATACTTTATGTTGTTTGTGGCTATTTTGAAGGGTGATGTTTCTCTGATTTCTTTCTCAGTCCCTTATTTATCTGAATAAAATAGGGCTACACACACATATATATATATATATATATATGTGTGTGTGTATGTATGTATTAATTTTGTTTTGTTTTGTTTTGTATTTATCAGATGTAGTAGTTCCATGATAGAGTTTTTTAGGGTCTCTTATGTAAACTATCATATCATCTGCAAATAGTGACTTCTCCCTTTCCAATTTGTATCCTCTTGATGTCCTTTGTTGTCTTATTGCTTTAGCTAGAACGTCAAGTACAGTATTGAAGAGATATGGAAAGAGAGGGCAGCTTGTCTTGTTCCTAATTTTAGAGGAATCTCTTTAAGCTTCTCTCCATTCAGTTGATGTTGGCTGATGGTTTACTGTATATTGGTATTTTATGTTTAGATATGTTCCTGTTATGCCTCATATCTCCAAGACTTTTATCATGAAAGGGTGTTGAATTTTGTCAAAGGCTTTTTCAGCATCTAGGGAGAAGACCATGTGGTTTTTCTTTTTCAGTTTGTTTATATGGTGGATCCCGTTGATAGATTTTCATACCAGGGATGAACCCTACTTGGTCATGGTGGATGATTTCTCTGATTTATTCTTGGATTCAGTTTGCCAGTATTTTATTGCATTTTTTTTTCCTCAATGTTCATGAGGTATTTTAGTCTGTATTTTTCTTTCTTAGTTTTGTTTTTGTGTGGCTTGGGTACCAAGGTGATTTTGGCCTTGTAAAAAGAGTTTGGTAATGAACCTACTGTTTCTATTGTGTGGAACAATTTGAGGAGTATTGTTATTAGCTTCTCCTTGAATTGCTAGTATAATTCTGCACTGAAGCCATCTGGCCCTGGGCTTTTTTTGGTTGGAAAGTGGTGGGGGTCAGAGACCAGGCAGGTGTTGCTTAAGGGTGGTCCTGCTTGGATAGGAAGGTGTGGTGTGCTCAAAGCAGCTCCAGGAAGTTCCCCAAAGGTGGCAGGATTGTTAGACATGTCCTCTGTCCCAGTGTTCAACCAGAGTGGTGGGACAGAGGGAGAGGACAGGCTCTTTGTGGGAGGTGGTTTGGTGAGTATCAGATCACCAGGAGTGCTCTAGCTGGGAGCAGGACACTGGGCAGAGGGAGATTCAGAGCCAATCCAAGGAGTTCCGGGGTGGGGAATTTCAACCCGAAGTGGTCCCAGACTCACCTCTAGCAGAGGCCCGTGGTGGGGGTCAGAGATCAAGCAGACAGGGAATCCTGGGCAGACCTGAGTTGATAGGCCTGATTACTTGTTTCTAACAGAACACTGCATAGTATTTTCCAGGACCATGAAAATAAGACATGAATCTTCCAGTTCATCATCAACTTGATCATTTTTCCCTAACAGTGATGAAGTATTAGGTATCTTCAACAACAGGGTCATATCATTTCTTCTGGGTGACTAAGAGCACTGGCAATAAATATCCTCTATTGTTGTGTGGTTCTCTTGTATAGTTCTGGACAACAATACCAAAGAAGTGTCCAACTCCTGGCATTAGATATTTTAATTGCAACCTATTGCTTCTGGGATGAGTTCTTAATGCAGGGTAACTGCAAATTAAACTCTTTAATAAAAAGTAAAGGATGTAAAATACTATACTTTACATTGACTTTTTAAACATTTTCAGTGTTAGTTATGTATATACCCTAACCATGTATTGAGTCTCACCGCCCCCTATCTCTCTTTCCACGTAAACCCCCTCTTCACATTCCTTTTGTCTCCTTATATCATTTGTGTTCTGCTATCTTTCCACTTAGGATCTTTTATCTCTTTCATAAAAAATATATTGTTTCTAGTTTCCTGTGTTCTACTGGTATTACAAATTAAACACACAAATTTTAAGAGTCACATGTGAATGAGAACAGGTGACATTTGCTTTTTTGGGTATAAGTATCATTACTCAGTGTATTTTCCAGCTCTATGCTTACTTGAAATTTTTATAATTTCATTTTTTTCTTTATGAAAAATAAAATGCATTGTATATAGTTACCACATTTTCTTTATGCATTCATCAATTAATGGGCATCTAGTCTCTTTTCCTGACCTACTGTAAATAGAACACATATGAACATTTATGAACATGTGTCTTTGTAGAAGGAAATACAAGTTCTTTGGATATATGTTCAGGAATGGTATAAAATGGTAATGTGGCAGATCTATTTTTATTTGCCTAATGAAACACTACATTGGTTTCTATAGAAGATGTACAAGTTTGCACTCATTTCTACTGAGCCAAACAAACAAAAATTCTTCAATAAACTCCATCATTCCATCATCTGAAGCTCTATAGAAAATAGGAATGGATAGAATGTATATCAACACATTAAAGTCTTATTTGTGTCAAACTCACAGCCATGGTCATGGTAAACTGAGAAAAGCAGAAGTGTCTTGAGATTAGGAACAAGACAATGATGTCTATTCATTCAATAAAGTGCCTAAAGTCCTAGATCTAGTAAGATTCAACATAGAGCTTCAAGTTCTGGCAGAAACGGAAATTTAAAGGGATAGAAGCAGGAAAAAATTATATAAAAAGAAATGTTTCCTGCTGGAAGCATTAATATATGTGAGAAACTCTAAATACTCTACTTAAAAATCCTGATATTGATAAACACATTTAATAAAGTAAAGGTTACAAAAGAGACTGGGAAATTATCCCACTGACATTATTCAGAGAATATAAAGTATTTTGGAATAAACCTAACCAAGGAAATGAAAAAGCTACAGAGTGAGAACTTTAAAACACTGAAGAAACTGAGGAAGATTGATAGCTCTCCTATGTACATGGAAGAGTAAGATTAACATTATGAAAAAAAAGCACATCCTATCCAAATCAATCTATAGAGCCAATGCTATCCCAATAAAATCTCAATGTAATTTTTTTTAGAAATTAAACAAGTAATCTTAAAATTCATATGGAAACACTCAAAATAAGCCAAAAAAAAGTCCTGAAAGTCAAAACAAAACTCTGGTAGACGTATCAACATTTCAGACTTTAAATTAATACAGAAATATAAAAACAGCCCGGTATTGACAAAGAAACAGTTATTTTCATTAATGGACGATAATGGAATAGCCAGACATAGCTCTACCCACACAGACACCTGATTTTTAACAAAGAAGCCAAAAATACCTCTTGAAGAAAAATCATTATCTTTAACAAATGGTGATGAAAAAAGTGAATAGCTACATGTAGGAGAATTATTTTTCCTTTTCTCTCAACTTCCACCAAACTCTATTCCAAATGAATCCCAGGGCTCAATATCAGACCTGAACTTCTAAAGCATTTACAAGATTAGTGTCTCCATATTGCTTCAGGTTATAGGCTCAGATTTGGACTTCCAGAATTAGGCACCCAGGAAATAAGACCAGCAATCAAGTGTGGATTTACAAAATAAATTTAAGAACTCTATATTCCAAAGAAACTGATAATGACTGAAGAAGCAACCTGGAGAATGAAGGGTCTATTTTTCTAATTAGACATCTGTTCAATTCACTTACTTAAAAAATTTGAGTTTGACATGATGACTAATTCCTCTAATTTAACATATGGATGATTGAGACAGTAGTACTGTCATGACTTAAAGGATCAAATATAATTTCCAGTATTTGTTACCCTAACTCTGAAAATGAAATAATATTTTTTTAATTGTATATTTGGCTTTTTGGGAGCTTTTCTTTGAATTAGTTTTCCAAATATCCAAACTTTTATTATTAAGTAATATAAAGAGGAGAGACTGTATTCTTTTTATGAACTCTGATTGACATGATTGATATAAGGCAGAATAAAAACATATCATCTGACAAATTAAGATTAAGATGTTGACACACCTCGCACAGCACTGTCTGTAGCTTCATTCCTCTCTCAAATATATTGGAAGGCACCCCACTGAGAGCGTTGTCTGTAAATCTTCAAATAATAGACTTCCAGGTGGCTTGATTCCTCATTGGGTGCAGGGAGGGAACTGAGTTTACATGACTGGGAATCGTAATGGTACGCCCTGTCATGCTCTGAACCCCATACTCTGCCTCTTGTGTAGGAATCAGAGAGCCTTGTTGCAGGCTTCTCCTATGAGAGGAACCTCCACCCTCAGTGAACTATAAGAAATGATTTCTACATCCTTCTTGTGGGTCCTCATTAGTCTCTTCCCAGCCCCTCCCCCTTGTCAGTCTCATATGCTGGCTGTGATGTAGACTGATTTTTCTTTGCACCACCAGCTGACAAAAAATGACACCAAGATTAATTATGAAAATTTGGCCAATAGCTTAGGCTTGTTTACAGCTAGCTCTTATAACTTAAATCAACCCGTGTTTTCTAATCTACTTTCTTTTACGAGGCTCATTACCTTTATTTTGTAGTGCCCATACTGCTTGCTCTGTGACTCCTGGTCTTCTCCCTTCATCCCAGCATCCTTCGTGCCTGAAAAGCCTGCCTTCTTATTTATTGGCAGTTCAGCTTTTTATTAATCAAATAAAAGTGACACATCTTTACTGTGTACAACAGATTATCCCACAGCAGTCTGAACTTGCTTTGAAGCTCCCCTCCCTTGGAGCTCTTACCTGTCTGTTTGTCCCTAAAGCAAATAATTATTCTAATAAACTCCTTTGCTACAGCTGTCCATCTTAGCACCCTTTGCCCTAGACCTTTCAATAATCATGTTTTCTGTGAACTTATACTATTTGAGGAGATTTTTTAATTAGTTTTGCCTTAAATTTTGCATTATTGCCCCCAGAGAGACTCTTTATTCTTAACTGTGCAAGAATTTAGACAAGTGTCACAGTTTGAGCAGAAGTTTATTTAGCAAGGCAAAGCAAATATTTCTAACAGAGATTGAATGGGCCTTTCCCAAAGTGCAGAAGCAGCCAGATTGATTCTGTTTTGGAGATTTTTAAGGACTTCTTATATTTATGTAAATACTCTGTCTTAGTCCTTGAACCACATTGTTAAAATATTCTGCAAAGTCCAAAAGTCTTGTGCGTTTTCAAAGAAGAATATTGTCCATGTCTTTGCCACTTTAAATGTGAGTACTGCTATTACTGACTGCCAGTCATTTTCTCCAGTGAACCCTGCTTTGATTGGTTCTGATATTATGTCATTAGACCTTTATAACAGCCCATACATGCATGCATACACACATAGGACTTTTACATTAATATTTATGAGTGTCATATTCCCAAATACCTTGGACCAGATCTTCCTTTAGGTTATTTTTCTTTCTTTCTTTTCTTTTCTTTTTTTTTTTTTTTTTTTTTTTTTTTTTTATGATTTTCCCCAAAATCCACAAAGGCAGAGGGATCAGAATGACAATATAAACAAAGTTATAATAAAATAAAGGCCATTTGAGGATGCAGACCCTTGGTGTTTATGTGAGTAAATACAATGGCTTCTTTTGTATGCAGTGGGAAGGATGTTTAGTGACAAAGGAACATTCTGGCCAATGGATAAACATGATATGGCTCTGGTTTTTTTGCTTCCCTCATACCTAACTCCTTTTGGCGACTTCTCTTATTCTCATAATTGATTTATGACTGTCTATGAAAACAACTTGAAGCCCTCAGTTTAGGACATTTTATTGCTTTTGAATTGAAGTTTACATGAAAGGCTGAGGGTAGGAGTTTTGCAGTCATGTTACTGGCTACAAAAATAGGAAATAAGACTTAAGATGCTTTCAGGAACCCAATCTCCCAGATCTACCATTCATGTATGTCTTCTACATAGTAGCATGTCTTAGTAAAATACAATGTAAATGAGTAATTCACTGAAGTTATTATTTCACTAACATCAATAGCATTACCAACAACAGCATTAGTCTTGTAATGCCAAAGGAAATATCACACCTTAAGAAGAAGCTGTGTGAAAAGAAACTCAAACCGTGAACTCTCTGCCTCTCATGCACATTCCTCTGCTTTCTCATCTAACCTGCTGCTTTTATGACTCAGTGTTGTAAGGGGAAAATAGGGAGATTCATTGAAATATGTAAGAATTCGTATGCAAACAAACATATGCAGGTCACTTTTCTTAATAAGATTAGATTGAAGCTAAACAATGGATAATAACATTAATCTATGATCAAATTGCAGAAAATCTGTTTTATGTGAACATGTTAAACGTATTCCTATCTGAAATATATTACTATGACAGTTGTCACATTTCACAAAGATAATGACTCAAAGCCTTAGCTGCCTTTTATCCTGTTTCCCTGTTGCCCTGCTTAGGAACTCTGAAACAAACCCCCAAAGGAACCTTACTCAGTAGTTAGCAGTTTAAACTGTGACCTGAGTGCTTTTTGTCAGTCTCCTCACCTGGGCTCCAGCTGCCTGTGATTCTCCACATTTTTCATTCATTCATTGCCCTCGAGGCTCTTCTTAAGAGGCCTCCATCGATGCTTCCAGGACACACTCCCTTGCTCAATCTGGTTTCTCTCTCATTATCTGACCCTTGTAGTGACACTTCATAGTTATGAAGAGATTCATCTGAGAGGGACTTTTGTTGTCGGTGTGAGCTAAGAATCAAATGTAGCTGCTGAAAGACAAAGGGCATTCAGATGAGCACTGCCACTATTGTCGAAAGCAAAGCTACTTCAAATACTGTAGAAAATAATAGAGCTCTAGACTTTCAAAAGCTTCGGTGTTCAGAAATATGAGATTGTGAAATGTCCTCCTAAATACTTGTGATGACTAAATGTGAAAGTTTGGAGAACTGCAGCTTCTCTGGCCTGACCTTCAAACAGCTGCTGTCAGGTTAAAAAAAAAATAAATAAAAAAATTAAGTGCTAACTTGCCTTGTGTTGGTGTTTGAGACTTTTTTTTCTGCTTTTTGGTGTTTATGAAATCTTGTAAGTCAAGTTTTGTGATGAGATTAATGGACTAGTAAGAAAACAGAGAGCTCATTTTATTGATTATATGAAAACTTGGACAGGAATGGAGGCCCCACATGAACCTACCATGAACCCTGAAATAAACAGAGGTCGCAGGAGAATCCCTCAGATCCGAGACAGGAATGGAGGCCCCACCATGACCTGTCTTGTACCCAGAGAGAAACAGGGGCTTTGATAGAACTACTTGTGATGGTGCCCTAACTTGCCTAAGGCAGTCATCAGAACTGTGAGAAAATATATTATTCTGATTGCCATGCATTCTACCATAAGTCACACAGACTGTTATCTGCTTTGCCCAGGTGAAAAACTCCCTTTTCTCCCTATTATCCAATGCAAACCCATGCTCTAACGCTGGTTATAAATATTTTTTTTCTGCCTGGAGTAATATTTAAGGAAAAGAAAAAAAAAAGAAAGAAAGAAAAAATAGCTGCAATTCTTTTATTTCAGGTCACTGCCACATTACCTCAGTAAAACCCATCCTTCCTGTTCTGCTGGCACATCTGCAACTTAGGCTGGGCCTTTTTGGCTTCCAAATCAGCTCTGCGTTTTTCATAAAATATATCACTTACTAATTATGTTTATTATTGATGACAAAAAGAAATACAAAGGAAAGGACATGACTGCTCCAAGCACTGATCTGTGCCATGTGAGGAGGATGTGTGGTATGGGAGAGGGGAGAGAGGGGAACCAGCTAGGAGGCACCAAAGAGATTAGACCAGGTAAAATTGTTGGATTACATAGGGAAAAGCAGCTGGGGGGGGGAGGGCAGCATAGGCCCTGGACTGAAGAATTCATGGAGGGGGCAATATTTGCCAGAAAGGTTTACCCTATAACAGGTAGGGCCTGAGGGACTATAGGGAGAACCTGGCAGCCAGGTCTGCTTTGATATGTTAAATAGGCATCTCAGCCAATTGTCCCAGATTTGAACCTAACAATTATTAAACGTATTACATGACCACTAAACTATAGGACTCACATGTCAGTAGTTCTTTGCATTGTTTCCTCTTTCCTGATGTATCAGAAACACCTGTAAGAGAATAATTTCTTTTTCTTCGTAATTAAGTAGCTTAACTGGGTTAAGTTTGCTTGAATTGAGAACTTTTTTCTGATGATCACAATTTATTATTGTAAAGATATAATTTTTATTTCAATATCTTTTTCTCTGCTTTCATTCTTTCTTTTCCTTTTTCTTTCTTTTGACTTTTCATATCTTTTATAATCAAAGGCAGAGACATGGTTCATTTCAGCTTCTCTGTTGCCAAACCATGGGGGTGGGAATGCTTCAACTTCTGGGTCCTCTTGCTGTCATGACCAGGGTATAAAGGTACCTGCTTCACTTCACATTATCCATGTATTATCTTTGTTCCTCTTAATCTTGACAGATTTGACATTCTTATGCCTGGCTATGAGAAGGAGGTCCTTGATTTCCTCAGTTTTCTGAGGCACAGTGACGGGTGCTTAGAGCTGGAGACTGCACATGGACAAGAACAGAAGAGAACTGAGAAAGCTTTACTTCATTATCTTGAGCATTTTATTTTTAATTTGCATTAGTGTTAAAATCATGTAAGTAACTCGTTTAATATTTTTAATCTCCTTTTGCAAAGTCATAAAATGTAACTTAAATAGACTATTTCTTTACGAGTATTGCATTTTCTTTGTCCTAAAAAGCCGTGTGTGTGTGTGTGTGTGTGTTAAATCTGAGATTATCATCACAAATCACTTATATTACAAATAACTATATCTGTGATATATCTATGATACCAGAAAAGTCCTTATTTGTAGACCAAGTTTCTGCCCCTCTCCCCTAGTCCCACATGTTCAGTACCAAATAAACACACAAAGGCTTATATTAACTGCTTGGCTGGTTTTTATTGGCGAGTTCTCTCTCTTTATTATGAACCCATTTCTAGCAATCTGTGTGTCTCCACAAAGTCTTGGTTTACCAGTGATGTCTGAGGCCTCTTTCTTCCTTAGTTGCTACATGGTATCTCCTCTGGTGACTCACTCTCTGTATTCCTCTTCCCAGCATTCTCCTAGTCTGATAGCACTGCCTATACTTCCTGCCTGGCTACATCCTATCTGTCTGTTGGCCAAAACAGCTTTATTAATGAACCAATAAGAGAAACATATATTCCCAGCATACAGAAGGACATCCCTATCACTTATTTGTGTTTTTACTTTGTGATACCTATATGTTACCTACTTGGTAGCTCATAAATCTCCAGTTTTCAACCCAGATACAATTTCTTTCCTTTTCATTCTTATCCAAAGAGAAAGTCCATTTTATGCCACAGGGCTATATTAAAATGTCTTTTCAAAGATCATGCTTATATTATGTATACACCACCCATCTGTACTCTATTTTTTTCTTTGTATTAAGGGATTTTTCTAAAACACCTGTGTGTGTTTCATATAGAACGTTCACTTTCTTTTTGTATAGTATAAAATGTTTTCTGTCAAGTAAGTAGGTGCATGTAAAATAACTGAAAGTAAATTCAAAGTGTTCCTACTCATTCTGCTTTAATACTACTAATTCACTCTACCTTGATTCTGTTTCATCTGCTTTTGAGAATTCTAGCACACAAAACTTGCCAACTATTTGTCAGTACATTTCACTCCTTTTATTTCCATTCTTTTGTGAAGGCTCATTTTTTCTGAAACCTTCTTTTCATTCCATTATGAAAATGGGTTTAAGAGGTTTTAGCTGCACGTGTATTCTACTGTGGTCTCAAGTCCCTGCCTGAGTGTGAATTAGATACTTAGAGAAGAGTGCGAGCATGTGAAGGACACAGAATGGGACCCGCATACTTCAGAAGCCTGTTTCCTAAGGACTTGACTTACTTTAAGGAGAAAAAAGGCAGAATAAAGAAAAGTATCCTGAGAGATTATCTGCTTTGCTCTCTGCCTTCAACAGTTGGCTATCAATGTATCTGCAGGACAGATACATTCTTATGATCATTCATATGTATAATGTTCATGATTCTTCTCTGCAAACTCATGCAGCATGTGAGAATGCTTCACAGCTCCTACTCACTAGTCCTCTTGGCCTATAATGTTCTGTTCCTTGTACATACTCACATGTAGATATTAAATATTTTTCAATACTCAACTATTTCTGTGAGTTTGCTGTTCTATTCAAAGTATAAAGGACAGTCAAATTCTGGTAACATATACTATAAACAAACTCTGTGAGGAATGTGAGATTCTGTCTGCTTCTGGCATTGGAGCCTTGATGCTTGAAATATATATATGTGTATATATATACATATATATATATATACACACACATAAACATATACACATATTTTTATTCATTTAAAGTGGCAAGGATTATATATACGTGTATTGTATGTATATGTATACATGCAATATTCATATACTAACTACCTCATTAGTTTGCTATAAAGATTAGATGAATGGAAATATGTGAAAATATTGAGAAAACCACAGATACATTTCAGTTGTGAGGCCTCTCTTTTCTCCCATTTTTATGGTGCATACTGAATTTTGTTTGTGTACCTATTGCTGCATCTGGAGCTTTAAGTCTTTGACTGCTTGCTTTGTCTATTTTTTTTTAACTGTGTAAATTTCCTACAGTGATTTGAAGTTAATATTTATGCTTTGGTTCTATCTGAAAAGCATAACTCAGAGCAAAATGTTAACGTCTAGTTTATCATTTGTGATTATATTTGCTTCAAGTATGAAAGCCCAGCATATTACACTCTAGACTATAGAGTAATGAGATGACCTATACTTCAAATACAGGTCAACCATATCACAAATGCATCAGTTTGGGAAACCGGGACCGTCATGATTCCTAAAGGACAAGAATGTCTATTACTCAAGTTTAAATATTTTGAGCCACTGCCCAGCGCTGTAAACATGATAACCTATTATTCTAAGATGTAGCCAAGTTTTGTCTGAATATTCCTCAGATCACATCAAAAACAATTTATGTAATGCTACAAATTAGAGTTAGATATAATGAAAAGAAACAGATTAACATCTAAGATATTTAGATAAACAAATGTTTACTATTACTTTAAGAAGTATTTATTCAGTATATGTTGTCACTATTAAAATATCATTATGTTCATAATTTTTGTGGTGTGAAGAATTGAACCATTCTATTTTAAAGAGAAAAGGAAGCTTCTAAGGCTTAGGCCACTCAAGAAGTTATGAGATTCACAAGGAAGTATGTTGATCATTCAATAAACAATTGCCAAAGAGACTGGACCATGATGTTCATTGGGTTTGACTGCATGTTACATTGTTAGCTTCAGTGATGCATCTTTTCGGAGTACTTGCTCATCCTGGAGTAGGATTTTCAGTGACATAGCTGCAATTAAGTAGCCCTTACTGAGGTGAGTAACCCCACTAAACCATTAGTTCACTAGGCCAAATGGGTGGAATCACTTCCTTGGACTGTTGTCAGTACTTTATTTTAATAATTTTTCATACTTTTGAAGTTTCATACATTTATATAACATATATTAATCATATCCATCTATTACTAAAATTTTCCAAGTACTCTAGTACCTGTTATCCCTTATCCCCCATGACTTTATGTTCCCTATTATTATTATTATTATTAATTATAACTGGAGGCCAATTATTACTCTCCTTATGTACCCATCTGTGTGATGATAATTTGGCATATGAACAAACTACCACCTTACATAATCTCAAAGAAGAGTACCTTTCCCTTTTTCAGCAGCCGTTTCCTGTCAGTTTCCTTTTGCCTTGGAATCTCCAATAGGGGTAGGATTTCATCTCTGTAACCACTCTGAATTTATTAAGGAATTTTGGTTGGTTTTGCCTTATGCTATGCAGGTCTCGTGCAGGTAACCACAGCTACTATAATTTTATTCATGCCAGACATGTCATGTCTTGAGGCCAGTATTTCACAGATGTCTTCAACAAGCTCTACTTCTCACATTCTTTCTGCACTCTGCTCTGTGACCTCTGTAGGCATTATATAAACACAGCCGGACATTAGGTGTTATATAAATTAGCATTTTGACCAGCTGTAAGTTCCTATAGTAACAACTGTTTACTGTAAAATGAAGCCTCTCTGGCCAAGGCTGACTGCATCACAAAACTATAGTTATATACATAACTAGAATGCAAGTTGGCCACAAGATCAATTAGTGAAATAACAACTGTAGGTTTCTTGCTCATTGGTAACCTATGATATCTAGTCATAAGATATTTGTTGTTGTTGTTTTGTTTTTTCTAGGTTTACAGGACTTGACATGAAATGTATCCTATGGAACTGGCCTCATATTCAGTAAGAAAGCAGTTGGTTTTCCCATCACCAACATACCACTATTGTATCAGAGAGTATGTTTTGCCAGTCAGTCAATATTGTTTGATGCAGGATTTGGTGCTAGGTAAGAACATTAATATTATTGTCCATTAGCAGCCTGAATAGCACCTTCCACCATTATGCAATATAGCCAGAGTAAGTTTAATTTCTCTGTAATTTTCCCAAAGTAAATAGTGTTTTAGGTCATAAGGTGTTACTTCCCAGTTATGGCTGGAAAGCAAAAGTAGTGATGATGGATTTGTTATTGTGAGTGCCTTTGAGGTCTTCCTGACCAATAACTCAAAGGCAGGAATTGTGAATTGTGTGCTGGCCACTGAGGTTTACACTAGTAAAATGTCTTCTGGGAGGACAATCAACCACCTAGGCAGGGTGCTTCTGTTCAAATTATGTGTCCCTCTCTGTCTCTTCTCCACCCCCCTCCCCTGTGTTCATAAACTCGTGTATTTCTAAGAGGTTTCTTCACCTATACAAGGTTTTGATCAAGTCGTCCCTACTTTTTCCTCCATATCCCAATCTTCTCACTTAACCCTTCAGTTCTCCCATTCACAATTTATGCCAACAGCAACCCTCTATCATTCTGAGTTTTTGCATTTGATTAGATTATAGCTTCCCTCACAGATTTTCCTGTACTTTTAATTGTGATGAAATTTTCCAATACCACTGAACTTCTCACCCTCTATTCATCTACATGAGTGAGCCTTTCTGCTTAAGTCTTATCCTCATTTGCCTACATTTTCCTTTCTTCCTACTTTAAACCATCTGTTCTAATGATGTTTTTTCTAGTTCCCTAGCTTCTATGTATTCTCTGGGTCAAGCATAGAAATTAAATATGCAAACTAGACTCTACATATGAGAGAAAACTGAGGTGCTTGTTTTCAGTTTCTGGGGACAAGGCTCATGTGTATAATTTGAACATCATGTGTTTATCAGAAAAAATATTTATTTTTCTTTTAAAGATGAATAATATACCCCCTGATCTATAGTCTAGCAGTTTCAGAGTATCAGCTTTTGTGTGGAGTTATTCAATGAATTTAGAGTTGAATTTTGAGCAAGGTTAGTGGCAAGGGTCTACTTATTTTCTTGCATGTGGAAATCTAGGTTTCCCAACAACATTCATTGAAAATCTGTCTTCTCTCTAATATATATTTTTGGGTGCTGAAGTTATATGGATTAATATCAAGGCCCTCTATTTTTTTCCATTTAGATCAATATTCCTTTTCGGGTCATTGTCATAATGCTTCAACAATATGGGTCTACAGTGTGATTTGAAATAAAGTAACATATTATTTCAGGATGGCAATTTCAAATTTTGTTCTTCCAACTTGGGAATGCAGCATCAGAGATACTCCCATCTCCTAATTCTTCACTGTCTTTCCTTAAAGTTTAATCTTATATAATATACCTGACCCCCGGGGGGGGAGGAGTGTCTGGCTTATTCCTAAGAATTCAATTCATATTATTGAGTCTACTGTGAATGGTAATGTTTTCTTGATTTCTTTTCTAGTGTGTTTGTCATTGGTATAGTGGAAGGTTTCTACTGGGTCAGTTTTTTATCCTCTTAATGGCACCATAAATAAAATACACCTAATGACATCAACAAATCATTCCACACAAACATGGAAAAATACATATTCTTCCCAGAAGTCCACGGTACTTCCTCAAAATTTGTTCACATATTGAGAGACAAAAGCAGTCAACAAATGTAGGCAGATTGCAATAGCTTATTATATTCTAGCTGATCTCCATGGTTATAGAAATAAAGATTCAAATCACTCACAGTAAAATGAAGGACAGGTTAAGGGTGTCTACTCTCTTGACTTCTGCTTACAACAGTGCTCAAAATCTTAGCTAGAGCAATAACACTGGAGGATAAAATTAAAGGGATACAAATAATAAACAGAATTTAAAAATCCCTATTTTCCAAAAATGTAACTCTACAAATGAAACGATGACAATTTTATTGATTACCCCACTTTGTATGAAGAGTCATACAAAAAGATGTAGCATAGATAAATTTTACTAAGCTTGTACAATTACAAAAGAGGGTTTTGTTTTGTTTTATATGAAATAAAGTTTATAAGGACTTGTTGAAACAAAGTTAGATTAAAAATATTTAAAATATGTGAGTTTTGGATCCTAGAGAGGATGCCAAATTTTTGATATCACTATAAGAAGACATAACATTCTCCTTTTCTCCAGGCTTCTTTAAATATGTGTCAGTTTTGCTTCTCCCATCTTAACAAAGGACAAGAAACAAATGTGAATATGTCTTGAATTTCCATGTGATACACTTGTCCAATCTCCTGAAATCTGAGGCCTGGTAAACACAGTTGACTTCAAGAATACTTATACTGAGTATCATAAGACAAAGGCCTGTGTCATACACTGAGGGATAATTAACTCTTGGTTTGATTATTTACATCCTGTTGTGTCACTAGTTATAAAATAAACAAAATCTTTTCCTTTCACCTACATATTTAAGGTTGTAGCAAATTAATGTTTTGAAATTTTATTAGTTATTCAATTATTTCTTACAATGTAGGCTTATCATTTCTCAACTAATTCTATATGGAAACCTAGTACATGCCCCTTCAACTTTGTGTCCTTTCATTTTGTGTTTCTTCTGTTCTTTCATTCTTTGTTTCTTTCATTCTTTCTTCTTGCCTCCTTCCTTCCTCCTTTTTTCTTTTCATTCTTTCTCACCTATTAAGTCTACTTTGTGATGCCTATAAGTTACTGGATGTGTGACCTTCCCTGAAGCATGTTATACATACCAGGGGGAACATTCTTAAGGAAATCCAACTCTTGCTCTCCCAGCAGTCATTAAATTTATTAACAGCCATCTGGCTAGAATTTAGAGAAATTTTTCCTGTCTTGAACTTATTGAGGGCTTGTGCCTGCTATCACAATAATTGTAATTCCATAAGTATCGCTGCCATGTTTCACCTGCAAGGCACTGGTTTCTTTTATTCATCTATTGCCTCTAGCTCCAAAAGTCCTTCTTCCCCCTTGTCTGCAGTGACATGAGCTGTGGGTAGAAATGATGGGATACAAATTTCTAATTTAAGGCTCAACATTCTATCATTTGTTTATCTCTATAAGTGGTCCAGAGGGGCTCTTGTACTAATCATCGCTAACTATAAATAGCTCTTCTGTGAAGGCATGGATTTTAAACAGAGAGTTCTATAAAACAAACAAACAAATAAATAAAATTTGTTGTAAAATGTCAAAAAGTGATCAATATCCTTAGATATCAGGAAATGCAAATTAAAACTACTTTGAGACTTCCTTTTTACCACAGTCAGAATGAATAAGATGAAAAACCTAAATGATGACAACTACTGGAATGAATGTGGATAAACATGTAATATTCCCTCCTGGTAAAAGTACAAATTGATGCAGTTACTGTGTAAATCGGTCTGAACCTGCTTGAAAATAACAAAAATGTATCTACCAGATGATTAAGCTATACTAGCAGGTATATCCTCAAAGGGATACATATCCTGCTATAAAGGTGTCAGTTCATCCATGCTTATTGCTGCACCATTAAGAATATACAAGAAATGATTTAATATTTCATCAGCCAATTAATTACTAATACAAATGGAATAGTATTACACAATGGATATCATTCATGGAATAAGAAAAACAAAGTTATAAAATTCAGTGGTAAGTAGATAAATGTGAATATATTAGTTTGGAGTGAGACAACCAGAATTGGAAAGACATAAAATGTTTACTCTCATTTTCAAATGTTGACCTTGCTTCTTCAGATGCATATGTTTCCTTTGAGATACTCATATTGAGATCATTAAATTTGTAAACTTCTGTTGGCAAAGGGAGCTTTCCACAGAGGTGATAGATAAGAGTGGTGTAAACCTTAAGGGGATTAATGAGCAGGAATGGTTGACCTGGGTTAGTGGATGTGAGGGCAGGACAGAGGTGATATCTGGAGGGATAATTAACATTAAATATCTTTCAGGGAAAGTCACATTAAAAACTACCTATTACCATAGAATCTGTCTAATACATATGCCTTACTTACTGTTCTATTGCTATGAGGAGACACCATGACCAAGATAACTTATAAGTGCAAGCATTTGTTTGGGGGGCCGCTTACACCATCAGAGTGTTATTCATGGCAGGGAGTGTTGTGACAGGCAGGCAGGCAGGCATACCTCTAATGCTTCCTAAACAGTCGACCCACAGTGAACAAAATACTCAAATATATGAGCCAATGAGAATACACACACACACACACACACACACACACAGACACACACACACACACCTGAAAAACATGCAAATATACACAAATGTTTAATGGAATTGCCCTTTAGATGCTTTCAAATGTCCAGCCCTAGGACATTTTACACTTGTAGCAGCCTGTTGAAATATTTGCAAATATTTGTTAATATTTTTAATACAATTTTAAATTGGTTTTATACGGAGGGATGCTTTGGTATTTCAAATGCATTTTAATAAGGAGAGGACATATTATTCACTGGAAATGCCTTGATCTGCCAATGTAAGCAATGAGATAAATTTAAGTAACAATTAAAAAATACACATCCAAAAAACTGATTAAGGTCCAGGGTTCAAAAAAGGAATCCTCTCTTCATTTATATTCAAGAGTAATTACTTTACAAGATCCCAAGCATGATAGGAAAACAAGTTTCCTAGTACTGAAGACAGAATTTGTTCACATTCTGCTACTGATGTAGCAAGGCTGGGCCCACTCTACAGTCTTTGAATATACAATATTATAGTCACATTGCTTAAGGATGTGTGTTGTGAGCCTTGGAAAAGTCTCAGTAGGTAAGAGAACTTTCTGTAAGAGTATTGTATTTAAATCTCTAGCATCAGTGTCACATGCCAGGCATTGACTCCTTTACCTCCAAAAGCAGTACTAGGGGAAGGCCAGAGCCAGAAAGATTGTTGGAGACAAACCATGGCATATCCCAATTTGGTGAGAGATCTATGTCAAGGAAACAAGAGGAAGAGACATTCTATCCTCCTACGGTCTCCACATAAGCACATATATATAGATAAACCTATATATAAAACATTGACATACACAAATAAATAAAATGTATTTAAAATGAATGTGATTTTGAAACACAACTACGTGAGTTCAAATTTGTTTTTAAAGGTGATTTTCAAATAAGTCTTGGGTACTTAAAATTATATAATTTTGGAAGCACATATTGTTGGTGCCCCTGCTTCTTCATTTCTACAAGGATCATAACAATAGGGCAAGCCCTTCTAGAAATTTTTGAGCAGCTTATATAATATATACTCTTTGTATGCAGCCAATTTAACATAAGGACACAGGAAGTGTGTAATAAAGATGTATTAGTTCCTTTCTCTTGTTAGACCTAATCATCTGAAACTTGACAGCTGATGACATGAATGAATTCTGTCACACATGCGGGATTGAGAAATCTGAAATGAGATGAGACTACAGTCTTTCTAGATGCTCTAGGAAAAATCTTCATGTGTCATTCTCAAACATTCTCTGCTTGTAGGCACACCCCTGAATCTCTAGTCTTATTTAATTCACTCCTTGTCTTGGCACCTCTATAAAAATATTTCTGTTATGTGCCTAACCCTTACAGGAATATTTTTCACAGTATTTAGTGTGCATAAATGTTCATCTCAAGTGTCTTCTTTGTTAATCTATAGGCATACACTTTTTAAAATATAAAAACAATTATTTTTATTATTCTAGAAAGTAGGGCTTGACATATTTTGGTAAACATTGTTATTGGGACATCAAATAATGCATCACTACACTTGGTTTTTGAAAGAACTTCCTATTGCTGGCTATGTGTTCTTTATCCCATTATTTCTCAAAAAATGCCATTTCAGTGCTGAGTTCTTTAAACTAGGGATGTTTAGGTTGACTTTGGTAGCAGTCCACACTGCAGTTGGATTCTTTCTTCATAGAGCCAAAGTGGGCTTAATCTCAATCACTGTCAAGTAGCAGTCTAGCAGTCTGTCCTTTAAAAGGATGATAAATGGCAATTGCAAAAGACCCTTCTGTCCAAACACTATGACACTGCTGATTAAAATTGTGGAGTCTATTTTATACACCACAAAGTAAATCTGGCCTGCAATTGCAGCACTAAGGAGGATAAGGGAGAAGGGTTTAAGGTCAAAAGCAGACTGGGTTACTGACTGAGACCATTCCAAGAGCAGCCTGGGTTACACACTGAGACATGCTCTCAAAATTCTTAGAAACAAGAAAGCAGAAGTAGTGTTTATCAACAGAATCAGCCCACCAAGAACAAGAGCAGAGTTATAAAATGCAAATTTATCACAGAAAAATGTGATTCATTACTTCAGGATATATAGCCATTTTATTTGTGCTTTGACATTAGCTCTTCCCAAATTATATACAGTTCATGAATAAAGTTTCATCAAATTCCAAGTAATTTCATTTTTTTTTTTTTTTTTTTGCTATTTTACATCAGGAAAACTTTAGGCATAGTAATTTCCTGGTTTTGTATGTATGTATTATCATATGCCATGAGTCTACTTCAATCATTTCTATACAGACAAGTACATTAAGCTGTCAGCACTACTTATTAGATTAAAGCCATGATTGCCTTTGCATTTGATATTTTTGTCTTGAAGGCACAATTTCCTTACTGTTAAGACAACACCTGGACCTGTATTGAAGTTTTCTTACTTAAGTGCAGGCTCTTCCAGATTTTCTTTTCCTGCTCATGGGGAAAAATCAGGACTGAGATAAATAACAGAATATTCTGTACAGCAAAAATTCTGGAGGTAGACATCCTTGGTTCACACTCTAGCTTCACTTAATATTTGTGTAACTGTGGTTCAGAAATATCTTTCTGATATCTTGCAAACAGCTAATACTGTCTCAAGTTTCATACTTCTCTCAGCATTAGTATAAAAGATACATGGTTTCTAGTCCACTGCCCTCTAAAACAATTGAGGGCAGGGACCCATACATCAGGAAAATTGAACATTAGTCTTAATTTGTGAAACGCTGTGTTACAGTATCATCGTGCCACTTTAAACACATTTTATGCTTGGAGATTTAAGCCCTCATATTTGATCTTTTACAACTTTCCCCTCATACCTGTTCAGGGTGACTGCAACCCAGTCTTATAGTTTAGAAGTGAAGGCATAAGCTCCACACTGTAACAAAAGTGACCTCAGTCTTTGCCAGGGCAGCTAAGAGCAACAAGGGAAATATATCTTCTTTCTGACATTATAATGCAGTGTAGTGACCAGAACACTAAGAAGTGAGAGTATCATCTTTGTGCTCCCCTGGGAATTCCACTTGTCATGGCTGATCTTTATGTATATGTCACAGGAGATAATCATTACAATCAAGCCTTCCCTTCCTTTTCTCCACCTCCACTCCTTCACTGTCCTGGAATTATTCCACTGAGATTTTTTCCCTAAATGGTTTGCAGTTGTCTCCGACTCATTTAACCTGTATATATGGAACCAGTCTAGTGAAAGTAATTTTGAGAAACAGCGGTAGAGGTTTCAAAAAGTTAACAACACCCCTGTTCTGAAGACAGCAACCATGTAAGATCCACCTCAATTAACTAAGATGCTCCCATAGGGCCAGTTGGGCTCTGTCTTACACAAATGTTGTTAAACCAATCATGAGATATAAATGCCATAAATCAAATGTATATTAATATGCTGCTTTCAAGTTTGTAGAACACAATTGAAATTACAAAGGAGGATATATTTCTAATAAAATATTTGTTAAACTTGGGATATCACAGCATAAGCTAAAAAATCAGTGTATACCTGGAATAATCAAATGAAGGGCTTACCCTAAAGACAGGCCACCTTTCCTGGCTACACCTCCACTCTAGTTATGTAACCAAGAGCTGAATACATGCTTTATGCATCATCCTGATACATTGTTTATACAAATGAGAGACTATAAACAAATCCACTCTCAACTGATTAGTATTAAAAATATGACAAGTTTATAGTTCTTTAGTTAGATCTTAGCCACAAAAATGAGGCTTTCTGGGGTAAGATTGTACCTTGACAGTTCCAATGGAGACATGAAAACATCACAATGCTTAGTACTGCTCCATCAAAATCATGGAATGTATGTAGACCCATGTCCAATGGCTATCAGACTCTACCTGAATTATTTTCACTTATCACTCAGGGTTCCTTCTTGAAGAGTCACCTATTATTAAGTTCACAGTGCCTAACATATGAATTTCATAGTTTAAAACATAGTCCACTGAGGACTATTTTGTTCTTCCACTCTTCCATACAGATTTTAGAAGAAAACTGTCACTTGCTGCCACTGCCCATTATCATATGATGTTTATTGCACCTAGCCCACCTGAGGCATGAACAGCATTTGAAATTCTGATCATACTTGCTTTATCTCTTTCTCAACATGTTAAAAATCCAAAAGTTTAAGGCAAATTATTAAAGTTGAAAAATGTCTTTACACAAAAGGCTAGAGTTTTCAGAGCACATGGAAGATCTTCATTGGATATTGGGCCTCTTCACACCCAGATATTGCTAATATCACATGCTGCCAAAGAAAAAGGAAAGATACTGACTGTTGAAGCTTGGAAATGTTCGTCATTGTTACATGCAGCCTCCTGAGGCTAAGGGATTGACTAAACCATGATCTTTGAACCCAAGTCTATCAAATTAGAGAGTCATATACTTCAGTATTTTTGAACTGGGATAAGTGTTTCTTAGATAAACCACACAGCTATATTTAATACCCAATATCATTTTACAATTTGATTGTGTTTATTTCATATTTTTGTGGAAAATATGTTTTATATAATATATTCTGATTATAGTTTTCCCTCTTCAAATTCACCCCAAATCATCTTCACTCAAAACCTTAAGTCCCTTTTGCAATAACTCAGTAGGAAATAGACATACATTCAAGAAGAAGGAGGAGTATCGCAGTTTAACAAAGATCAGGATAAACAAATAGGCGGAATAGATGTTCATTCAGGGAAAAATAACTTACAACCTAGACAGATGAATACCAGCAAGTTCCACGGGATGCTCTCCTCTCGAGTCCTGCCAACCAGAGAGCCTTCCAGAGAGTGTTCCCCTGCTCCTCCTCAGACCTAGTTCCACAGGTCACTTCCACACCTGGCTCCACCCACAATGGTGGTCAGTGCCACAGAAGCAGACAAAATAAATATCTCACTACAGAGGAGGAGGAAGGAGACAGGGAGGGGGGAAGGGAGGGGGAAGGGGAGGAGGAGGGGAGGGGGGGACGAGCAGTGGGAGGAGGGAGGAGGGAGAAGGGGGAGGAAGAATAAAAACAAAAGAAACCTAACTAGGACAAAACAAAAACACTAACAGAAAAAAAAAACAAAAAACAAAAAACAAAACAACAAAAACAAAACAAAACAAGGAGCCAAGGAAAAAAGTACAATGAAATATATAAACATTAAGATATACACATTCACCCAAACAGAAATACCAAAAGATACAAAGTTAGAAATCATAATATATAAGCAAAAGAATAGTAAAGGGAAATCTACCCAGACAAAAGATTATGAGACAAAACAAAGTATCCAAATACCATCGAGTCCAGTTTGTGTGTACCCTCTACTACTGGGCATGTGGCTTGCTGTTAATTGTTGTTTATTTACACAATGAGACTCTATTGGAGAAAATTAGGTTTTCCTTTTGGAGATATTCAGAGTTATGAATGGCGGCTTGTGTCGACTTCTTCTATCAGTGCTGGAACCTCATTCATATTAGAACCATAAAGCTCCTATGTATGCTGCCATAGCCTCTGTGACTGCATTTGCCCATCAGTCCTATTATTTTCTGAAAGACTTGTTCTCCTGGTGTCCTCCATCTCCTCTGGCTCTTAAAAATCTTTCTGCATCATCTTCTTCAGAGTTTCCTGAGCCCAGAGGAGAAAGAATTGATGTAGACATCACATTTTAGACTCGCTATTCTAAGGACTCTCACACTTTGTACTTTATCTAGTTATGGTTCTCAATATTTGTTCCTATAAACTGCAGAAGGAAGTTTCTCTGATGCTGAATGAGCAGGGAACTGATCAGTGAGTAGAGCATATAGTCTTTAGAAGTCATTTTTTATTTATATCTTTTTTTTTTTTGTTCATGGATTATCTAGTCTCAGATACTTGACTACACAGACATACATTCCATCTCATGGAGGAATCTGATAGAAGTTGGTTACATGTACACCTTGAAATGATTGTGTTAAACAGGATTTTATTTCCTGGAGTCTAACTGAGGAAGCTCTCAATGACACCATGAATACAATGGTGAAGGCATGGTATTTCTCAAAAGAGAAATGGATGTTTTCTTCATAGTTACTAATGATTTCTCTATAAACAGCTGGATGTCTATTCAATTTTAGGCCACTGAGTACTTTCCAGGAAAAACAACAAAAATGTGTAGAAGGATATAAACACCATAGTACAGAAAAGCAAAATTGGATTGAGCAGATCAACAACTTTTGAAATCACTAAGAATATTCCTGGTGGTGAGGGTAGGCGCTGTCAAAGTGACAGAGCTAAGGTAGAATGGCAAAAGTTTTCTTCCTGGTTCTTTGTCCTTTCCAGTAAGAAAGTGCCAAAAGCTGAGTTCTTTGGTCCACTTGTGTATGGTGATAGATGATATGGGTCTATTTGCAATCTTCTACATCATGACATTCAGTTATTCCAGTACCATTTGTTGAAGATGCTTTCTTTTTTCCATTGTTCATTGTTGACTACATTGTCAAAAATCAGGTGTTCATAGATCTGTGGATTAAAGTCAGTGTCTTTGATGTGATTCCATTTTTCCACTTGTCTGTATTTTTGCTAATACTAAGTTGTTTTATTACTATAGCTCTATAGTAGAGTTTAAAGTAGATTTTACTTTATAATACAGGACTGTTGTAGCTCTTCTGGGTTTTTGGTTTTTCCATAAGAAGTTGGGTATTGTTCTTTCAAGGTCTGTGAAGAATTCTTTTGGGATTTTCATGGGAATTGCACTGAATCTGTACATTGCTTTTGATAAAATTGTCATTTTTATTATGTTATTCAGACTGTCCAAATGCATGGAATACCTTTCCAAAATAGCACTCCTCCACTACTGGTAGGAGTACAATCTTGTATAGTCACTTTGGATATCAGCATGTTGTTTACTCAGAAAATTGGGAATCAATCTACCTCAAGAACCAGTGATACCACTCTTGGAGATATACCTAAAAGATGCTTAACATAATGTAGTGAGATATTTACTTTGTCTCCTTCTGTGGCACTGACCACGCCCATTGGGGGGTGGAGCTATGGGCGGAAGTGACCTGTGGAAGGAGGTCTGAGGAAGAGCTGGGAAGGACAGGAGAGTATCCTGTGGAACTTGCTGGTATTCATCTGTCTAGGTTGTAAGTTATTTCTCCCTGAATAAACATCTATTCGGCCTATTTGTTTATCCTGATCCTTATTAAACCGCAATAACATACCACAAGGATACTTGCTCAACAATGTTCATAGCAGCATTATTCCTAATAACCAGAACTGGGAAACAATCTGGATATCCCTTAAACTAAAAAATGTGGTACATTACACAATGACAAAAGGTACAGAGAAAGAATGTTTAGAAGATGAAGCAAGCAGAGTAACTATGGAATTAAACTCCTCTTTTGAGTAAAATAACCAATAGCAGTGTTGCTAATTTATTTCTAAAGAAAAAGTCATTTCATCACTTTAAAATTATGTTTTAGTTGATTCCTCACTAGATTAATAATTTGAGGGTACAATAGTATTGTACCTCAGCTGCCTATTTTCCTGGTAGTAAACAATTGCCATCATTTATTAAATTAATTGAATTAAATATCTAGAAACATTTAGCACCATTCCATATTGAACAGGGGTCATCCTTGTCTCTGAAGCAACAACAAAATCATTGTTCTACTACTTTTTTAAAAATCTTCTGTAAGACAGATGACAGTAGGAAAATGTGCCTGTGGTTTTAATACCCTGACAAAGACAGTAGTTTGATCTCTTAAATGTTTGCCTTCATAATCCCATTACTCGAGCTGTCTTGTCAGACAGCTGTTGCCACCCATTGCTTATCAGCCTCTCAAGAGATGGTGTCTGGGTAGAGAAGGCTCCTTGACACTGATGGTTCAATCAGTGGGTCCTGGAAAGTGTCCCTTCTTACAAACAGAGACTTTTGCTCCAGTGCATTGTGCTGTTTGTTTTGCTTTGATAAAATATTATTAATATGAACAAACTGATAAAGAGGGGAATCCACTTAGCAACAGGAGCAAACATACCTTAACAATAATGCCAGGGCTGCAGAGGACATACAACAATTCAGGGCTTTAAAATACTCTCATTATTTCATGTTCATGATAAAATTGTAGTTCCAGAGATGACAGTTAAGTCAGTTTTCCACAGAAGGATCAGAACAATTCTGAGCATTATAAATCATACAGGATACATGTAAACTAAGTCTTTGGGGTTTTCACACTTTTGGCATCTCAGTAACTTTTGGTACATTATATATGTATGCATAAACTCAACGCAGTTAAAACTGGAATTCAAATTAATTTTTATTATCACTTATTACCTTGATATTCAGTATGGCAGTTCCTCAGGAAAATGGTAATCAATCTACCCTAAGACCCAGCAATTACACTCTTAGGCATATACCCAAATAATACACATTCATACAACAAGGACCTTTGTTCAACTGTGTTCATAGCAGCATTATTTGTAACAGCCAGAACCTAGAGCCTTCATCTAGTAGCTGAAGGAAGCAGAAGCAGACACTCATAGCTAGACACTGGCAGAACTCTTGGAATCCAGTTACAAAGAGGGAGAAGTGATGAGCAAAGGAGTCAGGACCAGGCTGGGAAACCAACATAATCAGCTGATGTAAACAGGGAAGGAAACGCCTTCTGGGAGGGATCATCAAAATCTGTTAAATCATTTGGAGTAGGGACTAGGCCCTCCCTCCCTCCTTTTTATGCACCAGGAATATGTCCTGGTTCCACTGTCAGAGGTCCCTTAGGCTGCCCAGGCCTTCTAACTGAGACTCAGGTTCAGGGTTCTGAGTCAGTACAATGCTGGTTCCCAGCTATCAATCTGGGGAGGGGTTTTTTAGCTTCCCCTTGTTCAGGTCAGCTGTCTCTGTGGGTTTCTATAGCCTGATCTTACCCCTATTTTCTTATCATTCTTCCCTCTCGCTCTCCACAACTGGATTCCAGGAGTTCAGCTCAGTGTTTAGCTGTGGGTGTCTGCTTCTGTTTCCATCAGCTGCTAGATGAGAGCTCTATGATGGCATATAAGCTGGTTATCAGTCTCTAAATAAAGCTGGATTTCATCAACAAAGAAACAGCAGAGAGCCTGAAACCTCATGGAAACTGAACAGCTGTCTATTGAGTTATAACTGGGTCAAGGAAGAAATAGAGAAGTTAAAGAATTCAATGAAAGTAAATGCCCAACATACCCAAGGTTATGGTTTATGATGAAATTGGTGCCAAAAGGAAATTTCATAGCAATAAGTGCCCGCATAAAAAATTTGGAGAAATCTCACACTAGCTACTTAATAGCACACCTGAAAGCTCTAGAACAAAAAGAAGTGAACACACCTGAGATGAACAGACTGCAGGAAGTAATCAAACTCAACAAAATAGAAACAAAGGAAACAATACAGAGAATCAATGAAAGTAGTTGTTCCTATGAGTAAATCAAGAAAAATAAATAAACCCTTATTCAAAGTAACTAAAAGGCAGAAAAATAATATCCAAATCAGCAAAATCAGAATTTACAGGGGAACATAACAATAACAACAACAACAACAACACACACTTACACACAGAAAAAATATCTAGAGAGTCATAAGGTCATAGTTCAAAACCCTGTACTCCACAAAATTGGAACAAATTTAGCAACCCAGGTGATCCAACATTCAAAACAGTTGAGACACCCAGCCTTACAGACTACAGCCAAGATTTCTGCATCTTCTTAGGATTCACAATAACAGTGCCCCCTATCCGCAGAAAGCAGTTTGGAAAGAACAACACCACCCAAATTCCAAAATATTGTTTATAAATGTTTGTTTTCAATTAAATGGGGTTGGTAATAAATGGTTAATGACCACAACCAATCTCTTTTAAAGGTAAAAAGGGGATTATGGTATAGATATGATTACTTTGTTTTGGAATGGACTTTCATTTTTTGATATAATTTGAGGTCAATTTTGTGATATGTATATTTCTCCTCTTGTTTAGGTATTGTGTTTATATAACTCATTTAGAAATGTAATTCCACAAAACCAGAAACAAGACTGTATCTATACCTAATTCATTAGAGTGCTTAAAGTTGTAGCTAGAGAAATAAAACAACTACAGCAAATCAGGGGGATACCAATTGGAAAGGAAAAGTCAAACAATTTTGTGTAGATGATATGATAGTATATGTAAGCAACCCCAAAATTTTTACTAGGTAACTCCTATAGGTGTTAAACACCTTTAGTCAAGTGGTTAGATACATGATTAACTCAAAACATTCAGTATCCCTTCTACATATAAATATCCCTTCTACATATAAATGATAAACATGCTGAGAAAAAAATCAGATAATCAATACCTTTATAATAGCTTCAAATAATATTACATATCTTAGGGTAACTATGACCAAGCAAGTGAAAGATCTGTATGACAAGATCTTCAAGTCATTGAAGAAAGAAATTGAAGATATCAGAAGATAGAAAGATCTCCCATGCACATGGGTTGGTAGGGTTAACATATTAAAAATGGCTACCTTACCAAAAGCAATCTACTTAGTCAAGACAATCCCCTTTAAAATCCCAACACAAATCTCTATAGATCTTGAAAAAAAAAAACCACACAAAAACAAAACCCAGGATAATTAAAACAATTCTGAAAAAATAAAACAAACAAACTCAAGAACTTCTAGAGCCCTCACCCTCCCTGATTGCAAGCTCTAGTATGAGTATGAGTATGAGCTAAAGTAATGAAAAATAAGAAACTTGTCATTGACATAAAAACAGATAGGTGGATCAATGAAATCAAATCAAGGACCCATAT
This sequence comes from Phodopus roborovskii, assembly GCF_943737965.1. Lineage (NCBI taxonomy): Eukaryota > Metazoa > Chordata > Mammalia > Rodentia > Cricetidae > Phodopus > Phodopus roborovskii. The sequence continues at coordinate 11,318,465 of NW_026126540.1, read as the reverse complement.
GTAAATTTACACATTCATGGATATCTGATTTTAAATAAAAAAAAAAACAAAATTATACATTGGAAAAAAGAAAGCTTCTTCAAAAACTGGTGCTTGCCCAACTGCATGTTGGCAGGTAGACGAATCCAAATAGATCCATATTAGTCACCCTGTCCCAAACTCAAGTTAATGTGAATCAATGACCTCAAAAATGTCCAGATGAATTGAATCTAATAGAAGAGAAAGTAGGAGATAATCTGGAATAAATTGGCCCAGGAGACAACTTCTTGCATAGGATACCAATACTACAAGCTCTAAGATCAACAATTAAAAAATCAGAACTTGTAAAACTGAAGTTTCTGTAAGACAAAGGACACCTCAAATTGAATAGAAGGGAAGGATAGAGAATAGGAAAAGATCTTCACCAATTCTACAATAAATACCAATGAATATTATAATCAAATTTTAAAAAAATGGGGCAGAGATTTAAATTGCGCACACTCAACAGAAGAATCTCACATGGCCATGAATCATGGAAGGAGATTTTCAACATCCTTAGCCCTCAGAGAAATAAAAATCAATGCCACTCTGGAATTCCATCTTATGCATATCAGAATGACTAAGATGAAAAACAAACATGACAACTCATGCAAGAGAGAATGAGGAGCAAGTTATTAACTCCTCCATTGCTGGTGGAGGTGAAATCGTGTGCAGCTACTTAGGAAGTCACTGTGTCATTTTCAAAAGACAAAAACAACAAAACAACATAAACAAAAAACCCCAGAAAACCTACCATAAGATCCAGATCCAGTTACACTGCTTTTGGACATATACCCAAGGATAATCAATAATACATACCACAAGGATACTTGCTCAACTCTGTATCAGCTTTATTTGTAATAGCCAGAATGTGGCAACAATGTAGATGGGGAAGGGAACATGAGCAACTAGGCTGAGAGGTTGCTGGGAACAGAGAGGCAAAGTACTGAAAGAGACTACTGGAAAAGGTAGAGCATTTCCGGGTCAAATAAAAACCTGGCACAAGGGAATCTCCCAGAAATCTACAAGGAAGTCACCAGCTTAGACTTCTAGCTACAGGGGATACGTAGTCTGAACTGGCTGTTCAGTGACCAGATTAATGTCTAGCCAAATTGTCATCAGTGAGGCTTCATCCAGCAACTGATAGAAATGATCAGACCCATGCCAAACTTTAGGTGGAGTTCCAGGAATCCTGCAGATGATTAAGAGAAAGCATTCTAGGAACCCGAGGCATCAAGAACACCACAAGAAAACTCACAGAATCAACTAACCTGGGCTCACAGGGGCTCACAGAGACTGAAGTGACAACTAAGGAGTCTGCATGGAACTCACATAGGGTCTCTGCATATATGTTATAGTTTTGTATCTTGGTTCTGTAGGACTACCAACAGTGGAAACAGAGACTGTCTCTGAATCTTTTGCAGACCTATGGAACCCCATTCCTCATATTGGTGTAACGAGAAGAGGTTTTTCCTCCCGCCGCCAGGTCTAGTCCTGCTGCTGCGCCGCCAGCCCGCCATTTGTAATGAGTACGGTTTATCCGCCTGCCGCTGCTGGTCTTGTCCCGCCACCACGCCGCCAGCCCCAAATAATACACAGAGACTCTGTATTTGATACAATACTGTTGGCCCAGTTACTTGTTTCTTATCGGCTAGCCCTGCCTTTAATTATTAACCCATTTCTGCTGATCTATGTTTTTCTCTTACCGGGGAGCCGGCGGCATACTGCTTTCTTCAGACTCTCCATCTTGGCTCCTTCCTACTTCCTATTTCCTCCTTGTCTCCTAGGCCCTCCTATCTTCCTTTCCTATTGGCCAACAGTGCTTTATTATTAACCAGTATGAGGAACATATACAGAATGACATCTCCCATCATATTGGGGTTTCTTGTCCAGCTTTAATGAATGGGGAGGTGCTTAGTCTTACTGTAACTTGATATATTAGGTCTTGATGATGTTTATGGGAGAACTGCCCCTTTTTTTTTTCCTAAATGGAAATGGAGGAGGAGTGTATTGGGGGTGGGAACAGAGAAGGCATGGGGAGAGGGACTGGGAAGAGAGGAGGGAGGTGAAATTGGCAGGGATGTAAAATAAATGAATACATTTGTTTTTTTAAAAAGTAAGAGTTAAATGTTTTGGTGGATTTTTACTCTAATTAGTATGTTGTTTCCGTAGGTCTTCTGAAGTTTGATTTGAATTCTGTTTTATTACATATAAAATGGCTATGCCAGCTTCTTTCTTAAATTCATTGATTGCAATATCTTTTCTCATTGTTTTAACCAGAGATGATGCGTATCCTTGATGTTAAAGTGTATTTCTTAGATTCAGCAAAAGAATGAACTCTGTTTTAATCCCCTTTGTTTATTCTGTGTCTCGTTCTTGGGAAATTGAAATCAATCATATACGTTTGCTTATTCTTATTATTTTGATATATATATATATATATATATATATATATATATCACATATCAATGCCATTCCCTATGGAGGGATACTCTTTCAGCATAATTTTCCATCTTTTGATCGGCTGTTTTGGGATTATTTACTCCTTGTGTTTGGTTGAGTGTGATTAACCTCTGTCAGTTGGAGTTTGCCTTTTAGCTTCTACTTTAGGGCTAAATTTAGACAGATATTGCTTAAATTTCATTTTATTATTGAATGTCTGAAACTACTTATTCCTTGTTTTCATGGTTGTAATAAGCCTCTTTCAGTTTCAGGTTTCCTTCTAGCCCCTTCTGTAGGGCTAGGTTCTCAGGAAGACATGGCTTAAATTTGTAACTTTTTTTGGGCATCTTATTTTCTCCATTTATTGTGTTTGAAAGTATTGCTGGGAATTGTTGTCTGGGGTGGTATCTATGGTCTTTTAGAGTCTGCGGCATATCTATCCAGGCCCTTCCAGCTTTTAGACTCTTTATTGAGAAGTCACGTGTAAATCCAATAGGTCTGCCTTTATGTTACTTTGTCTTTTCCCCTGGTACCTTTTAATAGTCTTTCTTTATTCCATACATTAATGTTTTGATTATGTACCCACCATGTCTGCAAATGGTATGTTTACCTTTGTTGCTCTGGGCATATCTTGATTTTCTTCAGTTTTGAAAGGTGTTTATTTTTTCCTTATATAAAATTATTTGTTTTTAATTACTTTCTTTTAGCAGTTTGAATATGTTTTCCCATAGCCCTGGGCCTCCATTATTTGCAACAACACATTTACTTGTCATTTATTTGGTTGTCCTTTTTATAATAGAAACCTCATGTTTCTCCAGTGGCTGATTTTTCTGTCACTGTCTTTTTTGGAGTGGTATGGGTATATGTGTGATATGCATGTATGCATATGCATGTTTTATTGTGTGTGCAAATGTATGGGGGGCAGAGATTTATATCAGACATCTACATCCTTATTTACTCTCTTACTTTTTATAGAGGACAGACTCTTGTTAAACTGGAAGCTTGTTCACTCAGCAAATCTAGCTAGCCAACTTGTTCTAAGGATCCCTGCATCTGCTTCCCATGGACAGGATTACAAAGGAGCAGGCATGCCTGTCCACTATTGGGTATGTCAGTGCTAGGTATCCAAATATTTGTCTTTATGCCTGCATGGAAAGCACTTTACCCGGCATCATCTTCCCAGCCCCTGTAGTGGACTCTTAGCAGATTTGTTCTGCTGTGTACAAGCATGGACAGCTTAGTATTTATAAAGTCTGATGTTATCAAACTTTTTGAATATGCAAGTAAATGTTTTTCATTAAATTTGTTACATTTTCAGCTGTTATTTTTTGTCAGATTTTTCTCCCTTTTCATTTAAGTTCATTATGTATATTTTGCTATTTGAGATTTCCATTCTTTGATAAAGTTTTGTTTTGCTTTTTTAAAATGGTCAACAGAAAAACACAAGTCTCACTTTAAAAATGGATAATAAATAAGAAATAGTTTATTCTGAAACAAACTATGAGTGTCCTTAACCCAGGAATACAGATTTAAGGTCCCTAAATTCCTTAAGCAATCACTTTATTTTTTACTTAAATCTTTTTTTCTTTCCTTTTTTTAAAAAAGATTTATTTACTTATCATGTATACAGTGTTCTGCCTGAATGTATGTCTGCAGGCCAGAAGAAAGCATCAGATCTCATTATAAATGGTTGTGAGCTACCATGTGGTTACTGGGAATTGAACTCAGAGCCTCAGGAAAAGGAGCCAGTGCTCCTAATCTCTGAGGAGCAATATCTCCACGTACATAAATTCCAAGTTTAAACTTGGAAGTAGTTTCCCAAAGTTTTGAAAGTAACAGAATACATGGGTAGAAGACGGGCATTGGTGGCACACACCTTTAATCCTGGCACTGGGGAGGCAGAGGCAGAGGAATCCCTGTGAGTTAGAGGCCAGAATGATCTGCAAAGCTACATAGAGAAACCCTGTCTCAAGAGCAGGTTAGGCCAAGTGAAGAGATCTCAGATAGAGGCCTCATATCTTGTCATATGACATTCTTAGCCCTCTGACTCACAGAAAGCAAAGGTATTCCTAAATTAATACATCTCAAACAGTTTTTTATTTATTTTTTTTATCTTGTAAACATAGGATGTTAGATCAGTCACAGAGGTGTACAAGGAATGGCTGTGGAGAGGGCCAAAAATATCCCAAGATAAATTGTAATTAGTCTCTGGATCTGCAACATTCCAATCTCTCCAAATTACTAAAGTTTCAGTCGCTTATTAATCCATGGCTGACAGAGCTCAATAGAAATCCCACCCAAGCACTGAAATACCACTGTGTCTCACGTAAACTGGGGCTGTCTTCTCCCAATTGGTATCTCCTGTCATGAATTATTATTATTATTATTATTATTATTGCCATTTTTTTATTTTTTAATACCTCCTCCCACCCCTGCCTTGCCTCCTCCTGCAGGGAGGTGATTTTTTATTTTTTACAGTTGTGCAAGTTTTGAATTCCAGTGTCAGTTCATTTCCCTTTCAGCTCCATCCTTTTTAGTGATATCTCCTTTTGACACAATGTTCTATTATTGACTTATTTAAACTCTCATTGCCTCAGCTTCAGGGACACCTATGCAATGACTGCTTTGTGCTTCCCTGCTTGTTGCACCTGGTCCCCCTCAAAAGTATTGTACTGCTCATTTTAATCTTTTCCAGGTTTTATTTTCCCTGTGTTTTTATATTTTCCTTTGTGTTAAGGGAAATTATTCGATACTATGGAAACTCTAAAATCCAACAGAGCATCCTAATGACTGCTTATTTGTTTATAGAGGTTTAGCTTGACTTTTGAGTGAAATCTAGTACCTGCAAACCTTAAAGCCTTCAACATCAGGACTCAGTGGGAGCAGCCTTGACATTTTCATAGTTACCACAGAATGAGATTAGCTAGCAGGGTTCTTTTTTCATAAAAGTGCTATGTTAAGATGTCTTTGCCTGTAGGTATGATGTCCAGCTGCTAGGCTACACTGATTGCTGGCTACTTTTGGTATTGTAACAGTACCCTGGGTGGTAAATTGTTCTATAGTCTGTCCAAATTGAATTTCAGCCCCTCTGCAAGGGTAGCTTTTGAGGCTTATCTATTCACTTCATTCTGACACTAAGAGTGGTCTTTCCAGCAGTCCCTTTACCTGATTCTCTTCAGTAACAGTAACTGGCATTGAATTTATCTATCAGCTTCCAGTGCCATATGTATAATGATATCCTCATTGCTTTGAATAGTGCCCATGTGGTTTTCATTACACTCAATTTCCAGCTGATTTTCAAGCTGATGATTGACTTCTCTGTTGTACAATTCACTTCTCTTAAACAAAACATGGGCGCTGCTCTGAAAGTGTGGATGAGTAGGATTACTCAGTTTTAAAAGAGATACTCTCTCTCCAAGAGAACAAAAGCAAACTTAAGTTGTCATAGAAACCAGTATTCTGACTGACCTCTCCTCCCAAGAACCCCCACCTTTCTAATATGTTGATGTTTTCCATCTTTTCCAGTCTTTTCAGCTGACATGAGTATATTATCATCGCTGTTAGTTCACTGCCTCATTTCAGGTGCTATTGATATCCGTATATGCAATTTAAATCATGTAGGAACTTTGTCCAACTTGGCCAATAGTTTGTCCTGTATTAGATATAAGAAACAAGAAGTTCATTTTTATTTAATGAGTTGCCCAATCTTGCTTAACATGGTGACATTCAGGAAGTAGAGACAAGAGTATTACTGCAAGTTTAGAGCCAGCATGAGATATTTATAGTGAGAAATTTGTCTGAAAAAAGGGAAAACTTAATTCCTTCTGGCAGAAGATGACAAAGCTATACACAGCAAAGCTAAGAGGAAGCCTAGCAGTTGACATTCAATAGCACTGTGGTGTCATGTCTGGTAAGAATCAAATAGATTTGTTTTTCATATCATTAGTTAATTAATGCCTTACGCTATTATTCACATGACTTATTTCAATTGCCTTTTCACTATTACTGAAAACTAATTAGAAGTGGTCTATACTATGGTCTCCCTTACCTGGGCATGTGAAGTTTGTCTACCTCCAGAGCTCCTTTTACCCCATTACTTTCTGCACTGTATCATTTTCTTCTATATTTAACATCATAAATATGTAGTTTTTACAATTTAACAGATACTTGAAAGTAATACTGGATGAACAAATGAAATGAACAGAGGAGGCCATGTCTATTCCTAAAATGCAGAGAGAAAAAAAAAATGTTTTTTGTGATATGAAGAATCAGCAGAGATAAGGAGTGAGAGGGAGGGAAAGCAAGAAACAGGCTAGGAGAAGGGAAGCAGAAGCCTGGTTCCTAGAAGGAAGAGCTTTAGGGTAAAGATAGGGTGAGAAGTTTTGGGAGGAACCACAGGTACTGAATGTTGTGGGAAGAGCTGGCCAGCATCTGATTTAATATGCTAATAGGTACCACAGTAAGCAATTGCCCTGGATTACTTTGGGAACTAACAAATATGTCTGAAAACAAAATTCTACAACAGTGGTAAAAATAGTAACCATTTTAAAAGCAAAGATTACATGCCTGAATTTTCAGAGAAAATATATCTTTGTATTGCACTATAATTATTAACACATTTATTTATTTTTTATTATAATTTTTGAAGCAGTATTATTTTAGGGTTGGTGACTTTTAGTCAAATATTTTTATAATAATGTGACAAAATACAAACAAATGAAGAAAATGAGCTACATATAGAAGGTGAGAACGGGTGGAAATGGATAACACTATGTGCAGTTTTACGCACTTTAGTAGATGTAAGAAACAATTCTTCATCAAGCAGTGATAATGCCCTTAAATAACATTAAACACATCTTCAGCACTTTAATTAGATGGCTAGTCAAATGTTTTATAATAGTATTACAATAATACAAACAAAAAGGAGAGAAGAGCTAGTTATAAATGAGAGATTGGGTACAGATGGATAACACAGTGCGCATGCAAATTTATGCATAATACATGGCATGGAGAGATTTCAAAGATCATATAGATATTGTGGGTAAAGATCTTTACCAAACAATGAAAATTAACTTAGTTAACATTAGATACATCTTTAACACTTAATACAACAAATTAGCATGAATAAATATAAAAAAGCATCCTATAATATATTAATATTTATTTGAAATATTCTATTCCTTGAGGCATGAGTTCTAATTAGTCTTAATAATAAAAACCCAGAGTCAGATATCGGGGTTAATGCTGAAAGATCATAGAAGCTGAGCAGCAGGGCACTAGTTCTTACCTCTACTCAATCCTCAAACAAGGGGTGATCCTGTCTCTACAAAACCTCACACTGAATGTCATGTGCTCCTGTCTCCCCCACCTTATATCCTTCTAACCAACCAGCCATATCACCCATATCACCTCTGTTTCCACCTCCCTAGTCCTGGGATTAAAGGCATGTGACTCCATAGTGCTGAGATTAAAGGTGTGAGCCACCATCACCTGGCTCTGTTTTTCTTTTAGACTGGATCAATCTCCTGTAGGCCATGGTTGCCTTGAACTCACAGATACACTTGCCTCTGCTTCCGAAGTGCTGGGTTTAAAGGTGTGTGCAACCACTGCCTGGCCTCTATGGCTTAACTAGTGGCTAGACTTCACACTCTGATTTTCAGGCAAGTTTTATTTTTTTAAAACACACACAAGCACAAATACCCCGCCAAAAACACACCCAATCACCACAATCCATTATCAATATTCTTCATGTTAGAAGGCTAATATATCAGACAGACATACTTCTATAGACAACTGAAAGACTGTGAGCTCATCTTAGACTTTTAAAATACTAAGATAATAATCTTTAACAGAAAAGTGTTATTCTATAATCAATTCTACTTAAATGCAGGAAGAAACAGTTTTAAAGTTTCAAAATCTATTCACATAGTATTTTATGTTTAGTAATGCTAGTACATCACAGAATATTAAATAGGAGATATCAATTAGTGTACTTCTACACACACAAACTCACACAAACACATACACATGCACACACACATACAGGCACACACACACACACATAATAGTTAAGAATTCCAGGTATATTTTTTGTCATAATGACTTGCAATTTTTTAATTAACTATTTTTAATTTTAGAAATATTTATTTCATATATTTTGGTCATATTCTTTCCATTTTCCACTTATTCCCAAATTATTTGCAACTACACACACACACACACACACACACACAAAAAAAAAAAAAAAAAACTCCATGGATAATATTTTGTGTTGGTTAACTCTAATTGGGCTTGGGAATTACCCTGGAGTGTGCTTGATATACCTGGTGACACTCTATCATAGAGAACTAGTATTCTTTTTCTTAGAAAGTATTGATCACAAGTTTTTTTCTTTAATTTTTTGTTTCTCTGTATTGTTTTGGAGCCTGTCCTAGAACTTGCTCTATAGATGTAGACCGTACTGGCCTCAAACTCACAGAGATCTGTCTACCTCTACTTCCCTAGTGCTGGGATTAAGGGTGTGAACAACCAACACCTACAAAATCTTTCTTCATTAAGCCTAAAACTTTGTCTCCATTTCCTCTTCTCTGTGCTGGTATTTTGCCTAGTTTGAACCTGTGCAGGTATTGTGCTTGATTTCACAGTCTTTGTAAATTCATATGTGAATCAACCATATTGTATCTGGGAAAAAAAATCTTTCCTGGGAGACATACACCACTTTGGAGTCTTGCAATTTTCCTACTACATATTCTATATAGCAAGAACTTAAGAACTTTATGGTCTTTAAAGACAGATACTAAAGAAGATACCAGAAAATGGAAAGATCCCCATGCTCTAGGGTAGGTAGGATAAACATAATAAAAATGGTTATCTTGAAAAAAGTAATCTACAGATTCAGTGCAATCCCCATCAAAATTCAAGCACAATTCTTCACTGAACTTGAAAGGATAACACTCAAATTTATATGGAGAAATAAAAGGTCCAGAATAGCGAAAATAGCCCTGTATAATAAAGGAACATCAGGAGGCAATCACTATCCCCAACTTCAAGCTCTATTATAGAGCTATAGTCCTAAAAAACAGCTTGGTATTGGCACAAAAATAGACAGGTAGACTAATGGAATAGAATCAAAACCCCTGATATTAAACCACACACCTACAAACAACTGAGTTTTGACAAAACACTAAAAGTATACAATAGAAGGAGGAAATAATCTTCAACAAATGGTGCTGGCATAACTGGATGATGGTATGTAGAAGACTGAAGATAGACCCATGTCTATCACCATGCACAAAACTTAAGTCCAAATGGATAAAAGACCTCAACATAAATGCAGCCACACTGTACCTCCTAGAAGAGAAATTGGGAGGTACTGTTAAACAAACTGGTACAGGAGACTGTTTTCTGAACATAACACTAGTCCACAGACACTGAGATCAACAATTAATAAGTGGGACCTCCTGAAACTAAGAAGGTCCTATAAGGCAAAGGACACAGTCGACAAGACAGAACAGCAGCCCACAGACTGGGAAAAGATCTTCACCAACCCCACATCTGACAGAGGGCTCATCTCCAAAATATATAAAGAACTCAAGAAACTAGTCAGCAAAACAAAAAATAACCCTATTAAAAAGTAGGGTACACCAGACTGATAGCTGGGGATCCAGCATTGGACTGAATAAGATCCTCTGAACATGTGTCTCAGTTATAAGGCCTGGGAGGTCTAAGGGACCACTGACAGCAGAACCAGGATGCATCCCTGGTGCACAAAAGGACTCTGGGAGCACATTCCCCATGGAGGGATACTCCCTTAACCTACAGGCAGGAGAGAAGGCTTAGTCCCTACTCCAAATGACTTGACAGATTTAAATGATCCCTTCTGGAAGGCATCATCCTACATGTGTACTGGGGTGGGGTATGGGAGGGGAGTGTGGTTGGGGGTGTGGGAGGTTGGGGCAGAGGGAAAGAGAAAGAAGGTGGGAGGGAGAGAGGGAACTGGGATCGATATGTAAAATAAAAATAAAAAAATAAAAGTGGTATACAGAACTGAATAGAGAATTCTCAATATAAGAATTCAAAATGGATGAAAGACACTTCAGAAAGTGGTCAACATCCTTAGCCATCAGGGAAATGTAAATCAACACAACTCTGAGATACTACCATTCCTGTCAGAATAGCTAAAATCAAAAACACCAATGACAGCTTATGCTAGAGAGGATGTGGAGAAATGGGAACACTCCTCCACTGCTGGTGGGAGTGCAAACTTGTACAAGCATTTTGGAGATCACTATGGTGGTTCCTCAGGAAAATGGCAATCAGTCAACTACCAGACCTGGAAATTCTACTCTTAGGAGTATAACCAAATGAACCACATCTATGCAACAAAAACATCTGTTCATAGCAGCATTATTTGTAATAGCAAGAACCTGGAAGCAACCTAGATGCTCCTCAAATGAAGAATGGATAAAGAATTTGTGGTGCATTTACACAATGGAAAGCAACTCAACTAAGGGGGGGGGATGGAATATTGAAATTCGCAAAAAAATGGAAGGAACTTGAAGAAACCATCCTGAGTCAGGTAACCCAGTCACAAAAAGAGGAACATGTAACATGGTATGTACTCACTCAAATATGGATTTTAGACATAGAGCAAAGGATCACCAGCCTATAATTCACACAGCCAGAGAAACTAGGATACAAGGAGGAACCTAAGAGATTCATACATGATCCCTCATAGAAGGGGGAAGGAACAAGATCTCCTGAGCATATTGGGAGTGGGGGGGCAGTGAGTGGCAAGAGAGTAAGAAGAGAGAGAAGGGGAGGAAAGGAGAGCATTTGGGACTAGGAAGATTTAGTTGGGGACAAATAGACAAGAGCACATTCATGCAACAAGGAAAATCTGTGCAAATATGTTCATAGCAGTGTTATTTGAAATAGTCAGGACCTGGGAGCAACCTAAATGCCCCTTAACTGAAGAATGGATGTGGTGCATTTACACCGTGGAGTACTACTCAGCAGAAAAACTCAATGCAATCCTGAAATTTGAAGGGAAATAGATGGAAAATAAGAAACCATCCTGAGTGAGCTAACCCAGTCACAAAAAGACAAACACAGTGTGTATGTACTCACTCATATATGAATTTTATACATAGATCAAAGGATTACGAGCCTACAATCCACATCACCATAAACACTAGGAAACAAGTAGGACCCTAAGAGAGACAAAAGTAATCCTGGGATTAAGGGGAAATGGACAAGATCTCCTAGGCAAATTGAGAGCATGGATTGAGGGGAGAGGCAGTGAGAAGAAAGAGGAGGAGAGAAGGAAAGAGATAGGCATGAGGGAGCAGGGAGATTGAGACAGAGAAAGAATAGAGGAGAGAAAGAAAAGAGATACCATAATAGAGGGAGCCATTATAGATTTAAGGAGAAATCTGTCACTTGGGAAATGCCCAAACATCTACAAGGATGAACCCAACTAACAATCTAAGCAATTTTGGAGAGGCTACCTTTAATGCCCTTCCACAATAATGAGATTGACAACTACCTTTAATTCCATTTTAGAGCCTTCATCTAATAGCTGATGGAAACAGAAGCAGACACTCACAGCTAGACACTAACAGAACTCCTGGAATCCAGTTAGAGAAAGGGAGGAGTGATGAACACAGGGTTCTATACCAGACTGGAGACACCCACAAAATTAGCTGACCTGACCAAAGGGGAGGTCATGCACCTCAATCTAATAGCTGGGAAACTAGCATAGCACTGAGTCAGATTGCCTGAATGTGGCACTGAAGACTGGGCACTCTATGGGGTCTCTAGTAATGGATCAGTATTTATCCCTAGTATACAAATGGTCTTTAGTAGTCCATTCCACATAGAGGGGGATCCTTTATCAGCCTAGACACATGGGAGAGACCCTAGGACCTTCCTCAAATGATATGACACTTTGATGACTCCCCATGGAAGCCCTCACCCTCCCTGAGGAGTAGAAAGGGGATTGGCTAAGGTTTGGTGGGGTGATAGGGAGATGGGAGGGTGAGGGAACTTGGATTGACATGTAAAACAACCTTGATTCAAATTTTAATAAAAAATAGGGACATGAAAATAAAATATCCCCCTTCCAAAAAGGAAAATTGGTCTGAGAATTTGTTCAGCAGCAGAGCACTTACTATACTCACACAAGAGTAGGGTTCCTTTACCAGGACCCACATGTAACTTGAGTTCTAAGATTTACAACACCCTTTGATGGCTTCAGCAGCCATTGGGTACATAGGTGTGGTCTATATAGAAAGGTGCACACAAATAAAAATAAATTAATTTTTTTTCAAAAGAGAAGGAAAGAAATGTTACTATACCAGAAAGCCATGGACAACAAGTGAGATGGTAACTGAAGAACTGTTGTGCTACTGTATAATTTAGTTCCTTGCAGACAATTTAAGGTTTCAGGCTCAGAAAGGAAAGTCCTCAAGGACACAGACCATTATTTCTCAATGTCCTTGTCATATAAAGGGGTTTTCACTTTCAGAATAGACCCCATCGTCTCCAGTTCTAAATTTGAGTCTATCTTTTGGCAGCATAGTGAGCGACACCACATGAAGAGAACAGCAGATAAAGCCTGTGTGCTCCAAAAGAAATTGAGGTTTTGGTAGCAGTCAGTTAAGAGGAGAATGGAAGGTTAAGAGGGCAGCAACATAAATCAGAGGTCAAATCAGTATCTAGAGATAAACCTGGAAAACCATAGCAAGGAAATTATGTCAAGTAAAACCCTAAGACTTTAAACTAACCTAATAGAACAGTTTGATGTTATTTGAGGGACCAATTTGCTTTCCAAGATATTTGGAAGCAGCATAACGTTAGTAAGAGCTTGAGGAACCAAAGTTTTCAAGATACAACAAAGCAATTGCACACATGAATTCACAGAGATTTTAATAGCACACTATAGCTTGCTCAGGCAGTGGGACTTGTGCAGGATGGCAGGCCTGTTTCCTGCAACACATCTCAATTAAAAAATGCAAAGTTGTCCTATTTTAGAGTGTATTTAATCTTTCTGTAAGCACTTAGTGGGGGTGGGGGGAATCTCTAAACAAATTCCCCATGTCTGAAGTATGAGCCTTCTGAATGGATAAGCCTGCGCAGTCATGATCTTCATGGACTGTGAAACTCCCACAAGCATTTCCTTCTCTATGCTATCTCAGGGGCTGAGTATTTCCTTGTCTTCATTGAACCTGGTAAACCTGCAAGTCAACCTCTCAGACAGTTTCCTTATAATTTTGTAGACTCAGAGGTTTCTTTTTTTATTTAGTAGAGGGAATCTTTCTTTGCAATTAAATAGAAACATTTTATTTTGCATTCATAGCAATGCGAGACTTACTTTATTTTCTGTGGCTGTTATCTCTACTTCTGTAGCAAGTATAGAGGTCACGAAGTTCTACAGGTCTCAACATGACTACTCTAAAATGCCATTTATGAATATTAGTTTAAAAGTATGTGCTTATCATTTCCTATGGAGGGATACTCCCTTAACCTAGAGGCAGGAGGGAGGGCCTAGTCCCTACTCCAAATGACTTGACAGATTTAGATGACCCCTCCAGAAAGGCATCACTCTACATGTGGAGTGGGGGGGGGATGGGATGGGAGGGTGGTCAGGGAGCATGGGAGGGTGGGAGAGAGGGAAAGAGGGAAGGAAAGAGGGAGGGAAAGAGGGAGACGAACTGGGATAAATATGTAAAATAAAAATAAAAATAAAAAAGAAAAATAAATAAAAAATATGTGCTTATTTGTTTGCACACACACACACACACACACATGTCACTTAAGTGGTTAGAAAGTTTTATTTTTCAGAGTATTAACATTATGTTTTTGTATTATTTTTCTGAGTTGAATTTGTTTTTGTAATATTAATGTTAAATATAAACATCAGGGAATTGAATATATATACATGCATTTATAAATATATATTTATATATTTATTTGTTATAGTTTGGTATTAAATCTTTTGCATATATGTGTGTGTGTATAGGAATATATATATATACATACATATATATATAGAGAGAGAGAGAGACAGAGAGAGAGAGACAGAGACAGAGAGAAAGGGATTTTATTTTAGATTATAAGTTATTTATCTTTATAGGTAGTAGGTGGGAGATTCTGAGTTTTGAAATCAGTCTATAAACCTACACTAAGATCTTATAATTTAATGCACATTGTATAAATTTGTATTGTAGTTCTTGAAATAGTAGGCATTCTAAAGCACCAGTGATGGATATGTAAATATTAGAATTCAATTCTATAAGTTAACATCTATGTTCTCATTTCTGAATATACACAAATTAAAACCCAATAGGTGTTCATTTGATGTAATAAATACACCTCCATAGTATATGGTTGGTTTTCATAAAAATAAACAAAAAATGTGATATTTTTAAATTATAAATAAATTTGATAGGCAATATAAAGTTAACATGGTATTGAAACAGCTTAAGAAATGTCAAGTTAATCTGATCCCCCACTTCCTCTCTTTGGGTGATACATTTGTCTGTAAACAAATGTTTTCTGTCTCCTCTTGATAAAGTGCTTTACAACACCAAAGGGTCCCTCTTCTATGCAGTGTAACTGTCTTGATAGGTAAAAGCAGTTTGAGTCTTCTAGATAGGTTTTGTGTTGTTTTTCAAGATCAAAGGTTACAGAGTAAAGACCTCCTAGTCCCCACCAGGTGTAATATAATTGCAGCTTTTCACTTCAAAAAGCCTAATCTCTTTTGTGTTGGCACCAAGAGTTCTTCAGAGGTATTCAACTACTCTTGGTCATCAGGCCAGAAGACTTCCTTTAAGCAAACGATCTAACTTTCTCATAGGGATGAGTTCATTGGAGGTTCCATAAGGATCTCCCATGCTGCCTGGAACTGAGCCTCCTTCTGGCCCTCTCAGATCAGGGAGAATTTGCAGGGGAGGCAACTGTTGGCAAAAGTTCCAGAGTCCTGGAAGGCCCCAAACTACTGTGTTTTAAGACATCAAAACAGATAAATCTTTCGGGCATTCCTAGGATGTAAGTCTACACTGAATTCAGTTCTGGTTAGAAGGGAAGATCAGGGCTTTTGAGGAGTCATTCAAGGCACTAAAATGATAGGCCTCTACGTGGAGCTTTTTCCTTGGGACAACTCTTACAGGGTAGTCTCTCAGGTTGAAGGATAAGACTCTGAGGATCCTTCTTTGGGAAGGAAGGTCAGAGTTACTGGAAAGACTCCTTAGATTTGAAGAGGATAGCCTGGTTGAAAAGCTTTCTTCTGTATAAAAGAAATGTGTCTCTTAGAGATTCGCCTTAGAATTGAGGGGTTAGATCTTCGGAGGAGTCCTTGTTTAGGTTTTGGAGGAAGGCATGTCCTAGTTAGGGTTTATATTGCTGTGAAAAAAACACTATGAGCTCAGTAAGTTTATAAAGGAAAACATTTAATTGAGCTTTTACAGTTCAGAGATTCAGTCCATTATCATCATGGTGGGACATAGTTGTGGGCAAGTAGACATGGTGTTGGTGAGGTGGCTGGGAGTTATACATCTTGCACAGGCAAGAGGAAGTGTGCTGACAACTGGATGTAGCTGGAGCACACGTGGGACCCCAAAACAGCGCCATGGTGGCACACTGAATCCAACAAGGCCATATGTACGGCAACAAAGTCACATTTCCTAATAGTGCCACTCTCCATGAGCTTATGGGGGCCAATAACATCTAAACTACCATAAGTCATAACAAGGAACCATCCCTCATCCCTCATCCATATAAGTTGGGATTGAAACAACAGACACCCTGGGTCCTTATTCTTTCTCTCATGAGAGATCTGGCTTTAGCTATAGTCTGGAAGAATGGCTGATCAACTGTGTGAGTGACAGAGTGCCCACTGAGCAAGCTAAGTGCAGAGTGTTACTGTGTTAAGTTGTTACTATTTTTTTTCTGTTTTGTGTACTCCCTTTTGTTAGTTATTAGAGTAGGAGAGTTGGACTGTTTCCCTGCTCTCACTTTGACTTAACACAGCTTCTCTAGGTCTGTTTCATTACCTTCTTTCTACTAGTGCCCCAGCTGGTCTGTTCTTAGCACTCTGCACTCTTGTCCTCTGTACTACAGCCTCACTACATCTCTGCTGTTTAGAGCATTCTTTACACTCTCTGATCTCATTGTTGCTGTTATTTGTTATTTGTTCATTGTGTTCTCTATGTTATCTGGATTTCCCAATTCTGCCCTTTCCCTCAGGAAGGGCAGCTTGCAGTCATACTATACCATACATGGAATCACCTCAGATGATTCAGAACTCTCTATGCTCCCCCAACATGGGATCTGTGGCACATTTTACATGGGTTCCATTTTCTTTTCATTGTTGTTGCTTCTGGACGGTCCTATGAATCTTCTACTTGTTGAGCCATGTAAACATTGTTTTATCATGTGGGCCACCCAATTCAAGCCTTAATTCCTCTAACGTGTGTTAAATTACAGTTCCTAAGTGGTTGAAAAGGACTGTTGTGTTTCATTTGCTGAAGACTTTCTGTAAAGCTTATTGGCCCTCCTATGAAGTGGAATGACCATTTACAATTTGCCTAGATTCAGCTATCACTGCAGTGTCCTGACTTAAGATATAGAGAACCCCAGTGTAACCTGAACAGTCCTCTTACATTGATCAATGGTTAGTATTTGTTCAATCCTATAATTTCTAGAAAGGTCCCTGTTCCCTCACCTCCCTGTGCTGTCACATTTTTCCAAGGAAGTCCCTCTGGTTTCTCTCTATAAAATCCAGGCTCAACTGCATATTTTCATCTTCCTTGTCTTCTCCAGACTCACCCTGCCCAATAGGTATTTTCATTGCCATGGCCACACATGCTGGGAGACTACATAACTTTGAGAACACCTTCTTGTCCACATGCCCTGATTGGGAACCCCAGTACTTGAGCTGGTTCTTGTGCCTTTGACAAGTGTCACCAGTGTCTTATGGCTAAGGTTATTAGTACAGCTTTAAAGCCCACTAACTTGTCACTGAGTTTTTAAAAGAGCAGCCTCTGCCTCAGTGGACAGAGCTCTCCTTTGAAAACTAGGTGCCACTGTCACCTTTATTCCCCAGGAGACTAAACTTTCCTTTGTAACTGCCCAGAGCCTACGGTAACTGCAAGTGCACTGAAGAATATCTTTTGACTTGGTCTTTCCTTCCCAAACAATTCTTCTTCTGTTTCTTTCCACCTCTCTATCTCTCAGTACCTCAACCCTTCTCATTCCTACCATTCAGCTTTCATTTATACCCTAGTCCAGAGCCCAAACTTAGTCAACTTCCATACCCCTTCTCTCAAAGGGCACCGCAGGCACATGGGGGTAGATATAAAGTCTGACCTTATAAACTTTCAACGTATGCACCAGCTAGAACAGGATATACCTTGGAACAGGATGATAGGCCAATGCTGAAGGAACCACAGAGCAGAAGCTGCTGTGTGGATAGGAAGAAAGTAAACTCTCTTTACCCAGAACAAAATCCCCCAGGCCTTTTGGCAGCCTTGGCTGCCTGTGAGTTCAATACCCCTCCTCAGCGTGTCCAAAACTCTAAGACTAGTTTTTCTGTGCAGAATAACATTTTAGCTATTGCTCAGTTGACAAAGCCAAGATTGTCTACACAGAAAATGTGTTTTTTAGAAAGCATCTCAAATAAAAATGCTAAAACACATTTCCTATGCTTATGTAGGGCCAGAAAATTTATGACTTTGAATTTTAGAGTCAATGCTCATTGCTAGATTTAAATAGTACACTCTCAACAAAATCACCTTACAATTTCATTTACAAAAGAAAATTCTGTAAGACATATCAGTATACCATCTCATGTATTTTTAACTTTTAATTTTCTTAAAGTTTCTGCTCTGTTTGCTCTTTCAGTCTTGTTGCAAATTTCATCCCTTGAGGAAGGTAACCTAGAAAGTACAGTATCGTTCACAGAGCCATTGTAGTTTTGGTTGTGAGCCAAGGCTCTCATGGCTGCTCCATCTCTTCACTCCACTGTAAAGATTCTATGTGTCACTCTCTAGAGGCCCACACTGATGCCTTAGGAGTTTACCTTGCCCTTTCCTTAGGTGTATCTGTGAAAATAATAAACTCATTCACTTTACTTTACTCCAGATCATCACTATATTTTCTGGCTTCTAGTCAAGGATCTGGAATTATTTGGTTGGTGGTGGCTAAATGCTGAAAGCTTCAAAACTTACTGGCTAGCTGTGGTTCTGGCTCCCACAAAACATGCTACCTCTCATGCATTATGATACATTACAGGATTTAGTCCTCCAGAAAGAAGCGAACAGTCACCATAACTTAAGCATTCCTATAATATTATTTTCAGGAATATATCTCTCCATGAAATTTATCAGGGGACACTGTGGTTAGAAGAAACATTACAAAGATGTTTGAGAAGTGTGGCTTCCCTATTAACCTTTCTGCAATGACTAATAAAATAAATACTGACTGGTAACATCAGCATTGTGTTAGCTTTATGACATTGGGCTTCATATTACCCTCTAATATATTAGTATATTAGTATTGTGAACAGTAAATTCGTTCCTAATTTTTTTTACAAACTTATGTAATATAATAACCTTATCAGATGTAATAAACACATTGTTTCACACTTTAAAAACTTTGTGTAATTTGAGCAACAGTGGAAAGGCAACCATAAATGCCCTTCCCTGATAATGAGATCAATGACTAACTTATCCACCATGGTAAAGCCCTCATCTAGTAGCTGAAGGAAGTAGAGGCAGACACCCACAGCTAAACACTGAGTGGAACTGGAATCCAGATGCAGAGAGGGGGAACAAGACCAGGCTACAGAAACCCACAGAGAGAGCTGACCTAAACGAGGAGGAGCTAATGCCCCCCCCCCCAGACTTATAGCTGGGGAACCAGCATTGTACTGACTCAGATATCCTGAATATGGGTCTCAGTTAGATGGCCTGGGCAGTCTAAGGGACCTCTGACAGTGAAACCAGGATGTATCCCTGGTGTACAAAAGGACTCTGGGAGCACATTCCCCATGCAGGGATACTCCCTTAACCTAGAGGCAAGAGGGAGGGCCTAGTCCCTACTCCAAATGACTTGACAGATTTAGATGATCATTCCTGGAAGGCATCACCCTACCTTTGGAGTAGGGGTGGGGGATGGGATGGGAGGTGGAGGCATGAATGAGAGGGTGGAAGAAAGGGAGGGAGAGGGAATTTGGATAGATATGTAAAATAAGAAAAATAAATAAAAAAAGAAAAAAAACTTAGTGAATATAAAATTCAGTTGAATTAATTTATTTCATGGAAGAAAAGTCTCCCAAGAAGTCTGAAGGTACATCCACCAGGTGATACAATTCTGAGCTGAATGTTATGGTTTTACACTTTGTCTTTCTCACACAGATGTAATTAACCAGACAGGAATGAAAGTTGCAGATAGCAGTGATTTGCTGCACATGCTGTCACTTCACTTGCTGTAACCATTATTCACTTTGATTCATTTTCTCTAATAATCATTCCCTGCCTGCTTCTTTCTTACACTTCTCAGGGTTCTCCTGATGATATCCCATACAATGTCTACCATCAATGTCCCCTTTTATGACCCATGTTTATTAAGCTTCCACAACAGATATGATTCCTCAGCAAGGCTTAATACATTGTATATTTCCACTTTATTTTATATATTAAGGTCCAAAAGCTGGAATTCTTTCAACTAGCTAGCTATCCAATTGATATCTCTCTTCTCCTTTTTTTTTTTTTTCTGTCTTATTAAAACAAAGTTTTAAGTGTTGCTATCACTATGATTTCTTTCTTCTTGTTATAGTTTGTGTTTGCATTTGTATAGATACTACTACACATAGAGTCCAGAGGGCAAACTAAGCTCTCCTCCTGGTACCACCCAGACATAAACATTTGAGAAAGAACTACCTTGATTGTCTTTTTGACAAATTCTTTACAAACTTAGCCATAACCCAGCACTGAATAAATTGCTGAGCATCTGCTGTAGTCCAGTCTTTAAAGATTCTGTGCCTGTCTCAGAATCTTCCTGTAAAACCCACTTTCCCATAGCTAAGTTGCCTTTCCAATAGCTCTCCATTTCCAATAGCTGGCTTTGCGCAGGGGCTTTCCCACACCCTTTTCCCCTCTGTTGACTATTTTACTCTCTTTGTAGATCTAACTTCATTGTTTCTTCTACTGACTTCTGCTCAGTGATGCTGCAGCCTCTTTGTAAGGCAGGTTTCTCCTGATTATCCAGTTTTTTTTTTTTCCCCTTCATCTTCAGATTGTGCACAGTGCTATGGAGATGAGTATATGCAATGCAGATTTAGTTACTCAGTGCAGAGTGACACTGATATCTTGTCAGGTGTCTGCTCTGTCTTTGAAGAAGAAAGTGTCTTCATCAAAATAATGGCAACATAAATATGATGTAAGCTCTTTGCTAGCTTTCCACATCTGTATTTTAGCAATTCTCCTTTTTAAAAAGTGGTGCAGGTAGAAACCATGTCTCAGTAAGACAGCATTTGCTTAACAAAGCTAAGGCCCTGGGTTCCGCAACAATGAAAAAAGTAGAGTTGAATTTGTGCGTCTAACATTTATAGATACAGGGAGAAAAGCATTGCTTTTGAGTTCACTTTTGAGGATCTGTTCTGATATAATTTCTTTAATGCCTGAGGCATTCTGAAGGAACAAAATCACAGGAACAGGTTTTGGAACAAATGATAAATAGTGGAGGTGTGACAGATATGCAGTGGAGAGTTTCCTCCATCTAGAATTCTTGCCTGAGGACCTCTTTGGTTGACAAAAATTTGACTTCCCCAACCCTATTCTGGGATAGGAGGTCAAGACACACCAGGTAATTTATCTTGACTTCTGTCAACTGCCTGCTGTTGCAAATAACCCCATCCAGTTTACTGCTTATCTTATTGTCTGTTAAATTTCTTGTTTACACAAAACCTCCCCCACTGAAGCTGCAGAGCCAGATAACAGGATGTAGATTTGTGCCTTTTGCTCTCAACACTTAGGCTTACACTTGGTTCCATAATGCCTGAGTGTAGTACCAATCAGCTGAAATAAAGACTTTTGTTTGGCTATAAGCGGTTTTTGAGTGGTCTTTTCTGGTGGGCTCATTGAAACAAATTGATATGGTAAAGTTGACGTTTTATGAAAAAATGAACTTAAATTTTCTTTGTTAGACTTCCCTTCACTTTTCTTCCATGCCCTCCCTCACCATCACTTTTATAATAATGTGAGGCATCAAGTTACATCTGAAGCCTAGGGAGGCATAAAATGTCATGTGCACTAAATAATTTCTGAGCATACAAGCAATAAAACATAAGAGGTTTATTCTTGTATCAAGCAATGACAACGGACAGCATCCAAATGGCATAAGCTTCTAAAGGAGGATGTACGTGTACAGGACAGACTTATAACAAATCATTGACACAAAGACACTTCGTGACTCATGTTCACAAGGGAGGAAGGTACTAAAGTGTAAAGCAGACTCAATCAGTAAAAACATAAGCTGATTTTTTGTCGTTTATTAAATTTATCTCCCTTAATGTTCCTTAAGCTAAGAAGAAATCTATTTTCACACAGCCCAGAGTGCTATATACACATAAGAGAGGGCACACTATAAAATTCCAGGTTTCTTTGCAGTTTTACACAATTTAAACTCGAGTAAAATTTGTATTTAAAAAAAGACCTTATTAGATTACCTTCAACAAACTGACTTCATTTCAATATCTCATTAGGAGTTTTAGCAAGAAGACAAATAAGTAGAAAAATTTCTCAAACCATTACTATTCCCTTAAACCTGGATAGTTTTCTCCTATTCCAATAACCCAACTTGGCATTAATCTATTTCTACTGGTCTTCTATTTTCTCCTTTAGTAAAAAAGAGAAAAGGCAGTCAGTTTTACTTCTCTGCAATATCTCAAGAGACTCAGTTGGGTCACAGCTAGAGCACACAGTTTGAGAGAAGGTATTTTAGTACATGAAGGATAGAAGTCATTTTGAAAAATGATAAAGGATGAGCTTCTTTGCTAGATACATCTGAATAGCAAAAGCAATGGAGAAGTTCATCTCCACTCTCCACTGTGTCCTTCTTTATCCTGTTTCTGTTCTTTTTTGAAAAAGCAACCATCTTATTTGAACCAACCAACAGAATGCTGCAGGCAACTTCACTACAGAGAGGGGTTCCAGTTCTGTCTCACGGTCAGTCTCCCTGCCAGCAGTTCTTTTGTGTAGACACAATAATGCTCCTTTCCTAAAATTAAGAAGGTTCCTGGCTTATGCAACACTAAGCTACATAAAAGGATCAATCCTGATAGTAAAGAATGTAACCTCTGTAAGCAATCCAATTACCAGCTAAACTTGCACCCATAATATAATGCACTCCAGTGAATGAAAGTAAAATGTATACACAATACATTGCAGAAAATTTTACCATACATATTCTTCTCCCTACCTGTCCATTTTCTGTAGCAAATTGCACTTTGTACAGTGAGCACTGGATAGTTTCTCATCGGCCTATGGCCCAAGGCCAAATTATGCCTTCACATGACATTTCATTGAAGGTCAAACAAATGCCTGAAGGCAGGATTTGGCGCCTTCTTAATGACAGTAGATTCATAGCTATGAGGTTGCCCAATATGCAGAGTTTATCTTTCCTTTTTCTCCTATGACATTTCCTTCAAGGCACAAAAGATTATTAACAGTGGACAGGACAGAGTATTTTGATTTAAGAATTTTAAGGTTCCATAAGACCTTTTATTTTCAGATATAAGCATAGCAAAAGGACAAAGAAAAAATAAAATGCCTGAAAAAAAAATGACACGATGCTTAGGTCATTTGAAATTCCCTGCAGATTACTTTTTTTTAAAAGAATTTTAAATCTTTTTTTATTGGTTTAAAATATAGTACATGTTTGATATTTTGTGAGTGATATAATTTCTATTTAAATATTGTGTGAAGTATTTCTAATTAGCCAATATTATTGTAAAAAAAAAATCTAGTTTATTTGGACAAAGTGGTTTTTGACTAAGATATAAACTTGGAAAAGTTAACTTGTAATTTAAATAAGGATTAAGTGCAATGTATTGTAAAACTCTTCCTCCATGATTAGCTAACAGGGATCCTTAGGCATCTCCAACCCAAACAACAGTATTTCCTTTCTGGACTTCAGTGATCTCACAGTTTAACTTATTAAGGCGACCATCCAGAATGAAGAGAGAATCCTTGGAGGGTGTCATTAAGTACTGTCCAAAGAGGCCACTGCCTTGGATGTGCCTGTTCTTCTGGCTCCAGGGCCAGTCTTCTGTCTTAAGAGGTTCTTTGAGGCTCTTGATCATCTTGACCTTCCCAGAAGATAGCTCCACAAAAAGCACGTCGGTTTGTTGGCCTGAGCTTCCATAGATGTTATACTGGTGGGCTTCTGTGAAGGATGGCTGGAAGGCCAGGTCAGATATATGCAGGTTGGTATGAATGTCAAAAGCATCCAGGATTTCTCCTCTGATGGTGATATACTGGACTCTCACAAGACCTTTCACATCGTTAACGCTGACAAGATAGTGTCCATCTGGAGAAATGTAAGGGGTGCCTGTAACATCACTGTTGAAGCCAATGACTGAGTCAGTCACACTGTCCACCACGAGTTGTGGTGACAGGGCTCCAGTGACATCAGGTTGGCAGCTAATAAAGTAGTATCCTCCCAGATGAGTGTATGCCAAGGAGAGAGGAATGCACTTTGAATCCTTTAGGTTAATTGTTTTGATGTAGGACATGGTTTCAAGATCAATTTTATGTAATGCTCCTTCTTCTTTATGAAGAATAAATCCAAATCTGAAAAGATAAAGCAAAAGTTAGAAAGGAAACTGTGGATTTGGTACCCAAAGACAAACATCACAGACAGAAACAAGGTTCACCCCAAGGCAGGGCCTTAATTGCTATGGTGAAAATCTGCTGTGTAACACTAATGGTGGAATTAGTTTTTGGTATATTATGTTCCAATGTTTTCCAATATTATTTAATATATCTTTATATCTAAGCAATTGTCAATCCTACTAAATAAAGGAAAGCAATTTAAAGCAATGGGTCTAGTTAACGTAAACAACCAACTTTATTTTTAACAGAGAGGGGAAAATGAATCATAGCTTTTATATCTCTAAAGATTGTATTGTATAAAACTGGTTCAATAATTCTAAGGCTAGCAAGAATAGCAAGTGTGAAAGAGGGAAGGAGATCAGAGAGATAGGAAGAGAGAGAGGGAGAGAGAAAGATGGAGGGAGGAAGAAATGAAAGGAGGGGTAGAGGGAAGGAGGGCTAGAAGGAGGTTGGAGGGAGAAAGGGAGGAAGGAAGAGAGAAAACCCATTAGAAAAAGTTATAATCAAAAGTCAGTATTCACTTTTGGGTATTAATAATACTGATGGTATAAGTTTTTGATATTTCTAAAACCTCATAAATTAAAGGTCAAAGAAATACTGGTCTCTGTTCACATGTGAAGAAAATAGAATACTGTATTGCATTAAGATGAAATAAAACAATATAGGAAATATAAAAAGGAGGATTAAGAAAATGAGGAGATAAGAGAATACAGAAAGAGAACAGAGAAGGAAAAAATTATACTATTAACGTTTATAAAAAGTCATGGGGAATAATTATTTTATACTTACAAAATTTCATACAATACACATTTTTATATAGACATATACATACATATTTTTAAAATGAAGTCATGCCACTTGGAATGAAAATGCTTTTCACAGGAGTCATAGACTATATAATACAACCTGAGTACCAGGCATGATCATCCCCCTTTCAAGTTTTTGGTCAGTAGAATTCAAAACAGCACTAAAACAATATAGTTTATTGCTATAGCCCTTAGTTGTCTCTCAAACATTGAAAGAAAGTACCAATTTATGTAGACAGTAATTGTTTTGGGACACCAGATTGAGAAGATTTGTGCTGGAACAGACCCAAAATACCTCTCACTAATGACTAGGTTTCATAGAAATGCAAATTGATGTGCAAGCTACCAAGGAAGGAAAGCAATGAATAGTCCTATTCAACTACAGGGCCTATGAAACACAGCAGTGACCAACATAGCAATATATCAATATATACCCAGAAGTACAATAGTGACACTTAGATCCTTATGGTAACCAGAAGTGTTCTAATTGGGCATAAAGTCCACTTCACAAAAAGAAAAATAATCACACATTTGCATTATACCCAGCCAAAAATCTGTTGCTTGTAAGATCATAGATGTTAAAAGCATAACCACTTTCCAAAAATAGTGTAATTTCTAAATGCATTATAAAAAACATATACCCACAGATAAATGGATATCTCATCTCTCATCAAATCACCTTCTTTTTGAAGCAGAAGGATATCATTACAGAAATGCATGTCTAGTAAAAGTGTAGAGAACAGCTGACCTTAGGCTGTTCCCTCCCTAGAACACAACTCTCACACTGAAGGTTCAGAGAACATCTCAGAGGAAGGGGACCAGGAAGATTGTTATTATCAGGAAATGTTCTGTGAAACTGTGTCCTCTAGATTTGACAGGGAAGCTACACCTATGAAATCTGAACAATATGGCTGTATCTTCTTAAAAAATTAGCAGCTCTAACACTAGTTAATATCGCAACATAAATGGGGAAATCTCACTAGGTCCTCTCTCTAGAAAAAGATCTACAAGCAATGAGCAAGTGTTGAGAAAGGATGAAGGCATCTTCCCCAGGGTTGAGCAACCTGACTGATTATGCAATACCAAGTGTTCAGCCCTGGAAATTTCTATATGCAGAGAACACTTTTAATACAACAGTTGTATTTATGTTTGTTTGTTTATTTATTTATTTAGTTGTATGTGTGTGGATGACAACAATAAAAATTAATGAGGAGAATGTTAACTTGGGAGGAGTTATTGGTGTAGGATAAATGTAGGGGGATAGGAGAAGTGAGAGAGAAGGAAATGAAGTAGTTTTATAAATTAAAAATAATCATATAGATAACCAGTTATGATACAAAGTAGTTTAATTTTTATATAGGAATAATTATGAGTAATTTAGTTATATAAATGAAATTATGTCCATATATGATAAAAATAATTCTATCTATACATTATTAATATTAATATTAATAAATGTATCGGTTTACTATAATAAAAATTTCAGTGAGCAGTATGCATGATTACGGATAAGAAGGCATAATTTAGTACAAAGATTTACTAAATTTCATTAAATTTAGCCCTTTCATTAAATTATGACTATGTCTACATTCCTTATATTGCATTAAATTTTAAGTTTTATACTAAAGGGTTATATGTATAAAAAATCCTTTCATGAGCTTTGTAAATATTTATTGTAGAATGCATTGCAGACATATTGAATATTAAGTCTTACTGCTTTAAATAAGTCCAGAAATTCTAAGGCACTAAACATTTGAAAAGTTGTTAATGATTAATGCCTAGTCTACTTACTGTTTCTAACTTAGTAACTACCTCTCTGTACTTTGTAATATTGAAAACAGTGTTTCTCGTATATTTTTAAATGATAACCACCGTTTTGGGTTTGCTTCTGGGTTCATTATTTCCCTGTATCTTAAAACCCATATCTTCAAGTCTTGGAATAAACAACTCATGCCATATTCATAGTACATAAAATGGGAGTTCTGAACATATGAAAGAATATTCAAACTAACAGACGTCTCTGTGGGAGTGGATGGGGATGGGATGGCATGGTGGTGGGGGGATTGGGCAGGAGGAAGAGGGAACTGGAATTGAAATGTAAAAAAAATGGCATGTTTTCAATTTAAGTAAAAAAAATTAATTCTTTTCTAAATGATATAAAACAAAAAGTCCTTCAATAGCTAGATGATTCACAAAATTTATTAACTCATAAGAGAAAACATAAAATCTTAGGTTTTGCTATCCACACTCAAATTTGTCTTAATAAACAACTTTGATCCATTTCAAATAAAACATGCTGTTTTTCTACTAATGAATAATAATTATGAATGCATTGGTATAGGATTATCTCATTAATTAGATTTTGAGTTCTAATGACAGATTTTTTTCATATATAAATTGTTCATGAACCAGAGGAAAAGTAATAGTGAGCTCATTTAATTAAAACAATAGTACACCAAGTCTAGGGATTTAGACTTTTTGAGTAATGTGTAGTACTCTAGCCCCTTTGGGCAAAGGGACTTGCTAATGAGAAAGAACGAGTCAAGCACACTGTTCACCTGAACTATTTCAACACTGGTTGTGAAATATGTACCCACATTTTCTGAGCTATACCTTGGCTTTTTTTCATAATTAAAAAATAATGGTCCATTTGAAAATGCAGGAACCCTTCAATAATGATAAAATGGTATTTATTTATCCCCATACTGTGCTCCAGGATGGAATAATAAGCCCATAAGTAGATGCAGGAGGGTCCTGTCAGTTCCCACCACTGTTTTATTGGTTAGAAGCAATGTTCTTAAATAAAAGTCTTCTCTTAAAATAGCTTGGTATTCAGAAGGCTCCACTGTTCATTAAGGTGTGATTAATACTTATGAGACTCAACCTTCATTCATGCTCATTTTCATAAAAGCCTGTATGCTGGATTTGTCTAGCATTTGTAAAAATATTAGGATAGAAGTTTGAAGTAAATGCATTAGAATATGTCTCAAACTCATATTTTGACTGGAAATTATTGTTACTTAACCTATATAGCCCCATGTGAGTTGGTCAGATATAGTGTAGTGCGTTCTGTTTATTTTTTTTCTGCTTGTTTTCTTTGTTTGCTTCCTTATTTGTTTTACAGAGGGTCTGGAGTTTTAAAAAAAGGTGTTTTCACTTTAGTCACATTCGTTACCTTCAGCTATGTCCTGGGTGTTGCTGAATGTAGGGAAATAGTGACTTCTTGCCAGGATGGTTGAGTTTCCTGACAACATTTTCACTATAATAAACACAACCAGAAGCATTGCAAGCTTAAAGAGAGTGTTTTCCTGCAGGAGTTGCATACACTACATTTACTCTGTAACTTTATATTTTGTGTATCTATTTCCTATATACTAACTAGCTAAAGTGTGTTATTGTTTTTGTTGTTGTTTCTCATTGTTATGTGGTCTTTATTTTGCTCTTTTTCTGTGTTTAATTTTAATTTTCATCATATGTGCTTATTGTACATTGCGCTGTTATTCATTGTACAAGAATCCTTAGATGCAAGTACACAACAGGTGAAGTACATTTACCCCATCCTCACACCTTTCAACCTTTGACTTTCTATCCTCTCATCCATTAGTCCCTCTATTCCTCTTGACAATTTCCTTTCTAGTCTAATCACATATACATGCATGATCTATTTGTGACAAAATATCATAAGCAATGATGTACAAAGCCAAAACAAACTTAGGATCCAGCTTTTGTTACAGCTACCATCTTCACTCTGTCACCCAATCTTCCTGATATTATGGAAATCTTGGTGCTCAGTTTGAAGTCTACACCTGGTGGATGACTTAGAGAATAGTTCCTGGATCCTGGGATGGAATTGTGAAGTTCTCACCCTCTTGGATTCCTGTTCTGATACTCAATCTTGAATGCTTTTACTTGATTGCACTGAAATGCTTGGTCCCGTAGGACAAACTGTTGAGACTGCTCAGTGCTGAAATTTCAGCTTCCAAAACAGTGAGTTAAATAAACTTACTTTATTTATAAAATGGGCTGCCTTAAATATTTTGTTATGCCAATGAAGAATGGACTAGTATACAAAGATATATTATTTCATACTTGAGAGACCAGAGTGACAATGGGAAACTTGTGTAGTTTTTTTTGCTCTTTTTGTATCTATAGGATGAATACTCAGTTTATCCCTTACATTTCTTCTAATTTTTTTCCACTTTGAAGGAGTAAATAGTTCACTCTATGTTTTGTTTATATTCTGTACAGTATGTCATTAAGTGGTTGAGTGTTCTCTGACTTCACACACATCATCATTCTGACAGCCTCTGAAGTAACTATGATTATGGTACATGCCTCTTCCTGGACAGACTGTCCCTGAACATCTTCAGAATTTCCTGTTCTGGAATTACTGGCCATGGAGAAGTGGGTTCTGCACAGTCTTGGCATCAGAAGTAGATACGGGTATTACTTAAGAGTTTCTTTTTTTTTTCTTTTATTGCTAATAAAAGAGAATGTTGTGATTGGTATTGGAACCAAGATATCTAAGGAAAGAGAGGAAGTTAGTGTCATGTCATGGTAATCTAAAATTCATACAAGGAAACTACTGTGTATTGGCTATAGTGAGAACAGCAGATGCTCAGAGAGAAGTATGGCTGAGGCATTGTGCAGCTTGCCAGAGTAACAGTTAAAGATTCCACAGGGCCGGGGTCACACATGAAGCACCACACCAATGCCTTTTTCTCCGACAGTCTCCAAATGGGTCAGTCCACTGAAAGTCTCGCAAAATCATTTTCAGTCACTGACATCCTACAGCAGCTGCCAAGTAGTCCAGATTTGTTCAGTCCTAAGATACATACCCAGCTATACTGAAAAAGAAATTCTGTGATAGCTATTATTATTCATAAAAGTTTGCCATGATGGGTGCTGAGACATTGCTCTCACTTGGTAGTAGATGCAACAATAGGAATATGGGAATGAAATCACCACCTGAAAGATTTGAAGTTTAACAATGATTTACTTGATCTTCATTGAGGAACTTCTATTCACACAGCTCTTAGAACTTCCCAACAAAGCTATTGTCCATGTTTCTTACTTTGAATGTTTAACCACATAGGTTTAAAACCTTCATCAGATGCTAGGAATTCACAAAAAGTCCCTATCCATTCTGACCTTAGCCTCCGTGAACTTCTACAGACCTTAGCACTAATATGTCCACACAAACTGATGGTCAGAAATAGAAATCATCAAGTGAAGCAGAGTAGCATTTATACAGTAACACACACTATGTAATCTCCTGAAAATCATGGGCCTTTAATCCACAACCCCAGATAGAGAATTACCTAAAGCTTGTCAAAATCTTTTAAATAAAATTCCATAGAAAAACATTTTTAACAGGAAATGTTTTTATGGAAATGTATGTGATTCATCCTTTATCAAAAAACATATGATTAAATAATAGGCAACTCCTAGATGAGGATATACAGGATTTTTTACATCAAGTTTTCTTAATCAGACTATAAATACTATTTAGACTGGAAGGTAAAAAAAATTACTAAATAGGTAAGGATAGACATGCCAAAGTCCTACTCCATATAATAAGCAGACAAAAATACAACACATTACAACCTAGGGGGGCATCACACATTGCCACTACAAAGTTGTCTTCTAGAATTCACCACCGACATTCATCGTGGACAGGAGCCATGTATGTGGTAGTAACCACCCTTCAGTAGTTGGAAATTACTTTCTCTTAATGCTTTCTATTATTTTAGACTGGCCCATTTAAGAAAAACATGAATTCTGTTCCTGTCTAAACACTGAATTCAGACTGAATCTGAATTTCACCTAAATGAGTCAAACCCATATCTGGTGTGGCCATGTTGATATTTCGGGGAGTGATACCAGAAATTAGATTTGCCACATTTACCGATGTTTAAACTGAAATTAGGACAGATTCAGAACAATATGTTACTTTGTTGAAATGATGACACTAGGAAGTGTTCTGGTTTTGAAACATAGGCTAAAAGAAATTAAACTAAACAATGTACTTCAACCTTAGCTCTCTTTAGTAGATATATTACTGAAATTTCACAGGATAGATTGCATTTATATTATTTCCTTTTTAAACTTTGACCTTTATATTTTCTTCATTAAGAAGAAGTAGAATACCTTTCTGAATACTAAACCCTCTATATTTTATTCTCTCTGGTGCTGTTATATTTATATGTTGACAATCTGGTACATCCAAGGGTCATTCAGAGATAAATGTGTAATTTAACTATACTACATTTAGAGTGTATGTTTCTTGAATTTTAATAAGTAACTTAACTTATGTTCTGAATTACCTCTCTAGGTGGGCTTGCTTCCATTGTAATTGACGGAATCATGCAAGCTTCGAATAGTGGGAGATATATGACTGTCCTACCCAGCAATGTTACTTATGTATCACATCAGTTACCAGTGTTGTGAGATAATCTCATATGTGCAGTGTGGCACACATACCTTGGTGTTATCCAACTATTTTCTATTTGGATTTAAGATTCACTCGTCAATGGTGCTATGCCTGGTATAAGAAAGGTAGCCAAATACTCCATATTAGTGAAATCATTGTTATTGGATGAGACTCCATAAGCACATTACTAAACCAGTATAATCCTTAAATAATTTATAGCCATCTGTCTTTTTATCCACAGATAAGTTTACTTTTTACTTCTCATTTCCAATATGAAGAGACTACTACATAAAACCACAGCCACTCATTATGTAGAGTTGTGGAGCCAATCCCTGTGAATACAACTATGAATCATTCACACAAACAAGTCTCAGGAAACCTTGTGGATGAAAAGGCAGAAACATCTTAAGAGCCAGATGATCAGGGACTTTGCTGTGAGATTGTGTTTTCTAGTAACATCAGAAACAACAATACCCATAAAGTCTCAAGAACATGACTATTAAAGCAAGGGTAATACCAATGAACATGCAAAGTTGCATGAGGAAAAGTCCATGAGTCTCATCCATACACAAATTATTACAGACAATTGAGTAAAGCTGAGAATGGGACAGGAAGCTCTCCTCCTCACATAAGTGCATGCTGGTTGGTTGTTTAATAACAAATGGACAGTCCTGAATATACATATACAAGTAACATTGTATAGACATAACAGGCCATTCATTCTTGGACACACACACACAAACACACATATATGAGCAATGAAATGACAGAGAATTGAAGATCTCTGTTTAATGACATTTTCCCATATAAAATTCCCATAATTTAAAAAAGTAATTAAATATATGTATGCAAAAATGCATGTACTACATATATAGGTATACACATACATTATAATCCACTGATAAAATATGAAGAACATCAAGATATTTTATTTAAATATTAATAGAATTGTTCAGAAGTACATTTAGAACATACATACATATTAAATTAAAAATACATTGTGTTATTCAACATTAAACAAAAAAAAATGTAGGTTCCATGCATACTTTGTTAAACGATCAGTATAAATGATATGAAAATGTTTGGATTCCAAAATTTTATATAAAATGAAGCCTACGGGAATTAAATAAGAATAATAATGATAATAATAAAGAGACAAACGATAGGAAATAAGAGAATTTCTTAAATATAATATTTTATAAATAATATTGATAAGGTTTAATGAGTTAGATATGTTAAAAAATCATGTTCAATAAAACCTGAAAGAAAAGAGAAATTCACCTACATCATAATTAGTGATAATTGGAAAGTAAAGTGAATAAAGTAAATAAGTGAGCATTCCCTTACAGTGAAAGACAATCATGACCTATAATGTCAAGATACAAATTCTAGAGTGGCAGTGGTGGAGTACACCTTTAGTCCCAGGACTTGGGAGGCAGATGCAGGCAGATCTCTGTGAGATTGAGGTCAGCTTGGTCCACAGAGCAGGTCCTAGGCAGACTTCAAAGCTATAAACACAACATCTCACTGCCTGCCAATTCAAATTCTATAAAGAATTAGGTGTCTTTGTGTTGCTTGGATACCAGGGTAATTATAGCCTTGAAAAAAAAAGAGTTTGGCACTGACCCTTCTGCTTCTATTTTATGGAACAATTGGAGGAGTATTGGCATTAGCTGTTCTTTGAATTTCTGGTGCAATGAAACCAACTGGCCCTGTTTTTTTTTTTTTTTTTTTTTTTGGGGGGGGAGACTTTTGATGGCTGTTTCAATTTTATTAGGAGTTATAGGTGTATTTAAATTGCATTTTTGGTCTTGACTTGATTTAATTTTGTTAAGTGATACCTATCAAGAAAATTGTTAAAATTTCTAATTTTGTGGAGTAGAGGTTTTTAAAGTAAAACCTGAAAATTCTCCATATTTCTTCTGTGTACATTGTTCTGTCTCCCTTTCTTTCTGAATTTAATAATATGCACGTTCTCTCTCTGTCTTTTGGTTAGTTTGGATAAAGGTTTGTGTATCTTGTTGATTTTTTCAAAGAACCAACTCTTTGTTACATTGATTCCTTGTATTGTTTACCCAGTTTCTACCTTATTGATTTTAGCCCTCAAACAGATTATTTCCTGGCATCTACTACTCCAGGATGAGTTTGCTTCTTTTGGTTCTAGAGCTTTCAATTGTGCTGTTAATTCTCTAGTGAGAATATTCTCCAGTTTCTTCATGTGGACACTTAGGGCTATGAACTTTCCTCTTAGCACTGCTTCCCGTAAGTTTGGGAATGTTGTGTCTTCATTAAAAACCTATATAATAAGAACTACATAATATGTCTCTAAAGAAAGAAATAAAGAAGATACCAGAAAATGGAAAGATCTCCGAATGCTCTTGGATTGGTAGGATCAGCATACTTAACATGACAATCTAGCCAAAAGCAATCTACAGATTCAACGCAATCCCCATCAAATACCTGACACAATTTTACACAGACCTTGAAAGAACAATCTTCAATTTTATATAGAAAAACAAAAAAACCAGCATAGCCAAAACAACCCTGTACAATAAAGTAACTGCAGGGGGCATCACCATCCCTGACTTCAAATTCTAATATAGTGCTATAGTCCTAAAAAAGAAAACAAAAACAAAAACAAAAAAAACAAAACAAAATAAAACAACAATAACAACAGCAACAACAAAAACCCAGCTTGTTATTGGCACAAAAATAGACAGGTGGACCAATGGAATCAAATAGGAAATCCTGATATTAACCCACATACCTATGAAAACCTGAATTTGGATGAAGAATCTACCTTTATACAATTAAAAAAAGAAAGCATCTTCAACAAATGGTGATGGCATAACTGGATGCTGGTAAGTAGAAGACTGCAGATAGTTCCATGCCTATCACCCTGTACAAAATTTAAGTCAAAATGGATCATAGACCTCAAGATAAACTTAGCCACACTGAACCTCTTAGAAGAGAAAGTAGGAGGTTCCCACTTTCTCTTCTACTGAACATAACACCAGTAGTACAGACACTTGATCATATTTAATGAATGGGTCATCATGAAACTGAGAAGCTTCTGTAAGCCAAAGGGCACTTCAATAAGACAAAACAGCAGCCTACAGAATGGTAAAAGATACTCACCAGCACCATATCTGACACAGGGCTGATTTTCAAAATATACAAAGAACTCAAGAAGGTACTTACCAAAACACACACACACACACACACACACACACACACACACACACACACACACACAGCAATTAAAAAGTAGGGTACAGAATTAAATAGAGAATTCTTAATGGGAGAATCTAAAATGGCTGAAAGACACTTAAGAAAGTGCTCCTTAGCCATCAGGGAAATACAACTATGAGATACCAACTTACTCCTGTCAGAATGCCTAAAGTCAGAAACACCAAAGACAGTTTATTTGGACTGTTATTTGGCACACTTCTCCACAGCTGGTAGAAGTAAAAACTCATAAAACCACTTTGGAATCAGTATGCTGGTTTCTCAGGAAAACTGGAATTAGTCTAACTCAAGATCCAGTGATTCCACTTGTAAGCATATACCCAATATATGCACATTCATACAACAAGGATATCTGACCAACTATGATCATAACAGCATTATTTGTAATAACCAGAATCTGGAAGCAACCTTGATGCCCATCAACTGAAGAACAGATGGAGAAAATGTGGTATATGTACACATTGAATTACTACTCAGCATACAAACACAATGGAAACCTGATATTCACAGGTAAATGGATGGAACTAGAAGAAACTATCCTGAGTGAGCTAACCCAGTCACAACGTCAAACATGGTATGTACTCACTCATATATAAATTTTAGACATAGATCAAAGGATTACCAGCCTACAATTAACATCACCATAAAAGCTAAGAAACAAGGAGGACCCTAAGAGAAACATACATGGTCCCCTCCAAGAAGGGACACGATCCCCTGAGCAAATTGGGTGCATGAATGGAGGAGAGAGGGAGTTAGGAGAAAGAAAAGGGGAGAAGAGGAGAGGAGAGGTTGGCATTAGGGAACAAGATTTAGACAGTGAAAAAATAGAGAACAAGAAAAGTGATACCATACTGGAGGGAGCCATTTACATTTAAGGAGAAATCTGTCACTAGGGAAATGCCCAGAGATCTAGAATGAACCCAAATAACAATCTAAGCAATAGTGGAGAGGCTACTTTTAATGCTCTTCCATGATAATAAGATTGATGATGACCTTATATGCCATCCTAGAGCCTTCATCTAGTACCCAATGGAAGCAGAAGCAGACGCCCACATATAAACACTAGCTGAACTCTTGAAATCTAGTTATGGAGAGGGAGGAGTAATGACCAAAGGG
Organism: Phodopus roborovskii; assembly: GCF_943737965.1. Lineage (NCBI taxonomy): Eukaryota > Metazoa > Chordata > Mammalia > Rodentia > Cricetidae > Phodopus > Phodopus roborovskii. The sequence goes on along the minus strand of NW_026126540.1, from coordinate 11,282,505 downwards.
GTCAAGACCAGGCTGGAGAAACTCACAGAATCAGCTGACATGAACAAGGGGGGGGGTTATGCACCTCAGTCTGAAAGCTGGAAAACCAGCATAGGACTGATCCAGACCCCATGAATGTGGATGTTAGTAGAGAGGACTGGGTAGTCTATGGGGCCGCTAGTAATGGATCAATATCTATCCTAGTATAAGACTTTTGGGGCCCATCCCAAAAGGCTAGACACATGGAGGAGGGCCTAGGTCCTGCCCCAAATGATATGATAAGCTTTGAAGACTCCACATTATTGCTCTTAAATAAGGATCATGATAAACAAATAGGCCAAATAGATGTTTATTCAGGGAGAAATAACTTACAACCTAGACTGATGAACACCAGCAAGTTCCACTGGATGATTTCCTCTCAGCGTCCTGCCAGCAAGAGAATGTTTCCTGGCTCCTCCTCAGACCTACTTCCACAGGTCACTTCTGCCCCTGGCTCTACCCACCAATGGGCGTGGTCAGTGCCGCAGAAGGAGACAAAGTGAATATCCCACTACAATTCCCCTTTTAGTCTAAAGAAAAGATTTAGGCTTGATACAAAACTATATACAAAACAGCAAATAACAAGTGTGCTCTAAGAAAAGGAAAATCGAGAACAAAATGACCTATATATCTAGTCCTAGGGTGAAGGCATAATGATGGAGTTTACAATAGAGTTGTCCTAAGCTGGAAAACGTAAGTCTAGTACCTAATATATCTAACTAGGAAGAGAGAATAATAGTTTTGATAGTTTAATATTCAACCTTATCAAGAATTGAGAAGGAAAATAATGATACTAGGGTAGATAGGAAGTGCAGGTGGGCCACTTCCAAAAGGTGCTGCAAGGACAGAAAGAGCAAGCCTCCTGGACAATCACCCTAGGTCTCACAGCAACATTGGTACACCCAGTTTTGGCTAAGGCCAAGAGTACTTGACAGACCACAACACCAGCAAGGAGGTAGAAAGGCTGTCTTACCCTGACTTGGCAAGGTCCAGCAGTCTTCTATATTTGTCTCCTGTAAACACATAGGACTGCATGTCCAAATCAGTAGTCAAGGTGGGGGAAGTTCTTTGCCAACAGGCTATTAGCTGAGGCAAGAATGAACTCCATCGGAGCCACAACAGTGTCCAACATATTTTCAGGAAAGTGCATGGTGCTGTCAGGAGCAACAGTGTCTCATGTCAACAGAGTACTAATATTAAAACATTTAAATGCCATGTTCTGCATGATTGAAGATTAAGCATCTATGTCTTACTAATCTCATAGGTAAAGGAAACATGAGTGAAGATAATCTGTAATACTCAGGAACTTAGCTAAAAAACTGATTGAAACTTCCCTGAGTAAAGCAGGAACAAATACCTAAACAATATAACTATGTACATATACATACATATAAATCCCTAAAATAGAGGTATAGTAGAAATATCAAGACAAGAGGTAGAACTATAAAGGACAGCATGATAAATATCCCAAATTGTATCAATATACAAAATGTCTTGAATTCAAGAAAAAAGAAGAGATGATGGGAGATGTCATTCTGTAAATATGTTTCTCATACTGGTTAATGAATAAAGCACTGTTGGCCAATAGGAAAGCAAGATAGGTGGGAGTAGGAGACAAGGAGGAAAGAGGAAGTAGTAAGGAGGACTCAAGATGGAGAGTCTGGAAAGAGCAGATCCACCAGCCACCTCTTCCCTGTAAGATAAGACCATGTGGAAATACATAGAAATTGGTTAATAATTAAGACAGAGCTAGCCAATTAGAAACTAGTACCTGGCCAATAGCATTATATCAAATACAGTCTCTGTGTGATAATTGGGGCTGGTGCAGCAGCTGGACAAGACCAGCAGCGGCGGGAGGATAAGCCCCATGATAAGCCTCACCTTCCGTTGGGAGCAGAAAGAAGTGGGATGGGGTTTGTTTGGGGTGAGAAGGGGAGGATGAGACAGTGAGGGAACTGGGATTGATTTGTTTCAAATTTAAACAAAATAGGAAAAAAAATAGATGTACAAGAATTTCATGAATTTGTTGGTAATAGCAGTGGAAGATAATAGTTTGAAAGCAACTGTTGATGTGGATAAACTGGTGCTCTCAGATACATTTTTTAGAATTGTAATCAATTTAGGCTTCCTAGTGAATAATTCAGCATATTCTTGTAAAGGTGAAATGGGTATTTGCTTTAAAAAGCAACAGCTATGATGACTCTCATTTCATTTCCTTAGTAAATACTCACATGCACAAGAATAGTCACTACAATAATGGCATCAAAAAGGCTTTTTTAAAAAAAAATCTAAGGATCAAACAATAGAGGAAGAAGTTAAATATATACCAATGAAACTTGATACTGAAGAGAGAAACATAATAATGTGTAGGACTGACAGAGGTGTTTACATTTTACTTTGATATTTATTTATTTTTCTTTTTATGTCTGTGTGCCTGAGTATGTGTACATATACTACATCTGTGCAGAAGCCTGCAGAGATCAAAAGAATGCATAGGCTTCCCTTGATTTGGAGTTACAATTATTCATGGGTACCATGTGGGAGCTAGCAGCTTAACCTGGCTCCGCTCCTCTTTCCTTGCATGACGTGCTCTTAAATACAGAGTTGCCTCTTCAGATCCAGACATGGATTTTTAAACAAATACACCCTACATTGAAGGGAATATTTTATAATTTAAAGTATACAGGCAAAGTTTCTTCAATAATTATCTCAGAGATCATGTGAAAATTACTATTTCTCTGAAGATAAAAATTCAATATGTCCTTCACGGATACAAGGGGAGATTTTTATTTATTACTCTATATATTTCTGAATGGATTTGTTACTGCATATTACGACAATGTTTCATGTTTGTTAATGTGGCTCACTGTTAAAATGCTTACCTAAGACTCATGAGGGTCTAGATTCTATACATACCCAATTGATGGGGTTGAATATCTGTACATGTTTGTGTATATGTTCAAACTTGTGATCTGTCAGCTGAAGAAAAATTCAATAAGTGAGAAACTAATTTGATTTAACAAATAAGGAATGTGTTAAAGTTGTTAACATGTGGAATTTTCTCATACTGTTAATGACACATTTACTTGTATGTAGACAATAACTAGTAATTAGCATGAAGGATCTTTGTCATGTTTATGTACCTTGTGATGATAACTCATTTCCCCATTAACTATCTTGAAGAGATGATGATAAAAGTCTATGAAAATGTAATGAAAATAATTCATCACACCATTATGTACAGTTGAATAATTTTGTAAGCAATTTTAAAGAACAAATGCAAATGAATATATACAAAGTGCTGATATAGTCATGTGATGTGAAAATTGAAGCTAAATTGCTAATAATAAAATGTTCATTTTACTTTATCAATGGTTTACAATTATATAAATACAAATAATATTGTATGAGGGGTATAATTAAACTTTTAGAGATAAAATAAACAAACCCATGCATGAACTGAAGAGAAAATTGTGTTTAACTGTGTCATGTCCAGATACTGTATTGGGCTTGCTTTGTTTTATTTGTTTCAATTTTATAGGTTGTATCATTTGTATAGTTCTATGTCTTTGATAAAAAAACTCTGTATAGAAAGTTACTAATAAATGCTTGATATACATAGAAAGAAAAATATCACTTAGTTCTAAATAAAACTTCTGTAGCTCTTTTAATTGGTCACTATCAATTTGAATGTCAATACGCATTAAAAGTCATATAGATATGTGTAGGGATTGCTAATGATGCATTAATTAAATGAATCATATATGCAAAGCTTCACATTAATACATAAATATGTTGAAATAATGTTAAGTGTTATGATATGCCTAATTATTAAATAAATGGAAAAGATTTGTAAACACAAATATCAGATGTAGAATCAACAAGCAGGGAGTAATGAGTTAATAGTATACTTAAAAAGGGAATAATAGCTAATCCCAGAGGAAGTTCAGTACACAGTGTATCCTTCTGTGAAACCACCAACGAATCATCATAGCAGAATTAAACTAAAGCATCATGGATAGAAAACGCTGGCATTGTGGTTCTACTAGGGACAGGGCACACTAACAAATAACTGTGGTGACAATGAAAACAAATGCTTTCTTCCTAATGAAATATTTCCACAAAGTAAGCCAGGGTTGACATTTCATACATCTAAAGATTCATTTTTATTTCAAAATTACATATATATGTAATTTTAAAAAATTAAAACATAATTGTCCCATTCTTACTTTCCCCTTCCTGTCTCTTATCCATGTCCTTTGATTTGTGGCCTCTTTAATTGTTATTTTCACATATATGTGTACATGATCTCAGGGCATATTATTTTAAATTAACCAATATATTAGGGGACTCATTACCTTGGAAGATTTATTTCTCCCTTTCTCTCCCCTCCTTGGTTTCCTCTGGGGCTTTGTTTATGCATTAGGACTTAAAATTTTCTTTTGTGTGTTGTCATTTCATTGAATTATTATGAATGTACTTTCTCTGTCATTTCCAAGATACTTCATCTTTGAAAACTTTCCTTGAAGTCTATCCTTTTACTAACCCAAGTTCTGTATTCAAAATTGTACCTTTGCTAATTATGTGGATTTTAATTTTCAGAAGCATTTGACGAACTTTCATTTTTTTAAATCTATTATATATAATTGGATGACTGAATTCCAGATGTAAAATTCAGTGTTCTCTTATTGAAAAAGGTGGACCACTGCAGAGACTGAACTGAGCAGACAAACTACAGTAGAAAGAAGTTAAACTTTTAATTGTGCTTGGAATTGGGCCTTTCAGAATTCAGTAGCCTTTCCCTGGTGACCCTTGCTTTTAATTTTCCCATTGATACAATGGAGAAATGTATGAAGTATTGTCAAGATGATTATAGAATGGGAAACCCAAAATGTTCCTGATATTAAAGCTGTAAATCTCCCCAAAGACTGTAATCTTACAGATTTAATTTCTGTTTGTATAATGGTTGATTTTGCCAGCTAAGTCCCAGAATACTCTGATAATAAATTGATTTCAGAAACCTCTATGTTTTAAATAATAGCACTGCTATGATGGATGAGGAATGCATAGTTAGTGTTGATAACAATGAGCTGAAATTGGTGGTAGTTAACTTGGAAGGAAAACTTACTACTGCTATACAAAAATTATATAATTCATGCTAATGAATTTATAATTTAGTAACGACAGCCATTTTCTTAGCATCTTGAATTGCTTTACATTATCTTACTATTATTATTATTATTATTTTTTGGTTGTGAGACTAGCCTTTAATGACTTAGCCATCTCTCCAGCCTCTGTTATTTGATTTTATCTTAGATTTTAATTAAAATATTTGGAAGTGATAAAAAAATATATTTATATATGTCTGAAAATTGTGCATCAATTAAGATCAGATGGAAGACATGAAAGAGTCTTCTTCTAAAGAAATCTAGTTAATAGGATGGAGCTCAGATGGAAATGATCAGGATATTAAATGAAGACAGGTACATTCAAACATAGTCTCCAGAAGACAGTGTTCAAAACAAAGATGATAACAAATCACAGAAAAAATCTTGCATACAACATCTTTCTTAAAGCTCTTCAAATAAAATTGTTTTAAACAAGAAAATGAATTGTAAATAATAGCCTGAATTGTTGATGTTAATTTTATTTTACTTTTTAACTCTTTTCTAGGAGAATCAAGAGAGCTAAACCTTATTAGTTGTTAAGACTTTATTACTGAGTTAAGATGGTCCTTTTTTGGAATAAGGCAGTGTTTTGCTTTCTTTCCAGAATATATTTACAGCATCTATGGGTTGTACAGCATCTTTTGCTTTAGTGAAATTGGTAAGCTTTATTATGTTACAAAAAGATATGTACTCTGGTCCTTTCCTCAGAATACCATGCTTGCCCTTGTTATCTCTTTATATTTGATGGGCACCTGAAGAATTTGGTCTTTGAGCTGGGGAAAATCAGACTCACTTAAGGGCCGATACCACCATCTTTTAAAGGGATCTAAAAACAGACTAAAAATCTTTTTGTGCAATACACTATTCACATTTTCTCGAGCTTCATGTTTTTCTAAAATAGCAACGTAGTATTTGGAACTTTTCAGGAACTAGGAATAATTATTGAATATAAATGAAATTTAAAATATTGACTCATCTTGAAAAGAGCTTTGAACTCTTCAACACTTGTTAAAGCATCACTTTGTAATTTCTAGTTTCCTGTTTTCTAAGTATTTGCAGATCTAGGTTTTCTTGCTGTCTTTATAAAATTAACAAAGATTGTTTATATTAAAATTGTTCCAGTGGGCTTATTCTAGTTTTCCAGTATTAAAATGATTCTGCAGTACTTCTGTTTCCTTTTCTTTCTTACTTCTCTTCTCAGGAGACTCTTCAGAATTCTCCCTGCCTTTGTTCTATTACTGATGTGTATTCAAAATTCATTTCATGTTACTGACTTGCTCCTTCATGTCCAAAACCATTAAGTGTTGATCACAAAGAATTGGATATTGAGAACAACATTAGTCCATCCTTATATATAGTCAATTGTCTTTTAAAGATGAATGCAACCTGTCCATAGGAGACTGTTAAGGTTGTTAGGCATCGAAGCCAGGTAAAGGTGACCAATACAATTAGACAGATATTTGTTTAGAAATAGTAAATGACAACCACATTTTAGTGCATGAATAAAAGTTCACTGTGTCTACTGTATCTTTGTGGTATATATATTTTCAGAGTCTTTTGTGTGATTTTAGTGGTAACTTCAGAGGTCATTTATGCATCCTAGGAATACCCACAGGGGACATTATGTGTCACAATTTATAATAAAAGTAGATATAAGTGAAGTAAAAATTATTGTATAATAATCAGTAATTAAATTCAGTAAGCACTGGTAGTCAAGAAATGTTAGATGATGAATGACTTAAGAATAACATATAATGGCTCCCTCATTTATGTTCTCTCTCTCCCTCTCAGGGTAGAAATAGAAGACAGAAGAGAGAAGAGAGAGAGAGAGAGAGAGAGAGAGAGAGAGAGAGAGAGAGAGAGAGAGAGAGAGAAAGAAACATAAAAGAGGGAGCCATTATTGGTTTGAAGAGAAAACTGAACCTAAAGAAAGGTCTAGAGACCTACAAGACTGACACCAACTAATAATTTGAGCAACCGTGGAAAGGCTACCATAAATGCCCTTCCCGGATAGTGAGATCAACAACTAACTTATCCACCATCATGGAGCCCTCATCTAGTACCTTTTGGAAACAGAAGCAAAAACCCATAACTAAACACGGAGTTGAACTAGAATCCAGATGCAAAGGTAGAGGACAAGACCAGGTTGCAGAAACACATAGAGACAGATGACCTGAACAAGGAGGAGCTAACGCCCCCTCCCCCAGACTGATAGCTGAGAATCCAGCATGGGACTGACTCAGGCCCCCTGAATATGAGTCTCTGCTAGAAGAACTAAGCAGTCTCAGGGACCTCTGAGAGTGGAACCAGGATGTATTATTCCTGGTGCACAAAAGGACCTTGCGGACACATCCCCCATGGAGGGATACTGCCTTAACCTAGAGACAGGAGAGACGTCCTAGTCCCTACTTCAAATGACTTGACAGATTTACACGACCCCACCTGGATGGCTTTGCACTACATGTGGAATTGGGGTGGGGGTATGGGAGATGAGGGTGGTCAGGGTGCATATGAGGGGGCAGAGAGGGTAAGAGGGAAGGAAGTAGGGAAGGAGGGAGGGATGGAAGAAGGGAGGAAGGGAGGAAGGGAGAAGGAACTGGGATCAACATGATAAATAAAAATTAATAATAATAAAAATAAAAGTAATAGTAAACATATGGCTCAGTAAAAGAGTGCTTAAGCCAAAAACAAAAACAAAAAAAAAAAATAGAATAACATATAAGCCAGGCAGTGGTGCCACACACCTTTAATTCCAGCACCAGGAGGCAGAGGCAGGTGGAGCATGAGTTGGAGGTCAGCCTGTTCTACAGAGCTAGTTCCAGGACAGCCAGGCCTGTTAATCCAGAAAAACCCTATCAAGAAGAAAATGATTAACATATAAATGAAAACAACAAAGATGTATCAAGAATTCAAGTGCATTTTAAGTGACAGTTCATTTTGTCCTCCATCTGGATTTATCAGTGACTTGATGTTTTTGTCCATCAGGGATATAGATTTTAAGTTTTTAAAGGACTATATTGGCTAGGTTACCGGTAGCTGTGTTCTCACATACTTAAAAACATGCTTTATTATCTGACTGGCTTTGAATTGTGGTTTCTTACCTTGAAAAGTTTACTTTCTTTGAAATTTGTAGCTTTTTTCCCTATGTCTTTCAAAATAATGGTTTTTTGGTTCTTTTGTAATAGTGCATAATCAGCAAGAATTACCAAATATGTGTACAAAATATGATATATTAATGGCACTTTTAAATTACAGCTATTACTATTAAGAAAAATAATAAAATGTCAAGAAAATGTATTGAAAGTACAGAAACTGCAAATATCAATGAGTAGCTTGCTTATTCTTGCCTGGAATTTTGACCAATTTCCTGAGAAAGACAGATGCACAGGGTGATTTAGGGGTACAACATTCTCCTTGTTCTTACATGTTCACTTTTATAGCTCATTTACTATATTTAAAATAATTTTATATCTTTGGTTGCACAAAGGAGATATATGGTAAACTAATTCAACATACACAGCGCTTCAGAGCAGTAGCTGCTAATTACATTTCACATTGTTATTAATTTCTGTCTACAGTGAGCAAGAGATGATGGATGGTCAGTTTGTTTGTCATTTATTAATTTACAGACATAAGGAAATGTTTCTAATGTACATATTTAAGTATTTGTGGCAGTGGTTACATTAATTATGAGCATATACACATTCAAATTTGTTGTTGGTTTTTCCATACTAGCCAATCAATACCACTATGTAAGGTATTAAATTATTTTCTTGAAGTATCATGATCTACTGCAATAGATATTATCTCACATGACTACTTTTCTAAAAGAAAACATTTAAAGCCTCACATAATTGTGGCTCATCACACACTATTCTGAGTAGTTGGAACGGCTTGGTGTTTTATCTGATTGATGTGTCTGATGTATCAAACATTTTAAAAAACCTACTAGGCCTCCGGCCCTTTATCCAGGGCTTTTAATATCTTTGTATTGCTATCATTGAGTGCATATGTTTCCTAAAATTTTTGCAGTTACTTTTTGTTTCTTCTTAAGTTTTCTGTCCTCTGTTGTCATGTCAGTACCCTGATGACTAGGTAGATTATGTAGGGCAGCACTCAGGAGGCTGAGATATCCAGGATACATAGCACAAGTCTGTGTTGTCTGGAAACAGCTTTTTTCATGAGTCCTCACATAGTGGGAGGCTGCTCACTCCCTCCTTTAGTACTTTTCATAAGGCAGAGGCTCATTGCTCAATATTAAACTTCCCCAAAATGCTGAATTGTAGTTGAAATTGCAGTAAAAATTTTGGATAGCACCAAGACTCAGTCAAGTCATGGCAGTGCCCCAGTGTTTGTCTACTTAATCTCAAATATTATTGAAATGATTACTATTCCTTTCAATATATGTTAGCTTCAGCTGCATAAAGAGTGCTGTTTATGTCTGATTTAATAACATATCTTTCTTGACCTTTAATTTTATTTCTAACTGTAATCTGTTCAAAAACTGGGCTAGAGCCTAGAAATCTATCACTGACTACTTTCAAGGATTTTACAGATAAAGAGGGAAAATATGGGCCCAGAGCTAGGCTTGTCTGTTTTCAGATATCTTCACATACTAAAATTTGGTTTCTCAGGCTCTAAATTTTTCATCTGTAAAATGAGTGCAGCAAGGTGATCTGTCACAGTTTATGAAGACTGTATTAATTAAATCAAACAATAAACATCCTTTTCTTACACTACAAGTTAATTAAATAACTATGTTAAACTATTCATGAATTCCCTTAATCCTGTGCAAATACTATTGTATTAGGTACAAACTTCCACTGGGTGGGGGATTATTCATATTCTTCATCTTTGTAAGTTGGTACAGCTGTGATGAAACACCATGACCAAAGCAACTTAGAAAAGAAAGAGTTTATTTCAGCTTACACTTCTATATTGCAGTTCATTTTCAAAAAATGTAAGGACAGGAACTCAAACAGGGCAAGAACCTGGAGGAAGTATTTGATGTACAGACCTTTAGTAGTGGATGCTTACTGGTTTACTCATCATGGCTTGCTCAGTCTGCATTCTCATTGAACTTAGGACCACAAGCCAAGGGATAGATAGCACTACCCTCAGTGGGCTGTGTCTTCCTGCACCAATAGCCAATTAAGAAAATACTGTAGGGGCTTGCCTGTAGCCCAATCTTATTTAGGCATTTTCTTATTTGAGGGTCCTTCCCTTCTCTCAAATAACTATAGTTTCTTTCAAGTTGACTTAAAACTATCCACATACTCTTGAATAGCATGAACATCTTTCTCAGGAAATGGAGAGTTACAAATCATACATCAGATAGAGAGTGGGGGATAAACACACGAAACATGACAGGTACCATGTCCTAACAGCACATGGAGGTCTTGAATTGCACAAGAAAAAGGTGTAATGTAGATCAGTTTATGTAAGTTTTTTCTAAGATTCTGATAGGTGAGTCTTGGGTAAGTTTATCTGCAGAACTGTTTCTTTCCAGCACTGAGCTCTGTCAAAGAGACAATCACCAGCATGCATGATTTCTCAAACAGCTTCCAAATTGCCTGAGACACTCTGCTCCATTACTTTGCATGGCTTATGCAGGAGTAAAAGAATAACTTTCAATCTTTTGGGAGAGTGGACTTTAGAGCTTCAATTGCTGTGGATTTCCAGTTGTGTTGGAGACACATTACCCTGTGATCATTTTGCATGTGTTTCTTGTCTTATGGCTTTATGCTTTTCATGAGATTCTCTGTTCTCTAGGAACCATATATGATTGCCTGTACATAGACTACACATAGGTTTCCTAACAATGATATGTCCTTTTCATTCTTCATTCTTTGAGTATAGAGGTTTTTGAAATACAGTAGGAAAAAGGAAGAGAATAACAGCAAACAAACAAAATACCTGTGAAGGCAGAAGGTGAAGTTCTAGTCTCCCAAGCACCCTCTTGAAATTGAAGCACTCACTCCAATAATGGCTCTTTGCCAATGAACTTCAGGTTTACTGACAACTCTGCTCTGCACCTGACCCTTTACCAAAAATGAAACACTCCCAGTCCCTCTTTTCTGAAGTACTGTCTAACAGGCCCTAACATGACAAACATGACAACAACAGGTTTTGCCCTTTCCTCTCACACTTCCTAAAAGCCATGGATTATTTCCATACTTGGCCATTTATTCATTCTTGAGAAAAAACACAAGGTCCAACATTCAAAATTTGTTATTTGTCAATACTGGCTAACATGTCAGGACTTACCGACTCGCCCTAACACAGATTCCTTATCCCTTTTTCCTCTTTAAAATTCCACTCTGGGAGAGGGGGAGAAGAAGGAGAAGGAGGAAAAGGAGGAGGAGGAGGAGGAGAAAGAGAAGAAGAAGAAGAAGAAGAAGAAGAAGAAGAAGAAGAAGAAGAAGAAGAAGAAGAAGAAGAAGAAATTGCTGTCTACCTTTGCCTGATCTCGAGGTAGCACCCTCAACCACACAGGGTAATACGTTTCTTTCTGATCAAAATTTGGTGTCTGTGTGTGTCTTATACCACTCTGGAGGAATGCCCAACCCCTATATTTGTTCTGGGCCTTGGATCATGGCTTGAATAAGTTTACAGGATTCCAACACAATTTGTATAATTTCCAGACCAGCCTGTGTCATTCACTTCATCCAGGAGGCTAATCAATTTGTTTTCTATTCCTAAACATTCCCCAAAACATCTGGTGATACTGTTGAGTGTCTGACATCCCTGCTCCTCCTTGTGGCTGCTTTTCTTTAATCCAATATCTGTTCCCAACCATCTGAAAATCCTGTTGACAGGACCACAATTTCTCCTCAGAATGACTGAGTCCATCTCTTGGTGATGGAGATTGGAAGATAATGCCTCCCTCCCATTAGACCTCTCTATTGGCCCCTTGATACCCCTGGGGATGCAAAGCAGATCATGCTCTCCATCCTGACTGAAAACTCCATATCATTTTCAAAATTATTGGTACACTGAAACACAAAATATAGTTCTTATATTTCCTAGGAAAAATGACTATCTTAATAATGTCTGGTACAGGGGCGGAGGGAAGAAGAAGCCCCTCTACCTTTGTTCCGCTCTCTGAGATGTTTTATGCCTTTGGCCATCTCTGTCTGCTTCTCAGCCACTACAATCCCTCACACTTTTCACACTTACCTCCAACCCATAAAACCACAGTGTATACTTTGAAAGAAAGACCAACGAGGTGGCACTGCCCAGTTGCACAGTGGCAGATGGCTGCTTCCTTTTCTGTGACATTCTGTTCTGCAGGCCTTGCAGACAGATTAAAAGATGAGAAAACAACAATGTTTCCATTGAACTGACTAGAAGTTAAACTACCAAGGGGACTTTGGGTACTAAGAGTGGTTAGCTTTAACTATCAACGGAATATAAAGTCTTCTGGGAAGAGAGTTGCAGTGTGGGGTTTTCTACAGTGAGTTGAACTCTGGGTGTGCCTGTGGAAGAGATTTTTGAGTCAGTTGATGTGGGAAAGCCCAGCACTCTGTGGATGGCATACTTCCCTAGTTTTGTTCCTAAATTGTGGGACATTGAGCTAGGCATGTATACATGTATTCTCTCGGATCTTGACTATGGAAATGAATTGAGTAGCTGTTTAAACTTCTTATCCCGATTTCCTGTAAATTGAAAATTTGAGTATTCTCTCCAAAATTATTGATTTGTCAGGGTAATTTGCCACTTCTCTCCCAAATTATTGATTTGTCAGGGTAATTTGCCACAACAGCAATGAAACTAAAAGTGCTAATCATTTCTCACAATGTACAGGCAAAGAAAGGTTTCGAGGCTCTGGCTCACCCAAAGTCCATTGCAAAACTTAACAATTTTTTTTGTATTGTTTTGTTTCTTCTTTTTTTTTCCTCTTATTTTATACAATGATCCCAGTTCCCTCTCATTCCTTCTCTTATTCCCTCCCTCCCTCGCTTCCACAGGGAAGGTGATTCCTTCCACTGACCAGCTTTTATTCAATGGAGAAAGGAAGAAGTCATCAAGCTATTGATAAAATTCACAATTTTGGTAAACAAGTTACCAAAAAAACAAAGACAAAAAAAATCTCAGTGTGTTTTAAATTGTGTTTAAGTGTGTGTTTATGTGTGTGTTTGTGTGTGAGTGAGTGAGAGAGAGAGAGAGAGAGATAGACAGAGACAGAGACAGAGAGAGAGTGTGTGTATCTTGGTCTGACACATGGTAAGCTATTCTTAGATATATGCATCTGCTTATGATTCATAACCTATGACTTGGATTACTCTGCTAGGGTATCTCTTTTGCTTATATTCACCTGTAAGTAAGGTTAAAGAAAAACTACACCATTCAATTAAAGGTAAGACAAGCATAGATCCAGACACTTCACAGGTGAGATTGATTTTGAATAATTATTGAGTGGAAAATCACAGCCTGATAAAATATAAACTGGAGGTAAAGGAAATATATACTAGATTGTGGAGGAAGAAAGCTAGAAAAACCAGCAGTGCCCATATAGCCATATAGTCATAAAGATTGTAATGTTAGTTTCATCTCCACTTTGTTATGAATATGTATACAGTAAACAAGTATCTTTAAATAACTCCACTCTGTTTCTTATTTTCTTATCAGGTAACAAAAACATGTGTCCCCAATCATATAGTACTGTTTTTCTCAAGCCTTCAGAATTGAATTCAAACAATGCCACTAGCTCTCTATCTCATGCCTGCAAACAAGCTTTCCTAGTTCTCCAGGTTGTCGATGGCTTACTTGGGTCTATTGAGCTTTTACAGTCACATGACCAAGAACCTTATAATAAATCATATCCTGTATCAGTATCTACTGTAGGTTCTTTCTTTGGCAATCTTACCTTAATAGCTTTGATATTGTATAGTTTAGATATTTAATTCTTGATTAATGTTTATAAATTCCTCTTGTGCAGGGTTATTGAAAACATGCCAAATGTTCAGTAAACTGTCTCTCAATAGTTGACGCAAAGGGCTAATGAGAGTAAAGGTATCTGTGATCAACTTTGCTTGTCTGATTTAGTTTCTTTGAACCACATAGTAAAGGGAGATAACCAACTCCATGAAGCTACACCAACACACCTTGGCACATGTGCGTATACACACCAAAAAACAAGGATAACAACAACAAGACATATATACATATAGAGACCTAAGTAAATGAATATAAAAACTAATTATAAAGAAGACACTGTTCTGGAGGTTTTTTTATTTGTTTGTTTGTTTTTGTTTTGTTTTGCCTTTGAATACAGAGAATGTCATACACATGTGCAAACAATGCTCACCACTGAGCTACAAACTCAATTCTTGCCTTTTTTATGCCAAGCCTCAAAGCTCTGGTTGATCTTGAATTGGTCTTGTAGCACAAGATGGCTTAGAGCTTACATACATACCTCCATCTGCAAAGTGATGGTAACAGGTGTATGCCAATTTAGATGAACTTAGTTTTAGTACTGATAATAGGCTATGGAAGTCCTTGTGATTCCTGTCCATGAATGTGTGGCTTTTCCTCTTGAGTTAATGGGATGCATACATCCATACCTATTTATTGTTGCTGTTATTATTACTATTATTATTATTATTATTTACACAACCTGTAGAAGTAAGGTAATTTGGGGACATTAAAGAGCAAGAGACAAAGGATTCCTAGGGTCTCATGTATACACTGGAAATACCAACACATTTCTGAATACCTAGTTTTCCACAGAAGGCATTAGAGCTGTCTGTCTAACTTGCCATTGCTTTCTTCAGACAGACTGTGTAATAATAGTAACAACAACAAATATGATGTTTGAGCATCCCTGCAGGACTCTTAAATGCTACTCTTCAAAGTTCCCTAGAGTATTTGTTTTATTTTTCAGAAATATGTAATAATACAGTGTTCCACATTTCTTGCTTAGGAAAAGAGTATAGAAAAAGCCAGCACATTGTCTGGGAATGGGCTGGTGGTCTGAAAAAATTACAGTGCATTACATACCGATCATAGCTCCACTTATCTATTTGGAGAGGCATTTATATTGCTCTTATTACCTAGTACCTGCTAAAGCTGTTTATGGAAACCACAAGGAAGAAATAATTTTTATGCTCCTTTTAGTTTGCTATAAATTCAGAAACAATTTTTTTTTGAACAGCTGATCTGTGAATTAATAATGACTATAACTTTTTTCACTACAGTATGTCAAGCACTTCCTTTGTGTTTAAAAATTGATGAGGCTCAAAACTCCATTTCTTTACATGAAACAGATTTCAAAAGCATATTGGGTAATCACCACTTCTCTCATATGGAAAGTTCTTTCCAAGCTCATGTCTTGGCTAGTAAAAATGAAATAAAAACAGCATTCAGCTCAATATAAAATGTGATAATCCTCCTTTAAGGACTTCCAGAAAATGCTGTCTTGAAAAATCATGCCAAGAATTACTTCTAGTAAAAATGCCTCAGAAACATTTTCTATCTAAACCAACAGTTGAGAAACTTTTCTTTTAATTGAAAATAGATTTTTCTCTCATAAATATATTCTGGCCATGGTTTCTCCTCCCTCTATTCCTCAGAGCCCCCCCTGCTACCACCTACCATCTCTCCCACTTACACTGTGCTTCTGTTTTAGATTAAAAAAAATAAAGATCTCTAAGAAACCACATCCAGACAGGGAAAAGCAAGTTACAATGAGACAAGACAAAATAATATGAATAAATTTCTCATGAGTTTGCAACTTCTCCTGTGCCTTTTTTTTGCATACTTTATTTACATTTAATTTCTTCAAATAAGAAGACATTGTTTTGAGGCCTACTGTAGGTTCCATTCACCATGAAAGTGGCAGTAAGCCTTACATCACAGTTTAACAGGACAGATCCACATCTCTTGTTCTCCTAGGTGATGTCAGCTGTGTAGTCACAGCAGCAGCTAAACCAAGTCTATTTGAAGATTGCCTAAGGCAGTAAAACAGGGCTTGAATCTTTCTGGTATTTCATATTGTGTCTCAGCAGATAGAAAGTGAGTAGAAATAAGTTTTGAATAAACCTGGAAACCTGTTTAGATCACTCATAAAAGAAGATTTTTTTTTAAAGAACTGAGTTAGGTAACACAGTCACAAAAAGACAAACATGGTATGTACTCACTCATATATGGTTTCTAGACATAGAGCAGAGGACTATCAGTATACAACCCACACCCCCAGAAAAGCTAGGTAACAAGTGGGACCCTTAGAGAGATATACATGATCCCCTGGAGATGGGGAAGAGACAAATTCTCCCGAGCAAATTGGGAGCATAGGGGGAGGGCAAAGGGAGCTGCGGGAAGAGGAGGGTAGAGGTGGGCATAAAGGAGCAGGAAAATTGAGTCAGGGAAATAATAGAGGAGAGCAAAAAAAAGGAGATACCATAATTGAGGGAGCCATTATAGGTTTGAAGAGAAAACTGGCACTAGAAAAATATCCTGAGATCTATATGGATAGCCCCAATTAACAATCTAAGAAATAGTGGAGAGGCTACCTTAAATGACCTCCTCCAATAATGAGATTGATGACTACTAATGTGCCATCTTAGAGCCTTAATCTAGTAGGTGATGGAAGCAGAAGCAAACACTCACAGCTAAACACTGAGCCAAACTCAGACAGGGAAGAGTGATGAACAAAGGGGTCATGATTAGGCTGCAGAAACCCATAGAAACTACTGACCTGAACAAGGAAGAGCTAAGGGACTCCATTGTGATAGCTGGGAAACCAGCATAGGACCGACCCAGATCCCCTGATTGTGGTGTTAGTTGGGAGGACTTGGCAGTCTATGGGGTCTCTTTTTGTTGAATAATCTTTATCCCTAGTATACGAATGGACTTTGGGAGCCCATTCCACATAGAGAGATAGTCATTCAGCCTACACACATGGGGGAGGGCCTGGGCCCTGCTCCAAATAATATGACAAATATTGAAAACTCTGCATGAAAGACCTCACCCTCCCTGGGGAACAGAAAGGGGATGGGATGGGGGTTGGTGACGGTAACAGAGGAGGAAGGGAGGATGCAAGAACTGGGATTGTCATGTAAAACAAGCTGGTTTCAAATTTAAATTTAAAAATTTATATAAAAAATCAAATTAGTGAGCAAATCAGAAGTCTTTGAGGTTGGTATTTCATATTTATTTCTTAGCTCCCCAGTCCTCCTGTTTCCCTCTTCTGATGTCTGTGCTCCATACCAGGAGCTCCTTCTCCACATTTATGTCAAATGTAAGTCATTACATTCTATTTATTTTCTTCCCTCTCATTACGTAACAGCTACATATTCTTTCTTACAGTCCCCACTGTAATTCCATCACCTATGCTCACCCCAAAATAAATACATATGCAAAAATTAAATATACGACCAGTATATGAAAGGAAGGATACAATATTTGGCTTTCAATGTCTGGGCCACTGTGCTTAATATAATAATTCTGTTGTATTCATTTCTCATAAAATGTCACAAAATACCATTTTGTATATGTAACACATTTTAGCAATAACAATTATAAAATAGTGTTACTATATAATTTTTATCTCATGAAAAAATGGTTAATACTTTACTTACTTAGGATATAGGTTGCTGTGTTAAACAACATAATGTTTGAGCAGCAACTTGTCTATGGTGCTTGAAGTTTTGAAAGCCTGAGATGGGGAAATTTCCCAAAGCAACTTAAGTGAAGGAACTGAGTATAACTTTATCTAAAGGCAAAGCTTATACCTCCTCTTCTGTTTACTTTATACTGATTTTTCAGATTACTTTATCATTTTCTCAGTTTTACACATTGTTTTTCTGCTTCTTTTCTATTTCCCCCAGAACTCAATTTTAATGTTTTGAAATTTTGCACCTAAGCTGGTAAAATCTAATGTGAGTCTTTACAGAAAGATACTCTGCAAATGTGATTCAATTATAGGAAGTAAAATTAAAAGTAATTTGATTGTAGTGTGAAGTTCTAGAGGCAAACACTAAAGTTAGAAAGAAACTAGAAATGTGGATCATATTTAGATATCAAAAATATACTTATATTAATGTCCATGTATTCATGTATACCCTAGGCAAACATAGTCATGTCAAGGTGTGAAAGACATTGAATGTATAGAATTTTGACTTGTGAATTTCTGATAGAACACCAATTAAAATAAGACTTGGATTTATTTATATTTAAGTGTTTCCTTAGTGACTTGTGGGGTAGATCCAGTAATAATGTACGTTATGTACAAGAATAAGATTCCAGTTCCATTTCCAACACCCAGATTTAAAAAAGCCTGACTTACGGCTTGATGGCCCACAGGGTAGCCAATCAACTAGATCTAGGTCCCATGATAGGTCTTATCTCAAAAAATAAGGAGTGGAAATGTTGAAAAAGAAATACAACTTGACTGTGGCCTTCATATGGGTATACCCATACACACATATACCCCCCACACACAAACACACACCCACACACACACATCACGAGAGAGAGAGAGAGAGAGAGAGAGAGAGAGAGAGAGAGAGAGAGAGAGAGAGAGAGGTATAGTTAGCACCATAGTAAACTCAGGAATTCAGCTACATAGAGACACTATGGGTCTTTGAAAACTATGTATTGTCTTTCTAATAGTACTCATTGTACAGAGATTGCCACTTCACAGCATGCATGCCCATTCTTAGTACATAGCTAATCCTATCAGTTGTATGCTGCCAAACCATGTCCTGAGAAGGAGACTGCTGGCTATTCCTGGATGAGACAAACACAAGAGCTCAGAGTTTGCTCTGCAGCTGGAGGTCTTTTGGAGATGATCTGCTTCAATCCCTTCATTTTACACACAAATATCTTGAGGTTCAGTGAGATTAAAGGATGTACCTGTGGTCACACGGCCTTATTATTGAAGAGCTTGGATTGAATCCTCCAAGATTCAAGATTGAATTCCAATTCAATCCAAGATTGAATCCTCCCCAAATTCTATTCACTTGGGAGTGAGGTAGTCAAGTGAGAATTTCAAACTTACTAAGGGGGGTTTTAAAGGAATCATTTGTTGCCAGTGAAAATGAAGGTTATTTAGCAATCTTAAAGCTTCTACACTGAGAGAGGCTGGTAAATGTAATTGTGCTGATATCTTGTCTATGCAACCAGCCTATCTTGAATGACATATAATTTGTATAAATATAGTCTTCACTACACACAGGGATTAAGTACTAAAATAACAATGCACTACAAATGGTGATTTGCTGGCCATTGCTTGGAGAGCAAGTATACTTTAGCATTGACCCCATACAACCTTAATATTTGAAAACTCAATACAAAAGTATTTGAGAGAAAGTATACTCACTCCCTGTGGAGTGGGAGGGGGGGAGGGGATGGGAGGCAGTTTGGGTGGCATGGGAAGGAGGGAGAGGGAACTGGAACCAATATGTAAAATAAGAAAAATAAATAAAAAGAAATTACAATATAGTAAATTCTGCAATGACATTAGCATATGCTTTGACAAAGCACTTAATAAACTATCTGTAAAGAAACAAATGTGAAAGATACATTGTAAATGACAGATGCAATTTTAAGGGTTTTCAACAAAGGGTAACTTTGGCTTGCAGAAATGAATGATGTTGTTCCATACCAAAATTATTCTGAGCTGTCTTCTGTCACACACCTTTGCTCCTCTTCAGGCTGAGGCCATGATTCACATAACAGGACAGATTTAATTGAAGATAATAAGATTAATGTTTTGGTGTTAACTAAAAATGGAGAAATTTTATTCAAGATTCTGGAAAAACACTCTCTATACCCTCATATGCTTAGCTTTACGTTCTGTCATTCTTCAAAAATCATGATAGGGATAACTGTACAAATCTGTGAATTTTCTTGCATGGACAGTCTCATCTCAATGACATCTGCTACATTTATATGATACATCAGGGTGTGGGTTTATGCTAGGCTCTTTCCTGATTGTGAGTACATGTGAGACAATCTGAATTAAAACATTTGTAATCAAGTTTAAATTCTATATGCAAAACACTCCACTTACAAGGATAAACCTTTAGAGATTTCTTCTGCATGTCAAACACTGAAGCATTTTAGGGAAGGAGAGATGATTTCTCCAGAGGGTTGAGTTCAAGTCCTAGTATTCAATGGGGGCTCACAATGGTCAGTAACTCCAGGTCCAGGAGATCTGAAGAACTCTTAGGCACATAAGTGCTGTACAGGCATAAATGCAGGTAAAATACCTCACTGCATACAATGTATAATAATTTTTTTATTGAAATATTTGGACTAGTCTATAGTAAGATATTCACTCTGTCCCCACCTATGACACTAACCATGCCCATTGGGGGTGGGGACAGGGGTGGATGATACCTGGGGGAACTAGATCTGGGGAGGGGCCCTGAGCTCTCTATTGCTTGCAGCACCAGGTAAAAGAGCATCAGGAGGCATCCTTGTGACCAGGAACCCGCTAGTGTTTCTCTTTCTCTGTTATAAGTTATTTCTCCCCGAATAAACATCTATTAAGCTTATATGTTTTTCCTGATTTTTATTAAACCACATTACTAATCAGAATAATCACAATTATTTGTTCTCTCTCTTTTTTTTTTTTCAACTTTTTCTCTTTGTTGCTGTTTCTTAGTCCTAATCCTAACATTAAAACTCATGGTTGTGTGTGTGTTAAATAAGCATTCTACCACTCATGTTTACCCAGGCTCCAGCCCTGTTGGTTGTTTCTCTCTATGTTATCATCTCAACTTTTCTTCCTCTTCTTCTTTCTCTTCCACCATGCACTTCTCCTTCTCATTTTTCTCCTTTTCCATTTCTCCCCTTTCTTTGTCCTCTTACTTTATCATCTCATGCTTCTTTCTGAGTATGGACACATGGGGTAGGTGCCTACATGCCATTCCAAGACATCTTCAAATCCATAAATCACCAATTCTTGCTTCCTCAAGAAACATTGACGGCTTCAATGAGCTCTCACTATTTTAATTAAGATGGAAAAATGAAAAAAAACCTCAAATAATGCAGAAAAAACAAAATTGTGTACAATTAACTCTTTAGTATATTTAATCATTTCATTATATTCTGAGTTAGTAATATCTGTCAGTCAATGAGTTCCAAGGACAACGGTGCAATAATTATGATTCTGTTACTAAGATTTTAATCTTGTGGTAAATTTTACGCACACACACACACACACACACACACACACACTTGACAGTGAGATGCCTCAATGGGTAAAGTCCTACTCCTATTTGTACAATTATATATATCCCTACAAACAAAAAAAAAAACAATATAACAATATCAATAGCTTTTAAAAGATTTTAATGTTGGCTCATTGGTAAACACACTTAGCACCAAGGGTGAAAAATAGAGTCCAATCTTTCTAGCCCACATGATGCAAGGAGAGAAAAGATACAGCAAATTGATTTCTGACCTCCACATAACTGTAATATATGTATGCACAAAAGCATCCCATAACTAAATAAATGTAAAATTAAACATATATGAATAAATAACATTTATAAAGTAGTAAGTTGCAATATTTTAGGAGCTTATGAAGAATTATCTTTCAAAACCAACATGAGTTTTGGAATATGTTCAACAGGTTGAGCTATTCCAGTACAGACACTCAAGCATAAGAGACTGACATCAGTTAGTCACAATAAGCAAATTTATGAAAGATAAAGTAATAGAAATAGCTCAGTCACATATGGTCTTTAATCCATCAAAAGGATTTCTTCCACACCATTCCCTAAATGTTCCAAATTCCAGTTATCTTTCTCTACCCTACTTCCAACTGATGCCTTCTGCTCCTGTCTTGCCCTACTCCCAATACACCAGCAAAATCTATGCTATTCCCCTTCCCAGGGAGATCCATGTGTCCCCACTAGAGCCTTTCTCTTTACATGACTCCTTTGGGTTTGTAGATTGTAGCTTGATTATCATTTATATAACAACTATGTAACACTTAGTTGACAATCCCTGATACTATTATAAAACCTAATCTAATAATATGATTTGAAATCCAATAGCGTGTGATAAGGACAAAGAGGAAGCTTTGTCATATATGCTGTGGCTGGGGAGATGAGGAACTGATATTTGAGGATATTGTGAAAGTGAAGAAATGAGTTGGCAGGTAGATTGTACAAAGGGAAGAAGAGATCACTAAGACTTGCCATGCCAAGGACATGTGTCTCATGGATTTGCCAATTAGTGTATGGAGGCAGAGTGGCTTTGATAACACTTAGGAAGAAGTGAGGGTGATAAAATTGGTGTTAAGAATCTAGAATGACTAAAGAGGATTCTTCTTGCAGCTTTCTCAATAGCTTGGCAAACAGTTTTCCCCCACATGCTCACAAGCATCCAGGTTGTCTAGAAGCATCCAAGTACTTGTAAAGACAAGCATGAATAAAATTGATCCTGAAAGCCTGAAAATTGTGGAGGAAGATTTAATTCAAAAAGTTGGCATAAAATGCATATTTTAGTCACCTGAAATGATTCTCTGCCTTTTAGCTCTTCTGACCATTTGAGATTATCTCTATCTGGAAGTAGGCCAAAGTGTGACAGTACTGTTTTCTTTCTTGTGCACATAATGTCCTGGGGAGATAATAATAACTGCCACTCAGGAGCAGGTGAGCATTTCATTATTCTAAAGTCATGAATGGTAGAAATGAAAATCCCACTTTATACAAATCTTTTATGTGTTACCTTTTAATTTACACCTTTATCTCTTGCTGACAGTTTCTTTAGAAGGCAATCTAATTAGCTTCTTACAGAGCTATAGAATGGAATGTTTGCCATATGAAAGTACTTACGAAGGTCTAGAAAACATGAGTGCTGACATTTTAGATTACATAATCCTTAAGTATAAGTGAGCATAATATACTTAAATTAGACTAAAGTATACATATTTAATGTATAAAATAGAAATAATAAACTTAAATTTATTTAATTATTAAACTTTAAGTGCTTACTTTTTAGACTAATTGTCATATAAGGAATAATATTGTGAAAGTGACTATGGCCACTGATGGAAATAAATGAATTTTTGAATTTCCAAATTCTTGAAGTTAACTTGTGTCTTCTCTGAATCTTATGCTGGTATTGGGTTTATGTGACTACAGCTATAGATGCCCACAGTTGTTTCCTAATATATTGACAATTATAAAGGATGTTCTTAGATAAGGTTGAAATAATAATTGTTGATGTTCTTGCCTATGGGATGAGATAGACTATAAAAACCCCTATTGTAGTCATTACCCAGCTGTCACATAAAATATATTAAAATATACATAGTAGTTATTATACACTAACAATAGGTATACATCAAAATAAAACAAGTTTCAAGAATGTATCTGATCACATAATAGTTTCAACATGCCTTCATAAAACAAAATAAAATAAAAACCCACAAAATATAAAGTTACCCTCTAAAACAGGAAAATGACAGATACCAAAAGAAGGCATGGATGTGTGCTGGAGAGGTGAGAGAGAGAGAAAGAGAGAGAGTGTGTTCTGGGTGAGCTGGGGCTATCAGTCCAGGTGCAAATAGGATCATTTGGAAGACACTCTTAGAGCTGCAACCATAGTACAGACTTTATTTACAGATCTGTTATTTACTGGACATATGATACTGAGTAAACTATTTTTATTTCTTTGAGTGTTTAGTTCCTGATTTATGAAATAAGAAGAGTGTGATGCTTCTGATGAATAAAGACTAAAAACTCAAAGGGTAAAAATTTGCATTGCAGATTAGCTCACAGCAAAAAATAATTATGGTATCTAACACCTGTGCGCCACAAAGTTGTAATGATGTCTTACATTTATACATGTGAACAAAGACAAAAAGGTGTACACACAGTATTATTTTAAGCCCAATAAAACTTCAAGATTTTTATTTCTCGTAAATCAAAGCATTTATATAACAAACAAGAGCCAAAACTAGCTGTCTCTGTATTAAAGAATGTCCTAGCTCCTAGATAGGGACATTTTCTAGGAATGCAGAGTGAAGATTAATTGTTTCTTTCCTCAGAAACACCAAGACTTTGCAGAAAGCAGGTAGTGCCAACCCCCATACTAGGATCATCATTGCCAAAGAAAAGTGTAAGATGATTTGCTGGTCATAGCAATGCCATGTTCAATGTTTATTATTTCTTTATGTGTGGGAAAGACAACGTTCATAATGTTCCACACCAATGACAATGAAGATATTGTTTTGGACATGGAAGGAGTTTCTAATAAACATACTGCCAAGATGAGTGTTCTCATACACATACACTCAAGGGTCAGAATCATCTTTTTTTTTTTTTCTTTTTAACTTTTTTAAAAATTAAAGTAGAAACAATCTTATTTTATAGATCAAGCTCAGTTGGGTTCAAAGCTTCTTGATCTCACAGGGTGGACTACATTCATTTATCCTGAGTACCATATGAGAATAATATCACACATCTGTACTTGTTAATCCTGATTTTTTCCCCACACCCACAGAATATCTCCAACAACCTTGTTCTCCTGCTGAATGGGGTTCCACCATATTCCCTTGGGGAAGTCTGAGTTTCTGATGAAAATTTACCACACTGAAAGTTGAGTACTCTCATAAAAACACAAGTATGCCTCTGGACCCTCTAGATATCACATTTCAGTGATTATTTTAGAGATTAGTGTTTTTGACACATTTTCCTTTCAGCCTCAAGGAAACAAAGGTCTCCATCAAAACTATATTTCCACTCACTAATGGCTTTTTACCTCAAAGGCTCTGCGGTGAAGTATTGTAGGATTGGTGTATAGTTTTAGACCAGTGGACATACTGTGCAATGCAGAAATAACTGTGAGTGATGGTTTTGTATTTTCAGTGCCTATTTACACTCTAGTCAAACTGAGTAATATGTTTTGAGAATGTTTAAACATCTACATTTTTCATTAATTAAAATATCCCTGCTTGTTATTTGCTAACTTCAATGTTGATATTAAGAAAAATAATCCAGCCTTTGCCAGAATTCTCCTATGTCATTATTGTTACCCAAGATTCCATCTAAATATTTCTGATCAGATATAAGACACTTGGGGAAACTGTAACTTGCCTTCTTTATATAACAATATTAAACTCCTGATTGAAATTATTGAATGAACAAAGTTCCTCAAGCTTTATAGATTTGTTCCTGTTGTTGCTGCTTCTGACAGAACCTAGGGCCTTTCACATTTTAAGGAGCATCCTGCCTCTGCGCTCAAGCCCATTACTTTGTACTGATTACGTGACCAGTGTTTGCAATGTCAGTTACAGAAGGCATTTCCTTCATCATCTGACAATTTGATATATTCCATTTTATGAAAATAAACTGAACATTTTGCAGAACTCCTATCCATAAGCTGCTAGAGTTATTGACTTAACTTATAAACTTAATCTATTATTTCTTATTTTTACAAACTGGGTTGATATCAAATAAAAACTAAGAAGCCAATGAAATATTCACTCCAGTATATATTGCTTTGAACAAGGGGATAAAAAAACTTCACAGAGTAAATATCTCCTAGGGAATTTTTAGAATTGTATGAAAGGCATACATCTCAAACTAGCAATCTAGAATATTTATAATGAAATAAACCTGAGTTTTATAAAAGAAAGATTCTCTAAGGCTTAGAAGACCTATATAATATTCCTGGTGTTCAAAGTTTTGTTCACTCACAAGATTCTGTCATACACTAAATAAAATAAGAGTTTGCCTCTGAGTAAAGTCCACATAGGTCTCATCTTAATGTTGTTGAATGTTTGAAAGTCCCCATAGACAAGGCCAGGTCAATTCTTCCATCCGGGAGACTTTGATTTTGCTCAGTTTTTAAACATAACAGGCACATAATTTAAGCTGCTGGTTATCATAAATAAAAGTTGGTATATTTTTGAAAATGCCATTAGAAAGTGAAACAAATCATAAACTCCCCCAAGTGTTCGCTTCTGTTCTCCCTCATATTCTCCTCATTTTTCCTAATCTTCTCCTTGTTTTCCTCTTCTATTAGCAAGACAGGAATCACCTAAGTTAGAACATACCATTTCCAAATATCTTCGATAGACTATTTGTTCTTAATTTCTATAAGAATAGCAATGAAAAGGTTAAAGCTACAGGCTTATAACTAACTGAAAGTATTTAAATATTATTTCATATGGATATACTATAAATCATTTCTGCATATTAAAATTGTAAAAATGTCTCTGTAACCAATATCATCCTTCCACTGACTACCTATGACTTTATATTAGACTAATTTACAAATTATATAAAAATCTAACACCTTTTCATGATATGTAGAGTTTAGGGATAAAAGGGACATACCTACATGTAATAAAAGCCAACATCATCAGATCAAACAGGAAAAGAAGAAACAAAAAGAAAACACAGGACAAAAAAAAAAAAAACTCAAAGCAATTCCACAAAAATCAGGAACATGATAAGATTGTCAACTCTCGTTTCTTGAGTTCTTTGTATATTTTGGAGATCAGCCCTTTGTCGGATATAGGATTGGTGAAAATCTTTTCCCAGTCTGTGGGCTGCCGTTTGGTCTTCTTAACTGTGTCCTTTGCCTTACAGAAACTTCTAAGTTTGAAGAGGTCTCATTTATTAATTGTTTCTCTCAGTGTATGTGCCCCTGGAGTTATGTTCAGGAAGCAGTCTCCTATACCAATTTGTTCAAGGGTACCTCCTACTTTCTCTTCTAAGAGGTTCAATGTGGCTGGATTGATGTTGAGGTCTTTGATCCATTTAGACTTGAGTTTTGTGCATGGCGACAGACATGGGTCTATCTGTAGTCTTCTACACACCCTCATCCAATTGTGCCAGCACCATTTGTTGAAGATGCTGTCCTTGCCCCATTCTATAATTTTATCTGTTTTGTCGAAAATCAGGTGTTCATAGGTGTGTGGGTTTATATCAGGATTTTCAATATGATTCCATTGGTCTACCTGTCTATTTTTACGCCAATACCAGGCTGTTTTTAGAACTATAGCTCTGTAGTAGAGCTTAAAGTCAGGAATGGTGATGCCTCCTGAAGTTCTTTTATTGTATAGGGTTGTTTTGGCTATCCTGGTTTCTTTGTTTGTCCATATAATATTGATTATTATCCTTTCAAGGTTGGTGAAGAATTGTGGTGGTATTTTAATGGGGATTGCATTCAATCTGTAGATTGCTTTTGGCAAGATTGCCATTTTTACTATGTTTATCCTACCTATCCAAGAGCATGGGAGATCTTCCAATTTTCTGGTATCTTCAATTTCTTTCTTTAGAGCCAGAGAATTCTTATTATATAGGTCTTTTACTTGTGTGGTAAGCTTTACACCAAGATACTTTATGTTGCTTGTGGCTATTGTAAAGGGTGATGTTTCTCTGATTTCTTTCTCTGTCTCTTTGTCGTCTGAAAAAATTAGGGCTACTGATTTTTTTGAGTTTATCTTGTATCCTGCTAGTTTGCTGAAGGTGTTTATCAGCTGTACGAGTTCCCTGGTAGAGTTTATTGGGTCGCTTATGTAAGCTAACATATCATCTGCAAATAGAGAGAGTTTGACTTCTTCCTTTCCGATTTGGATCCCCTTGATCTCCTTTTGTTGTCTTATAACATTAGCTAGAACTTCTAGTACCATTTTCGAGGAACTGGCTTAAGTTTCTCTCCATTCAGTTTGATGTTGGCAGTTGGTTTGCTGTATAATGCTCTTATTATGTTTAAGTATGTTCCTGTTATCCCTGACCTCTCCAAGACCTTTATCATGAAAGGGTGTTGAATTTTGTTGAAGACTTTTTGAGCATCTAGGGAGATAATCATATGTTTTTTATTTTTCAGTTTGTTTACATGGTGGATCACGTTGATAGATTTTCGTATGTTAAACCATCCATGCATTCCAGGTATGAAGCCTACTTGGTCATGGTGGATGATTTCTCTGATGTATTCTTGAATTTGGTTTGCCAGTATTTTATTGAGTATTTTTGCATTGACTTTCATCAGGGATATTGGTATGTAGTTTTCTTTCTTAGTTGTGTCTTTGTGAGGCTTGGGTACCAAAGTTATTGTGGCCTCATAAAAAGAGTTTGGCAATGAACCTTCTGGTTTTACCTTGTGGAGCAGTTTGAGGAGTAGTGGTATTAGTTCTTCCTTGAATTTCTGGTAGAATTCTGTGCAGAATCCATCTGGCCCTGGACATTTTTTTGTTGGAAGGCTTTGGATTACTGCTACAATTTCAGTGTGGATTATAGGTCTATGTAAGTTGTTTGTCTGTTCTTGATTTAATTTTGGTAAGTTGTAGTTATCCAGAAATTTGTCCATTTCCTTTGAATTTTCAATTTTTGTGGAATGCAGATTTTCAAAGTATGACCTGAAAATTGTCTGGATTTCCTTGTGTTGTGTTCCCCTTTTCGTTTCTGATTTTGTTAATTTGCATGTTCTCTCTCTGCTTTTTCATTAGTTTGGATAAAGGTTTGTCTATCTTGTTGATTTTCTCAAAAAACCAACTCTTCATTGCATTGATTTTTTGTATTGTTTTCCTGGTTTCTATTTTGTTGATTTCAGCCCTCAAGTTCATTATTTCCTGGTGTCTACTCCTATGGGGTGAATTTGCTTCTCTCTGTTCTAAGGCTTTCTGTTGCACTGTTAATTCTTTTATGTGACTGTCCTCTATTTTCTTCATATGGGCGCTTAGTACAATGAACTTCCTTCGTAGCACTGCTTTCAAGGTGTCTCATATGTTTGGGTATGTTGTATCCTCATTCTCGTTGAATATTAGACAGTCCTGAATTTCTTTCTTTATTTCTTCTTTGACCCAGGAGTGGTGCAATTGCACATTGTTCAGTTTCCATGAGTTTGCAGGTTTTCTGCTATTTGTGTTGTTGTTGAATTCCAATTTTAAAGCATGGTGCTCCTATAAGACACAGGGGCCTATTCCTATTGTCTTGTATCTGTTGAGGATTGTTATGTCACCTAGTATGTAGTCGATTTTAGAGAAGGTTCCATGTGGAGCAGAGAAGAAGGTATATTCTTTTGTCTTTGAATGGAATGTTTTATATATGTCTGCTAACCCCAGTTGAGACATAACTTCTGTTAATTCTTTTGTTTCTTTGTTGAGTTTCTGATTTGTGGTCCTGTCTAGTGTTGAGAGTGGTGTATTGAAGTCTCCCACTATAAGTGTGTGAGGTTTTATATAGGATTTGAATGTTAGTAGTGTTTCTTTATGAATGTGGGTGACTTTGTATTAGGGGCATAGATGTTCAGAATTGAGAATTTGTGTTGATGGTTTTCTTCTGCGATGAATATGAAATGACCATCTTCATCTCTTTTGAGAGAACTGAAGAAAGAATTCTCAATAGAGGAAATCAAAAAGGCTGAAAGACACTTAAGAAAATGCTCCACATCCTTAGCTATCAGGGAAACGCAAATCAAAACAACTTTGAGATACCATCTTACCCCTGCCAGAATGGCTAAAATTAGAAACACCAATGATGACTCATGTTGGAGATGATGTGGAGAAAGGGGAACACTTCTCCACTGCTGGTTGGAGTGCAAACTCAAACAGCCATTTTGGAGATCAGTATGGCGGTTCCTCAGGAAAATGTGAATTAGTTTACCACAGGACCCAGCAATCCCCCTCTTAGGCATATACATAGAGGATTCACATCCATGCAAGAAAGACATCTGCTCAACTATGTTCATAGCATTATTATTTGTAATAGCAAGAATCTGGAAGCAACCTAGATGCCCCTCATTTGAAGAATGGTTAATGAAGATGTGGCATATCTACTCTGCAGATGGAATACTACTCTGCAGAAAAAAAATAATGGTATCTTGAAATTCGCAGACAAGTGGATGGCACTTGAAGAAACCATCCTGAATGAGGTAACCCAGTCACAAAAAGAGGAACACAGTATATACTCACTCATATATGGATTTTAGACCTAGATCAAAGGATCACCAGCCTATAATTCACACCACCATATTAACTAGGATACAAGGCGTATTCTAAGAGAATTATATAAAGTCCCTCACAGAACTGGGAAGGGACAAGTCCTGCAGAGCTCAGGGAAAGTTGGGGGGGCAGCGAATGGAGAGAGAAGTAGGAGAAAATGAGGGGGAGGAAAGGAAAACATGTGCGACCAGGAAGATTGAGCCTGGTTAGGAATAGAAGACAGGAAAGAGAGAGAGAGTGAGACAGAGAGAGAGAGAGAGAACATAAAAGAGGGGGCCAATATTGGTTTGAAGATAAAATTGAACACAAAGAAAGGTCTAGAGAACTATAAGACTGCACCCAACTAACAATTTGAGCATTCGTGGAAAGACTATCATAAATGCCCTTCCCAGAGAGTGAGATCAACAACTAACTCATCCATGGAGTCCTCAACCAATGCCTGTTGGAAACAGGATCAAACTCCCATACATAAATACTGAATCGAACTACAACCCAGATACAGATGGAGAGGACAAGACCATATGGCAGAAACACATACAGACAGCTTACCTGAACAAGGAGGAGCTAAGGGCCACTAGACTGATAGCTGGGAAGCCAGCATGGGACTGACTCAGGTCTCCTGTATATGGGTCTCAGCCATAAGGACTGAGCAGTCTAAGGGACCTCAGACAGTGGAGCCAGGATGTATCCCTGGTACAGAAAAGGACTTTGTGAACACATCCAGCATGGAGGGATAACTGCCTTAATCTAGATACAGGAGAGAAGCCCTAGTCCCTACTTCACATGACCTGTCAGATCTATATGACCCCAACTGTATGGCATTCCCCTACATATGGAATTGGGGTTGGGGGATGGAAGGGGAGGGTGGTTAGAGTGCATGTGAGAGGGCCGAGAAGATAAAAGGGAGGGAAGGTAAAAGGGGGGAGGGAGGAAGGTAGGGAAGAAGGGAAGCAGGGAGGGAGAGGGAACTGGGATCGACATGTAAAATAATAAGTTAAATTAAAAAAAAAATGCTTTGACTCCAAAATTTAAGTTCAAGGACAAGTTACTGGGGAAAAGTATTTCTATTTTTGTTTCCACAGAAAATGAAAAGATGTGGATTCCTTCCAGTCTAATGTGGTTTGATCAAGCCAGACTGCCTGAAACAGAGTAAGAGGTGATCCTACATTCAAAACAGCTGGATAAAGCAGCCTTACAGACCACAGCCAGGATTTCTGTATCTTCTTCGAATCCCCCATGACAGTGCCCCTTACCAGCTAGAAGTGGCTTGGAAAGAATGATGCCCAAATTCCCAAATATTGTCTATAAATGTTTGTTTTCATTTAAATGGATTTTTATATAAAATAAATTAAAAAAATTAAAGAAAAGGTTGTCAACTCTCTCAATACCTATTCAATATAATACCTGAATTTCTAGCTAGAGCAATAAGGCAACAACTAAAAGAAATCAAGGAGACAGGAATTGAAATGGAAGAAGTCAAAGTATCATTTTCTCATAGGTGATATAATGGTATACATAAGCAACCCCAAAAACTCTATCAGGGAACTCTTATGGCTGATAAACACATTTAGTAAAGTGGCTAAATATAAAATTAATTAGAAAAGATCTTTAGCCTTTCTATATACAAATGATAAGTACAAATTAATCAGAGAATAAACACTCTTTACTATAGCCTTACATAATAAAAAATATCTTTTTGTAACTCTCACCAAACAAGTGAAAGACTGTATAACAAGAACTTCAAGTTTTTGAAGAGAGAAATTGAAGATTTCTGAAGATGGAAATATCTCCCATGCTCATTCATTGATAGAATTTACATTGTAAAAATGGCCATATTATCAAAATCCATCTATAGATTCAGTGTAATCACAACACAATTCTTCATGTACCTCGAAAGAAAAATGCTAAACTTCAAAAGGAAAAACAAACAAACAAAAAAATCATGATAGCTAAAACAAGGTGTCTGTCCATTGAACAAAATGGTAGCCTACCAAATGAGAGAAGAACTTGACAAACTCCATAACTGACATAGGGCTGATTTCCACAATATATAAAGAACTCAAGAAAGGAGATATCAATAAATCAACTAATCAAAGTAATGAATGGATTATGGATATAAACAGAGAATTATAAAAGAAGAATCTAAAGCAACCAAAAATACTCAAGGAAATGTTCAACATCCATTGCAATCATGGAAATGAAAATCAAATTGACGCTTCTATTCTATCTTATAGCTGTCAGAATGACTGAGAGAAAAAACATAAATGACATCTCATGTTGGAGAGGATATGGAGCAAGGGGGATACTTCTCCATTGCTGGTGAAGATGAAAACATGCACAGCAACTTTGGAAGTTAGTGTGGCAGTTTGTCAGAAAACTGGGACTTAATCTACCACAAAATCCATCTATACCACTCTTGAATATATACTCAAAGAATGCTCAATCATACCACAAGAACACTTGATCAAATATGTTCATAGCAGCTTTATTTGTAATATCCAGAACCTGGAAATATCCCGATGTCCCTCAGCTGAGGAATGGTTAAAGCAAATATTTTACATTCATAGAATGGAGTATTATTCAGCAGTGATAAATAAGGACACCAGAAATTTTGAAGAGAAATGGATACAAATAGAAAAATAATATTCTAACATTATAAATAAGATAACCAGGACTGGGAAAGACAAACATGGTATGTATTCACTCAAAATTGCATATAAACCATAAAATAAAGGATAACTATGCTATCAGAAAGACTAGGTTACAAGGAAAGTTCAGTTAAAGACACTCAGATGTCCTTTAGAAGGGAAATAGAAGAAATGAATAATTAGATTTGCAAAGAGAGGTGTCACAGGGGGAAGTGATGAAGGGACTGCTGGGAGGGGTAAAGTTTGAGGTTGGTAGAAGTCTGGTGCAGAGGAATCTCCCAAGAGTCTATGGAGAGATCCCCAGATTAGAGTTCTAGCAAAAGCCCATAAGAAGTTAGAGTTGGCTGTCAACTGTGATAAGATTGGTGCCTGGCTCAATTGTCATCCGAGTGGAGCCTTCCAGCAACTTATGGAGGCAGATGTAGACACAAACATTATGCAGAATTCTAGAATCCTGCAGAAGGAGGAGAAAGGAGTATAGGAGCCAGAGGAGTGAGTCAAGGATCACACAATCAATTAACTTATGCTCACTGAGACTCAAAGAATCTGAAAGCTCAAGCAAGGAATATGCAAGGCCAACCTAGTAATTCTGCATATATGCTACATTTGTATAGCATTGTCCTCTGGTAAGACTATTAACAGAAGGAAAGGAGCCTGTTCTACAGCTCTTTTAAAGGCTTTTGGGACTGTATTACTCCTACTGGGTCAGTTTACCTACCCTTAATATATGGGGAAGTGCTTAGTCTTACTGAACTTGATATGCCTTGGTTTATTGATACTCATGGGAGACCTGCACTCCCTTGGATGCAGAGGGGGGGATTTTAGGGTGGGGATAAGGGGATGGAATAGAAGGACTGGGAGTGGAGAATGGGAGCAGACTGAGGCTGGAATGTAAAATAAAAAGATGAATTTTAAGTAAGTATTCAGAATTACTGATGTATGCAAAGGGGGCATCACAAGTCATAACTGAAGTTTTCAATATTAATTAATAAACTTATATATATATATTTCCATATATATACCCAAGAAACATGAAATTGTGACACATACATTTCCATTCTATGATGAATCTATAAAAATGAACTTTTGATAGGAATGTTCGACTTGCACGTGACTGTCAATGAAATAAACAAGACTAATGTTGGAAAATAAGTAGATAGATAAAACTCAAGTGTCAGGTCTGCAATGTGGAGTGCTTGTAAACTGCATAATAATGCTCTGATCTAATCACTAAATCGCTGCAGAAATAGTCTATTTATGATTTGTTAAATCCTAGCCCTCATATTCCATTAGTGAAACCTGACCAAAAAAAAAAAAATTTCCAGATATGAAAACTATCTTGCTTTTATTTTTTTATGTAATATATTCTGATTGTAGTTTCCTCTCCCCCAACTCTTCTATGTTCTTCCCTACCTCTCTTCCTCTCTTCCTATTCCTGTCCACAAACATTCTGTCCCTCATTAGAAAAAATAAGTATCAAAAGAATAATTAAATAATAAAATAAGATAAATCAAAAATACAAATCAGGATAAGAAAATCAAACAAGAAAAATAGGTAAAGAAAAAGCACAAGAAACACATATAGACTCGGAGATACATGTTAACACACACAGGAATCCAATAAAACCACAAAACAGCCAGTTATGATATATACACAAAGGACCTATTAGGTTTAAAAACATATCCTGACAAAATATGGGATAAATGACATTGAGTTTGTGTTGGGCATTTACTGCTGGTGATAGGGACTGCTTCTAAGTGTGGTTTGTTTCCCCTGTGGAACTTTGGAGAAAACTAAATTTTCATTTGGGAGTGGTTATCAAGTATTCATAGCTTTTTGGTTGGGGTGGGGGCTGTGTTCACTTTCTCCATTCAACAACAACTTTCAAACCTCTAAGAAAAGATCAATTAAATGAGTTGCTGACTGCTTACTTCAAACATTTGGGGAAATAGACATGTTTTGTTGTTGTTGTTGTTACTGTCTTGTTTGGCTTTGTTTTAAACAGGACTGAAGAAGGAAGAGTCTAGGAATTAGAGGAAATTACCAGACTTGAGAATAGCTAGGACTCAAGAAGTAATGTAAACAACAATCTCCCTCTTTCTCTGTCTCTCTCTCTGTGTGCATGCTATTCTCTCTTTTACTCATACAAGCACACACGAATGCCCATGCACAGGCACAGTGTTCAGATACATAGCATCACCGTGTTAGTGAATGTTGAATGTAGTGTTAAAAATAATTTTCAAAGTGGCTATACAAGCTTGCACTCCCACCAGCCATGGAGGAGTGTTCCTCTCTCTCCACATCCTCTCCAGCATAAACTGTCATTGGTGTTTTTGATTTTAGCCATTCTGACAGGAATAAGATGATATCTCAGGGTTGTTTTGAATTTCATTTCCATGATGGCTGAAGATGTTGAGCAATTTCTTAAGTGCTGCTCAGCATTTAGAGATTCCTCTATTGAGAATTCTCTATTTAGTTTTGACCCTACATTTTAATAGGATTGTACGGTGTTTTGGTGACCATCTTCTTGAATTCTTTGTATATTTTGGAAATCAGGCCTCTTTCAAATGTGGAATTGGTAGAGATCTTTTCTCATTATGTAGGCTGCCGTTTCATCTTGTCAACTGTGTCCTTTGCCTAACAGAAGCTTCTATTTCCAGGAGGTCCCATTTATTAATTGTCAATCTCAGTGTCTGTACTACTGGAGTTAGGTTCAGGAAGAGATCTCCTGTACCATTTGTTCAAGGGTACTTCCCATGTTCCCTTCTAAGAGGTTCAGTGTGGATGGATATATGTTGAGATCTTTGATCCATTTGGTCTTAAGTTTTGTGCATGGGTATTGAAATCAGAGACCAAACCCTAACGGAGAAAGTGCTTCTTTCTTCACTATTATTCAAAATGGTATGAAAGCTTCTAGAACAGCATACTAGTTTTGGCTATTATGCCTGTAGGACTCTAAGTCAAATATCTCAGCAATGTCACACATTGTTGGGTATTGCTGTACTAATCATATTAAGTAGAAAGTCTAAATCGCCTAAGAGTTCATCACCCTTTTAATGAATAAAGAAAACCTTAAGCACATAATAAACAATGAAAATTATCAATTATGGAGAAAAACAAAGCAATGAAATTTTGAATGACTCAAATATTTTGTCAAGTGAAGTACACCGGACAAAGGAAGGAATGGCACATTTTTTTCCCCTATGTAGACTCTGGATGTATGTGTCTGCATGTATGTGTATGCCTGTGTGTGCATGTGTGTGTTTGTGTGTGTGTGTGTTTCTGTGCATTTGAGTGTGTCTGTGCATGAGCTTATGTGTGCATGCATGTATATGTGGTGTGTGTGTGTGTGAATGTGTATGTCTGTGGGTGTAAATCATAAAAACAGAAAGTAATGCAGGAATAGAATGAAGTGATTTTAAGTGGTGGTGGAGATGGTGATGCCCTAGGGATACAAGGAGAACTACTGTGTCTGTAGAAGTGTTCAAGTAAGAGACAATGAGAGGAAAGAGAAGGAGCACAAACACATTACAATAAACACTAATGTACACATGTACACAATGCCCATAAGAAACCAAAATTTTATATGTTAAATTAAGACATTAATTTTAAATTAAAAAGGAAGACAATGAAGTGTTTCAGGATTTTTAAATTCCACATGTTGGACACACACACTCTCACACACACACGAATTGGAAGCTTTGCCAAGAATAACTTGCAAATGTAGTTGTGTATCTACACATATATTTATTTTATTTAGTATCCCCCACTTGGGTCTTTGGTTGTGATGATCTCACTAGCAGGCCCTTTCAATTTAAAACTCAGTTCCAGTTGAGCTAAGAAAATGGAATAAAGAAGTATTCTGAACTGTTAATTCCTCAAGCATTTATTTTGAGAGTATACAGAGTTTGGCAGCTTGTTATATTCAGACATATTATCATTTAATTTTTTCTTAACTTATTTGTCTGTATGAGTTTATTAGCTTGTAAACATTAATGAAATAAGAAAATTACTGCACTAAATTGAGGCTTTCTTATGAGATTCATATTTAGAAATGATTTTGCATTTCTTTCTTTAATTTGTTGTTGTTTGTTTGCTTGCTTGCTGGTTTGTTTTTGAAACAGGGTTTTACTACATAGACATGGTTGGCCTGAAACTTGTAAACCAGGATGGCCTAGAAACTCACAGAGATCCACTTGCCTCTGCCTCTAGAATGCTAGAATTTAAGGCCGTACCACCACCCCTTGAATTGTTGCCTGTCATCAGGAGGTAGTACTTTCATTCAGTGTTCTAGAGCAAAATGTCTTCTCCATTGCTTTTGTGAGATTTCAAATGCAGGCTGACACTTTTATTTGGAACACTGTGCCTCCACACACCTGGTCTGTCTCTGACAAGAATGGAGCCCTATTGATCTATGTCTCAGCTTACACACATACATACATGTATATCTCTCTATATATATAATTTTGCTTCAACATATTTCATAAAAAATGAAGGGGAATGAGGTACTTTAACTTTCACAGAATGTTTATTTTCCCTGCAGGAGAAATATTTTCTCCTTGGAGGAGTATTAAGGAAGCATATATCAAACGCAATGTCTGCTTAACCATTCCTCTGTTATAATTTATAACGGGAAATTGCACTGTAGACACTCTCAGACATCAGAGAAGTGTCTCCTGCTTTTCACTTTAGGTTTTTGCTGTGTCAGCTGCTATGAAGTCCTGGAAATGGGTTGGGCTAGGGCTATGACCCATCTGCAACTTCACATGTCCTTAGTGTCTCACTGCTTGATGGTGCCTCACACATTCCTGTGTACACTCTTAGTACTCAAAATCATGAAGGAATGCCTACCAACTAGCCTTATTCTTTCCAAATTGAAGGGTCAACTAGTCTAAGAAATTCAATCCAGAATGTCATCATACTGGAATAGAGGGTGGGAAATGGAGGGAAATTAGAGAAAACCTTTTCTACATGAGATATTATGTGTATTTGCTTGCTGTACTTAGCAGGTCTCATTCAGAGTAGCATAAATATGTGGAAATTGAATTTTCAATATTCCATGGTAATGTATTTTTTAAAGATATCCTTAGTATAATTTGCAGCTATGATCATTGATCAAAGAAAGAAACCCATACATGAGCACATGCACATTAAAGCATTGCGTGAAGACAGAAGAGAATTGTGATGATAGTGATAATTCTGCTTCTCTCCATTCCTACAGGACATGTATTAGAATTAGATACAGAATTCAAGCATTTGCACTTTCTTGTTATTTCTGTGAATACTGGGTGTCACCTGGCATCAGCATAGTCAGCCTAGTAGAATTGATTTTTTTCTAATAAGGAGAACTAAAAAAGAGAAAGGATGACTGTGATAAATACAGGGTGTGTGTCTGTCTGTGTGTGTGTGTGTAAAATACAAAACCCAATGGAATCTACTTATAATTGTTCAAAAACTATTATTACAGTCATCGAACACCATAAATAATTCATGCTGACCACTTCATTTGACCCAAATATTAACTATGCCCTTGAAAGTCAGAGAATATTTGAATAAAGATGTTTAGTCATATGGGTATGGGTGTTTTGCCTACATGAATGTCTTTGCATTTTGTTCTGACCTGTGCCCTTCAGAAACCAGAATGCAGCATCAGATCCCCTGGCACTGGAGTTACAAATGGCAATAAGCCATATTGAGGGTACTGAATATAGAAACTGAGTCTAAGAGTAGTAAATGCTCCTAACAGCCAAGCTAACCCTCCAGTATGAATCCATGACTGTCTTTCCAATATAATTCATCCAAGCCTTCCATTTCTTGAATTTGTTATAGATACCACTGTCTGACCTTATTGGAAGTGTTCACTAAATTTTGACAACTTCTCTAGCTAACTTCCATTCCCTCAATACTAGACACATGATAGAAAGTATTGCTGGAAACATTTATATTTTGAAAAGTATTATGGACACAGCATAATCTCCTCTTCCTTGTCTTTACCCAGTCCCCTGCTTTTTTTCTTCCTGTTTTTCTCATTCCTCTAATTCCATATATTAGCAGAAAATATGACAACATATCATGTTTGTAACTTCTCTAAATACAAATTATATATGAAATAATGAAATAATTTTCTAATACATATGAACCACATTTTATTTAATATTAGTGGAAGTTCATTTCAGCATTTATTTTATTAAATAAACACAACTGATTCCCATAAACATTACATACTTTCATTTTAATAGTCTTTTCTTTTGTTTTATTTCTAGTTTTATGTCAAATGTATACTTGTTTAAAGAGATTTTTTTCTGGTGAACAAAATGACTTTGGGAGCACATTCCCCATGGAGGGATACTCCCTTTACCTAGAGGCAGGAGGGAGGGCCTAGTCCCTACTCCAAATGACTTGACAGATTTTGTTGACCCCTCCTGTAAGGCATCACACTCCATGTGGAGTGGAGGGGAGAATGGGATGGGAGGGTGTTCAGGGAGCATGGGCATGTGGGAGAGAGAGAAGGAGGGTGGAAGGGAGGGAGGGGGAATTGGGATCAATATGTAAAATAAGAAAAATAAATAAAAAGAGAGAATTTATTTGAACTTGTACTTCTTAAATCTTTGCAAAATATGTTACTTTGAGCATAAATAAGCTCTTCAAGTTTAAGCTTTTTT
The DNA here is from genome assembly GCF_943737965.1 of Phodopus roborovskii. Lineage (NCBI taxonomy): Eukaryota > Metazoa > Chordata > Mammalia > Rodentia > Cricetidae > Phodopus > Phodopus roborovskii. Next base: position 11,243,093 of record NW_026126540.1, on the reverse strand, counting down.
TAAATTATTAAATTGTTGAAAAGTTTAAGGCTTTAAAAGAAATACTTTTTTTCTACATTTTCCTTACTACTTTCTCTTACTTACATTTGAAAATGAATGCCAATTCTATGGTATGGGATAATCACTAACATGAAGATGTATTATTAAATAGTCAATGCGTCTATTTTAAGCACATTTCCCATTAATATTTAAAATAAAAAGCCAAATAATAATACAACCATGTACTGTTTTTATGAATGTATTTTTTGTGTTACATTCTTTTTGTTTTACTTATATTACTTTTACATGTATGAATGTGTACCACATGCATGCCTAGTGTCCACATTGGTCAGAAAACAGCATCAGAATCCCCTGTGACTTGACACATGGATGGTTATGAGCCACCATGTGTGCCTTAGAACTCAGTTCTTCACAGCTAAATAATCTCTCCAGCCCCTAAATATATTTTTAGTGAATACCTGAATACATATCTATGATAGCCATGCCATGTTAAACTGTTTACCAATGTCCTTGGAAGTTGAGACTAAATAAATTGACTTCAAACTTCACTTATTGAAGTTAAAGTTTATCAAAAAGTATCTATGCAGTTTCACTAGATCATCAGGTTATGGCAAACATCAGTATTTGGATCATACTTCATGCTCTTGTACCATACAAAAACTGAATCAAGCACAAGGTCTTTTGGAAAAGGAACGGTGGAGGCAAAGGATTGGTATTCACTCTGGAGCTCAAAAGTTTAAGGAAACTATTATAAATACCAAATATTGTGTGGCATTGCTAATCCCTGTTGGCCAAAACTGAGAGCTCATATAGTGCCCTGATTACTTTTAAGAGGAGTTACAATTTTATTAATATAAAATAACATTTTCTTTAAGAATTACTTATTCAGTGGTATAATAATGAATAGCAGTTTCAGATACAGGCTGTATCAACCTCCTAGGCAGACAGAGTTTTCTGAGGCACTGGGAGAAATAGGGCACATTGCCCTGCTTTTCACAAAATCTCATATCCTCTAATGAAAAGTCAAATTTCTAGATTAAGGCAGATGTTCTCCTTTCCTCCCCCTCGTTTTCTCCTACTTCTCTCTCCATTCGCTGCCCCCCCACTTCCCCTGAGCTCTGGGGGACTTGTCCCTTCCCATTTCTGTGAGGGACTTTATATGAATCTCTTAGAATACACCTTGTATCCTAGTTCCTCTGGTGGTGTGAATTGTAGGCTGGTGATCCTTTGATCTAGGTCTAAAATCCATATATGAGTGAGTATATACTGTGTTCCTCTTTTTGTGACTGGGTTACCTCATTCAGGATGGTTTCTTCAAGTACCATCCACTTGCCTGCATGACTCCAACTGGATGGCATTCTCCTACATATGGAATTTGGGTGGGGGGATGGGAAGGGAGGGTGGTTAGAGTGCATGTGAGAGGGCAGAGAGGGTAAAAGGGAGGGAAAGAGGGAAGGAGGGAGGGAGGGAGAGGGAACTGGGATCAACATGTAAAATAATAAATTAAATTAAAAAAAATGCTTTGACTCCAAAATTTAAGTTCAAGGACAAGTTACTGGTTAAAAGGATTTCTATTTTTGTTTCCACAGAAAATGAAAAGATGTGGATTCCTTCCAGACTAATGTGGTTTGATCAAGCCAGACCTCCTGAAACAGAGTATGAGGTGATCCTACATTCAAAACAGCTGGACAAAGCAGCCTTACAGACTACAGCCAGGATTTCTGAATCTTCTTCGAATCCCCCATGACAGTGCCCCTTACCAGCAGGAAGTAGTTTGGAAAGAATGATGCCCAAATTCCCAAATATTGTCTATAAATGTTTGTTTTCATTTAAATGGACTTTGTTATATAAAATAAATTAAAAAAATTAAAAAAAAAAGAAAGTCAAATTTCTAAAGCAGTTCAGTGACAGCATATGGATCCAAGAATTTTTGACAAGTTCAAATAAACTTTCCATATTTTGTGAAGATTTATATATTTTGTAGACAATGTTGATAAAAATCTAGTACAATATAAGATATTGTTATGTTTTTTATCATATATACATTCCAAATTTGTAACATGATATACTGTTATGTGTCTCAAGGTAACTATTAAAGCATATATACCCACACAATTAGTTATGTTCATATGTATGTCAAATATGTACATATGTATCACAAAGTAGGAAATTTGATGATCTGAATAGTTCATTAAAATTCAAACCTGTGTGCATGTGCTCACTATATAAAACTAAAGGGAATGAAAATACAAAGATGTACAAATACCAAAGCCTTTTTGAAGTAAAACAGTCATATCCTCTTTGATGCTTTAAATTTTTCCTTCTTGACCTACCTTAGAGACAAGAATAAAGAAGCCTGAAGATTATGGTTGCAGAAGCAAAATAAGTGATGAATAAATGGAGCAGGTGATAAATCTACGAAGCCACACAAAGAAATAATAGACTTTTAGCATAATTGCAACTAATTCCAAAATAATCCCGTTTACCTGTGTTAACTGTGAATTGCCCAGACAGATATTACTGGACAAAGGATTACAAATGCAGTATTTCATGTTAAACTTTAGAAGGAATGCTGCTATACTGTGACAATAGTGTTACTGGCTAGATAGGAGTTGCCTCTCAATAAGCAGAAAAGCAAACTTTATGATATACTTATAAACTGGTCACATGAAGTGGACAAGAACGAGCATTATTAGGTAATGTAGGAAAATATCAGCACTTACAAGGTTGATGATTGTCAAGGTCAGCCAGTGTTGCACTAGCCAGTAAGTGAGGCATTATTAGTAGCTAACAAAGCAAGTGAAAGATAAATATGGGGAGAGAGGCTTCAGCCCCCTTTGATTGGCCGACATTGACTGTGTTCAAGGCACACATGGAGAATAAAATCCCATAGCATGAATGTCCTTAGTCTTTATCCAGTTTCAGACATTAATCCTATGGGAAGTCCCCAGTAAAGAAACTCAATATGGCATCTCTTTCTTGAGACTCTTCCCACTGTAATTTTTCTCCATTTCCACATAATACTTGTGTCTTAGATGTTATATGTCCATGGACATACCCAGGTTATCTGAAAGACAGCTCTTTCTGAAGCCAAATCATAGGAAATGTGATACTTTCCTCCTTCCCTTGAGAAACATAAGTTAAGTACTCATCATTTTGACACTAAGAATATAAGGTCCTGACTTGGGCCCACTTGTGTTCTGGAAAATTAAGATATCAATTATAAAAATTGAAGGTGATGTAGTCTGAGAATAAAGCAGAGTAATGGGATGGCAGGTCAGAGGAAGACAGCCAATATTGATCAAACGCTTACTATGTGTCAAGCCCTGTGCCTGAAGATGTGGAAGTGTCTTTGAAATACAAAAGTGAGGAAGTACTGTCAAAGGATGATGATGCAGTTCACAGAAATCCACTTCCAACACATTTACACACATGGGAAGTTCATTGGCTAATTTGCTCCAAAAAATTGGTAGAACAAACCATATTTACTCCCAAGGTGTTTTGAGGGTGAACTAAATTCTATTTGTTTTAAAGAAACAGTATCTCTAAATAGAAGTTTAATTTGGGAAACAGAAGCAAAATTTTCACTGTTTTTCTTGAACATCATTATTGTACTAATTGTGACAATTGCCTTGAGCTGAAATATAGAAAATTTGATTATCATCCCTGTTCCTTAAAATTATACTCAATATGGAGATATGATTGTTATGGTTGATGTTTACTATCCATTAAATAATTATTTATAGAGCACAGTTTAGACAGTCATTATGTCAATACACAGCCCTAAAGGAATATAAATGCCAAGAAATTGAAAGATCATCATGTAAAACTTTTAAATCCTTCCAATAGTACACAGCAATGAAATAAGATCATGTCTCTGTTTGTAGACAATATTGGCTGTTTTTCTAATTGTCATTAGCTCCATAACAAGCTTTGTCAAAATCATCCCAGCATAAAACCACATAACTTTCTGACAATATATCAACCACATGCAATAAACCAGAATGGCACAAAAAGCCAATGGCAATGACATCTGCACATGCAAGTTTTTTAACCACTGAGTTTTAGTTTAGGTACCACCCTGTGTATTAATGTTACCTTCACACCTTGAAAGTAATCAGAGGAAGAGCAAAAATACCCCTTTAGAAAGATCATGCTTCAAACATTCTATACAAACTTATACTTTCTAATAGATTTTCATGTTAAGCTCGCCATGAGCCAAACCTATTGTGGGTATTATTTTCTTTTCTGTTTTCAATATTTTTTTATTTAAATTTGAAACAAGCTTGTATTACATACCAATTCCAGTTCCCAATCCTTCCTGCTCTCCCATGTTCCTCCTCACAATCTCCCTGCCCATCCTATTTCTGCTTCCCAGGGTGGGTGAGGCCTTCCATGGGGAGTCTTCAAAGTCTGTCATATCATTTGGAGCAGGGGCCAGGCCCTTCCCCATGTATCTAAGCTGAGGGAATATACCTCTAAGTGGAATGGGCTCCAAAAGTCAATTTGTATACTAGGGATAAATACTGATCCACTATCAGAGGCCCCATATACTGCCCAACTACCACATTCAGGATATCTGTGTAGGTCCAATGCTGGTTCCACACTATCAGATTGGGGTGTATGAGCTCTCCCTTGTTCAGGTCAGCAGTTGTTGTGGGTTTCTCCTGTCTGGTCTTGACCCTTTTGCTCATCATTCCTCCCTGTCTGCAGCTGGATTCCAGGCATTTGGCTCAGTGTTTAGTAGTGGATATTATTAAATACAGGGAACAGACATCTGAACCTGTGTTTCTTCTTTCTGTCACATTCAAAAACAGTCTCTCTATTTGACAAATAATTCATTCATCAGAATCATTTCATTTATTTTCAAGAAATATGAACATTTTATAAGATCCTAGGGAAAAAAGCACTAATAAAAATTTGGAGAAATGTTAAATTGATACAAGTAACAAAATACACCTTTGTCATTAGAAGTTTGTTCATTAGATATGAAAGTCATGGTGGTAAGTTTACCACTAATACTGATCAGTCACAACAAGCAGATATGAGAAGCTAAAAATTATATGTGACTATTCTTTACATTTGTTTTATAAATAAATTGTTTTTAGATTCTATGTGTCTTTAATTAAGATTATGTAGAAAGCTTCATAAATGGGCTATTAACCTTAGGACTTACCTCATATGGGTGATAATAAGTGTTGTGGTGGGAATGAAAAAATCATCCACTCGGTCAAACTGTTTCCCAACTGGCTGTGTGTGGATGGTGTGGTGAGGCATACTCCCACTGGCCAGAGTTATCACCTAAACACAATACGCCAGCTTTAGACAGAGGTAGTGTAGAGTATGAGGCTTAGTTTTATTCTATATAAATACATTTGTTTTAATTAACTCTATTTTGTTTCTGAGAGTTGGTATCTTAGAGGCAAAATGTGATGCACAATATGTAGCTAATTTTTGAGAGGAAAAGTTTTTTCTGCCAAGAAATCTCGTAGCATATGATCTTTGTAGAAGGTAGATACCTTAGTACTTAACATTCTAAGAACACATCTGATTATTAAAAGATACAGGATTGTAAATACACATATGCAACCTATGCACCGAAGAAGCTATGAAAATAGTAAAACAAACAAAAATAAGGCAATATAAAATTTACTATGACCTAATTTCTTTATAGAGACAAGATAGCAATATGGCCATGAAAACAAAAATAAAACTAAGCGTCATTTTAACTTTTGAAAATCTTGGAATGAATAAAAGCTTATTTTAAAACTTTTATTCATTTTTAAAATATTTATTTGTGTGTGTGTGTGTGTGTGTGTGTGTGTGTGTGTGTGTGGTCATTATCATTTGCTTGTGCAATGCTACAAATATGAAAATCAGAGGACAATTTTCAGGAGACACTTCTACATAAAAATATGGTTGTATTTCAAATCCTTTATTCCTTTATTCCATAATGTATTACGTTCTGGAATTTCACCTTTTATTTCCTTTACCTTTTCAGTGTTGAAAGAAACAATTACTTGATTAAAATTTTGTTCAGTTAATGAGGAAGCAAGGGGTGGGTAGTGGCTGAGCAAATAAATGTACTCACTATTGAGCTTGATGACCTGTCCTGTGTTTGAAAACATATTCCTCACCAACTGTGAAACTGCAGAGCACACTCTCACTATGACTTTCAGAATAGCAATTTTTTCAGTTTATAAGGTATTAATATCATTTAAAAAGTAAAATGCAACTATGATACAATTTAAACTGGAAAATCGCTAATTAATATAATAGCTCATGGGCTTTCATGATAATAAAAATTACTGAATAATAATTTTCCTGAAAATTTGTCAAAACTGTTTAGCTTAAAATCTAGCTTGAAAATACAGAATGAAAATAGATGTAGGAATTTTTATCATTTAGAAACTGCTGTTGCACAATCTGTGTAAACGCATGCCATTGTAAAATGCAATGTGCTCGAACAAAGAGTTCTCTGCTTTTAGAGCCCAGTTTCTGGCTTTCACCCGTTGGCTCTGTGATTGACATGAAATAGTCAAACAAGTGCTACAGTGAGTTTTGATTATAAAGTTAGTTTCTCAGAAGGATCAACTTTCACACATCCAAAATCTTATTTCCTTTGCATAAGTTTCCTGATAATCCTACTAGGTGATAAATTTCCATGGTTATTGGACATCCCTGCAGAGTCATGATTTCTTAGCAAAAGGTACTGGCAAGCCACACAAGGAATGGTGGCCTGATACATGTGTTTGGGAGCTTTTAATGGTGAATTGATCCCAAAACAATAGCCAAGACCTCACGGAATCCAAGATGTGATATTCCAAGATCTATCGGTCTATCTGTTTATCTATTATCTATCTATCTATCTATCTGTATATAAATCTATCTATCAAACTATCTATCCACCCATCTATGTGTCATCTATCTATCCATCTGTCTATTGTTTATCCATCTAGCTAGCCACCATCATCTAATTTACTAATACAAATCTTTTTTCCTTACCTCTTAATCTATCTTTATGTAAAACAAAACAAAACAACAATAAAAAACTCCAAACTTTTCTTCTATGAGCTACTCTGATAGAAACTCTTACTTTCTTTTATTTTATATTTTTAGATATGATCTAATGCCACTTGGGAATTTGTTTTTAAAATCACTGTGTAATATAACTTAAAGATTTCTTAGAGACTCAGAAAAAAATAAGTCATATTGAGATGATTAAGCAGTGTGGATAAATTACTTAAGGAATTTGTGAAGTCTTTGAAAGTGTTATCCTGTATTAAATGTTAAAGGGTTTATGTAAAAAACTTTTGTAAAAATGTCTTCACCAAGATTTAATCCATCTAAGTACCTTGAACCAAAGCAGAAGTGAAGTGATTGATTAAAAGAAGAACACACACAAACAATGGCAACCAAAAATATTATATTGAAAACACATACTGTTACTTTTTAAGAAAGTATTCATGTCATGCTTATAAAAAAAATCCCTTAAACTTTAAAATCAACTAATATAATAACACTAGAATATTTTGTAGAAATATATGTACACACATACATACACACACACACACACACACACACACACACACACGGGTGTTTTGCTAACATGCATGTACAAATACATGTGCCAAGTGCCCAAGAGGTTCAAAAGAGGGAACTGAATTCCCTGAGACTAGAGTTGCAGATGTGTTTGAGTGGCCAATGTTGGTACTGGGGATAGAATATATATCCTCTTGCATAAAAGTCCGAGCTGTAAACCATCCCAGGAATATGTAATTTTATAGACACATATGTAGGACTGTTTTATGTGTCTTGTCAAAATTAGAATAGATATGGATATCCCCAATAATTAGGTCTATTTCCTACCCGGACATATGCCACTTTTGCAATCTTCCGCTGTGAAGGGAGAAGGGGTGTTACTCAATCTCTCTCACTGTGACAAGTAGAGAGGATTTTCTGGGCTTAATGAGATGTGGCAAAAGTGACTGTGTATTCTAGTTCTAGATGTTAAGCCCCCTTGAGTTTCCACTTTTGTCTTCTAAAAGTGCCAGTCTTTGTAGATATTTGGCTTGAGAGCAAGAGGCCACATAAAGGAAATGCAAATACTTCAAGGGCACCACGGTTTAGTGATGGAATGAGCTGGTGGGACAATGGTGACTGAAGCCACACTGGCATACATAGATCTCAGTTGCATACAGCTCATATGGCCACTTCACAGAAGCTACTTCAACTTAAGTCTGGGATATGCATTGTTTAAAACTTGAAGTTTTAGAATGGTTTGAGTTGGAAAATGGGTAACTGACATAATAAACAGTGATTCTGACATTTAAAATGTCACTCATTTCTAAATATAAAATGAACTCTCATTACCACAGTTAATTAAAATTATTCATCTTGAGAACTCTAACATTTGAATAAAAGGGTACAATACTGAAAAATCCTCAGACATATTTAAAACACTGTTAATGACAAGTAACTGGGAAACGAAATACTGCATCTAACCTACCTCATTCAAATATGTAGAATGTTTAATGTCTTAGGATTCTGTATTTGTGGCAAAGTTCAGGTAACAATGTGTCCACAGACAGTGTAAGGACATAGTTCATAATGAATTTCCAGCAATTGTTTCTGAAGATCTGAGGGCTGTGGCACAAGGTCACAGTCACCTAATTATTTTCTTTCCCTGTTTCTGTGAAGTCATCATATAAATAACCTCAAAAAGAAACAATTGTTCCAAGACTCGCATGGCATATCCCCCAATTAAAAGCCTGTGCTCTTATTACCAAACTATACATGCTAAAGACTATAGAACAGCCTTTACCCCTGTGGTCAAATTCCATGGTCTCTACCTCATAGCCTCTCTGAGAGCACTAAGGCAAGGCCACGGTCCCTTGTATTCTTACCTGTCTGTCATTGGATGGATAGTTACTGAGAGTGAGGCTCAGTTATAGCACTAAGCCTTCTCTGACATGCATGCTTTGCTGCAGCATATGAGGCTCTTAACAGAGGCTGCCAGCATATTCTTATAGTTCAGAGGTTCTGTTACAGCAACAGCATACAAGGGAAGATAAATTATACCATTTCTTTTTCTAATGGCATTAATTGTTTACTGTCATCTATCCTTTTAATATATGAGAAAAATAGTTAATAAATATTATCTTCAATCATCCTGTCTGAACAAACTCCTTGAATTTTATATATTAGTTTTCTGTTTTCTATGAATAGATGGTGATTGAATTTATAGGTCCCATAAAGATGAATGTTATAGTTAAATGCACATGGACATCTCTGAGACACCCAAAGGTTTTAAACATCATCCCTTCCTAGGCTTCCCTGGTATCTTACCTGTAGAGTCGGTGATTTCTTCTCCATGCTGCCCCAGCTCAGCACCCAGACTTGGTCATGTGATTTGTCATAATGCAATTTGACTGGTACAGGGTCTGTGCTCACTGCCTATAATCAAGAACAATTGAAAACAAAAGTTTGAAAGCCTTGGCATTTTTGGAAAGCTGGACTACAAATGAATGAAGAATCCTGTAATTCAGGAATGAGATTAAAGTTATATTTGGCCAAATACTTGATTTTCTAAGCTCTGTCAGATTGATCTAAAATATATTACTCAAACACATTCTCTTCAATATCTTGACAATTTTGTATAGTATTGTGCTCAATTGCAAGAATTTTGAGTCAAGGATAGCTGTTTAGAAAATAAAGGTTTATAAAATGTGATATGTATGCTCACTACCATTCAACAATGACACATTCCGGCTGTGTTTCTATTCTCAGTTTTCATGAAGGATCTAAGTGAATTGATTTTAGGGAACAAATGTCACATCTGGAGTAATGGTCCTATGAAGCTAAGGATAGATTAGAACCCCATGATGGCAATGGCTCAGCAACAAAGCTGATGTGGCCTGGGTCATTTTTGTGACCTTACTAGACAACCATTGTTTACATGTGTCTGAACAAACAGCATTCCAACCATCAGTTATAACTATGGAGGGTATTAGGCCATTAACTTCTTCCAGTCCCTAGGGTCATCATACAGCATCAACAACCTGCAACAGCAACTCTTAAAACCAACCCAGGTACTTGAAAATATCCTGATTTTGACTTTCTATTGTTTTCTGACTGTAAACAGTCATGTAATATTTGGAAGACGTGTTTAGGAACAACATGACTCCATGTTCCCTGACATAGACACTCTTGTTTGGCTTCGATTAACAATTTCCTCTTTGCTTTGATCTGATAACTGTATTGCATGGCATGACCACTCATGATTAGCAACAGACTGGACATTCAGCTAAAATATGCTACTTGGTTACATAACTTGATTTCTTTCATTTCACCAACCAATTTCTTTATTGTATAATATTACCAAATGAAAGCAAGTGACATTTCCCAATTCTTGTGACATTATTGGTATAGTAAGAATATTTTATTTATAATATTATGACAATATGCATAATATTGTACATCTACTTTTAATTCAGTAACCAGAAAGCAAATTGTTGCTAGGAAGTCATTTTGCTCTCCCTAATGTCTGCCTGTCTATATTATAAAACTAACAGCTATAAGGTAATTTATTGTGTACTTACTCAGTTTATATTATGAAATATTATGTTTAGCCAAACTTTATCCAATAATGACAGTGATTCTTCCCTAAGATGTTGAATATCATCAAAATTCTGTAAGATGTAACTCGCAGTAATATGAAGTTCTTTGTGAGATAGTAAGAGCTAAATTAGAATTGTGGTTGTCTTATAGAAATTGATATTTCAATTTTCATTAGAAATGTATATTTATGGATATGTTTTTTTATATTTTTATAATTCATAGTATTCAATGATTACTAAAATAATAAGTACACTTTGGGTAAGAGCAGTTAAAATTTTCTGTACTGATATTCCTTTCCCTTCCTTCTTGGATGTTATAGTTGTATTACAGTTTGTGGTCCAGCTAAGCAGAAATGTTATGGTGTGGGTGTTTTGCCACTAAAAACACGTTGAAGCCACTCTTTACTTTGACACATACTAAGGTACGTAGTTTCTGAGGGTTGTTGCTCTAATCTTTGCATTGTAACCACTAAGTTCTTCCACAGTTTTAGAGGATGATACTGTACTTCATAATCCAAGACAGCCGTGTAACACTCTCCTCAACCCATTTTTTATACTCTTCCTGCTTTGAATGCTATCTCAAGAGGATGTTGCTCCAGGTTTTCAAGGCAATTTTGAGTTAATTAAACAGTGTAAGTAGGAATAGCCAATAGTTGAAGAGTTAGCAAGAGCCTGCATTTTCATTAACGAACTTTAGTCGTTACATAAACTACTAGACTTGGCATTATTAAATTAATTAACTAGTTTTATTTCTCATGGAATTGCTATGATTATATTTACATAACTTTTTGCATCAATGCTAGATGTTGCATTATGTTTTTGCATGTATTAATTAGTAATATTTGTCCATGAGCAACAAAAGAGATTCCTTGTATCAGTAAAGGAGTGACAAATGTGGAAGATTTGTCTTTTCACATATTCTTTTTTATATTTTAAACTTGATTTTTATGTGGTTATTACAGCCTTATTTTCATGCTGTCTAAAATAGAATAAGCATCAGGTCACCAGATACTAAAGAAATAGCTCAGTATAAACAAGAACAACAACTAGGAAAATTTTTTGATATTTGGCTCTTAAGAATAGAGTATGAAGAAGGTTCTATGATGACAGTTAGAATAGTCACTAATGTGAATAAAGGAAAGACCTCAATTTTAAGTGCCAGTCTTTGTTGAATCCCAATGGGAGGCCTTATCCTCTCTGAGGAGTGGATGGGGAGTGGGTTTTGTGGGGAGTTGAGGGGAAAGTAGGAGGAAGGAATGAGGCAGAACTGTGGTTGTTATGTATAGTGAATAAAAATTTTAAAAGTAAAAGAATACAGTAGGGATCTACCAGTGGTGGCTGAATCCTTTAGTCTCAGAACTCGGGAGGCAGAGGTAAATAGATCTTTATGAGCTGGAGGCCATCCTTATCTACCAAGCAAGTTCTAGGACAACCAGTGTTGTTACAAAGAGAAACCTTGTCTTGAAAAAACAAACAAACAAACAAAAAGAATACAGATAAAGATTTGTAAATGACTATTCAAGATCTAAAGATTCTAAAGAGAATTTCCACAATGATAGAACTTAGACAACACTTTTGCTCTGAGAGCACATTTTCTATGTAGTACCTACATGGATACACAGCCATCTACAAGGGTTAGAAAACTGTGACTGACTGATCAAGGCCATCAACCCCACTTATCAGGTACTGCACTACTTCCCATTTGGGGAAGCTCTATGAACACAAAAGATTCTCTGCCTAGATCCTCCAATTTATAACTCAGATATATGAAGATGTGGGAGACACTGTTATGCTTTAGAATGTGGACAGAAACTCAAAGAGGTTCCAATATCTGTAGCTGTCTGTCTAGAAGCAGTCCAATCAATGGTGCAAAGCCACGGAGACAGACATAGAATGAATGCATCATGTTCATGAACAGTCATTCTAAAATCATTCATGGAACCTAACAGCAAAACCTTTGGAGGGCATCTATGCTTATTTTTTCTTATAAAGCAGAACTAATGCTAGCTACTTTCAAAAATTCTTGTGACTGTTAGGATAGGTAAAGGATATCTGTCACTGATGAATATTAAGCTCCAATGAACTACAGTTACTACAATTACTGTAAGAACTGGGTTGCAGGAGAGCTCACTCACTTGGTAGAGTGTTTACAGAACATGATTTTAAAATGTAAATGATCAGAAAACTGGAATATATGCTTTTGAAAAGTAGCAATGTAGAACTTAGTAAATGTATTTATTTATTTACCAAGAATAAACTTATGAACCTGAAATAGTTAATGTAACTTAAGACTGTCTAAACATTTTGTAGAAATGACTACCAGCATTCCTATGAGATTAAGCAAGCTGCAAAATTGTATAACATGCTAAATTTAATCTCTGTTATTATTAAATAAACTAATATTGTTTTATTTACTAAAAACTATTATACTCTTCACATGTTGTTTTGAATACTAATAAGTAAGAGTATTTACATTTTAACTCTACTAATAGACTTATGTGGGGGTGGGTTCCGTTCTTAGCTGTTATTATCGCTCCTTATAGGAAATGGTTTTAAAGTGTAATAGGATTCTTCCATCATATGACATAAACAAGTATTCTGTGGTCATCTTCCCATGGATTCTCATCTTTTAAATCAAATAGTACTTCATGCAGTGGATACCACAAAGAGTGTACAAATGTTTGACATTGTGACATAATGGCATTTCCAAATGTGTTCGGCCATGTTCCTACATAGTTGGGACTCTTGAACTCCACAGGGCTGGAGGACAACATTATTTGCCTAGCTTCACACACTTATTTGTGTTTTGTTTCTAAGTTAACCTATCTCTTATTACTTCATGAAAATGATATTTGTTTAAAAAAAAAAGGCAGTCATTTGGGATATACACCTGGAATGTGGTATACTGGCATATGTTTATCTCTCTCCCAAGTCAGGCCTTTGTTGAAATCTACTTTATGCTTTGCATGGTTTATATTAACCTGTAGATATCACTTTTCTAGAAAATGTGTTGTCAGACTCATCCAACAGAGTTTCCAGAAACAAAGACATATTTTATAATTCTGGAGAGAACTCCTCTTTTAAGAAAAATGAGGAATCCAATCATGATTAACTTAGTGAATTATTCTGGCTATGATATTGTAGACCATGCACCACTTCCTCTTTGCTTTGTCTGATCCTATACAGACAATTCTATTGCTACACATTGTCTGAACTTCTGTTGAAAAATAACGTTTCCTGAAATAATTTTCAAATAGCAAGTGTGTTATTGTCCTACATGTACAGGCTCAAAATGTTTTCTCAAAAACTATAGTTTTGTGATGAGGGTGATATAAACTCATTCCCTACTTGCTTTGTAAACATAACTGAAGGCATACTGAATATGCAACAGTAAAACAAAGGATTCCATTTGATGCACTATAGCTTTATAGAAGCATGGGCAGAATCATTCTTCCAGTAATATATAAACAGTGCTAAAAGCCAAATTTCATATGTGTTTTAATGTTTAATTTAATTGTCATATGTATTTATGTCTTTGCTGACAATAGTGATCATATACACAGGTGATATAATGAGTAATCTGTCTTTCTTAGTCAAGTTCAGCAAATACAAAAAACTAAGTGTACAGTGCTCTGCTCATGGACAAGGTGCATCAAACGCTGAAATGGTTCTCTTTTTTGAGGGAGAAACAATGACAATAACAGCAAGACACAGAGGAAGGGCTGAGACTTGACATGAGGGAATTGTGGATCACAGGATGTTTACTGTCTGACAAGGAGAGTACCAGCTGGCTAATTAAGTGAACCTAATTTAAACTCATGACATAGATTCTCAAGATAATGTGCTAATGGCTGGAGGAGACTGCTGATGATCCCAAGAATGCTCCAGAGGTGTCACACTAAGCCACCTTTGCACCCAGGCAGAACAGAATCTTGCTCCATGGAAAACGAAACGAGGTCAGTTGTTTACTAGTTAATCATCTATAAAGCAAAACATCATCTGTATGTCACTCTAGAAAATAATTGAAACAAATCGACATTTAAAACAACACCAAGTTTAGAGAAACTGTTAAATTATTGCCACTCTATACTTTTAGATGCAGATAAAAATGTTGTAGATATATCTACTGAAAATATGCAGTTTTTTCTTGATTGTTATCCACCTCAGACCTGAGCTGGAAATTTTATATCACAAGAAACTAGTCACTTTTCTACAACTACTGTGTATCAAGTATATCTTAAAGTTGGGAAAATCCACTAGGTCAAATAATGCAAAGTTAGTATAAAATCCTGGGGACTGTGGTCATGGTTGTGCAAATTTATAACCCCAGCACTCCTGAGAAGGTATCAGGAGGTTTACCAGTTCCTGCATAGATTGAGCCACATATCTAGATCTTGTCTCAAGACAGCAAGGCCTGGATAGTTATCTGCTGAGCAGAGACATTTAGCTTGGCGAAGGCCTTTGTGTCAAACCTAGCCCCATGTACATTACTGTGACATACCTGAATCAAAGCAGAAACCATGAGGGACACATTTAATTAAGTACTGAGTATGTTGCTGCTAATTCTAGAAACAATGCATTTGCCTCTGGACTGCACTGTTGCATTTACAAACAGTATAATGAATTCTACAGCACTTGGTATAGTGTTTAGGAGACACTCTTTATTGTGGATATTATTTTTGTACATTTTGTACATTTTGTAAACAGAAAGAGATACAAGCAGGATAAACCCTGTGAATTTGGGGAAAAGCTATTTAAACCCACAAAGGATATATTCTGTAATATTTTCTTTGTGCTTTTCTATTTACAGTAACTTTTCTATTCCACATAGAGGGATACTCCCTCAGCCTAGACACAAGGGGGAGGGTCAGGGCCCTCCTCCAAATGATATGACAGTTGAAGACTCTCCATGGAAGTCTTCACCCTCCCTGGAAGCAGAAAGAGGATGGGATGGGAGTTGGTGGGGGGAACAGGGGCAGACAGGAGGGTGCAGGAACTGGGATTGACATGTAAACAAGCTTGTGTCAAATTTAAATAAAAAATTATAATAAAATTTTGGATGCTTTGACATTGGATAAAGTTTTAAATACAAATAATATATTTTGTTTAGATTTTAATGTACAGTAATATTGTCTTTAATTTTAGCTACATAAATTACCACTTCATCAGCATAGTAGTTTATCTAAATCTATGAAATCAGTATTTTTAGATGGTTTTAAATTTGTTAAAAAATATAGGCGTTTACCACCATATATTTATGGGTATCAAGTGTCCAGGATATACAGAGTTTGTTTATAAGCACACATGTTCCAACATTGAAAGGTAATTTAATAAAAAAATAAAGATAGATTATTTCATGCAGCAGGTAATAGAATTAGGAAACTCATTATCTGAAGATATGAATAGCTAAAATTATATGTGGAGTGTGAAAAGAAAGCTTAAATTAATTCAAAATTACCTAACTTTGTTATTTGTTTTTGTAAAGAAATACCTGCATTCTAGCACCATGTCTTAAATTGTGGTGGTGGGCATTTAACTTTCTCAAGCAGTATCTGCCTAGAAAACTCAAGGCCCTGAGTTCTATCTCTCTTACTGAAGGAAAAACAAGGGGAGGGATCATAATGGTAAGGTTATTTAGAGAAAATAGACCTAAATACATATCAGAAAGAGTAAAATATATATGTAAAAGGGGGTGGCTCAGTGGTTTAGCATTTAAATCCCGTATTACACAAACAAGGAGCTTAGAGTTGGTATTCCCCAAACCTGCTTGGTTGTTGGAGGGGTGTCAGTTGCTTAAAATTCCAGCCTCAGTGGCAGAGACAGACCATTATTTTTTAAAGCAGGAATAAAAAATCTATTATATAATATGCCAAATTTTCTTTATGCATCCATTCACTGAAGGGCATCAGTATTGAATCCTTACCTCACTTTCATTGCTGAGTGTGTATATACAGACATGCGATTGTTGTGTCACATAGCGATACCATTTTAAGTTTGACAAGCCTTGGCACTGCATTCCCTGATAGCTCTTTTGTGTACCTCCCTATTAATGTTGTGCAAAACTTCAAGTTTATGTAAATTCTTGTCAACATATTCTGCTTGGTTTAAGTGGACCTCACTGTAGGTTTCATTTTCATTTTCTTATGAAAGGAAAGAACATCCTTCTCTGTTCTTACTAGAAGCTTACATATACTCAATAAGGAAATATGTATTCAAATCCTCTTTTTCTGTTAGAATTTTTCTGTTATGTTCTAGATATCAATCCCTATTAGAAAAATGAATGATACGTTTACTTTATATCATCTTATATGACATTTTTAAATGTTTTCATGCTGCCCATTTTATCTACCATTTTTTAATCACCTATGGTTTTGATTTCCTATTAGATTTGGCATCAGCAAATCTGTGCTGTAGCTTCATCTTAGTTTCTTCTAGAAGTTTATACTCTCTGTCTCTCATTTTAGCTAATTTAGTCTGTGGTGTTGGATAAGGGTGAAACTTCATTTGTTCTTGTATTCATATGCATTTAATTAAAAGCTTAAATTATTTTCCCCTAAATATTCTGATATAATATTTCATAAATAATCCATACATATATTTAGGATTTTTTGTATTCTACTTCATTGATCAATATCTCTCTTTCTGAGTGTTGTATTGATTATTGTTGCTTTTTATAAAGTTTGTAAATAAGAAAATAGAGGTTCTCCAATTTTATTCTTCTTTATTGACATTGATTTGGCTCTCTGGGGTGCTATACAAATTTTAGGATGTTCTTGTCTACATCTGTTAGCACCTTCTCTTCAGATTATCTTTTGAATTTATAGATCACTGTAGTTGGGATTAACAACTAATCAATATGAAGTCTTCCAAACCATGGGAATTAGATATATTTCCTCTTATTTCTTTAATTACTTTTGGTAATATGTTATAGCTGTTTTGTATCCATTTTTAACTCACTTGTTTCTTTTTATTGTTTTATCATTTGGCTCTATGCCAATCAAATTGTTTTAAGTTTAAGATTATTCACTATTGGACAGTTTTAGTAATTTCAGATTTTCAACCTTTTCTTTGTCCATCACAATAAGGTTGGTGGTTTGCTGCTTATCTTTTAGAGGGATGAATTTTGGTTTCCACATTTGACTTTTTCTGGTATTAACTACATCATTTACTTCTACTCTGTCTCTTATCATTACTTATTTTTTTACTTCTTTGTGATTAAAAATAACTGATTAACTGTTTTAATTGTTTTCATTCTCTTAAATGATGTAAAAATATGGAGTATATTTAGAAATGAATGTTAACCTATTGGCTTTAAAGTGAATTGGCTTTTAATTAGTAAGTTAATTTATAATCTTTCAAATCATGTAGGAATCACAAAACCAGCTTTGGAAAGGTATAATCACAATCTCATTTTGTTACCCATGATTTTACCTATATTGAAATGTTTCTTCTTTACTCTGTCAAGTGAGTAAATCTACATTTCAATAGGATTCTTGGTGGAATTTCTGAAGGTCAACACCTAGATAAATGAGCACCATGAACTTTTGCTTATCTAAGAAGTCGTTACATTTTCTTTCATCTTTAGAATACAGTTTTTCAGGGTAAAAGATTATTTTTCATGAATTATCTGTACATTTTCCCATTCTTTATTTCCTCTTTCTAGACTCCATTTTATCGTCTTAAAGTTTTATTTTTTAAAGTTTTAGTGGTAAGCATGTCTTTCTGTATGTGTTTGTGTGAGCACACATATGTGTTGGAGAGTACTCTCATGCTTATATGCAGAGGTGAGAAGAGAACAATGGGTGTATTTTCCTAACAATCTCAGTCTACTCTTTTCAGACATATTCTATAACTAATCATGAGTCTTGCCATTTAGCTAGGCTATCTGACTAGGGAGCTGCTGAAATATGCCTGTTTCTACATCTCTCCCAACTCTGGCCATGTTGGATATTCAAATTCCAGTCTTCATACTTGCACAGCAAATGAGTCCGCTTCTGTTTCCCTTTAATACTGTAATTATTCTATTTCATTTGACGCATTAAATGATATATTTGTCAACTGACTGGTGAGGAGTCAATGTCTGTATTTCTCTAAGAATCAGTCAGGATTGAATCACCGTCATGGTGTCAGCCACTTTGAACCCTAGTTTGGAGATGAATGAACTCCTGGGTATTTGCCATGGTAGTTTTTATTGACTATAAAACTGTTGACACATTATTTTTTTAAATATTCTATCATTTTATTTCTGCCTCTTTTGCTTTTGGAATTTTCACAGTCAATATATCTATCAGAATTGTGGTGCCACTTGAGGCCTTGAGGTTATTTATATATGTGTATTTCATCTATTTTTTTTCTCAGCATCACCCTCAGCCATTTTCATTTTTTTAAAGTTCAGGACAGTATTTACAAAAATGGTATGTTTCCCAATGCCTAGCAATATATTGCAAATTTTAAAACTTTGATTTGATGTGTGTGTTTGTGTGTGGATACATGCGTGCTGTGTCTTACAAGTAGAGGTAGGAGGAGAAATTTATGGAGTATACACTGTTCTTCCATCAGTAGCTTCTGATGATCAAACTTAAGCTTGGCAGGAAGGACCTTATCTAGGCATAGTAAAATTGTATTACTATTCAGACTTAAACAGAAAGAATATCCTGTTGACAGTTAAATTTTCATATGGCATAGGTACACCCTATGCTCATTAGCACATTACATTTAAAGTTTAAGTAAACATAATTTCAGTACTAATTTCAATTTTAGTTCATTTTTTTTGTGGTAAAGTATATATTGCTATAAAGCAGACAAAGAAACCAAACTTGTCTATGGTTTTACAATTTTTCCAGTGGATTTGAATAGTAGCCAAAGATTTGTTTCCTCCTGTTCAGTTTTTCAGGAAATTGGCTTCTCTTGCCTCTCATGTGTACCTCTGCAGAAGCACTTGGGTCCATCACCCTCTTCCATCTAGCGATTCACCAGCTTCTCTAAGCAGGCTCTGTCTTTATGTTGGGTATTGTTCCTGAACTGAACTCTTAGTAATTCAGAACTGCTTTTGTTTCATTTTTTAATTTACTTAAATTTATGATGCCTTATTTAAAATTTTATTTAGCATTGTTTTGGTGTTTATTTCAGTCTGAATAAATTTTAGGTAATAATAATGTTGATTATAATGCAAAAAAAGTTCTAACACATAAAAGTAATTATTTTCAGTTTTGAAATCTCACATTAATGTAAAGTTATAAGAAATAGTCCACCAAAGAAATGTCTTTCTAATTTTACTAGTGTATTAATTATGGTACCAGTTAGAATTTCTTATATCTTTCAAAGAAATTAAACACTAATACAAACACATGATGTTTTAAATTGTTGAACTGTATGTTTCCAAAATTTGACTATTAAAATTAAACCCACGCATACAACCTTAGAAGCAATGTTACTTTTCATATGTAACCTTGAATACTGCATGAAGGTTTATGCATTAATAGTTATGTACAAATAGTTTTATATATAAGATGTTTGTATATATGATCATGTGTATACAATTTTGTACATATGCAAGTATTTAGATATGCCATGTATATCAAAATAAACCACACTAATATATAGCTAGTAGCATTATTTATACTAGTGAAATTTGAAATGCTTTAATTGTTCATTAATTTTAAGTGGTTAGAGCACTGTTTAATATGTACAAATACTAATTTTAATTATTTGTCAAAGTTACTGTCACATTATCACTAACATTACACTACTCAATATTGAAATAAAAGTTACTTGTATAGAGTAAACAGAAGATCAGGTGCTAATGATTCTGGGTATATTATTTTAGCCACTTGATTAAACTTGTGTGTGTGTGTGTGCATTTGAAATTATTTGAAATTTATTGTTCACTTGCTAACACTGAGCACATTTACACTCTGGAAAGAGTTTACATTTCAGAGATCTTTATTGAAGTTTAACATCATTCTATACTTGAAAAAAGTTACCAAGTTATCAATAAGTAACATGCATGTCCAGGACAATATCTCTGCTACAGACCACTAAAAAATATCTTGATTATAGATTTTGAGGTTATACTTTATTTTGGTAAATATACAAATAAGAACTCCTCAGACATAGCTGACCTAAATAAGTGAGAGGTGATGGACCCCAGACTGATAGCTGGGAAACCAGCATTTGTCCAACTCAGAAACCCTGAACATGGGTCTCAGAAGGCCTGGGAGGCCTAAGGAACCTCTGATAGTGGAACCAGGATGTATTCCTGGTGCACAAAAGAACTTTGGGAGCACATTCACCATGGAGGGATACTCACTTAATTTAGAGGTAGGAGAGGGCCTAGTCCCTACTCCAAATGACTTGAGAGTTTTTGATGATATCTCCTGGATGTCATTATCCTCCCTGTTGAGTGTGGGGGGAATGGGGTGGGAGGGTGTTCAAGGGGCATGGGAAGGAGGGAGGGAAGAAGGAAGGGAGAGGGAACTGGGATTGCTATATAAAATAAGAAAAAAAGGATAAAAAAATAAAAGAAAAACCAAACAGAAAATCTCCTTAATTATGAATAAATAATTCTAATAAATATGTTACAGCAAAACAATAACATAAGCAAAATCTACATGAAAACAAAATTCTGATGTAGTAATAAGTACCATACCTAGTAGTCAGCATCAAATAATGCTTGCTATCTATTTCCATGCATATAATATCCGAAATTTGGCAATAAAAATGGTGGCAAAATATATGCAATTATATATTTGGGTAGAATTGTTATGCAGGTGAAATAATGGTTCATTGTTTTAACAAAGTATTCATGAGGAGAATTCTTTGAACTTACACATAATTCTCTAATCTAGGTGTTAAACTTGAGGCTGAAAATCTAGCACATAGTTGAGTCAGAATGTAATTTGTGTTTTAGAGTTACATGAGTTCTTACAAATTCTCTGCATTTTATAGCTATAACTGGAACTTTGAAAATATTATGATGTATTTATCATTACCTAGCATTTGGCCATTTTATTATCCATTACTTCTATTAATTTTTAATTTGACATCATTGTCCAAAGGCAAAACTATATAACTAATAACTCATGTTGGCTTTTTCCACTTCTGAATGTTTAGTAGGAAATACATATTCAGTAATTTAAAGACCATCTTGATTAGTCTCTGATCATGCATCTGATTTTAAAAATTCTGGCAAAGAGTCCTCATCATTTCAGACCAAATGCCTCTAATTTACACTGGCTTATCTCAGAGTAAATCAAAATAACACCATTCTTCTTAAAATCCAACATCCTCCAAACCATATACAAATGAACTGTAATATACAAGGTATTTGTTCCCAGTATAGATAAGTGACCATTAAATTGGATAGCCATGATAAGCATGTGAGACTGGAAATCTCAGAATTTTCTAGTAGAATACTTGTTCATACTTCTATTCAATATTTCACTATTCATTTTCACAGTAGAATATGTACCATCAGACTCAGTGTCGCCCTAGAGCTTTGATTCTTGCAAGACTTATGTTAGAACCAATATCATTCTTTTATTTAAAGTCAGTACAATAGCAATCAATCTATAGTAGAGGGAAGTTTGGATAGATGGATATATTATTAGATGGATTCATGTGAAGATGTTAATAACACAGCATCTTTTTTATCTTTGTACTTCTTAGCAATTTTTATTATTTTAGATAGGAATCAAGATGTGTATATTAATTTCATGGCAATATAGACAATAAAATTACCTATACATATAAATGGTAGTTTGGCTCCCCTGTGATGGGAGATGTCATCCTGTAAGTATGTTTCTCATACTGGTTAACGAATAAAGCACTGTTGGTCAATAGGTAAGCATGATAGGCGGGACTAGGAGACAAGGAAGATTCGAGGAAGTAATAAGGAGGAGTCAATGTGGAGAGAAGAGAGAGCAGACGCCAGCCCTACTCTCCATTAAAATGAGACTACATGAAAATACTTAGATTAATAGAAATGGGTTAATACTTAAGACAGAGCTAGCTGATAAGAAACAAGTAACTGGCTAATAGTGTTATATCAAATACAAAGTCTCGGTGTAGCAGTGGGATCAGAACAGCTGGAAGAACTACTCTTAACATTATGGCACTGCAACGTGGCTAAGAAGAACTTCCATTTGAAATTTAAAAAAAAACCTTAAAAAATGATTTTAGAAACCAAAAAAAAAAAAAAAAAAAAAAAAAAACAGAGAAAAACAAGGCTTCTTGGTAGCAGCATTTTCCTCGGTTGGACTTTGTTTTGTTAGATTCAAACAGAGATTTTCACAGCTCCTTTAAGGGAGGTTCCCTGACTCTGCATGAGCGGCAAAAAAGCACATGGCTTTTAAGAAACTCTGCTAACAAGTTATTGGTATATATCAGAACTGGAAATAGCAGTGACCACATCTCCAATCCGGCAACATGCTGCTGGGTGGTAGCATAGACAAAGATAGTGAGCATAGCTCTCAGTTCTGGCGGAAAAGTTGCCAGCTGCCATCTTGGATATACCATGGCTAACACAGCTATGACTTTCATTTTAGCAATATTGTTGTTTGCCAGATAAAAGACTCATAGATACAAAAAGTTAAAGATTTACAGTAAAGACAGATTCACATTAAGAAAACCTCTAAAGGTTTACAGTGTGTTCTAAAATATATGTGGGCTTTGGAGAGAAAAGGAATAAAATGGTTTTAAAAAGACAGAAAGGACCTAGATATGGTGACCCAGAACTCAGGAGACAAAGGCAAGCAGATCTCTGTGATTTCAAAGTACACTTGGTGTACAGAGTGAATTCCAGGACACATAAAAGTTACACAGAGAAACCGTGTCTCAATAAATGAAAAAAAATAGAAGTAGAAGAAATAGAGTAATAAAAAAGCCATGAAAAGATGGGAAGCACAGAGGGAATCTGGATACTGTACAGTATTGGAATCATATTGTCTTTGTATCATTTGACTGCTGACTAAATAATAACAACTGTTAAAAAATGCTTTTGGATTACTTCAATTTATATATTTTAAAAATGCTTTGACTCAAAAATTTAAGTTCAAGGACAAGTAACTGGGGAAAAGGATTTCAATTTTTGTTTCCACAGAAATTAAAAAGCTGTGGATTCCTTCTAGACTAATTTGGTTTGATCAAGCCAGACCCCCTGAAACAGAGTACCAGGTAGAACAGGGTAGCCTTTCAAACTACAGCCAAGATTTTTGCATCTTCTTAGGATCCCCAATGACAGCACTCCCTACCAGCAGGAAGCAATTTGGAAAGAATGACACTAAAATTCCCA
The DNA here is from genome assembly GCF_943737965.1 of Phodopus roborovskii. Taxonomy (NCBI): domain Eukaryota; kingdom Metazoa; phylum Chordata; class Mammalia; order Rodentia; family Cricetidae; genus Phodopus; species Phodopus roborovskii. The sequence goes on along the minus strand of NW_026126540.1, from coordinate 11,219,183 downwards.
AATATTGTCTACAAATGTTTGTTTTCATTTAAATGGTTAATGACCACAACCAATGTTTTTTTAAAGGTTAAAAGGGGATTATGGTATAGATATGAATAATTTGTTTTGGAATGGATTTTCATTTATTGATACAAATTTAAGGTCAATTTTATGATATGTATACTTCTCCTTTTGTTTAGGTATTTTGTTTATATAGCTCATTTAGAAATGTAATGTATAATGTAGTACATATTATACATAATTACCTATAATAGTCAAAGCTTAGAGTTAAGTTAGTTAGGTTTGCAAGATACACAGAGATGTATTTGAGATAAATAGGCATTCTTCAAATCTTTCAAAGAAAGACCTACAGAATATGGCATTTAAAATGGCTTAGGGTTTTTTCTTGACAGTGAGACATAAATGCTCCTGGTAATACTACCTGTGTCAGAAAAGAAGATGGACTTCGAAGAAATGGATTATGAAGTTTACTTTCAATATGGCAAGATTCGCCATTTGGGCAAGATACTGCTCTTGTCTGAACTGTTTGACTTTATGCCGTATAAACTAGACATGCAGGGCCTACAGAAAAGTGACTGCTGATTCAAGATGGACATTGCTACAGAGTTCCTGCTTCATGGAAAAGTCTGCCAGTCTACAGAAAACAGAAAAAAATGACTGACAAATTACCACTACAGATGGACAGTTTAAAATTTCCTGCTATGCTGCAGAGTATGCCAGATACACTATGGCCTATAGGCTGAAGATGGAACATTAAAGAAGAACTTCTAGTGACTGACTAAACAGTGAGTTGTCTCTGTCATTTCTAGAGTTTATATACTATCCTTCTGTGGACTTTGAAGGAGTTGAAGACAGATAGTTATGGTTACAGTTTTCCTTAGTTAGGATTAAAGATAAGTGGACTTTAGACTCACAAAGATAGAATAGATGATGGAATATTTTCTTAAATTTTACAAAGTGTCAATCGACTAAATATTGTCAACTGTGATTCTATTTGATAACTGTTGTGTCATACATTTTGCTATGTTAAAGTTAAAACCCTTCTTTTTATTTAGAAAGAAAAGAGGAGATGATGGGAGATGTCATTCTGTAAATATGTTTCTCATACTGGTTCATGAATAAAGCACTGTTGGCCAATAGGTAAGCAAGATAGGCGGGACTAGGAGATAAGGAGGATTAGAGGAAGTAGTAAGGAAGGGTCAACATAGAGAGACGGGAGAGTGCAGATGCCAGCTCTACTCTCCTGTAAGATGAGACCACATGGAAATACTAAGACTAATAGAAATGGGTTAATACTGAAGACAGAGCTAGCTGACAAGAAACAAGTAACTAGCCAACAGCGTTATATCAAATACAAAGTCTAGGTTTGTTATTTGGCGTGGCAGTGGGTCCATACTGGTGGGAAAAACTAGTTGTAACACCCCTGAATCTAAGGCATTTTAATAATATATAGGTAATAGATATATGGCTCTTAATATGCCAACGTCTTCTATAATTGCTTTAGCTAAATTAATTTATTAACTTCAATCTAACTTTAAAATGCAAATAGTGTTTATTCCCATTTATGAGTAATGAATATCTCTAATGTTAGCTTAACTTTATTTATTTTTTTTCTGTACTGTTGCCAAAGTTCTTAACTATCCAGGTCTAAATTTTGTACACAGATATCCAAGATACACTACCTTCTGTGTGTTATTTTATGTTTGAATTTAAGCAATTTGCCTCTTGGAAGGAGTAAGAGCTCAATCATGTTGGTTCATGCTGGAAACATGAACTAAACAGATTGTGAACCTATTACCATAACAAAGTCTTTTAAAGGTAAAATTCTGCTTCATTGAAGTATAGACTTGTTTTAGTATTTATATTGATCTAATATATTTTATAAACTTGTGAATTTTACTATTGTCTCAGCTTTTGTTAAGACAATAACTTGGGATATAATAATTGGCTAATAAACATGATTTTCCTGTGTGGGATAAAATAAGGAAATAAAAAACAATTAGTCATATTAGTATTAAATGAGTCCAAAATGTAAATAGTATAAAAGAAAACATGTTTGAAAATTTTTCCCTTGATTCACTAGCTGCAAATGTAAGTGTTCAAAGAAAACTCTTAGATGACATAAAAGTTTTTAGTCATCCAAGTAATTAAAGAAGATATTTGTACCAATCAAATATCAGTAAAGAAGTTACATGGCAGAGACTCTGAGATTAATGTAAATATGTCTTCATTTTCAAAAGTTAGTCATTAATCATACCTGAATAACTTTTTGGGACTGCACATCAACAATCAAGATTCTATCCAAAGTTGGCTGAGCAACATAAATTAACTTGTCTTTGACATTAACAGCAGAAGCCCACACACATCTCTGCACTTCATCTTCTTCAACTTTGGGACAGACTTCATCCTTTATTTTAGGAAACAGAAAAACAAAATTACATCCTATATTATAACATGGAAATGGCAGTATTTTGAGTCACATTAATGTTTAGTGATTTAGTACATTAAATGATAATGTTCAAATAAATAAGTGTGAGGCAACAGAACACAGAGAAAATTCAGGTTCATTGCATATGTATAGAAAACAATGTAAAGAAGATTCCAGCTACCCCAATTAAGCAGAGTAGCAGAAGAGAAACCACAGAGATGATTTTTCATTATTATGAGGAAGGGTTTTAGTTTCAGATGAGAGACAGAAAATATTGGAAGACATACAGAAGTGTCCGAAGCATTGAGAAAAGAAATCAGTTTGGACATAGCCAGGCCGAGGGACTGAGAATTGTAGAGGATAACAAGAAAGAAAACAATGAGAATAGCTAAGGAATGGAGAAAACCTTGCCATTGTACAGAGAAAGAATGATATATGTGATGAGGGAAGCCTGTGAATTAGAATAATCTTTCTGTGTGATTAAGGGCTGGAGGAGCCTAGAGGCTAGTATGTACTTTGATATAGTGAAAGGTGTTGCAGGTATATTCCAATTTGAGCAATGTGGCAAGTAGAATGACTTCCTTTAGCAGTTAGGAACTCATTTAACAATTCCTATGGAATGCTGGTTTTTACCTAATAGCCAAATCAGCCAAATCCTTCTATATTCCAACCTGAGTTGGGCCTCCACTCAATTTTAATGGGCTTGTTTTTTTTTTGTTTTTTTTTTTTTTTTTTGTGAGGGTAACAAGGTACCCTTTGGACCTGATACCCACTTAGTGATTTTACTGGTGAAATGTAAAACCTTTTCATTTTTACCACTTGCTTAGTAACTCAACATTTTATTAAATCTTAGTAACCTAATATTCTTTTCAGACATTCCAGTGTCAAGTGTCTTTGAGAGAACAAACAGAAACTGGAAATGGGTCTTTCTCTCAACAATACATCCCAAAAACAGGTTCCCCTCCATTCACTCCTCCTAGCTCCCCGTCACCTCCCCCTCCCAGCCAAGGATCTACTCCCCCTCCTTGTCTTCTTCAGAATAGAGTCAGCCTGTAGGAGATGACAGTCAAAAAGGACAAAACCAGATACAGTAAGACAAGTCAAGAGCCTTCATATGGAGGTTGGACAAGGCAACACAACAGGAGTAAAAGAATCCCAAGTACAGGCAAGAGTCAGTGAAACAAACACCCACACTATTAAGAGACCCCCCCAAAAAAAGCACCAAGCCAACATGACAAAATGCCAGCAGCTGCCTTCTTATACTACATTTCTGAGTGCACTCATGCACAACTGGTGAATGACCATTGATTGCACAGATTTACATTTTTTTTAACTAATGTTGACTTTCGTTTATCTGCACTTTCTTGCGCACTGTATTTATACACTATCAAATCCCAAACTACTTTAGTGTACCTGCTTTCTTCTCTAAAAAAACACAAAATAGTGCTTCTTGTATATACCATTTATTATCTTTGTTTCAAAGGATTCAGCAAAATAGTGACATCAAACATGTTTGATTATATTTAATATTCAATAATACTGTATACTCAGGTAGCATAGCCATTGCAGGTAATTATCATGTTTGTCTTAAAAAGGTGCAATTCCATGGAATAACAGATCATTTTGTAATGAGGTAGTTGTGGTCTAATGTTTACGTTTTGTAACATTTACCAGCTCAAATAAGTTTGGTTTGTAAGGATTAGGAGCACTCCACTTCCCTGTTCTTCAAGGCATTCCATTGGTCACAAAGCAACCTGTAAATAACCTGTAATCCAAGTCATCAGTTTTGAATGATACAGATAGCTCTGGGTTAGGAAAGGAATGTTGTTGATAAACACCATAGTGGCTGTTCATCAGTGGGCCTATGAAGACTGACATGACAGGTTAGAGAAGTCATCCAAACTTAGAGGCAGAACCTGTTTAAAACAGACTTTAGTTTTGAATTTCATTCTTCAGTTCCCATGAAACACCTCAGTAACTTTTCTTCAGAACTGTACTGAATGTCATTGAAGCCCTATTTCCTATTTTTTTTTAAGACATAAACACTGGATAAGATATTTATGGATGTACAAAGTGCTGAGAGGGAAGTTTGACCTAAGGTTGATGTCTGATGAAACACCCTGAATATAAGGAAATTATTTACAAATGTGTTGTTTTTGTGAAAAATCTTCTCACTAAGTCTGCAGAAGTAACACAATATGAATGATATGACACATAGCTGTCAGCCAAACAACTGCCAGACCAGGAGCAATTTCTACAGTGCTGTTGCTTCAGAATGATTCAACAGTAAATTTAATTGCTTAACTTGGGGTTGATTTTGTATTTTTTTTATACTGTTCCCAAAAGACATCCCTGGCCAGACTGACTTGTAATCCTTTTTTAAAAGCCATTAGAAGTTTCCTCACAGACACCTTGAATTTCCTTTATTCTCCTTATGTCATTATTTCTGATTAAAGCCAGTTAGGTTCCATTTAATGATAGCACTACTCTGTTTCAGATTAGGCATATTAATACTTATATTTGTGGGTGGCAATTATATATAAATGTTATTCATGAATTAAGCATTTAATAGGAAAAGACAAAAATACCGGCAGTAAAAAACATTAAAATAATACATGCTAATAGGAAAAGTGTCAGGAAGAAAAGTATAATTCTATTTAAAAATTAGAGTTTATTCTAGTTGGGTCATTTTCATATTAAATCATGTTTCATGCGTATCTGTCATGTTACCCCAAAACATTAAAAGTCCATGAGATTATGTTGGACATGGTAAAAATTTTAATTTTGTACTTTAATAGCATCCTTGTTACCTAATTCTCAAGACGTTAGGAAGTAAAAATAAATAAAGAAAGAAAGAAAGAAAGAAAGAAAGAAAGAGAGAAAGAAAGACTACAGACACTTGTTTTAACTTGGGAATTCATCATTGTAATTTTTATACTGATTATACATTACAACAATTTGGCCTCAAATGACTTGTTTACTATCTTACCTCTTACTCTTCCTGTTCCTACTTTTATCAAACCTTGCATTACTGCCCTTGAGAAAGGCAATTTTATTATATTTCATTTTCTTTAAGTACTTCCATGTTTCAGTCATCCAAAAATTTCTGTGAATAGTATGTCTTCCTTTCTACTACCATCTTTCCACCCTTCCTTTCAATTGCTTTAGAGACAAGATTTCAAAGCTGACTTTCAACTCTCTATGGCTTTGAACTCCCATTATTCCTGCCTCTACCCCCTGTCAGGATAGCTATGAGTCACTGTTTATGATGTTTCAAACACTTATTTTGTTGGGCAATATCCTTTCATTACTATGAAACAGGGCTGGAAAATAAAAGGTGCAGAAATACATTCATTCTACTGTCTAATTCACTATCATCCAGGAGTTAAAACTTTTTTATATCTTTTAAGAATAAAATAAAGTAGAAAGAAGACAATACAATAATTGCATACTGTGAAAGCAGGAATAAGATTCAAGTTTCTGTAAATAAAGTGTCCTTGATGTACAGCTACAGTGACCCATTTAAGAAAACAAAATGGCTGCCTTTCTGTGATAGTAGCCATGAGTGCATGGGATACAAAGCCAAAAACATTGTCCGTGTAGAAAATTTGCTGATCTATGACTTCATACAATCCCTACCCTAGTTATAAGGCTAGTTCTCAGTTAAATTATTTTCTATCCTGTTGGATTTTCTTTCTGCTAATTGTGGAAAGCCAGAGCTCAAAACTGGATTCCTTGATGCATTGACACATTTCCTGTATACTAAGTGCTCATTCATACTGAGGACCTTGCATGATCAGAAGGTACCATACAAAAATGTTTGGTTATCCCATTCATCAGACTTCCATCCATTTAACTCGTTCCAGAAAAGTTGCAAGGTATATATCAATGAACAAATACACACACACACACACACACACACACACACACACACACACACAAAAGGAATATTTGAAGTAGTGAAAGCTTGAATAAACACTCAAACCAAAAACAAGGCGAAATGTTTGTTTGTATGTCTATAGGTAGGCAGATAGATTGAGAAACAAGATAAAGTTTAGTTTATGCAGGTTGTATCCCTGGTGTACAAAGGACTTTGGGAGTATATTTTCCATGTAGGGATACTTCCTTAGCCTAGAGGCAGGAGGAAGAGCCTAGTTCCTACTCCAAACGACTTGACAGAATATATATATATATATATATATATATATATATATATATATATTGATTTATGTTAAGAAAACTTCAAAAATAAAGGAAAGTTAAGGGAAGGAAGAAAGTAAGGAAGAAAGAAGAAACAAAAAAAGAAAAAAGAAAGAAAGGAGAGAGAGAAGAAAGAAGATTGAGGGTCCATAAAGAAACATTGAGTATTTAAGTCATTTCTAAACATTTTATATATACACACACACACACATAAATACATACATACATACATATATAAGTTGTCATGTAAAATAGCCTGACAATTAGGAACAAAAACCAAAGTGTATACTGCTATAATATGTAAAGACTGACAAATGTAACAGTAAGGCCATCAATTGTGATGAGACTAATTAAAAGCCAGGCCAGATTCGCTCAGTTGTATGTAGATGTTATCCAATGATTTGAATAGTCAGGATAATCACTGTTTTATGCAACTTACACAACCATGAATGAAAAAGTTGGCATTAGCATTATGACCCATAACAGCATATTAGTAGCACATAAGATATCCTAAGATATGCACAAAATATCATGAACAAAGAATTAAGCAGCAGCATGTATTCATCTCAGAGTGTGTTGTAGACAGCCATACGTAGACAGGGACAATTGAAAAGATGTTGGAGCAAAGGGGCCAGGGACTGACATCTTAACAATTAAATAGGTACACATGACCACTTAGATTGAAAGTGTGCAAGATGCTACACAGTGTTCTTGTTTCTTGCTGGTAGTTGGGGAACAGACACAGGTTTGAGCAACTTTGGTTTACCTCACTTCTGTGCTTTTCTATAAGGCATTTACCCTAGCCACAGGAACAACAATGAGAATTAGAATTGGGACAGTTGTGCTCACTGCTGACAATTTATGAGTCACCATGGCCCTTGTTCTTTAATGTTACAAACTCTCCATATCATTTCAGAGATTAAAGACTAAGGCCGCTGTGTTTCATTGTGCACTAAGGGTTCCTTCTTAGTACACACATGTTGTAAACTGATAATTTATTCTCATAATTTTACTAAAATAATTTTATTATAACGAACTTTAATTTAATAAATACCAGACAGCTAGACTGATGTAGTCCCTTAAGCAAGTAGTTGGCCAAATGCAGTCTTTACATTTAAATAAACCTCTTTATACAAAAACACTAATTGTACAGACATTCACAAAACATATAAACAATCTATAGTGTCTTCAATAAATTTTCCTACTCTAAGTAGATTTCATTAAAAAACACAAACAATAATTTTCCTTAGGTCTTGAAAACACACCACCCATTCTCTTAATCAATGTGCTTTCAAAGTAGGATAGGTCTTAATAGTCCCATTTTTTGCATGTGGATAGCAATGCAGCTCTGGGATTTTCTACTCTAGACTTCCTCAAAGTTTATATTTGTGACAAAGTTTGGCAAAACCATATCCTTTTAAACAATTAGCATTTGACACATTACTAATTACGATAATAAGACATGGAATTTGAGACATGAATGTGTGTTTAAATATTACTCAAGTTAGATAATAAATTGATCAAGGATTATCTTTTCACATACCATCTTGTCAGTCACAGTCTGGGAAGTCCAACTCTATAGAAGTACTAACCATAATGTGGCCTATGCATTTTATTTGTTAGACCATCCTCAGTTACTAAGTTAAAAATAAACTACAATTTAAATCAGCTATTTAGATCCTCCTGCTTTCTTGAACAGAACAGGCTTGAGTGAATGATATTGGATTATCTGGAGGATTTCATTTATTCAAAATGACTTACTAACCAAACAACAAACCAAAAAAATTAGATTGTGCTCCCATGGTACAAATTTCTCTCTTACCCAAGCAATGTATGTATGTGTGTTATATTCACATATATGTACAACCAGTGTGATGAAAATTTGATTTCACTGTTGTAAGTAAAATAATAAATTTATACTTGGGTAATTATGTAATATAAAAAAGCTTTTTGGCTAATGATTTATTCAATTTCTGATAAATAAAAAATATAAAATAATCATGATTTTGAAATTTCATCGGGATATTTAGTTCTACATTAAATGAAATCTCTTAGTCACTTGGAAATGTGTTACATAAAATTCTGTGTATGTATGTATGTATATAATCTACCTGAGATATTTATAAATAATCAAGATATAATTTTTTGAATGTTGCTTTGCACAATGATTCCAACTTATATTTAAAATAAGCCATCAAATAATTTACAACCAAAGGGCATTTTATATTTCCTCTTCTGTTGTGGATAAAGCTTAAGGATTTGCTTAAGTTAGGCAAGGGCTCTATCACTGATGAATAATTAAGCCTTTGATGAGAACATGCACATTGTTCTAAAATACAAAAAGAAACTTAGATGAAAGTATTTTCATCCATCTTCTAATTGAGATCACTGTTTATAACTCAAGCAATAAAGTGTCTACCACTGAAAATAAATACAATAAATTTGCCACATTCCATTAGAAAGTTCCTTCGTGTCAATGTTAGCCAGAATATTTTTGGACATACAATTCATTGTATTTTTACCTGAATTGAGGTTGTGCCTAAATACTGTCTTATATGATTTTTATCTTAGGACATCAAGAGCACAAACACTACACTACAGAAAGTCTTACTTTCAACCTAGTAAGAATACATTTACTTTATTATTGGTGTAAAAATTAGGTAAAGGGCAGTATTCAGACAGAAGCCAAATTGGGAAGGAAAAGCTGAACAATCAGCCTGGAGGCTAATGACACCCATGTGTAAAACACAATGATACCCTCATATTAGTTGTGAAACACTTTTCATAAGCCTTGATTACCTCTTTAGTGAAATGCATGTAATAATGTTTTCCATCACATAGAGTCATTGTGAGGATTAAACACAATCAGGTTTGTATTGTTCAAGTAATCACTACAACTCACCTCTTATTTTCAGATAGAAGTTTCTTTTGGGATTTCACTTCATGAAATTATACTAGTCTTTATAGTTAAGAAAAACATTTTCAGTTCACACAATTGTTTGCACAGATTTGACTGTATATATTTAAGAGTTTCTGAGTGATTTTTAAGTATGGTAAATATATATTTCCCTATGTAATTGGCTAATATGACTGAGCTTATTTGACATTTGTCATTTACTCATCTATAATTTGATAATTCAAATTCTAGCATCTATTTTTTAATTCATGGATGAAAATCAAAGGTATTTATTGATTCAATTTAATCTAAATGCAAAATGTTTATCAAACCTTCAATCCTAAATGAATAGTTGATGTGATAAATAATATTCTTAGGTATTAAATATGTATAAAATATAATGAGATAACTGGAGACATTATAAGTGGATGCAAATTAAATAACATTTCAATCCTCCTAGCTGTTGCAAGGGTTTGAAATTCTGCATTGGGTTAGAAGCTTACAGGGTGGAGAATCCAAGAGACAAAAATTTTCAGTCTGCTGTACATGTTAGGGTATGAAACAGTGAGATAGAGCAAACTAACTTTTTAGGACAAAGGTCTCAAGTTATGTCATATAACCAGAAAATAGTAATTGGCAATATGTGTTGAACTTAAAATAAATACCAAAACCCCAGTGATTCACAGAAAATATGGTGATTGCCAATAAATGTGAATTAGGTGGAAACTGCAGCTTCACATTCAATCAACTTGAATAATAACTACATAAACATTTGCAATTAAAAGACTCAGTTTAATTTTGCCTCTCAACATAATGAAGGTATTTTATCATAAACGAGTTTTACAAAGTGAACTTAGTAAAGAGGCTAGCAAAGAAAAAATAATAATGAAAAATCTGTTACTACATAAGATACATACATCCTACTGTCCTTTCTCAAAATAATGGAAAGTTAATTATAATAACAGTGCCCAAGAGAAGCTGTCAGACAACTAAGAAATACTGATATTCCTTACAAATATATTGTGTATATTAGGCATCCTTCAAAGAGATAATACTAACTTCAAATACACTGTGTACTCTATTTTTATTTGTGTTTGCCTAAACACTCCAACTAATTGTCAATATGTTCTTAGGACTAAAGAGATTTAAAAAATTCTCTAATTATATACCATACAGTATTATTTTTTGACTTTGAAATATGGACCCTTTGTTATTTGTCAGTGTAGCTTTTAAACACAGCCAAGTTCTGAACTTCAGTGTTTGTTTCATTTCAAGTCTATCTTGACTATTCATTTACATGATCAATATGCACTGGAGTATTATTCAGAAAAACAAAACAAAAAACAACAACAAAATAAAGCCTGACAGTGACTTTATAAATATGGTATGAAATCTTAATTGTGAAATAGGTTTCAAAAAATCTAGACATATTAAACATTTCAAATGACTCCAAGTTGGATTTAATTTCCCTGAATGAAGCATCTTATTTGTAGTAAATTATTTCTCATTATAAATACATAAAAGAAAAGAGAAACAAAGTTTTAAGAAAATATTTAAATAATTTGAATGCCCTGAAGCGTGAGCTTTGGCCTCTTTCACTTCTCAGCTTTTTTATGGCATTGAGTAACATGCATTTTATAAGTCTTTCTTTTCAGTGATTTTAGATATGAAATAGTGTTCTCCTTTCCATACACATACTATGTGTATCATTCTTCTATGCATTATCAGTGAGAAAGAGGTATGGATTGAGTTCCTTGTCAGTCTGCTGACTCATCTCCATTATTCAGTCCATATAATACCCCTGAAGCATCACACTTTGATCCCCACAGTGTAGGGTGTCAGAAGTGGATGGTGTCTATCATTTGGATAGAATTCTTCCATCCTCACATACTGTCCAGCTGAAAGTGTCTGATGTGAAAGACAGGCAGGCTGCTTACTTTTGTGAGCCTATTACTGGCTGAAAAAAAAAAAATTACTATGACCAAACAGATTTATCTCTTCCAGATTAAATATCTATCTGCAGACATAATTATACACATTTCTATTTTTAAAGCTGACTGCAGTTCACACAGAAATCTGTGACACATAAAAATGATAATGAGGAACAACACTGCTTCTGACTAACCTTTCTTTCAAAAAATTTTTACTTTATAGCCAGTATCGGGGATTAAATCCAGAGCTTCACAAGTGAGAAGCAAGCCCATTACCACTCAGCCATAGAAAAATATTTAAAATAACTCTCTATTTTTTCCTAATACTTGTTGCTTAATTAATGTTTTAGAAGAGTTAAAATTAATGTGTTTTTAAGATGGAATCTTATTATGTAGCCCTGGCTATCCTGAACTCATAATGCAACAGTCACCCTACCTCAGTCCCCTGCATGCAGAAAATATAGTACCAAATTTTATTGTGTACAGATTGATGATGCAAGGGTGACATAAAACATTAAATGTAAGTATATTCATTTTATCATTTAGAGAAAAATATGAGAAAATCTGTAGCATCCTTTTAAAATTATTTTTAAGATACTATATTTGTAAAATATCAGTTAATATGTACATCCAATGTTTTATATTAAAGAATTGACTATAGTGAAAATTGGGCTATATAGATAAAGATTTTTGAGCAGGGCCTTATACTTTTCTTCTGTTCTTATCAAGAAGCCACATTTTTTATATTAAAATTTGGTTTAACCTGAAAGCCTTGAGCTTATGGCCACAGCACTTACAGGTGTCCAATGGCAGATACTGTCCTTGTGGACACCCAGCCATGTTTCCAGTAACCAAGTTGTGTTGCCCATGATGCCACTACCTGTATCTCATTATCTGTGCAGTGGTGGGGTGGGATGAGGCTCAAAATAGAACATCTTCTGCATAGTTCGATGCCAATTTTTCCTGCTACTTAATCATATATCTTCATGATAGTGTACTTTACTGATCTTGGGAAGGTATTTCCTTCAAAGGAAACTCTGCAGTGTTATTCAGTGTGCTTCATTATTCATATTCCTACAAGGCCAGCCATTGAGCAATAAACTCTTCTTGCCTGGACTGCTTGATGGTATACTCTATAACTGGACATTCAGGACCTATAGGAAAGTGACCACTGAAATTGTCAAAACAAGATGGGATGGTCCTTCAGGATTCCTGCTTCATTAAAAAGTCTACCAGACATTCTACAGGACACAGAGAAAAATGACTGACAAACTGTCACTAAAAGTGGGATGGTTTCAAATTTCCTGCTTCACTGAGAAATCTGATAGATACTCTATGCCTATAGCCCTAATGTTACAAAAACAACTTTGGTTGACTGTCCTGGCAGCCAGAGTTTTGGATGTTTTTTTACAATTCACTTCCTATTTTCTTATAGCCTTCTAGGTTCTTTGATGGGGTGGAAAACTAGATGGTTACAATTACAGTTTTCCTTAATTATGATAAAAGATAAATTAGATATAGGACTTTAGACTCATACAGATAGGAAAGATAATATATTTTTTTAGTTTTGTCAAATACAAATAGACTAAATATTGTAACTATAATCTCTGCTTGACATGTATTTTGTTATATGTAATTTTAAAATGTTAAAGTTAGAACCTTCCTTTTTATTTAGACAGAGAATGGGAGATGATGTGGGATGCCCTTTTGTATGCTGTGAATATGTTTTTATACTATAGGTTAATAAAATAACTGGTTTGGCCAATGGACAGGCAGAATATCACCAGGTGGGAAATCCAAACAGAGATATGGAAAGAAAAAGACAAGTCAGGGAGATGTCAAATAGCACCTCAGGACGCAAGATGAAAGGTAATATGGTACGAGGCTTGTAGTAAAACATAAAATAGTGGAAACTGGTTAATTTAAATTGTAATGGCTGGCTAATAATATGCCAGAACCATTGATCAAACAATTATAGTTAAAAATATAAAATAGAGCAATTGGTGTTGGATTTATAGCTCATGTACAGCCTCATCTTTGCCCTTGAAGTCACAATTACCAAAAAACCTGACACAATGTGAGGACTCAATCAAGTTCCATGGATTAAGAATTAAACAAAGTTCACTTAAGATGTGTTTGAGTGATATTATAGAGCTCAGTATTAGAGAAGATTATTTTAGATCACAATGAATGGGTAAGGAAACAGGGGACAGCACATAATAGAACATCATTTGGCTCTAAAAACCTTGACAATCTTTTGTTTGTTAGAAAATGGATGTAACAAACTATAAAAATGACCCCTGAAAGTATACTCTTACCCTAGAGACAGGAGAAAGGGCCTAGGCTCTACTACAAATGACATATTTTGATGCTACCTCCTTCAAGGCCTCACCCTCCCTGTGGAGTGTGTGCCAGGGAATGGGATGTGAGCATTGTTCCAGAGGGCCTGGGATGATGGGATGGAGAGGGAACGAAGATCGATATGTAAAGTAAGAAAAAATAATAATAATTAAAAAAGAATGAAAGAAAATAGATGTAACTGCCAGTGGCCCCACAAACTGACCAAGCCAGAGGCCTGGTTTGGTCTTATGCAGGTTCCCCAGTAGTGTTTATCCGTAGTACATGAACTGGCTTTGCAGAGCCCATTACCTATGGAGGGATACTTTCTCAGCCTAGATTTAGGGAGGAGGGCTTTGTTTCTGCACCAAATGATGTGACAAACTCTGTTGATTCTACATGGGAAGCCTCACCCTGTCTGAGGAATGAGTGGAGTTAGGGTGGGGAGATGGTGGGGGGAGCAGGAGGACAGAAAGGAAAGAGAACTGTGATTGGTACATAAAATAAGATTGTTTTAAAAATAACTAATTTAAAGAAGAAATCACAAAGAAAAATAGATGTAACTTAATGTTATGTTCAGTGAAATAGTTCAAAATGTGTCAGAATGACAAATTTTTACAGATTTCTCTGACATAAAATAAATAAAAATAAAATCTGATATATAGCACTGGAGACAAACTGGGAAGTACTAGAGAATAAGAAGCTAGTGTAGATAGAAGAGAAAAAAGGTATCAGTTAATTACAATTAGATAGCAGGAAGACATTCTGAGGTGCTGTTGAAAAACATGGTGACTATAGGTAATTTTAAAATGTTAAAAGAATTTGCACTGTTTTTTGCCACAAAAAGAAAAGATTATATGAAAACATGTATATATATTCTGACACAAGCAATATGTGATGACAATGACTCCATGTATTGAATCACCACATTGTGATGAAGAACACATACCATTTTAGGTTTTGTGAACCTTTGATAATAAATTTATACAAAAAATAAGTTTTGATTTCATTTGAAAGCTCCTGGAGTCCCATTTGGAAACCCATTTGGAAAACTCGTTATTTTGAATTATTTGATAGGATATACTTTCACAAAAAGACTGAAACAGAAGCTTGAGTATCTATAATTGTTATAAAGCATGTTGTTTGTACATGTGCATTTACATTTGAGAATAATGTCTGTTGACAGTATTTTTCTTTCTAATCTTTAAAAATAAATGAACAGTGTAGATGAAGGAACAACTATGCTATAGCCTAGCAAACTCTAGGAAATATTGACCACATCATCAACATACTGAAAAATCCATAATAACTGCTTAAACATGATTAACAAAAAATTTAAAATAAATTAATCAATGGTCAGAAACCACTTTCTCTTGAATGAATCCATGGGTTCTTCAGGTAAGATCAGTAAATTTTAAATTTTAGTTGTTGTTTTTTGAATTCTTATTAGGCGATTGTACCTAAATTTCAATATAGAAATCCATTGGGAAAACAATTACAATGCATTCAAAAATTTAATTTTCAGTACTGAACAGTTTTGGAGTATCTAAAAGTTAAACATTTAATATAATTAGAACTGTTAATTTGATAATTTATGCTTCTCTCCTACATGAATACTTCAGATGATCTTTGTAACCTGATAGAGTTTTCAGTACAATTTAAAATTAAATAGAGATGGTTTCACTAAAATGTTTAGTTGTCAAAAACACACCACCCAAAAATATTGAATAGTGATATTTCAAAAGATATTATGTGCCAAGGAAAATATTTTTTCATTTAATACACAAAGTGGGGAATGGACATGAGGAGGCATGATGGAACAAACTGTTATTTCTTAAAAATAAACAACAATACACTTTCATTTCTTAACAATAAGTTTCTGTACTTTTATTATACTATAAAAAAAACTATACAAAACCTATAATTTAAATCCTATATGAATTGTACCACATTTTAATTCTCAAGTATTTTTATGCTCAATATCATCTATATCAATGCTTTTTTCAATCACTTTACATCTCTACCCTTAAAGAAAATCTAGTGAAAAATTCAAATAACTTTGAGCATATTAATTATTCTGTTCACAATATTTAAATGAACTTGACTGATTTTTAACAACAGCTTATTGAAGTGTCCTTAATATGGTGTCTTCCAGAACCTTGCCTGGCCTAATGCATAAGGGAAGTACATGCCTTCATCAGGACACTTGATACATGCTTTAAACTCCCTATCCTCTTCCAAAGGCACCCTAGAGGGAGCTTACAAACACATGTCCAACAGAAACACAAACTGAGAATATTACAATGGTGTTGATTTTTAGAAATATCCGAAGATCTCTTTGCATCTTGCACTTCTAAGAACAGTTTCATAAATGAATTACTTTTGAAATGTAAAGAGTAATCTCTGAAGAAATATTTAGAAGGTGTTTTTTATATTACTATCTGTAGGAAGTTCTTTGCATGATGCACTGCACATGTGAAGGAACAAAGCTTACAGTTTTGCAAATTAAGCCCCATTTGAGCAATGCCCCCCACAGAGACAGCACTGTGAGGGGGAGTGTCCTGATTGTGTTTCCAGAATGCACTGCAGGGTGGCATACAGATGTCTGCCTACTGGCTATGCTTGGAAAGTAAAGTGTCTACACAGCATTAGATGGCTTTTGTTTAAATGGGTATTTGGGGTATCTAATATTGAAAAGTTGCAATCGAATTAGAAACAGAACAAAAAGCAAACAGAAACTGGAATTGTCACTAGGATAGGGGATGACTTGGTTTCTCCCTGTGAGAAACATGAGGTGTTCCTGCTTGCTAATTGCATCAGTTTTGACTCATACAGGCTAAGGATCTCCTATTCCTTGGTAGTGTAATAAATTACTCATGTTGATTTCTAAAAGGGAAAATAATTTTCAAATGAGAAAATTGCAGGAATCTTAGAGATTCATGTTCTGTGTGCTATCAAAATAAATAAATAAATAAAAGACTGCAGTTCATTTTTGCTTCTCAGAAAACTTTAAATTGGCATTGAATGCAGATATAGACCATCTGAGTCTTGCAGTAGAATAGGTAAGCATAACAGTACACGGGCTATTGTTTCAAATCCTGGTCAGTATCCAGGAAGAGTAATAACCTGGTTTTGTCACAGGAATCAGCTGGATGCAAAGATAGCTACACTGTAAGCACTGAATAAAAAACTGTAAAGGCCTTGAGGCTGGTAAATGAGATCAACAGTCCATGATATTCAAAGGAATGAAAATTCAGTAATCTGAAAATAATTTAAACATTTTCCCCTAACTTATTTCTATTTGAATGTGAATCCATAAGTCTGAAATAGATATATATTTGCTTGAAGATCATAGCCTCCTTGACAAGATGAAATCATATATATACCTAGTATAAATAAAGCAAGAGTCCAGTCCATCAGAGATAGAAAACAAAGGGCAAAAATGAAACCAGGAGATGAAGGAAAAACACAGCTCTCTGAAGGAACCCTTCCTTGCCAATGCTCTCCCAAAGCCTGAAACCTAATGCAAGCTGATGTAGCACCTAATTGAATTTTTATTTAGAGCAAGTAAACAGAAACTTTTGAAGAATTTGATGGAATATTCTAAGTGTATCACTCCTTATCTACAATCCACTGATCCACTTCCTGTGTGGGGAACTGAACTGTTACTCTCTTAGTGTTGAAAATGACTTTGAAAAATATCATATCAATGTTTATTCTTTATTCATGAGGAAAAATGATTCCAAAAGATTTTTCACCTACTGCTTATATCCAAGAGAGTTGCCCTCTAAAATCAGATAAGACAGACTTAATTTCTCTTCCCCAAAGAAAGGATGGTTTCACATGTACAAACTGTACCTCAGATCCTATCATCATAAATTAATAGGCACTAGAGATTATATTTATCCCCTAAAACCTTAGTGATAAAGTACTCTTGGAAATTTTTTTTGACAAATAAATAAAGGAAAACACTGTTTTAGTAAAATCACAAAGCAAAGATTAATGTTAAATGAAGGATGGATTAAATAGTATCCCTCTTTAAAGTTAGACAAAACTGAGTGAGTCACAATGATTTAAGGCAGTGGACTCTTTGATGAATGGCTTTATTATTACTCCTTGTCCATTTGTCTGAAGAACAACATTTGATCTTGTCAGGAACACATATGTCATCACACTGTAAAGGAAGGACAGGTGAAAGTAGCTACCTCTGTCCGTCTGACCAGGTCTTAGTAACCAAATGCTTGCCCAAACACCAATGTAGATATGGAGAGAATGTTTACATAGGTGACTGACAGCATCTAATATGGTGGCATGTCCCAAAACTTATGTGTCTAAACGTGGCAAAATTCTATCTCAAGTCTAACATTGAAACCTAGGTTGAGTTTTCTGATTACGCTAAAATCCTTACTTAACATTCAGGTTGATTTGAGTTTCTAATCTGATGACCCACAGCAGTGATAAGCAGACAGATCTACTGTTGGTCAGTCCTACTGATACTGGACTAAACACCTTAGCCCACCATTCTCAGTTCAATATTATAAATATATTTATTTTGTAGACAAAGGAGAGTGGGGTAGGAGAGGGTGATAGGGAGAGATAATAAGGAAAGGAAAGAAAGAGGGGATAGGAGAAGTAGTGAAGGAGGGAAATAGAGAGGGAGACAGAGATATAGAGAAAAAGAGATAGAAACAGAGAGACAGATGTCCCTAAAGAAATATTGTCATCTTGTATATACTCCACTATCTTTCCATAAACACACTTAACAGTTGAAAGCTTGAAGCTATTGAGTGCAGTATCACAACATGTGTACAGAGTAGAAAAATCGTATTTTCTATGTTTAAGCATAAGAACAAATACATCATGTAATAATTATTTAATTCAATTTAATTTTATGTGTTCCTCATTTTATTGCCAAATATGTATAATTTTAATCCATGAGCATTGCTTTAGCTATGAATTGCTGTCTTCATATATAAATATAGAGCAGCACTACTTGTTTCTAATGGGTCGGATGAAGATAAACAATCAAGTTCTATATTTGTGATCCTAAATGTCTTCTTTAGTCTATGTCATGGCCTCATCAAAATTAAGTATAGGAATTAGGAAAGAATTTTATGTGTAAGTATGTTCATTATATTTTTTATAATCCCATTTTGAGTGTTAAGTATAAGTCTAAATTTGTGTGGGAGCAGATAGGTAAAATAAGTTTACATTCTAAAAATTATCCTCAGTTTTTTTTTATTTTGTTAAAGAAAGGGTATCCTAAAAAAAACTGGAGATATTCTAAATTAAGTAGCCTAATAAAGTTATTAAATGTTGTATTTATTGTTGAAATTTTGTCTCTATCAAATTCATTATAGCATAAATAAGTATTTAACTGATAAAATTTGATTATTTTCCTTCCTTAACTTTCATGAAATCACAGACAGCATGACAAACTTAGAATGTTCTTCCCTACAAAGTTTCACATTGTTATAAGCTTCAATGTGTTTCCAAATGTATTTTTAATTAAAAAAAATTCTTTCATAAAAACTGCAAAGGAACTTTACATATACTTGCCTGCAATCCAAGGAGCTTTTCACTAGGCTTAATATGCCTCTGAAATTCACATTCTGTGGGTTGTATCACTTTGATTCCATCTTCATAAAAAACATAGAACATGTTTCCAATTCCAAGACCTTAGAAATAAAACACATTTCAAAAGTTCGAAATATAACATTCAGAAACCTTTACAATAAAAACTGAGCACCCATCAATTCCCTAGAAATGCTACATTAGAGATGTTCCATAATGCTAATTAAACAAACTACCGGGACTTCTGTGCATGAGCCTCTGTGAATGAGACACACACACAAACAGGTATTTTCCTGGTCTTCCTGACCTGAAGTGAGGTGGATCTCTTTATATAAATCAATGCATGTTTCATTTCTCTCGAAATAAGTACAAATTGAATCATGAATTCTTACACAGAGATTATAGTGAATTCCAGTCATAATTATTGTGGATATTTGCTAAGGAGTCACTAATGAAGAGCAAGGTCTCTTGAAATAAGTACAAATTGAATCATGAACTCTTACACAGATTATAGTGAATCCCAGCCATAATTATTATGGATATTTGTTAAGGAGTCACTAATGAAGAGCAAGGTCCATTGTAGTATTTACCATAGTTCCCCAAGAAAGATTTGTGAGGACATTGTGTATAAAGAATTTAGAAACTAAATAGATCTAATGTACTAGATTTTGGAGAATATATACTGTCAAAAATCCTATACAAAGGTATTAAATATCAGTGTTTATTTTTGTTGACATTTTTGAAGTCTAAACTAATTACACTTTTACAAAAATCTGTTAATTTTTAAAATAAGTATTTTAAGGTGTCTGTTACATATCTGAAGCATTACATATAAAATTATGCTCTTATAAAAAGTCCACAAGAGGCACATGGAGGTAAAAGGAGACACTTGAAACATGGATGAGGTTTGCTGAAATCTAAGTTTTGAAGCTCTGACTACCTCTTAAGGGATCCATGCACTCAAAGAGTGCTTGCCTACCTGGATCTCCCACAGCCTCATGCATACTTGTTTGAAAGTGTACACATCTGTACAAGTCTATCATGTACAAACAAATGAACTTTGGGCCAAAGAAAGTACATACATGTTGTATGGGCCCCACATATTGATGAACAC
Organism: Phodopus roborovskii; assembly: GCF_943737965.1. Lineage (NCBI taxonomy): Eukaryota > Metazoa > Chordata > Mammalia > Rodentia > Cricetidae > Phodopus > Phodopus roborovskii. Next base: position 11,198,703 of record NW_026126540.1, on the reverse strand, counting down.
TTGTTTTGGAAGTGTATACAACTGTCTGGAATTGCTTGGAAGTGTCCATGTCCTCATTCACACATGTCCGTGGGCATTGCACATATGTCCAGGGATATTATGTATTCATGCAAAACTGTTCTAGAAACAAACAACCTGACTGGCAGGTCCCACATCTTCATGTTACATGCCTGGGAGTGTACATACCTGCCAGAGTACCCAAGTGCACAACCTTATTTGTTCTGAAGGAGTACCCTCAAATTCTGTGTTACCACTATACTAAGCTACCCTCGTCCTGGGAGCATACACCCACGATATGGACTACCAATACTCATGTAGTCTTTTCTTTAGATTCAGTCTCTGCTTACATTCACTAGATGCAACTCCAAGTCCATGGGTCTTTTTTAAAAATCTGGATGGAATGTTTCTTTTTTCCAATAATACTGTTTGCTTCTAATTTATTCAGCCAATTACACAGTACAAGTTCTTTGAAAGACAAAGGATCATCTTATATCATGATACGTTGGAAAGTCAAATGTTAATTGAAATGCTGAAGTCTCAAGGTTCCATAAATTCTAGAGAACTTCATTCAAATTTTAACAGCAGGTATTGACTAACAATTTTTATGTTTTACTAATGAGCCCACCCCCCAGTTTGCTAAGTCCACTCTCAAGCTTTGCATCCATTGAGGAACAAAATAAAATTACTCATTTACATAAATGTTTGTGTAAGAACTTAACTCATAATATTATAATTTGGCATCTACTAAATATAAAGTCATAAATTTTAGACATATAGTCATATCTCTCCATTTTCATTATTGGGAGGAAAACATATTCAAAGATTAATTCTGACTTTGCGGTTTTAATACACAGTATTTTTATACTTTCTCTTATAACACATGATTTTATGTCATGCAATAACTTAACATAGAGTGAAATGACTATAGATTATTTCAACAATGATCTGTTAATTACAGTTCCAGAAAATACACATTAAGAAAAGATATTCCTGATCAGTAGCAGAAATGATAAGACTTATATACAAGTGAAATTTGACACACAAAATTTCATAAGTAAATATTCATTGGTTGTCAGATTTAAGCTAAATGCATACCTGTGCATAACAGAATATAAATTACCTATACATATAGCAAGGCTTAAAAAGATGGCTACTTTTTATTTGTGTTAGTAAAACCTACTTGTGTACATTAAATGGATTAATGTAAGTTATTTATTAATAACTATTAATTTAATAATATTGCTTCCTGCATAATGCTGGAGCAATAAACAAACTACACTTTGTTGTCTGTTCAAGTTGTGTAGAAACTTCTGGAGTTTTCCATGTTTCTTACAATGCTCCTCTCAATTTCAAGTGAGAACACATCTACCTTGAATTCTGCCTGATGATTAGCATCATGAATTGGAACACATGTGGAACTGGCAACTAGTTACCATCCAGAATATCTGTTTATTTCATTGAACTATTTCCATCCTTCACCTCTGTATATGTTCAGTATGGTTCTTTTAACCCTGTTTTTTGCACAATGTAATCAGTGGGATCCCATCATGATGAATGAACTGGTTCAATTTCTGAGCTGAAGTGTCCTTTAAATCACCTTATTTATTTATGCAAATCACACATTAGAGCCTGTAACTCTGCTTCTTACCTTTTAAAATATGAATTCACACCAGTAATTTTATAAATCACAAAACATATCCCATGATGCCAGTCACAGTTAAAATATAATTATCTTTTCTAGAGTTCACCCTCTTTTGTTCATTTTAATTTTCTCCAGTATAAAAATAATACCTTGGTGTTTATGAAATCATTCAGAAAACACTCGCTTTTGGGCACAGATTATAATTGTGTGAAAGCTCCCCTTATTGTATTTAGAGATAAGAACAGTATCACAAAGCTACTACCTCTCATGGGCAGGACATGTAATGCAGGTGAGAAGTCAGTTCATTACTATATTCATTCTTTATTAAACATAATTTGGTTCTTCATTCTATGTTAAACTTCTGTCTTTTCTCCAATACTTAATTTTATATCTTCTTTCCCAAGAATTCATGATCTCACTAAAATTTTAATTTGATATCTAGTAGAACATTTCTCATACTTTGTCCTTTCAGACTTTCCCTAGACCTTTCTGTTCATATTCATAGTGGATTAAAATGCCATTCACACTTTCTAGTTTATCACTCAACAAAGACAGTGTCTTGTTCTTGAAGGCTAGAAGATGTGATGTCACCTGCATCTTCAATAATCAATTTTTAAACAGATAACTATGTCAGTTTTTGCTATTAGGCCCACAACAAAATTGTTTGAAAGGTGCAAAACAATTCATGTCTGCTAATTACTTTTGAAAATGCAGTAGTTTAAACAATACTGTGTTCTTTAGATAACATTTTGGCTTCTCTTTAGGGCATTTTTCATGCTGAACAAAGCTCTTCCTGGCTTCACAGGTAACACAAAGCAGTTAACCTCTATGAACTTAGTATTTTTTCAAGTGCAAATATGTACATGCATACTAGAAAAACTTGTAAACAATACATAAGGAAGAGGAATCCTGATTCTCAGAGTAAAGATAATTATTCCTACAGTTTTTAATTACACAGATTTTTAAGGGGATCCAGTGCTACAGGACATGACAAACGCCCTGGAATTCAGTGAAAGCTTCTGCCATGCTAGTCTTAATGGTCCTTTTTTTTTTTTTTTTTTTTTTTTTTTTTTTTTCCATTTCTCATGTGTCAGTCGAGACAAGTATATGTATCATGTCTTTCCCAAATCAATGATACATCTGACTGTTAATTTAGTAATTAGTCCAAAATTATCTTAGTTCCTTTGTATTCTCTTTTCCTTCTATACAGAGTATATAGAAGATACTGAAATAATTACATGTCCATTTATAAGTAGATAGTATTCCTAATATATACTGAACATTTAATACAACATTAATTCATTGAAGGACATATGGTGGCAGTGTGTACTGGTATCTGGGGAAAGGACCCCGATAGCTTGAATTTTGTATCCTGTTATCTCTGCCATTAATTAACATTTCATACATGATTAATTTTGTTCCAAAATTATTTGAATCATTTCTGGATTCTGGGTGCTTATTTAAGCTAATAAAAAAGTATCTTGTGATAATATTTGAAGGTTAAACTGTCAAATGGCCTTAGTATATATAATGTTATTAATAACAACTTAAAATGCTATGATCATTTGTTAATCAAAGGTATGTCACTGGGCCTAAATAGTTATTAAGTATTTCCTTAATTCTATCTTTCCCTTTTCATTGGCTTATAAATATACATACATATATATGTATATTTACACACACACATATACATATATATATTCTCAGTATACATTTATAAGTTAAAAATAAAATATCATTTTTAGCTAAAAATGAATATGGACATTTCTTGCCTTGACTAGAAAATTTTGTGTTTTTGAATGTTACCATTATTTGTATCCTGAAGAGAGCTAAATATGCCTTGAGACACTGAGAACAATCATATTAATACATGAAAATAATGTCTTCGTATTATGCTTACTAAAGTAACACTTGTATAAATATGAATCCTTGAGTTTAATCCTAAGAATTACAGAAGCAATGTCTTTCTTTATTGTTTCATATTTCTGTAAAGACTTTTGGGAGTAATGGTGTCCAGTATTTTTCAGGCAATAGTAGTACAGAAGTGTGCATTATCTCACTACCTATACATGAGCCAGAATGATTTACGTTAGTGTCTCTTTTTAATGGCCATCTGAGATGAGCCTGTTAGTAGATAATTATGATATCGGTATTACATTGTACATTATAAGTTAATAATGCTAACAGTTAAAAAATTTAATATTTATGGACTTTTCATGCATGTTGGGTTGGTTCCCATATCACAGATTTAAAGACTGCATCCTTGAAGTGCAGTGAGCAACTAAGAGTTCATTTCATTTTTTCAGCAGTCAACTGCTAAAACCAGGTCTGTGGTCACTGATCTTCTGCTCAGTAGAAGTTGTCCTCTCCCTCACAATGGTGAATTGAACTAAATATTTTAATGTCCAGATAAATAGTTTTTGCTGATGAAATATGGTATAAAGAAACACTAAAAGCCATGCCAATGCAGGTTTTAGTCTAATTGAGCTTAGCATTCAAGTTGAACAAAAGGGCAGGTTGGGCACACAAGAACTGCTTCATTAATAAGTTAGTAAAGAAGATCATGAAGGAGAGTTGAAGAGCCTAAGTAAGAAAGTTAGAATGCCTTCTCATGGTAACAGAAGTGAGAAGGCCATTTTCCACAGGATTTTGTGTGTGTGTGTGTGTGTGTGTGTGTGTGTGTGTGTGTGTGTGTGTGTGTGTGTGTTTGTTTGCTTGTTTTGACTAGTGAAGAGGATGGCAAAAAATGTGTTCCTGAGTTACATTGCAACATGTTGACTATTGTTCAAAAGCTAAGAGCAGCCCTCCTGAGTATTAGTAACTGGTATAGTTATTTTAGAAATAAATACAAAACTGATACAAAACAGCAGGCCTAAGTTCAGTAATGAAACTATTTGAATTATGCTTCAACTTAGTAACAAATTTTATCTAAAATATAATCATTTCATAGGACAGTTACACAGTTATTCTTATAGAGATTTTACCAAAGTTTGTTGTGGAAAGTATGGTAATTTCAATTGCTTTTACTGTTTTGACCTGCTTTGAAACTTTTAAAACTACTTATAGATATTTGAAGGAAATTTCTATTATTAATGTATCAAAGTGACTTATAGTGAAATAATTGTTAGTCTGTTTTACATTTACTCTCTCTCTCTCTCTCTCTCTCTCTCTGTGTGTGTGTGTTTTGTGTGTGTGTGTGTCACAGTATACAGAAGGAGGCAAGAGTAAAGTCTAATGAATTTGGTTCTTTCCTTTCACCCCATGTGTCCTGGGTTCAAATCCAAGTCTTCAGGTTTGGTTTCAAATGTCTTTACCCACTGAGCTATTTTGCTGTTCTATTCAAGTGATACGCATTTTAATAGTATTCGGTTTATGCTAGAAAATAGTAGTACAATCAAAATCTTGAGTCAAAGTGAAAATAAACGAACTACTGAAACAAATGGTAGTCTGCAAATATAGTAAACATCAAGTTAAGAAGTCACAATATAACATATAATTTAATTTGGTACCTTCTTCTCTCCATAATATGTTAGCTACTGCAGCATGCCAAAAAAGAAAGAGAAGAGAAATCACATCAGGAAAAGTTTGTTGACTAGTAATATGAATAACCACTATCGACCTCAGTCTAGAAAAGGAAGAAGTGATGAGGTGAACTTTAAAGGCTACAACAATTGATTGTGCAGTGAAGTATCAGTGGGTGCACTTTTTAAATAGACTAGTTTTTGGAAAAAAGACTTTGTAACAGTTTAAGAACTTTTTTTTTTTATATATATATCCTTAACTCAGAATAGTTAGACTACTTTTTTGTGATACACCATTAGGACAAATATTGGTAGCTAAAACTATTGAATTATTTGACAATTTAAAGTCACCAATAAAATGTTATAATTTTCCCCTTGTTCTACAATGGTGTAATATTCTCCCACAATGTGAGCTCCCTGTAATGAAGCAGCTTTCTAGAAGATAAGGAATCTAAAAGTAGTTTCTTCTTATTTTTCTGTAGTACATTCATTTGTTGTTTCAAACCAGACATTACAATAATATATGTAAAAAAATATTTTCCTGATTTCAGGATATAGCACATATTTTTGAGGAATAGGTTTATTAAATATTAATAGAGACTAAACCAATAGACACTTAAAATATTAGAAGTAATAAAAATGCCATATACTGTTTTTAAAGTTCAAAGTCAACAGCTAATGTTTTTGTGTAAAAAACAATGTAAATTAAAAGAATAGTTATGTAACAGTAACTGCTTACATATATAATTATTCTTTCATGCTCTGTTTTCTTGAGTGGACCCAAAATGACACATTTTTGTCTTTTTTTTTTTTTTTTTTTTTTTTTTTTTTTTTTTACTGAACAAGTAACTCACAGTGTGGCCCTGATTGGCCTGAAACTGATCAGGTAGTGCAGCCTGGCCACAAATTCTCTGTAGTCTGCCTGCCTTGGATACTAGCATGCTGATATTACAAGTATACGTTATGTTATTTAGCTAGGAAATCCTACATCCTACAAGAAAGGTGAGTATTTGTTATCAGAGTCCAGGGTTCATGTCCCTGTTTAGGCACTATTTTGTTATGAGCTAGTTTTCTCTGCAGGCCTGGTCCCACCACTGCTCCAGTCCCAAAAAACACACACTGTATTTGATATAATGCTGTTGGCCAGTTACTAGTGTTTCTTATCGGCTAGCTCTGTCTTAAATATTAATCAATTTCTAGTAATCTAAGTATTTACACATGGTTATGTAGGAAGATACAAAATAAGTGATGACAATTTCATTTTCCTGTTCTGAAAAGACTTGAAGATACATTATAAGATGTTGTCATGCCTGAACACTATAGCATATTGGTTGTTTCTTGTTGTATAAAAGGTAGACACATCAAATCTGTGTTTATAAAATATATATTTGTTTTCAAGACTGGGACAGTGAGTATGATATAGATAGAAAATATTCAGATGTTACAGAATTTTAAAATGTGAATAGCAGGGATTAGGAGTGTAGAACACTGGCAGAGTGACCACTTATGTACAAATACCCTATAATTGATAACACAATGGGTATAAAAACAAAAACTAAATCACTTTTACTCTAATTATTATAGCAAATAATCTTGTTCTCTCCATTCACATTTTTTCCATTGCTTTTTTGTCATCATTTGCATGAAATATGTATATTTCATGCAATGATGTTTGTGATCCATTCTGGAATATAAAATATGGAAGTAAAAACTTGCAATATGCTTATTCATACATTCATATTACATCAGCATAACTAACCTGTTCTTCAGATAGTACATTTCAGTAAGTAGGTATGGATTTCTACCATTTAAAAAATATTTTAATTTTTTTTCCATTTCTCAATAAATTATTATTAGAGGACAGCACAAAGTGATGGAGCTCCACAAACCTTGGCAATTATAAAAATTTTGTTCATTACACAAGTAAGATTGAGTATGTTTGCTATTGAATCTTCCATTTATTTAGCTAATTTGACTAACACATGGTTCTTCAAGCATTATAGGGATTTCTAAAGCTTCTTTCACTTTATCTTTAGGTTATAATTACCTCATTTTCTTTTTCTTCATCTAAAACCTTCCATGTACATGTTCCTACTCTCTTTCAAATTCATGGTATCTTTTTTATTTATTGTAGTTACATACACACATCTATATCTATATCTTTATCTTTATCTATCTATCTATCTATCTATCTATCTATATATATATATATATATATTCCTTATAACCTTTTCAGTCTATATAACATTACCCGAGTGTATGACAACTCAGAGATTCCCACTAATTTATATGCTCTGCTCTGGAGAGCTTTTTCTACTAAGTAATTTTCTATTTGTGGAATCCCTCATTGAGTTGCCTTGGATTTTGTGGAAATGAGTATGAACAAAACTTCTTAAATAGTTAAATATAAAGTACTAGAGTGAACTTGAAAATTAGTGGCCTGAAAACATGTTTGCAAATAGCATGAGCAAATGTCATATTTATATGCCCATTTCATTAATCAAATAATGATGCCATTATATCATTATATATTTATTTGGAAATGTATTTGATAGTTATGTGTTAGAATGTTATTATTTGGCCATATGTATGTGTGCATAACATATGGATGTATACACATACTCAAACACAGGAAATGTGTCCTTCAAATCTTTGTAAAATTATTTTAAATGGCCAGGCATTGGTGGCACATGCCTTTAATCCCAGCACTCAGGAGGCAGAAGCAGATGGATCTCTGACTTTAAGTCCAGTCTGGTCTACAAAGTGAGTTCCAAGCAAAGGCCCAAACAATATAGAGAAACCCTGTCTTAAAAAAACACCAAAAAACAAACAAATTATTTTAAATAATGTGTGTGTGCTTGTGTGTATGTACCATGTCAATGCAAGTATGCGTGCAGACCATTAGGAGCATCAAAACTTTAAGAATTGGAGTTGGACATGGCTGTGTTCCAGGTGATATTGGAATTTCAAAGAGCAACATATGGTCTTACCATATGAGCCACCAATATATGGCCTCCCACTACATACCATTTTTTATACAAACTTTTACACCCAATGTTGTATCTTTCTGAATCTCCTACCGGTGTTGTTTACCTAGCATATTTTTAGTGAGTGATTTGTTTGTTTAATTTAATATAGTCTTATATTTCTACAGCAACCCTGTCTAGAAATAAGAGTTTAGATTGAATAACATATATCCACATAACATTATGAAAGGCCTAAATTACTCTATAGTATGACTTAAAGGTTATCAGTTCTAATCCATTAACCAATAAGCTTTTTGAAATTATAAACCTCCCAGTTCAATACTTAGTTGATAAAAACTTAACTATAAGATTGTTTCAGAACATAATAAACACATTCTATTGAAAATGCAAATCAATAAGCTAGATACCAGTTATTTGTAACTTAATATTTTATTGTGACTTCTTTTACTGACTTGACTTCCTTTATAGATTAGCAGCTTGTGGTACTCTTTAAAGTGATAGGTCTTGTATTAGTATATTCTATGGGAAAGTGAATTTTCAGAGTTGAATATTAAAATACCAATAGAAATATGACAGTTAATGACATAACATTGTCCTACATTGCAGAACATCTGTTCCTCTTCTCTATGCCTGTGTAAGGTGTCTGGGTTTCTCCACAGTATGTCTGTTCCTTGCCTTTCTCCTTGTCAGAAAGATTACAGTACTGCAAGACATTATTTTTGATAAAGTGCATTTGAGTGAACATAACATTTAAACTAAATGTCTTATTGTCTGCTTTCCTTTTAGATTTAAGAAAATGAATTAGCATTTACATTAGTAAGCAAACAAAAAAGGACAAGCTTAAGATGAAAATTTAATATATCTAAAAATCTGTATGGTAAGCAATAGAGGACACAAAATTTCTTTGAATGTACATATGGGAAATGAAATGAGCTGTTCTTACATGCAGGTTTTAGGCTAGAAATTGTATTAGCTATGTCAAGTTCACTGTCTGCCACATGATCCAAAGACCCATTTAAAGGACACTAATTTTCTTTTTTAGCCCAAATGAAGGTAATTCCCCATCAGAGTCTCAACCTGTGTTTTATAATAGCAAACTAGGCCATGTTATCCAGTGTCTTTATTAGAAGATGAACATAAAGTGGCCAGGAAATGATAGCCCCAGGTTTGAAGTGATGAGATAAGATAATCCATTTATTTTATTTGAGGTGGGGATTGTAATTGGCATTAAGAATATATGCCAGTGAATGGAGAGTAGAAAGAACAAACACCTTAAGACTGTACAGCAGATTGTGTTCTGTGGTATGACCTGTACCCTAGAAAACAAGTATTTATGCAAGCCAATGGAGGTGTCCAGGAAAGGCTGTAAGTCACTGACTGTCTAATGTAGGCTTTCATATACTGAATAAGCATCCATCATTGACCACTTCATGATGTTAGCTTAGGGTTTAAAGAAGTTCTAAGGAAAGACATAATTTAAGCAATAAGAGAAAGTCTAATACTGGCAACTAAGGGCATATGATTAAATACCAAACAAATGAGATCTGTTGTTTCATTACAAAAAAAAAATTGAAAACCATATGAGAAAACACATCACCTCCAAGCAAACATACAGAATACAGACATGATATCATGGTTGTTTCCAAAAATGCCTAACTTACTGGTTTAGAAAAAAAAAATGTACTGTGTGGCATTAATCTGCAGCCTCTTACTCAAATGTGTAGCATTAATGTGGATGAGTGGGATCAAGCCAGCAGCCCATCAAAATATTAGCTGGCATCAGCAGGCATAGAAGTGTCCTAGACAACATCCTGCCTCAAGCAACTCTCACCTGTAAGGCTGAAATGGGCTGTGGAGTTAAATTCTAAACAGGCTCACTGATAATTGTGGTATCTTGATGCTGGTCTGAATTCTTCACTGTAACTCTGCTTAGGGCCATTCAAGTGTTCTCCCATTCTGCTAAGGAGCTGCCTCTAGAATGAACTTTCTGAAGCTCTCAGACATAGGTCATAATGTCCCTAGCCTGGTTTAAAATTAACTATATTTATAATCTACACAACTGAGACCTTCTCTGCCTCTGTGTCTCAAACTCTAAGTTTGGGAACAGCAAAATGGAAGACATTAGGTAATCAAGTGTTCAGCAAATCACCTTGTATCTACCTGTTCTTTACAAGAAAACTAAAATTAAGAATGATTTTAGATAAAAGCCATTAAACCAGACCACCATCACCTAAGCTCCCCAAGACATGAAAATTCTAACTTTCCACTGTTTAGAATTATGAATGAACTTTCACAATTTGTCCCTTAACTAATTGCTTAATGGCATGCAATAAATGATAATAATATTTGTAAATGTCTTGGTGATTGACTATAGGTAAATTGGGAGAAACTGTGTCTTCTAGCTTGATTATGTACAATGTCATCATGTGCCAGAAGCCAAGCAATTTCATCTTTTGTTCCATTTTAGAAAATATACCACAGGGGTAATCAGAGAAGTAAAATAAAATGATTATAAAATACCTCTAGTTCTCGGCATGTAAACAGCTGTTTAGAAGTTACTGTCTATGAAGACATATATCACATAAAATACTCAAGATGTTCAAATTAATAAAAAGTATTTCAAAAGCAGAATTCTGCAGTAAAGTATATTATAGTCCAACGGTATGTCCATGTTAATTTCTTGTCAGCCATCAGAGACACAGAAGACCAGTTTGATGTTAATTAACATATATGCTAATTATTAAAAATAGAAAATATTTGTTTCTCCAAAACTGTTAAAGGTACTATGTGATTTTAAAAAACTATTTTTTTTTCTGGTTTGAGAGAGGGTTTGTGTGCATAGCCCTGGTTGTTCTGGAACTCACTCTATAGATCAGGATGTCCTCAAACTCAGGAACTCAGAGCTCTGTCTCTCCTGTCTGCTAAGTGCTGGGATTACAGACATGTACCACCACTGCCTGACTATAGAAGACCATTCCTTTTAATAGTATTAATTGGTGAACATGTTATTTCAAGTACCATACTTCTTGTTGTTTGTTTGTTTTGTCAAGACAGGGTTTCTCTGTGGCTTTGGAGCATGTCCTGGAACTAGGTCTTGTAGACCAGCCTGGTCTCGAATTCACAGAGATCCACTGCCTCCATTTTGCATGTGCTCAGATTACAGTCATGTGCCACCACCACCTGGACATACTTCTTAATATATCCTTAATCGTGTAAATGATATAGTTATATAATAATATAATTTAACATACAGGCATAGTTATATTAAAAAACAGTGGCAAATCAATTATTTAAAGGAATTTTCAAAATATTTATCAAGAAAAATACATATTGGTAGATATTTTATGTGAGACGATACAAATTTTAATTTCAAAACAAAGGAATGAAATAGTGGTATTTGGCAACTCTGACAAGCAAAGATTATACTTTATAGTAAAATTGGCTAAACATTACAGTTATAAAACAGCACAGATGTAGAGATACAAGGGCAACAAAGCATGAAGAGGAAGTAGGTTAGCAATATGACTTCTGGAATCAACAGACACAAGATAATAACTAAAGTATATTTTTTATCACACTGAGTTGACCTGTGTTCATATGAAAAAAACAAAACCATATCATATAAAAAGGCTGATTCTGAAGTAACCTTAATGAACTTCATTCTACCATATTTGAAGAAAATTATATTGCATACCCTGTGATAGACAAAGGGCTAGCATTGGCTTCATTAGATAATGTGTTGAGAACAGTGCTTAGTATATACCCAACACATGAGTATATGTATATGGACAACTATAAATACAACATATTTGCATATGTATAGATATACACATGCTTTTAAGCAAAAACATTTAACAAAAAACATAATTAAAGACAATTCTTTCTGCTTGTGACTGAAATATCAAGAAACTTGAGGCAAAATATATTTTTTTGCAATAGCCTTAGAAAGACTCTGGAGAAGGAGACTTGCATAAAATGTGAAAATTTAGATTCTATTTCTTTTTAAATAGAAAATCCTAGATTTTCTAGCTGGTGCAAAGCTGTATCCTCAACACTGAGGAAGCTGAACCAGGGGTACTGTAGAGACTTCTAAGTCTAGCCTTATTTATTCAGTGCTACCTTTCTCTAAAATGTGAAGACAGTAGGGAAAGGTTGGTAGTACATCTCAGTGGCTGAAGTAGTAGAAACATGTACAGACTCTGAGTTTTGTCTCTAGTTCAAAACTGGGTAAATCTTTTATTATTGAGCCATAAGTATGCAGACTGTCAAGGTACATGGGCTTCATCAGAGCCAGAATATTCTTGGTTATTTTCCAGCTAACATCAGAGAGAATAACTCCTGCTGAAAAGTTCCAATGTATTGTGTTTGCCAATATAAAACCTGTATGAAAAATATGCAGGGAAAACTGACCTGCGTCAAGGTCAGTCATGGAAATTTTAGCACAAGGTTGCCAAGGTCAAGTCAAGCTTAATCTACATACATTAATAATCAAAGTATACATGAAATTTAGAGATGACATCCTAAGCATATGGAACATTAATATCTAAGACTGAATAAAAGCCACCCTTGTACAAGTCTAACAAATTTAGATAACAACTTAGAGAATGTGGCTTATATTATTATTTATGGTCTTTCCATTTGAAATAGTAATACTAGATGACTATTTCAATTTGTTTCACTAAAAAATCAATGTCGGAAAAGGGCCAAAGGAATGGCTGCCCTGTTCTTCTGCAGTCCATACTGCAACTCTACTCTTTCTTACCATGTGTGCTCAAAAGCACGTATTCTCAAAATCAGAAAGGGGTCAGAAAAGCAAAGGCAGGTGCCCTTACTAAGGCAGACTGGATAGGAACAGTGTCAAATATGCTTAACAGAGGAGATACAATGAAAACTCAGTCAGCCAACAGTATGGAGAGAAGTTTAGGGAAAAAAAAAAAAAGGAACACTGATGTCTACTGTGAAGGTTTAAGTGCAGCTTCCTGAAAGTAACCAGAATTTAAAAATAAATATTATCAAGCATTATGGATAAGATGTAAAAGCACATGGTCTTACATCTGTGTACATACTTTCCTAAAATAGTGTATTTCACACTCACACTATAGGAAGGAAGACTATATTTTAATAAAACTATAAATCTTTGTTCATGAAGTACATTTTAAACTTCAAAAAGAATGTGTTGTATAAATATAAATCATAAAACTTACTTAGAACAGTAATAAAATGTCTGAGTTTTAAGGTAAAATGCAACAATTCTAAAATTGGAGAAAATAATTTATAAAAATGTTATACTTTAAATTTTTAAAATAACTTATTTATAATTAAAACAATCTTATTTTACATACCAATCCAAGTTCCCTTTCTCTCCAGTCCTGCTATTCTGCCCACAAACCCCCCATGCCTTCTCCCACTCAGAGATTCCATGGGGGATCATCAAAGTTTGACATATCATTTATTGCAGGACCTAGGCCCTCACCCTAGTATCTTTGTTGAGAGAGTATTCCTCCATAGGGAATGGGCTTCCAAAGTCTATTCATGTATTAGGGATAAATATTAGTTCCACTGCCAGTAGCTCGATAGACTTTCCAGGACCAGCCAACCAACATCAATGTTCAGGAGGCCTGGTTAAGGGTTATCAGGTACCCTAGCTGTCACTCTGAAGTTCTTAAATATTTTGATGTTAAGTATAATATAACTAAATTGATTTGCATTAAGAATATGATATCTCACAGTTTTATTCACACTGAGCACAGCAATGATGATAGTTGTACCTGTGTGAAACATCTGATTATGCTAGACACTGTCAAGTGTTTCAGATCAGGTATGTGTTTCTATAAATGTCTTCACTGATGCTAACCTGTATGATAGTTAATCTAAAAATGTAAAATAACATAATCAACATCTATCAAAAGGAGTAAATAACTGGAACTAAAAAATGACCTGAAAGTCAGTGGATATGTTTGCCAGCCACTTTTACTGAGTATTCACAAAATATGTTCAAGTGAAGTTCTACAGCCAAAAGTACCACCTTACAATTTTTGTTCAAATAACATAGACACATGGAAAGTTTAAAGTAGATGAGCTTCTAGGCTTTGTCACAACAGGCTCTTTATGGTGGGAGAATAGTTTTAAGTTCGCAATGAACTTTTTGTTTACAAAAACCAAGGTTCAAATAACCTTGGAGACAATAATCTAGTCCCTGATTATTTATATATGTTTATTATTATAAAGTACTCTTGTAATAACACTGATTTTCTTAGAAGCACGAGTAAGTTAATAAAACAAATTGTAGTATTTTCTTGAAAAGTATGTTACATCAAACAATCATTAGAAGATGGACAAAGGATACCCCAACTACATACTATTAATATACGTTATTGTATTCCAAGAGCAAGGTGTAATGAGTTCCTACCCCACAAATTTCACAGGAAATTGAACAGAAAACAAAGAAAATCTCTCTTACTGTGATGGAGATTGAAAATTGGCTAACTCCTAGATGATGAAAGGATACACAAGAGCATGTTATGTATTAAAAATAAATCTCAGTATAGTGATTGAATACTTCCTTATTTTGGTAAATCTTAGAAAAGGTATTGATAATAAATATAGAGAAAAATGGATCCCACTTGCAGAAACAGTTTTCATGCCTTTCTTAATGGAAACTGTCATACAGATCAGCAATCCCAACAATTAGTCTACTTTAATCAAGTCTTCCAAATACAGGTGATTATTTTGTGACAATATTATAATGTTATCTAATGCAGAATTGATTTCATGTGTGTTCTCTAGCATGAATCTTCTTTAGGTCTCTAAACAATGGGGGTATAGTTCATCATACTGCAACTTTTTATGTTTTGATGACTTACATATTTGACTTATGTGTCTATAATGCATCATGCTACACCCTTGTTTATTATAAATGCAACCTGAACTAAATTGAAGCTGTTTGAATGTGGAGAAATGATTTGTTAAATGCTGACTAAATGTCAACAACAAATTTGTTGCTAACAGGTAAAAACTGAATAAACAAATGTGCTATTTTCTATAGATATCTTAGTCCCTTTAAAATGAAAGTTCCTAATTAGATTCTAAATTTTGTGTCTATTTTTCAGTTGCTGATGTACATAGTGACTTCTGAAATTCAATAATTCATTCAAATTGCAAGGTAACCAGTTTCATAGACATTTATAAGGCATTAATTAGCCAGGCCTTTCATAGATAGTATCAGAAGAATCAGAGTATGTTATCAGATTGTGCTACACTGAGCTCAGACCCTACTCCCTCTCCTCCAATATCCTTTACATCAATCTATTCATTGATGTTGTAATGAGTTTATGTAAATTTTACATCAATTTGTTTGTGGAAATTTGAAAAGCAACTACAAAGGGAGATAGAAAATTGCAGCAAAAATTGAGAACATATCATTTTCCTCTTAAATAAGTGCCTAAATGCAAGACAATCCCAAGACTCTAGTGTTTGTGACAATGGATGCAGGAAGCATGCAAAAATCAAATCCAGAAGACTTCACCAATGCTATTTGCAAAAGGTACAAACATAAGAGTGGCAGCAGCAGTTTGCACTTAATCCTGCCTTCTATGCCCACTGAGAACCTGTTTGAATTTCAGCTTTTGTTATTCTTATAGAAATGAGCTGGCACTGTCCTTTTGTTTTTACGCAAATTTCCTTTATAAGTAAGGTATATGACAACACGAAAAAATTTCATTGGAAATTCAGACTTTCTCATCTCTGAAATATCTGCTAGAACTAAAGGTAAGTCCACAATTTCGTGCTATATTCATATGTACTACATATATTTTTATTTGTCACATACTACTTGTGTTATTCTATCATTTGGTAAAATTTTATAACACAGTAGCACACACTTGTTTTCTATGCACTCCACAGACCTATTGAAGGGGATGACATGAATATAGAAAGAGTAGGCTAGTCTGGAAATCAACCCTAACTCAAAGACATATGCACAAATAACAAAAAGGTTAACATATTTTTAAATACAGCCCCATTGTTTTCCTGACATTCCATTATTTATTAATGAAGGTAACACTGAAATTACATTCTGATATTATAAGTAATATAATCATAATATAATTCATAAATAAATGTATTATGGACCTATCATATTTGCCAAAAGTATTCTTTACTTGACTAAAACATTATTAAAATTATAATTTTACACATGGAGAAGGGCCAGTCCACTGGGGATATAACTCATGCATGGCATAGATGTCTCTCCATAAATTTAATATTCAACACCTCATTTGTGATACATATATGAAAACACTAATGTAGTTGGAAAATAAGAATGCAGAAATCCTGCATGGCATATCTCCCACATAACATCTTATCAAAATCTGAGATGATAGTAGATAATCTGTGGTTTGTCTATATTTGAGACGAGATTTCTACTCAGCACAGTCACTGTGTAAAAGACAAAGGCCAAAAGGACAGGCATGCAACGATCTGAACTCTGTACATATTTAAAATAATGTGTGTCACGGTTGAAATTTCAAAACTCTGGGGAAAAGTCTCATCTAAACCTCTTACCCTAATATGGCTATTTCAAAGACACACATGTTTTATTTATTCTTTTTATACTTGCATTATATTTCACCAATTTCTTTTTCAGATAACCTGTGAATAATTGTAAAACTATTGTGACTGTTCTATTTTTAAAAATTAAGAACACAGTTATTTGACAAGTGTTCACAAAGATTAATTCAGATTTTGAAAGTGTAGAATCTCAAAGGGAATACTACCATTATATAACATGATCAACAAAAATGAAATATATTTTAAAAAATCTCTAACTAGGAAAAGTAAATCATTTTCTATGGTTGTCATTAGAAAATTTTTAGTAATTTGAAAATACAAAAATACAAATAAATAATCATAAAGTTGATATACAATACCTTCCTAGAATCGTATTGCGACAATTTTGTTCTCTAATATCTTCTGGATTTTTAAATGTAACTGAAGAAATACAGTAATATACTTGTTCTGTTCATAACACTATATATGTCTTTAAATATAAATGCATATAGACTTACAACATTAAATTTTTAATAAGAATGTGTTCCACTGTGAATATTGACAGGTTTATTTGACTAACTTCTTACTGATGGATGTTTAGGTACAATAAAACACACAAACCAGGACTTACTGTTATTGTTCTTATTTGCTTTTGCTTTTCTGTTTTACGAAGATTACACAGAGATTTTTATATTTAACAATGCCACTAGATAATTTAGTTAGCATACCTAAATTGACATAAATAAATTATGTCATTAAATAATAAATGTGCTTTGTGAAATATGGCATTAGAAAGGATAGTAAACCTCAAATCTATAATACATACATATTAACTATTGTGAATAAAATGAAATACGTAGGTTTGATCTTTATTTGTCAAGTGCAATAATTATTTCTAATTGCCTAGATTACATAAATATAATTGGGAATAGCATTATGTTTTACAAATCTATAGGCTTCAGGTATTGAAAGATTAGGCTATAATTTCAGCATGTGCTCTCAAGAAATGAAAAGATTTATTGTACAGTTTACTTCATGAATGTGATTATGTTGGGCAAATCAAATAGTATTAATATTTTAACCTATGATAAGAACATTCTATAGGACAATGAAAGTTCGTAAGCCATTTATTTCATAGCAAACTTATTAGTGTAGAAATAGTAATGGCAAGTATAATATATGTAGTTTTATAAATTTTCCAACTGAAATGTGCAATTTGAACATCAACCACCAGTTTTGTACGTCTACCTTCAGAGGATGCAACTCAGGTGTCAGACGACTGTGAGCATTTGCACCCATATCATATCTGTGGACCTATCCATGTAGGTCCACATACATACATAGATGTTTTTTAAAGAAACTAAAATCTTCAAAATTTAATGATGTTTTTACACAAAATAACTCATGTTATCACATATTTACAAGTTAAATAATAATCATTGCAATTGTATATAATCATTAATATATTATAACATCATATGGTTAAATGATTTACTCTTGCAATTATTCTTACAGTAGAAATTAACCCATTTAGAACATTCTTATAGTGTGATAAAATATAAGGATAGCAATAACTTTCTATGGTGAGTGCTGCAAGGAACATAATGCAAGAACAATTCCGTAGCAATGGATGTGTAGCTATTGTGCGAAGGGCTGATGACAGAGAGAACACAGATTTAGAACAGGCCAGTAACAGCTTTAGAAATACTGTGAAACAGTTAGTGTTACAAATGCATTCAGAAGAGGGGACCATTTGTCAAATGGTACTAAGATGAGTGGATATCAACTTTTAAAACTAATTTTATTTCTAAAAATAAGTGCTTTCATCAAGAATATTAATTTTGTTTCATAATAATAAACTTTAAACAAAATATTAACTCGTGTTATTATAGAAATATACTTTTGATTTAACTTTTATAATGATTTGAGCAATAATCTAATAGTTCCAAGTGTAACCATGTAACAATAGCAAATGAAAAATACATGACATATATATCATCATGTATATTTATTATATTTAGACCGCAATATGCCATTAAAGTACATTTATATCTGATGTTCCAACATCTTCAACTAGCTGTTTTAACCACATTTCTTACTGAAAATCTGGCCAGATGTGATATAATGCTTGCTTGGTTTTGTGTAGCCAGTAGCTTAAATCACTCCCTATGGCAGACAGATTGCTTTTCATGTGCTTTAACCCTCAGGGTGAGTCTTTGTCAGCTGAGCACTACAGAGAATGGAGATGTAGAGACTGCCAAATCTAAGATTATTTCTTATAAATAGCATGTGTCCTTGTCTAAACCCACACATGAGCCTCACACCATCCTCTCCTAATTCCTAATTCACACAATGAAACTTAAGTTACTACACTCTGACCTTAAAATAGCTTCAGGTTATCAATTGGGGGTCTTTCTTGGCAATTAGGATTTTCAGTGAAAAAAAAAACTTGCAGTAAGATTTAATAATAAAATCAGTCTCTTTAGCTCAAAATATTGAGGTAGAGGGACAGTTTGGACTCATTGCACATCTTATGCTTTTCATGAATTATATTGTCAATAGTACCTGGATGCTAAAAAAGAATTATGAGGAAAGTGATTGATACTACTATGACTGTCCTATTATGTAGGAAATAGCCAGATTATTGCTACAAGACTGTTGCTAAATACAATATTTATTACTTGATTTATTGAACAACTGATCTTTCTCCAATGTTCTACTATAAACATGAGGTTCTATACTACACTACATCTTCCAGAAAGAAATCAAAAGATGAATAAACTGCCATCTTCATCTTCATTATTAGCCATAAAGTGGTTGGATCTGAAACTTTCATTTTGGCTATCTCTGTGATATACTTGATTTGGTAGTGTAGAAAGAATCTGACCTTTATTTAAAATATTTCAATATATAAACTAAAGGGAAATAGAGCAGAGTTTATTCCATTTAAATGTAAAAAGAAATATTTCAAATATATTTTCCTATTAATGAACATAATTTTATGGACTCATATCCATGTGCAACTATGTTTATTTTTAGTTTAAATGTCTATTCTGTGTAGTATCTCTGATTTGTATTAGTAACCAGATTTTCCTGTTTTTTATTTAAAACAAGAACTTGCTACCTAGGATCCAGAATTATTTTGAGAGAGTTCACATGAGTAAGACAGCACAATGTGGTTATTAGTCCGAAAAGAACTTTTGATGTTGTATCTAAACAAAATTTCTTAGTTTGCTCATTTTTATCTCCTATTATGTGGGAAGAACTAAAGCTCAAAGTGGACATGTAACAGGCTCAAATCACAGAACTGTCAGACCACTTTACACTTTTCTACAAAATGTGTATATATACTATATATATATATATATATATATATATATATATGTATATATATATACATATATATATATATATATATATATATATAGTATATGTGTGTGTGTGTCCATGTGTGCGTGTGTATGCATGTTATCATTTTTAAAAGGAAAATTGTTTTGAATAGCTTGCTTATGATAGTTTTGGACATGTTATTATTATTCGTTTAGGTTCTTGCAAATAGGAAGAGAAAAGCTTTGATGGACACATGTGAAAATGATACTTTTGGCTTTTAAAAAAGCAGATGTTCCAATGCAAATGCCCATTCTCTAAGTTTCTAGGGAGAACTAGAATTAAGCCTTAACAGAGGCAACCAAAGTCATTTTCTCCCTAGAATTGTCTACACAACTACAACTTTACTTTATTACATGCTTCGAGGACCACAGATACTACTCACATTATGAGGATTATATTTGGGTTTTTGGGGACCAGAGCATGCTCACAGGTCTTCACTTTGCAGTTTTATATAAGTACAATGGCTAATATAGCTTCAATAACTACTTTATAAAATGGTATTTTATATCAACACATACAGTGCACCAAAGCATAGAGTAATAAAGTTAAACGTTATAAATATAATCATAAATAAAAATGTAAAGCAAGTTTTCAGTTACTTATAATTAAATTTTATGAAATGGTAGTAGTTGGGAAAATAACAACAATGATGATATTATGACTTTAAGTAGGTTAGCAAATAGGTTTTCATTTTTCCTTTTATGTCTTAAAACTTATTTACTTAAATATCCACTTATAATGATCACCTTTCCCAGAACAACTCTAGAAGCAGGTAGCCTACTGCTTGTTCAACCATACCTACCTGTGAGCACTGATGTAAGAGCAGACTGGAAGATTCTTTTGAGATGCTTCTGCCTTCATCAATATTTGGCTCAGAGAAATAAGCCCCATGAGATATCCAAAACATCAGAGACTATCAAAATTTGTATTAGTCAAAAGTGATCAATGAACAAAGGTGACAATCTGTTTAAGTACTTGCAGTCCAAATCATCACATACCCACACTATCATAAGTGTGATCAAGAAAATGCGTATGTCTTTGCCTGGAGTTCACTTAAAAAAAAAAAAAAAAAAAAAAAAAAAAAAACCCTGCCGCTGTAGCACACATGTATTGGCTTTAATCATTCCCTTTCTGTATCCACTGTTATGAGGCAACAGGATGAATAAAATTAATTAACAACATCGCAACTCGCCTCACAGACTAGAGATAAATTCAAATTGTCATCACGAAAATTATAAAAACTTTAAATTGGAAAATACTCTAATTAGCCAGAGTTCACCATTACCCTAGAGTGCTAGAAGTCATTGAAATGTCCAAGTGTATACACATGAAATAAGCTTGAAATGTTTATGTGTAGAGCATTCTTTTCCTAACTCCAAGGGAGGACCATATGGCTCCTGCCATGATGACAAAGGATTTTTATTACTAATGGACACTGGGGCAGGGAGGATTTGCTACTGGGGAGGTCACAACACAGCTGCTGCTTCAATGGCTGCTGTGCTACTGACAAATTCAGAAGGAGGCATGGTAAAAGCCACACGTAAACACAGTGATGACTATTTGAGGACTTTAAACTTTACAAACTATTTGGAAAATAGACTTTATAAGGATTTAACTTATCACATGAGCACACAGGAAGTCAGTGTCTGGAACATCTTATGTACATTGCTGCAATGATGTTGGTGCTGGAGAGGGAAAATTGCATCAGCTTTCAGACATCTTTAAACCCATTTGAGAATTTTAAGATTTTTCTAATTTTTACTTCTCTGTGTGTCTCACAAACTACAAAACACCACCATAAAATGGGCAGTGTGCATGCATGTATTTGTGTGTGCACACATGTGTTTTGGGGGATGCTCAATACATACGTGTCTTCCTAGCAGAATCTTCCACAAAAAGAGAAGAGATGTCTTCATCCACGCCTGCTTCATTCCTAGCAATGCATGTGTATGCTCCAGTATCTTCATAGCGCACATTGCTTATGTGGACCTCACTGCCATTTGCTGGGAACAGAAGGCAAATGCGACTTGTAAACTACAGTTTCAGCTTTGGTACCGTGAATTCCGATAACACAGTCAAACAGCTCACCGAGCTTGTCCTAATTAAACTGTTTTCCTTCATTCTACCATACTTTGGAGATGTGCCAAATTGCTCCAGCAGCTCTCAAGTGTTTGTTCATTGTGTTGTCACTCCATCGATGAGAGCTGAGCACTAGCAAATGCAAACACTTTACATTTTATTGCATTTACTTTTCTTACATTGTATACAAAATATTTCTTATTAGCATCTATCAGCTTAAGATATACATATTTATATATAAAAGGCAATATGTAAAAAAAGATATTTTTTTTGAACAAATAAAAATGATCTTGTTCACCTAAATGAACTCATATGAAAATCTTTTGTAATGGGTTGAATGGATGTTATCAACAAGTCTTTAATCTTGTTAAGGAAATTCACTGTTATAAATTAAGTGAATTATAT
The DNA here is from genome assembly GCF_943737965.1 of Phodopus roborovskii. Classification (NCBI taxonomy): domain Eukaryota; kingdom Metazoa; phylum Chordata; class Mammalia; order Rodentia; family Cricetidae; genus Phodopus; species Phodopus roborovskii. Next base: position 11,176,132 of record NW_026126540.1, on the reverse strand, counting down.
CCGTAAGTCTATTGTCTCATTAAGGAAGTTACAGTGTACCAATGTCACTTAGGCAAGCTTATTTGATATTTGGCAATATTAGAGAATGAGGAAAGGCAGTTAGTAAATTAATTGTCTGCAATTTCCCCTAAAATTTACTTTAAGTAAACTGTAATTAAGAAATATAATCACAAAAATGGCAATCTTGCCAAAAGCAATCTATACATGCAATGCAATCCCCATTAAAATCCCACCACAATTCTTCACTGACCTTGAAAGGATAATAATCAACTTTATATGAAAAAAACAAAAGACCCGGAATAGCCAAAACAACCCTATACAATAAAAGAACTTCAGGAGGCATCAACATTCCCGACTTTAAGCTCTACTACAGAGCTATAGTTCTGAAAACAGCCTGGTATTGGCACAAAAGTAGACAGGTAGACAAATGGAATCGAATTGAAAAATCCTGATATTAACCAACACACCTATAAACACCTGATTTTCGACAAAACAGCTAAAATTATACAATGGGGTGATGACAGCATCTTCAACAAATGGTGCTGGCACAATTAGATGAGGGTGTGTAGAAGACTGCAGATAGACCCATGTCTGTCGCCATGCACAAAACTCAAGTCCAAATGGATCAAAGACCTCAACAAAAATCCAGCCACAATGAACCTCTTAGAAGAGAAAGTAGGTGGCACCCCTGAACACATTGGTATAGGAGACTGCTTCCTGAACAAACTCCTGGGGCACATACACTGAGAGCAACAATTAATTAATTGGACCTCTTCAATCTTAGAAACTTCTGTAAGGCAAAGGACACAGTGGACAAGACCAAATGGCAGCCAACAGACTGGGAAAAGATTTTCACCAATCCTATATCCGACAAAGGGCTGATCTCCAAAATATACGAAGAACTCAAGAAACTAGTCAACAAAACACCAAATAACCCTATTAAAAAATGGGGTACAGAACTGAAGAAAGAATTCTCAATAGAGGAAATCAAAAAGGCTAAAAGACACTTAAGAAGGTGCCCAACATCCTTAGCTATCAGGGAAATGCAAATCAAAACAACTGTGAGATACCATCTTACTCCTGCCAGAATGGCTAAAATTAGAAACACCAATCACCAATGAGGACTCATGCTGGAGAGGATATGGAGAAATGGGAGCACTCCTCCACTGCTGGTGGGAGTGCAAACTCATACAGCCATTTTGGAGATCAGTAATGCTGTTCCTCAGGAAAATGGGAATTAGTTTACCACAGGACCCGGCAATCCCTCTTCTAGGCATATACCCAAATGATTCACATCCATGCAACAAAGACATATGTTTAACTATGTTCATAGCAGCACTATTTGTAATAGCAAGAACCTGGAAGCAACCTAGATGCCCCTCAATTGAAGAATGGATAATGAAGATGTGGCACATCTATACTTTGGAATACTACTCTGCAGAAAAACATAATGGTATCTTGAAATTCGCAGGCAAGTGGATGGCACTTGAAGAAACCATCCTGAATGAGGTAACCCAGTCACAAAAGAGGAACATAGTATGTACTCACTCATATATGGATTTTAGATCTAGAGCAAAGGATCACCAGCCTATAATTCACACCACCAGAGGAACTAAGATACAAGGTGTATCCTAAGAGATTCATATAAAGTCCCTCACAGAAGCAGGAAGGGACAAGTCCACCAGAGCACAGGGGAAGTGGGGGGGGGGCAGCGAATGGAGAGAGAAGTAGGAGAAAACAAGGGGGAGGAAAGGAAAACAGTGCAACTAGGAAGATTGAGCCCAGTTAGGAATAGAAGACAGGAGAGAGAGAGAAAGAGAGAGAGAGAGAGAGAGAGAGAGAGAGAGAGAGAGAACATAAAAGAGGGAGCCAATATTGGTTTGAAGAGAAAATTGAACCCAAAGAAAGGTCTAGAGAACTACAAGACTGCTGCCAACTAACAATTTGGGCATTCTTGGAAAGGCTACTATAAATGCCCTTCCCGGATAGTGAGATCAAACTAACTTATCTATGAAGCCCTCATCTAATACATGTTGGAAACAGGAGCAAACACTCATACATAAACACTGATTCAAACTAGAACCCAGATGCAGAGGGAGAGGACAAGACCAGGCTGGAGAAACACATAGAGACAGCTGATCTGAACAAGGAGGAGATAATGGGCCCCCAGACAGATAGCTGGGAAGCCAGCATGGGACTTACTTAGGCCCCTCTGAATATGGGTCTCAGCCAGAAGGACTGAGCAGTCCAAGGGACCTCAGACAGTGTGAAGCCAGGATGTATCCCTGGTGCACAAAAGGACCTTGCAAACACATCCCCCATGGAAGGATAAGTGCCTTAACCTAGAGATAAGAGAAAAGCCCTAGTCCCTGCTCCACATGACCTGTCAGATGTAAATGCCCCACCTGGATGGAATTGGGATGGGGTGCTGGGAGGGGAGGGTGGTTACAGTGCATGTGAGTGGGCAAAGAGGGTAAAAGGGGGGGGGGAGGGAGGGAGAGAGAACTGGTATCAACATGTAAAATAATAAATTAAATAAAGATAATATATAAAAAATAAATAAAAAAGAGATAAAATCACTGTAAATACAAATAAAATTTCAAATCTTCGTGAAAGAATATTTTAATCTAACCCTTGAATAATAAGTTGAATTTTCCAATACCAAAGACAGGGTGTAATTAGTCATGTATGACATGTTGGAAAAATGCTAGGACCATCACATATCTTATTAGATAAACTATACAAATGGTACTTAATTATTAGATGAAGGGTATGCTATTCATATAATAAATTCTTGCAAGTACTCAAGTACAAAAACTTGTTTTGTTTGTGTGTTTGTTTGATTATTTTTTTATGAAAACTATGTACTACCAAACCGGTTTTCCATTTCTATGAAAAGTTTCGTTGTGTATTCTCCCCTTTTCATTTTTATGTAGATGTCTCCCTGGTTTCTGGTACCTATGCTCCATGTTGCTCAATCACAAATAAAATGTACTACAACACAAGACTATGTGGCAAGTGAATTACTAGTAAATTGGTGTGGTTGAATTAGAGAAACAAGACTTGGTTGAGACAGAAAGATTGGTGAAACAGGGAGAGGGTGTCTTCACCCAAAAAAGTCTATCAGAAAATATGGTTTGAATGTGAAATGACACCCATAGGCTCATGTGTTTTGACACTTGGTCTCTAGAATGTGGCATTGTTAGGGAAGTATGTGAATCTTTAAGGTGATAGACACTCTCTATAAGCAATGGGTCACTGAGAATTATCCTTGGTGTTAAAGCAAACAGATGCATTACCTGACCACTCTCTAGTGCCTAACTGTGAAAATAACATGGTTAGAAAGCAAGCATCGTGCCATCATGCCTTTGTTGCTATGATGAAATATTTCTCTCTAAGTGAAAGACAAAATAAACTCTTCTTTGCTTAAACTGCTATAGCCAGCTATTTTGTCTCAAAATGGGGCAAGTTAATAATACAGAAGAAAACCCCTGACTCAACTTGTATGTTTGAGTGATTGAGCTTAATAGCACTCCTGCTTTCCTGTAGAGACTCTGCCAAACAAAAATTAAAAATAAAAATAAAAAAATTAAAATAATCTGGAGAGTGATTACCCAAGGAAGAAGTGATACCAACAAATAAGGTTTACTACTACCTCACATTATTTAATAATTCCAATTGTCTTTTGATTGCTTTTTGTTTTGTATTTTTATGTTAAGTTGGTATGTTGCTGATAATTGAACTGAACAAGCTTTTAAGAATGCCCTTCCTTCCTCTGTCCCTATGCTGGACTGTTTTGTCTGGTGTTTCTTATTCATTCACCTTTACTCATTCACCCTTAAACTTTATCCTCAATATCCATCTCCTTTTCATTGATGCTTGGTTATTGTCAGTTTAAAAATCTATTCAATGCCCTGAAAATCTGTGAGATACATTTATTCGTTTTTAAATTTTACTGTATATTGTTTGGCTTTTTCTTTATTTTCCAGGAACTTTAAAGTTCATTATTAGGTTGTTTATTTTTGATCAATAAGATTATATTTTAATTTGTGTGAGTGTGTGTATATATGTCTCTATAAGCACTTAGAACTATGAATTTTCCTCTCAAAACTCCGTGGTTCTTGTTCTGGCAAATTACCTGAATTTTAATTTAACTACTGGATATTTAAATTTGTTGTTCTGTCTACTCAATGACTGAATGATCTTCCAAAGACTATTGGTTACACTCCAACTATACTTATAGTTTCTGTTGTTTCTCTGGTTGACATCAGTATACTTTAATCTGATTATTAAACAATAACTTTTCAATTTTATTTTAAAGGCTAGCCTTGTGACATAGAATGTGTTAAATCTTAGAGAAGCTTCCATGGGTCACTAAGAAGAGTATGTATTTCATGTTTTATGGAGTACTGTGTAGATAACTAAACTTTCAGTTGACGTATTATATAGTTAAGCTCTTAATTTTCTCTGTGGACATTTTTAGGAAATATCTGAATATTAGGGTATTGAAGTCTTCAACTTTTTCTATCATTATACACAAATGGGTTTGCTTTTAAAACTATGAAATAAATGAAAATGATCAGGAAGTAATACTTCATATTCCCAGTATTATCAGTATTAAGGAAATGGCATTTGGAATAGTAACAGAAAATGTGTTATCATGCCCTTTTTTTCTAGCTGATGTATATTATTCTTTTTTGCATAATTATTCACATCCTGTCTATTTATAATATACTCTCCTCAAATCATTCACTTCCTAACAAAAGATACTGCCTTTTCTTAGTCCTCTTGTTTTCAAAATCTGGATTATTTTTGTATGTAATTTTTCACCAGCATTTGTAATATCAATAAAGAGAATGTTATTGATGTGTCTGTAAAAAAAAAAAAAAGCTTCAATTCAAGACACTGAATAGGGATGGACTTCAAGGTTCTAGTCATAGTTTTCTGTGTATCTGGCACGTGTGCCTATTTTTAATTTTTCATAATTATAATTGAAAATAGCTATTTTTCCTGGGATTCTACCTTTTATATTTCAGATGCGAATTAAGAACTCATACATTTTATCTCCCTGATATTCCTGGATACACATATTTATAATATAGGTTACTGCCACAAATGCATGATAGGAAAGGAGTGAGGGATGATTTAACTTTTCCTCATAATATTTCTGTTAATTTGTTTAGCTTTTTGTATCTGGGCTACAAGCACTGGAATGTAAGTAGCAAGCATAAATACATAAATGTGTAACATTTGACATGCATAAATAAACAAAATTTTAAAATGCTTTGCCTAAAAGTATTACTCATTTAAAATATCTACTATAAATAGGGAAATCTATGTTTATAGAAATAATAAAAATAAAAATGTTTTGATATTTATCAATACCAACTGAACAAATTTACAAGGGACAATTAAACGTATAATAAGGATATATACACTCATCCATTGTCATTCTAACACAATAAATTTTGACTTTATAAAGTTGATCAGATTTATATATGTCTTTAAGTCAGAAAATTACACTTAACTACTTTTTCAGTACTTAAATTACTTAAGTTTATTAAAAACTCCTTCCTAAATAAAAAAGAGGGGTTTAACCTTAACATAGCAAAATATATCACACAATAGTTTTCAAATAAGAATGACAGTTAACAATATTTAGTCCATTAACATTTAGTAAGACTTAAAGAATATATTCTATCATCTATCCTATCTTTTTGAGACTAAATTCTTATATGTAACTTATCTTAATCCTAACTAAGGAAAACTATAATCATAACTATCTATATTCAGCTCCTTCAAAGACCACAGAAAGATAATATATAAACTCTAGAAATGACAGAGACATCTTGCTACCTGATTAGACAGAAAAGAGGAGATAATGGGAGGAGATGTCATTCTGTAAATATGTTTCTTATACTGGTTAATGAATAAAGCACTGTTGGCCAATAGGAAAGCAAGATAGGTGGGACTAGGAGACAAGGAGGATTTGAGGAAGTAGTAGGGAGGAGTCAGCACGTAGGAGATTGAAGAGAACAGAAACGACGGCCCCCTTTCTCTGGTAAGATGAGACCACATGGAAGTACTTAGATTAATAGAAATGGGTTAATGCTTAAGATAGAGCTAGCAGATAAGAAACTAGTACCTGGCCAACAGCATTATATCAAAAACAAAACAAAACAAACAAACAAACACAAAAAACAACAACAAAAATATTTCTTCCTATGCCCTTGCTTTGGGCACTGAAAGTAAGGGGTTTCCACCCCCTAAGCAATCAGCCACACGTTCCCATCTTATTTAATGCTGTCACCAAGAGCTAAAGTGTCAAAGACCCTGAGCAGTCAGGCCTAGTTTCAGTTCCTACCTGCTTATGCATACAAGTAAGTCTTCGAATCCGTAAGCACTAGGGCCTAACTTCTAGCACCTTCTAGTTCTTGATACAAGCAGTTAAGGTGTCCCCAGATCCTGCCTGATTATTCAGTCCAAACCTCTGATGACGATCATTAAGTGGCACTGATTTCCTTACACCATCGCACCACTGTGGACAGATGAACAGTCCCCAGACCACAAAACTCTGTTCCAACCTTCTACTATACAAACTCTAGGTGTAAAATTTCCGGTGCAGGACTAAAAACAACATGAACATCTATGATAACATGTGGCCTACAAAATTTACTAACTTGTGATAAGGCAACTCAATGACAATTACCTAGTAGAACTTATAGACAAGAATTCCAAGGAATGCTTTTAACTATGTTGTGACAACATCAAGACAACAAAGCTGCCCTCCAAGCAAGGTTTTCCATTGAAATTTTTGTTTTGGTATATTCATTTCCAATATCAATTTAGCTTTTCTTCAATGATGCTACCTCTTTTATTTCATTATATTTTCATAGTTTGTACTAGAATGCCACAACTATAAAACAAGACTATTATACTAAGGAAACTTCTTATTAACACAAAAATTTAAAAATATCCTTACTATGATAAAAACAGATTAAAGGAATTTTTAACCAGGAAGTAAGTTCCAGCTCCACAGAGAATGTTGAAGTGATACTACTTCAATCGGAAGATAATGATAAACACACTCAAGATGTCACAGGGAATAAATAAACAATTGCAGAACAATTAATCAAAAGAGGTATATAATTAAATAATATACTTATCACCAAAATAATGGCATCCTATATTAATCTCTATGACAAGACTATTATTTACAACAGTAAACATATTAGAGAACTGTGTCAGCTTATGTTTTTCAGATGCAATCATGTTTTAATATTCTCAACATTGCTATAATCACTCATTGTTTCTCACATGTGCTATGTATTGTAATATTCCCTAATATTTATTATAAAATAACTGCATACTCATTTAAGCAATAATATATATATATATGTGTGTGTGTGTATATCTATGTATGTATGTATATGTATATATACATGTGTATATATACATATACACATAAAGAAACAGGCACCTTGAAGTGTGAGCTGTTTGGAGAGCTTTGGTGTAATGTCAATTCCATTCTTCAACCAGCCAAGTTGAGGATCTGGTATGCCTTCTGCATGACACCTAAGGCTTGCAGTTACCCCAGGTTCTCTGGCCTGACTCTCTGGATATACACGGATGACTGGAGGAACTAAATGGGGAAAAAATGGATAAGTAATCAGCATTTACAATTGATCATGGAAATTACAGGTTGATACCTTATGAATTACACATTTTCATTAGGTTGTATAATTAGGTTTCTGGTATAATTCTTTACTAAAATATCCCAGGTTTTCTTGTGGAAAGGTAATTCTGGGCCTTTTTCAGGAAAATTGCAAATCAAACATGGGATATCGTGTTTCAGAAACTTCAAATGCTTGAAAGCATAATACTGCAATAGGCTCCAACTTGCCTAGTACAGGATGACTTATGCATTAAATTAACACTTAAAAAGCATTATAAAGAATTAAATCCTTATGGATTCAGTTATTTAAATAAATATGTAGTTATAAAGGAATACTTTTCCTTACCAAAGAACATATAGAGATTAATAACATTTTATACATAATAGTACATTAAAAACATGCTATTAACAATAAGTTTTTTTAAAAGCATGCAAGACTTTACATTAAGTAGTACAAAACATTGTTTAAAGTATTTAAAGCAAATGAAATGTAAGGTATAGTATAGCCATGAATAGAAAGAAATGGTTGATAAAATGTAAACAATTATTCTTTTAAAATTTAATATTGCCCAATCTATCTGAAGATGTAAGCTGTCCTTAACAAATGTGCAAATGCACTTTTTGTATAGAAATGTAGTATCTGCTTCCCAGATTCAGGAAGCGCTAAAAGGGTCCAAAAGTGACCAAAATAATCTCCAAAAAGTAGGGTGAGTGCTAAAAGAACCACCCTTTGGTTATGTGAATCATCAGCAACATGAAGATAAGCATGAGGACCCACAGAACAAAGTTGGAAGAAAATGAAAGACCACATGCTCTATGGTCAATTGATATATCACACAGTGGCAAGATATTTATTTTCAGGACTGTCTAGTAAAACTGTAATATATGGCAGGAACACAAACTTAAACTCCTACTTCATAGTGTATACATATGATTTGAATCAAGTAAATCACAGTTCTAAATGTCCAAAACAAACATGATAACTCTTATGAAACAACCCTGAAATCATAAGTATGAATAATATTGTATAGATTTAGGAGTATATATATCATAACAGTCAGTAAAAAAAGGAAACCTTAAATTTGAATGAATGATCAGAGGGATTTGAAGGTAGGAAATATAAAGGCAAGATATAATTAAATTATAGTACCAAAAAAGAAGAAAAAAGAGAAAAATAGCAAATATGAGTCATAGCAGCTACAAAAGTCTTTTAATAAGTGCATTTTTATATATAACCATTTTCATTTCTAGAATATATGGCACATTTAAGTGAAAGAAGAAAGAGAAACAAAGAAAACATAATAATAATTGAACACCTCATTCTATTATTAAATTGGATGAAGATTTATTAGTTATGGCCCCATAATCACAAACACCAATATAAAAAAATAAATTGAACCTCAACTGAATTAAATTTTTTGGATGACTACATGACATAATCAAGTAAGATGAAGGGGGCTGGGAAATATGACTTAATGGCTTAGAGTATCAGTTTCCATTTCAGAAGACTTGGGCTCAGTTGGCAGCATCCACATGGTGTTGCTCATTCATACTATTCCAGTTTAAGGGAATATGATACTCTCCTCTGACCTCTGTTTGAGTAAGCACACACATGACATACACACAGAGAATACATACATACATGGGTGGGAAACCCTCCTTCCTGCACATAAAATAAAAATAAAACAATATGAAAGAATGGAAGGAAGTAAGAAAGCCTAGCAGACAGTGTAGTATACAATGTGTTTGACACACAAACAAGAGATTTGAATGGCATCCCCAGAATACCCATTAATACAAAGCCAGGTATAGTGGTGCAAGCTTGAAATCAGAGTAGGTGATATAAATAAACCAATGATTACTGGGGCTCACTGTATAGAAATATCTTATTTAGTGAGTTATGACTAGTGAAAGATCCTGTCTCTAAAAAGAAAGTGGACTGAAAGTAAAGAATAACAAAATGTTTCTCCTTTTGCTAGGATACATACTTACAGATATGTATGCATACATATCCACAGGCACACCCCACACACAAATTAAATACAAGTCACAGAGTAGAGAGAATAATTGTAAGCTGTATTTGTTGAGAGACTGATATGCAGATTATATAAAAGTTATTGTAAATCAGAAGGTAAATAAAAAATAACTCAATTAAAATATAAGACACTGGGAGTTGAAACAAGTTGTAGTGATTAAGAACACACTGCTTTTACAAAGGACTTGATCTGATGGCTCTGGCCTCAAAGTAGAACTAAGGAGAACTATATTCAGATGTGTGTACCCCTGCGTAGATACTCATACATACAAATAATATTGTTGAATCTTTATATATGTCTTATTAAAATAGCAAACAAAATTTAAGATGTCAAGGGTAATATAAATGAGATTTGCAAATCTCTGTCAGTTTCTTTCTCTTTCTGTCTTTGTCTCTCTCTATCTGTATATACATGTTTGTTTGTATATGTGTATATACCAGTTTCTATACACATATTTTCTCACCAAAATGACTACTGAAACAAACAACAAAACAGCATGTAAAGATAGGAAATATCAAGAGCCTGGAAAATTCCCACAAGGACTTCGCCATTTGGATTCTGAGAAAAATAGTTTGTTGGTCTATCAACATGTGACACATAAAATTTGAATCAACAAGAATTACAATTAACAGGCATTAACAATGTATTGCTGATCTAGGTTTTTTAAAGAGACTAAAAACTGGTTTGAAAAATAGTTCAAATTAAATTCCACTTCTCATATTAAACAAAGTTGAAAACACAGATGAACATTGACTAGTCAGTGAAAAATATGTGTGTTTTTTTTCTTTTTTTACAACATATAACAATTTCAGCAGGGAACCTAAAGTTGATAAGGGTGCTACAACACAGATATTAAAGATCTGACATTAAGTGAAATAGGACTGACAGGAAAAGTCATACACAATTATAGTCAACTTGTGAGAAACAGTCGCAGAATGGGTCAATATGTTGAAACAGATTTACTGAGAACTAGGAAGAAGGAACAGAACATTTACTAATTGGATGATTACAAGGTTTATTTGTGAATAGATGTTGTAGGATTAGACTGCATTTAAAGGCATACAATGTCAGTGTGAACTATAAGTCACTGAATTTACATCATATCTGGCTTTGTACCAGAATCTAAAAAGATAACAGAAATTCTAAAAATTCTTGGAACAGTGACTAAATCTACTAAAAAAAAGTCCAAAAAGATGGCCATATTGTAATAATACCTTGCAAAAAGCATTCCAGCTATTAGAAAAAAAAGATGATGTATATCATGGAGTATAGGTCTTTGGGAGCATCAAAATATTTCTCCACATTTTTTGCCACTATTTTCTTTAAAATGTGGAGACTAAGTCTCACATTTCAAGATGGGCTGTACTAAATGCTTCACAGTCACAAGACAAGAGGGCTATAGCATGAAATATTACAACTATTGAAAAATGTTTTGATTTGGTCTTGGTTCTGTGTGCCATGGTTTCAGTGTATCTATACCCATTTGTGGTTGAAAAACATGAAATGGGTTAATTGGAAACATAAATAATTCAAAAATTTTAAATGCCATTTTGTTATAAGAACATTGGAATAGCCATGCTTGCTTGCTTCTTGGTTCCATTTGTTTGGAAGATGTTTCGCCAACCATTTTCCCTGAGGTAATGTCTGTCTTTTAAGCATAGATATGTTTCTTGTAAGCAGTAGAAGGATGGATTCTGTCTTCTTATCCATTCTGTTAGCCTGTGTCTTGTTATACTCAAGTTAAGATGATTGATGTGAGCAAAAGTAAGGAATATTGATTGTTAATACTTGTTGGTTTTAGATTTGTTGTTGTTGGTTTTATTATGAATATATTTGCCCTGCTTTAGCCCTGGGTACTAGTGAAGTGGGTATTATCTATTGCCTATGTTTTTCTGAGATAGTTAACATTCTTGGGTTGGAGTTTTACTTCCAGGACTTTCAGTAGGGCTGGATTTGTAGATACATATTGTGAAAATCTGGCTTTGTCATTAAATGTCTTGTTTTCTCCATTTATAGTGATGGTGAGTTTTACTGGATATATATATATATATATATATATATATATATATATATATATATATTAGCCTGGGCTTGCATTTATGGACTCTTACTACTTGTAGACTATCTATCCAGGACCTTCTGGCCTGGAGAGTTTCCATGGAGAAATCAGGTGTAATTTTGTTAGGTCTGCCTTTATATGTTACCTGGCCTTTTTCCTTTGCTGCTCTTAATATTCTTTCTTTATTCTGTATGTTAGGTGTTTTATTATTATGTGTTGAGGGGTCTTTGTTCTTTGGTCCAGTCTATATGGTGTTCGGTATACTTATTGTGCATTCTTTTCTTTTTTCTTTTTTTTTCCTTTTTTGTTTTTTGAGAACACAGATATTTATTGTTACCATCTTGGAGTTTAGAAATCTGAAATCTTTATATCTTAATACTAATAGCACCTGGCTTCTCCTGAACCTGGTGAAGGAATCTTTCCTTGTGTGTATTTCCAGGTTCTGAGGCCTGCAGACAGCTCTTCCTGTTTTAGCCCAAGGCTAATATCTAAGAACTTAGACTTCAAACCAAAATCAATCAAAAGAGATGAAGAAAATCAATTTGAATTCATCCCAGGTTCTCCTGGATGAATCCATCAGCACAAAGTTTCAATTCTGAACATACAAAAGTACCTACATTCATAAAAGAAACACTACTAAAATTCAAAACTACACACACTCATTGTGGGAGACTTCAACACCTTACTCTCACCCCTAGACAGGATTAACAGACAGAAAATTAACAAAGAAAGAAAAGAAAAAAACAGAAGTTGTGTCTCAATTGGGTTTAACAGACATCTATAGAACATTTCAATCAAATAAAAAAGAATATACATTCGTCTCTGCTCCACAGGAAACCTTCTCTGAAATTGACAACATACTAAGTGACATGACAAACCTCAACAGATACAGAAAAATTGGAATAGTCCCCTGTATCTTATCAGACCATTGTGCTTTAAAGTTGGAATTCAACAACAACACAAATCACAGAAACCCTGCAAAGTCATGCAAAGTGAACAATGCATAAATGTACCATACCTGGATCAAAGAAGAAATAAAGAAATAAAATCTGTACTTCCTAGAGTTCAATGAGAATGGGGATACAACATACCTGAATTTATGGGACACCTTGAAAGCAGTGCTATGAAGGAAGTTCATTGCAGTAAGTGCCTATATGATTAAATTGGAAGACAGTCGCATTAGAGAATTAACAGCACAACTGAAAGGCTTAGAAGAAAAAGAAGCAAACTCATTCCAGAGGAGACTAGATGACAGGAAATAATCAATTTGAGGGCTGAAATCAATAAAGTAGAAAGAAGAAAAATAGTAGAAAAAAATCAATGCAACAAAGATTTGGTTTTTCAAAAGAAATCAACAAGATACACTAACCTTTATCAAATCTAACCAAAAAGCATAGAGAGAACATGCAAACTAACAAAATCAAAAATGAAAAGGGGACATAACAATTAACTTGGAGGATATCCAGACAATTTTCAGGTCATACTTTGAAAACCTGTACTCCACAACATTGAAAACTTTAAAGGAATTGGACAAATTTCTGAATAACTATCACTTAACAAAATTAAATCAAGAACAGAGAAGCAACTTCAGTTCACCTATGAACCCTAATGAAATAGAAGCTGTCATCAGAAACCTCCCAACCAAAAAAAGCCCAGGGCTGGATAGCTTCAGTGTAGACTTCTACCAGAAATTCAAGGAAGAGCTACTACCAATACTCCTCAAATTGTTCCAAAGAATAGAAGCAGAAGGTTCATTACCAAAACCTTAAAGAGGCCACAGTTAGCTTGGTACCAAAGTTACACAAAGTCACAACTAAGAGTGAAAATTATAGAGCAATATCCATCATAAACACTGATGCAAAAATACTCAATGAAATAATGGCAAATGCAATCCAAGAACACATCAGAGAAATAATCCACCATGACCAAGTAGGCTTCATCCTTAGGTTGTGCAGTGATGGTTCAACATAGGAAAATCTATCAATGTGATCAACCATAGACAGAAACTGGAAAAGAAAATAATAATAATAATAATAATAATAATAATAATAAAAAGAACATTGTGAATTATCATACTATTCCACTTTGTTCTATGAATGACATGAGTTTTATCTCTTTCATGCATTCACATGCTACACTTTCAAAACCTATTAGTCACTGAGCAGTTGCCCTGGATATCAAACTAACTATGGGAATATGCTTGTGTTTGTATAAGTATTATTACTCTTCATGTCTTTTGTTTCAAGGTCTCAAAGGTTATACTCTATGGAGAAGTGGTCTATTGTACTAAGTTATCTATCAACTGATAGCTTGGTTTTGGACAATTCAACCACTATCTTATAAAGATAATCAGCTTTATGGAGATGTCTGTGCATAAGCACTGTAAAGAAAAAGCTGTGATGGCAAGTGTCAAGCAATGAGAGACATATGAGGGAATCTTTTGGAAACAATCCCAAAAACCACTCAGGTTTCCAAATGACCAAACATTTGTTTAATATATGTAAAATAATTTCACAAGCCTAGCTGTTTTCAACTTATTGTTTCCACTTCTTACTCTTCTAATCTACTTTCTTTATATTATACCACAAATTAATTATTACACATTTTATTTGTTTATTTATTTTTCTTCTCTCTCCCTCTCTCCCTCCCTCCCACGAACTCCGACTAGCCTCCCATCCCATCCCATCCCCCCCCCCACTCCACAGGGAGGGTGAAGTCTTTCAGGAGGGATGAACAAACTCTGTCAAGTCATTAGGAGTAGGGACTAGGCCCTCCCTCCTGCCTCTAGGTTAAGGGAGTATCCCTTTGTAGGGATGTGCTCCCAAAGTCTTTTTGTGCACCAGCGATACATCCTGGTTCCACTGTCAGTGGTACCTTAGACTTCCCAGGCCTTCTAACTGAGACCCATGTTCAGGGAGTCTGAGTCAGTCCAATGCTGGTTTCTCAGCTATTAGTCTTGAGGTACTTTAGCTTCTCCTTGTTCAGGTCAGCTGTCTCTGTGGGTTTCTTTAGTCTGGTCCTGTCCCCATTTTCTTATCACTCCTTACTCTCTGCAACTGGATTCCAGGAGTTTGGCTCAGTGTTTAGCTGTGGGTATCTACTTCTGTTTCCATCTGCTACTAGACAAGGGCTCCATGATAGTAGATAAGTTAGTCATCAATCTCATTATCTGGGAAGGGCATTTAATGTAGCCTTTCCACTGTTGCTCAGATTGTTAGTTGGGGTCATCCTTGTAGGTCTCTGGACATTTCTTTAGAGTCAATTTTCTATTCAAACCTATACTGGCTCTCTCTCTTTTCTCTCATCGATTCCTCCCTTGACTTAATCTTCCTAGTCCCACATGATTTCCTCTCCTCCCCTTCTCTTTCTCCTAGCTCCCTCTCCACCCACTCCCTGCCCACACACTC
This sequence comes from Phodopus roborovskii, assembly GCF_943737965.1. Lineage (NCBI taxonomy): Eukaryota > Metazoa > Chordata > Mammalia > Rodentia > Cricetidae > Phodopus > Phodopus roborovskii. Next base: position 11,160,955 of record NW_026126540.1, on the reverse strand, counting down.
CTAATATGCTCAAGTGATCTTTTTCCATTCCCCTTCCATGAGGGACCTTGTGTGATCTCTTAGGTTCCACCTTGTATCTTGGTTTCTCTGGTTGTGTGAACTAAAGGCTGGTGATACATTGCTCTATGTCTAAAATCCAAATATAAGTGAGTGCATACCATATTCCCCTTTTTGTGCCTGGGATGCCTCATTCAAGATGGTTTTCTAAATTTCCATCCATTTGCCTGCAAATTTCAAGATTCCATTTTTTTTCTTTTTCTTTTTTTCTTTTCTGCTGAGTAGTATTCCATTGTATAAATGAGCCATATCTTTGTTCTTTCTTCAGTTGAGGGGCATCTAGGTTGCTTCCAGTTTCTTGCTATTACAAATAATGCTGCTACGAACATAGTTGAACAGATGTTCTTGTTGCATGGATGTGGATTATTTGGGTATAAGCCTGACAGCAGAATGGCAGGGTACTGGTTCGTTCTGAAGCAGGTTCTCCAGCTGTCAGCCTAGGGTCCATGAGCTCCCACTTGTTCAGGTCAGTGGTTGCTGTGGGTTTCCCCAGCATGGTCTCGACCTCTTTGTTCATCATTCCTCTCTCTTCAACTGTGTTCCAGGAGTTTGGCTCAATGCTTGGCTGTGTATCTCTGTTTCTGTTTCCATGAACTACTGGATGAAGATTCTATGATGGAATTTAATTTATTCATCAATTTCACTATAGAGGAAGGGCATTTAAAGTAGCCTTTCCAGTGTTGCTTAGATTCTTAGTTGGGGTCGTCCTTGTGGAATCCTGGGAATCTCCCTAGTGACAAGTTTCTAGCTAAGCCCAAAAGGGTTCCTTCTATCAAGGTATACCTTTCCTTGCTCTCTTTCTCAGTTCTTCCATCATGCTCTCCTCCCCCTTGCCCTATCAGCCTTTCCCCTCCAGTTTCTCCTACCTACCTCCCTGCTCCCTCCATACTCCTAATTTTCTCAGGAAATCTTACAACTAACAAACACTTAAAATGCTTCAGGAGATGACAGTTAATAGGTGACAAAGTCATTATCTATGAATATATCTAAGTAAATAATATTCATTTTCTTTACATAGATAATGTAAAATATGACTAGAAAAGAAATGCTACTGAAGAAGTGAAATAATCTGAAATCAATGTAAGGGTAAGTAAAAGTTTAGTTTGGTTTCCTATTGCAATTGTTAGGTTGATTTTAACCATTGTAAATTATTTATTCATTTTCATTACTGTTTGAGTGGATATAGAAATCTTGATAATATTACCTAAATGTTCTATTTTATTCATTTATTGGACAACCATACATTAATTACACAATATGTGTATTAATCATAAAACTGTAGGTTTATACATATCTGAAAAACCTCATATTCTTAAAATATACAATGTTCTATAGTGAATATAGTAAAATAATAATAGTAATATCCAAGTACATATACCATTGAGCTAGTATGCTGCAATTGACTTGATAAATGTAAGATAGAGAGCCACTGCAGTTTTATTATATAATGCTTTTCAGAAAGGTGTTAGGCTGGATTTCAATTTTGTTTTGTCTTCAGAAGTTCTTTAAGTACACAAAAGTATATGGGTGTGGGGAAGCAGAGCCTCAGTGTTTACTAATATCATTTCAATCAGTATATGCTTTTTAAACTTGTATTATATATAATAAATGCCATATGTAGTATTATCTATCTCTGTTTATTCCCTCTGATTTGAAACATACCATTGTCTCAGACCACAGAAAGTGTAGAAATTGCTCAGTAGTAAACAACTTCCAAGTTCCAGAAAGTTCTTGAAACTTTTCATGATTCACAAAGCCTACTCCTCAAAGTTATATAAAAAGCTAGAACTGTTGGGAAGTCTAGAATTTTTAAGCAGCAAAATTTCTTGCCACAAAGTACTGGAACATTATCCTCATACTACATACTTCAATAAGTTATCATCCATATAGAAATGAGATTCTCAGTGATGCAGCTGCCTTTGACTCACCCACGAGTAATATTTTTATATCTAAGGAATTATCAAATAAATTCACATGCATGCTGTCCGAATCATAGTTTTTATTCTTTCTTAATTTACTTCTCTTGTCTGAGTTGTCTATAATTTTTTTATCTCTGATTCTATGATTTTAAATATGATTCTCTGATTCAGTCTTTCTGTTTCTAAGTTCACCAGGCTTAAATGTATTTTTTTTTGGTAGGAGGCTTGAAGCAATAAAATAAAAGTTATAAAAGTTACATCTCATTGGTCCTAGCACATTTCCTGCGGAAGTGATAAGGAGCCTAGTCATTTACCATGGCACCACAAGATTTCAAAGTTTTTGTTATAAAACTGTGACCACTTGGGGCACAATGCCCATTGAGACAATCTGAAAGACATAGGTCTTGATCAGCCAGACTTGGAGAGCAATGGATTGACATGATTTGTTTTAAGTTTCTTTGTGTTAATAACCTTAGTTATTTAGGCATCTGTAACTCTGACATGTGCTTATCTGTAAACTTTTTATCTTATGATCCCTTTACATAAATCTTCAGTCTACTTTGAACTTTCCCTCAGGTAAAAATGAGCTCATTGTGTGTAGTTTGAGTAAAAGGAAGAAAATAGGGCTTTATATGTCTAACAGTCCTCATGGGAAAATAGATCTAACTATGAAACATATATCCCAGTATATTTTCTATATTTCAAAATTATATGCTAATAAGAGGTCATCTTACTGACCATCCATTCATACATGTATCCATAAGATTAAGATGCAAACATGAAATTACAAATGCCCATCATATGAAATTACAAACTACAGTGCAGATATTGGGAAAAACATAAGTTGCTTTTGTACATGTGTAATTACAGGCAGGAGAAACTGCTTCCTGAGTTGGTAGTCCCTCAGGCCATACCTGGATGGGATTCTCCTCCATCAGAGAACCATGACTCTGGTGGGTTGACATCTAAACACTAGCAACCCCCACGGCCTATGACACATATTCCTCTAAACAACCCCTCAAATATACTCATCTACATATTAGCAGCACTGGTGAACTCATTAGTTTCCCAATGTAGACTTTGGTGGAATCATTTTGGTCAATCAATGTGTTCCGTCTGGACCGAGGAGTTGTTTTGAACATCTGTAAAATTCAAATCTGTAAAAGTCAAACTGTAATTGGAATTGAAACCGCAGCTTAAAGAAAGAAAGAACAGTTAGGATTAGTGGTTGCATAACCTTTGCAAATGATGGTGAAGCATGCAACTGAAACTGATATATCAGAGTGTGGAACATCCATGAGAACTGTTCCTACAAGACTACTTTTTATATGTGGTATCTGGTGATGTGTCTTTTGATTGTACTTGTGGATTTAAGCTCCCTGTGATCAATAATATGCTGTGTAACTGTTTGTGGAAATTTCTGGAGAAAATATTGCAAGAAATGAAAAAAGACAAAAGTAATATTGTTCAGGAGTGTTCTTCAGTTCGGTTAATATACATACATATATAAATATATGTATGTATGAATATATATTCATACATATATAATACTTATAAATACATATCCAAAGTGCCTTTTAACACCTGGTCCACAATCTGTAGTTCTATCAGAAGTTGTTATGAAACCTTTAGAAGGTTTGTAATTCTAGAAGAAAGTAAGGGGGCATGTTTATGGAGCTATATACTTTTCCCCACTTCTAGTTTTCACTTGGATTCAAGTGTGTTATTGAAATGTAATCTTGTAATTTCCTGCTCCTGCTGCTTGGTGCCATTATGGATTCTTCTTAGGATTGTTTCACTGATTCTCTATATGTTGGTTTTGGTCACAATATTTAATCAAAGGACTGAGAAGTAACTAATGCAGAAGTTGATAAAAACATAAAGTGAATTGCTCCTGTGAGGAACATAGCCATGTTGATTTTGGAGGGGTGTAGAAGATGTGGGAGCTTTGCAGCAGAAAAATACTTGAATGCTTTAATATGAGAGCTGAACAGACATTTTATTAGAGATTGGAAGAACAATAGTGCTAAGGATAGTGTATTCTTGGAGGCACAGCTTAAGGGTTTTAGAGAGAGGCAAAAACTTTAATAACTTAGAGGATATACTTGTAATATTTTGAAAAATAATATGGCTGTCAGGTGCTTGTGCCCTAAGAATTAACCCAATTTTAATTTGAAGTAATGGATTACTGGAACAAATTTCAAGTCAGCATAATTTGAGTTTGTGCATTGTCATTATTTGTTCTTCTGAATATCTGAAATGAAAGAGTAAGTAGGGCAGAAATACAAAATGTACAATCTGTAAAGTAAGAAGAACCATATCCAATTGCTTTAAGAGGCTTTAATTATTAAGATTAGAACCATTCATGAGAAGATTCCTACTCTGTACTGAAACAATGAAAAGGTACCTTCAGGGAATAAACCACACATTCAAGATTCAAACTTATTAAAAGAAAAAGACTAGGAGGTTTCTTGCTCCTAGTAATCAATCAATTCAACATTCAAAAGTTGCTGCTAATGTGGTCTACAAGGCTCAACACCAAGCAGGATGCTGAATGTGGCAATTTCTATTATGGTACTATTTCTATTATGGTACTAGCTTTCATTCAGGGATGATTCAGGAATGAGAGCATCATTGATTATTCCTTCAAAGTCTCAGAATGGTTCTAAACTAGGCAGATTTCTGGATCATGTTGCAAGGGAGTTGCTGTGACAAGTCCATGAGAACCCATTGTGTGAAGACATAGATGTGAATCCTGATTCATAGAAGAGACCAAAGATTTTGGAGATGCCAAGGCAGTGAGAACTTTGCCAAAGACTGCTGCATGAATAGAGTGGAACTCACCCATAGTTAGAAATGTGAGGCCACACAAGCTCTTAGATTACTACACATTGGTTATGGGACTATACAGTTTTGTGTTTTCCCTCTTGAGTTTTGGTTTTACTTTCTTCTATCCAGTCTTTCTTCACAACTCTCTAATGCCTCTCTTGAGGTATGGGAATATATATACTGTGTCATTGTTTATTAGGTGTTTGTAATATTCTGTTTGGTTTTCTAGGTGCTAGCCTTGATTATGAAAAGAGTATTTGGACTTTGTACTTTTGAGTAATGCTGAGACTGTTATAGACCATGGGAAATTTTAAAATAAATACAATTTCATTCATGGCATGAGCGTGAAGTCAGTGGGACCTTGATGTGGAATATGGTAGTTGTAGTGGGATATTCACTTTGTCTCCTTCTGTGGCACTGACCACGCCCATTGGGGGGTGGAGCCATGGGCAGAAGTGACCTGAGGAAGGAGGTCGGAGAGGGCCAGAAAAGGCTCTCTCTTTCTGGTGTGACTCGGACAGGAGAGGATCGGGTTGAATTTCCTGGTGTTCATCTGTCTAGGTTGTAAGTTATTTCTCCCTGAATAAACATCTATTCGGCCTATTTGTTTATCCTGATCCTTATTTACTGCAATATCTGGTGTCAGAAGCGGGATTTACCTGGGTTTTGCCCCCAGGCGGCAGAAGCCGCCCCCCTCCCCCTCCTTCCCCAATGGGCAGGGTTTAACCAGGTGGACTCACCACAGCTTTGGGACATTTGACTCTTCCTTACTGCAAAGGAGATCTTTGCCGCTAAAGCAGACCTGAGAAGGCACTTACCACTTAACATTTTTTGTCCATTTCTGCACGGGACTTTGCATTTGCGCAGAGCCAAGTAACTCCAAAAGTCCCCTTTTAACAAAATTCTGCTTGCCATAGTTTGTTAAGAACTTTTTACAGGAACCGGGATCAGATGAGCCTCAGCGGCTAGGCGCTATTTGGTGACACACCTCCAGGCGTAGCTACCACAAGCTGAGATATACAACTAAAAGCATCAAAGTTCCAGGACAGCAGAATTACACCTAAGGTAATTGTAACATCCTTTGCAATTTAAGCTGATATAAAATCTGAGATAAATTGTTCCATAACTATGGCAGATAATTTTACTATGCAGAACTTTAGGAATTATTTTACTTCATATGTAGAAGGGATTTTAGCAGAAGAAACTTATGACTGGACCAATATATACTTTTATTTTGTAATAGCAATGGGTTTCATCATTAACATGATATTCTTAAAGAAATGGTTTAAGATTACAGCAAACAATAAGGAACTTGTACAAACCATAGGAGACTTAGTAACAAAGATTCGAAACATTGAAAATGATAGAATTCAAAGCATAGAGACAAGGATTCAAAACATTGAAAATGATAGAATTCAAAACAATAGAGACAAAGATTCGAAACATTGAAAATGATAGAATTCAAAGCATAGAAAATATAGAAAGAAAGGTTCAGAATATTGAAGATGGTGTTGGCGAGCTGAAAGGTATAATTTGTTTAATGTCAGATACCTCAATAACCAGAACAGAAACAATGCAATGCATTAACAAACTAGCAGAAACAGCCCACTCCTGGTCGGAGGAAGCTACTAATAAGTTTAAAAAACTGGAACATCAGATAGAAAGACTAGATGACAGAATCTCTTCCATGTCTGAGGATAATGGCAAGCTAGCAGATAGAACATTGTTTCTGGAAGGCAGTTTACATGCCATTCAGATAATATCTAAGGATGATAAGATTAAAAACATGGAATCATTTGTAGTTGGAGAAAGTAAGAAACTGACTGATGCAATGAAGTCTCTAGAAAGTTATTTGATTCAAGAAGTTCAGACACTCAAAGAAACAATGGTGAATAGATTTCAGGCTTTAGAAGACCTTCAGTCTGATACATCAGAAGAAGAACTACAGGTGCCCCACCCTGTGCCAATATTTCGTACAAAAACCGTTATAAATAATTCGTAAACAGTTTCCACAATCCATAATCTATCATTACATGGATGATATATTGTTAGCTGACTCTAAAGGAGAAATATTAGAAAAAATGTTTGAGAAAGTAAAGGAAGTTTTACCTCGCTGGGGATTACAAATTGCACCTGAAAAAATACAAAAAGGAGAGTCTATCAACTACTTAGGATATAAAATAGGTCTACAGAAAATTAGACCACAAAAAGTACAGATCAGAAGAGATCGCTACCAGACTCTTAATGATCTTCAAAAATTACTAGGAGAGATTTCTCAACTGCAAACCATAATTGGAGTAGAAGGGCATGATTTGAAAAACTTGAAAATGGCCCTAAAAAGAGATAAGGACTTGAATAATCCACGAATACTATCAGCTGAAGCTGAGAAGGAATTAGAATCGGTAGAAAAGAGGATACTAGAAGCACATGTGGACCGTGTGGATCCAAACCTAGACTGTATTCTGGTTATATTACCATCTAGAGAATATCCTTCAGGGATTTTGATGCAGAGAGAAGATATCATATTAGAATGGATATTCCTACCACATAAACAGAATAAAAAACTAAAAACATATATAGAAAAGATCTCTGACTTGATTATAAAAGGTAAATTAAGACTTCGTCAGCTAATAGGAAGGGACCCAGCAGAAATTATAGTACCTTTAACTAATGAGGAAATTTCTTCCTTATGGAAAGATAACGAATATTGGCAGAGAGCTTGCAGTAACTTTTTGGGAACAATTAGCAACAACTATCCCAAAACTGAGAGAATCAAATTCATAAAGAAAACGATTTGGATTCTTCCACGCATTGTAAGAAAAACACCTATTTCTGGAGTTCATACATTCTACACTGATGCAAATAAATCAGGTAAGGCAGGATATAAATCAGGAAAAATTAGCAAAGTGGTTCAAAGCCCTTACAATTCTGTACAAAAGGCAGAATTGTATGCCATTCTTATGGTACTTACGGATTTTAAAGAACCCCTCAATATAGTTACTGACTCTCAATATGCAGAGATAATCGTTTTACACATTGAGACTGCAGAATTTATTCCTGACAATACAGAATTAACTTCATTGTTTATACAGTTACAAGATACTATCAGAAAGAGGACTCATCCTATATATATAACACACATCAGATCCCATACTGGTCTGCCAGGTCCTCTAGCACAAGGCAATGATGAAATTGATCGTTTAGTGATAGGAAGTGTGCTAGAAGCCTCAGAGTTTCATAAGAAACACCACGTGAACAGCAAAGGTTTAAAAAAGGATTTTTCTATCATTTGGGAACAAGCCAAGGAAATAGTTAGGAAATGTCCTACTTGCTCATTCTATAACCAAACTCCTTTACCACCAGGCAGTAACCCTAAAGGTATAAATAGGAATGAAATATGGCAAATGGATGTGTTTCATTTTGCAGAATTTGGAAAATTAAAATATGTACATCACACTATAGATACATCAGGGTTTCAATGGGCTACTGCTCTGAGCTCTGAAAAGGCTGATTCTGTTATAACGCACCTTTTAGAGGTAATGGGCATACCTGCACAAATAAAAACTGACAATGCTCCAGCATATGTCTTCAGCAAATTGAAAGAGTTTTTTGAGTATTACAAGATAAAGCACATAACTGGTATACCACACAATCCTACAGGACAAGCAGTGGTTGAGAGATCCAATCGTACTTTAAAAGAAATGCTCCATAAACAGGCAGGAGGAACCAAAACACCCAAACACAGATTACATAATGCTTTATTAACATTAAACTTTCTTAATGCTGATGAAAAAGGAAAAACAGCTGCAGAAAGACACTGGACAATAGAAAAAACTTCTGAACTAAATCAGCCAGTGTTTTTCAAGGATTTACTGACCTCAGAATGGAAAGCAGGATATGTGTTACGTTGGGGTAGGGGTTTTGCATTTGTATCTACAGGAGAAGAAAAACTATGGATACCATCTAAGTTAATCAAGATCTGAGTTGAACAAGAGAAACATCTTAATGAAGAGAAATGACAAGTCATCCAACAAATTAGGTCCTATGAGGTGTGCGGAGGCCTCTCAAAGGTAGGGGAAGTGTTCTGTTCTTGTTTTTACAGGAAAACAGAGAAAACCTATCATCAAACAGCCAAAAGACACTGAACATGTAGGTGCCTACAGAAGAGAAGACAGCTCTTCAGAAACAATCACTTAAGGAAGCAGAATCTGATATATGGTAAAAAAAAAATATTTAATTGTAGTAAACTATTTCTATATAGAAATCTATTTCTCTCTACTATCTAGTATTCCTGAAGTCCCAAATTTTGTAAACCAATGCTGGCTTTGGAGTTGGATTTGGCTTTCCTTCTCTAAATTCAAGCATGTTGTTAAGATTAAATTCATGGTTTCTGCCTTAAATCAAGAAGCCAATTGGTGTAAGGCAGAAGAAAACAAAATCTGGGGACTCATATCTTATATGCAATTTTCTCTCTGAAATCCTAATTTTCTCACATACTTTTAATGCTTATTGTTGTCTTTCCCTAATGCATACCTTAAAACTTGAAAATTTTACTTTAATATTGATGTGTAACTTTTCCACAAGGAATAATAACGATTCCTAACAGCAGTCTTTGAACTCTCCAGAAAGAAGATGGGGCCCCACATCATCGTTTCCACTTGACTCAACCTGATGCATCTGAACTACAAACATCACCCTAAAACCGGTTTGAGACTGTTTTGCTCGAGACAACTCATGACTAGCTAGCTGTAATGGTGCACCTTTTTATTACACCCTGGCCAGAGTTTCAAATAGAACTACAGTCAAGAATTTTCTGCCACACAGTAACTACATATGTCACAGCCAGTTCTGTTGAGAAATTTGGTTGCTAAAAATTTTCTTCCTACAGGATCCATTGGAGCAATCATCGTCCCATTTCAGCAGGAAGTAATCTTAATATGACTACGCCCCCTTTCCCTACCCTTGGAATTTTGGGATAATAGTCATCGTCTTTGTGTTGGTTTTAGTTATTTGGGATTGGGTGATGCTTACACTCGGGTTTATCTTTTAGACAGGAATAGGGAATGGTTGATAAAGGTATGGTTTAGATGGGATTTAGGTAGATTAGCCTATTTTCTTGAGAATTTGAGTAAGAATGAGATAGTATTTTACAGCTTACATTGGTGTGTATTCTTATGTGGTAAGCTATGTAAAATTAAGTTTATATTTTGTTATATTGTGTTAAATATTTCCACTTACAATGTTTTATGCACATTATTTTTTTACCATATTCTATGTATGTATACTTTTCTTGTGTTCAAGACATTTTGTATATTGATACAATTTGGGATATTTATCTTGCTGCCCTTTATAGTTCTACCTCTTGTCTTGACACTTATACTCTACCTCTATTTTAGGGATTTACATGTAGGTATATGTAAATAGTTATATTGTTTAAGTATTTGTTCCTGCTTTACTCAGGAAAGTTTTAATCAGTTTTTTTAGCTAAGTTCCCGAGTATTACAGATTATCTTCACTCACATTTCCTGTACCTATGAGATTAGTCAGATATAGATGCTTAATCTTCAATCACTTCATAGACATGCAGAACATGGCATTTAAATGTTTTAATATTAGGACTCCATTGACATGAGACACTGTTGCTCTTGACAGCACCGTGCACTTTCCTGTAAATATGTTGGACAATGTTTTTTCTCCTGCTGGAGTTCATTCTCACCTCAGCTAATGGCCTGTTGGGCATAGAATTGCCCCCACCTTGACCACTGATTTGGACATGCAGTCCTAGGTGCTTGCAGGAGACAAATATAGAAGACTGCTTTACCTTGCCAAGTCAGGGTAAGACAGCCATTCTATTTCCCTGCTGTTGTTGTGGTCTGTCAAGTTCTCTTGGCCTTAGCCAAATCTGGGTGTACCAACGTCGCTGTGAGACCTAGGTTGACTGTTCAGGTGGCTTGCTGTTTCTGTCCTTACTGCACCTTTTGGAAGTTGTCCATCCGCATTTCCTGTCTACTCTAGTATTGTTAATTTCCTTCTCAGGTCTTGATGAGGTTGAAGATTAAACTATCACAACTATTATTCTCTCTTCCTAGTTAGATATATTAGGTACTAGACTTACGTTTTCCAGCTTAGGACAACTCTATTGTAAACTCCATTATGCCCTCACCCTAGGACTAGATATGTAGGTCATTTTGTTCTCGATTTTCCTTTTCTTAGAGCACACTTGTTATTCACTGTTTTGTACATAGTTTTGTATTAAGCCTAAATCTTTTCTTTAGACTAAAAGGGGAATTGTAGTGGGATATTTACTTTGTCTCCTTCTGTGGCACTGACCACGCCCATTGGGGGGTGGAGCCATGGGCGGAAGTGACCTGAGGAAGGAGGTTGGAGGGGGCCAGAAAAGGCTCTCTCTTTCTGGTGTGACTCGGACAGGAGAGGATCGGGTTGAATTTCCTGGTGTTCATCTGTCTAGGTTGTAAGTTATTTCTCCCTGAATAAACATCTATTCGGCCTATTTGTTTATCCTGATCCTTATTTACCGCAATAGGTAGTTAGACTGAAAAATGCCATAATGTCATACAAGTAACATTATGTGGACAGGCAGACAAGTTATTAAGGAATATATATACACATATATTTTACATATACATATATATATACATGCAATAACAATTAATTTAAGAAGAACACATGAATTTGAAGGAGGCCAGTATGGAATATAGGAGAATGTTTAGAGGGAGAAAAAGGAAGGGAGAAATATTGTAATTAAATTATGTTCTCAAAAACAAAGAAAAAAATACAGAACTGTCCCCCAGAGGCTCATGCACTTTGACACCTAGTCCCAGTTGTTGCCACTGATTGGGATGTCATGGAGCCCTTGCCACCTGCAGACATGCAGGTAAAACATATGTCATCAGAGCAAAACTTTGAGTGATACTTTCCTCACCCAAATTTCAGGTCACTCTCCCTGTTTTGTGTTTGATGTTGAAGATGTCAACTTTCAGCTTCCTGCTTCTGGCATTTTTTGCCATATCTTTCCTGCCTTGGAATCTCCCTCTTGTATATTCCAAACAAACAGAAAAACAAAACAATCCCCAAACTCTTTCATCCTTTCGTCATTATCTTAGTAATGATATTTTATCACATCAACAAAAAGCAAATATTACAAGAGATACCCTTTGTGCCCAATTATATTCATTTAAGTGTCAAAAATTCTAAGATACAGCAAATATAGGTTTTCCTTAGCATTTTAACCTTGCCCAAGTTTAATTTTATAATACTTCTGTTTATTTATCTGTTGCTCATTAAAAACTGATTTACAAGGAAAATGCCATCTTTCTAGATCTACTGATATTACAAACCAGACATATAGTTTTGGTGATAAGGTCTACATGGTAGCTGACTGCCAAACCAGAATTCTACTTCTCTTTCAGGTGAGGATCTAGAAATATAAAATGAGGCAATCACCAACTGTAACAAAAATATAACAAAGGAAATATAGGAGACTTTAGAAAGTGCTACAGGCTAGGCTATGTTGATACTGCCTTAAGTCCTCTTAAAACTGCCACCCTCATAGCTAGCCTAAGTCATAAAACCAGGGAGTTGCTACATCCTATCTCCCTCTGCAAATATATATAACATAGGCATGTTGGTGAGTTATGCTTAGTTATATTTATTTACCACCAATTACAACTTAGATAATTTGTTTTGATGTATCAGATACAATGTTAAAGGCCCTGGCGGATAACTTAGGCCCAGGTCTCATGCTCAAATTTAAATTTATCTCATATATCTTGCACTGAGTCGTTTTCATAGCATATTATTTTGTTTAAGTTTAAAAGAAAAAGCTTTTTAAAAAAGATAAGCTGTTAAACCTGGCAAATCCACGCGAACATGTATAAAATACCTTTGAAGTACTCACACCCCCATCTCTAATCTACTAACATCCAAGGAGTCTAAAAATGAGCTTTTAATAAAGACATATAAAGAACCCAAAAGGAAAACCACTCTTAATAAATATTTAAAAAAAGAAAGTGTATCATGCCACAGAATTTATGACTAAAATGAGAACCGAAACAATCTGCAGCAATTCTTTCAAGACAGGAGATTAGAGATAGCATAAACATATTAGAGAATTGATTTTAAAGAGTAACTATCAACTCAATGAGAAAGAAAGATTGTTCATTATTTATATGAGCATATAGATTTAATGTAGGCTGCCTATAGTCACACTAGTTCTCGCTATTGAAATTATATTCTTCCAGGTATTAAGACTGCATCCTTCTTTGTATCTTTCTTTGGCCTCAGACATCATCCTTCTTCCTTAGTCTCCTGCGCACTGTGATCATTGCCATGTATGGATTCAGTGTTTCTTGATGATATTTGATGTCTCACTTAAAAAGAGCACATGAATTATCCCCAACTAGAATATTTAAACTGCCTGACTTACTTCATACAACATTGCCAAATTATGAGGTGGCCAGATGGTTCAGTAGATAAAATCTTTGCTATACAAGTATGAGGATCAGAATCATATACACAGAAACAAAATCTAAAAATAGAGTAGGTATGTGACAACATAGAATCCCACCACTTAGACAGAGATGGAACTCCTCAGGGTAGGCTGGAAAGTTGAATTGAAAGAACTGAAGAGTTAAATGTGCAACAAGAAAACTTGCTTCAGCAATTTGCAGAATTCTTGATTAGCATAGCTGCTATCAACTTAAGAACTTAACACACACATTCACACACATGCACGTGTGTGCACGTATACGCACATGCACTCACACACACACACACATCATGCGTTCATGTACAACTAGGTATACCCATACAATACACATAAACACATACATGAAGAAACAGTCAAATAAAACAATGCAGATTAATACAATACTATGCACATACCCAAACTTAATAGTTGGGTTAATACTATTAAAATAATCCCCAAAATATACAATTTTTCTACAATAAAAGGGGGCACAAATGATATGAATGCATAAATTTTACTCATGTAAAAATTGTAACATCTAAGGCAGTCATTATACTATTCCAGTAGCTGATGGAAGCAGAAGCAGACATCCACAGCTAAATACTGAGCCAAACTACTGGAATCCAGTTTCAGAGAGGTAGGAGTGATAAAGTGGTCAAGACCATGCTGGAAAAAACCTCAGAGACAGCTGACCTGAGCAAGTGGGAGCTCATGGACCCTAGTCTCACAACTTGTGAACCAGCATAGGATCAAACCAGGTCTTCTGAATGTGGGTGTCAGCTAGGAGGACTTGGCAGTCTATGGGACCTCTGGCAGTAAAACCAGGATGTAGCCCTCGTACAAACAGACTTGGGGAGACCAATCCCCATGGAGCGATTCTCCCTTAGCCTATGGACAAGGGAGTGAGTTGGGGGAGGGATGGGGGTCATGGGAGGATGACAGGGAGAGGAAACTTGGATTGATATGTCAAATAAGAAAAAATGGTTAAAGATAGATAAATAATTTTAACAAAACATGGCTTTTGTTTGTTTTAAAAATTTATGCTAAAAATGAACAAACTTTACATTACCTCCCACCTTTTATTTCCTTTTCTTTTTTCTAGATTAACATGTTGAAGTATACTGGGTCCACAATTGCCAAATAAAACGAGAAAAAAATATAATGTTTCTCACCAAAATATTTATCACCTGTTCCTAAACATAAAATATGCCTCTGTCTATGGTTCTATTGAAGATTCAACTAGTGGGTATTAAACTAGACTTTTAGCTAAACTATGTATGACATACTTACAGTATAAAAACATATTAAAGTTTTTAAAGTATTATCACATACATGAATGTATCTATAGATGTTTATAATGAATTGTAGTACACATTTTCAAAGAAAATGGATAATATTCTTTTGTTCAGTTAAAACAAATATTAATATATATGTAAATTGGAGAAAAACGTAGTCTAAGAGTTCACATATAGTAAATGCAACTAATATATTCTTAAGTGTGTAAAGAGCTCCTTTAAGTATATGTAAGACATTTTCATAAGTCATGAAAATTTTAATGTATAGATGTTTATACTCAAATAGTACAACTGAAAATGTAAATAAAATAAAGTACAATATTTATAATTATATTTACTTGTGTCTTTCTGGATATTTTGATTTTAATATGAATGTTTGCAAATATTATCAACTGAAAATTATACTATAGCATAAAATTGTCAAGAATAAAATTGTCAAGCATAAAATGTCCTTATATTTGTATAGGCAGGTGTTTTACTCTAAGTTAAGAAAGATCTAATAGGAAAATTTCTTCCTAATACCTTTACACACCTAACATTATGAAAACATTTAATGAGAAGGCCTTATCTTGGTAGCATCAAAGATGCTTCTTTCTCAGTCTCTATACATTCAGACTGTGATTTTTCTTAGAAGCTACAGCCCTTAGCCTTCTCAGTAGGCAAACAGCAAAGCCTGGATGCTCTGCAGCAGGAATTTAACTAGAGACAGAGATTCAGACTGAAGTGATAACTTCATTCCCACCCAAGGTCCATAGTCAGGTCACTGATTACTTTTCATTTGTTTGATGCCATTATCTTGCACTCTTTTGACAAATTCTATCACAGCTCTCCCACAAATTATTCAAACAGCTGCAACTGTTAGAAAGAGTTCTGAGAAAGCTTGAGGGTAGGAATATAAATGTGTCTGAAGTACTGCTGATTCACAGCGGCATCTGGATTGTTCTGTTTGTATTATGACTTTCTTTGTCATTAAAGCAACTTCCCTATGAAAAATTACAGACTGGGTTTAATAAATATTTTAAATGCTACTGAGCCAGTCCAATGCCTTTTGTCTCTGACATTATTAAAGCCATCAATTTCTCTTTAACATTGTCCCAAAGCAGTCTTTTTATATTCATGAGATTCATACTGCCTCTTGTCAATATTATAGAGCACTCTGATCATATTATTGTGGTCTCCATGAAAGGATAGGCTGTAACAAATTTTGAAGGTAAAGTATAAAATTAAGATCAGTATACAAATGGCTATAATCTTTTGTGAGATTTGTTTATTAGGTCTTTCCTATGCTGTGCTGAGAAATCACTCATTTTTAAGCTACTTTGATAGCAACAGTTTATCTCAGTTTGATTAAACTGGATCTTATGCACTCCTACTTGATATTGCGGAAACTTTTACACTCCAGTTTCTAAGTTTCAAAAGCTATTAGTTTCAAAAATTCTACCTGAAACTCTCTCTCTCTCTCTCTCTCTCTATATATATATATATATATATGTGTGTGTGTGTGTGTGTGTGTGTGTGTGTGTGTGTGTATAATCTCATTCTCTATTCTCCCATTGGCTCTCTATGAAGACATTTTTATAAAACTCATAATATTTTGCATCTCTGAACCTATACATGGAAATAATGTTAAAGATGGAGATACCCTTTTTATTTTATTTTATTTTGATAGCTTTGTGATTTACTGATTTAGATGTATGACTTAAATGATTGATTAATGGGATGCAAATTACTTATTTGATATTGTTCTAGCCTAGTTTAGTAAGATTTGAAATGTTTTCTCCCACTTGCTGTGTGTCCTAAGGAATAAAATGTTCAATTTCTAGGATGGGATTACAATGCTGCATCATCAGGCCAGTCTTTGTCTCTTCTAAACAGAGCAGGGTTGTAACTTGCAGGAAAGAAATCTGTGAGATTAAGAACAACCTGGGCTCTACAGAGAGCTTATGGCTCTGCACTGGTTAGATTTTGTCAACACAACATAAATTGTGGTTGTTTGCAAAGAGAAAACCTCAACTGAGAAACCATTACCATAAAACTGGCCTGTGGGCAAATTTGTAGTGAATTTTCTTGTCTAACATTTGTTGTGGCTGGGTCTCTGTGGTGGTGACAATACTTGACAGTTGGTCCTGAGTTACATAAACATTCAAGATGACAAAACCAGGAGAAGCAAATCAGTAAGCAGTACTTCTCCTAGTTCCCTGCCTCAGATCCTGCCCCTAGGTTCCAGTATTTAGTTCCTGCAGCGACTGTTTCCTGAAGTGTGAGATGAAGTAAACCCTACCTTTCGCAGCTGCTTTTGGTCAAAGAAGTTTCCCTCAGCATGGGAAACTAAAATAAGACAGTTGTAAAATTAGTTAATAAATTGATTATTTAATAAGGTAAGAAATAAAGTAATCTTATTTTTCACTATTACATTAAAAATAACTATATGTATACTTATTTGCTTCTTATATTTAAGAGTGTTGTAGTGTGTTATTGAGGTGAAGGCATATGCTCATTTGTTGTCAGTACTGCAATCTGTCATGGAAGGAAAGGCAAGGCTATAAGATCATATAACATTTACTCACATCTAGCCGCTGGCTAGCTTTCTCTTTTCTTTTCTCATTCAGGCTATGACATGGGGTGTAGATGGAACAAACCACATTTAGAGTGTTTTTTCCCCTGGTTAGTCATACATGGAATGTCTTCACAGACACACAAAGGTATGTAGCATGGATGCCAGAGGTGTTTCTTAATCCAATGAAGTTGACAAATTAACTATCCACTTACTCTGTTCTATCATTTATATAGAAGAAAAAAAACATAATATATATGACTATACAAGCATAAGTTCTGTGTATCACACATACAAAAATTGAGAGGCAGATTTTAGACACAACCTGTTCCTACATAAATATAAGACTTGGGAAGATTTGCTTTTGCTAATTAAATGTTCTGTCCTTAATTTCAAATTTGAACATTTTAAAGAAATAACGTATAATACAACTTTAATATATGAAATCCTACAGAGATATTTAGAAATTAAATCATGGCAATGTGGTTGGTTATAATGGTATTAAGGCATTTTTCAAAAGAGAAAAACGTAAAAAAAATTAATATTAGTTTAGACTTTTGCAGGAAAACTTGCATAAAGAACCAAACTTGCATAAAGAACTAAAATTGACAACTACTAGTTTAGAGTAAATTCATCTACATATATAACCTAATTTATCTAACCAACCTTCCATGTAAATGTATATAGTTTTATGGCAGGTTGAAATCATTAAGAGAATGAAATACTTTGGAAACTATCTAGTTTTGAACAGTTTTAGTGAGCTATAATTTCAGGATAATTTGTAAATATGAAATGTAAATGCTATTTACATTGAAAAATAGCAATGTTGTTACTTTAGTTAAAATCATGTTTATCCCAAATTATACAAGACCCTCTCCAATAAGGCTCTAAAGAACATTATTGTAACTAATAAATGTTTAGCATATTAACAACACATTTATTTTCTTTTACATTTTATCTTTGTTACTATATTTAAAATAGAAACAATCTTATTTTACTTATCAATCTCAGTTTCCTCTCCCTCCCATGCCCTCCACCCACCCCTCAAGCCATCCTATCCCTCATCCACTCCCCAGGGAAGGTGAGGCCTTCCAAGAGGGATCATCAAAATATGTCAAGTCATTTGGAGTAGGGCCTAGCCACCCCCCCCTCCTGTATCTAGGCCAAGGGGGTATCTCTTCATTAGAAATGGGTTACTAAAGTCTGTTCGTGCACTAGGGATATATCCTAGTTCCCCTGCAAGAGAGACCCATAGACTGCTCAGTCCTCCTAGCTTACATCAAAGTCAAGGGACATGTTTTGGTCCTGTGTTGGTTACCATGCTGTCAGACTAGGATCTACAAGATCCCACTTCCTCAGGTCAGCC
The DNA here is from genome assembly GCF_943737965.1 of Phodopus roborovskii. Taxonomy (NCBI): domain Eukaryota; kingdom Metazoa; phylum Chordata; class Mammalia; order Rodentia; family Cricetidae; genus Phodopus; species Phodopus roborovskii. The sequence goes on along the minus strand of NW_026126540.1, from coordinate 11,142,447 downwards.
ATTTCTGAGGGCTTTCCCAGCGTTGTCTTGACCAATTTGTTCATCACTACTATCTCTCTGAAACTGAACTCCATGAGTTTGGCTACGTGCTTAGCTGTGGTTGTCACCTGCTTGAATCAGCTACTAGATGAAGACTCTAGGATGGCATTTAATGAAGTCATCATTCTCTTTATAGATGAAGGGCATTTAAAGTAGTTTCTCCACTATTGCTTAGATTCGGTCATATTTGTGGATATCTGTACAAATCCCTAGTGGCAGATTTCTCTTTAAACCTCTAATAGCTCCCTCTATTAATGTGTCTCTTTACTTTCTCTCATTTCTTCATCTTCCAACTCAATCTTCTTGGTCCCTCATGTTGTCCTCCCCCTCCTCTTCTCTCCTCCACTTTTTCCTACCTCCTTCTCCTCCCCCATGCTCCCAGTTTGTTCAGGTACTCTTGTCCCTTTCCCCTTCACCAGGGGACTGTGTATATCTCTCTTAGGTTCTCCCTTGTATCGCTGCTTCTTTGGCAGTGTAGATTGTAGGCTGGTGATCCTTTGCTTTATGTCTGAAATGTGTTTGTCTTTTTGTGACTGGGTTACCTCTCCCATGATGATTTCTTCTAGTTCCATCCATTAGCCTATGAGTTTCAAGATCCTATTGTTTATTCCACTGAGTAGTTCTCCATTATTTAAACGTACCACATTTTCTCCATCCATTTTTTGGTTAGGAGCATCTAGGTTACTTCCAGTTACTGGCTATTACAAACAATGCTGCTATGAACATAGTGAACAGATGTCCTTGTAGTATGAATGTGCATCATTTGGGTATATGCCTAAGAGTGGGATTACTGGATTTTGTGATACACTGGTTCCCATTTTCTTGAGAAAGCACCATCCTGATTTCCAAAGTGGCTGTACAAGTTTGCATTCCCACCATCAATGGAGGAGTGTTCTCATTTCTTCACATCCTCTCCAACACAAACTGTCCTAAATGTTTTTCTTTTTAGCCATTCTGTGTAGAGTAAATTGGTCTCAGAGTTGTTTTGATTTGCAATTCCCTCATGGTTGAGGATCTTGAGTACTTTCTAAAGTGCCTTTCGGCCATTCTAGATTCCTCTATTGAGGTTTCACTATTTAGTTCATTACCCCACTTTTCAATTGAATTATTTGGTGTTTTGGTGACTAACTTCTTGAGTTTTTGTATATTATGGAAATCAGTCCTGAGTCAGATGTGGGGTTCGTGAAGATCTTTTCCATTCTGTGGGCAGAAGTTTTGTTTGTTGACTCTGTATTTTGCCTTACAGATGCATCTCAGTTTCAGGAAGTCCCAGAGAGTAAGAGAAAATAACATTTGTATTGCTTTTAAAATTAAGAAGCTATATTTTGATTTCAATTATTAAAATATATAGCAGAGACTCAAGCTTAGAATGCTGGACAAAAAACACATGGAGCTAGGGGTTACCCTTAGCACCACAAAATAATGTAAGCATTCACACACACACACACACACACACACACACACACACACACACAGTGAGAGAAAGAGAGAAAACAAGAGAGGAGAAAGAGAGCACCACCTACACCAAACACTCATATGAGACAAGTGATATTATTTTATAGTTTTAGAGTATTTCCTTACTAAATGGACAATCCCTATTTCTCTGTCTCCAAAACAACCTATTATTTTTATTTTATAAGACATGCGATAAACTAACATGACATCCTGCTTCTTTTATTCAAAAGGCCATTGGACTTCCTATTAACCACAAGCTAGGGTCCTCATTCAACAAGTGACATTCAACATGGGAATCATGTTCCTAAGAATTTTACCTCCCAGTTTTTTTTTTACATCATAAATTCAGTCTAACAATGACAAGTACCTCATAGCATTTTTAAAATATTGTGATTATAACCAAGCAATTCCAGTGGTGTTTAGAACCAGAGTAATTATATTTTCATTTCTAAATTTTCTATTTTATGAATTTCTTGATGTACTTTATTTCCACTTCCACTTATGTTTTTGTAACAAATAATGTGAACATTTATTATACTTTAAAGATTAATGTATGATTCTCTCTCTCTCTCTCTCTCTCTATATATATATATATATATATATATATGTTCTCATCTAGAATGTGAGCTTTCAAAATTTCACAGCTAAAACAAATAAATAAACAAAATATGTTTAAAAAGTAATTCATTAAGGAAATTGACTAAAACCCGAAGGCCATTTTGCTTAGAAAGACATAGAGATGGTAATTAATTACATGGGAATATCTGGTATTATTCACCATTTTCACCATTAATTAAATGTGGGATACCATGCCACCTAAGATATTGCTAAAATGTTTTAGAATGTCTAAAAGAAAATAGTGACAATGCCAAATAATGTCAATCCTGTAAATAAACCTAACCACTCACACATAGCTAGTGAGAATACAAAATATTAACACTATTCCCTGTTTTTTAATAATACAAAATAAAAACCAAGTTTTATCTGTGGTAAAATTTGACATTGATTTACCCCAGAAAATATACTTCTTGTTCACATAAAATCTGTATATTATTGTCTTGAATCTATGTGTAGTTGTCTTTCCAGGGATAAATAGTTAGACAAACTCCTGTATATATACCAGACAGTCACAGTAATGATCAAGCACATGGATGTTTTGTGAGTAACCATCTGGATTGGATTTCAGGGGCACTACATGGAAGAAAATTCATGCTGCTATAATGGCCCAGAATTCATAATTGGGAAGCTTCCAGTTCCCAGGTCTGACTTATTATAATGCTAAATAGATATATTTTCATTATCAAACAGCTTTGTATTTATGTACCAATAGATTATTTCACCTTTCTGATTTTATCAGAGAAATTTCATAGTGCAGGAGCAGGTGAATAGTGCCTAAACTCACAACTGGTTAAAGTGCACAGAAAAAGTATCAATAGTTACTTAGCCACGAAGGGACATCTCTCTCATGCCACCTCCCCAAAGGTAAGTAACTAGCACAGAAGAGTAGGAAGACAGACCATAAGAGCTAAAGGTCTTGGAAGACCTGAGCAAAACAGTCTTCTGGATATGATACGACCTCAGCATTCATGAATTCACAGCAGCTGTGCTTGTCAGTACCATAATTGCATAGCAAAAAGACAGGCAATGTTTTACCATGGTAATGAAAGGGGTTCATGAGCCCCAATGTTACTGAGGCTATATTAACAGTTGATAACTTCTGAGAAGAATTGTCAGTTTTCTTTAAAGGTGTGGCCTCTGGTAGGTCAACCATGCTAAATACATGGCCTCACATTCTTGATTATAGGGGAAACACAAATTTGAATTAGTTAGATATGAAAAATATAGACATGAAGTTCAGATGCTAGAAAAGTTCAAGTGTAGATCATGAAGAAATTAATTAGTGGAAGTATAGGAAGATGAACATGACCAAAATATATTACATGAAATTAAAAATAATTAATAAAATACTATATTTTTAAACCATCTACTCTCCTAAAATGTTTGCTATTTCTCCAACAATTTCTCTAGCATGCATACACATTGTTCTTGCCAAATATTTTATAGCAAATTTGGAGAAGTTAAATTCATAATTCATAGATTTACAAAATTAATTTAAGTGTATCAAGAGTTTTCAAGTTCATTACAAGTTATTAAGCTAAAAGTTTAAATAAGAAACATACAAAGAACTTATACTAGTGTGATAAAAAGAAAATAAATTACCCTATTTAAAATATTATAGATGTGTTCAAATTAATAGGATAAAAAGAAAAGTATGACTCATCTCTCAGTATACAGATACTTATTGCTTATTTTTTAAAGAAAATAAGTTTATAGAATGAATACATGTATTATTTAAATTAACATTGTTAAATTAATCATGGGTTGGTTAAATTTAAATAGCAATTATTTATTTTATCATAAGCATTCTCAGGCTTACATATACATAATTATTAATTATGCACATTTACATATACATATGCAAATATATACACCTGTCTCACTACATACAAGCAAATTATTCTCAACATATTTCTCACATTTTGGTCTGACTTATTAATAAAAATGATAATCATAACAGAAAATAACTACTGAGCTTGGAAAGCCTCTATCTGTAAATATCAAAGTATGAGTTGTTCTTATTCAAAGAGAAACTGCAGTTTTCTTTTTTATCAATAGATGGCACACCTTTTACAATATGTTTTACTAAAAATAACTATTTACTCAAACATATCAACTGATACATAATATAATTGATGTAATTAAGTGATATTATGAGCTTGATGTGTGTAGTTTATCTTCCCTGTCAATATTGAGTTTATCCTGTGTGACTTACCTGTGCATTATTTTATTCTGTATATTATATTTACTTTCAAAGAAAGCACCTGCAATATAAAGCAGTTTTATAAACATTTTCATCACCCTCAAAATTCACACTACTTTAGAACCACATTTTTTGTTACTATATGTGAGCATTTGCTTGAAAAATATTTATAGGATGGATAACCATTGTGGATTTTAGTAATTATGCTGTCATAGAAACTTGAATTTCTCTTATTTATTTTAATTTTCTATATCTTAATTTATTTTATCTGGTAGAGGTCTATATATTCCAGACTACCCTGGAATTCCCTTTTTAGACCAGGAATCTTTCAAAATCCTGATCTGTCTGACTCATCCTACTGAAGTTAAGACTAAAGACTGTTTTATTGTGAAATAACTACTTCCCTTCAATCAAAAATTGAATTGTTCAACAGCACTTTGGTATCATAATTAATCCACTTAGAGTGATGGAATTATACTGACAGCCACAAATGGCATACATGTTAACCATGGTTTATTCAAAAAAAAAATGAAGGCAAACATTTATAGATTTTAGATTATTTGTATATGCATAATGAAATAGCTTAGGTATCTAACACAACTATAAATATAAGACTTGATTACATTTACTGTAACTCATCATGATGCCTGAAAAATACCTTACTGCAAAAAAATTTGATGTGTCTCACTTTCATCTCTGATTCATCACATGAGTTGAGGTGGAAAGTTTTCCTTGTGTGCAGTATTTCAACACTAATAAATTTGCAGAAGCTGGGGCATATGGGATTTTGGATAGTGTGCTAGCAATGCCAGGCTCTGTTTTATTCTGTTAACTACACAGTGAATGAAAGACAAGTTGTATTTCATTTTGAAACATCTTCTCACATTGCTATCTGAGAAGTTCCACAGAAACTTCCCATTTTTTCTTAAGAAAGCTATTTTAAACTATTATGTAGTGGCTGGTAATGCACCAGAAAAAAATAAACAAAAACTCAAATATCCTTAGTAACAGTAAAAGCCACCAGAGTCTCATATCTATACTGTCTTTTCTTGTCACTTTAGCATTCCATGTCTATCAGTATCATTGCATTCATAATATTAGCTAGACAAGCAGTTACTTGTTGCAGGAAGAATATGAAATTTTTGATTGGCAACAAATTGTTCAAGGTTTGTCTGTATTTTTCAACTAGACAGAAGCTGCTTTGCACTTGATATAATCTCAATAAACACTAAAATCAATTCACATACAGCAAATCAAAATTCTTCAAGGTTGAAATTTCACCCAAGTATCTACAATTATTTCTGAGTGGCAATATTGCTTATTAATAGAAAAGTAAAGGAAGCCAGGAATGTATTCCTGTCATTTTGAGACAGTTTTCTTTACCAAATTGTACACTATTTTGTGATTTTTTTCTCATATCAAGCTTCAAAAACCCTCTTGTGGGGTATATCTTTATTTGTGCCAAGAAAACAAAAATGGTTACGTAGAATGGACAATTTATGTTTTACCAAAAAATCTTGTTAATTACTTGATATGCTGAAAATACTTTAATTAAAAATAATAAGATTTCCAGTTCACTTAAATATACAAAGAAAAACAAAGAACAAATTCATCTTTCAAATCTAATAACAAGTCTATGTGTATATTAAAATCTAAAGAGGTGGTAACATAAATTTCAAATTAAATATTGATTGACTAAAGAACTATGATGGCAGTTATCCAAAGTGAAAGTGATTACTTTGAGTTGCAGTGTCTATTGACATGTGTGAGGACAGAAAGAAAATATCTGATAGATCTCAAGAAGATGGTGTGGTATCAAACAAAGAAAATGAGAATGCCCTTATTCTGAAGAATATGCACTAATTATTTTAAGCATCCATATGGGGTAAAAGCAAAATCCATAAACAAGTTCCTAGAGCTTATGAGATCTCACTAAAGTATGTGATAAAGTACAATAGATGTGGACTAAGCAAAAAAGGATTAAACAATGATAAAAATGTATTAATCTGCAGAACTCATAAAAGCCTGGATATTTTTATGTGTGTGGAGCACATATTTTAAAATGTGCTCCAATGTCCCAGTATATAATTTACAGTATATAATTGACTGAGTAAATAGCAGAGAGTGGGCTATTTCTCATAAGTGTAATTGATCAAAATTATAATTATATATATATGTATATATTTATATATACATATACATATATATGAATAAAGTCAAGTTTACTGATAAACTTCAATAAAGCTTTCTAATCACATGAGAATTGATTACAAGTTAAGCTATTAATTGCCATAACTCCATTTATTATACAAAACTACTGTTTTGAAATTTAAAGATATCATTGTAACTATTTTGACTTGTAACTCAAATAATATACAGAAGAATTAACCACAAATTTTATTCAGTAGAAAAAAATAAATTATCTGAGATATCTCCACCAATAGAAGCAAAACAAACCCAGGACACAAGGTAGATACATTATTAGTTTAAATGAAGTGAAATTTATTTTTAGATCATAGGTTTTAACAAGTGCACATGCAAATTGCAAAGAGTGCTTAAATTCTAATTAAGCTATCTTACTAATGTCCTCATGCTAAATATTTAAGCTCAAATCGGCATCATTACCACATTAACCTCCTTTGACTCTCTTGTTACACAAGCATCATTACATTAATTAGTCTTTATGCTGTTCTTAAAGTGTTGGGTACCTCATGATTATTTTGGAGTTTTCTCATTACTTCTAAACACAGCAGCAACATATCTATGACTCATACCATACTGATTTATGTGTGTGTGTATATGTGTGTGTGTGTGTGTAAGTGTGTTTGTGTTTGTGTGTGTATAATTATAATCAGATTATAGTTATATGAACAAATGTGGTATGGAAATATCTAATCAAGACTCAGTACTTTCACTTGCCCCTGTTAAAATAATTCTGACTTAAAATTATATAAATAAAAATCCTTAAGTGAATCAAAGCTATGAAGATGATAATATTATCTATGTATGAGTTGCTGAGTTGCTTTCCTGAGAGATCTGCTTTTAATAACAAGACTGTATACACTTCTGACTTAATTAGACGACTGGCCTTTCCCATCCTAAGGAAGTCCTCAGATCTGGAGGGAAAAAAATAACAAAATAAAACAACAACAAAACAGGTCTCATTATTCTGCTGTAGAAAGAGTAGCCATGTTCAGTTTATTCTTTTGGATCTGCTTTGGTGTGTTAACAAATGACAGTGGTGCAGCAGTATCTGTACCATGAACATCAGCCTTCATCAGCTCAGGGATGGAGGTGATTCCACCAAGTCCACAAACTCCTCACTGAATTTATTTTCTGAGGGAGTAAACCTTAATTCTCTGAAGCCATTAAATGGGTCAAAACATATTTCTCTATGACCAGCAAAACAAGGGAAACACACACACACACATACACACACACACCACACACACACACACATCTCCAATATGTCTGGACCTCATGTGCTGATGATTCATAGGGCTTCAGTGGTTCAGAGAAACAGAAGAGGAGGGACAGACAAAAACAGACACATGAAGTCTTTTCTAAGAGCCAAAGCTTAGTTCTTCATTTTATCACTCTTTCTCTTGTTCTATTCTGTTCTTTTTTACTCTACTATTCTGCCCTGATATTTCCCTTCTGTCTCTCTTGATGTCTTTCTTCTAGCTAACTTCATGTTTTTTTATACCTTATGTATGCCAGCAAATCATTCGAGCAGTATAAAAGTTACAATGTGGTTATTTTATTTTTTAAATAAATTATTACAATGAGTACAAGTAAAAAATAGTATGTTTTCCACATTCATTTCATGATTAAACATTTTATGCAATACAGGTGAAAAGCAAGTTGTCTCAAGAACATACATTCATACACAACTTGTTATAGATTAAGAAAAGATAGCCAGTAAGATAATTTTCTCAGCCAGTTCTCTTGCTGTTACAAAGGAATGATCAATCATTTTATTATTTGTCTTATAAGAAATTTTTAAAGAATCACAATTGTAAACTTTTATATGTGAAAACCGATCACTCAGCTTTACTTTAAATCTTCATGGTGTACATCCACTGTTTTTTATATCAGGAAGTGAGGGCAAAAATAGATACAAAAAATTGTCACCCTTGATCACCAACCTATTCAAGCAAGAAAGGTACTTCAGATTGCCATTGTCAGGCTGTCACTGTTTCTGTTCCCTGACCTCAATGAGTCTCTTGCTTAACTATTTAAAAATATATTTTTATAAAATTTAAATTGTTCCTCAAGATTTTCTACCTCAAAGCCATTAACAAAAACATGTTAACCTTACTTTAACTCATTATTTAAAGTTTTGTTTTCTATGATGTACACTAAAATCCATGAACACATCTCACAGCATTAAGATTAAAAAAGTTGAGCTATCTCAACTTCTATCTATTCTTCTGGGACTCAATTTTTTTTCTTAATCATTAACCTAAGCCACAGTCCAAAGAGATCCTCAAGAGAAACTCATAGGTCCTAGTTGCATGGCACTTCCTTATTCTTATTTTCTCTTATCTGCAGCTCCTGCTTTACCAGGGGTTGTGGGGACAACACCATATCCTACTTATACCTATATGAATTTTTCTACTAAACTAACCTTAATCTCTTAATTGTGAAATTCTATCTAAGCCAACACGATTCTTGTATAAAATCATTGCTTCAGTGGAACAGTACAGCTTAAGAGGAAATCATCTCCATAATAATCCATTGTTAAATTGCCAATAGAATGAGATTTACCCATCGGTGCTGTGCATTCTGGCGGACCAATCTTTTGAAGTCAATTGCTGCCTGGTTCTCCTCTGACATAGTCACCATCTCAGCTACAATGTGTGATGAGGTCCTTGGTGAGCAGACATGCCTATGAATCTCCAAGCAGTAGCATCCATAATGCAGGTAACATTTGTCCTTGCTATGACTTATGACTATATTTTGCCCTTAGAAGGTTATTAAGTTAAAAATATGGGGAAATTGATTTTTGCTATTTTGTTATCACTGCACACAATGTATTAGATTTGGGGAAAGTTGCAGGCTAAATAATGGTTGGTAAGATGGAATCAGAAGAATCTGAGAATTTTGAAGTAGATTTGGAGATGGTACACTCATGGCAACTGATCTTTTTTGACTATGCCATTGTTAATTACTATATACTGCAGCCTCAGTAGGGCAAATAAGATTTAATACCAGTGGACCACTGATCCTCAGAGAATATCTGTGTTCATGTAGGCAAAGTATTCTAAATGATGCAAATCTTAGGAAGCAGATCACCTTACATCCAGGGTGCTCTCATCACTCAGTTTCAAGTTGCACAGATAAAGTGGGGTCTGTTATTTTCAATAAGGCTGAAGCAGATGAGTTCTTTAAGGTTGCTTTTGGGATTTGGTTTTGGTTTTGTCTTTTCAGTAATTATTTTTGTTTCAATTTTTCCTGTTTTTTAAACTAATTGCACTAATACTTACACTACAAAACACAACAGAGGATGATTATTTGAGTTCCTAGGAGCAGCTTCAGGTAGGCAGTATTAAAGTGACTTTCAATGATCCGTTACATAGGAGTTTTATTTTTCCCATGTACATTGCAGTTTTGCTAGTATGTATGTATTGTATGACTGTGTGAGGATGTCACATCTCCTGGAACTCGAGTTACAAACACTTGTGACTATATGTGAGTGCAGGGAATTGAACCAGGGTTCTTTGTAAGAACACCCAGAGTGGACCAGTGCTCTTAACTGCTGAGCCATGTCTCCAGCCCCATATAGGAGGTTCTTTTTTACTACACTGCTGTATAGAGGAACATGCCCTGCTTCTTAAGCACCATCCCATTGCTGTATAGCAAGACAGCTCTAATTATGTTTTGCATGGCAGTTGTGACCAAATCACCATTCTCTACCTGAAGCAAGTATGCCTTTTTAAATTCACAAAAACAAACAAAAAATACCCACCAAATACCATAGCTACCAAAGAAAATTTCGTTATACTCAAGATATAGTCCCCAAAGACCAGAATTTAATAGATAAAGTTGTGGAAGCCAATACCTATCATGTGTTCCTGGGTGGGAAGGATATACACAACTTTTAAATCATCAAATGTACCATCACTTAAAACATTTGATTAAGAAATGACTTCATGAAACTAAAGTTAAATCAGCAATGGAATTTTGTTGTTCTGTTATCTCTAAGACTATCTAAGAAGTAGATATATTTTATTAAGAATACACAAAAACAAAACAAAGTAAATGCTGGGTGGACACATTTTGAGATTTTGAAGAAAAGAGATCGGGTAAAGGTGCTTGTCCCCAAACAAATGACCTGAACTTACATGAAAGGAGAGAAATAATACGTACAAATTGTTCTCTGGCTTACTCATATGGGCAGTGGCATTAACATGAATACATACACATACTAAATAAATAAGCATATACAAACTTTTACTCTGAAATATTTTCTATTTCAAAGATCTATTATTAAGCAATTATACACATTACAGATAAAATTGTACAAAATATAAAAAAATAGTCTGAAATTCTCCTGAAAGTTGTGAAGGTATTCCAAAGTGACAGTGATTGTGTGAAATTCTCTTCTAGATTTAAGAGGACATGACTGGGAAGTCTATTGAATTGAGATTGTGACGTTAGGAATTGCCAAGATAAAAAAGATGTCTGGGGAAGAAAATAATGGATTCTGTCTGGGCACAGGTTATGCACCACTCTGATGGAACCAAAGCCCCTGGGTGGGATTAGTCAAATCACTGAGGACAAGGTGGAACTGCTTGCTTGAACTGTGAGTACTTTTGGCAGACAGATGTAATATTTTCCTATCTCTCACTTTGAAAGATCCCATAGGAGAAGTGAGAGATGCACACAAGTCCAAGTCTGTCTGAGCTAGAAAGCAAAGCATCAATAACAGGATTAAGACAAATTTCTTACAAACTTCCTGTCCAAAGAGAAAAAGGTAAGACATGGATTAAAAAGATGGCTAACCTGCTGGAAGAGACTGATATCTCCAGAGAGAAAGAATACAAGAACAAAGAGAAAGTGAGCTGTGTAAGCAGAGGACAGACTACACACTATGAAGCACAACAAACACAAAACAAAGCCTAGAACATTTATAACTCAAGACAAGACTACATCACTAGTTTCCAGTGAGGCTTGCAGTCATCCCAGTAGAAATGGTGTTCAGAAACATTAATCATAGGTTTGGTTTTAAAACCAGCCAAACAATGTGTACCAGCTGAATTTGAAAGGGGATTTTCTGTGATTGCTCTGCGCCCAACTTCATAAGCAGATGGAATTCTATTGTAGCATCATTCCTTGAATGCACTTTTATAATATCCAAAGGGAATGATGAGTTGGCTCAGAATATCAAGCATTTGTGGCTAAAGGATGATGACCTGAGTTTAATTCCCATGACACTTTGTAGAATGAGAGAATCAGCATCAGAAATTGTCTTCTGATATCTACATATATGGGTGACATACATGAATGATTCGGCAGAAACACACACACACACACACACACACACACACACTCAAATTTTATTACCTTGAAGTAACACAACTCCTAATATCATGCAGACCCAAAATTAAAATTCACTTTTTAAAAATTATAGCCAATGTAGTCACAGGCAGTGTTTGTTTTAGAGATTACAGAAGTATAGGTCCTTGAAGGTTATAATTTCTTATAGATAAATCTGGGTCCTAACTTCCTATAAGGGCTTGTTTTTATGGTCTTGGGGACCAGTCATCAGGTTGCTTCAACATTTTGTTGTTACTCATATACCCTATGTACTTGTTTTACAATCAATTCCATTTGATAGGAGCCATGTTTTTGAATTTCTATAATTATACGTAGAGCCCATGTGAATTATGAGCTTACTTCCCTTAATTTAAGCACCTCAAATTTGCTTTCTAATGTAATGTTTACCTATATAAGAAAAGTAGTGTGGGCATCATTTGGGAAGAGTGCATCACTCCCAAAAGACTTAAACCTTCTCTCTCTCTCTCTCTCTCTCTCTCTCTCTCTCTCTCTCTCTCTCTCTCTCTCTCCTTGTTAATTTGAGGAATTGTTTTCTTTTTCCAAACAGAAAAATATTCTGAAATTTTTAAGGACTGAAAGACAGCAATGAAAAAAGGCAGGTTATCGTTCATGTAATGGTCAAAATCTGTGGTGATATATTGTTTGTGATATAATAAAGACATTGGAGATCAGAATGCAAAGCCAAGCATACTAGATAGCCATAGAAGCTGGGCAATGGTAGCACACATATTTAATCTCAGGACAGAGGCAGATGGATTTCTTTGAGTTCAAGCCTACCCTGGGCCACATGAGAGTGAATCAGTCTAAAAGATAGAGCTCATGCCTTTAATCCCAGCATTAGGTGAACATATAAGGAAGAAGCAAAGGGACTCATGTGGCAATTAGTTTCCAGCCACTTTTAAGAGAGCATTGAAGTCTAGGATTCTGAGGCTTTGGAGAGAGCAATGCAGTCTAGAGATGCAATCTGAGGTACAGTGGATCACCACTTTCCGTCTGAGGATTGGTAAAGGTGAGAACTCTCAAGTGGTTGGCTGCTTTGCTTTTCTGCTCTTCAGCTTGTGCCCCAGTATCTATCTCTGGGTTCTTACTATTCATACTACAATAATTCATATGTTAAATAATTAATAACTTTCACAGTCTATTGTCCAAAGCTTGCTGTCATGTCTAGGAATGATAACCAGTGTAGATTGACAAAGATTAGCTAATACTGATTGTTACTACTAAGAATGTAGACAAATATTTGAGAGAAAATGAAGAACATTTTAATAAAATGCTTTGACAAAATTCACTTATTTATAAGAAGTTGTTCAATATAAATTGTTTAACGTTGAACAATTGATAAGGAAATGTCCGTATCTTGTTCTATGATTACAACATTTCTGTAACCACTAACAAAAGTTAGTTTCCATTCAGGTCAACTGGAGTCCATGTTTTATGGCTGTGGTCCCTTCCTTGGCTGTGAATAAACCAAAAAGTATTCTATTTGGAGAAACATATGTGTTTTGCTTCCATTTAATATCTATTTTGTAATTAGAGAATGTAGTTATATTGATATAGAATCTAATCACAGAATAGATATTTAAAGTGCCTAAAGTATTGTTATTCAGTATAAGTGGACATAGTGTAGCACAGGAAATGTACAATGGGTAATCTATGATCTCCTACCAATACACTGTTCTTTCATGGTTTGAAACCTGCCAGACATATGTAACTTCTTGAATTTTCCAGGAGGAACAAATAAAAGGTGAAAATATGTGTCTAAGTATACTCAGGAACAGATACAAAGAAAGAACTTAGTCTCCAAGAGTATATTTAGGAAGAAATAAGGCAACACCAAATAAATACAGAAAAAGAATATAGATACTTAAGCACCATTATAGTGGCTCAAAAGAACTTGATTCTAGTGTTCATTTTCTGAAAGGTAATGTAGAATGTAATTCAGAAGGTTCTACCTGCAGGAGTTGAAAATTGTACTTCCTTCCTACAGTGATGAATCCATCCTGGAGACTGACTGATTGTCCAAGTCCTCCCCTGGGGAATGACTGCCTATCTGAGTTCACCCCTTGGGAATGTCAGTCCAAGTCCTCCGCTTAGGAATGACTATTCATGACGTGTTTCTGCTTTGAGAGCAACACATAGTCATTTATGAAGTGGAACAGACACAGAATCTTTCAGCAAGCAGCTGCAGGTGATGGTTATCCTCCATCATTGCAGTGCTTTTGTTTGATAAGGAATCATACACAATGCATTTCTTAGAGACATAGTAGGGAGAAGAATAAAAAAGACCTTACTTCACTGAGAGCAACTAATGTGGGGTAACCATTCTCCTACTTCAACACAAGTTTAGACATTCAAGTCAAATTTGCATTTTACTAGCAGTAAAATATACTCAAACTTTATTGCCAAACATAATGGGAATATTTAAGACATAGATGAAACTTACACTGACCATGGAATTGCTGACCTAGTGAAAGGAGTCCTGAGATTGGTACTTTCTTATGCTGCTTTTTTTGTTTGTGTTTTTCTTTTCAAAAAGGACCAATATATCATCAAGCCAGAAGAGTCTCTCATTGACTATCTTTACTATCTCACTATGTGATAAGGACAACAAAGAGGCAGGTAACCAACCTTTTTCTTTCTGCTTTCTGCATCTCAAAACTTTCAGAAATATTTTATTGTTCTCTGAACTTTGGCCATGTAGAAAGCTTAGCAGGGCAGGGTTTGCTCCTTAAGAAAAATCTCCATGCTGCTAATGGTACAGCAGGAAGGATATATAGTTCCATAGTGCAAAGAGCAAACCCATCATGGTTCTTCCTTCAATCACATTCTCCAAATCCCCTGGTCACTAGTGAAGATCAGATTTCAATACCCTTGTGTTTGGACAGAGGCAGGTATAAATGTTCAATATAAATATTTTATAAAACTAACAATTTTATTCAGGAGTTTTTTTTTTTTTTGGCCACAAGTAGGAAACTAACTCTGTTTAATATTAATGTGTTAGGGCTTAAATTTGAATGGCAGAGCAATAATAGAATACATATGAGTCTGTTGTAAATATAGGCAAGCATTTTCCCCAGAGGGTAGTATAAACACTGATGACTTTTAAAATTTTCAAACATTCTCCATTACAACCTTAAGATCTAAAGAAAGTTTGCTTTATGTAAAAGGAAAAATAAAAGCATGAAGTGAATTCTACTGTAGATTTAAAATCCTTTGATAGAAACATAGTATTTTCAAAAAAATGACACAGAAACATACTTAAATTTCAACAATCTAATTTTACATTTGTCAGCAAAGAAGCATGGCTATTGGGAGACTTTTATTCTGTCAAAACCCTAAGATATTTAAATAACTGTGCATTTCAAAACCCTCATACATTCCAATAACTGTGGTCGTTTTCAGGGACTGTCATAGTAATAGATAAGATATTTGTTTTCCATATTTAATAGATAGATTGATGAATGTACTATTATAAATATCACATGATAACCTGATTTCCTAAAGGGATTTTTTGCTTTTTAAAAAATATGATTGAAAATTTAAAGTTTCAATCTCGGAACACATTGGACCAACAAATGCACTAGTTGCTTTACATTCTCCTAAGTATTCTTAGTGTTTTGCCAGTGTATCTTTTGCCCAACTCTTCTTTTGCTATTGCCTATAGCATTTAAATGTCCACTTTCTTATACTGATTTATGCAAAAAACACATGTATGTGTGTAGTGAGGTAGTTCTTCTGTATGGTAAAAAAAAAAATATTTAATTGTAGTAAACTATTTCTATATATAAATCTATTTCTCTCTACTATCTAGTATTCCTGAAGTCCCAAATTTTGTAAACCAATGCTGGCTTTGGAGTTGGATTTGGCTTTCCTTCTCTAAATTCAAGCATGTTGTGAAGATTAAATTCATAGTTTCTGCCTTAAATCAAAAAGCCAATTGGTGTAAGGCATAAAAAAACAAAATCTGGGGACTCATATCTTATGCAATTTTCTCTCTGAAATCCTAATTTTCTCACATACTTTTAATGTTTATTGTTGTCTTTCCCTAATGCATACCTTAAAACTTGAAAATTTTACTTTAATATTGATGTGTAACTTTTCCACAAGGAATAATAACGATTCCTAACAGCAGTCTTTAAACTTTCCGGAAAGAAGATGGGGCCCCACATCATCGTTTCCACTTGACTCAACCTGATGCATCGGAACTACAAACATCACCCTAAAAACGGTTTGAGACTGCTTTGCTCAAGACAACTCATGACTAGCTAGCTGTAATGGTGCACCTTTTTATTACACCCTGGCCAGTTTCAAATAGAACTACAGTCAAGAATTTTCTGCCACACAGTGATTAACTACATATGTCACAGCCAGTTCTGTTGAGAAATTTGGTTGCTAAAAATTTTCTTCCTACAGGATCCATTGGAACAATCATCGTCCCATTTCAGCAGGAAGTAATCTTAATATGACTACGCCCCCTTTCCCTACCCTTGGAATTTTGGGATAATAGTCATCGTCTTTGGGTTGGTTTTAGTTATTTGGGATTGGGTGATGCTTACACTCGGGTTTATCTTTTAGACAGGAATAGGGAATGGTTGGTAAAGGTATGGTTTAGATGGGATATAGGTAAATTAGCCTATTTTCTTGAGAATTTGAGTAAGAATGAGATAGTATTTTACAGCTTACATTGTTGTGTATTCTTATGTGGTAAGCTATGTAAAATTAAGTTTATATTTTGTTATATTGTGTTAAATGTTTCCACTTATAATATTTTATGCACATTATTTTTTACCATATTCTATGTATGTATACTTTTCCTGTATTCAAGACATTTTGTATATTGATACAATTTGAGATATTTATCTTGCTGCCCTTTATAGTTCTACCTCTTGTCTTGACACTTATACTCTACCTCTATTTTAGGGATTTACATGTAGGTATATGTAAATAGTTATATTGTTTAAGTATTTGTTCCTGCTTTACTCAGAAAAGTTTTATCAGTCTTTTTAGCTTAGTTCCCGAGTATTACAGATTATCTTCACTCACATTTCCTGTACCTATGAGATTAGTCAGATATAGATGCTTAATCTTCAATCACTTCATAGACATGCAGAACATGGCATTTAAATGTTTTAATACTAGTACTCCATTGACATGAGACACTGTTGCTCCTGACAGCACCGTGCACTTTCCCAAAAATATGTTGGACACTGTTGTTGCTCCTGCTGGAATTCAATCTCGCCTCAGCTAATGGCCTGTTGGGCATAGAATTGCCCCCACCTTGACCACTGATTTGGACATGCAGTCCTATGTGCTTACAGGAGACAAATATAGAAGACTGCTTGACCTTGCCAAGTCAGGGTAAGACAGCCATTCTATTTCCCTGCTGTTGTTGTGGTCTGTCAAGTTCTCTTGGCCTTAGCCAAATCTGTGTGTACCAACGTCGCTGTGAGACCTAGGGTGACTGTTCAGGTGGCTTGCTGTTTCTGTCCTTGCTACACCATTTAGAAGTTGTTCTTCCGCATTTCCTGTCTACTCTAGTATTGTTAATTTCCTTCTCAGGTCTTGATGAGGTTGAAGATTAAACTATCACAACTATTATTCTCTCTTCCTAGTTAGATATATTAGGTACTAGACTTACGTTTTCCAGCTTAGGACAACTCTATTGTAAACTCCATTATGCCCTCACCCTAGGACTGGATATGTAGGTAATTTTGTTCTCGATTCTCCTTTTCTTAGAGCACACTTGTTATTCACTGTTTTGTATATAGTTTTGTATTAAGCCTAAATCTTTTCTTTAGACTAAAAGGGGAATTGTAGTGAGGTAGTCCTTCTGTAGCACTGACCACGCCCATTGGGGGGTGGAGCGATGGGCGGAGGTGACCTGAGGAAGGAGGTCGGAGGGGGCCAGGAAGGCGCTCTCTTTCTGGTGTGACTCGGACAGGAGAGGATCAGGTTGAATTCCCTGGTGTTCATCTGTCTAGGTTGTAAGTTATTTCTCCCTGAATAAACATCTATTCGGCCTATTTGTTTATCCTGATCCTTATTTACCGCAATATATGTGTTAAGACATTATATCAAATGCGAACACCACAAAACCAAAAAAAAGTTTTAGAATTCATATGTACTATCTCATTTTATTATACTTATTACTATATGTATATTTATTATTATGAATAGACATTATTTAATTACTTACGTACAAAGTACTAATACATACAGAAGCTTTTGGTGATGATGATGGCTTGATATTTAACCAATATTTTTGTTATTCCTTCTTGGTCATAAAGATCACAGAAATATAATCATATTCAATTTAATGTTAGTTCAATTTAATGAAAATTGCTTTTAGTGCCTTTATTAAAACCCCATTAAGTTTTTTCTTATAAGTGTGTCACCGGTCTCCTTTCTTTCTATCTTTTTTGTTTTCAATTCAAATATAAACAAAATTTCCATGGCCATTTTGAAAAATATGGGCTGCTGTAAGCATAGACAACCTCGAACTTTCACTAGGAAGTACACTGTGTAAGCCACCAAGATGCCCCTCTTGTCATATCTAAGTAAAGTACATCTCTACCTCCTAGAAGTTCTCCCATTTTAGGGTGCTAAAATCCCTACTGCTTCACTTACATCTGTTTTCTTCTTAAAGCTTTGAAATGTGTATGTTGTTGAAGGTGGCCCACAATGGTTGAATTTGATCAATAAAAATTATTTCATACTTGCTTTCTTTTTCTTTTTCTTTGACTAAGGCTCAAGCCATCAAATTTAATTTAAAATATTTGAGCTCCTTAATTTATTAGAAAACCTGTGCTGGCTACTGTTTGTCAATTTGATACAAGCTGGAGTCATCTGGGAAAGGGGAACTTCATTGAGAAAATGCCCCTATAAAATTGATCTTCAGGCAAACCCCTGTGACATTTCTTGAATAAATATTGATGTGGGGGAGCACTTTCCAACAACAAGTGGTATCAGTATTGGGCATTTTGATCCTAAATTATTTTTTTTAAAAATGGCTAAGCAAGTCATAGGAGAATCATGCCAGAGAGCAACATTCCTCCGTGGTCTGGTTCCATACCTTCCTGTATGTTCCTGTCCCGAGTTCTTGTACTGACTTCCCCTAGTGACTGATTATTACCTAAAAGTATAGGAAATAATTCTGTGCTATGGATAATGGTATATTAGCACCCCATATAAGACAAAACCTTAGTGGTCCATAAATCATTTCTTTTCTATTTTAAACAGTTTATTAATAGCAGATTTTTCCTGTTTGGAGAAAATGTTTGAATCCCAAATGGCATATGTTTCTCTAGAGTCCTTCATTCTACTAAGATTTGACTGAAATGCAAACTCGAATAACTGCACTACTCATCATATTTCAAATAGCTGCACATCCATCCCTACATTACACATGGACTGGGCCTTCCTTGTAAGTTTGCTTAATTTACTTTTGTGTGTTTTCTAGACATTTAGCAGACAATAGTAAATCTATGTGTCTTTGCTCTCTGTTTCCCAGTCCATCATCAAGTACAACAGAGGAAGAGAAAATATCAGAACAAGGACAATCTCAATGTCACTTCAAGCTCTGTGACAATTTTTTCCCATCACTCTCCTTGCTCAGCAAAATAATTATTTCCTTCTTTTCAAACCACTTCACCTTACAAATTTCTCTTTAAACTCCTATTATTCTTCATTTCACTGAAGAATTCCAAGCAGTAACAGTAACCTGGAAACCTTGAAGGCTTAAGTATCTATTCCTATCAGGGCTGAAATAGTAGGTGTAAGCATAAGCAACTGTAGAAACACATATGTGACCTCAGTGCATGCAAGTTGTAAAGAGCCTGGTGAATTTGCAGATCTCTCTGGCCTGCTTGTCCTACTCAATAGAGATGTTTCTAACTTAGTGAAGTGACCATGCCTCACAATAAATGACTATATAAATAAATTAACAACAAAGAAAACATATAGAGTCAAGGACTAAAGAGATAGAGCAGTACATAAAGGATTTGCTTTACAAGCAAAATCAAAAGTGAAGGGTTCTACTTATTAAATTAGAGAGACCATAGATGTCAGTGAAGACAATTATACCCACCAAAGCTGTCAAATAGAGTATACAGTGGAAGAAATGTACAAAAACTATACAGAAATTAAGTAGCATGTAGAAAATTTAAGGAATAAATAATCCCAGAGATGTAAATTTTTAAAATGAGGAAAAATCCATAGAATAATGTCAGAATAATAGGAATCAGTAAGACTGTTCATTGACAAATAAGTGTTAAAGTACTCAGTTCCTCCAAATACCAAGACATTTGTTAATATATTGTATTACAAAAGAACTAACTTTCTGCCACATCCAAAAAACACAGCTTTCCATGAAGGACAGACATCACCTCAGGGCAAAGGGGTGGAAAAATATTCCAAGAAAATGGGCACAAGGAGCAAGCTTCTGTAGTCATTTTAATATCTGACAAAATAACTTTCAAACCAAGACTAATCTGAAGAGATAGAGAAGGACACTATGTACCCACCAAAGGGAAAAAATCCACCAAGAGGATATTGCATTCTTAAACATTTATTCACCAAACTTAAGACACCCAATTTTATCAAAGAAAAGAAACAATACACCTCAAACCACATACTGCCCCTTACATGGTGATAGTGGGTTTTTTTAAAATTATTCAACTCTCACTAATTACAGTTCATCAGAACAAAACCAAAATAGAGAAATGCTGGGTTTAAATTGCATCAAAAATCAAATTAGCCTAGCAGATATTTACATTGCACCCAAACATAAAATAATATAGCTTCTTCTCAGCAGTTCATGGAACATATTCCAAATTGACCTTCTACTTGGATACAGAGCACATCTCAATGCATTATAAGACTACTGAAAAAAATCCCTGCATTATATGTGCTCACAATGGAATAAAGCTGTATATCAACAAAAATAGAAACAAACAAAAATGTATACAAAAGTCTTGGGAACTGAACAGCTCACTAATTAATAAAAAATAGATCAGGAAAAAATTAAGAAGGAAATTATAAACTACTTGAATGAAAATGGATTTCTGAATAGGACACTGATAGCACAGGAATTAAGAATAATTATTAATAAATGGAAGCTCGTGAAACTGAAAAGCTTCTGTATTTACCATGCATAAATAATTTTGACAAAATGGCAGAAAAGAAAATGTGAAAAGATCTGTACCAATCATAAATCCACTTCTGATGGGAATGCACACTTGTAGACATACTATGAAAACAAGTGAGGCACTTCCTCAGGATGTTGTGAGTAGACCCAATCAAGATCTATCTACTTCTCAGACTATACACAAAAGACTGCATGTGGCTACATATACACATGCTTATCTTTGTTCATTGTTGCTGTATCCTTAAAGCCAGAAAGAAAGTAACAAACAGCCTATATGTCCATCAATACATAAATGAGTAAATAAATTGTGGTATATTCACACAACTAAGAATTTTTCAATTGTGAAAATAATGAGTGAATCATGAAATTATCAGGATAATGGATGGAGCTAAAAAAAAAAAAAAAAAAAGAAAGAAAGAAAAGAAAATCATTGTGAATGAGGCAACCCAAATACAAAAGTGAAATATTTGCTTTTCTGTAGTCTTCTGCTTTTAAGCCTTTGATAAACATTCTATAATCCATATAATCACA
Organism: Phodopus roborovskii; assembly: GCF_943737965.1. Taxonomy (NCBI): domain Eukaryota; kingdom Metazoa; phylum Chordata; class Mammalia; order Rodentia; family Cricetidae; genus Phodopus; species Phodopus roborovskii. The sequence continues at coordinate 11,120,893 of NW_026126540.1, read as the reverse complement.
GAGAGTAAAGGACTAGTCAGCAGGGAGGTATCTCTCTAGGAAACAGAGTGCATTGGAATTGAGAATCAAAAAGAAATGGGGAGAGAAGAGGGTTTAAGAGAGGAAATGCAGGGAGGCACAGTTAACACTGAGGGCCATTTGATGGGTCATCTGGAAACCTATTAAAAAATGTATACAAACAGGGAAGCAATCCAAATACAGTCACCAAATAATAGGGGAGAAAGTGCCCCAAACAAACATCTTTGCCATCAAGAGAAACTTCAAGTGCTTGGAATGCACTTTTCCATTTTAGATGCTGGAAAATGTGACCATATGGAAATTACACAGTATATTTCAAGACTATTGGTTGCCCTCCATAATGTATGATAAACCATGTTGCTGAAGACAATACTTACATACTTTATTTAAAACATAGAAATTGACCTACTGCTTAACTAGAGGCTCACCTTATTTACATGGAACTTGAATGTGTTCTGCACTATATTATAGGAGAAAGGTAACTACCAACCCAGCTACAAAACCAGAGGTCAATAAAGGTGACCCGCTTGCATAATAAGAGTTCAATAGGGATATAAACAATGTGGAAGTCATCAGCCACTATCTGACTGAATTTAAGACTCACTCAATGAGATTGAGGACAGGAGAGCCAAGAACCTGAGACCAGATAGGCCATGAACCTAGGGGAAAACAATAGTACAAATACTACCATTATGCTAAAAGAACATAGCAATCAAATGACTTCTAATGAATTTTTGCTATACTCATGTCTTGCTCAGCCATCATTAGAAGTGTGTGTGTGTGTGTGTGTGTGTGTGTGTGTGTGTGTGTGTGTATATATATATATATATATTCTTATTTTACTTATCAATCACACTTCCCTCTCCCTCCCATGGCCTGAACCCCCTTCTATCCCATTTCCCCACTCCACAGGGAGACCTAAAAGGATGACCCAAACTAACAATATGAGAAACAGTGGAGAGGTTATCTTAAATACCCTTCCCTGATAATGAGTTTGAAAACTAATTTATATGCCATCATAGAGCCCTAAGCTGGTAGCTGATGGAAACAGAAGCAGACACCCACAGCTAAACATTGAGCTGAACTCCTGGAATCCACTTGCAGAAAGGGGGAGTGATAAGAAAAGGGGTCAAGACCAGGCTACAGAAAACCACAGAGACAGCTGAACTGAACAAAGGGGAGCTCATGGACCCCCAGACTGATAGCTGGGAAACCAGAATTGGAATGACTCAGAATCCTTGAACATGAGTCCCAATTAGATGGTCTGGGCAGTCTAAGGGACCTCTGACAGTGGAAACAGGATATATCCCTGGTGCATGAAAGGACTCTGGGAGCACATTCCCCATGAAGGCATCAGACGCTTTTCTGAAGGGAACACATACAGAGACCAACAACTGGCTCATGGGCAGAGAGAAAGAAATTTGGAACACTAAATTCTAAAATGTAATAATATCATCAGATCTATTTCCTCAATTCTCAGAGGGCAATGTGGGAGAAAAGGAAGTATTATTATAAAAGCTAGAATTGATAGATGACACCAAGGAAATTTTACCTTCCAGAAAGGGACTCACAGAGACTGTAGCAACAGGGCCTGCACAGCTTCAAACAGAAGTGGTTGCTTCACTCAGAGGATAAATTACAAACAATCAGAGGGGGAATTAAAAACAATCTTCTTGGAGCAGAAAGGGGATGGGATGAAGGGTTGGTGGGGAGCATGGGAGGTTGGGAAGGAGAAGGAACTGTGATTGATATGAAAAACAAGATTTTTTTCTAATTTAAATAAAAAAGAGAAAAATACATGATATTATGTAAGGCAGGGTAAATTATATATATGATACATTATGATATATTTATGTATATATGTTAATATGACATAAAACTGAGAAGAGAAAAATAACTTTACACTTGAAGGAATGGGACAAGTGAGGAGAATAGAACAGGGAGGGTGATGAGAAGTGAATATGAGAAAAGTACAATGATATGTCATAATACAATGTCATAATAAAACTGTCATAATAAAAATCATCATTTCATATGTGAAAAAAGAAACAGTCTTCCATACATAACTGAGAGACTATCACCAACTGACAAACACTTGAAAAGGAAAAATAAGTGTTCCCCAGTGGCATTTCACTGGGTATATATTCATTACTAAAGGCTAGACTTTATGTCCAGCAGTAAATACACAACATGAAACAAACTCAATGGTGTTTTGTAGATTTTCTGTCTCATGTTGCTTTATCTTTGCATCTTTTATCTTACTGTTTTTTCTTTTAGATTATGTCTTCTGATTTTGTGTTTCTGTATGTGTGTGTGTGTGTGTGTGTAAATGAGTGTTTCTGTGTGTCTCTCAATATGTTTGCGTGTTCCTTGTCGTTTTTGGTGTTTTGGTTCTTATTTTTATATTCTAGTTTGTTTGATTCATTTTTTTTTTTTTGCCTATTTGTTTCCTATACAGAGAAAATTAAGGTATGGAATATACTAATGGGGAGACTGGGAGGTTTTGGTTTTTTTTTGTTTGTTTGTTTGTTTGTTTTTTAGTTGTCTTTTTTGTTATTTTATTTATTTATTTTATATAACCAAGTCCATTTAAATGAAAACAAGCATTTATAGACAATATTTGGGAATTTGGGCATCGTTCTTTCCAAACTACTTCCTGCTGGTAAGGGGCGCTGTCATGGGGGATTCGAAGAAGATTCAGAAATCCTGGCTGTAGTCTGTAAGGCTGCTTATTCCAGCTGTTTTGAATGTAGGATCACCTGGTACTCTGTTTCAGGTGGTCTGGCTTGATCAAACCACATTAGTCTGGAAGGAATCCACATCTTTTCATTTTCTTCCTGAATATGGGTCTCAGCCAGAAGGACTGAGAAGTCTAAGGGACCTCAGACAGTGGAGCCAGGATGTATCCCTGGTGCACAAAAGGACTTTGTGAACACATCCCCCATGGAGGGATAACTGCCTTAATCTAGAGAGGAGAGAAGCCCTAGTCCCTACTTCACATGACCTGTCAGACCTACATGACCCCAACTGGATGGCATTCCCCTACATATGGAATTGGTGTGGGGGAATGGGAGGGGAGGGGGGTTAGAGTGCATGTGAGAGGGCAGAGAGGGTAAAAGGGAGGAAAGGAGACTGGGAGGTTTTAATGGGATATGGGAGAGGGTAAGTCATGGACAGAAAATATCTTATGAATTTTCAATATAAGGGAAAAAGTAATAACTATTTTAAAGCCTAATAATAAATAAGTAATTGATCTCATTGAAGACATAAATTGGAGTACTAGAGAAATACTTTAGTTAATAAGTATTTTCTATGCAAATTTTTAAAAGGTGCCATAAAATATGTCCAAAAAGAACTTCTGAGCTTATTTTATGTTTCTTTTCTTTATTTGATTAAATTTAAATTAGACTTAAGCTTGTTTTACATGTCAATCACACTAATCACAGTTCCATCTCCCTCCCATCCTCTCATACCCCACACCAACCACCTATCCCATCCAACCCCTGCTCCCCAGGGAAAGTGAAGCCTTCCATGGCAGATCTTAAAAGATTGCCATATCATTTGGAGCAGAGCCTAGGTTCTCCATGTGTCTCGGCTGAGAGAATATCCCTCTATGTGGAATGGGCTCCCAAAGTCCATTCTTATACTAGGGGTAAATACTGATCCACTACCAGAGGCCCCATAGATTGCCCAGGCCTGCTAACTGATATCCACATACTGGGGATCTAGGTTGGTCTTAGGAAAGTTTGATGAGTGCCTTATATCTTTGTTTATATATGTTTGTGAGTGTGCATGTGTTAGGCAAGGTTGCAAAATCCAAAAGCTTTCTCCTACTTATGCGCTTCATATGACAAGTACAGATACATACATACATATATTATATAAACACTCAGGATGTATACTGATTGACTCACACACATATACACGCATACATACAAACACACATACAAAATTTTAATGGTTGACATCTATACTTTAGTAATAAGATCTAGCACTTAAGTTACATCACCATTCTTCTTTTTCTTTGAGCGTAATAGAGTTTTTATATCCCTATACACTATGATTAAATTAACCCTAATCTATTCAGTAAAACTTTAACGTGGAGAATTCAAAGTGGATTAAATAGGATAGATGAAATGCTGGTTTTATTTCTAATTTGATACTGATTTGAGGATCAATATACTTAGGAAAGGTGAAAGCAATTAGAATTCTATACAGCCGATAACTATGTTGAAATTGTTGTAATGAATTTACATAGTTAAGGTAAATGATGGATGAGGCTCCATGTCTGAGGTTTGTTTATTTTTCTTTCAATCATATTCCATCTTTGAGAAAAACCTGACATCCAACAGTTCATTCACAGGAGAGAATAAAACAGGAAATCTGCACTGTGATTGGGCATGAGTCCTACAATATAGAAACCCACAGTTGGACTGAGGTCTCTGACTTTCACAGCTGGGGCTCAGTGAGTCAGTGACTTGTGGAATAAACATGCTTCAGAAGGGAGCAAGGAGCTGGACCTATGAAGTGATTCTCCTGACTTCTCATAAGACATAAGCTTCCTGCAGCACATTCTCCAGCCTGTCTAGAAATATCAACTGTGAACCCAACTGCAGAAGAAGTGATGAAACTGGTTTTAAAATATAGCTTCAACACAGTTACAATAAGGCTCATTAAAAAAGGAACAAGAGGTTAGGTTGAAAGATTAGGACTGAGTCTGACAGTAAGTGATCTTAAGGAACAAAAATTAATTGCCAGCTTGCCAGCAATACAGTGTAGTAGAACATCTGTGCTTTAATTATAAAAGGAGTAAGAAAGTCCAGGGTGTTGGACTTGTCAGTTAGTTTGAAGTCAAAGACTACTGAAAAGGAAATGAAGATTGTTATTCTTTTGTCAGTTACAATAGGCCTAATATCTTCAGACTGTAAGCAGTCATAGCATAGATTCAACTGGAAGAGAAGCTCAGATATTGCTCCAGTTCAAACCACCTTAAACTCAAATAGTGTGCATCGTAAGTGTTTTCTCCACACTTCCTCTTGGAAACTAACTTCACAATAGGCCCAGGTCTAGTTTTCCCCAAAAACCACTTCTGGAACTGCTATTCCAGCATGTAAAGGATTGACATATTCATCATGCTTTCAATGTTTATTTTATTTTTTACATGTATTTAAAAAAAAGAGTCCTATGGCTTTGACCTCCATCATCAGGCCTCTGCTGGAGGTGAGTCTGGGACCAGTTCAGGTCAAATTCACCCACAGCCTCCCCTAGAACTCCCTGGGTTAGCCCCAAATTCTGCTCCCCCCATATATCCTGTCCCTAGATAGAACAGTCCTAGTACTCTGGTCCACAAACCACCCCACCCAGAACCTGCCCTCCCCACACCCTGCTCAACTGCTCTGGTTGAGCACTGAGCCAGAGTGTGAGTTCAACAACCACTCCAGCTTTGGAGAATTCCCTGGATTTGCTCTGATAACACTAGCTCCGCCTATCTGTGAGGGACCACCCTGAGTTCCCGCCTGCCTGACCTTTGACCCCCATCTCCAGGCCTATACTGGAGGAAAGACCTAGAGATCTTGAACCATCCAGAGTTACAGAATTTGAACTCCTGACCCATCTACACCCACCGGGAGAGAGGAATAGAGAGAGACTCTACCTCCAATCACTGGAAGAAGTAATGGGAAGACAGCAATACAAGAAAACACTCAATGATGGAAAGACAAGCATGACTCCATCAAAATCTAGAGACTCTACCACAACTAGACCTGAACACACCAAAGCAGATAAAGCTGAAGAGAAAGACTTAAAAATAATTTCACAAATATGATAGAGGCCTTCAAAGACTATATGAGAGAATCCCTTAAAGAAATGGAAGACACCAAATAACCCTATAAAAACGTGTGGTACATATCTGAAGACAGAATTCTCAATAGAGGAAATGAAAAAGGCTTAAAGACACTTAAGAAAGTGCTCAACACACTTAGATCTCAGGGAAATGAAAATAAAAACAAGTCTGAGATACCATCTTACTGCTGCCAGAATGGCGTACATCCCAATGTTCCTCATCCATGCAACAAACACATCTGTTCAACTTTGTTCATAGCAGCATTATTTGTAATAATTAGAATCTGGAAGCAACCTAGATGTCTCTGAACTCAAGAATGGATAAAGAAGATATGGCATATTTACACAATGGAATACTCCTCTTCGGAAAAAAAACAATGGAATCTTGAAATTCACAGGCAAATGGATGGAACTTGAAGAAACCATCCTGAGTGAAGTAACCCAGTCACAAAATGAGGAGCATGGTATGTCCTCACTCATATATGGATTTTAGACCTAGAGCAAAGGATCACCAGCCTATAATTGACACCACCAGAGAAACTAGGATACAAGTAGGAACCTAAAAGATTCATACAAGGTCCCTCACAGAAGAGGAAAGGAAAAATAACTCCTGAGCATATTGGAAGTGGGGTAGAGCAATGAGTGGAGAGGGAGCTAGGAGAAAGATAGTAGGAGGAGAGGAAAGCATGTGGGATTAGGAAGATTGAGTCAGGGGAGGAATAGATGAGAGAAAAAATAAGAGAGATTGAGATAACATAAAAGAGGGAGCCATTATAGGTTTGAAGAAATACTGAATCTGGAGAAATGTCCAGAGAACTACAAGACTGACCCCAACTAACAATTTTGAGCAACAGTAGAAAGGCTACCATAAATGTCCTTCCCTAATAATGGGATTGATGACTAACTTATCAACCATCATAGAGCCCTCATCTAGTAGTTGATGGAAACAGAAGCAGACACACACAGATATACACTGAGCTGAACTGGAATCCAGATGCAGAGAGGGAGGACAAGATCAGGCTACAGAAACCCACAGAGACAGCTGAACTGAACAAGGAGGAGCTAATGGAGCTTCAGACTGATAGCTGGCAAACCAGCATAGGACAGACTCAGACCCCCTGAACTTGGGTCTCAGTTAGATGGCCTGGACAATCTAAGGGACTTTTGACAGTGTAGTGAGGATGTATCCCTTGTGCACAAAAGGACTTTGGGTTTACATTGCCCATGGATGGATTCTCCCTTAACCTAGAGGCAGGAGAGAGGGCCTGGTCTCTACTGCAAATGACTTGACAGATTTTTGTTGATCCCTCCTGGAAGGCATCACCCTCCCTGTGGAGTATGGCAGATGGGATGGGAGGATGTCTGGGGAGCATGGGAGTGGGGGAGGGAGGGAGAGGGAACTGGGATCGATATGTAAAATAAGAAAAAAATTACAATAAATAAAAATAAAAGAGTCTTATAATGACTTCTAAACCCATATAGCTGAGGAAGAATTGAACATTAGATGTCCCTGTCTTCGTCTCTTGAGTTCTGCACAGACAGGCACTACCACAATTACTTCATTGTGTCCTAGGGAATGAACTCATAACTTCATTCTTGTTACACAGGTACTGTGCCAACTGAGCTAAAACCCCATCTCATTTTCAAGGATTTCAGAGCATTTTCCTAACTATATTCCTTGACATTGGATTCCTCACACTCTGTTCCTTGGCTTCTTTTTCTTCCTTGGAATGTTACTTTGAGACTCAGGTCTATAACTTCACAGCCAATCTAATCTCAAGGTAATCTAATCAAGGTTGAGATTGATTTGATTAAAACTTTAACTGAAGTACCTAAATATAAACCTATGGCTGTCAGTCTTCTCTTGACTTTTGCAATAGTAATTATGCCTAAAATAAAACATTAAAAAGCAAATCTCACCCAGTCTTTCAGTGTGCTTGTTTCTTCATTGCCCACTTTTTCTACTCCTCCTTCACAGCTCTAAGACCTATACTTCCTTTCTCTCACACTTATATGTGATTGCCAGTGACAGTAGCAAGTCTACTTTTAAGCATTCTCCAAATCTAACCCCTATTGAATTATTGCTTACCTATAGTGTACATCAGAGCACAAGTATTTATTTCCCAGTGATTACAATATTTTAAGTATTCCTTTATTTACAACAAGTTCAAATATGAGAATCCTCTAAAATACACTTTCATGCTTTTTTACAGGATACTTAGAGAAAAAACCCAATGTAGATAGGCTCGTTCTCCAAACACACAGGCTGATTTTTCTGTTATGAATGAAGGCATGCATGCCAGTCATACTGTCTGACCCTCAAAGCAGCCTCTGTTTGGTTTTATAGATCACAGAGTAAATAAACAATGCATATTAGAAAATATGTAATTTAATACTAACAATACACCATACAAAGTAGTCTATGTCAACTCCTGTTAAGTATACGCTAAATAAATGGTTTATATATATTTGCTTGATTAACATCTCAAGCCGTTGAATAAAGTATCACAATGTAAAACATCTTCACATAAATAATACTGTCGCAAAAGAAAAACAAACAAACAAAAACTGAGGCAATGCCCCATTTAACTCAGATTAATCTCAGTTATAGTTAAGGATGGTCTTCTAATCTTCTTTCATCTGCAACATAGATATTTGGATTACAAGTGATACCACTACACAAAGTTAAGTAGGAATTTTCTATTATATTGTTAAGAGTAATCAAACAGCTGGCCTCATTTAAAAATCTAAATTGACAATCTTCAAAAATTGTTAGTTTCTAAAAATCTGTGTATGTATGATTGATGCTTTCAATTAAACCAATACCTTAAATTTCCCATGCTTTAAAATATTACTTTTTAACAGTTTATAATGACTAAATTTTTAATATTTTTTAATGTTAACTCACTTGAGGACTTAAAAAAATAAATGATGGTACACTAACAGTAAATTAAAAACTAAAATTAGAACCTTGCTGAAATTAAAGCACTATCCATTCAATTGTGACATTAATAAGTAAAGCAAAAAATGGTGACAGTAACACTATTCTTCTTACCATTCACTTGAAAGATGTGTGTCTGATGCACGTGTTCATAGCCATCTGCATAGCAGGTATAATTGCCCATGTGTACTGTGGTAACCTTGGTGATATACAAGGACCCATCATCGCCAAAGTCCTACAAAAATAAAATAAATCACAGAGTTGGCTAACTGAGGAGCCATATCTATTCAAGAGAAAAATAAATATATTAAACATTTTAAAGGGTCTAAATTATCAATGTAAAGTTGAAAGATGTTGACTTACCTTAATATGTCTTTTATATATTCTTTCCTTAAAAGTGATGTTTCATTGATAAATATAATTTTCCCATTTTAATTTGAAATGCACGAATTAACTAAGTATGCTAGTATAACTTATTTTTATACTTTGAATTTTAGATGAATAAGAGTCTATCAAGATCTTTTTGTATATCTAAAAATAAATTGCTAATTACATTTTTAGTCTTATAATTATCCATAAATATTTATAACAATTAGAAGTACAAGTATCAAGAAAAAATAGATATCAAATCAGTATGTTCTCAGTGAAAATATTTATAGGCATATCCCAAGACATGATATTTTGTTTTATTTTTGTTTTGTTTGTGGACCAATGGAGATTAAATCATATCCTCACTCATGCTAAGCATGAAGTCTAACCTAAACTTTCAAGGAGGATTTAATTTTACAGATTGTAATCTTCTGCCCATTTGAAAAAATAGCCATACTATTTGGTATTCTGAAGAACAAAATCATAGCCATTCCTGGGGAAACATATTAAAGTGTCATCTCTTTTTATCACAACTGAGTTCAAGCTTTAGCCTTGGTACTACAGGATGCAAACTAGAAAATATGCTCCTTATAAATCAATGTGCGCAATTGGGAAAACTGACTAATTTGTTTTTTGGTTCTTTGGACAAAATGCTCTACAGTCTGGACAAAAAAACTCTTGTAATCTGCAGTCTGTATTAAAGCCAGACTGCCTGATCTCTATAAGATGCCTGTTAGTGGGCATTCTGACCTCTCTTCATACTCACACCTTCTTGCTTCCATGATAACTATGAATCAATATCTTGTACCTGCTCCCTGTGATCTCCACTATCTTCATGGACTAGAGGGGAGGGAAATCCTTCAAGCTCCCCCATAGGGACAGGTCTCTGTGGGACTATTCCACTGGCATGAAAATCTTAGGTTTTTATAACTTTGTTTTATTTCAACAAAACGTAGGGACTGCTCTGTTTAACAGTTCTATACCATAGTACTTTATGAAAAAAAAATCACAGTTCTTTTTAATATGATATTTTCATTGAACATTAATACTTATTTGTGGTCACAGAATGCTGAAGAACAAATTGACAAGCAAACTGGAGAATAGGACAGGCATACACCAAATGACACAAGTTTTGACAAAAAAGTCAGAACCCCCCCCACACACACACACACAAAGTCAGCATCTTCAACAAATGGAGCTGGTCCAACTGATTGGTACATCTTGGGTACATTTGAATCACCCTAAACAAAGAACAAAACACACCTCGAAATGGATCAATGACATTAACACAAGAAAATATATACTGAATCTCAAAGAAAAATAATGAGGAAATAGCCTTGAATTTATTGGCACAGGAGAATGTTTTTTTGTACATAACACTGGTAACAAAGGCTCTAGGAACAAAAATTAATAAATTGGACCTCATTTGACTTTTTGTAGATCTAGCTCTCATTTTCTCTTGAATGGAATGAAGAGAGCGGCCTCCTCCTCAAGCTGCCCAAATCCTCTACATTCTGTCTGTGCTGAGACCTTTTAACAGAGCAAAGTACTTCTATGGGATAGGGACCTAGAGTAGTCAGCATAACCTCTCCTATTTTAGTTGATGCAGATTCTTTATCTCTAATTGTTTTCTGGTATACAACAAGTTTGCAGAAACAGTTAATTGTTTCATCACATGTTTTCAAGACAATTTTTTTCCTGGGCAGATGCAACATACATAAGCATGTATTTATACCAAATGGGTACTCATGCTCAGAACCCATGATTCAGTTAAAGTCCTATGACCCTCACCACACTGCTGTCTGTGGGAAAATACTGAATATCATTGTATTAGTATCCTGTTGTACCTTAAAATACTACCTGACAAGCACCAAGAAATAAATTGACTTTCAGTATGCTTTGTTAAATATTTTACATAATGATAATATTTTAGATAGCCCAGGAATCTTGTCTTAAAATAAAAATCAGTAAAATGTTTTACTAAAGACTTTAAAACAAATAAATAAATTGAACCTCATGAAACTGAAAAAAAAAGGCTTCTTATGGCAAATGACACCATAATTTGGATAAATTGGATGATGCATAAAAACTATTTACCAATTATATATCCAAAATGGATTAATATCTATGCTATACATAACAAAAACATGAACATTAAGAAAACAAATAACTGAGCAGAAAGTACATGAAAATGACACACAGATGTGTGAAAAACATTTAAATACATGTTCAACATCTTTAATCATCAGGAAAATACAAATAAAAATAATTTTCATATTTCATCTTATCCCAGTCAGAATGCCAAAATCAGCTTATTAAAATAACAATTCATGATGGAGAGGATGTGGGGATAAAGGAAGACTCATCCATTTCTGGTGGGACTAAAACCATCTACAGTGGCATTTCCTCGGGAAGCTGTGAATAGTCTCACTTTAACTTGATTTGCCAAGGCTTTTTGATAGACATGGAAGGCCTGTCCTTTCCTAAGAGAAAGAAGGATGAGCGGTTGGCAAGGGGGTAGTGGAGGAGTAAGAGATGAGGGAGGGAAAACTGGGATCAGACTGTAAAAATAAATTAACAACAACAACAACAATAATAATAATAATAAATAGTAATAATGATGATGATTTTGATGATGATGATGATGATGATAATAATAATAATAATAATAAATAAAAGAATTAGGAAACTAACTGTTAGCTTTCTCTTCCTGCCAGGTTAATAGATTGTTTTAACTCACATGGGCTCTCATCACTATGATACCATAATGAAGTCCTCCACAAAATGAAGACAAACCTCATGGTAATGCCTTTGAATTGTTGATACTATGAACCCCATTCTCTAAAATGTGTCTTAAGAGATATTGTATTATAGTGGCAACAAATGTACGGACTGACTAATGCACATTTCAGGAATTGGTTATGAATTTGTCTTTCCTCCTTTTAATTTTAACATTAGTAATGTAATGCTGATCTTCAATTTTCAAATGTGCTGCTGAACTTTTAATTTGTATACAGTATATATAAATTTAACCTGGGAACTTAATGTTATCTGATTTTGTAAAACTTCATTAACCGTGTCAACACCATGTGTCCAAAAATACTTTCCTTTCAAATTTTGATTTTTAAAATAATCATTGTGTTTTTAAGATGTGGTAGAGCCCACTGACATTCCAATACTTTTATAAGAGTCTCTAAAAGTATTTGTAGTACTGCCAACATTATCTATATTTTTATTATATGTGTTTTTGTTAAAAATAGCTTCACTCAATTACAATTTGTTTGAATCAAGAAAACCACTACAATATTGAACTTGGGCCTGACAGTGACCAAAATCATGTCTAAACTGGGAGGTGGGTAACATGAAGGGGATGGGGGAAAGAAGCATGAGCGATCAAGAAGAGAGAGTTGGGGGAAAGATGGATGGGTGGACCAATGAAAGAGATATCTTGCTAGAGGAAGACAATATGGGATTAATGAGAAACTTGGTGCCAGAGAAAGGATGATTCTAGCTAAGATTTCAGGTAGCAATAGTGGAGAGGGTTTCTGAATAGGTCTTCCTCTATAATTAGATTAGTGACTACCAGATTATCATCATAGAACTCATATACAGTAACTGATAAAAGCAAATGCAGTGATCCTGGAGTTCAGTTGGAGAGGGAGAAGAGATTGTATGAACAAAGGGGTTAAAGAACATTATGGTGAAAACCACAGAGATAGCTGACCTAAAATAAATCAGCATATACATGACTACTTCTAACTCTGTGGCTCTGTCCATGATTTCTTTTTTAGTATTCATAAGTGCAACCAAAGACTTCTATCCAAAGGCTTCTCCAATACATAACTATGAAAACATTCATAGAACTGATTTTACTAATAATTCAAATTCTAATAGTTAATCTCTACTTCAAATAAAGTATGGATCCTCCTAATGTAGTTAAAAGACATCGCAAATATCTACTGGGCACTTATTAACTCAAGTGCTATGCCATATTTTATTTTAAATATAGGAATTCATCATTCAAGTAACCCTTTCAAAAAGTCAGTTTCATTTTGCAAATAAAAAGGCTGAAATATAATGTTGAATAACTTTGTGGTGTCTACAAAATGGCTAAGATAAATAAACTTGTTCTGTAAATTTAACATGCTTTCCCTTTTGGTTGATATTTTGTTTGTGTTCTGCTTGCTTAGAGTCAGAGGCCACAACTAACTACTAGTTAACCATAGAAGATAGGAGGACTGATGATAAAGAGACAGGAAGTGATAAGACAGAGTGGAGAGTGTTTTGATGGAGGAAAAAGACAGCTTCTCCCAGTTCTTTGATCTTCCAACTTCTTTTATCTCAGTTTTCACTGATTAAGATAAATTAGATTAATGCTTCAATCTCCTCTGCAGATTCTCCATTAATTCTTAAGAATGCCTTTTGCTATTTTATGTAGACATCAGAACAATTCTTGATCTTCTTCCTAATATCACACACCTAATCTTTCAAACTAGTATACTGTCAGTACTTTTCTAAACTAAGAAGTTCCCCTAAATTATGAAAGTGTATTGTTCAGCCTTGGTTGAGAGCTATGATCAGAGAACAGGCACTCTGAATTCAGGAACAAAATATAGCCTCATTCTGAATTCCATTATGTCTTCACAGTCTGCCAGCCAATAGACACTCTGTAAGAAGATTAAAACTTTACATGCCTCTTCACAATTATAAAGTAGCCTTAAGCACAGATGTCTGAGAAGACCTGATGGGAAAAATTGCAAATCATGTTTTCTGTTGAGATTATCTTCCCTATTCTTTTCAAAGCTCTGCAAACAGGGAAGAACATATGTATTGCATTTCTAAACTTCAAAGAATGTCTATGATGACTCCCTACTGACTACACTTAATAAAGTAGGAGTAATATCAAAATATTTAACAGTGAGTATATGATCAGGACTGATAAGAACCTACAAGGAAACAATATTCCAGTGTAGTTACTTAGAATATAAAAGATGCATTTTTGGCCACCATTTCCTCACAAGCATTGTTTACCTAATTCTAGTAAGAGAGATAAAACCAAACTATTGAAAATAGTTTCGAAATTTAACTTCAGTTTTCTTTTTATATTATGATTCTCCATGAATATCTAAATTTGTACTAATATCACTATATTTTAAATGTTCTGTTCTATAACAAATACCTCACAAACATTTCACTTTATACCAATATTAAAGTCATTCCCTTTTTAATTCTGATTATTATAGTGTATTTTTACTTTGTCTAGTGGTGAAAATTACATTTTTAAGTTTTTTTAGATTAAAAACCTTATTTTTAGAAAATAGCAATAAAACTAATTTATGCAAATTTATAAAATTGACTCAAGTACTACTGTTGTTGAAATCTTTCTTGATGATAGAAATTCTTACACTTATGATAATTTACATCCTGAGATCTAGAGAGATGCATCAGTATTTAAGAGTAGAACTCTTGTTTCCCTTATGGAGGAGCACCTAGTGATCCCCAGTCCTCAGTAAGTCCCTTCCAGTAGTCCTGGTATCCCTTTTTGACCTCTGTGAGTACAGTTAGTCACTTAGCGCAAAGGGCACACATGATGAGAAAATAGTCATACACATAAAATAAAAAGAAAATTCAGAAAACATAGTGAATAAAGCACTCCAGGTTTATAGACAGGAGAAATAGATAGATAGGAGAAATCTCAGTATTTACTAATAAAACACTCCTATTCTTTTGATACAGGTCAAAATACTTAGGAAGTTCCACTTAGAGGACTGAGAGATCCAAGCTACAGATTTTGAGTAAGTAGAAACTGGATGCTTTGTCTTTTAACACTCATCACATATTAGAAAACAAGTGGCATCTAGCAAATGTTACTGAAAGGACAAGAGCAGGGGGATTTAAGTTCTTTAAGATTCAGTCACATAGACAAAACCTAAATTGATAATGGTACCATCATAATCAGGAATTTACTTGGATAACCACTTCCAACATGACATTACAATTATAGAAATCAGACAAACTAAAAATCTTAGCTTTCTAATAAGGATCTACCAGAAAAAGAGCTATATCTTATACCAGCTATCAATACCCTTTACACAGGACTCTATAATCCTACAATTAATCTCTAGGTCACAAAGAGAACTCATACAACAAAACAAAAAGAAAAATATTGTGCTTGAGAGAAACCACAATCCATGGAGCTATTCTCTCATAGTAATCCATTGATAGAAAGGGCAAACAGGGAATAAAAAACTACCAGAATGAATCCATAAATCCATTAATGGCTTCATTGGAAGACTTGAAGATACTCCTGAACAGATGTTTTATTTATTTCTTTGCTTACTTGTTTGTTCCTTATTTGTTTAATTATTATTTATGCGGCTTTATTTATTTATTTGGATAGGAGCTTACTTTATAGTATGGCTAGCTTACCTATTAAAAGATCATGTGCCTCTGCCTCATGGGTAATTTGGTTTTAAATTAAAAACAATTTTATTTTACATACTAATCCCAGTTCCCTCTCCCTTCTGTCATCCCATTCCCCCCACTATCCCCCATCCCATTCTCCCATGGGGGAATCATCAAAGTCTGTCACATGATTTGGGGAAGGGACTAGGTCCTCCCTCCTGGGTACTTTGATTAATGACATACTTCATCATTCACAGATAGCTGGGTGATTTTGATAGAGAAATGTAAACATGTAAAAATCCTAATAGACTTAGGAAATTCAATCCTTTTATGCACACACATTAAAGAACTGGGAACTTTCTAGGAAGGCTCCAGTTCACATGATAATAATATGCAAAGAATTTGAAAATAGGACAATAGCTATTATTTAAACTGAAATGTAAGAATAACCTAATAGAAAACAACAGAAATGGCCTGCTTGGCAATGGGATACTCTGGATATAATTCCCAGTACCCATACCTAATAAATATATGAAGTTTTAATTTCCTTGTTTAGAGAAGATACAAGAGTTAAATTGGATGCCAGGCATTGGCGGTACATGCCTTTAATCCCAGCACTTGTGAGCAGAGGCAAGGTGAATCTCTGTGAGTTTGAGACCAGCCTAGTTCTAGGACAGGCTCCAAAGCCACAAAGAAATCCTGTCTCAAAAAACCAAGAAGAAAAAATTTTAAAAAAAGAAATTGGAATCATGTAAGAGGTGATAATAATAAAGTCTACATCAATGACTACCTTAATATTAGTGCATGATAGTTCTAAGTGTTACAAAATTACATGACTATCAGTTGGGCTACACTGACAAAAAACTGAACAGTTCTCTGCTCTACATCATTATATATATATTTAGGGAAAGACCTGTGTGAACTGATGAGAAGTATTTTATATCTAATAAATTTATCCTATCACAGATTTATCCCTTAATATTAGGAGGGATTTGCTGGATGCAGTTATATGATATAATTTTTCTTGTATCTGTAATCTGTTAAAGTCAAGAGACAGTTTAGAGTTTTGTGCTAATTCCAACAATTACAAGCATATATGCCATATTCGAAAACAAGGATTTAAAAATCATTGTCTCTGTGTTATACATATATATATATATATAAATTGTGTATATGTATATAAATATGTGTATGTACATATATATGTAGTGTTTATATATATAATCAGAATATATATATACATATATTATATATATTCTGTCTTGTATGTCTGTATGTCATATATATATATATATATATATATATATATATTCTCCAGAATAAAGCAAAATTGTAATTAATGTTTATCGTAATTTGAATGTAATTGTTCCCCAGAATCTCATATGGAGTGGCACTATTAGGAGATATGGTTTTGTTGGAGTAGGTATTACTTTGTTGGAGTAAGTATGTCTCTGTAGGGGCATACTTCAGGATTCCTATGTGCTGGATACTGCCCAGTGTCTCAGTAAATTTCCTGTTGCCTGCAAGATATAGGACTCTTAGTTCCAGCACCACATCTGCCATCATGTATCCATGCTCCCTACCATGATGATGATGGACTGAACCTCTGAAATTGTAAGTGACTCACCCAAAATAAATATTTTATTTATAATAGTTGCTGTGGTCATGGTATCTCTTCATATCAATAGGAAACCTAATTAAAACAGTGTTCTAATCTCAAATTATTATCAGCTATCTAGTTCAATGTATAGTTTTATCCATTTCACTTAGCAAAAGATATTGAGTGTCCTTACTTTGCATACTTGAATATTTATATATCTTTTCTGTTTTTTTTTCCTTAGTCTTTATCTAGATACTATATTCCAACTATTTTGCCATGTAATTGGTCTTTCTATAGAAGTCATACTAATTTTGTTAACTTTAGAAAGTTCAAATGCAATTGTTTGCTTGTATAATAGTGATTTGAAAACACTGATGTGGACTGAAATGCAACTTCACTTTCTGAGAAATTTCAAAAAACCTGATAGTGTGTTGTCTTTTCTTTAAGTTAAATTTCCAAACATATATGACATGAGTGTTATGATTTGAAAGAAAATGGACCCCAAAGAGTGTGACATTATTAGGAGGTGTGTCTTGTCTGAGGAAGTTGTCACTGTGGGGGTGGGAATTTAGGTCTCTTTTCTCAAGCTCCATTCAGTGTGACAGTCAATTGACTTCCTATTACTTATGAGGACTCTCACTTCCAGCAAAACATCTGCCTGTATGCTCCCATTTCTCCCCATCCTGATGATAATAAACTGTAAGCAAGCCACCTCAATTTAATATTTTTATTTATAAAAGTTGCCATGGTTATGGTGTTTCTTTAGAACAATAAAAAACCCCAAGACAATGGGGATCAAAATGCTTGCTCAATTGATCATATACATGAGACACATAAGAACAAATAAAAGTGATGATTGGAAAACAATTTATGAATTATAATAAACATGTTTAATTACAAAGAAAAATGTGAAAACCTGTGACATTGAACACATCATCTATCATCCTCACATAGAGGAGGCCTACACAGGAAGATCAATTTCAACATCAGACTTGGCTATAGAATGAATCCCAGTCAATAAAAGATATACAGACAGATAAATAAACAGAAAGATAAGTGATAGGTAGACTCTATGTGTTATACTTCACAAATTTTGTACATAGTTCTGAGACCATAAAAATCTGTCAGAATTATGACTATGAATCAGTTAAAAAGAAAAGATTTCAAGAGTAAGTATATATATATATATATATATATATATATATATATATATATTCTAATCAATCTGAAGGTGAATCAGGGAGTATATAGATATAGAGTATTTGGGTGGAGAAAGGTAAGAAAAAATGTAACTACATTTAACTCTCAAAAATAACAAAAATATGCGATAATGAATAATCAATAACTATTTTCCTACATTATCTAACTATCCCTTGATCTTAATCATGAGCACTGATGCTACTCACTTCACAGTCAGCACACAGTTCAGAGCTTCAAATAGAGGCAGTGTTCAGTGAGCATGCAAATGAATTAATCAATACAGTCATAACAATCACCGTGGTTTAGATCATACTCAATTACTTGGAAAAATATTAGTAATAAATAATATTTTTAAAACATGTAGTTAGCAAGTCAACTTGATTTTCATTTCTGATGAAGTAAGAAACCATTAAGATTTTTTTTAAGTTAGACTTTCCATAAATTCTTATACAACAGTTTTTGAAGATATCTCTGTCATTATATGCATTATCATGTATGTTATACTACATTGTATTATTTTTAAAACCAGATAATATGTAAAAACATTTTTTCATTAAATTGTGTGTCAATATTTTCATTCAGAGATTATAGAAATTACATTCCAGTCATGGCTCATATACCTACTTTGCTAGATTAAATCAGTTCAACCAGTAATATAAAGTATGATTTTCTAAGCTAGTAAAGAATTATGTTAGAAAGCAATAGATTGGAGGATCAGAGATAAAGAAATTGCTTCCTTATTACACAGAAAATAAATAGTGTGAACCTCATGCTGATATCTTTACCCTTTTTTCCTAGGACAATACCAAGTAGTCTAGCTGAATAGACAGGAACTCACACTTTTTCCTTTCTTAGATAATTCACTGTACAGACAGCTTCATAACTTGTGTCCAGAATGAAAACTCCAAGTATCTCTGATGAAGAGTTATGGTAATGCTCTCCCAAAGCATTCTTTTCATATTAGTTGCTATGCAGGAGTTTCCTCTGGGAATGAAACATACCAACTTGCAGAAAATCTCCTTAAAACAGAAGATACCAACTCAGAATAGTCAGGAAGTCCCTGAAACTGAGGACATTTACTAAGCACCTCTCTTCCAAGAGTAAGAAATAAAACTGAGAGTGTCCCTCAGACAAGACTAGACAAATGCAAAGAAGATTCTGAGGCCAGATAGCTGCCTGGAAGAAGACAGCATCCAAGCTGCCTCCAAGAGGTTTAAATAAACTGAGTCACTTGGAAAGAACACTTGTCCACATGTTGATCTCACTGTGTACTGTGCAGTGTGCTCCAGATATCCAACATTTGTAAACTGTCACCCATGTTGTGCTGAGTTTTGCCAATAAAGTTGGCTCTAAGCCATTCCTTCCCTCATAAGTAACCTTTAATCTGTATTCTTAAGATTAAACCCAATAAAACTCAATCATTCACCAATTTGAACTTCAGTAGCACCTGCATTTTGGTCTTCTGATACACTAGCTTAACTGCACAATTTAAATGCTAGAATGAACAGTGTACTTCTATCAGAAAAATATATGTGTATGCAACAGAAGATTTCAATTTCAGTAAGGAATAAATGAGCTTTATCTATACTATGCTGGTGAAATACATACTGGCTTGTTGAAACTTCTTGCAGGTAAAAAACAAATAAGATGAGATTTTATGGAAATGAATTTGATTTGGGGAGATACCTCAGCAATTAAAATGCCAGCCATGCAAGCAAGAGGAACATAATTCTGTCTCCAGAAATCAAACAATATCCTGCTAGGATTCGGTATATCTGTGATTCCAGCCTTGATAGTCAGAAATGGGAGCAAACCTGCTGGTGATACTAACTGTATTGTCCATATCTAGATGGATTAAGAGAGTTTCCTTTGATCATTATTGTGGAAGACCAATCAGGTATGATTTATAAAATCAACTTCAGGTCTCTACACACCTGTATACACCCATGTTCCCTTCCACACACATGTATATCCACAAACATAAGACAAAGAATAAAAGCACATATGTGTGCTTCATGCATCAACATTTGAAAATAAACATAAACATAATGAACACTGTCTTACTTTCTTTCAGACTCATTCATACAATTAATATTAGACAACTGTAAAATATACTTCTGCATAATATTCTGTAATCACGAAACTAGTACAGAAATTTATACTGGGGTAAATAAGATGTCTTCGTTATAGTGGGTAGTACGAAAAATGTCAAAAATACAGTGTATGCATTTGATCCCAGCCTTGCTGAAATTCTACAAGCTTATTTTACCCAATTACAATTCAATGTTATTTAAATCTGGGCACCCACAGGGAGTACTATAACTGAAGTGAATAAACACCACCCAGATTTCCATAACGTGGAAGTCAGAACCACTCCCAAAAAGAAAGTGCGGGGAGCACCTCAATGCAGAGATAGTGTCTTACACTAAGGAAAGAAACCCGTCAAAGAAAGACAAGCAGAAATGGAAACTCAGTTGTTGATGGGAATTTCTTCCAGGAATGGTAAGACAACCTGCTAGTCTACTGACAAATAAGTTTTACACACTTAAATACATTTCTTCTAACATGTGTTTCATTCATATTTTAGTTCTGCAAGGAATATTTCTATATCATGTCTTATCACTGGTAAATTCAAGTAGTTGAGCTGCATTTGAGTTAGGAAGATTGTTCAGAACACCACTTTAAGGACACGCATGACATTATGAAATTTCAGGCTTTGGACTTAAAAAATGATTAAGTTGTGGAAAAAATTATACTGAAACTGGCAATAAAATTGAAGCAAGAATTATGAGATGAAGACACGTAATGTCAATAAGTTTACCTGAAGTTTCAACTATAAACCAGGGGCATTAATTCAAAATACTGAATGATTTAGTGACAAAAAAAAACCTACAAATGGGGCTCTATATCATTCCCAATGTAATATAGATGAATTATTGCATATATGTAGTCACAAATTATCTTTATATTATGCTTTATAATAGAAAAATGGCATTCAAAGAACTTGACCAATACAGTCTGATTTGTTTTTCTCTACATGATTCTCTGGTCTTGTCCTTGTGCTTCTTCTGCCTCAGTCTTGTAAGTGCTGGGATTGCATGCATTAACGTCCATGACTAGCTACTAAATTGTTTTTAATCAAGTCTGACTGGTATTTCTACTGGAACAAGAAATGAAGCTACAAAATGTCTTGGCTAGTACAGCTGACATATTAAAGCTCACTAGGGAGGTACATGCTGTACTTTCTACAACACTTACCATGATGGTCTAATCCTATTATTATAAATATTCAGGAGAGCATGACACTACTGATAAAAAAGGTAGGACACATGATTTTAAGTTAAAGTATAACAATATTTAAGAAAAATATATAAAAGCCTGTATTTACACTGAATGTATTTCTTTGAATACATATAGCTATCTATAGGATAATTAAAATTGACAATGGGATTCAATAAATAACTTTTAAAACTGGATGGTACTTGTATACTTATACTTTACACTGCTATATATACACACTATTATTCTACCTTGATTACACACAATAATAAATACAAGCAAAGCTACAATTTGTGTAATTTTTGTTCAAGAAACCATCATAATATGGATAATTCCTTTATAGATAAAGTGTATGTAAGGTTTAATTATTCTTTCTTTTTAATGTTCTCTTTGATCTGATTTAAATTCACTACAGCTATTGTTTTGTTGCTTTTAGTATACTCTGTTCAATGCCTGTTCCAGAATACCAATGGATACTGTTTTACATGTAGATTACTTCCTCTCACTGGGCTAGTTGTGATGTCTAGAGATGACAAAGCTGTGCACTATTAAAAACTTTCTAAGGTGATTTGACTACATATTGGTATTTGAGAACAATTCTATGAACCTTTCATCTTTGTCAAAGAGAATATGTAAAAACTCTCCAATTTTCAAAATAGAAATATATATTTTTCTTCACCAAAGTGATTCACATTTTCTTCCTCTTAATTTTTTAAAGATGTCCTATTTTTCTCCAGGATCTTTACCAGCTCTATAACTTATCCTCTTCTGTCTACACAAATAGTCAGTTTTCCCACTATGACAAAACTAAGCTGCACCTGAGTCCTGTTATCTAGCTATATTGCCCTGAGTCTCAATGCCAACATTTCATATATCTGTTGTAAATAGCTGACTTGAGATAATACTTTGTCCTGGCACTGTTTTATCATCCATGCTGATGGTTTTCATGTTTGTATATTTAAACCTAAACATGCTATTTTTAAGCTAAAGCTTGTTTGCCTATTTAATCTATGAAGAAGAAAAATAAAAATCAATCAGAACATTCAAAAGTGTTTGAGTCATCTGCACATTGCTGCAAAGAGTACTTAAAACGTTCTTCTATGTTGATGTTTTCACCTAGGAATGATCACTTCTTTATCTTAGGAATCAATCCAATATGGTTACTCGTTGTAAACAACTGAATGTATTAGCTCATTCAGAGTTTATGCCAGTGTTGCATTATCCTGTACAAACATAAACATCATGGAGATGGTTAAAGCAGATAGGGGAAAATATAAATAGACACAATTTAAAAGAACCGAACCCACCCATTTCTGCCCTGGCATTGCTTTAGATTGACACAGCATTTATCTTGGAATATTTAAAACATTGATTCTTAAATCTCATTTCTAGGAATTCTTTAGTATGTTGTTGTCACACCTATCTAAGTATATTCTCCAACTGGAAGCCATGCCTGTCTCATCTTTATGTTTTCCTTTGTGGATTACACTGTATGAATGAGACAACAGAGATTTCCACTCCTGCAGAAAGAACAAACCAGGAGAATTTAGGATTTGAGACTAACTTGAGTTAATCAGATTATCTGCACTTGTAATAAAACTGCTCACTGCTGAAAGGAAGCACATAAACCCTAACAGTGTTCTGCATTACTATTATTCTTATAATCTAGTGTTTATGTAAATATGAACACATTTCTAAGAAAGAACATAAATTGAGACTATTTTAAAAGCTTTTTATAATTATCTAATATCCAAATAAAATCCATTAAATACACAAGGAAGAAAATGTGACCAAACTCAGGAGAAAAGCGCAAAGCCAAAATCAACATCAGGAAAAATAGAACATTATATGGCATACATATTTTAGTAAGTAAAGTTGGATATCAGAAAAAGTACAGACATAAAGGTAACACATAATACAATTAAATTATGCATGAATTATAAGCATCTCAGAGATACTTAGAATAATGCTGTTCATAGCTTAAGGAATTGTTTACTTAAAGGCAAATAGAAATCATAAATCAAATAAATTATTTTTGCAAAGATAAAATTCAAAAGGAAATAAAGAGACACATATATGGTCCCCTGGAGAAAGGGAAAGGGACAAGATCTCCCAAGCAAATTGGGAGCATAGGGAGAGGGATTAGGAGGAAGAGGAGGGGAGAGGTAAGTATGAGGTAGCAGGAAGATTGAGTCAGGGAAAGGACAGAGGAGAGCAAAAAAAGAGATAACATAATAGAATTAACCATTTTAGGTTTAACAAGAAACGGGCCACTAGGAAATGTCTAGAGATCTACAAAGATGACCCAACTAACAATCTAACCAATAGTGGTGAGGCTACCTTAAATGCCCTTCCCTGATAATAAGATTGATGACTGCCTTATATGTCACGCTAGAACATTCATCTAGTAGCTGATAGAAACAGAAGCAGACACCGACAGCTAAACACTGAGCTAAACTCCTGGAATCCAATTACATAGAGGGAGGAGTAAGCAATAAGCAAAGGGGTCAAGACCATGCTGGAGAAACCCACAGAAACTGCCGACTTGAATAAGGGGGGAGCTCATGGACCCCAGACTGATAGCTTGGAAACCAGCAGAGGACTGACCCAGATTCCCTCAATGTGGGTGTTATTTAGGAGGACTGGGCAGTTTATAGGGTTTCTTGTAATTGATCAGTATTTATCCCAAGATTACAAATGTACTTTGATATCCCATGCCACTAAAAGGGATAATTCCTGAGCCTAGACACATGGAGGAAGGGTCTGGGCCATGCTCCAAATGATATGACAGACTTTGAAGACTCCCCTTGGAAAGCATCACACTCCCTGGGGAGCATAAAGTGAATGGGATGGAGGTTGATGGGGGGAGCAGGGAGGACAGGAGGGTTTGGAAACTATGATTGACATGTAAAACAAGTTTGTGTCAAATTTATTTTAAAAAATTATCAAAAAAAAAAAAAGGTTACTCCTTAATTATTTTGGCTAAACCACACATGTAACATCATGCAATGCACTGTTGACTAAGGAGATAACAGTTAAAATAAATTGAATATGATCCTAGAATCACTTCATTTTGCTATTCTTTGTTGTCATTGTCCTCAGGAAAAAAACAGTCTGCTTGTAGTTGGTCTACCACTGATTGGTTGTTCTTAGGAGTGGTCTTTAACATTTGGTAGTGAACCTGGGTCATCATCTCCATTATTGTCAAACATGCTTTTTATAGCTATAGGTTGTTTGGTACTTTCTATATTCATCTCAAATATAGGTCTGCAACATAGTTGAAAGTGTAGTGTTTGGACTCTAGGCTCTAGGCCAAAGATAATGGACATAGGACAGGATCCACACAAGGAGTAAAGAATGACAGAGAACAAGGTATCTCAAGGTATGTTGTAATGGCTACAGATATAGTTCAGTAGCAGTGCTCACCTAACAATAGTGATACCCTATGTTCAATACCCAGACTACAGAAAAACTTATTTATATAGTAAATGAGGAAATGAAGTTATAGTTGTGGATTTATAGAAATAGATGTGTTATTTCATAAAAGCACATTAAGATATTTAAATCTTCATTATAAATATTTTGTATGATATTAAACTAATATTTAAAATGTTCTACTTCAAAACAAAACAAAACAAAAAACACAAAATACGTTGTAGTTGAGAAAATAAAGCATTGTGTGCTCTTTTGCAATAAGAGAGGCCTTAGAAAGAAATGGTCTCTAGTGTGCAGCCCAGGTGAAAGGGAAGCTGGTGGTGCTGGGTATGGCCATCTTTCCTGACTGGGGGTTTAGGGAGAGCTCTCCTGCTGAAGTATCCTATCAGGTCCAGGACTAGCCCTCCCAGTGCCAGTGAGGGACTTGGCCAGCTCAGCATAGCACTTGGATTTCAACTGCATGGTTCTTCTGACCCCTTGGGAGCCAGCCTGAGGGCCTGAGTGCAGCAGAACTATGCAGTGGCATTGGTGAGGGGAAGATGCCCCACCCCTCAAAAACCCCATGATACCCTAGGTGGGCTAGAGAGCTGAACCTGATAGTGGAGAACTATGCCTGTCCCCATCACTGTTCTCAGCACGGGGGAAAGAAAACTCTGTATCCTGTCTGGGCTGAACACTAGAGCCAACCCTGTTGACCCTGATGCAGGCAAGCCTACCCTACCAGCAGGAGTATAAAAAAGCTGACCCGGTGCTCCCTCCAACCCCCACCCTGTCTGCTGTGTGGTAGTTTGGGTAAAGGAAATATGCCCTCCTCTTGCTAACTGTGGCATGTGAGAGTGCTGTTCCCAGATCACCAGAGTGGTAGAACTAGCCCTTCCACTCACCAGCTGCAGCACACAGGAGAGGGACCCTACAACCCATAAGGGCTTATGCTAGTGCTAACCCTGTTGTCAGGGGGCACAGGTGAATCAGCGCTGAGGGTATAAGAACAGGAGAGCTGACCATGACCCCCTCCCTCTTGGAAGCTCACATACAGTAATTGGAGAGAGGGCTCTGAACCTAGCTTAAGCAAAAAGTGGAGATAACCCAGGTGATGTCTGTGTGAGGGATCTGGACCAAAGGACCGGAGAGTACAAAGAAGAACAGGTTTCTTGGATGGATAGGCCTATTCTGTGATAAAGAGCTTGAGGGTTGAGGGTGGGGTGAGGAGGTGTGGGGGTTCTGGGTGGAGGGGTAGGGGTGAATTACAATTGGGGAAACTATCAGGCTAAGTAGTCCACCAAGCCCTGTATTGGGGCTGTGACCAATCTCAACATCTACCCCGTCTATGAACTGTTACAGCATGAGAAAGAGAATACAGATCCAAAACTGCAGGATCTCCAGTAACAGGACAAATGGTGAGAAGTACTAGGGGCAGAGGGGGTAGGGGGCAGGGAGAGGCAGCCTCAGTAGGACTCCATTGTTGATGGTATTACAGAGGATAGAGGGCTTACACCAGACCAATGACTCATGACAAGAAATACTAGCAAATGAAGAAGAAAGCACTAAAGAGTAAAATGTGTGTGTGATCCACAGTTTCTACAAGGGGATGTTGTTTGGGTTGGTTTTTGGCTTTTCTTTTAAATTTTGTTTTGCTTTTTCAGAAGAGTTGCAAGGTTGGAGGACAGATTAGGGGTGGGTTGTGCCAGATTAAGATACATGACATAAAAGTCACAATCAATAAAAGTCACTAGTTTGTGTGTGTGTCTGTGTGCTTAAATGTGTCCTATTGCAAGACTCCAACATGAATGGTGACATTTAATCCATGTGTTCATGTGTTTGCCTTAGTTCATAATTTTATTTTTTAGTCTTTCGGTTTTAAGGTATTTTGAGATAGGCTCTTATTTTGTATCTCAGGCTAGCCTCAAACTGGTAGTTCTCCTGCCTTTACTTCAAGAGTGATAGGATTGTTGGCTTAAACCCCTGCAAACAGCCTTGGTAAATATTTATTTCACCTTTATATATTAATTTTCTGAGCAGTTGAAATAGTTATGTGAACAAATTTGTATTCGCAAAACTTTGTTTGCAAATCTTATGCATCTGTGAAGCAGGTGTAACAGTGAACACTGTGAGCTGTTCTGCAGGGACTACTTGGCCATCATTAGCAGCAGCTGTATTTGGACTTGCCTTAGGAAATACTGGATACAGTTATGACTTCCTTCAGCTGGCCACCAGTATATAACAGTCTCTACTGATGAGAAACCAGAATAGCTCACCTTAGAATAGAAACCCAGAGAAACAATAGTCTTCCAATTTCCCCGCAGGAGAACCTACAACTATTGATTTCTTAATAGATGTGGAAGAAAATGACCTTATAAATACCTGCCCTTATACCTACAGATAGGTCATCTCTCAGACTTCATCAGAGAAGTTTCTTGTGCAGGGACAGTGGTTAATGCTGAGACTCCCAAGTGATCAAAGTGTAGAGATGTGAGTATGAAGTGCTCAGCCCTGAACTGGACATCTGTAACATCCACTCTCGCACCCTGCCTTGGAAACAATTAAGGAAAAGTGTCCACAATAAATGAAAGAGCCCCAGTTTGTGGAGAAGTACAAAACGGTGATTTCTGTGGACAAGACACAAAAATTGCATCATGAACTCATTGTGTCTATGATTACATAAAAAATACATTCCCATCATTGGGCCTATCAGCATTTCCTCATGTAAGGGCAAGAGGTTAATCAAGCTCTGGTCCTTCCTTAGAGACTAGTTAAAGGCAGCTGGGGAAGGGATGTCACCTTCTTCAACAGTGTAACCGCTGATATACTGCCAAAGATCAAGTATATAACTCCCACCCTTGCTTGTTTAGGCAATCCAATTTGAATATATTTGTTTATATTAAAAAAGGCATAGAATTAGGAAAGGAGAAGTGAAAGAGAAAGAAGAGTTTTAATATAATTAGGAGGAATGAGGCAAAGAAATAAGAGACATTGGTACATGCTTGAAACTGTCAAAGAAAAGCTAAAAGTAAATTAAAATGAAATATTAAAATGGAAAGTTATATACTTTGATAAGCATATGTTATGATTATATTTAGTCAGTTTCAAATAAACTTTCTCACTTTAGGCATATTTAAAGTTCAAAAAATATAATGTGTATGCTTTTCTTTTTTATTTATTTTTCTTATTTTAACAATGATCCCAGTTCCCTCTCACTCCCTCTCTCATTCTCTCCCATGCCCCTCAACCATCCTCCCATCCCACCCCCCCACTCCCACAGAGACAGCTGACCTGAATAAGGAGGAACTAATGGGTCCTCAGACTGATAGCTGGGAATCCAGCATTAGACAGACTCAGATCCCCTGAAAATGAGTCTCAGTTAGAAGGCCTGGAGAGTCTAAGGGACCTCTGACAGTGGAACCATGATGTATCCCTGATGCAAGAAAGGTCTTTGAGAACACATTCACCATGGATGGAGAATCCCTTAGCCTAGAGGCAGGAGGGAGGGCCTAGTCATTATTCCAAATTACTTGACCTATTTTGTGAATGCTTTTCTTCTAAATTGAGTTATAATATTAAAAATTCATAAAATGCTAAGGTATGTGTTTTTGGTAGCAAACCTGTCCAAAAAAAAAAAAAAAAAGTAAGCTGCTTCATTTCATTTGTTTTTGTAGTTCTGGGTATGAAACTTGTAGTACCTGGCTTGCAAAGCAATTGTGCAATAACTGACTTATGCCTTCAACATAGTACAATAAAAATATATGTTGCTTTTTTATCATTGTTAATGCTGCTATGGTTGTTTAAAATATATTTTTAGATGTACCTCACATTAAATTAAAACTCCAGTTCTTCTGGTGGCACTTCTTGAGTGATGGAATTAAAAGGCTTGGCTACAAAGCCTATCCCAATTTAAATTATTTTTCTGTTAGTCCTTTTCTTCGACCATTTACAATCAAACCTGCATTCGTAGCCTAAGCCAAATATTCTAATTGCTAGTTAAATGCAAGTAATTTTTATAAACTATCATGTTTTTGCACTCATCACTATTAATGCTGCATTGTGTGCGATGAATTTTTTTTTACTATTAAAATTATGGTATTATGCAATAATACAATTGATAATTATATTGCAAATCAACTAAAATATATTAGAGTTTGTATATATAAATTATATAATTTCACATCTGATATGTAAATATTATGGAGGAATGTGATTTATGGTTTATGTTTGCATTATTGTAAAGATGTAGACAATGGAACAGACTCATTATACTATATGTAAATAGGAATTATTTTTTCAAGATTCAAATCTACTATAAAGAGAAGAATAAAGCTAGAATGGAAAAAATTCTCCACAAACAAAGAACACTTTGGAATCAACAAGCCCATCTTATAAATCTAGATGTAGATTCATCTCCTCTATTTTTGACTTTAGTCAGATAAATCTTTTCACCATCATTTCCTTATCCCTTTTGAAAAAAGAAAAACTGACACTACCAAAGCACTTTTCCTGTCAGCACTATATAGAGAACCTCACTATTTTACAAATCCCCTTCTATAGTTTTATTCTATATGCTCTATGTGTAAATGTGTAATCTCAAATTTTGAATTGAATTGCTTTTCTTTTGATAAGCAATAAAAATCATCAAAGTATTTGACTTAACAGTGCAACCCTAACAAATTTGAATGTGTTTTTATGTGAAAATACTTTACGTCATCCGCAAACTAATGGCAATAATAGAAATCACTCAAGGAAACATACAAATAGAAGATCTATTTTAAAAATTAAGTCTAATGACGAATTATCATATAATGTATTATCATAGCAAATTATTTCTCTTTTTGGTGCTTAACCAAAGATAAATGGCAGTCATAATCTTCTTAATGTGGAAAGAGGTGCCAAAAAGAACATCTAAAATCAACTTTATATCATTAAATGTAACATTAAACTCCAATGAAATTTAACTTTAATTTCACAAAGCATATCAAAATGAAATTTCCATTCCTATTTAGTAATTCTCCCCTTTTAACATTATATCAGGTTGGCCTTGCCCTTGATCACACTTTTCACTTACTCATTTCTAATGTCAAGGGTCAGACTGTTAATGAACAGCTAGACAACGAAATCCCTAATCTCCAGAAATAATGAATCTCTTATTGAATATTGTATTCAGCTCAATAATATTTTCATAAATGTTCTATGTAGAAACACTTTTCATAATTAATATAGAGGGCAAGTTAGTAAAGGGCTTGGTATTCATCAGAAGAGCTAAAACAACATGTTTGTGGTTCTGTTTAAAAGAAAGTAGAAATGTTCATCAATAATTAACAGTTAAATCTCAAATACTTTAGCTCTAGTACATCGACAACATTTATGGTCCATCTGGACAATAAAATCCTGTGAATACCATCAGAATTCCAAAAAGCAAATGTTTCTAATTTTATTATTTTGCTTTCTGTTTTTGGTTTGGTTTTCTTTTAAAATCTCTTATGAAGTATTTTGATCAATATCCTTCATCACACACACATAACATTGAATGTTACTGTATCTTTTGAAGCACATTGGTTCCATTTTATACTGTCTATATATTCTTGGGTGTGTGGTCATCTACATGAGTTTGATGGCCCAAAGAGGGGTCACATTACTAAAGAAGCCCAAGTTTCCAGATCCTAGCTGCTACAAATTGCCAATATTTCCTTAGCTAGGCATGTGACTTTTTGGTCAACAACCCCTATGTGCTGTGATTTTGTCTGATATTATTATGTACAGGTGTTGAGCAGGTTGTTACAACTACTTGAGTTCATTTGTGCAACTGCCCCTTGATATTTGAAGGCATTTTCATTAACGCCACTACTTGTGGTTCTTAGCATACTTCAGATCCCATTTCTCCTGTGCCTTGGGAGGAAAGGGAATGCCATATATATCTCACTTAGTACTAGATAGTTCACTGTCTCTGTGCTACTCACCATCTATTAATAATAGTAGCTTCTTTTAAGAGGGGTGAAAGATGCACCAAGCCATATGTATAACAAGAAGTCATTAGAAGTTGGTATACACTATGTCCATTTAGTAGAAAAATAGTTTTATATTTCTCTCAAGGGTCTATGCCATGTCTAGACATGATTTTGTTACAGTGACTTGTGATTCTATTTCTGGCTATGTTGTATAGTAAAGATCATAAAACTAATTTTCTAGTAAAGAATCACAAAACAATAAGATTCTGTAAAATATGTGACAATGACTTCATAGTAATTCACAAACACACGGTAGTGCCATAAATACAGACATATTGATCAATGAAATTTAGTTGAAGGACCAGACATAAAAAATACACTTATAAATATCTAATTTTTAAAGTTAAGGTGCCAGAAATACACACTGTATATGACAGCATCTTCAGAAATTGTGCTGGTCAAACTAGATGTCTGAATGTAGAATGCAGGTGTATCTATATCTATCACCCAACACAAAACTTGGATCCAAATGGATCAAAACAATCAACGTAAAATGAGAAACATTGAAACAGACAGAATAGATTGTAGAGAATAGTCTGAAACCTCTTGGCCCCACAGGCACAAAGGACAACAATTAATAAATAAGACTTCATGAAACAAACAAAAAAAAAACTCCCATATAGCAAAGAACACCATTATTCAGATAAAGTAGGAGCCACAGAATAGGAAAACAATTTTACTGACTTCAATTGTGATAGGTAAAAGTATCCGAAATTTATAAAGAATTCAAGAAATTAGATACAAAAAAAAAAAAAAAAAAAAAAAAAGAAAGAAAGAAAAGAAAAAGAAAGCTAAACCAAAACTTAGGCTAAAGACCTAGATGACTCTTAAAGAGACTATAAATAATTAAATAAATGTTCAACATTCTTAGCCATCCGGGAGATGAAATTAAAAACTGCTTTGAGATTCTACCTTACACCTGTCAGAATGGCTCAGGCTGGTGTTGATGTGGAAATTTCCTACACTGCTGGAGGAAGTGCAAATTTCCCCAGCACCAGCACCTGTGGAAATAAATATGGCAATACACAGAAAGCTGGGAATCAATCTAAATTAAGATCTAGCTTAGGCATAGGTCCAAAGGATGCATCTTCTTACCCCAAGGACACTTGCTCAACCATATCCCATGCTGCTCAGTCATGTCCCATAGCCATAAACTATTGGGAACATCTTAGCTGGACCACCCCAGAAAAAAATGGATATAGAATTATTGTATGTTTGTACAATAGATATTACTCAGCTGTTAATAACATCATGAAAATTTCAGGCAAATGATGAAACTAGAAAAAAATTATCCTGAGTGATGTAGGCAAGAACATGAAAGATAAATATGTATTCACTTATGTGTGTTTATTAGCCATGAAATAAATGATAACCAATCAACAATTCATGCCTAACACCCGGCGGTTAGGCATGGAGGAAGGGATTTGAGAATGCATAGATCTCTCTGGGATGAGGATATAATATAGAATTTACAGTAGATTAGGTGCAAGTAGGGGTTGAAATGGAAGGATCAGGTGAAGAGGGAGAGGGCAAATGCAGTCGAGAGAGAGAATTGAAGTAGAGACATCTGGAAGTGAGGAGAATTTGAGGGATGATGTTGAAACAAAGACAGTGGAAACTTCGTGGAAGGCCGGCCTAATGAGTTCTCCTAATAATAGGGGATATAGAGTATAGCGTGGTAAATAAGAATCTGGGAAATGATAGGCTGATGCTGTAAGTGAAAATTCACCTACACCAGAAACAGATGACTTAGAATTTCTAACCCTCTGCCTCTACTTCAGTGCTAGGATTGCAGGAATGGCACATTCAGAAAATACCTGATGGTTATTAAAGACAAATGTCATTATGTTTAGTAAATCACTAGTTTTAATGGCTTCTTGTATTATATCTCATAATGAAATACTTTGTGTTGATTTTCAGGAGAGTAAAGAGAAATTGAATCAATTTTAGTTAAATTTTTAAATTTAATTTATTTAAATAATTTTTATATTAGTGATAATAATATGGGCTATGTTACAAATAATCACCCTAAAAGACAAAAAAAATGTATGTATATATATATATATATATATATATATATATACATATATATGTGTGTGCGTGTATATATAAAAATGTTATATAAGTCTAATTATAGAAATATTTTAGTATTATATAAAAATAAAACTGAATATAGTCTATATCCATTTATACGATGAGAGAGAGGAAAATTTCTAAAAATAATTTTTTCTCATCGCTTTAAAAATTAAAATCATGTGTCATAGTTCACATATTCTACAATGGGATCCCTACACACAGGTTGATATGTCTGGGTAATTCTATTCATAAATTAAAAACTACAGTAGATACTCTGAAACACTTTTAGATAGGTATAATTCGCTATTATATATGTAATGGCTTAAACTTCTTGCACAAATGGTGATTTTCATCTTTCTATGTGTGTCCACACTAGACTGAATTAGTTGCTGGCCTCAGAACTGTTTCCTTTTCCACAACCTAAGAATCTGTTGAGTTGCCACAATGGTGATTGAATCTGCTTTTTTCCCCCACACATTAGAACTTCAATTGCATATGATACACCTGAAGAAAGCAAATTTGTGACAATCACCTTGAACACATTTTAAGAATGGAAATATCTTTATAGTTATTATGACTAATCATAAAGATTATTTGTACCTACATCTGGCATTGAATGGCAGGAGGAGCTCATGCATTACCTTCGTTCTGTTATTGGACTTCTTACCCTGCCTCAGATTGCCTCAGAAGTGATACATACAGTGGTGAAACCACACATATTTATTGCTTTTGACCTCACAGGAAGAACTATTCATTTTGTCCACTTAGTTGTTGCTACCAATCAGAATGCCATGTAGAACGTTTATCATCGAGTTTTTCTGTTCCCATTAAATGTTTTTGTCAGGAAAGTATGTTGATTTAGTGTTTGCTTTATTGCAAATTATAAGCAAAATAATAATAGTTATTATAATTCTATTCATAAAAATTAAAGAATAATCTTTACTAACATTAATAACTATCAATAATAATAATGCTTATCTCAAGCAAAGATGAGCACATAGCTAAGTAGATTGTTTTTCTTCAAACAGAACATATAAATTTCATCAGATACGTACAATGATGCTCACCAACCTTAACAGTTAGAAAACTGCAACTAGAACCATAAAGAAGGGCCATTGAGATGAATCCTGCATAAAGCCATTTACTTCCCAAACCAGGAAACCTTAGCCCAATCCCTGCTACACATGAAAAAGAAGGAGGGAAACAACAGATTCCCTAAAGTTGTGCTTTGCCCTCCATATGAGCCCCACATTGAATGCATCTACTGATATATCCTATACATATAATAACAACATATGTTGCAACAATAAAAGCTAAACTATGCATATTACTTTCTGCATTAGGGTTACTATTACCCAACATAAGGATGAATAAAAATAGCAAGATTAATCAAAGATGTATATAATGGAAATCCATGGAACTATGCTTGCAAATTACAACAGAGGTATCAAATATTAATGATCATACAGGTTTTCAAAAATTATAAAATAAATTATTTTGTAGACAATATCATTTGTGGAGTACATAAAATATATGCAATCACTATCTAAAATGTATTTATAAGCTCATTTCCGTTTCAATACAGCCAAGATAAAGAAATTAATAAGTAGACTAAAGAGAGAGGACACACCATCTTTTATTCTTGTATTAGCATCATTGGTAACCTGAAGGTTATTGTGTTTAGAGAAAAAGGCAGTCACAAAGAGTAATCTCCACATGATTCCACTTTGTGAAGAAGTTACAAAAGTCAAGATCATAGAAATATATTGTAGAATAATGGTCTCTGTGGACTGTGGGAGGGAAATGAGTTATTACTAGGGGTCTTCTATGGAAGATAAATAAGTTCTAGGCATGTGCTGTAAAATAGTGTGGCTATTGTTAACATGACTTTATTGTGCACTTAAAAATTTAGGAAGATTGATCTCATACTACATCTTTTCACCACAGTGAAAAAGAGAAAAAGGGAAAAAAAAGAAGTACAATGAAGTTTGCAGCCTTCAATACTTCTTTCCTCTCTAATCCACGTGACTTTAAGAATGCCATCCTACAAATAATAAAGTAGAACAGGGAAAATTCTCAAATTTGGAGGAGCTGGAGTTTGCTTAATTTCAGTTAATTTTTCCTTAAGAAAGGCAACACACAATGATGAAAATAAATATGTAATGACCACTCTGGAAGTGTGTAGCTTTTGCACAGTTGAGATACTCAGTACAGTATATGTCAGTATTCTCATTATCAGGCACCTCCCCTCAGGCAGAAGGGACATCATTTGTTGATCAGTTGCAGTCTAAATTCTAACATGCTACATATTTTTTCACAGACTAACTGGCTGCTGAATATGAACATGACGAAATATTTTACACATAAAGGAGTTAGAAGACAATGTTTCAGACCACAAAGATCTGCCACATCTTATGAAGAGTTACAATAGGATTAGAGAAATCAATAACTCAGGCCAATGAGTGTTAATAAAATACTAGCTACTAAATTCAGAAAAGAAAATAACTGAATCCCGATGTAGTTTATGCTGACAGGTGACAATCAGCAGAGGACCAGAAAACAGATATTGAGTTGCTAGAGGTACACATTTGATCTGATTTAAATTCTGAAAAGCTATCCAGGGAATGATAGGTTGTCAAATCTGCATGTCAGCCCATTTTGCCAGTGTTACATTAGTATATCTGTATTATTACTTTTCTCAAACTAAACACAAAGTAGTTTTATACTTTTCTTTTGAAACAGTATAAATACTGATTAAGGTAGTTTAATTTGATAAATGAAATAAACAC
This sequence comes from Phodopus roborovskii, assembly GCF_943737965.1. Lineage (NCBI taxonomy): Eukaryota > Metazoa > Chordata > Mammalia > Rodentia > Cricetidae > Phodopus > Phodopus roborovskii. Next base: position 11,084,947 of record NW_026126540.1, on the reverse strand, counting down.
AGAACCAAAGTGCAGGGGGGAAGTAATTCAAGGGAAGACCCTACACCCATAAGGCAATAGGGAATGGAAAGATGTGAATATTGAGGAAAACACTGTTCAAAACATTAAAATATCAGCAAATGAGTTCTTTTTCAATTTAACACAGAAAATAATGTTTAGTGTTGCTAAGGTTTAAGGCATATGACTAATCATATTTAACTAGTACAGGAAACAAACAAAAAAGTATAAATTAGAATATTACAAGTCCATTTAGAGGATCTTGTTGGGAGGGATAAAGATTTCTTGTTTTCAGTAATTACATATGTTCCCCATTGATTAAGCATTAAAGAATGGCACTATTTGAAGGTTTCGGAAGTGTGGCTTCATTGGAGGGAAGTCTGTCAGTGGGGGTGGGCCTTGGAATTTCAAAAGCCCATGCCAAGCCCAGTTTTTGGCTCTTCCTACTGCCTGCAGTTCTGAATGTAGAACTCTCAACTGCATCCCCAATATCATGCCTGCTTGCATGCTACAATGATCAACCTCATGATGATAACAGACTAAACTTTTGAAACAATAAGCAAGCCCTAATTAAATGGTTTCTTTTATCAGATTTGCCATGGTCATGGTGCTTCTTCATAACAGTAAAAGTATAACTAAGATAATATTTCTTGTTGCCAATGTATTGCAAAGTTAAACTTCATTTAGTCCCATGTGTCTTTTCACAAGCTATTGGCTGTTATGCAACAATGATAACATTGCAGAGATTAATTACCCATAGTTAGAGATACTTCAATGATTCCTTGACATATATGACTTCCAGAGACGCTTAATCAATACAGGTAGAGCTCACTAGATTTAATTTTATTTCTAGTTTTATTTTTATAATTATTTGTTTGTTTTACTTGCCCTGATCTATCTATTCCTTGAGAAAATACTCAGGCTCTATTCAATATTAACACTGTTCATCCTATGAGGGACATATTCTACATTTTCCCAGTAAACACAGATTACTCTAGCCATTCATTTCATCAGAGACAGCCATGCATTGACAGACACGCAGGCACATATTCTTTCTATATTTTGTTCCCTAAGTATGTGGTCATTATTAACAAGTGTATAATACAATATAATTCAAAGAATTTTCTTCTAAAAATTAATACATGAACAAGTTAGAAGTTACAAAAGGTGTAAAGAGATATCACCTAGGTATATACCTAGTTCTATCCCTTATTCTTAGTACCATGGTATGCTGGGAATCAATTCAGAGATAGACTCCAGATACTTTCTATAAATTATACACATACACACACACACACACACACACACACACACACACATGCACACACACACATATACAGAGATACACAAGCACAAATTCACACATATACATACACCAACATGTGAATTAAGGGGATATGTATTATACAAACATATAAGTCTTATAATTTCACATAACTAAATATTGCTGCTACCCTAAAACTAAAATCTATGAATGCTCATGTGCGCGCGCACACACACACACACACACACACACACACACTTCATATAATCATGCATATCTTTTTATAGGTGGCAATTGTAACTTTTTATTCTTGGACTCTTAACATTCACAACTTCATGCCTGCAATTTTTAGCTTACATGAATGTGTTCCTGGAATATGTATTAGTTGTGAATTCACAAGGGAGACAGTTTGCATTTTAAAACTAAGGAGATATTTATAAAAATGTTGTGCTTATGTATTTTATGACAAATATACAGCTTCATAGTCTTTCTATACCAAAACAAATGATTTGTATAATTGCAACTGCTCCTTGGGCACCTACCAATTGGTAGGATGGATATACAACCTTCTAATAATTCACTTCTACTCTGTATCCAGTATTCATTTAGCTCCCCAGACAAACAGAGCCTCAGGTAACTTTGCAAAATGCACACACTGTATAGCATATTTGTTTCACATACTCACATTGATGTCTTCCAAATCTAAATTATTTAGAATAATATTGTTCCTCTTCCATATGATAGGGGGTCGCAGGGCTCCCACGATGGCACAACTCAGAACAGCACTTTGTCCTACAGTGGCTGCAGTGATGCTTACTTTCTGATCTTCAGGCAGACTCAGCTGGATTACCTCTGCAATGATAAAGTGTCAATATGTTGGCGAGTAGATCATTTTCCAACATTAGTTATAAAGTTTATGAATACATGTAATTTTGTGATTTTGGCTTTGAATTTGAAAAACAGGAAAAAAAGCTCCCAATGAAGGGAAGAAAAGAGTAAATTGTTCCAATTAAAGGTCAGAATGACATTTCAATTTAATTGACTGACAAGCATCCTCATGAGGCCATGAACTATTAAACATGAAATGAGTGTCAGAAGGAAAGTTACAATGAGCTTGGAAGATTGCACCTGAAAGAGAAATAAATTATTCAACACCAATTTGATATGTACTGTGTCATCCTCATTGAAATAAAAATGTTGATGCGTATTGTGTGATGGATTCATCTTGTAGGTGAGATCATTTTTGGCCAGCTTCAGAGAACAGTTGCAGAGCTACATAGGCAAAATGCTTCATTAAGCTGGGAAATACAAATTGACTCTAAGAAAATGAGTTTATTTGGGAAGTTGCAAGAGGAAAGGAAAAGGAAAAATATGTCCAAATTTTACTAACCACATAGCAATGAAGTGGTATTATGTTTTCTATCCCTGCTGGGTACTGGTACAGTACAGTCATTTTTTACATCATTGAATTTTTCACTTAAATATTTATTCTATGTAGCACTTGCATGTCTGTCCATGTTTATGCAGAGTCACGAGCACATTGTTGGGAATGGGAATGTGGTTATTATCTTTTCAGTCAATTCTTACAAACTAAGAATTAACGTCCAGCCCCTTCCTTTCTTTGTGCCCTATAGTTCCTGCAATTGTTTAGACTCTTATTTTGATACACTGTGTATGAATATTACATTTTTACCTGCTAAGTATCACAACTGGCTGCTTGGGTTTACAGACTTCACAGGGATTCAGTGAACCACCAATTGTGTCATCTAATTTGAACCAGTGTAGTAACTCCAATTTCACCACAGACACCTTTCAATCAAGTTCAAGGACTAGTTTTTCTTATACCTTTTTTTTTTTTTCTTCATCTGTCTTGAAGAGAAAGGCAATGTATCTTATATGGTATGGCCATTTAACAAATGGCTATTTGTAATTTGTTATAAAATTCAATCTAAATACAAAGTTTTTGCATTATAAGACTGGGGATGACAAGAGAACTATGCCCTCCTTATGTACATGGCAAGTGCTCAAGTTATATGATTTGTGTGAGCTTCAGCACAGCCTCATATTACTCTAACTAGGGACGTCAGAAATAGATTACACTTGTAACCTATTACACAGTCTCTTGTCTCCAAGAAAAGGAATTCTTATTTAGGCTGTTACCATCCATTATCTTAGAAGTGGGAAGGACAATCTTTAAACTAAAAACCCCTATTACAGAACTATTCAAACCACTATCCTGTTTTGTAAATTGCATCAGAAAAAGTAAAATTATAGACAACAATTACCTTGCTGAGACATTTGTAGAGTCAAGTTTAATTTTTCTCAATAGCAATGACTAATACTTTTATTTTCTCATGCTTCCTGAATATTAGGAATATAGAGAATATCTCTAACTGATTTACTTTAAAATACATCCTGTCATATGTGTACATATGTACATAGATACACACACACACACACACACACACACACACACACACACATTTGTACCCATATTGAAAAATTCACATATATAGGTAAATAGACACAACTAACTATTATTATGTTGATTAGGAACAGAAATAGTTAGAAAATTTCAGAGAATTTTATTTATAGTTTAAAAAAACTATAAGCTGAGAACATCATAAACATAATACATATGGATATAATATAAGCTATTAATAGCAATCTATGTGTATTGTTCAAGCATAACATCTGAATCTGGTTTAAAAAACAAAACTAATAGAATTTCTAATATTAATAACATAATATTAATGTTGACTATTTCTATTCTCAGTATAATTGCATAAGGTTACCATAAAACCATCAACTATGTCACCTGGAATTGGTATGCTATTTAAGTAGTTGTGCTCTTTATAGTGGTATATTACATTTTATTTAGATAACACAATCATTTTGTAGTAAATGTTGACTATGGGGTAGCCTTCCAAAATGTTTTATAAAGGGAACTTATAATTAGAAATAAGGATTACTGTTCAGACAATATCAATATATACAGAAATATTCTCTCTGAAACGATATTTTAATTTATCTTAGAAAATATTTAATTACTAACTATACCTATTTTAAGAAAAACTTTAGAATTTTGTATATCCCCCAGTACATTGTAGAAACTTTTATCCATGAAAGCAATCATTTTTTACTGAACATAATGCAACTCAGATCAGCAGGATCTTCTATAGACCAATTGACAGATATTCCATCTAGGAGGCCACCATGCCTATCTTTAGTCATTTTAGTATAATTTAAGTTCTAATATTAAAAGTTAAGCATCTTTATACTTAACTTGCAGTAGGAATGTTTTAGTTATGAATAATGTGCTTATACAAACATGTAAAATGGTATCCTATCATAGTATATATGGATGAAGCTGTCTTTCAGTTCAAACACTTTAAAATTTATCAGGATAAGGAATGAGTCTTCAGTATGAGTGTGTGTGTGTGTGTGTGTGTGTGTGTGTGTGTGTGTATGTGTATGTGTATTTTAGTGCTTAGGATTGTAAGCTTATTAAAAAAATATTTCAAACAAAACATAATTTTTTACATGCTTTGCTTCATTACATATGGAACATAGCAGTTTTTGTTTTATACCATTCTATCCAGAGTGATCTTTTGCTGGCTATATATAGGATACTGCTCATAGCAGTAAGAATAGTCATTTAATTCACTTCCTTATGCCTTTAGCCTAGTAATAGAACATTTTAAAGAAATGACCCTTAAGAGAAAGCATGTTTAAAAAGTTGCCAAGTTGTGTGCGTCTATTATGGTGAACTTCTGAAAAGTTCATGGTTGGACAGCTGAGGAAAGAGGAACACAAATATACAAATATAATTACTCCTGGAGTTACACAGTGGGCCTTCTTAAGAAAAAAACAAAACAAAACAAACAAATAAACAAACAAAAAACATCTAAGTAGAGAGAAACTTAATGTGATTTCTCTAAAATCAGGAACAAGAAAAGGCTGTCCACTCTCTCCATATCTTTTCAATATTGTACTTGAAGTTCTAACTAAAGCAATAAGTCAACAAACAGAGATCAAGGGGATACAAATTGGAATGGAAAAAGTAAAACTTTCACTATTTGCAGATGATATGAGTGTTTATATAAGTGACCCAAAAAACTCTACAGGGAACTCCTACAACTAATGAACACCCTCAGCAAACTAACTAAACTAAAAAAAACTAACTAAAAACTAACTAAAAAAAGAAAAAAGAGAAAAAGAAAAAAATCAGTAGCTCTACTATGTATAGACAATAAAGAGGCTGAGAAAGAAAACAGAAACCTCACCCTTTACAATAGCCACAAACAATATAGAATATCTTGGGGTAACTCTAAACAAACATTTGGGAGACTTGTATGACAAAAACTTAGTGTCTTTAAAGAAAGAAATGAAAGAAGATACCAGAAAATGGAAAGATCTCCCATGGTCTTGGATAGGTAGAATCAACATAGTAAAAAAAATGAAAATTGCCAAAAGAAATACACAGATTCAAAGCAATCCCCATCAAAATATCAGCATATTATTCACAGGCATTGAAAGAACAATATTCAACTTTTTATAGAATAAACAAAAAACCCAGGATATCCAAAACAACCCTGTATAATAGAGAGGTATCACTATCGCTGACTTCAAGCTCTACTATAGAGCTATAGTAATGAAAACAGCTTGGTATTGGGACACAGACAGATAGACCAATGGAATCTAAATAAAAATCCTGATATTAATCCACACACCTATGAACATCTCTTTTTGATGTATATAATGGGGAAAAAACAGTTTCATCAAATAGTGCTGGCATGTAGAAGATTGAAGATAGATCCTTATCTGTAGACAGGAACAAAACTTAATTAAAAATGAATCAAAGAAGTGAACATAAACCCAACCAGACTGAACCTCTTAGAAGACAAAGTGGGAGATACCCTTGAATGAATAGGTACAGGTGACTACTTCCTGAACATATCAACAGTAGCACAAACACTGAGATTGACAGTTAATAAATGGGATCTCCTGAAACTGAGAACTTTGTGTAGGCAAAGGACACAGTCGACAAGACAAAATGGCAGCCCACAGACTGGTAAAAGATCTTCACTGACCCCACATCTGACAATGGGCTGATCTCTATAATAGACAAAGAACACAAGAAGCTAGTCACAGAAACACCAAGTGATCCATTTACAAAGTTCAGTACAGAACTGAATAGAGAATTCTCAATAGAAGAATCCAAAATGGCTAAAAGACAAAAAAGAAAGTGCTCAACATCCTTAGACATCAGGGAAATGCAAATCAAAACATTTCTGAGATACCATCTTACTCCTCTCAGAATGGCTAAAATTAGAAACACCAATGACAACTTATTCTGGAGAGGATGTGGAGAAAAGGGAACACTGCTCCACTGCTGGTATTAGTGCAAACTGTACAGCCATTTTGGAGATCATTATGGCAGTATTTAAGGAAAATGGGAATCAGTCTATCACAGGACCAGGCAATTCCAACCTTAGGCATAGACCTAAATGATCCAGATCCATGCAACAAAGACATGTTCTCAACTATGTTCGTAGCAGAATTATTTGTAATAGCAAGAACCTGGAAGCAACTTAGATGCCCCTCAACTGAAGAATGGATAAAGAAAATATGGTACATTTACATAATGGAATACTTCTCGAGGGGGGCAATAAAATATTGAAATTTGTAGGCAAGTGGACATAACTTGAAGAAATCTTTCAGAGTGAGGTAACCCAGTCAAAAAAGAGGAACCCATATATGGATTTAGACACAGAGCAAATGATCACCAGCCTACAATTCATGCTGCCAGTGCAACTAGGATACAAGGATGTACCTAAGAGTTTCATACAAGGTTCCTCACAGAAAGGGAAAGGAACAACATCTCTTGAGCATATTGGGAACACGGATGGGGGCAGTGAATGGAGAGGGAATTAGAAGAAAGTGAAGGGGAGGACATGTGGGATTAGGAAGATTGAGTTGGGGAATGAAGAGAGGAAGGAAGAAAAGAGATACCATAATTGAGAGAGCCATTATAGGCTTGAAGAGAAAACTGACTCCAGAGAAATGTCAAGAGACCTATAAGGATGACTCCAACTAACATTCTGAGCAACAGTAGAGAGGCTATCTTAAATGCCCTTCCCTGATAATGAGGTTGATAACTAACTTATATGGCATCCTAGAAATTTCATCTAGTAGCAGTTGGAAACAGAAGCAGACACCAATTTCTTATCAGTGAATTAAACTTCTGGAATCCAATTGCAGAGAGAAAAGAGAGGAGTTATAAGCAAAGGGGACAAGAAAGGCTACAGAAACCCACAGAGACAGCTGACCTGAACATAGAGGAGCTCTTGAATGACCAGACTAATAGCTGGGAAACCAGCATTGGACCAACTCAAAACCCCTGAACATGTGTCTCAAATACAAGGCCTAGGCTATCTATAGGACATCTGCCAGTGGAACCAGGATGTATTCCTGGTGCACAAAAGGACCTGTGGAATACATTCCCCATGAAGGGATACTCCCTTAACCTAGAGACAGGAGGGAGGGCCTAGACCCTACTCTAAATGACGGATTTTGATGATCCCTCCTGGAAGGCCTTCCTGTGGAGTGGGTAACAAATGAGATGGGGGGGGGTCTGGGGCATGGGAAGATAGGAATGTGAGAGAACTGGGATCAATATGTAAAATAAGTAATAATAATAAGTCAAGCTAGACATAGTGACCTGTGCTTCTAACTCCAGAGCAAAGGAAGAAGACTAGAGGGTTTTTACTACAGGCTAATCAACCAGCTTCATAGTTCAATGAGATGAAATAAGATGACTATCTCATGAGATGCTTGTCCTTTGTGCATATTACATGCACACTTGCATCCATAGTCCAAAGAGATGGAAATAAGGTGAATCACTCAAGAGGTCCTTGTCATCTGTGCATATTATGTGTACTCATGCATGCCAGTGGGTGCACGCATGCACGCACGCACACACACACACACACACACACACACACACACACACATTTTCTCATCTTTCCTTTTTTATTAAAAAGAGTGTATTTCTTTTTTTTTCCAACGTTGTCCTCCTATTTTTCTGTCTTTCTCTCTTTCTTTCTTTTTTATTTTGATTCCATCTCCCTCTCCCTCCTTCCCTCCCTCCCTACCTCTTACCCTCTTTGTCCCCTCACAAGCACCCTGGCCACCAAAGTGGGGGGGGCAGTGAATTTAGAGAGAAGTAGGAGAAAGAGAAAGGCAGAAGGGGAAAGCATGAGACACTAGGAAGATTGAGTCAGGGTAGGAATAGAAGATGAGAGAGAGAGAGAGAGACAGACAGAGAGAGAGAGAGAGAGAAAGAGAGGGAAGGAGAGAGAGAGAGAACATAAAAGAGGGAGCCATTATTGGTTTGAAGAGAAAACTGAACCTAAAGAAAGGTCTAGAAACTACAAGACTGCCGCCAACTAACAATATGAGCAACCGTGGAAAGGCTACCATGATACTGAGGCCCTTCCCTGATACTGAGATCAACAACTAACTTATCCACCATCATGGAGCCCTATTCTAGTACCTGTTGGAAACAGAAGCAAGCACCCATACCTAAACACTGAATCGAACTAGAATCCAGATTAAAAGGAAGAGGACAAGACCAGGTTGCAAAAACACATAGAGACATCTGAACTGAATAAGGATGAGCTAACGGGCCCCCAGACTGATAGATGCGAATCCAGCATGGGACTGAAAGGAGTGTGTTTCTTAAACAATACAATGTGATTCCATTTTCCGTTCCCTCTATTTCTTCCAGTTTCTTTCTACCTCCCTACCTCCCCAACTCCCCTCCTGTCTGGATATAATCTCTTTATGTCTCTATTTAGACAAAAACAAATAAAACGTCAGATTGATGTTGTTAAAGACTTTGCAACTAAAGGAAAAGCACACCAAGTAAACTCACAAGAATTAGAGACCCACTTGTACACACATTCACAAGTTACATAAAAATACTAAATTGAAAGATGTATATATCTAGGGCCTATCCCAACCCTAGAAAGCTGGCCATGTACTGGAAAATTTGGGAGAGGACCTTCAATGAACTGGCTCCAGGGTGGGTCACAGTCGGCCTTTGGTTCCCTGGGGCACTGAGGGCAGGAGGCCTGTCAGGGGCAGGCATGGGGCGGGCAACCTCTCTGAGGATATATATATATATATATATATATATATATATATATATATATATATATATATATATATATATGTATGTATGTATCCTGGCAATGTAGAACTTGTTCTTGATGCTTCAGTCTCTGATCAATATATTTTCAAAATATAATATAGAGTACCTAACTTTCTCCAGGATCAAATTTCAAAAGGCAAATCTGGTCTAATGCTATTTATATGTGGAATATCTGTGAACTATTCATTCTAATAGAAACTCCATGATACATAAAACAAAGAATGTATGTAAAATATGTGAGAGTAGAAAGAAAACAAAGGCTTAGGATTCATGGTGTAACCAAAAAAAGAAAAATGATAGTAAGTTTTTCTTATTTACTTATTTGCTATTAAATCATGATAACTGGGCATCTTTACCAAGACTGTGTTACATTAAGTATGTGTCTATTTTCCAGTAGCTAAGTAGAGATAGTAGAGATTTTACTGCACTTTACTGGCACAGTAGTCTCATAATGTTAATGCACTGTATATGCACGTAATTTCTATTACAGTGAAGCATAAAATAAATTAAATCATTGACATACCTAATAAAATATACTTCTCCCTCCTTTATGCTAGCAAAAGATCTAATTAAAATAAATACTAATAACCTAAGTAAGAAAAATACAAAAATGATAATTAAGTGTCCTAGATGGAATTAATAAATTATTCCCATGAGAACTCAATATCCTGATTTTAAATAATGATGAAATTTAAATATTTTTGTCAAAGAATGGAATAATAAAGTAAATGTTAGTCTGGCTTAGATAGGCCAAGATATACACTAATTAACTAAAGTAAAAATCATAATATTATAGATCAAATGCTTCTAAAATGCTGTGTGTATGTGTGCGCGTGTGTGTACATGTGTGTGTGTGTGTGCGTGTGTGTGTGTGTGCTGTCTTATAAAACAAAAAATAATGAAGCAAAAAAGTAAGTAGAAACAAAATTTTCCTTGGCTAAATAGAATGGATCATGTAGCTTCATAAATCCACATCAATGGAATAAACTATGGCAAATGAAAAAGTATGTGTATGTAAGGAGTTTGTGCCTACAGAGGCTAGAGAAGTGTACGTGATTTCCTGGGGCTGAAGTTACAGGCCATTAGGATCCACTTGATGCTCAGAACTGGACTTCAGTCATCTGCAAGAACAAAAGGGTGATTTTAACCTTAGAGCCACTGGCCCTGTACAAAGACAATTTTGTCTTACAGATCTTCCTACCCTGTGTTCCAGGAGGGAGTATTGCCACTCACAAGCAAGATTGCATCTGGAACCATAGACTTAAGACAGAACTTGGGATAGATCAAGTGGAGAATAAAGTGAAGAAATGTGTAAATATATATATTATATATATGAAATAAATACTATTAAATTTAAGAAAGATCCTGTAAAGAATTATAGCCAAGCTTTCTTTCTTCAAGAGTCCCACTTTTCAGTACTTTTATAATCTTAATTAAGGAAGAATTTATTAACTAAACCACAAAATTCTAAATTTTATTCTAATCATTAAATTATTTAAAGACACTTATTAAAAGACCAAATCCACAAGTCTCTAAGCAGCAAAAGCACGGTTCAAAACATGTAACAAAATTGAGTATGTAAAAAGAATAAGCCTCTTTTGCATATGATTGTAAGTTGTTAAGTAATCAATAGGACTACCAAAAGATTTGAACAAATATTCAAGGATCAAACAGTATTCTGAATAAAGGTAGGGCTGAGCAGCCCATGAAATCAGAGGAAGAAACTCTCAGTCCAGGACCTACAGGACTGACTTATTAAGATTAGCCATAACAATGGTTGAGAATATACAGAGATACATAAATTTTAAATAACTTAAACACGAGTGTAATTCATATACATACTTTGTCCACTCAGAGATGAAGTTAAGGCAAGCCTGCCTGTGAAGACATGCTTCCTCAAACAATCTTAGCCCATAATTTATAGATGCCTAGAGTTGTGAAACTGAGTTTTGAGTTTCAGTCCTTAGGATGGAATGAAATGAATGCACAATGCATACATATTTCCATATTAAAAATATGCAATCTAAAAAGTATAAATTCTACTGACAGTAAAGACATGGAGAACAACATGAAACATCAACTAGTCAGCATGGCATTGCTGATACCTCAGTGTTATTGCTGATGAATGGGGGACTTTCAGCAGATTGGTGACTGTTCCTCTAAGTCTCCCATTTTTAAAATAAACAAGGTATCTATACATTTGAGGTTATGTTAAGATTAAATATGATGTGAAATGCTTATTAAGGTAAATTTTAGGCCTAGTATGAAATGAATTATAAATAGCCTGAAGCTATCATTACTAATAAAAACAGTTGATACACACCTGAGATGCACACAAATTCATCATGTTTAGGAATATATATTATTTTATATGAAAATGTCACTTAATTTGACAAACATTAGTAAATCACAAGTATAGCATCCAGTCTCATGACTGTAGGATCCAGATGTTCCATTCCAATGCTAATCTTTAGAACCAGGTAATCTTGGGATTGTTTTGAGGTGTATGACTCTTTGCAAAACATCATTCATTACCATCATGATCCATATTCTACATTAAAAGAGCCTTGAAAAAAATTGAAATAAGCAAGCATCTTTTCCCCATGTGATTTATTTCAAAACTACATATTGAAGAAATTTAATAATATATACTAAGTTGGTGGAATATTAAAAGTGTAATGCTTCACAAAAAGGTGCCTTGAGTCTAACATGGTAGGCTCATGTGAACAAGGGCTGTTGGCACAGTTTGAAGAATTTTGAGGGTCTGTGAGATTGGTGCCTAACTGGTGTAACAGGTCACTAGGTGAGGTCTTCAAAATCACCCCCTCTTGGACAGTCACTTCTTTTCCTAGTGTTACTTTTTCCACACAATGGCATAAACTATCAAAACCTTAAAGCAAAATCAACCCTTCCTTTAGCTTCTGTCAGGTATTTGATCAGGACACTGAGAATAATGACATAGTATGTTTTACAGTTTTTGTTATGATCACTTTTAAATGTAATTTATATGTATCCCAGAGTTCTATGTACCCTGCAATGTAATGGAATTCACTTTAGCAGACCATAATAGACATTGCACTGATCTTTTTGGGAAAATTTTTCTGTCAGGGAAAGCAAGTGGTTTATTCCCACCCATTTCCTACAAGGGTAGTACCCTGAGTTGTGTTAGGAGATGCTACAGGCCTGAGAGAAAATTTGATTCTGTGTGTGTTCATTCATGAAATTTATCTAAGGAAATCCCAGAATTTGTGTTGGAGAAAAATCCAGTGATACATTATGTTTAATACCTTTCTTTGTTTCCCTTTTTCTCTTTCTTTCTCTCTTTTCTTCTTTCTTTTTTCTTTCTTTCTTTATTTCTTTTTCTCCTTCAAATACACACAAGCAGAGAGGTAAATTATGCTCTGTTTCTATCATGTGGTAAGATAGAGTTTTGTCATATCAGTTTACATAATACCTTTTATATTACTGTCAAATTAAAAGAATTCTGTTAGGAGATTTCTAACTTCCTTGTGGCTTACTTAACTTCTTTGAAACTGAAAATGAGATCAGAGCACTGGCTTTCATAAGTCTCACAGAGTGTGTCTCTTTAAAAGTTTAGAGCAAATAGATTAGAGGATCCTGGGAAACAAGAGCAATCTACTCATTTCTGGCCATACTTCACAGGATCCAAGGATGGGCCTCAGCTATGCAAATGCTGAAATAAATTTAACACTTCAACCAGAATTAATTAGGCTATTGAGTGTTGACAGAGCTAATCAAAATGCCAAGTTTATGCTGGAGCATCATGTCCTTTATTGACAGTGGGAAAGTATCCTGATTAGTCACAAGAATCAGAGATGACTCCTGGATTCTCCCTTGCAATACTGAGGTCAAATGCTTCAAAGGATTGATGAATAGAAACATATAGTAAAGGGAGTGGCCTATTCCTGTCAGTCAAGTTGATTTGCTAATGATCTGTTCTATTGATTCTCGAACTTCTTTGTCTCAGATCTCTCTTTTTCACTTTCAGTGGTTGCATTAAAGGGTGTGTGTGACAAATTCTTGGTTCTTTGAAAACTTTTTTTTTCTATGCACATCAATGTGTGTGTACAACTATAGAATTAATTCAGGTACACTACAGATGAATTGGGGTTTTTTGCTTGCTTGTTTGTTGGTTGGTTTGTTGGTTAGATTTACTTGTTTTAGTTATTTATTTACTTTTTTTAGAGGCATCTTCACTTCAGCAAATTTTCTTACTATGCTTGGCTATCCAGGCCTTATCACCAAATCTGACCTGCAAAGCCTTTTTGTAGAGCTAGAACACAGATGCACAATCTGCCCTGGGTTTTCTTGTTGTCTGAAGCTGCTTTGAGCTACACAGGCAACAGATAAACATATGCAAAGCCTAAAACTATGTAGTCTCTGAACATATGCAGCCTGTTCAGTGAACATTTCCTTTTCATCTAGACTTATTAAATAGAAGTCAATCAATTCTCCCCATTCTTTATGACTGAAACACAAACCAGAGCTACCTCAGATAAGAAGATTACTCATATGTATGTTAGGATGAATACACAAACCACCTTTTCCAGCCCAAGGAAGCCCCAGCACAGGATAGACAGCTGTTGCTTTTCCCACCATTCAACAAGTAAGAAAAGAGGCTTTGTCACTCTGTATGCTTGCCCAGTGTTCACCAACTCCATCTTTTCTGTGTCTGACATACTGAACAATGACCTTTTCTTCTCTCGTCTTGATACCCAGTCAAAATACTATTTTTCAGGAGACATTCTCACCCGAACAGAAAACAAAAAATTTACTTATTCCATGTAAATCATTCATAGTACTAATCTGAGAATGGGAACATGGCTGTTTCTGCTTAAGAGTATTCACATGTTAATGGGGCTCATTTTAATTTAAATATACCCTTAACCCTCAAATTTTCAATAGAATATCTCTAAAGGGAGAAGCTTATCCCTTTCAGTTGCTACTTGCTAGAACTCAAGGACCAAGAACTGACTAAGCTCTCCAAAAGAAACTCCAGGCCTACAGACAGATTTAGTCATGATTCTAGGCCTCAGGTACCTAGGACATTTTTACTTCAGAAAACATGCAATTGTCTACCTTTGAAATAGAAGGCTTTCATCCATTGACAGTTTTATTATTTGCTACTAATCAATACAACAAGTTGATGCTATTGTAATTCATTCTAATGATTCATATACACCAAACAAGTACTATAAAACAAAGCAACATCTTTGGCACTGAACAGTTTTAAAATCCTGCATTATCTTTTTCAAAATGTGCTGTGGCACTCTGTGAAATTCAGTTACCCAGGGGAATGATGCCTGTATTTGAGTAAGAGTTGGAGCGCAGGAGTTCCTCTTTAGTGATCATCCATCTCAAATGATTAGCAACCACAAGTGACCCAATATGCTCACCAATCTCACCTCACCCACAGTGACCACCATCACGGTAATCTCACCACCACATCCTGAACTTTAGCTCATCTACTGGGACACTTCCATGGCAGTAAGGAATTAAGTTCTAATGCTCAAAACTTATTTTTTTTCTCTTTGCTTAATTTCTTCACTCATTCTCATGTATGCCTCAGAGTTAATTCAAGAAGAGATAATGAGAAAGCAGAAACATTCATCTATATCCCATTATTCTTGAAAGGCCTGGGATATAGGGAAATGCAATGTTCAGTTCTTTTTACCGTAATAGATTGGAAATTATTGCCCCAAAACAAGGATAGTTTTCATGTCATTGGCTTATGTACATTTCTCCCAAATACATATAGTAGCAGTGGCAACATTCTTCATACACACAGATATAGAGGCCAGTAGTATTTAAGGACACAAATTGCAGAAGTATATATCAAATATATCTATTAAATTGCTCACAACATTTTAGTAAAAGTTTGGAAAAATCTAACCAGTGAATATCTAATTTAACCTTGTAACTATAAACATACTATTAAAAAAAATCAGGCATGGAGCCAGAGATATGGCTTAGTGGGTAAAGACTCTTTGCCACTTAAGACTGGCAACCTGGAGCTCCATTCTAAAAACTAGACTTTTGGCTCCTATACATGTGCTATGAAATACATGACTCCAGCACATTCATCAGTACACATATGCACATACACTAAAAATAAATATCTCTACGAGTTTAGAAAGGTAGATGGAACTAAATTTATGAAGTAATAGTTCCCCTTTAGAAACTTCACTAATCTAAACAAATGTTTTATTTTTGAAATTGTGTTATGAAAATATCATGGCATAGTCACTAAAAACAAAATAACTAGTGATTCAGTAACTATAAATTAACTCATTCTGAAAATAATAATCTAATAAATGGAGGGCACAACATGTCTCTGGTGTTCCATTATTGTCAATTTAGTAAAATCTTACTCATACATTAAACATTCACCTCTGCTAAATAGCTATCAGGAACATAGCAAAATCCTTAGCTAGCCCTTCTGGCCCTCCTAAGTATGAAGCTTTATGAGTAACACAGCTGCATAGAAATAGTTTATATTATTCATTTTCTTTTTTATCAAAGTTTTCACTTTTAGAAACAGGGATTAAGTTTATTAACACTGAAGCCTGAAATTGAATATATTAATTCCCAGAAAAAGAAAAAACATTAACATTCTAATTAGATAATAAGCTGTAACTTTTTTTATACAACCAGATTCTAGTTCTTTACTTAAAATGTAAAGAATCTTTAAAGAAACATATTTATTTCAAAATTCAAACCTGACATCAGCCTCCAACTTACACTAATGAGATGCCAACGGATAGAAAAATCTTGGAAAGTTGTTAATAGATATGCATGTAAATGATAAATGTGAATGTACTTGAAAAGAGTAACTTTTTAAGGGGTGTACTATGTTTAAGCTGCATGGATATATTATTGCTTATAAGGTACATTCTTGTCATGAGGCACAGTATCTGTATTAATAGTGGGGTATGCTATAATTGAAAGGAGTAATTCACCTTAGATAAATGAAAAATGGCTTCTTGCATGATTATTAATTTTTCCCATTTTTCTCTTTTTATTTCATTTTGCATTCCAACCACAGTTCTCCCTACCACCCCTCCTTGCTTCCTTTGCCCCCCTTTGCTTCGTATTCCACTTCCTTAACTTCCCCTTAGAACACTCCCTATCTGTTCCTCCTCAAGGGTAAGGGCTCCCATGAAGAGTCAGCATAGTCTGGTATAAAGCTTGGAGCCGGGTCCAGTCCCTCTCCTACGCATTAAGACTGAGCATGACATCCCACCATTGGAAATAGGCTCCAACTAACTAGCTCATGTACTAGGACTATATTGTGGTTCTAATGCTTCTGAGCATGCATCTTACCCTAAGGAAAGGACTTCAACAAGCTAGTTCATGTGCCAGGTTTGTTTTGTTGTCCTACTGCCAAGGCTTGATTCTGAATTTTAATACTGAGTAGGTAATTATATTTCTAGAATTTGGATCTGTACTAAAAAAATGTCTTGTTGGAATAGATTAATAATGAAAGCCTCAAAAGCAATCCATGTGTGCAAGCTTTTAGTATGATTAAATTAACAAACACCATCATTCCAACTTGATGGCATGACATTTTTTGTTATTTAAGAAAAGAAAACAAAAACAGAAATATCAATTATCAATTGAGAATATATTGCTTTATTTAAACACAGCCTTTTGCTGACACACTGGTTATGTGAGTATTGCCTGTCACACTTTAAATTAAAAATTATTATTGGTTCTATTAATGAACCTACTAGTGCCATGAAGACTAATAGCTTAGAAATACAGGTTCAAAATGTTTTCAGCAAGTGGAGTACTGAACCCTGGTTCCTGATGACTCATGAGATATTTATGTATTCAGTTTGCATAATGAGCAGAAACATTTGCTACTTAAAGTTTGTCAAGAAACAACAGGTTTTAATTAAATACTCTCTCAAGGGATTTTCAAGTGTTCACTAAATTTTTATTTTCAATTAATTTCTCTATTTCCTGAGTTTTTATCTGAAATGTATTCTCTGATGAATATTTCTCCAATATCATCACAAAGATAAATATGTTAATTTTTCTTCTTAGCTTTATTTGTGTTGTGAGGAAATGAGATAATGCTTAGCAAGCTATCTTATCAAGATGGCTGAACTCTCCTATGTCAGTTAACAATTATGAAGATCACCCACAGTTTTGTGCACAGTCTTGGATGATCCTGGCAGTCCTACAACTAAGGCTCCTCTCTCAGGTACCTCTCAGCTGTGCCAAGGTGATAGACAAAACTAACTGGGACACTTACAGTTAGCCATTCCCATATATGGAAATTTCAATACATCAAGCTGACTGACATTAATTTATATTTGTAAGCTTAAAAATTGGTGAACATAAAATTTACAAATTATAAGAAACTATAAGAAATTTACTAAGGTCTTAAGGCAAATATTGATTCAATAAGACTGACATGCAAGACTTTAATACAATATATAACTTTGCTATTATTTAATTTATACATTCCAATCAATCAAATAAATGGTAGAGTTACATTATATACATTTGAATGTACCAGTGAACACACTTTTGTAGCCCACCTAAATAGGAATTAATATCATTAAAGGCTTAAATCTGAGTGTGAGTGTGAAGACTGAAGGGCATAGTTAGAAAACCACACCCTTGATTTTCTCTCATCATAAACAAGAAAAACAATGTTGCAAGTGATCATTTCCCCATTCCTAGGTCACTAGGGATCATACAAAGGAAAAGAAAATATGAGACAACAACAAAATACAGTATGCTAAAATGTAGGAATTTAGAAAATTAAAATTCCTGACTCTAGAAATTAAAAGATTGTACAATTCCTCGAAATTTTCATAATATGAGTATACTATGCCTCGTACTCTGTTGTTATGAGGAGCTTTTAAAATTGAAAAGGCATAGCCCTCTCTGAGTTTATATTCCAGAAAATAAAGAAAGAAATTTTTACCAGGAACAAATATATTTCTATTCCACATCCCATCTTGTTATTGTCCTTGAATGAAATTTAATTTTAAGATACTAAATATAACTTCTTCATGAGGATTCAAAAGAAATTTAGATATAATATCATTTAACTTAAAACTGTCTTAACCTAAGTATTTATTTATGGAAATAATAAGTTAAAATGCAACTCAGATTTCAGACTGGTTACCTAGTGTTTAGAAATTCCAACTCACTACTTGTCCTCAGGTACAATGCTAGCTACAATGTCATTCTTTACTTCTCACATCACATGCTGAGTTCTGAATCTCCTCAGGGAGGTCATGATAGGAAAGGTCTACCCACCCTCAGAGTACGCTATCTCAATACAAGCTTTTGTGTATCCTTTCAAATAACATGTGCTTACTCCTTAGCTATCTACATTCTCTACTCTAGATAGCCTTTGAAAGTTAAGATTAACTCTAAAGGGCCTGGAGTAGCTCAATGATTAAAAGTACTCACTGTTGCAGAGTACCTGAGTTTGGTTCCCAACATCCAGAGTGGCTCACACTCAACTGGATCACCATTTCCAGGGAATCTGTAGCCTTCTGACATCCCTAGACACCAAGTGTGTTTTTGGTACACATACACATATGTAGATCAAGCCATCATATCATAATAATAAAAAAATCTATTTTTTGAAGATTAAGACTAGATACTTAACATGCTTAATAAAAGAGAAATTCTATACCAACACATGTTAAGAGTGGAGTATTTAACATTTCTTTTTATTTTATATATTTACTTATTTTTTATATTTGTATTTATTTTATGTTTTCATTAACAAGGCTGTGTGATAGATCACCTTTTTCTAGGAAATATAAAGTATACTAAACTTTATTAGAAATCATAATTTATTGTGTTGTTAGTGCTTGTTTTCAAGAAAGGGTCTTTTCTCTGTGTACCCTTATGAGACTTGAAACTGGCTCTATAGACCAGGCTGACCTCGAATTTACAGAGATCCACCTGTCTCTGCATCCCAGGTGCTGGGATTAAAAGTGTGAGCCATCATCACCCAGCTCACAACTTATTAAGTATTTTCCTTTTACTATATTCTACAATAAGAAATTAAGGAGGGATTTTAGTGAGCTATGTAATTTCAAATATATTTCTAATTCTTTGTGTGATAATTGTTTTTATTTAATTTTGAAACAAGCTTATTTTACTCCCTAAAGATTTAGTGGGAGAAAATGTTTAAAAAAGACATTTTGTCAAATAAGACATTTACGAATATGTAACTGAAATTTTGGGAAACAAGAATAATGACACTCTGAAGTACCTAAAGTGTAAAGTATTAGGCCAAAAAGGGAAAACAAGCTAAAACAAAACAAAACAAAAAACTGCTTGAAGTTCTCTGTGGGCTGCCATTTTGTCATGTTTACTGTGTCCCTGCTTGACAAAAGCTTCTTGGTTTCAAGGAGTTCCATTTATTAATTGTTGGTCTCAGTATCTGTGCTACTGATGTTATATTCAGGAAACGGTCTCTTGTAACAATTCCTTCAAGGGTACCTCCCACTTTCTCTTCTAAGAAGTTCAGTGTGGCTGGGATTAGGTTGAGGACCTTGATCCATTTGGATTTAAGTTTTGTGCATGGCAATATATATGAATCTATCTGTAGTGTTCTACATAGCAGTATCCACTTATGTCAGCACCGTTTGTTGAAGATGCTTTCTATTTTTTCTATTGTATAAATTTAGCTTTTTTTGTGGAAAAAAAAAACAGGTATTCTTAGGTGTGTGGGTTAAATAAGGATGTTCAACTAGATTTCAATGGTCTGTCTATTTTTGTGCCAATACCAAGCTGTTCGCAGGACTATAACACTATAATAGAGTATGAAGTCAGGGATGGTGATGCCCCTGGAAGTTCCTTTATTAATAGGGTTGTTTTGGCTATCCTGGGTCTGTTGTTTTTCCATATTACTTTGAACATGGTTCTTTCAAGGTCTGTGAATAATAGTGCTGCAGATTGCTTTTGGCAAAATTGCCATTTTTACTATGTTAATCCTACCTATGCAAGAGCAATTTTTTGGTATCATCTTTAAGTTCTTTCTTTAAAGAATCAAAGTTCTTATTATATAGGTCTTTCACTTGTTTGGTAAGTGTTACAACAAGATAATATATTTTGTTTGTGCCTTTTGTAAAGAGTGATGTTTCTGTGATTACTTTCTCATCCCATTTATCAACTTTCTGTATACAGTATGGCAAGTGACTTTTTTTTTTTTTTTGTATTTAATCTTTTATCCTGCCACTTTGCTGAAGGAGTTCATCTGGTAGAGTTTTGTTTTGTTTTGTTTTGTTTTGTTTTCGGTCACTTATGTAAACTATACTATCATTGGCAAATAGGGAAAGTTTTACTTCTTCCTCTCCAATTTGTGTCCTCTTGATTTCATTTTGTTGTCTTATTACTCCAGCTAGTACTTCAAGTACAATATTGAAGAGATTTGGAGAGTGAGTAGCCTTGTCTTGTTCCTGATTGTAGAGGAGAGGCAATGAGTGGATGGTTATTAATTAGTGCTAAATATGTGAAACTCTGTGTTGCAAAACTGGTTGACTAGTAACAGTAACCTTTCTTTAAATATTTTAATATTGTTAGATCTAGATTTTTTTATTTTTTATTTTTATTTTACATATCAATCCCAGATCCCTCTCCCTCCCTCTTTCCCTCTCTCTCACCCAACCATGCCCCCCAACCACCCTCCCCTTCCATCCCCCCACTCCACATGTAGGGCAATGCCTTCCAGGAAGGATCATCTAAATCTGTCAAGGCATGTGGAGTAGCGACTAGGCCTTCTCTCCTGTCTCTAGGTTAAGGGAGTATCTCTCCATGGGCAATGTAAACCAAAGTCCTTTTGTGCACCAGGGATGCATCCTCACTACACTGTCCAATGTCCCTTAGACTTCCCAGGCCTTCTAGCTGAGACCCATGTTCAGGGGGTCTGAGTCAGTTCCATGCTGGATTTCCAGCTATCAGTCTGGGGGGGGGGCATTAGCTCCTCCTTGTTCAGATCAGCTGTCTCTATGTGTTTCTACAACCTGGTTTTGTCCTCCCTCTCTGCATCTGGATTCCAGTTCCACTCAGTGTTTAGTTTGGGTGTCTGCTTCTGTTTCCATCAGCTACTAGATGAGGGCTCCATAATGGTGGATAAGTTAGTTAGTTGTCAATCTCATTATCAGGGAAGGGCATTTATGGGAGCCTTTCCACTGTTGCTAAAATTGTTAGTTAGGGTCAGTCTTGTAGGTCTCTTGAAATTTCTCTAGATTCAGGTTTCTCTTCAAATCCATAATGGCTCCCCCTTTTATTCTCTCTCTCTCTCTCTCTCTCTCTCTCTCTCTCTCTCTCTCTCTCTCTCTCTCTCTCTCCTCTATTCCTGCCCTGACTCAATGTTCTTAGTTCTACTTGCTTTCTTCTCCTTCCCTTCTCTTTCTCCTAGTTCCCTCTCTACTCACTGCCCCTCCCCCAGTGGGGGACTGTATATCAATCTCTTAGAATCCTCCTTGTATCCTAGTCTCTCTGGCGGTATAAAGTATAGGCCTGTGATTCTTTGCTCTATGTCTAGACACCATATGCGAGTGAGTACATACCATGTTCCTCTTTTTGTATCTGGGTTACCTCATTCAGGATAGTTTCAAGTTCCATCCATTTGCCTGCAAATTTCAAGATTCCACTGTTTTTTTTTTTTTTTTTTCATTTGTTTGTTTGTTTTATGCCCCACAGAATAGTATTCTATTGTGTAAATTTGCCACCTCTTCTTTATCCATTCTTCAGTTGAGGGGCATCTAGCTTGCTTCCAGGTTCTTGCTATTACAAATAATGCTGCTATGAACATAGTTGAACAGATGTCCTTGTTGCATGGATGTGGATTATTTGGGTATATGCCTAAGAGGGGGATTGCCAGATCCTGTGGTATACTGATTCCCATTTTCCTGAGGAACCCTCATACTGACCTCCAAAATGGCTTTACAAGTTTGTACTACTACCAGCAGTGGGGAAGTGTTCCCTTTTCTCCACATCCTCTCCAGCATAAGTTGTCATTGGTGTTTCTAATTTTAGCCATTCTGGCAGGAGTAAGATGGTATCTCAGAGTTGTTTTGATTTGCATTCTCCTGATAGCTAAGGATGTTGAGCACTTTCTTAAGTGTCTTTCAGCCTTTTGGGTTTTCTCTGTTGGGAGTTCCCTATTCAATTCTGTACACCATTTTTTAATAGGGTTTTTGATGTTTTGTTTACTTGTTTCTTGAGTTCTTTGTACATTTTGGATATCAGCCCTCTGTCAGATGTAGGATTGATGAAGATATTTTCCCAGTCTTTGGGCTGCCGTTTGGTCTTGATAGACCCATGTCTATAATCATGCATGAAACACAAGTCCAAATGGATCAAGACCTCAATATTAAGCCAGCCACACTTAACCTCTTAGAAGAGAAAGTGGGTGGTGCCCTTGTACAAATTAGTGCAGGAGATGGCTTCCTGAACTCAGCTCCAGTAGCACAGATGCTGAGATAGACAATTAATAAATGGGACCTCCTCAAACTGAGAAACTTCTGTAAGGCAAAGTACAGAGTTGAAAATATTATATCTAAAATTATTTTGGATTTAGAATTACTCGATTTTTTTCCAGGATGAGAAATAGTAGCATAAATTGTTTCTCCTTTCATATTTGCTTTCTGATAAGCTGGAATACTCTGGATAAAGTTACTATAATGTTTGGGTTAATATAGAAACTAAGGAAAAAGCTCAGATGACTGAGCTGTTTTACACATGAACTTACAGTACTATGACTGAAGGCACAAGTAATTAAGATGACTAAGCCAGACAAAACCTTGGCTTGGATAGGAATGTTCATCCTTATGTGAATAGCTATTCAGCAATTGTTAACTTCTTTGGAGAGAGAGAGTTGGTATCCTCCAGGGATATAGTGACTATTTAAAGTTTAGCCATTCTTCAGTAGATAATCCCATATACATATAGGCAACACTATATGATCTTAATGCATTTAAAACCAGTCATTTATAGATTTGAGAGGAAATATGGTAGGAAAATATACATATATGCATTAAGTTTGTTTATGCTTCTATTAAAATGAAATATATTTAACTTTAAATGGCATGTATTTATCTAAACACATAGATATTTCTTCTATAGTGTGATGTGTATAGCATCTACTCCAAAAATATGATCCTGTTTTGCTGCACTTTTGTACTTTTTACACATTTTTTTCTAATTATGATTAAACACATTTACTATGCTCTAACACTTTTTTTCCTTTATTTCTGAATACTTCATATTAAATATGATTTTATATATTAAGTAGATGCACAATAAAATATTTTAACATTTATATTATTTTGAATTAGTCATTTGCATAAAAGAGTTAGTCTAAGACAGTTATATTCTCTCAGATTATGAGAAGTTTAGAATGGACCTGGCAGTATCAACAGGTATACAAGATCTTTCCTCCCGCTTCTCACATGTTACTCTCTCTTGTCTCTTCTGTCCCACTCTTTGTCTATCATTCTGTCACATGTGCATACACCCAAAAACTGATATTTGAAATAACAAAATAATACTTTGATTCTAATATACAATATATAAACAAAGTCCCATATCCCACATGTTTTAATAACTTTATTGCTTTGAGTACATTTGTAATCCTCATTAATTTATTTTCAATTGACAAATTTAGTTCATCTTATTTTTATCTCTATTTTTGTAATTAAATATGAAACTTAGTGGTCAAATGTGAGAAACAATTCACTCTGCTTTAGCTCAGACTTCAATGTCATGTCTCAGGCTATTTTTCCCTCAATCTGCTGGAAAATGCACAAAGTTATGCTGTGAGAGAGCCAGGATGGAGCCAAAATAACCCACTAATAGGGTATGGACCTGATGTTCCTCTGCCACAACTTGAGAGAAGCTCACCATCTCTAAACATTTCAACTTCTTACATATGATAGATATTTGCGGAGGTAATGATTTTGATATTTAGAAACACACTTTCATACTTACCATTACATAGGATATTTACTTAAATTTAAAGAAAATTAATAGAATATAGCTATTAATCACAGTACAAACCTTGTTATCTTTCATAACATTTTCTAGTGTTTATGCTGAGTTCAGAAATGTCTTTTGTCTCTTTTCCAAAAGCAACAGTCTTTACAATAATTTTACACAGAGATCTTAAGGCTATGTAGATTAGCATTTATGCCATTTACATAGATCATTTGGCTATTTAAGTCCTATGCCATACTTACATTACTAGTCCTATTATGGTGAGATGAGTTCAAACAAGGCAAAATGAGTCATGAAGTATTCATTCAAACAAGTACTTTGTTTTGGGGGAGAAGTGTTTGTACCACTACACACAGCTATGAACACTCTTTTCAAACCATGATGTATGTTATAATTTTATAAGTGTACATAGGCAAAATTTGAATTACTGTTAGTAGAAATAAAATTGTTTGCCTGAGAAGAAAATACTTAATTTCTTTCCATGTGTAAAACTTATCTCAAAAAATAGTTTGTCCAAAAAATTGTTCTTTAAAACAAGGTGACTTTTGAAAAGTTGCACAGATTGTGCTCTGAGTATCTATAATTCATATCAGAACAGGTAAAAGTGACATATAAATGTGAAATAAGCCTAGTTTGAGGTGTGATGTCCTATGATTTAAAATATGCATTTGAGTTAATCATGATTACCAAAACTGTATGAAAACAATACAAAAAATCAATGCAACGAAGTGTTGGTTTTTTGAGAAAATCAACAACATAGACAAACCTTTATCCCAGTTAATGAAAATACAGAGAGAGAACATGCAAATTAACAAAATCAGAAATGAAAAGGGGAACATAACAACAGACACAGAGGAAATCCAGACAATTTTCAGGTCATACTTTGAAAATCGGTATTCCACAAAAATTGGAAATTCAAAGGAAATGGACAAATTTCTGGATAACTATCACTTACCAAAATTAAATCAAGAACAGACAAACAACTTAAATAGACCTATAACACACAATGAAATAGAAGCAGTCATCGAAAGCCTTCCTACAAAAAAAAGTTCAGGGCCAGATGAATTCAATGCAGAATTCTACCAGACATTCAAGGAAGAATTAATACCACTACTCCTCAAACTGTTCCACAAGATAGAAACAGAAGGTTCATTGCCAAACTCTTTTTATGAGGCCACAATAACCTTGGTACCCAAGCCTCACAAAGACACAACACAGAAAGAAAACTACAGACCAATTTCCCTGATGAACAACAATGCAAAAAATACTCAATAAAATACTGGCAAACTGAATTCAAGAATACATCAGAGAAATCATCCACCATGACCAAGTAGGCTTCATACCTGGAATGCAGGGATGGTTTAACATACGAAAATCTATCAACGTGATCCACAATATAAAAAAAACAGCAAAAGAAAAACTATATGATTATCTCCCTAGATGCTGAAAAAACCTTTGACACAATTCAACACCCTTTCATGATAAAGGTATTGGAGAGGTCAGGGATAACAGGAACATACCTAAACATAATAAGAGCAATATACAGCAAACCAACTGCCAACATCAAACTGAATGGAGAAAAATTTAAGTCAATTCCTCTAAATTCAGGAACAAGACAAGGCTGTGCTCTCTCTCCATATCTTTTCAATATCGTACTAGAAGTTCTAGCTAATGCTATAAGACAACAAAAGGAGATCAAGGGGATCCAAATTGGAAAGGAGGAAGTGAAACTGTCTCTATTTGCAGATGATATGATAGTTTACGTAAGCAATCCAATAAACTCTACCAGAGAACTCCTACAGCTGATAAACACCTTCAGCCAATTAGCAGGACTCAAGGTAAACTCAAAAAAATCAGTAGCCCTACTTTTTTCAGACAAAGAGACAGAGAATGAAATCAGAGAAATATCACCCTATAGTAAATAGCCACAAGCAACATAAAGTATCTTAGTGTAACGCTTACCAAACAAATAAAAGACCTCTATAATAAGAACTTTGTGGCTCTAAAGAAGAAATTAAAGAAGATATCAGAAAATGGAAAGATCTCCCATGCTCTTGGATAGGTAGGATAAACATAGTAAAAATGGCAATCTTGCCAAAAGCAATCTACAGATTCAATGCAATCCCCATTAAAATCCCACCAAAATTCTTCACCGACCTTGAAAGTATAATAATCAACTTTATATGGAAAAACAAAAGACCCAGAATAGCCAAAACAACCCTATACAATAAAATAACTTCAGGAGGCATCACCATTCATGACTTTAAGCTTTACTACAGAGCTATAGTTCTGAAAACACCCTGGTATTGGCATAAAAATAGACAGGTAGACCAATGGAATCGAATTTAAATCCTGATTTTAACCAATACACCTATGAACACCTGATTTTCGACAAAACAGCTAAAAAATTATACAATGGAGCGAGGACAGCATATTCATCAAATGGTGCTGGCACAATTGGATAAGGGTGTGTAGAAGACTTCAGATAGATCCATGTCTGTGGCCATGTACAAAACTCAAGTCCAAATGGATCAAAGACCTCAACATCAATCCAGCCACAATGAACCTCTTAGAAGAGAAAGTTGGAGGTACCCTTGAACAAATTGGTATAGGAGACTGCATCCTGAACATAACTCTAGGGGCACAGACATTGAGAGAAACAATTAATAAATGGGACCTCTTCAAACTTAGAACCTTCTGTAAGGCAAAGGACACAGTGGACAAGACCAAACAGCAGCCCACAGACTGGGAAAAGATTTTCACCAATCCTATATCTGACAAAGAGCTGATCTCTAAAATATACAAAGAACACAAGAAACTAGTCAACAAAACACCAAATAACGCTATTAAAAAATGGGGTACAGAACTGAAGAAAGAATTCTCAATAGAGGAAATCAAAAAGGCTGAAAGACACTTAAGAAAATCGTTCACAATCTTAGCTATCAGGAAAATGCAAATCAAAACAACCTTGAGATACCATCTTACCCCTGCCAGAATGGCTAAAATTAGAAACACCAATGATGACTCATTTTGGAGAGGATGTGGAGAAAGGGGAACACTCCTCCGATGCAAGTGGGAGTGCAAACTCATACAGCCATTTTGGAGATCAGTATGGCGGTTCCTCAGTGAAATGGGAATTAGTTTACCACAGAACCGGGCAATCCCCCTCTTAAGCATATACCCAAAGGATCCATATCCATGCAACAAAGACATCTGTTCAACTATGTTCATAGCAGCACTATTTGTAATAGCAAGAACCTGGAAGCAACCTAGATGCCCCTCAATTGAAGAATAGTTAATGAAGATGTGGAATATCTACACAATGGAATACTACTCTGCAGAAAAAAAATAATGGTATCTTGAAATTCGTATTCAATTGCATGGCTCTTGAAGAAACCATCCTGAATGAGATAACCCAATCACAAAAAGAGGAACACAGTATGTACTCACTCATATATGGATTTTAGACTTAGATCAAAAGATCACCAGCCTAAAATTCATACCACCAGAAGAACTAGGATACAAGGTATATTCTAAGAGATTCAAATAAAGTCCCTCACAGAACTGGAAGGGACAAGACTCCAGAGCTCAGGGGAAGTGGGGGGGGGGGGGAGCGAATGGAGAGAGAAGTAGGAGAAAATGAGGGAGAGGTAAGGAAAACATGTGTGACCAGCAAGATTGAGCCTGGTTAGGAATAAAAGACAGGAAAGAGATTGAGAGAAAGGGAGAGATAGAACATAAAAGAGGGAGCCAATATTGGTTTGAAGAGAAAATTGAACACAAAGAAAGGTCTAGAGATCTACAAGACTGCTGCCAACTAACAATTTGAGCGTCCGTGGTAAGGCTACCTTAAATGCCCTTCCCGGAGAATGAGATCAACAACTAACTTATCCATGGAGCCCTCAACCAATGCCTGTTGGAAACAGGAGCAAAAACCCATACATAAACACTGAGTCAAAGTAGAAATCAGATGCAGATGGAGAGGAAAAGTCCAGGCGGTAGAAACACATAGAGACAGCTTACCTGAACAAGGAGGAGCTAAGGGCCACCAGACTGATAGCTGTGAAGCCAGCATGGGACTGACTCAGGCCCCCCCCCTGAATATGGGTCTCAGCCAGAAGGACTGAGCAGTCTAAGAGACCTCAGACAGTGGAGCCAGGATGTATCCCTGGTGCACAAAAGGACTTTGTGTACACATCCCCCATGGAGGGATAACTGCCTTAATCTACAGACAGGAGAGAAGCCCTAGTCCCTACTTCACAAGACCTGTCAGAAATACATGACCCCAACTGGATGGAATTCCTCCACATATGGAATTGGCGTGGGGGGATGGGAGGGGAGGGTGGTTAGAGTTCATGTGAGAGGGCAGATTTGACTCCAAAATTTAAGTCCAAGGACAAGTTACTGGGGAAAAGGATTTCTATTTTTGTTTCCACAGAAAATGAAAAGATGTGGATTCCTTGCAGAATAATGTGGTTTGATCAAGTCAGACCACCTGAAGCTTAGTACCCGGTGATCCTACATTCAAAACAGCTGGACAAAGCAGCATTATAGACTACAGCCAGGATTTCTGAATCTTCTTCGAATACCCCATGATAGTGCCCCTTACCAGCAGGAAGTAGTTTGAAAAGAACGACACCCAAATTCCCAAATATTCTTTATAAATGTTTGTTTTCATTTAAATGGACTTGGTTATTTACAATAAATAAAAAAGATTTGTAAAAAATAAATAAATAAATAAACCAAATTATCTTAAAAAATAAAGAACGTCATCAAATTGGTACAAATTTAGCAAATCATTTCTTTGTCTTATTTTCCTGATCACAATGTTTTATAAGATTGACCTACATTATAGCACAAATTGTCAGTTCATACATTGGCAGTTGTAGAATAATTATGCTACATTTACATACTGAAGTTGCACTGTATACTTGAATGTAGGTGAACTTTTTTAGTGGTTTTACATTTTTTTACTACTTTTGATGGAGCTGATATGAACTTTAATAAAAAGTATATTTTGAATATTTGTTCTTAGTTACTGACATATCCATAAAGAGTGGAATTGCTAGCCATATGGTAATGATTGAAATTTTTGAGGAGGCACAGCACATTTCTTCAATGTAAGATTTATTTTACTTCAACATTAGCAACATACTGTACCCTCTAGTCACTGCAGGCTCGCCAAATTATTTTCTATTTTTTTTCTTTTGATTACAGAAATCAAAGCAGGTGCACAGTGCTATAGAATTCGGATTTTGAATTGAACCTATTTACAAAATGAACGATGCTTAGTTAACTAGTTTTCAGGTGCCTGTCACACATTTCTGTTTAGTTGTCTATTCAATCATTGGCTATTTTTCATTGTTTGGCCTTTTTAAACTTCACACACACATATATATGGATGTGTGTGTATATATAAATATATTGTAGTTTGCATACACAATTCTTATCACAAGGCTAAGAACGTAGCTCAGGGGCAGAAACATGTGCATTACTTATCATGGATTAGATGCAGAGATCATATTAAGCACTGTAAAAATTCCCTAATTCTTTACTTACAATTAAAACTAATATTAATCCTCCTGTATTCTATGTTGGTTTACATGCTGGTCTTGAGGCAATGCCATACTTTTTATTATTATAATTTTATAGCTTTGAAATGGAAATGAGTGGGTGTTCAAATTCATTTTGTGTTTTCAATTTTGTTCTCGCTGTTAATAAAATGTTGATAATGTTTATAAGTTTAAAGAATTCAAAGATTGATACTTATTGCACTCAGTTTTCATGTTAGGTAGGTTACAATGGTTTACCCCCTAAAATTAGTGGGAAACTCCCCATTATGTGACATAGTCTTTTCTTGCTAATTACATTGAATGTACTAATCAGTTGCATAACTTTCTGTGCATTACTCAAGATTTATTAAATAGGCAATAATTGGATTAGTTATATTTCTTTCATGCATACCTTCCTCACAGTAGGATTAAGAGCACACTCTTGGTTGTGGTGTGAATATGAAAATCTTTAATCTTTCATCATTTAAATAAAATGTTAACTATGCTATTTTATTGAATACTGATAGCATGTATAGGTGTAATTCCATCTACTGGTAGCTTGCTAAATAATTGTAAACATAAAAGTGGCTAGCCATTGTCAAATACTTTCTCAATATTGATTGAAGTATTACAATGATGTTTGCATTTATTTCCCTTAATTTTATTAGAATGGTATATTGGTTTACTCTTTATATATGTTATTCATTCTTAATTAGATGTTCTCATGTGTTAATATCTTAGTCATTCAGTACATCAGAAAATGGCTACAGTAAGAAACAGGATCTTCAAAGAGATGGTTTAAAATGTTGAAGAATCTGTAAAGTTCAAGTGATACCATTAGGTTGGGCTTCAATGTAATCTAAATGGTATTGTGGGATAGGTACCTGAGACCTAGAGAGGAAAGCCAAGAGGGGTGGTCACAGAAGAATGAGCATATAAAAGAACCCTATATCTATAGCTGCACAGTCCTGTGCAAATGATGAAGAAGGCTTTGAGGACCAACCCAGATGATGACCAATCCCTGCCATCAGGTTCCAGAATGCAGTCATCACCTTTTGATAAGTCAACAAGCCTATGAAATTTTCTTCAGACGACCTATACACCAATATGACCATGTATTTACTCTAAAAAGTATAGATGGCTATGCATATTAATCATTTTAACAACTGCTGGATTTTTATATTTCACAAAGTATTTCATGTGTGTTATTAATTTATTAATATTAATTATAATTATTAATTTATTAATATGAAGGTGTTAATTTATGCTTACTCTTTTATGTGCATATTTAGCCATTGTAAAATAGTAATTGTTTTCCAAAAGAATGTGATGTAACAATACTTAGAAAATTATCAGTCAGAACCTTTATAAAAAACAGCAGATGCATCAACACATAATTCCAGTTCTCTTCCTGTCTACCCTGCATCACCAAGCCATGGCATCACAGTGGATAGCCATCAAAAAGGGAGTGAGAAGGGAAAATGGAAACTACATGAAATGGCAAATTTCTGAAAACTTCCTAACCTTCATTTATCAATGACAACCCCACATATTCACCAAATAGTGTTAGACCATCACTAAAACAAATATTTCTGAAACACATCAGGTCAGTAGCTATTGTGTGAAAGCAGAGAGTTCCAGGAGATGCTTACTACCGCACATCTGTGAAATTCTATCTTGTGGTATTGAGAACAATAAAGAAAAAGAAAAATAAATCAATGATGAAGCCTAGAAATCGATAAGTAGAAATGAAAATCTATAGTAAAGGGGAGAGTGAGACAAAATGAACACAAAGAAGAGGAGAAAGAATTTGATGGGCAGTTTAAAACTACAGAAATTTATTAAAGAAAAGAGAAATATTTACACTTTTTCATAAAATTAATGGCAGCTTATATATTTAAACAAATGACTTTTATTTTTAACTACCAGTTATTCTTAGGTGTGATCTCCTAGGTAGAAATTTTAATGTGTAAAAGAAATTTTATAAAATCTAATGAAAATAGTGAAAAGAGACTTAACATTTTGTGAAGTACACTCTGATTCATGTTGTTTCTTTCTACCTATATACACACATTTTACAATGTATGCAACATTCTACAAATTTTAATATCATTAAGACATAAGTAAATTTTATTGAATGTCTTGAAATTACATAATATCTTAACAAGGGCATAATTTTGAATTCATTGTTGCTTTTTCAACTTCCAAATGCTAGCTTTCACAAAGCAACGATGAAGCAATGAAACTCAAAACTTGTGAATTAGTCTAATGAAAATATATACTTTTATCTGAAATATGATTAAATTGAACTCATATTCAGATTATAAGTTTAAATACAATATAAACTCATAAAAATCCTTTAACCTAAACACTTGCATATTTAGTGAATATGCATCAAGTACACATACATAATTTGATGCATCTTGCTGTTTGTTATTATCTCTAAAAGTAAATAAAATATTTCAATGGAAAAAATTTGTTCCAAAGATTTCAAATTTCAATTTGGGAACTTAGATCCCAAAGGGGTAGGGAAATCCGCACTGTCAAACATCTTTAAGATAGATTGACTGTCAAGAATTATTTACCACTGAGAGTTATAAGTTCCTCACAACAAAAGGGAATTCTGACATTTTCAAAAACATGGATGACTCCGAAGGACTTTAGACCAAGTGAAATAAACAGACATAGAAGGGTAAATTTAACATGATCTCACTTACCAAAAAAGAATCTAAAATAGTTAAAATCACAGAAGCATGAAGGAAAATTTTAATTACCAGGAGCAGAGGGCTACATAAAAGTAAATATTACTTAGGTTGATATCTGAGTCATGCAAGACAAATCAATCACTGTCCAATGCCTGCTATAAAGTACACAGCATGTAGTTATCCATATTACAAGTGTTTTTTTTTTCTTCTTCTGCTATTTTCCTTCAATTCCAATCTGTTAGTTTTTGTTTGATCTTACTGTATTTTAATTTTTTTTATAATTTTGAAGCCTATTTTTCTTCTAATGAGAGATAGACTGGGGATCTGTCTGATGGAAGGGGATATGGGGAGGATCTAGGAAGAATTATGGGAGGAGAAAACCATATTCAGGATGCATTATGTTTAATAAAACAACTACATTTTCAATAAAAGTTTTAAAATGGAAAGACAGAGAGAGAGAGAGAGAGAGAGAGAGAGAGAGAGAGAGAGAGGATGAGAGAAGGCCCAAATTAAAGCAAGACTGGGCCTCTGGACCTTCAATATTGTAACATATAATTTATCATTTTTTTAAACAAAACACAAAACAGCTGGAATGTGGAAGATAGTGGGTGTGGGGAGTGGAAGAAATCTGGAGTGAATGTGTAAATAGCAGATAAATCCCTGAGTGACTTTATACTGCTGACATTGAAATATACAATAAAGTCAGGTACACCTTGTCCCAAATCCACAGTTAGTAGCAGAACCTTCCCCACTTGAAGCTCAGAGTGATGGCACAGCGTTCTTCTGATCAAAGAGAGTA
Organism: Phodopus roborovskii; assembly: GCF_943737965.1. Taxonomy (NCBI): domain Eukaryota; kingdom Metazoa; phylum Chordata; class Mammalia; order Rodentia; family Cricetidae; genus Phodopus; species Phodopus roborovskii. The sequence continues at coordinate 11,051,409 of NW_026126540.1, read as the reverse complement.
CATTGATAGAGTATGTAGAAACTACCACTCACAGCTTCCTCCAATGGAATGATTGCTGCCTGATCTTGATGGCCTATAGAAGCTCCTACCAAAAGCTAAACATACATCCTTATTCATCTGTATCCATAAATCATCCTCCTCCATTCAGAGGAGGCTGAATGTATAAAACAAACACTTTAAGGTTTTGGGTTTTAAAAATCCAAAAGCATAGATCCTCAACTATTTTAATTGTTTAGGATATATATATTGGAGTTCACCATGGTACCCCTAAAACCTAAATCCTTTAGTTTGCTTTTTTTTTTTTTTATTCTTTTGATTTTTCAAGACAGGGTTTCTCTGTGTGGCTCTGGTGGCTGTCCTGCAACTCTCTCTGTAAATAAGGCTGGTCTCAAACTCAAAGATGTATGACTCCCAAGTCCTAGGATTAAAGGTGTGCACCATCCACCACTGCCTGACTTTTATTTTATTTTATTTTCTGTGCATTTGGTGTTTTTCCTGTGTGTAAGTCTGTGTGATCTTGTTAGACTACCTGGAACTGGATTTACAGACAGTTGTGAGCTACCATGTGGGTGCTGGGACTTGAACACAGTGCGTCTGCAAGAGCTACCAGTACTCTTAACTACTAAGCTATCTCTTCAGCCCCTTTGAGTTCACTCGTAAACTCATAATGATAATGTTTACCCTGGCTCATTCTATATAGTGGATGGAATTCTAGGTGATGATCGCATTATCTGGATGATTTTTCATTGATTAGCCAATAAAAATTAATAAATACCAAGACTGGGAGGAAACATTCACTTGTGTTGGAGAATCTCATGAAACCTATCATGTTCTTAATTCTGAGTGTGTGCTCATCTCCAAACTCATTAAGTTGCACATATTAAGCACTTCAGCATCTTCAATGTCAGTCAATAAATACAGTTAATATTTTTTCAAAAATGAAACTGCTCAAGCTGAGACAGGAAGCAATGGTTTCATACTCCAAACAAGATTTCTTCCAGTTTCCCAAATACTCTCTGTGTTACTCCAGTAATGTGTTGGTTCACATTTTGCAAATTTTGGCCTCATAAATTGCAAAACATTCCATAATGTGAGAAAAAATAAATGAGAAAGAAAACTGAAAAGAATCTTCATATCTAGGCATGTTTTTCATGCAGTAAAAATACTTCTCTGTCTCTGTCTCTGCCTCTCTTGCTCTCTATCTCTCTCTCTTTCTCTGTGAGTGTTTGTGTGTCCTTTTATAAATATACTAAAAGACAAAGTAAGTGTTCCAGTACTCGCAAAAGTTTATTAGAAAGATCAGGTATGTTTGGAAGAATGAACTAGGGGTGAAAGTAATCTAGTTTTAAAAAAGACACAAAGGATATCTAACAAAGTATGTTATAATTATGGAGAGAACGTATGTTCCCTTTATGTATAATATAGTTGCAAATATTTAAAAAGACTTTAAAAATGTATTTCTTTTTCATTTCACTTCTCTTTCTAATGACATGACTAGCTTCTATTTCCTTGCCTTAAGGAGTATGTCAATGTCTGGGATTAGTTCCCAGAAATATTAATATTACTTTATTTTCATTCTCTCAAAGCTACTAAAACACAGCTGGGAAATTAAATGCAAATGCAAACATTTTCCTTAGCAAAATTCTTTCTTCTATAGCAAAAACCTCTTACATCTATTTGTTTTAATGATGAATCCTATTCAACATTTGTCATTAACTTTAATGAATTCACAACATGGATTTGATTCAAAGTGAGTAGTTGGGTCATTTAAATCTTTTCAGACTGCTGATTCAAAGCTGCCTTAGTTATAGAAATGTGAGTTACAAGTACCTCCTGTTCTACAGATGAATTGCCTTTGATGTTCTACCCACATTTCCTCTATCTCCTTTCTCTTCTTTATTTTACGTGATGTACCATGACTGTATATCCCTCACACCTAATATTCTAATGTATGTAAATTGCAATGATATATGTCCTTATAATGACACTGAGGTTTCATCTAAATGCAGAACTAAACCCATAGCACTTAAAAAGCTATTTCCTCCATCTAGAGTTCTAGACAGTTTCCATTTTAATAATTCTCACAGCTTTTATTCCTTTAAATAGACTGAATTACATTCTGAAGAAAACTATTTTTGAAATCACATATCTCATGAGGCATGATTGATTACCTCTTAATAAGAGATATGATAAATGCCACTGGATAGACATCAAGAGGGATCTTGATCCCTCTAGGTCACTGCTCTGCCATGATCTATAGCAGCTGGAACTTTACTAGTTACAGTTAGAACATAATATTAAATAAAGCAGGAAATACATGGAGCTTTTTATGATGTTAAATATACAATTTCAAGAATCATTATCATTCATTCTAAGAAAATATGTATTTTTAAGAACAGAAACCAGTAATATCAAATTATAAAGAGACAAAGCCATAAAACATATATTTTCTTAAATTTTTAATTTTTATTTTTTATTTTACATATTGATCCCAGTTCCCTCTCTTTCTCTCCACACCTCCCTCCCTCCTTCTTTTCCTCTCTCCCATCCTGTCATGCCCCCTGACCACTCTTCCCTTCCATGCCCCCTACTCCACATATAGGGTGATGCCTTCCAGGAGGGGTCATCTAAATCTGTCAAGTCATTTGGAATAGAAACTAGGACTTCTCTCCTGTCTCTAGGTAAAGGGAGCATCCCTCCATGGGGTATGTGTCCAAAACGTCCTTATGTGCTCCAGAATATATACTGGATCCATTGTCTGAGGTCCCTTAGATTGCTCAGGCCTTCTAGCTGAGACCCATGTTCAGGGGTTCTGAGTCAGTCTCATGCTGGATTCCCAGCTATCAGTCTGGGGGCCCATTATCTCATCCTTTTTCAAGTAAGCTGTCTCTATGTGTTTCTACAACCTGGTCTTGTCCTCCCTCACTGCATTTGGATTCCAGTTCGGCTCAGTGTTTAATTGTGGGTGTTTGCTTCTGTTCCATCAGCTACTAGATGATGACTCTATGATTGTGGATAAGTTAGTTGCTCATCTCATTATCAGGGAAGAGCATTTATGGTAACCTTTCAACTGTTGCTCAAATTTTTAGTTGGGGTCAGTCTTGTAGGTCTCTGGACATTTCTCTAGGTTCAGTTTTCTCTTTAAACCTAAAATGGCTCCCTCTTTTACGGTCTCTCTCCACTGTTGCTCAAATTGTAAATTGGAGTCAGTCTTGTAGGTCTCTGGAAATTCTTTTAGGTTCTGTTTTCTCTTCAATCCTATAATGTCTCCCTATTTTATTCTCTCTCTCTCTCTCTCTCTCTCTCTCTCTCTCTCTCTCTCTCTCTCTCTCCTCTTGTCTATTCCTCCCCTGACTCAATCTTCCCAGTCCCATGTGCTTTGGTTTCTTCCCCTCTTTTTCTCCTTGTTTCCCCCCCCCCACTCCCCATATGCTCAGGAGATCATGTCTCTTTCCCTTTCTATGAGGGACCTTATATGAATCTCTTATAATCCTCCTTGTATCCTAGTTTCTCTGGTGGAAAAAAACACATTTCTTAAGTGAGAATGCATGTTCATACCTAGTGTGCATACTTTAAATATATTTTTGTTTCTTAAATGTACAAATAAATAAAATATCTGACTGTGTTGATATGAAGCTATATACAAACATCAGTTTGTATACACACACTTTAATGAATGGTTCCTCTTACCAGTAAGTTAATTGTTAATTGTTAAGGTAAAAATAACTAGACAAAAGTTTGGATTGATACATAATGTATCTGGAAAATTCATATATATCCCATTAATAGTAAAGCTCACTGAGCTTAACTGAACTACCATCAGTGAATGACGTCAGATTTTTCTAAAAGAGGAATCAGTTATTCTCCCACATCTGTCCTGTAAGTCATCATGGGCCTACATACAATCTTTAAGACTGTGTACGGTTTTTTGGATGATCTAGCTATTTTGATTTTACTTGCTTACTTGTGATTTCAAATATTGTTTCATAAAATGCACTGAAGGATGACAAAGTCCTCTGCTGGAGATTTAGGAAAGAAGTTTTCAGATCAATAACAGGTGAGTATATTGGGTCAATTGTAATTGAAGCATATGGAAGGCAGAGAGAGGTGGTCCCCCAAGCAAGATATATTAGCCTACATAGGCATCAGCTGTCCGTGTACAAAGAGCTATGTACAAACACAAACACAAACACACACACACACACATACACACACAACACACACAGATGCTACAGATACAATTTAAGATATACACAGCCTAACAGCAAAATCTTAGATGGGAACATAACTCAAGTGCCTAGTGCCAAAACTTAGATTGATTTAGGACAATTGCTCAATTATGTTCATAGAAGCATTATTCATAATAGCCAGAACATGAAAACAACTTAGAAGCCCTTCAATGGAAGAATGGATAAAGAAAATATAGTACATTTACAAACTGGAGTATTAGCTGTAAAATACAATGAACTATAGAAAGAAATCATTCTGAGTAAGGTAATGCAGACCCAGAGGGAAAACATGGATATTATGAGTATAGTGCAGGATAATCAACCTACAATCTCCAGCCACAAAGAGACTATAAAAAAAAAAAAAAAAAAAAAAAAAACAAAACAAAAACAAAGTGGGATGCATGGATTTCCTTGGGCACAGTAAATAAATACAAGATTTTATGGATGAACTGGGGGCAGCTTTGGGAATATATGGCAGATGAGAACTTGAAGGAGCAGGTTTGGGGCAGGGCAGACGTGGAAAGAAATAAAAGGGACATCTTGATGGTGGAGTCACATTTCTGGATAAGGCAGAAACTTAGTGTCAGGGAAACTCCCAGAAGTCAACAGGGATGATCTCAGCTAAGATTCCTAGGAATAGTGGATAGGGTGCCTGCAATACCCATCTACTGTAATCAGGTTGGTGACCATCCTAATTATCATCAGGAAGCCTTTATCCAGTAACTGATGGAAGCAGTGTCAGAGATCCACAGCTAAGCACTAAGATGAGCTCTGGGAGTCTTCCTGAAGAAATGGAGAAGGGAGTACATGGGTCAGGGGGAGTCAAGGTTATGAAGGGAGAACACATGGAGTCAGCTGACTTGAGTCTGGGTGAGTTCATGAACTCTGGAGCAACAGTTAAGGAGCCTGCATAGCACCACCTAGGCTCACTGCATGTGACAATTGTGTAGCTTGGTTCATTTGTAAGGCTCCCAGCAATGGGATCAGAACCTGTCGCTTGCTTTAGAGCTGACTTTTGGGAACTTCTTCCCAGTGCTGTGTTGGGTTCCTTCATCCAGCCTTGATGAAGGGGTGGCAGCTTGGCCCTGTCTGAACTTCATGTGTCATGCCTTGTTGACTCCTATGGGAGGACTGACCCTTTACAAATGAAAACAGAGGAGGAGAGATGGGGAGGGGATAGATTGGAAGTTGGAGAAACAAAAAGAGAGGAGAGAGGGGAAACTGGATTTAGTATGTAAAATTAAAAAATAATTAAAATGTTAATATGCCTTGCAAAAATGTGGAAATGGCAGAAATAATCCTTGTAAGTTTATATGAAGAAGTTGAAACATATAGAGGTTAAAGATCATTGCTAAGTATAATATCAAGCCTATATGAACTTTGTTTTATAACGATCCTCACTGTATATTAGGTATTCTTTTGGACCTCTAGAAGGCAGAAAAAAAAGGCAAAAAGTGATGGTTTATTGGGTCAATATATGTACATATAAATTACTATAATAATCTTAGCATCAATTTTTTATAAGACCACACATGGTAGAAGGTTATAATAAGTAACTTAAAATAATAACTAAAGGTCGTCACATGTGCTTTGGTGGGGAGGGTGTTTACAAAAATTGTAGGAATGGAGTACTTTTTAAGTTAAGTATCTTTAAACTTTGGGGGAGATCAAAGGTCAGAGAATAGAAAAATGGCATAATCATGAAGATAGATGCCTGAGATGTGAGAGTATTTAAGAAAACCAATTCAACATGAGTTTGTTTCATATGAAGTTTTATTTTAGTAGCTAATTTTTCTAATGTTCCAACCCTTACTGCTGCTTCACTAGGAGAGAACGTGAACTAAATAAAAGGGTGAACTACTCCTTAATATTATCTGGAAATAACTGAGTGATATAAAATATCGAGAAGAGTGCTCAGAGGAAATATCTATGTTTTGTTAGTGGAGATAAAGTGAGAAAAGAAACAAAGATTAGTGTGAACTTTAACAGTTCATGCAGATTGTATGCAATGATATCTGAATGTGTCAGCTGATAAGAAAATTGCCTACACTATGCTACTTATTTTTCTTACAGATGGCAAAAATTTCCCCATGCCTTGGAATATGATTTGGTAATAATATGGAAATATTTTGTTTTCATAAGTGACATTTTAATATTCACAATCAATAGTCAGTGAAATTCAAATATGATAAAACATCATTATACGGCCACAAAGCAACTTTATATGAGGAACTATCTAACCTTTGAGAAGAAAAGTAGGGAGATTCTATTTACTTGTAGACTGTAACATGGATGTAATGCAAGGGAAATCATTTGTAGAAATACAACCAGCTTAATGGTTATTGTAATGATTCTGCCCTTAGGTCAATATTAAAGATAATGAAGTGTTGACACATGCAATATTTGAAACATAGGATATGTTAAGTAAGAGAGGCACTTAGAATCCCAGCCTGCTGGCTCACATTTTGCACCCCAAATTCAAATTTTAAAGGTGGGAAGATCAAAACTAAGATATTCTGAACTGTGCATCATGACTCTACCTCAAAACAAACAATAATAACTACACAAACAAGAAAAGAATAACACAAGGCTAGATCAACAACTGTAGAAACTTTAGAAGTCCAGGACAGACAGATGCCCAGAGCCCATGTAAATGGAGAATATGGATATCTGCCCATAGTTCTAGCATGCAGAATTAGGAGATAAGTATCCTAGGTAAAAGCAAAACTGCCTAGCTTGACTATTCTCACTGGTAAAGTTTGTACTCAAGAAAGAGTCCCCTGTGAGCAGTCCAGATATACATGGTCCCATGAAGAAGGAGAAAAGGACAAGATCACCAGAGCAAATTGGGAGCATGGGGAGAGGGGAGTGGGAGTTAGGAGAAAGAAAAGGGGAGATGAGGAGGGGAGAGGAGGACATGGGAGAGCAGGAACATTGAGTCAGGGGAAGAATAAAGGAGCACAAGAAAAGAGATACCATAATAGAGAGAGCCAATACAGGTTTAAAGAGAAATCTGGCACTAGGAAAATATTCAGAGACCTACAAGGATGAACCCAGCTAACAATCTAAGCAATAGTGTAGATAATACCTTAAATGCCCTTCCCTGATACTGAGATTAATGACTTCCTTATATGCAGTCCTAAAGACTTCATCCAGTAGCTGATGGAAACAGACACGGACACCTACAGCTAAACACAGCCAAACTCCTGGAATCCAGGTTGCACACAGGGTGGAGTGATGAGCAAAGGGGTCAAGACTAGGCTGGAAAAACTCACAGAAACATGTGACTTGAACAAGGGGGGCTCATGGACCATAGTCTGAGAGCTGGGAATACAGCATAGGGATGACCTAGTTCCCCCTGAACGTAGGTGGGCAGTCTATGGGGCCTAGATTATGAATGGAATTTGGGAGCCCATTCCACGTAGAGGGATACCCTTTCAGCCTAGATATATGGGGGAGGGCCTAGGCCCTGTTCATAACAACATGACAGACTTTGAAGATGCCTGATGGAAGATCTCACCCTTCCTGGGAAGCAGAAAGGGGATGGGACAAGGGTTGGAGGGGAAGGAGAGGATGGGAGGGAGAAGGAAATTGGATTGACATGTAAAATAAGATTGGTTTAAATGTAAATAAAAAGAGGGAGGAAGAAAAGAGGCCCCAAGTCAATGAATAAAGTAGAGAATAATTGAGGGAGGTGCAGATGTCAACCTTGGCTATCTCCATGAACCTCCACACAGGTGCCTCCATTCTCTGCTAGCACTGTGTGCACATTACATACATGTAAATACAAAAGATAAATGAACGAAGTATATATTTAAAAATAAAATAAACACAAGAAAATATAGTTGGTAATTATCCATCATGGAATGAAGGTTTTGTTGTTATATAAATGTAAACTATCCAAATCAATTTTAAAATGATATTCATATACTTAATGGCATAGTTTTCTAAATAATGATGTAAATTTGGACTTTATTTTAGTTCTTTTGCGGTCTCATGAAGAGTAGCCTTTGCATGGTATTATGGTCTCAGCTATTCACCCTCATTTTCAAAAGAAATAAATTTATAAACCCTCAAATGAAAGAAATTCACTTTTATGGACTGCATGCACTAACAGGCTTGATATAAAAATGTGAATTTAAAATATGTGTCTCTCCATGTTGGAGTTTTGGAAGCTTAGTGGCAAGGTATGTATAATGTTATGCATTTAAAAAGATTATCAATTTAAAAATTTTTAGGTATCACAAATAAAATGTGTATGTATCAATAATGGGGAATCTGTCTGGGAAAAAAAACCTACACAAATGACTTTTATCTGGAGGGATGTGATAGTCAATACAATTTAAAATTATAACCCCACATCTGGAATGTATAACTTCAAACATTTAAAATATTGGTGGTTGTTATATATGTGTCTTTTTTTCACACCTGGTGTATTTTCCTTTATATAATTATAAACATAATCTGAGTAAATTACAGAGTTCTTTGTGAATATGCAGAGCCATAAACTAAGGCCAGATATATGAAGAATTATGCACAAGTACAGACAGATTCCTGGAGTTCAGTTAATCAGTCTTCCTGACACAGTACAAAATTACATAGGTGAAGAGCAGTTTGATAGCAAAGAATGTTAATAATAAAAATTGCGCATCATTAAGTATCATTACACCACTGTAAATGTTATTGTGCTCATTGCAATCATTGTTTCTTGAGTTATTTCACTGTAGGTAGGATACATCATTTTAATAATGTCCCAAAGCTCCACATGGTCAATTGCTCTTATTTTTTTCTCCAGAGAGCTTGAAGTGCAATATTCAGTGTTAGTATCAGGCTTTCTCTGTTGGCTTTGTTTGATCACCAGACTTGGAAAGCTGTTCAGTGAAATTCAATAAAGATTCAGCAAAGCCCTGACAGTTTTCATGTCTGGAGTAAATACTAAGCCCCTTGTCAGGTGCACCCTTCCCATGGCATTCTGTTGTCTTGAATACTTCCAGCCAAATATGTACACCATATGTTCAAAGTTTTCTTTGAAAATCAGAGATGAGTTGTAGTCAGCAAAGCAATGCTATGCTTCCCCGGTAAAATTCAATAAAATTAGTGTGGTAAATGTGAATTTGATAAAAATTCTACAGGTGTGATTTAAGTCTGTATGGAAATGTAAATTTTAATAATACAGGGTGTTATATAATCTTTCAGTATTTAATTTTAGAAAACATGTTCAAGGCAATTCTAGTTGGTAATTCTTTTAATTTATTTTAATTTGTTTAATGTATTATTATTATTTGTATGTGTGTATGTTTTGTAGTTGATGTATATGTGTTGCAGGGAGGATGCTCAGGTGCACAGCACATTGGGAGATCAGAGGTCAACTATATGTAGCTGGTTCTCACTTTCTATATGTATATATATTCCAGGGTACAAACTCATGTTGCTTGCCTTTCATCTTCTCGTGACAGATACCTTTACTCTCTGAGCCATAGAACTGGCCCTATCAATTTGGAGAGATTTCAAGAGGTCCCATTTTACATATGCCTTCTTTAGATCAATACAAACATCCTAAATTGTGTCAGTATTTTAGAATGTTCAGCATCTTAAGTCACAATTAATTAGTATTTATTAGTTCAAAATAATCATAATGTAAAAAATTCAAGAGAATATTATGTTTCTTCTAGTGTCAAAATATTTGTATAGACCATATCCACTATGAAGATATTTACAGTGATGGTTTAATAACTCTTATGATAGATTAAATATTTGTAGTTAATATAATATACTAGCTACTTAAAAGTATATAAGTATGCATTATTATATAAAAATATTATTGTTCTTTACATGAAATACTTTTTAATAGAATATAGATTTTACAATGATAATATAAGTAAAAGAAAATATTTTTCTAAGAAATAAAAATCATTATGTTAAAATATTACTTTATCACTTTGTTACTTTATCAGTACCTTTAAGCAACTATAGAAGAAAAGATGAATATCATATTAATCTTTTCTATGCTAAAGCCCTAATTTAGCAAGACCTTTATTTTAGAAAAGTCGTAGCAATTAGTAAATGGAATGTAAAAATCGCATTAAATAGTAAATGTGATGAGGTCAGGACAAAGTAGCAACTGTAGAAGTACTAGAAAAGGTCATTTCTGGAAAATAAATCATATGTACAACTAGTTTTATATGCATACATACATATAGTCAGAGAGAGGGGAGATTCAAGAGTAATGTCCAATTTTTATCTTGGTAATGATGATGTTCACTGTTGAAGTGGGGATCCTCAAATAAAAATCAAGTTTGGAAAGCAATGGGATTAAACTTGGACATCCAGGCATATTCAAAGTGGAGCATCTAAATTAAAAACAATGTATACCCTAGTGAGGGACCCAAGAGTACAAAAACATGTCTGGAGTACTTAGGTATAAACTACATATTTTATATTCCTCATTGTGTGAGTAAAGGAGAAATGATGATGGAATGGTATTGAGGGGTCCTTCTTTAAGGAACTTCCACAACACATTACACAGAACAAGATTCCTTTCTTATATTAGTATTAAAGCTGAAAAAATGTTGAAAAAGCTCCCAGTGTTTTCAGTGTTTCTCATTTGCAGTATTGCTGGAATGCCCGTGAATATCTGCAGGTTTAATGTGTCCTCAAAGATAGAGAGGGGCTGCAGTGTCTGTTTTATAAAGACATCCATATTAGAATTAATGCCCAATTATAAATACATTACTACTAATGAACACTTTATGGGTATATCTGCAGTTACCATTCCTTCAGAGTTTAGAATTTGCTTTACCTCATTTCTATTGCTGCGACTAATACCTTATCTAAAATAGAGTATGAAATGGTTTACTTCATTTAGAACCCCTGTCTTAGTCCTTTACTATACTTAGTCCTTGACTAAGAAAGGAACTTAAAGCCTCAACGCAACAGTCAAGAGCAGAAGCAGTCTCTGTGCTGCCTTTTACCACCAGCATATACATGTGTGCATGCATACACACACACACACACACACACACACACACACACACACACACACACATGCACACACAGGGCTTCACTCATCTGATTTTTGAAGTGATATTTAAATATCAAAAAAGCAGAAAGGCGTCATCTTCGAAGAAAGGGTGGCCTTTAGAGTCAGCTCATTTAGTGTCACAAACAATTCCTCATTGTCCTCAGGCTTCTAGTTTGCCAAGGCCAGGGGCAGATGTTGGCATGGAAGGCCAGTGTTTGGAAACAGCCTCTAGCAGCAGTTTTTCTACTCCCATACAGTTTAGGAACTTCTGCCTAGGAAATGATGCTACTTAGAGTGGGATATCCTCCAACATCAACTAATTATCAAAAAATCCCCCAAAGAAATGTCCACATGACCACCTGATCTTGACAATTCCTCATTAAAACTCTTTAAACATCATGGTATATCATGTCAAGTGAAGAGGAAAATTCAGGAGTATAAGATTCAGCACAGGAAGGAGAGGCCACAATTCATTATCAGAATGATTTAAAAATGAAAAACACAAAGAAAGGTAGTGATTAAAGAAACATTTTAATAAAAAAAAAATTGACCAACATTTTCCAAGGCTAAATCTGAGCAAAGAGTATCTACATTGTCTCCTAATGTATTAGCTAGCAAAATAGTCACTGATAACTTTGGTCCTAAAACTTTCTACTGAGAATCAGGGATAGAAGCAGAAGTAAAAGTGATTGCAAAAGTGGCTAAAGAAACTTGAAAAACGTAATGTTCATTAGTGAAGCTGCACATATAACCATGCATCGAACATGGTTATACTTAGAAAATTTCCAGACAAGTAAAGCTCATGTGGGGTTTTAAAGTCACTATGATTATTGTCTCTGAGGGAGGGAAAGCAAGGGTAAACCCAATGCACTTTAGAATATTCCTGTTCTCCATCTTACTCTCCATTTCTCACTAGCCTAACATTACTGTACTCCAAAGTTGGATGATGGTGATAATATTTCTTTTTCTTCGAAATGCTCAATACTTTCTATTGTGTCTTCACTTTTTGTTAATTTTGTGATTTATGCATTACAGTATGGTTCCTTGTTGTTTTAAATTCCTATTATATGTAAATAAAAACAGTCTATTAAGATTCCTCAGTTACTATCTGTAATGGACCTAATGAATTATCTGTTAAATATGATTTGTATATGAACAAACAAAACCATGTACAATTTTAAGTTTATTCTAAAATGGGAGTCACTGTACTACATTAAATCCTATAAGCTAAGCCCAGACAGAGCTATGTGAAACCATGTAGCAGCCTCAAGAACAGACACATTGGAGGATTCATTCTTCTAAGACACAGTTGACCTACAAAAATAGAATTGAACATGTTTACTTGTAATCATAATTCAAAGTGTTAGCATTTGTGAATGTTCCCTAACTGGTAATCACCACTCTCACCATTGAGTCTAAGAACTTTCCATGTGATTTGGCTCCTGTCTCTCTAAGTTCTTTAGAATATGCAGGAAACGAATGGTTCACACATGCACTCCAAAGGTTTTCTTGCTTAGAAAAATAATGCAATTTTTAAAAGAGCAACTATTACTACAAAGGACACAAGAGGAACAATATTGATATGAAATATGATTTCTTATTTCAAATTTCAGGTTCTATCGATTTCAAATGGTGTCTTCCACCTTGCCCTCTAGTTTGATATTTTCAGAAGATTTTTAGAAAGTCTGTTTTGATATTCTGCCTCTGCCGATTTCTCTACTCTCCTATTCTAGACATCCTCCACCTGACTAGTCTCTCATTAAGAAATTGTGTCTACCTGTGAAATTTCTTCTTTTTAAATATTTTTTATTTAAAATTGAAACAAGCTTCTTCTACATATCAATTCCAGTTCCTGTTACCCCCCCCCCCACTAACGCCCATCCCATCCCTTTTCTTCTTCCCAGAGAACAGATTTCCATGGGAAGTCTTCTAAGTCTGTCATATCATTTGGAGCAGCTCCCAGGGCCTCCCCGACGTGTCTAGGATGAGAGAGTATCTCTTTATGTGGAATGGGCTCCCAAAGTCCATTCCTATTCTGGGGACAAATACTGAACCGTTACCAGAGGCCGCATACACTGCCCAGTCCTCCTAACTAACACCAACATTCAGGAGGTTCAGGTCAGTCTTATGCTGGTTTCTCGGCTAAAAGACTGCAGTCAATGAGCTCCTCACTGTTCAGATCAGCCATTTCTGTAGGTTTTTTCTCCATCTTTGCAATGGGATTCCAGGAATTTTGGCTCCATGTTTAGCTGTGGGTGTCTGGTTCTGCTTCAATCAGTTACTAGATGAAGGTTCTAGGGTAGGATATAAGGCAGTCATCAAACTCATTATCAGGGAAGGGCATTTAAGTGCCCTCTCCACTATTGCTTTGATTGTTAGTTGGGGTCATCTTTGTAGATCTCTGGACATTTTTCTAGTGCCAGATTTCTTTAAAAATCTATAATGATTCCCTCTATTATTATATCTCTTGTGGCATTAAAAGCAGACATGATCAGATCTATCCGTTACTCTTTTATTTAAATTGAAACATTCATATTTAATTCTTATGATCTTGGTTCTTGATATTGTAAAAATATTGAGAAAGAAAGCCACTTTCTGACTCAGTGAAAGTGAAATAAAAAGGATAATCTGTGAATTGATCAATCACTCCTAATTTATGCACTGCCATATATCTTGTCAGTAATAAAAATTCATCTAACTAAAATTACTTCTCACCAATTGCATTATAATATTCTGGGATGTGCTTCCCTTGAGTATGTGTTCTGGTTTTTATATTATTTATGAAAAATCATTGTTGGTTGGTTTTTCTAGACCCATGGACTTGATAGCAATTTCTCAGAAACTCCTTGGACTGAGGACTGTGCTAAAATTTGTATATGTTGAAAACTTGTATGCGTGGCATTTTCTTCACCAAGACAAGGAACTTCTAAGTTGTATGAGACTATGACACTTAACTATGCTTCAGTATTCTCCACAACTTTTCCTGGTGTTTCTTGAGAGGGTGCCAGCTGGGTATTTTTCCCAAGGTGGACAATTCTGGATATTATCAACGATTATTAAATGGGACATCCTGAAACTGAAAATCTTCTGTAAGTCAAAAGACACAGTGAGCAAGAAAAAATGGCAGCCCACAGAATGGGAAAAGATATTCACCAATCCCACATCTGACCGAGGAATGCTTTCCAAAATAAAAAGAACTCAAGCTAGTTAGCAACAAACAAATAATACAATTAAAGAGTGGGGTATGGAACTAAATAAAGAATTCTCAATAGGGGAATTTAAAATGGCTGAAAGACAAATAAGAAAGTACTCAATATCCTTAGCCATAAGGGAAATGCAAATCAAAACAACTCTGAGAATCCATCTTACTCCTGTCAGATGTCAAAAACATCAGTGACAGTTTATGCTGGAGAAGATGAGGAGAAAGGGAAACACTCCTCCACTGCTGGTGGGAGTGCAAACTCATACAGCCACTTTGGAAATCAGTATGACAGTTCCTCAGGAAAATGGGAATCACAAGATCCAGCATTCTACTCTTAGACATATACACAAAAGATACACATTTATAGACAGGATATCTGTTCTACTATGTTCATAGCAACATTATTTGTAATATTCAGTACTTGGAGGCAACCTAGTTGTCCCTCAACTGAAGAATGGATGTAGAAAATGTGGTACATTTACACAAAGGAATACTACTCAGTGGAAAACAAAAACCAAAAACTAACAAAAACAGAAACAAAACAAGGACTCTTGAAATTTTCAGGAAAATGGATGGAACTAGAAGAAACCATCCTAAGTGAGGTAACCCAGTCACAGAAAGACAAACATGGTATGTGTTCACTCATATATGGATTTTAGACATAGAGCAAAGGATTACCAGCCCACAATTCATACTGCCAGAAAAGCTAGGAAACAAGGAGTACCATAAAGGAGACATACATGGTATTCCAGAGAAGGGGAAAGGAACAAGATCTCCTGAGCAAATTGGGAGCATGGAGGGAGTGGAGAGGGAGTTAGGAGAAAGAAGAGGGGAGAGGTGAGCATGAGGGAACAAGAAGGTTGAGACGGGGAAGTATAAAGGAGAACAAGAAAAGAGATACCATACTAGAGGAAGCCATTATACACTTAAGTAGAAATCTGGCTCTAGACAAGTACCCAGAGATCTACAAGAATGAACCCAACTAAAATCTAAAACTGGAGAGGCAATTATAATGCCCTTTCATGATAATGAGATGGACGACTACCTTATATGCCATCCTAAAGCCTTCATCTTGTAGCTGATAAAAGCAGAAGCAGGTACCCTCAGCTAAATACTAACTGAAATCCTGGAATATAGTTACAGAGAGGGAAGTATGATGAGCAGGGGTCAATACCAGGCTGGAGAATCCCACAGAAACAGCTGACCTGAACAAATGGGAGCTTATGCATCCCAGTCTGATAGCTGGGAAATCAGCAAAGAACTGACCCAGACCTCTTGAACTTTGGTGTTGGTTAGGAGAACTGGACAGTCTATGCTGCCTCTGGTAGGCCCCCATAGAGAGTTCAATATTTATCTCTAGTATAAGAATGGACTTTTGGAGCCCATTCCACATAGAGGTATACTCTTAGCCTAGACACCCTAGGCCCTGCTCCAAATGATATGACCTACTTTGAAGATCTCCAACTAAAGGCCTCACCGTCCCTGGATAGCAGAAAGGGGATGGGATGGGTGTTAGGGAGAGGCAGGGAAGGAGGGGAGGTTGAGTGAACTGGGATTGACATGAAGACAAGCTTGTTTGAAATTTAAATAAAAATATTATCATAAAAAATAAAAAACATGAAAAATAAGCTCAGCTCAGCATCAAAATCTTAGCATTACTTTTAATATGTTAAATTGCATTGCCTTGTAGGATATAGTAAGTTAATAACTTTATACAGTGTATAATCCTCAAATTGTAGTAGTTAATGCTTTACTCTCCACAAATACATAAATATTTTGAGATATTTTATATTTTTATTATTTGTACATATGAGTTAGACATGTTACCTCAGTTATATATTCAGTATTTTTCTTCAATCAAATAAGAGTAACAATTATTTCCCTCTCTTTAGCAACAGTTTGTTTCCACACCCCTTCCATCTTCATTGTTCATAATACATAAACTAGTAGTGCTGAAATGTAATCATGAGTTTGTGCTATAGCACACTACCTCAATCCTTGCAAT
This sequence comes from Phodopus roborovskii, assembly GCF_943737965.1. NCBI lineage: Eukaryota > Metazoa > Chordata > Mammalia > Rodentia > Cricetidae > Phodopus > Phodopus roborovskii. Next base: position 11,034,952 of record NW_026126540.1, on the reverse strand, counting down.
TTGAAATTTGAAGTATATATATCAGTTGTATATAAACTAGTATGAGCTCTATATTATTGCTTGTATTTTAGGGAATCATAAAAATATGAAAAATATATATGTAATCTCATTCAGAAACCAAAACCTAAGTTAATAACCCTTTCAACAAGTTTTGCTACAACATACACATTTAAATAAACCAGTCATAAGATTTGCTTTGTAAAACATTATATTATAGAGCAGTTCATGTTACTACCCAAAAGTTTTGTAACTATTATGCTAAGAAAAATTCATAAATTTGTCATAATTAAATAATTTCTCACCAGTCTTTTATGAAGGTATGTACACTACTGAGTCAAGAATAAATTAATTACCTTTTTGATGCCTTAAACTATTTTTTCTCTTATTTATGAAAATATGGCTCAAAAAAAACACATCAGATTAAGTTAGGTTGAAACACTGAAGACGTGAACTAGTAATTGTAGTGTATAGTGCATGCATCGATAATATATACTATGCTTGACAAAATTAATTTTATTGTAATTATTTAGATAAAAACCAAATACCCTTCCTATAATTCCATTATTACTAGAATATCTTTGTAGGAAGAATTTTGTTCAGACATTAAGTTTATTTTATGAATGTATTCAGTATGCGTATACAGACACATTTCATGTAAAAGCTATATTTCTCATGAAATGTTTTCCAATGTACTGGTCTTTCATCTGCACCTTTAGACATTTGACATGCTACTGCAAAGTATAACGAAATATTCCTACACTTGCTCCTTATGTTTAAATAATAGGCAGTAGTGTTCGAAACATCATTGCCAACAAATATTCAGTATTGTCACTCTATACTGAAACTGAACAATAATATCTTAATAACATATTTGACAGAAAAATGTTTATGTTAGTGTATCATTCCTTTTTTCTCTACCTACAGAATTTATAAACTGCATATATATATAGAAAGCAGCACCAGCAAAAGGTTTAAATGTGATACCAGATGTCTCCTTAGTCAGTGTTTTCAATCTTTCTGGAAATAATCTCTATCAATATAGTGGTTGTAATTTTTTTTCAGTAACTTAAAAGCGTACAATATGCCTTTCTGTAAGAAATGTCCCTGTATTCCGGCACTTAATAGTATTCTCTATTTCACATTTTCATAAATGAGTTAAAAAGAATCTATTTGCCTTGAAATTCTAAAAGAATTCCACACATCTATAATTCCTTTGATGCTATATTCTAGAGCTAAAGTTCACAACAAAGCAATAGGACTTCTTAGTTTTGAAAAGAATGCCACTTTTATCTACAGGAAAGCTTCTCCAAGGTGATTCAATATATATAATACAATTATACATGCACTTAAAGTGAAACCACATGGTTGACCTAAACAACTGTTGTGTATTTATTTTTTTTAAAAAAAAAGGAATAAAATGGTTTCTTCTTTAATTTCTTTCTTTAGAGTCACAAAGTTCTTATTGTATAGGTCTTTTACTTGTTTGGTAAGCGTTACTCCAAGATACTTTATGTTGCTTGTGGCTATTGTAAAGGGTGATGTTTCTCTGATTTCTTTCTCTGTCTCTTTGTCGTCTGAAAAAAGTAGGGCTACTGATTTTTTTGAGTTTGTCTTGTATCCTGCTAGTTTGCTGAAGGTGTTTATCAGCTGTAGGAGTTCCCTGGTAGAGTTTATTGGGTCTTTTATGTAAACTATCATATCATCTGCAAATAGAAACAATTTGACTTCTTCCTTTCCAATTTGGATCCCCTTGATCTCCTTTTGTTGTCTTATAGCATTAGCTAGAATTTCTAGTACGATATTGAAGAGATATGGAGAGAGAGGACAGCCTTGTCTTGTTCCTGATTTAAGAGGAATTGGCTTAAGTTTCTCTCGATTCAGTTTGATGTTGGCAGTTGGTTTCCAGAAAATGGAAAGATCTCCCATGCTCTTGGATAGGTAGGATAAACATAGTAAAAATGGCAATCTTGCCAAAAGCAATCGACAGATTCAATGCAATCCCCATTAAAATCCCACCACAATTCTTCACCGACCTTGAAAGGATAATAATCAACCCAGGATAGCCAAAACAACCCTATACAATAAAAGAACTTCAGGAGGCTTCACCATTCCTGACTTTAAGCTCTACTACAGAGCTATAGTTCTGAAAACTATGCCTGGTATTGGCATAAAAATAGACAGGTAGACCAATGGAATCAAATTGAAAAATCCTGATATTATCCCACACACCTATGAACACCTGATTTTCAACAAACAGCTAAAATTATAAAATGAGGCGATGGCAGCATCTTCAACAAATGGTGCTGGCACAATTGCATGAGGGTGTGTAGAAGACTGCAGATAGACCCATGTCTGTCACCATGCACAAAACTCAAGTCCAAATGGATCAAAGACCTCAACATCAATCCAGCCACATTGAACCTATTAGCAGAGGAAGTAGGAGGTACCCTTGAACAAATTGGTATAGGAGACCACTTCCTGAACATAACTCCAGGGGCACAGACACTGAGAGAAACAATTAATAAATGGGACCTCTTCAAACTTAGAACCTTCTGTAAGGCAAAGGACACAGTGGACAAGACCAAACTGTAGCCCATAGGCAGGGAAAAGATTTTCACCAATCCGACAAAGAGCTGATCTCCAAAATATACAAAGAACTCAAGAAACTAGTCAACAAAACACCAAATAACCCTATTAAAAAATGGGGTACAGAACTGAAGAAAGAATTCTCAATAGAGGAAATCAAAAAGGCTGAAAGACACTTAAGAAAATGGTCCACATCCTTAGATATCAGGGAAAAGCATATCAAAACAACTTTGAGATACCATCTTACCCCTGCCAGAATGGCTAAAATTAGAAACACCAGTGATGACTTATGTTGGAGAGGATGTGGAGAAAGGGGAACACTCCTCCACTGCTGGTGGGAGTGCAAACTCATACAGCCATTTTGGAGTTCAGTATGGCGGTTCCTCAGGAAAATGGGAATTAGTTTACCACAGGACCAGGCAATCCCCCTCTTAGGCATATACCCAAAGGATTCACATCCATGCAACAAAGACATCTGTTCAACTATGTTCATAGCAGCACTATTTGTAATAGCAAGAACCTGGAAGCAACCTAGATGCCCCTCAATTGAAGAATAGTTAATGAAGATGTGGCACATCTACACAATGGAATACTACTCTGCAGAAAAAAATAATGGTATCTTGAAATTCGCAGGCAAGTGGATGGCACTTGAAGAAACCATCCTGAATGAGGTAACCTAGTCACAAAAAGGGGAAAATGGTATGTACTCGCTCATATATGGATTTTAGACCTAGAGCAAAGCATCACCAGCCTACAATTCACACCACCAGAAGAACTAGGATACAAAGTGTATTCTAAGAGATTCATATAAAGTCCCTCACAGAACTGGGAAGGGGCAATTCCCCCAGAGCTCTGGGGGGGGCAGCGAATGGAGAGAGAAATAGGAGAAAACTAGGGGGAAGAAAGGAAAACATGTGCGACCAGGAAGATTGAACCTGGTTAGGAATAAAAGACAGGAAAGAGGGAGAGAGAGAAAGAGAGAGACAGAGAGAAATCATAAAAGAGGGAGCCAATTTTGGTTGGAAGATAAAATTGAACACAAAGAATGGTTTAGAGAACTACAAGACTGCTCCCAACTAACAATTTGAGCTTCTGTGGAAAGGCTATCATAAATGCCCTTTCTGGAGAGTGAGATCGACAACTAACTTCTCCATGGATCCCTCAACTAATGCCTGTTGGAAACAGGAGCAAAAACCCATACATAAACACTGAGTCGAACTAGAACCCAGATGCAAATGGAGAGGAGAACACCAGGCAGCTGAAACACATAGAGACAGCTTACCTGAAGAAGAAGGAGCTAACGGGCCACTAGACTGATAGCTGGGAAGCCAGCATAGGACTGACTCAGGCCTCCTTGAATATGGGTCTCAGCCAGAAAACTGAGCAGTCTAAGGGACCTCAGACAGTGGAGCCAGGATGTATCCATGGTGCACAAAAGGACATTGCAAACATATCCCCCATGGAGGGATAACTTCCATAATCTAGAGACAGGAGAGAAGCGCTAGTCCCTACTTCACATGACCTGTCAGATCTACATGACCCCAAGTGGATGGCATTCCCCTACCTATGGAATTGTGGTGGGGGGATGGGAGGGGAGGGTGGTTAGAGTGCATGTGAGAGGGCAGAGAGGGTAAATGGGAAGGAAGGAGGAGGGAGGGAAGGAAGAAGGAAGGAGGGAGGGAGGGAAGGGACAAAGGAGGGAGGAGAGGGAACTGGGATCGACATGTAAAATAATAAAATAAATTAAAAAAAAATGCTTTGACTCCAAAATTTAAATTCCAGGGCAAGTTACTGGGGAAAAGGATTTCTATTTTTGTTTCCACAGAAAATGAAAAGATGTGGATTCCTTCCAGACTAATGTGATTTGATCAAGCCAGACTGCCTGAAACAGAGTACCAGGTGATCCTACATTCAAAACAGCTGGACAAAGCTGCCTTACAGACTACAGCCAGAATTTCTGAATCTTCTTTGAATCCCCCATGACAGCGCCCCTTACCAGCAGGAAGTAGTTTGGAAAGAACAATGCCCAAATTCCCAAATATTTTGTATAAATGTTTGTTTTCATTTAACTGGACTTTGTTATATATAATAAATTAAAAAATAAAAACATAAAAAAGGAATAAAATGTACCCAAACATTGTACCAAATGGTAATGTGATATTATAGGCTGAAATCATGTGTAGGGGATTTTTAACACACATAGGATAAGTGCAACTTTATAATAACCCTAGGGAATGATTGGTCTGTGCTGGCTAATATGCTATTGAAGGCTCATTTAACTCCTGAGTCTTTTGTGTGGTGTGCAAGAACATAAGATGTTCTATGCCACATCTTTACCGTCTGGTTGTTCCTGAAATTCCTTGGGGTTCAATTTCAACCATGATCTGCTGCTATTGCCCTCTTCATTATAAATGCTTGTGGGAATAAAAGAAATATTTGAGTATAGATAAGTAAAATTATATTGGTGTTTATTTCAAAGCTGTTAGAAGGTATGGTGTTTAATATATTTTAATAATTTTCATATTTCAAACTTATCCTTGCCTACAATACCTACCTATTCTTTCTTATGAGCTTTTAGATCATTGTAAGTAGTGTTTTTTTTAGGCAGAAATCATTTATCACTGGGCATGATAAATAGAAATTGCTGGGGGTTTTTTATGATTGTTCAGATGGAAAGATCAGGTATAAGGGCAGAGTTATTCATAACCATTTGCTTACAAATCTGGAAACTTCTATCCTCATATGCTCAGCACTTTGAAATAATTCTACCCACTCTGTTCCTGATTTTCATTCCACTGCAGAAAGACTTATTGAAAGGGGTCAGTAAAATGTTCATTTTATGAGCACTATTGGGGGATGGTAAATAAAAGTGGTGATAAAAGAGTAAATTAAGTACTAAGATTTATACCTAAACTGTATAAAAACAATTTGATGTCCTTTCATTTTGATATCCTAGTTTGGCCAGACATGGTAGGAAAAGGCACAGAACAGGACTATTTAAACTGTAACAAATGAAAGGGATTGGGCATCCGTGTGGAGACTCCAGTGTTTGCTTTTGAAAAGAAGTTTCTGAATGAGACAGATGGTTCACGATGTCTTTGTGACTGACTCTTGGGACTTTTGAAGACATTCTCAGATGTGTTACCAGGAAGTTGCATAAAACAATTACACATGAGCTTAATATAGCAATTTTGACTGAAGATAATTATATAACAATTCACATTATTAGGGAAGAGTTCTATAACCGGCTTTAAATACGTGTAAGGATGTGTGAAAGGGATCACAAATTATTGTATACCTGTACCACTCTACTTATAAAACACTTCTCATTTAATTTTTTTTTAATGAGCCTAAAATTAACTTTACTATGTAGTTTTGTGGGGACTCATTTACATGGTATATGTTACTGAATCCTGTATAGATTATTGACATTGTTTCCTTTACCACTTGTAACTGAGCTCACATATACAAATGCATATATCTTATGATTATATAGTTTACTTGTTCCTTTGAATGGTTCTATTGAGATTCCAATAAAAAATCAACAAATGAGCATTATTATTATTCTTTGATGTGAATCTCATTGTCCTTACCTTGTATAGATATTTATTTATAGGCATGAATCAATGGTTCCACTTTACCCAGCTCTTTACTAAGGGATTAGGACTTGTTTATTTTAGTTTAAAGAAGTCTAGTTTACTTATGTTTTCTAAGCCTGAAGATACACTGCTTCTCTCTTGCTGAGAATTTTTAAATGATACTTTGTGCACCAAACTGTCTTCTTAACTCAGGAGTGAACTAATCTTGTGAGTGTCACTGTTACCCTCCTTCCTACCTTAACATTTTCCATTCTCATTGACTTTTACTCAAGACCTATGCTCTTTTAAACTATTGTCCCAAAAGGCAGAGGTATCTTTCCACAAACACATTTTTATATCTTATATCTAGTTTAATTTGCAAAACTAATTCACCTTACAAAATACATTTTCTATTTCATTTTTGTGTATAGCTGATTCTTTACTGTGACTATAAGAGTAAGAGACTCATGATAAAATTCAGTTGGGGTGTAAACCACTAAAATTGTATTCTAACATCAGAAAACAGTCTACTTCCTATTATAACAAACATTTCAGCTGATTCTCTGTGGGGGAAAAAGCATCAGAGGCACAGATTAAAACAGTCCAGAGTTTCAGAAATTTCAAGAAAGTTCTGAAAATGTTCATCAGGATATTCAATCAGGAAAATGAGTGACATGAATAGAAAGATCTTGGAAAGTTGCCTGTCTTCACTTATTTAATAATGCATCTCCCTTCAAGTTTAGCTAAAAGGGACACCTGTGTCTTTGTGCACAGCAGAAATGGAGATGTTTTGCACTTAATCTAATTAAGGAATATATATGTTAACACATATTTCCTATTTGTTCCCTCTGCCTTTCTCCTTCTCTCTCTTCATTTATCTCTCTTTCACTTTATTTCTCATCCTGCTCTCTCTCCCTGTCTGTGTGTGTTTGTATGTGAGATAGATCGAGAGAGAGAGAGAGAGAGAGAGAGAGAGAGAGAGAGAGAGAGAGAGGGAGAGAGTGCATGTGTGTGTGCCTTGCTAGATTCTTGGTTAGATTAGAGTCAGTGTGTTGTTGGTAAAGTTCTTAATGCTTTACACTGTGAATGTCAGTATCCAAATAATTTTTTATTTAGTAGCTGTCTGGCTAGCTGTATATTCTCAAGTATACTAATTTAGTAATGAAAAATAATATGTTCCGGGTTCTAATTTTTAATTTATAGTGATTTATGTAATCATATTCTTATGTCAGTAGATTTAAAACTTCTGTCTTTTTTTCTTTGTGCAGTGTGAATGTAGTAATTTTAAAAAATAGTTAGATTTTAGGTAATTTATTGAGAATCACAAAACTGCCCAACCCAATCTCTCCTGTTCCCATCCCCACCCTACTTGCCCTCAGTTTACCCAGGAGATCTTTTATATTTCTCCTTCCTAGGGAAATTTATGCATCCAAATTTAGGCCACTGTTGTTTTTTAGCTTCTCTGGGGCTATGGATTGTAGCCTGGTTATCTTCTACTTTACAGATAATATACCTCGAAAGGAAAATACTCAAATTCATATGGAAAACCAAAAATATCATGGTAGCTAAAACAATCTTGCTTATTAAAAGAACTTCTGGTATCACCATCACTGACTTCCAGCTCTACTATAAAGCTTTAGTAATAAAAATAACTTGACATTGGCATAAAACAGACACGTGGACAATAGAACAGAATGGAAGACTCTGACATGAATCCATTCACCTATGAATACCTGATTTTTGACAAAGAAGCCAAAATTATGCAATGGAAAAAAAGAAAGCATCTTCAACAAATGGTGCTGGGATACTGCATGTTGGCTCATAGAAAGATGAAAAGAGATTCATATCTGTTGTCCTGCACTAAACTCAAGTCCAAGTAGATCAGAGACATCAACATAAATTCAGTTATACTAAACCTGGTAGAAGAGAAATTAGGAAGTAGCTTTGAACACATTGGCACAGGAGACAATTTCCTAAATATAACAACAGTAGCACAGACACTGGAGTTAAGAATTAATAAGTGAGGCATCCTGACACTGAAAAACTTCCATAAGGCAAATGTCACTGTCAAAAGGACAAAGCTGAATGCTGGGAAAAGATCTTCACCAATCCCACATCTGACAGAGAGGTGATATTCAAAATATATAAAGAATTCAAGAAACTAGATGTCAAAACACCAAATAATCCAATTTTTAAAATTTAGTTATAGATCTAAACAAAGAATTCTTAACACAAGTATCTCAAATGACTCAAAGACATTTAAGGATTGGCGCAAGTCTTTAGTAACCTAGGAAATAGAATTCCAAACAAGTCTGAGATACTATCTTACACCTATCAGAATGACTAATGACAGCTCATGTCAAATAAGATGTGGAGCAAGGGAAACACTCCTCCACTGTTGGTGGAAGTGCAAACGTGTACAGTTACTTTGAAAATCAGTATGGTGGTTTCTTAGAAACTGGTAATCAATCTATCTCAAGACTCCCCCCCCCCGCCATATCAATCTTTGGCATATATCCAAAGACATTTTTCATAGCAGTGTTATTCATAGTAGCTCGAACTAGGAAACAGCCTAGATGGCCCTCAACTAAAGAATGAATACAGAAAATGGGGTACATTTACACAATGGTGTATTTCTCAGCAGAAAAAAAATGAAAAACAAAAAATAATTGCATCATGAAATTTTGAGGCAAATGGATAGGCCTAGAAAAATTATCCTGAGTGTGGCAACCCAGACCCAGAAATATAAAATGGAATGTACTCACTCATAAGTGGGTATTGGCCTATAAGCTTTTTATTTACATTTAACTACAATTTGAATTATTTTGTTATATAAATTGTGTGTGTTTGAGTGTGTGTGTGTGTGTGTGTGGGTGTAGTTATGAGCTATTGTGTGTGGGGTGCTGCAAATCAAAGTTGAGATCTATGGAAGATCAGTTTGAACTTTATTTTTTGATAAATCTCAGCTTATCTATATATATCTATATTTTTCTTCTTTTTTAACTTAAGTTGAAAACAATTTTGTTTTACATATCAATACCGTTCTCTCCCCCTCCCATCCTCCCATGCCTCCCACTGTCCCCCATAGGATCCCTTTACTTTTTCCCAGGAAGGGTGAGGCCTTCCATGAAAACCCTTTTAATGGACCAAACACTTATTAAGTCATCTTGCTTGGTAAATTCCCCTTTGTAATTTAAGAGAATATGTAATTTGTTTAAGTTATAAGAACACTGTTATAACTTATCTTAAAATCTATAGCCTCCAGTTACCTTTTTAAACTTACGAGTATGTGTAGTGTCTGTGTGTGAGTATGCATGTATGCATGTTCCTGCAAAGACCAGAAGAAACCAGTGGATCCAATAGAGTCATCTCACACAGATGGAGGAAACTGAACCCAGATTTTCTGTAAAAGCATCAGGTATTCTTAAATGATGTGTCATTCCTTCTGCCTATAGAAATAATATTTTAATGTAACCTCTCTCAAAGCAGTCAACTTTTAGATAGAAGCAGGTAAATTCAAAACAATTGCTTTACATTATGTGTATAACACATTTCTTTTTCTTTTTTGTAAAGTGTATCTGTCTATCTGCAATCTATATCTGTCTCATGTTTTGTTTTTATTTGTCCTGTTCAATGTCACATGCTTTTTTAGTACTTTGAAAGCACCCACTTGTTTCTTTATTCTTTCATTGTTTTTGTTGTGGCTTCATATTTCCTTGTCCTTAAACTTATTTTTAAATAATAGTCTGAGAGAAAATTTATGTTGACTAATACATACATACACACACACACAGACACACACACACACACACACACACACACACACAAACACACACATATATATTACAAGACAGTTAATCATTCTAGGAAACATTTAAGCAACTCAAACAAATATAACTTTTTCTGTAGTACCTTAGCACAAATGTAATACTTTATTCCAGTGGAAGAAAGAAAAATTCTAAAGTGTAGTAGCTCCTGGAAAGTACAGTAACTCATCTGTTAATTCATTTAGGCTTCCCCAATAAAAGTTCTAAATGTCAATGTATAAGTAATTAAATTGTTTTCGATTTATGGTGACTACAGGACAGTGTTGCTCCTCCTCCAGAGCAACCACAAAGGCAGTTTTGCAAACTGTCTCTCACACCAAAGTCAGCAAGACCCAGGATACCCCAGGGAAGAGAATGTGGCCAAAGGATGATTTGGGAATGGTAAAAGGCCCTAGCTTTGCATATGTTCTGGAGGAAACAAAACCTTAAATTCTCTTCATTACCACACTTCTTCTAAGAAACAGCTTGTACTTTGGGATAAGGCTTACAGAACATATTGCAAAAAGCAACACACACACACACACACAGAAAAGAGCAAAATGAAATAAAATTTGACTGTACTCACGAAATGCTCTATAGAATTCTTCAAGAGCCAGGTGCTTATCAGCATTGAAGTCATCATACTTGAGCAGATCGTACAAAGTACAGTCAGAAAGGTCCTTGTGCAGTTCTTCCTGTTTAATCACCTGCCAATCAATACAGTAAAACTTTGATATTTGTCTTAGTGTTTCTACATAATTTAATTATTTATTGGTAATAATACCATGATAGATATTTGCAAAATTATGATACAGCCTTAGAATTTGTCTAAACTTCACATAGTAAATTAACAAATCTGCACATTTTATATCCTGCTTGTATTATTTACTTTATTTACCCCAACTCAGGGAGACACCTGCACAGGAAAAACATGTTCTATTCCTCATTGACCTGCATCAGAAGAAAACACTGTTCCATCTTGTAATGAAAAGTGCCACATGCTGTGACTACTTCCTTCTTCATGTTATTTGTGAAAAATGAAGTTAGATTTTATTTTCCCTTATGCATAAACTCCACTGTTGCTGGGAGATGAGGCATTTGAGACTGGGTCAGACTCCCTGCTCACAAAAGAACTATTAAGCAAATGACTGTTTCCAGGAGCCAGACAGAATTAATGCACCAATTGATAACAAGACTACTCAAGCATGGAGAGGAAAAAACATCATCACCATTCCTACTCTGTCTACTCTCATGGACTGAGGTTCAACGTTTTTATACTCTGATGATTTTGAACATTTCCTGACAGAAAGCAGAGCTTGTACAATTTAGCAAATATTCCTATCCATGGTGTGTAGTTATAATTCTGTGTCCACTATTCCCCAGTCCTTAATATTCTACCACATACAGAGATGGAAATTTTTAGTGCTTATAGATCAGCCTCAGAATGGTCTGTTGTCCTTGTTCTTTCAAAGGTGATACAGTGCGAGCAGAATATAATCTCTGTGTCACCAGGAGGGTATTTGGGTCTTGCCGAAGCTCAATTAAAAAATAAATACAAATATTATGCCTCCATATTGAAGTAGTCTAGTGAAATCAAGCCATGTAGGATTCACTCAAAAATAACCTTTTAACATTAAAAAGTAATTTCTCTTCATGTAATGTACATCATTAAGCAATCTCCTGCAGGGTTTCAGGTACCAACTTGTGAGTACAGTGACTGTGCATTCATTAGTGTTTATCTTCCGTCTTGTAAAACAGCATTTCACATATATTTTAACCCTTTGGGGGACACCCCATATATTGGAGGTTTGGAGTGCTACATTAAATTGATTGTAGTGTCTTATGGAATGTCTCTGAAAATGGAATCCACATTTACATTGTCACCAAATCAATGATGTGAGGTGACAGTGCATTAGCTGCTAAATAGGACCTCCCTAACATATTTATTTTTATTAAAGTAGTACTGCAAATAAGTAGCAATTAAAACATGCATAAAAATTAACCAGAACCATAGTCCATGCATCTCAAGGGAACTTCTGTAATGTTAGACATGCCTTTCTGAATATGCGAACCTTCACTTGAATTTTACATTTTAACAATACATATATTCTTGTAGATAGTATTAAATTTTTATTGATTAAGCTAATATTTGCAAAATAAAGATGAAGAAGGCATAGGATTCTCTGGCTTAACTGTTCTTATAAATAGATGCTATGATTGTGAGTATTTTACCATATGCTATACACATTCTAGCTACAGGGATTAACAATCCTGCCTAATGGCTGAAGCCATTACTGCTATAAGCCTTTGGGGAAAATAAAGCCTGTCTTTTTCATTTATAAGCAACAGAACCCTTAGTCATTATCCATCTGTTATTGATTAGACCACATGCAATGGTTTTCCTAAGGGCTCTGAGTTGGCAATGAATCTCACTGTGCCTCACTGTGTTTTTTTTTTTTCCTGAAGATGCACATTGTTGGTGTTATGACAATATTTGGGACACAAAACACCAAAGCTTATCAGACATTTCAACGTTAGTATCTTTTAAGTCACACACAAATTTGTAAATGGACAGATGAAACACAGACATTGATTTTGTTGTTGTTGTTATTATTTTATGTCTCTTTTTTTCTAAGCCATTGATAAAATTCAATTCATTTTTATACCTAGAAAATGACTTTCCACATTCTGAGTAACAGCCCAGCTTTGTCCCCTATAGCCAGGCCTTGGCTAGAGGTGAGTCTGGGACCAATTCAGGTAGACTCTCCCCTACACCCTTCCTTGGGAATTCCCTGGGTTGGCCCCTGATTCCCCTGCCCCAGTGTCCTGTCCCCATCTAGAGCACTCTTGGAGCTCTGATACACCCCCACCTACCCCCACCGAGAGCCTGCCCTCCCTTTACCCTGTGCCCTAACCTGCCCACTGTCCCACCTCTCTGGTTGAACACTGGGACAGAGGGTGGAGCCAACAATCCAGACACCTTCTGGGAACTTCTAGAGTGGCTCTGAACACACAAGACCTGTCTATCCACCTGGGACCTCCTGTAATTTCCACCTGCCTGGTCTCTGACCCCCCACTGCTGGTCCTCTACTGGAGTTCCGGGCACCTTGCAGATATCTGCCTATCTCTGAAGGACCACTCTGAGTTCCTGCCTGCAGGATGCTTGACCCCCATCACAGGCACTCTGCTAAAGAGGCATCAGGTAGAGAGTGCCAGGCCCAGGCTAGATATGCCTATAGACACAAGGAACTTGGTGAGTCCCAGCCTTCGGGATCTGTGATCCCCCATCGCCAGTCTTCTAGAGGAGCCTGACCACTGACCCCCATCGGGCCCCTGCCTGTGGAAAGACCTCCTAGAGACCTTGGGACACCCAGAGCTACAGATATCGAACCTCTGACCCACCCAAGCCCATCATGAAGTACCATAGAGAGAGGGAGAGACCCCCACCAACACCTACTGGAAGAAGCTATGGGAAGACATCAATACAAGTAAACACCTAAACACAGAAAGACAAGCATGACACCACCAGAATCTATGGAATCTACACCAAGTAGACCGGAATGCAACAAGCCAATGAAGCAGAAGGAAAGAACTTAAAAATTATCCTCATAAAAATGATAGAGGCATGGATGTGAATCCTTTGGGTATATGCCTAAGAGGGATTGCCGGGTTCTGTGGTAAACTAATTCCCATTTTCCTGAGGAACCGCCATACTGATCTCCAAAATGGCTGTATGAGTTTGTACTCCCACCAGCACTGGAGGAGTGTTTCCCTTTCTCCACATCCTCTCCAACATAAGTCATCACTGGTGTTTCTAATTTTAGCCATTCTGGCAGGGGTAAGATGGTATCTCAAAGTTGTTTCGATTTGTATTTCCCTGATAGCTAAGGATGTGGAGTATTTTCTTAAGTGTCTTCCAGCCTTTATGATTTCCTCCATTGAGAATTCTTTCTTCAGTTCTGTACCCCATTTTTTAATAGGGTTATTTGGTGTTTTATTGACTAGTTTCTTGAGTCCTTTGTATATTTTGGAGATCAGCCCTTTGTCAGTATAGGATAGGTGAAAATCTTTTCCCAGTCTGTGGGCTGACGTTTGGTCTTGTCCACTGTGTCCTTTGCCTTACAGAAGCTTCTAAGTTTGAAGAGGTCCCATTTATTAATTGTTTCTCTCAGTGTCTGTGCCCCTGGAGTTATGTTCAAAAAGTGGTCTCCTAAACTAATTTGTTCAAGGGTACCTCCTACTTTCTCTTCTAATAGGTTCAATGTGGCTGGATTGATGTTGAGGTCTTTGATCCATTTGGACTTGAGTTTTGTGCATGGCGACAGACATGGGTCTATCTGCAGTCTTCTACACACCCTCATCCAATTGTGCCAGTACCATTTGTTGAAGATGCTGTCCTCGCCCCATTGTATAATTTTAGCTGTTTTGTCAAAAATCAGGTGATCATAGGTGCATGGATTAATATCAGGATTTTCAATTCGATTCCATTGGTCTACCTGTCTATTTTTATGCCAATACCAGGCTGTTTTCGGAACTATAGCTCTGTAGTAGAGCTTAAAGTCAGGAATGGTGAAGCCTCCTGAAGTTCTTTTATTGTATAGGGTTGTTTTGGCTATCCTGGGTCTTTTGTTTTGCCATATATAGTTGATTATTATTCTTCCAAGGTCAGTGAAGAATTGTGGTGGGATTTTAATGGGGATTGCATTGAATCTGTAGATTGGTTTTGGTAAGATTGCCATTTTTTTACTATGTTAATCCTACCTAACCAAGAGCATGGGAGATCTTTCCATTTTCTGGTATCTTCTTTAATTCTTTCTTTAGAGTCACAAAGTTCTTATTATATAGGTCTTTTACTTGTTTGGTAAGTGTTACACCAAGATACTTTATGTTGCTTGTGGCTATTGTAAAGGGTGAAGTTTCTCTGATTTCTTTCTCTGCCTCTTTGTTGTGTGAAAAAAGTAGGGCTACTGATTTTTTTGAGTTTACCTAGTATCCTGCTAGTTTTCTGAAGGTGTTTGTCAGCTGTAGGAGTTCCCTGGTAGGATTCACATCCATGCAACAAAGACATCTGTTCAACTATGTTCATAGTAGCACTATTTGTAATAGCAAGAACCTGGAAGCAACCTAGATGCCCCTCAATTGAAGAATGGTTAATGAAGATGTGGCACATCTATACAATGGAATAGTACTCTGCAGAAAAAAAATAATGGTATCTTGAAATTACAGGCAAGTGGATGGCACTTGAAGAAACCATCCTGAATGAGGTAACCCAGTCACAAAAAGGGGAATATGGTATGTACTCACTCATATATGGATTTTAGACCTAGAGCAAAGGATCACCAGCCTACAATTCACACCACCAGAAGAACTAGGATACAAAGTGTATTCTAAGAGATTCATATGCAGTCCCTTACAGAAGGGGGAAGGGACAAGTCTCCCAGAGCACATAGGAAGTGGGAGTGCAGTGAATGGAGAGAGAAGTAGGAGAAAGAGAAGGGGAGGAGAGGAAACCATATGCGATTAGGAAGATAGAGGAGAGAGAGAGAGTGAGAAAGAGAGAGAACATAAAAGATGGAGCCATTATTGTTTTGATGAGAAAACTGAACCCTAAGAAAGGTCTAGAGCCTTACAAGACTGACACCAACTAATAATTTGGGCAACCGGAAAGGCTACCTTAAATGCCCTTCCCAGATAGTGAGATCAACAACTAACTTATCCATGGACCCCTCATCTAATACAAGTTGGAAACAGAAGCAAACACCCTTACCTAAACATAGAGTCAAACTAGAGCCCAGATGCAGACAGAAAGGACAAGACCAGGTTGCAGAAACACTTACAGACAGCTGACCTGAAAAAGGAGGAGCTAACAGGCTCCCAGACTGATAGCTGGGAATTCATCATGGAACTGACTCAGGCACTCCTGAATATAGGTCTCAGCCAGAAGTACTGAGCAGTCTAAAGGACCTCAAACAGTGGAACCAGGATGTATTGCTGGTACACAAAAAGATCTTACGAACAAATCCCCCATAGAGGGATACTGCCTTAATATAGAGACAGGAGAGAAGTCCTTGTCCCTACTTCAAATAACTTGATAGATTTACATGACCCCACCTAGATGGCATTGCCCTACATGTGGAATTGGAGTAGGGGGAAGGGAGAGGAGGGTGGTCAGGGTGCATGTGAGGGGGAAGAGAGGATAAGAGGGAGGAAGGGAGGGAGAGGGAACTGGGATCGACATGTAAAATAAAAAATAAATGAAAAAAAAAAAAAAAAAGGAAAACAAGTTTCCAGATTTTGGGTACATTTACTTTGTACATTTTTTTTCTCAAATGATTATGATTATACAGGTTAAGGTTATACAACATGCTGTTATAATTAGTGTGTTGGACAATTTGTGTCTTTTGTCTCCATCAAAAGACTACAGAATTTTGTAAATAATGCCATAAATCAGGGATAATATAATATTTTTATATTGTATTATTTCTGGTCCAAATTCATTTATTTTTATTTTGCATAGCACTCCCAGTTTCCTCTCTCTCTCCCCTCCTCCCATCCCCCCTGTGTCAGTCTCCACCCACTCCCCAGGGAGGGTGAGGCCTTCCAAGAAGGATAATCAAAATCTTCAAGTAATTTGGGGCAGGGCCTAGGCCCTCTCTCCTGTCTCTAGGCTAAGGGAGTATCTCTCCTTGGGAAATGTGCTCCCAAAATCCTTTCCTGAACCAGGGATATCCTGGTTCCACTGTCAGAGGTCCCATAGATGTCCCAGGCCTTCTAAATGAGATGCTCATTCATGGGATCTGGGTTGGTCCAATGTTGATTTCCAAGCCATCAGACTGGGTTGCATGATCTCCCCCTTTGTTCAGGTCAACTGTCCCTGTAGGTTTCTGCAGTCTTGTCTTGACCCCTTTGCTCATCACTTCTTCCTCTCTGCAATTGGATTCCAAGAGTTTGGCTCAGTGTTTAGCTGTGTGTGTCTGCTTTTGTTTCCATCAGCTACTAGATGAGGGCTCTATGATGGCATATAAGTTAGTCATCAATCTCATTATCAGGGAAGGGCATTTAGGGTAGCCTTTCCACTATTGCTCAGATTGTTAGTTGGGGTCATCCTTGTAGGTTTCTAGCCATTAGGGGGAGAGACAGAGGGAGGGAGAGTAGGGGAACTGGGATGTAAAATAAAAATAAAAAAAATTGATCATTGTGAGTTAAGATAGACATGAATGATTTGAATCTATCTGAAAGACAATTCACTCAGCAAGCTATGCAGCATCCTACAGAGTGGTAAGAATGTCCATGTAAAAGTAAATAAGAATCAACAAAGTCTGCCCTAAAACATATTATAATGAATCACTCCCAAATTAACAAAAGATTCTAACAGTGCAGAGTGAAAGAAAGAAAATAGCCCAAAACGGTGCACTAAATTTCTTGACAGTTGAACAAAATCTTCAAAGAAAAGAGAGAAGAGAATAAGATGACCGTAATCCAAGCCACAATCTAAGAATAGTGTCATACATTATGTAAAAGAAATTTTGAATGTTTATGAGATAATTAAAAAAATAATAACAGACCAAGTTTCTAGTTAATGACCTCAGGTTTTCCAGAATATGGAGCTACACAATATGCTCTTATGTCCCTCTCAGGAGTAGGAGACAAGAGTGAGTTTACTTCAGATTATTTTTTACAATTGCTATTGTTATTTGTGTATATGCTTGTCCAGAAAATGGAAAAACATGTTCTTGCCACATGCAGCTTGCCATTGTGATCCCATACAGCATTAACTCATAAGAACTTTATTCAGGTGACACTTCTTAACTCCCAGGACATAGTGTCTGATGTTCTGAATCAAATTGGCTACTGCATGAGACTTTAGTCTGTATCATTTTTAGGCTCAATTCTCTAAGATCCCACCATGTCCAAGGTGGTTAACAGCAAGCAAAGTCTGTGTTTCTGGTATGAAGGAGAGCTTGGGCAATATAGCTCAGTGGTAGAGTTCCTTTGTATCGTGCATAAGGCTTTAAGGTCAATCCTCAGTAAAGCAAACATATTGATACAGGACACAGGCACACACAAACACACACACACACACACACAGAGAGAGAAAGAGAGAGAGAGAGAGACAGAGAGACAGAGAGAGAGAGACATAAAGATTGAAAATGAGCAAGACAATGAAGCAGAGATATTCCCAAAAAATCAAGATCTGAAAAAAATATCACACAAAGTATTATAGAAAATATTAGCAGGAGTTCTTCAAGTTGAAAGAGATAAGAGTATGTACATGATAATTAAATATATGTTAGAAGAAAAGCTAAAAAATGATAAAAATGTTATCAAAATATGATAATGTTAATTATGATTCCACCCTTTCATTCTATGACTTTAAGATCATTTTAATGATAATCTGGTTATAATCAAAGAATGGCTTTTGTGTTACTTTTGAAAATTAAAAAAGCAAAATCTATTATTACACTCTTCAGTTTGCTTTCCAGTGATAAAACACTGACCAAAATCAACTTAGAAGGGGGGGTTTATTTGTTTTCCACTTCCGTGTGATGGTCCATAATTAAAAGAAATCAATGTTGGGATGCATGGAAACACCCAGAAGGTGCAAGTGAAGCAATGACCTTGCAGAAATGTTGCTTAATGGTTTGCTTTCATGGGCTTGCTTTGCAATTTTTCTTATATAACACAAAATGCACAGTGATCTTGGTCCTTTCACATTATTAGTTAATCAAGAAAATGGTCCACACACTTCCTTATAGAACAATCACATGGAAACAATTCCTCAATTGAGGTTCCCTCTTTTCAAGTGTCTGTGGTTTGTGTCAAGTTGACAAAAACAATTAGCACATTGAGACAATTGACATCAACAAGAGTCAAATAATAACAATTATGAAAAATTAACTATAAAAGAATAAGAGAAAAATAGAGAAAACCATAACACCTCAATAAACAGGGAACAAAATGACAGTGACAAAACATTGCTATATCATAATGAAGTATAAATTGATTAAATTTTCTAAATAAAATCAGTGACTAAATGACTAAAAACAAAAAATAAAGCAAACAAAAACAAAAAACAAACCACTTAGTACTTACAAAAAACTGAGTCATATCTTAGAACACACATAGTTTATAAAACCCAGTAAAAAAATATAATTTTCTTTAAGTGGATATTTTAAAACATACAGTAGTAGTCATACTTTTGCCTACTGAAATAAACGTTACTGAAAATCAGTGAAATGAAAAACAGTATAGTCAATTTACAATGAGAAGGAAGATGGTTCAGATAAACAAACTCTAAATAAATATAAAGGCACTGAGTATATAGAGGAAATACTAATATAGATGAACAGAATCACAGCATGCAATAAAGGAATATCAGTTATTTCAACACCTTATATTCAGTGATGGACAGAGCATCTAAAAAGAAAACCAATGAGGAACCCTAAATTAAATTATATCTAAACCAAAAGTATCTCACAAACATGAATATATGAAGTAACATTCTATCCAGCAGCCACAGAATCAATTTGATTAATATGGCATGGAAAAATTCTTTAGGATATCGTGTGTACCTGTCTACAAAATAGTTCTAACAAGAATTTAAAAAATTTGAATTAGTCAGGAATTTATTCAGAAACAACTTGCCAATATATTCAAATCAAGGAGGAGAGAGAGAGAGAGAGAGAGAGAGAGAGAGAGATCATAAAAGAGTGAGTTTGAAGAGAAAACTGAACGTAGAGAAATGTCCAGAGACCTACAAGAGTAACCCCAACTAACAATTTGAGCAACAGTGGAAAGGCTACCATAAATGCCCTTCCCTGATAATGAGACTGATGACTAATTATGCACCATTAAAGAGCCCTCATCTAGTAGCTGATGAAAACAGAAGCAGACACCCACAGCTAAACACTGAGACAAACTGGAATCCAGATACAGAGAGGGAGGACAAGACCAGGCAACATAAACACACAGAGACAGCTGACTTGAACAAGGAGGAACTAATGGGCCCCAAGACTGATAGCTGGGAATCCAGCATGGGACTGACTCAGACTCCCTGAATATGGGTTTCAGCTAGAAGGCCTGGGCAGTCTAAGGGACCTCAGAAAATGGAACCATGATGTATCCCTGGTGCACAAAAGGACTTTGGAAGTACATCCCCCATGGAGGGATACTCCCTTAACATAGATACAGGAGAGAAGGTCTAGTCCGTACTCCAAATGACTTGACAGATTTACATCACCCCACCTGGATGACATTGCCCTACATGTGGAGTGGAGTGGGGGATGGGTGGATATGAGAGGGTGGGAGAGCAGGAAAGAGGGATGGAGGCAGGAAGGAAGAGGGAACTGGGATTGATATGTAAAATAAAATTAAGAATAAAAGAAAAATAAAGAAAATCCCACACATTTAATAAAAAAAGTTAAATAAATTTAAATATGTATTGAGACAAACAATAATGATAAGATACACAAACCACATGGATCAGAAATATCAGCAGTAAGGTAGAAATTTACACATGAAAAAAGAATAAAGATCTTAAACAATTAGCTTATCATTGTGCTTCAAGAAGCTAGGTAAACAAAAACAAAACAGAAACTCACTAGTGACAAAGTAAGATAGACAATCAGAACAAAAATAAGAAAAACACACAGAAGAACCATACAAAGATCAATGAAATGAAAGTTAGTCTCTGTATATTTTCTTTAAATAAAATATACAATATATTAGCTTAATAAGGTTATCAACTCTCTCCCTATCTATTCAATATTGTACTTGAAGTTCTAGCTAAAGCAAATGAAAACAAAAGGAGATCAAGGGACACAAATTGGAAAGGAATAAGCCAAACTTTCAGTATTTGCAGATGATATGATAGTTTACATAAGTGATTCAAAAAACTCTACCAGGGAACACCTACAGCTGATAAACACCATCAGCAAAGTGGCAGGTACAAGAATAAACAAAAAATATCAGTAGCCCTACTATATACAGAAGATAAAGGGGCTGAGAAAGAAATCTGAAAAACATCTTCTTCTACAATAGCCACAAACAACATAAATTATCTTCAGGTAATGTTAATCAAACAAATGAAAGACCTACATAATAAGAGGTTTGAGTCTTTAAAGAGAGAAATTAAAGAAGCTCTCAGTAAATGGAAAGGAAAGGTCTCCCATGCTCTTGATAGGTAGGATCTACATAGTGCAAATGGCAATCTTACCAAAACCAATCTACAGAATTCAATGCTATCCCCAACAAAATCCAGCAAAAGTCTTCATAAACCTTGAAAGAACAATACTCAACTTTATATGGAAAAACAAAAGAACCAGGTAGTCAAAACAACCCTGTGCAATAAAGGGACTTCTGGAGGCATCACCACTCTATTATAAGCTCTATTATAGTGATATAGTCCTGAAAACAGCTTGGTATTGGCACAAAATAGACATGTAGACCAATGGAATCTAATTGAAAATATTAATGTTAACCCACACACCGATGAACACCTGCTTTTTCGACAAAGAAGCTAAAATTATACAAGGGAAGGAGGAAATCATCTTTAACAAATGGTGCATGCGTAACTAGATGATGGTGTGTAGAATACTGCAGAAAGATCCATATTTATCATTATGCACAAAACTTAAGCGCAAATAGATCAGAGACCTCAACATAAAGCCTCACGGAACCTCTTAGAAGAGAAAGTGGGAGATACTATTGAAGGAATTGAACAGGAGACAGCGTCCTCAAAATAATGCCAGTAGTACAGACACTGAGTTCAACAATTAATAAAAGGGAGCTCCTGAAACTGAGGATGCTTCTGTAAGGTAAAGGACACAGTCAACAAGAAAAATAGCGGCACACAGAATGGGAAAATATCTTCACCATCCCCACATCTGACAGAGGGTTGATTTCTAATATATGCAAAGAACTCAATAAGCTAGTCAGTAAAACACCAAATAATTCAATTAAAAATCTGAGTACAGAACTCAACAGAAAAATCTCAATAGAGAATCTAAAATTGCTGAAAGACACTTAAGAAAACTTTCAATATTCTTAGCCATCAGGGAAACATAAATCAAAAGAGGTCTTGAGATACCATCTTACTCCTGTCAGAATGGCTAAAATTAAAAACACCAAAGACAATTTAAACAGGAAGGATGTGGAGAAAGACTATACTCCTCCCCTGCTGGTGGAAGTGCAAATTCATACAGCCGCTTTGGTAATAAGTATGGTGGTTCCTCAGGAAAATTGGAATTAATCTATGTACTGGTGGGAGATGTCATTCTGTAAATATGTTTCCCATACCCTTTTGGCCAATAGGAAAGAAAGATAGGAGGGACTTGGAGACAAGGAGGAAAAAGAAAGTAGTTAGGAGAGTCAAGATGGAGAGACTGGGGAGATAAGACGCTTGCCCCATTCCCCAGTAAGATAAGACCACGTGGAAATACATAAAATCGGGTTAATAATTAAGACAGAGCTAGCCAATAAAAAAACTAATACATGGCCAACAGCATTATATCTAATACAGAGTCTCAGTGTGTTAATCAGGGCTGGTGCATCGGGACCAGACCAGTTTTGGGAGGAAAAACCTTAACTACTTACAATGTACAAAAACTTTTATTTCCCAATCCCCATTCCTATCAATGGTATTTTGTCATACTAGAAAATGGTTGCTGAAAACACACACACACACACACACACACACACACACACACACTCACACACACAAAATGATTCAGTTATTCGACTCTTAAGCATATACCCAAATGATGCACATACGTGCAACAAGGACATCTGTTCAACTATGTTCATAGCAGCATTATTTGTAATAGCCAGAACCTAGAAGAAACCAAAATGCCCCTCAACTGAAGAATGGATGGAGAAAATGTGTTTTTTAAGATAAATCTGGCACTAAGGACATGTCCAGAGATCTACAAGGATGACCGCAACTAACAAACTAAGCAATACTGGAGAGGCTACCTTAAATGCCCTTCCTTGATAACATGATTGATGACTACCTTATATGCCATCATAGAACCTTCATTTAGCAGCTGATGAAAGCAGAAGCAGAAAAACACAGCTAAACACATAGCTGAAATGGAATCCAGTTGCAGAAATTGAAGAGTGATAAGCAAAGGGATTAAGATCAGGCTGGACAAACACATAGAAACAGATATCTGGAACAAGGGGAGGCTCTCATGGACTCCAGTCTGTTATCTGGGAAACCAGCATGGGACTGAACCAGCCCTCCTGAATGTGGGTGTTATTCAGGAGGACTAGGCATTCTCTGGGGCTTCTAATAGTGGTTCAATATTTATCCCTAGTATACGAGTGGACTTTGGAAGCTCATTCCACACTGAGGGATACTCTCTCTGCCTGGACACATGTAGGAGGGCCTAGTCCCTGGTATAAATGATATGACAGACTTTGAAGACTTCCCGTGAAAAGCATCACCCTCCCTAAGGAGCAGAAAGTGAATGGGATGGGGTTTGGTGGGAAGAAAAGGGGAGGAGGGGACTGTGTGGGAACTGGGATTAAGTTGTAAAATAAGCTTGTTTCAAATTTAAATTAAAAATTATTATAAGAAAAAACAAAAGAAAGAAGACAATAATAAAAAGACACAAATTAAAATGGTAATATTATAATTTTCAGAAACTTGACACTAAGAGTCTATTAAGAACTATGAGCCCCCAAGTTTGACAGTACAGATGACATGAGCAAATTCTTGGACACACACAGTTCATCCATTTGAATAGTATTCATGAATAAATAACAAGTAAGAAGATAACAATGAGAATTTCTTTCATGAAAGAAGAAACCAAGGTCTAATGACAAAACTGCTAAATTTTCTTATATCTTTAGGAATAAAACAAATGCTTTTCAGATCAGTCACAAAACTTGTAGAGGTAGTCAATCTTCTATAGCACATTCTCATAGTTCTCCATTGTGCTGATATCAGAAGCAAGGAATCAGAAGAAAGAAGAGGGAAAGAAACATGAGATTGTGGGACAGGAGAGCATGAGGGATGTAAGTAGTAGGAGAGAGGAAGAGAGAGGCAGAGGACTAGAAGCTAAAAATCAGACGCTTTTCTGAACCGACATACAAAGAGTTCAACAACATTCTAGAGAGCTCATTCCAATAATACATTAAGATGCTGTCAGCATCTACTGAATTATATCTGAAAAATTAAAGGAGCATATATATGGATAGTTTTACCAGGTGAACAAAACAGAAACAGATGTTATGAGAATATATCTTTAGGCAGAAAGTACTTAATAAAATTCAGAAGTTTTTCATAAGAAAAACTTAGAACAAACTTCATATAGCAATAACATGCCCTAACATAATGCAAAACTCCCACTGTGTAATCATAATATTCAATAAATGGAATGTATGTTTTGCCTGTAAATGTAATGGAAAAAGGTGTCATTTCCTTTCTTCACTAACAAAATGATGAAAATTCTATATGAAAAAAATTTGGAAACAGGATCAAACACCCATACATAAACACTGAGTCGAACTAGAACCCAGATGCAGATGGAGAAGAGAACACCAGGTGGCAGAAACACATGCAGACAGCTTACCTGAACAAGGAGGAGCTAACGGCCACTAGACTGATATCTGGGAAGCCAGCATGGAACTGACTCAGGCCCCCCTGAATATGGGTCTCAGCCAGAAGGACTGAGAAGTTCAAGGGATCTCAGACAGTGGAGCCAGGATGTATCCCTGGTGCACAAAAGGACTTTGCGAACAAATCCCCCATGGAGGGATAACTGCCTTAATCTAGAGACAAGAGAGAAGCCCTAGTCCCTACTTCACATGACCTCTCAGATCTAAATGACCCCAACTGGATGGCATTCCCCTGCATATGGAATTGGGGTGGGGGATGGGAGGGGAGGGTGTTTAGAGTGCATGTGAGAGGGCAGAGAGGGTAAAAGGGAGGGCAGGAGGGAGGGAGGGAGAGGAGGAGTGAGGGAGGGAGGGAGAGGGAACTGGGATCGACATGTAAAATAATAAATTAAATTAAAAAAAATTCTTTGACTCTAAAATTTAAGTTCAAGGACAAGTTACTGGGGAAAAGGATTTCTATTTTTGTTTCCACAAAAAATGAAAAGATGTGGATTCCTTCCAGACTAATGTGGTTTGATCAAGCCAGACTGCCTGAAACAGAGTATGAGGTGATCCTACATTCAAAACAGCTGGACAAAGCAGCCTTACAGACTATAGCCAGGATTTCTGAATCTTCTTCGAATCCCCCCATGACAGCACCCCTTACCAGCAGGAAGTAGTTTGGAAAGAACAACACCCAAATTCCCAAATATTATCTATAAACATTTGTTTTCACTTAAAAAAAATAAAATAGATTGTTTCTATTTTAAATTTAAAAAAAGAAAAAAAAAAACAATATATTCAGGCATTAAATACAAAAAGAAAAACATTAGGAGGTCTATGTGGACAAGGATAATCCAAAAAAGGAATTAAATATTCATTATTGAATGAAACATGATTTTAGTCAAAAACTCTAATATTCTAAAATAGAATTATCTTAGAAAACTAACTTCATCATCATTTCAGGAAAAATAATCAACATATAAATTTCATAAAGTAAATGCTTATGCTGAATTGAATATTATACTATAAAAAATATGTGTGTCAGATGGTGCTTGCATAAGTAGGTAGTGATCCTATGTATCAATTAAAATTCTAAAAATACATTTAAATCTTCCCCTAGCTTAGGAAATTTTATTTTCTAATAAAGGTGAAGCAAACCATAACACATTCTTACACACTATCTTAAGCACACATTTATGCATACTGATACTTTGATGTACTCACACAATAACACACTCATGCACATAAACACACAGAAACATGAATAGTTTATGGGGATAAGACTGTGAATCTAGAGAGATATGAAAAGTTATGGGGAATTTTCATGTAGGTGTGCTTTTGTTTACTTGCTGTACAGAGTATAGATACTGTCTTGAGAGTGCATAGATAGGTTTACAATTATGCCTGGGTAATTTGGACTCTCCTCCTCCCACCCAAATTAATTTTCCTGAACAAATCATGATCAAGCTATGGGCACAATAGTGTTTTGGTAGAGTTTTATTTCAATACCTCTATATTCCCCTTTTCCTTTCTTTCACTTCCTATTCCCCCACCACAGTCCCATCCACTACTCAGAAAGGGAAAGGCCTCCCTAGAGGAGTCAACAAAGCCTTGCACATTCAGTAAAGGCAGGACCAAGACCTCATCCCCAATCCCACACATTGAGGATGAGCAAGATATCCCTCTATATATAATGGGCTTCAATAAGGCAGTTTATGCACCAGGGATAGATCACTGTCAAGCTGTTAGGGGTTGATTGAGTCAAAAAGCCAGGTAAATATGCTAATATGTGTACCCTGTAAAAGTGTAGATTGCTTAGAAGACTAAAACTCAGAAAATATAGATATATCTTTTATGAGAATGCACATACTGAGGTACAAGAGTCAAATCATCATTATCTGTACCTTCCAGCCTTCTACCATTCTCCTTTTCCCTCAGTGCTCCCAACTCTTTTCCTCTACTGTCCCTCCCTCCCATGTTTTTTTGCCTCATTTTTCTTTTCTTCTGAATTCTGGCTTCTTATATCAGCATTATCCAGTCCTGTGAGAATGTGCTATAGAAGACAGAGATCCTCTTAAGGTTTTGTGACTGACTGGAAAATCATTTGTGTTATGGGACAATTCAGCAGAACTGTCACCAGACTTTACTTGTTCCTATATTCCATAATCTGGAAACTGTTATTTTTTAATGTTTATTTCTTCCATTGTTTCTATGCTGTTTTGAAACTCATTTTTAGTTATTATGTGTGGAGGAGTATGTCATATACAGAAGTTAAGAGAGTGGTATACACAGGCTCCATCTCGATACAAACTCCACTCTAAAGAAGTTGACTAGGACCGTGAGATACTATAATCAATGAAGATAATTATAGATTATTAATAGGGCTCTAAATAAAAATAAATTTAAAAGACATAACCAGTGGTTAATAGTACAAATTATATGTGTTTAAACATGAAACTCTTATTAGCCTATAGCAAGAAATAAAACTAGATTGAAGTTGTTGAATATTCTGTTATTTTTATGTTTTCTAAATGCTTCATATAATGCTTAAAAATCAATATGGGTGAGTTGGCAAGATGGCTCAGCAGGTAAAGGCACTTGCTGCCAAGTGTAATGACCTTATATCAATCTGCTATAGTAGAAGGGAAGAAACAACTCCTCTTTGGCATCCCCTGACAATGCACACAAGTGCACATCAAATAAGTAAAATTCAATTAAAAAAAATCAACGTAGCAATTCAAATTTGAAAATTCACCTGCAATATATGTTGACTAAAGGCCTGTTGTTTAAAAAAGGCTTTTTATTTATATGACAGTTTATTTGACCTGAAAGGGTTTGCAAATCACGGATATTAACCTTTTAAATGGGTTCCAGATTCTAGTGAAAAACTTCAAATAATGCTTAAAAAATTCTCTATATTATAATATTCCATTTTTCATGGAGCACATTAGAAACTTACATACCACACACAAACATAAAACACACACACACACACACACTCACACACACACACACATACACACACACACACACACACATACACACACACACACCATACACATACACACATCAGTTGAGGGCTTTATCTTTCTGTGTTAAGTGCCTATTATTGATATTCTTGTTACTCTGAAATTCTTAACACTGAATGAATTTCCATTGCTTCTAGGCTCTATCTTCTGCTATTGACAATGTTCATATTGTGCAAACACATGGTTTTGCATTGAAACATTTTGTATAAATGATATAATTATATGATTATACCCTTTCAATTTGAAAATAGTTACCATTTCTCCATCAAAAGCTGATTTGGATGAATTCTTTTGTACTTTTTACTATTGTGTATTAAATGGAATAATCCCCATAAAATTCCCAGGGGATCCTCACTTAACCTCTCTCAGTAGTCATAGAAGAAATTAGTTCTACCTAGTTCCCATGGAAATAGGGTTTTGTACATAAGTCAAAACAATCCTTACTATTCTCACAGTAAATAAGTATGCTGAGTGGCTCAGAATTAAAGAAAAGAGAGAAAAATATAATAGTGTTCATCAATTCAAAATAAGCTTTAATGGCCCCAATATAACATTTTTTAATTATTTCAGACAACACATTTTACATGCAAATATTGAAAAATTATTGCCATGCCCACCTTGTTAGCCGGAAAGTCTTTCTTTTATTTAATTTTACTTTTTATTTAATTTTGTAAATGTATTCTCATGTGGTTGTCATTGAGCAAATGGTACTGCAAATCAAATTTATATAACAAGATATTCTAAATAATTTAAAGAAGTAGTTCTTTCTATAATTTTATTAAAGAGTTGGCATATGTGCCCATTAGGAAAACATTTCATTTTAATGTGTGTTTATAATGTGAATTGGCTTATTAAGATGACAGAATCTAAATGCAGAAAAATTTAAACCAATGTACTCACTATTGCTAAAGTTTTAAATTCAATATCACAGGGTGATTCTATGAGCAAATTCAATACCTTTCTACTTATATTCATATAGATTTATTTTTGTTATTTTTATTTGGCATACATACACACATATATATTACTATACTCATGTGTCTGATTATATATCTGAATACTATGTGCATGCAGGGGCCTGAATAAGTTAGGGAGGACGTCAGACTCTGTGAAACTGCAGTTAACTGGCTGTTTGGAGTCACCAAATATGAATGCTATGGCTCTCTCCTGCAAAAGAAGCAAGAGCTCTGATCATCGGAACCATCTATCTCTACCACCTATTCATGTTTCACAGGAATTACTCTGTCAAGTAGGGGAAGACAACATGTTTCTAAGTACTAATCACCATTTTATTCTAAATGTTATAGATTTGCTGCTAACACAATATATACCATTCAGCCTTTTAATGTTGGTATATAAAAACCTACTCAGAAAAAAAGCATCTTTGGGGTTAAGGGTTTATTTTGAAAGTCTGGGTCACCAGAGCCTGAAGCAACTTGTCATATATTATGTCCATAGTCAAGAAAAGAGAGATGAGGTGTTGTGGGGATGGCCCACAGTATAAATGACTTTGTTGTTCAAGTGTGAGGATCAGAGTTTGGGTGTAGGTACACTCGCACCCACACAAATGCTGAGAAGGGCTGCACTACCCGAGATCCCAGTGTGGGGTAGAATAGATAAGATCCACAACAGGAAACTTCCTAGGAAAAAATGTGTATGTGAGTCTGACTTCAGTAAGAGATTTGTCATAAAAAAGTGGAAAAGAGTCAAGGATTACCTAACATACCTTTTCATTCTCACACATGTACACATGAGTACATATAATACATAGACACAAAGACCGGGGGAGGGCAGAGACAGAGAAGGGGTTGGAGAGAGGGAGATGGAGAGATATCCTTGATCAACTGTCTTCTTCTTATGTATTCTATGACTGAGGCTCAGGAAAGGGTGCAGCCCTCCTTTAGGCTGAATATATATATATATATATATATATATGATCCCTGACAGAGACCAATCTAATTTATACAATCAATCTGCATTAAGTCTTATCTTCTAGGTAGTTGCAGATCCAGATCAAGGGAATGCAATTTGGAAAACAATAAGTCAAACTTTCACTATTTGCAGACAAACTTTCACTATTTGCAGATGATATGATAGTATATATAAGTGACCCCAAAAATTCTTCCAGGGAACTACTGCAACTGATAAATATCTACAGTAATGTGGTGGGGTACAAAATTAATTTAAAAAATCAGTAGCCTTATTATATACAAATGATAAATGGCCTGATAAAGCAATCAGAGAAACAACACCCTTTATAATAGCTCAAAGTATTATAAAGTATCTTGGGGTAACTCTAATCAAACAATAAAAGAACTATATGACAAGATTTTTAAGTCTTTGAAGATATTAGAGAAGAGATAAGCAAATGGAAAGATCTCCCATGCTCACTGATGTGTAGGATTAACATAGTAAAAATATCAATTTTACCAAAAGACAACACTAATTATTGTTGGTATTCTACCAGACTGGGTGTCTGTGTTTCCATTTCACCAAAACAAATATATACGATTACTTACTTACCTAACATTTTGCTTTCCATGATTTTTTTTTATTTAGCTGTGGTCAATGTCATCTCTCTCTCTCTCTCTCTCTCTCTCTCTCTCTCTCTCTCTCTCTCTCTCTCTGTATGTGTTTGTGTGTTAGTAATAGAAAATTTCAGAATGCTACCCATTTTGTTACTTTATATTTCAGTAACTATTCTATTATTTGTACTAATTTTATGCTGTGACAAGCTAATAACTACATACTAGTATAAACTTTAGAATTTTTAAATAATTTATGTATTCTTTTAAATTTTATTTTACATTCCAACCACAGTTCTCCCTCCCACACCTCCTTCCACCCTCCATTGCATACCTCTATCCAATCCCTATGTATTCTCACAGACAAGGAAATGCTACTCTTTAGATTACAGTGTAGGAATTGATTATTCTCAGAAAGACAATTTGAACATCCCCTGATTATTCTTTTAGGACTGCTGAAGTACAATAGAGAGACAGGCAATGTTTTGGGGATGCAGGGAAGAACAGGACCCCTTTGCTTCCTGTGTCAAGGTAAAGCCTCTGAAAATTTGAGAAATAAGAAATCCAGGACAATTAATGATGTTCTCTGTAGAGGTTGCTAATATAACAGTAATATTTCCTTTACAAACAAATATCATGCTAAAATAGTCATTAACTATTCCTGAGATCTAAGCCTATACAACGTGTAAGTGATGTCTCATTTTCTCCTGGATATTTTATAGGAATTTCACAAACAAAATCATTAATTTTGATTATAATGAAGTTATCCTAATTTCCTACATTTACACTTTGATCCTATCAATTGAAATTCTGTCATGTGTACACAGAGGCTACCATATAACACCACTAAGGTTTTCTGGCAGCCTTTGACAAATTAATTTCAAAACCTACCCAATTGGAGTCTATTAGTATTGTAAAGACAGTGAAGTTTCACCCTTTGTGAAACCCATATCATACAACAGTACATCACACTGTGGTACTGTTCCTGATTGGCTTTTCTTATTTGTGTGTCAATTATATGTTACAATCTCTTTAAATAAATTTTAACTCTGCTTTGTACAGTGTTGTGCTGAAATTACTTTGTTAAGTCAAAAAACCCGAATTTGGCTGAATGGAGTTTCCTATATGAGAAACTGAAAACCTATCCTCCAGTCCCTGTTCATATGATACTGTGAAGTTCCACTCTCCCTGTTTCAACCCATGCTATTTCTTCCCTTCTGAGGTGAGCTATCATGTTTCTCTGAGGAAAGAATATTTTCCATTCTATTCTTGCACACAACATTGTATCTCTTGAGTAAGGTATACTGATTCACTTTAATCTGTAGCTTTGGATGCTAAGGAATAGATAGTAAGTTTGGACCACCTCCTGAGATTCTGTCAACATCAACGACAACAACAACAAAAACCAAACAAGGAAGAAATAAATGAATGGAAATAAAGAAGGAGAGAGAAAAAAGAGGAGGAGAAAGAACAACTGGCTATCACCTAAAAGTTCACTTGGGAGCTATTTTTATCCTACATCATTCCAATGTAGTAGAAAGAAGGCAATAGATACCTTGATATTTTAGGTTATTTCTTCCTCCCAAATTAACTTTCTCCAGTAAGATAAATGGGAAGATGAATACAAGATAGATACTTGTTTATCGATAATAGATAATCTCACTCATTTTAGTCTGAGGTAATTCAGATACACAATTATCCCCTTATAATTCAAAAATGTCTTTATCTTCTGATTCCTTTTTTTTTTTTTTCTGTCCACTCCTATGCTTTAACATTCCTGCTCATGTTATTACCAGGCACAATGTTCCATTTCACTGCAAATGATCACTGTTTGTTTCTTCTTCAATGACTTGTCATTTATGCTATGAAGAAGTTTGTACATAAAAGCTCAGTTACTTCATTATGAATCTTGATGTGAAGTATTACATATTCATGTCACTTTTAAGAATAGCATGCATTTTTAAAACCACAAATGAAATTCTATATGACTGAGTGTCTGGCCACAGAAGGAGATACAGGCAACACTTAAGAGAAATAACAGTTTATCTTGGTTACTGTTGTGACCACATTCTTTATAAAACTGTGTATTTGTTATGATATTGCAATGAGAAATGATACACATACACTGAAATGTTAAGCCAATTTGAAGAATATTGCTTCAAAGACAATATTCTTAGTTGCGAATGTTATTGAAGTCATATTTCATGGCAAATTCAAAGAGAGTTTTAAAAGTTTAGTGTTAGAGAAAATATCATGGAGGAAACAGATCTCGTGACAGATACCTGTTTAAGTTTGGTGAAAGAAAAGAAGCAGGTAACCTACAAACTCCATAACACAGATCTAAAGAAAGAGGTCACATGACTGTTTCCATGTAATAAGAGCGATCACTTACAATGAGATGCATACAATGGGGTACTAATGTGATAAGAGACTGAAAGTCACTAGAATTGAGCAAATAAGGCACCATTCTAGCCATTTTCAACAAAGAATGAGTTTTCTAAGTAAAGAATCAAAATAATTTAACTGGATTGAAATATTACCTCTAATTCACAGTATTTGACATATGACCATGAGAGGGGTTTATGGAAGTTTGAATGTAATTGGCCTCCATAAACTCACGGGGAGTGGCTCTATTAGGAGGTGTGGCTTTGTTGGAGTCCTAATGGCCTTACTGGAGGAAGTATGTTACTAGGGCAGCAAATTTTGAAATCTCATGTATAGTCAAGCACGGCTAGTGTCTCAGACCTCTTCCTGTTTTCTGTGGGTCAAAATATTAGAACCCTGAGCTCCTTCTCCAGCACAATATCTGTTTGCATGCTGCTTGCTTCTTACAATGACAATAATAAACTAAACCTCTGAACTGTGAGTGAGCCAGCCCAATTAAACATTTTCCTTTATAAGGGTTGTAGTCGTGGTGTCTCTTCACAGCAAGAGGAAGCCTAAAAGAGACTTCCAGTCTATTCTTTTTAGAATTAAATTTTTTATCTTAACATTATGCTGTGTATTTTGTGAGAATGCTGAAACATTTGAAAAAAAGATGGAGAACAGATACTTAAGAAATAAAGGTATGAATATATCATCCCATTCTAAATGTCTATAAGCAAGGCAGAAGATGTAGGCTGTGGATCTCACCATTATTTTTTGATTTCATTGATTTTATACTTTTCAACTTAGTATGTAAGGAACTTAGATATTATCAACTATGAAATGTTATATATTTTGCTATGTAAATTTATGATGAGATGATAAGCTAGACCTATATTATTCTCTTTGATGATGAAATGTCAAAAGCCAGAAAAAGTACAGTTTTTAGCTTATAATGGTGGAAACTGCATCATGGGTGGTTAAGCTATAAGAGGTATTATGATCTGCATGCACCAGCACTGAAACTGTGATATATTAGTCCATCAATGATATCAGATGTATAACCCTTTTGCCTTCCTGCAGTATCCCCTGAGCATCACACAGACAATGCTCATGTGGTGAGAGGCTATATATCTTGGCAAAGCTGTAATCATGTAAACTAAACTTACCACAAATTAAATAATTTCAAGAATCTTACAACTAACTTCAAGCACCATCTATCCAAGTCAAGACCAACTAAACCAAAACTTGACTTATCCATGCTCTTAGCAATCTCTTCTCTTATGAACAATACATTCTAATTTGCCCTATTTATAAAAGATTATTACTACTCACAAGACATCTTCTTTAGTGTTCTTAAACTGAAAGTGAATTAAACTGCACTACTCCACATTTAATACCTTGTTACTCTCTAATTCATACTGTTGGAGTTTGGTTAATAAGAGCTAGTAGCTGAGTGCCTGTTAGAATTGCAATACTCTGTCTTCCATGTGTGTCAATATACAAAAATTGGTTCATGGGCAAGACAGCAATAGTCTTACATCTCAACATGAGACATTGGGAAAGAATACTTTAACTCAAAAGATGAATTTTACTTGGCAGAACCTGTTGCTGTCACTGAACCACAGCTCAGCTTTCCTGGTCCAGCTGCTTTTACTCTTCTCCAGATGCTGAGACTAAAGCCACTTCCTGAAAATTTTTTCACATGCTAATCTCCATTTTAGAACCTACTTTGTAAAACATGTCTCATTTATGACAAAATCATAAACTTAGCTAGAAACTCTTCTTAAATTTTTAAAAATTTGACAGTTTTATGTATCAGTCAATTTTGTTTTGTATTCAAACCTACAGTGCACTGAAACCAGTTAAGGGAGAGACTATATAGGAAAGGCCTGGCCCTACCCAACAACTGTGGAATCCATAATAAATTTTAAAATTGAATATCTATTTTTGTAGCATTGGAAAAGAAGTACAAAGATAAGATTGCAATAGAATCTTGATTATGATAATGATAATAATACATAGTCAGATATGACATCTTGAAGCAACTAAAATAGTTAATTAAAATATACTAATTCATAAATATGTGTTACATTATTAAAATATTTTCACTCTTTTTAATATACTTTAAATTTATATTTTAAACATTTTAATATACTATTTTAAAATTCTTTTAGAATTCCATAAATATATAAATTATATTTTGATCAAATGTAACTTAATTTGATAGAGAAAAACTATGGACATTAGTGTTTAAAAATATCTAGAACTACATTAGGACAATGTTTATCAGCATCTAGAATTTTAATATTTTTAATTTACCTTATATTTGGTTCAATTTTACTTCCATCTATAGGGATATGAACACTAGGTATTATAGGAAATATAGATTTCAGTGGTTACAAAGGAAAATATTTATGTCTCTGGACCAAACTCTATGATTTAATAACATGGGATAAGTAGATGAGTATGGAAAGCCACAGCCCCAAGATGGCGCCTGGCTGGATGCCAAGTAATCTGAGCTTAGCTGTAAACAAGCCTTATTTGTAAGTGCTTGATGGATCTAGTGCGCTTCCTCCTTCTGTGGCCTATCCGGGATCGCCAGGTGGCATGAGATGATTGGGCAGTGAGAGTACATTTAAGGGCTTGCTGGGACTGGGAGAAGCAGAAGCTGATGTACAAGGTTCCTGAAAAAACTGCTTGAAGAAGAGTTGTGGTCGTGTTTCCTTGCTGGCCAAGGTAGACAGGACAGATGACGGCCTTAAGGCCCTCATCTACTCATTTATGTTTTAATTTATTAGAAAAACAGAATATATTTCTCTATATTTCATAATAAACCTCCACTAAAAATGTTTTGCATGTTAGAGGCTATGCAAAGAGATTACTGGCTTATATAGTTTCAAGTAGTATTTGATTGCTTTCTCCCACAACTCAGAAAAGATGCCAAGATTAAATATGATGGAAATATTTATCATTTATTCATTCCACGAATTAAAGCAAAATTGTCCTCTTTACCTACATTAAATCCCACTGTACCCCATGAATGTCTGATTTGAATGTGTTATATCCAGCATCATGCTACCTGTATACTCATAAACTTTTTACAAATTTTGTATATACTCACATCAAATTCAAGTAGTAATGACTATTAGCCAAAATACTCATAGATAGACATGATTAGCCATAGATGGACAATGTGGGAAATTGAGGATTTAAGTGACATGCCAAATACTACATAGCAAATAAGTAGCACTGTAATCAAATTTCTTGATTGCCACCGATGATCACAAAAACTGATAACTCTAATATATAATATATTGTACAAATTCTTCAGTTCAGGCTCTATTTTCTTTTTTTGGGGGGGGGGTTGGCCAATGGAATACTCTCTCTTGATGGTTAAGGGATATCCAGTGTTAATATTTATAGGAACTTACTGCTTAACATTACATTTTAAATTCTTCTAGAACTTCAAATGTCTATGACAAATCTCTCCTCTCAAGTGGTCTAACACCATTTTTATTAAATATGTTAAATACATGCAATATTAATCCATTATTTATTCCAGACTTTATATTAAATTTGCATTTTATTTTGAGATATTTTACATACCCAAACAAAATATTTGTGTTTATTTTTACCCATGTTAAACTTCTATAAAGAAGGGGGATTTGAATGTTCATCTAAGAATTTTCCTCCTGCTAACAAGTTCTTAACTATGATGTCTTCAGTGGTTAACTATAAATTTTCATCTTATATTACTGCCTTTTATTATGAATATTCTCTCAAAAGACAAGACTGTAGCTGTTTATTCACTTCCAAATATGCATGAAAAGCACTAGAGCATAACTTCACTATGGGCACCAAGGAAAAATAGATGTAGACAGATCCCAGCTGTATTCATAACATCTCAGGGAGAAGCTATAGACTTTAATTATCACTTGTAACTGGTATAACTTAGAATCACTTGCAATTTGTATATCTTATCTTATAATGTCCTTTAATGGTCTGTGAAAATGATTTACAAATTAACAGGAAACCATTTATTTTACTGATTGCTTAAATCCGCAAAACCATAGGTAAAAACTTTCCACAATATCTTTATTACATATTTTCCAAGGATCCCATATAAATGTTTTATTATTGTCCTAAACAGCTACTGATAGATGGAAGACACTAATATGTTATGGGAAGATATAAAGGACATCACAAAGGAGCCTGTGAATATTCTACATGATTGTTAGCTGTTAAGCAATCAACAGACACAGAGAGGTGAGGTGAATAGGAGGGCTGTGGGTGGGGATGGAAAGGAGAAACAGCAAAAATATTGTGAATGGAATGGAGGCAGGTAGTGATGGGAATAGGAAGGATACGGTGCTATGGGTGGAGAATGAGTTGAGAGACCATTGGAATTGGGTAGCATTGTGGGAGTGGTTTGTATCCCTAACGCGATAGAAACTTCCTGTAA
The DNA here is from genome assembly GCF_943737965.1 of Phodopus roborovskii. NCBI lineage: Eukaryota > Metazoa > Chordata > Mammalia > Rodentia > Cricetidae > Phodopus > Phodopus roborovskii. The sequence goes on along the minus strand of NW_026126540.1, from coordinate 10,997,995 downwards.
TATATGAGGGCTACCTTAGGGAGGACTCCTAGTAATGGATGATATGGAGTCTGAACTGGACATCTTCTGTGGTGACACTGGGTTACATGCAGTTGAGCTGCTGATTGAGTGGGTCCTGCAGAAATCCCTAAAGAGCCCAGTCTGATATGAAGCCTGAAGGCCACTCTCTGAAAACAGACAGCAGGTCCTATTGCTGAACAATACTTAGAGTAGGGCTGTTTTGTGTCTACATAGAGCCTTCACCCCTAGCTCCTAGTCTCTTTGGCATGAGAAAATACTCTACATTCCACATGGAAGAGAAATATGGACACCAACTTAGCCACTACCCCACACCCAGCCCCCCACCACACATACACAATTTGTCCTGTTTGCAAGATTTGCTGGGCCAAGGTAGCACAGAATTTGCAGGAGTGGCCAACCAATGTTTGGTTTAACTTGAAGCCCATGTTACAAAAAGGAGAGAGCCCATGTACCACACTGCCTAAATTGATAGAAATAGAGACTGGATAGCAAAGAAACTTTGATTAGAACAGAAAACAACTAACAACAACAATACAAAACCAATAAAATGAAATGACTCAATGAAATTCTGCTGCTACACACATGGATCAGTGTTTTCTACAGTTGTTATCAGTGAGGTTTCCTACAAGAGCAGATGGAAGCAGGTACAGAGACCCGAACTCCAGACATGACACAAAGAGTCTTCAATGGAAGTTCCCATTGAGTCCCTCCTCTTGGAGATCATAGAAATGTACAGAGAGCAAGAAAGATTATAAGAATCAGAGGGGATGGAAGACACGAGGAGAACATGCCTACCAAAAAAACTAAGCAGGACTCATATAGGCTAACCGAGACTAAAATGGCAAGCGCAGGTCATGAATGGTAATGTATGCATGTTATGGCTATTAGCTTGCTCTTTTGTTGTGACTCCTAACAGTGGAAATAGGTATTTCTCTGACTCTTTTTCCTGTTTCTTGAAACTTCTTGAAGTTTCTTGAAACTTCATCCTATTGAGTTGCCTTGTCCAGCCTTGATATGAAGGCTTTTGCCTTGCTTTGTTGTATCCTGTTTTGTTCTCTTTGGCTGTTGTCTCTTGGATCCATGTTCCTTTGGGAAGAGGAAATGGAGGCTAATGGATCTAGGGATGAAAGGAAGATCATGGAGTAGCTGGAGTAGCTGAGAGAAAGGTACAGAAGGGAAACTGATCAAGATGTATTGTATGAGAGAAAAACCTATTTTCAATACAAAATTTACAAAAAAAAATAGCAAATATTAAAAGGGGAAATAAATGAGTATTAGGAATAACTCTATATTTATTCCAAATTTGATAGCCTGGAAAACTGAATAAATGCTTGAATATGATTTCATAAAGTTGACATATCAAAATATAGTTGTAACTATAATGATGTTGTCATACCAATTATACCCCAAACTAAAAATGACTAGGCTGACTTATATTTTATAAATCATCTGAGATATAAGTTATAAAAAATTTCTTTTAGAAGCTATAAATGAGTACTTTGTAATTCACTTTATGATCCTGTGTTGCTCAAGTATCAAAGATAGACAAAGGCAATAAGAGTACAGATAAATTTCATGTCTGATCATATATGCAACATTAAGGCAAATGATGATACACTATAATCAAATCGTTGGTCAATTTGTTCAGAGCTATACTACACAACAGTGTGCATCATTGTCATCCCCAGAATGTGTACACCCTCTGCTTCAAATGACTACCAAGAAACATTTTATACATTGGAAGAAACTGTACAGTAAACACATTCCAGAATATATCAGAAGAAATCCTATAAGTTCCACAACATGGCTTATATTTTTGTTTAAGGTACAAAATGTATATTTCTTTTAAAGTATAAAATACTATAATGATTTTATACATCTTGCTGATAAATTAGTTAATTCTTTTTTCCCCCCCCCTGTGGTTATGGTGATAGAAATCTAGCATACACATACTTAGTGGTATCGTAAGCCCCTGGCTTCCTGAGTCACAATCAAATTATGCATCCAAGGCTGGTTTCAATACTACCATTTCACTGCATATCAGTTAGATAGTCAAATATTATCATAACAATTCATTTCTAGTCTTCTGGTACTACAAATTAAATCTATTATCACATAGAGTAAATTCTAACAAAAATAACACTATCTGCTATACTTAATCAAGATATTTTATTTAATTGTTGGTCATACCTGAGTTAGTTCATTAATATCTATAAGTCCATTACTGTCTGCATCAAAATGCTTGAACATTTGATCCACCAACAGTTTCTTCCTAGGTATGTCATCACCGTTAGAATTCTCATTTTCTTGTGTAATGTACTTTTGATTTTGTAAATCTAAAAGCATACTTTTCATCTTGCTGTACTCAGTGGCCAAGCAGTTGTCTCCTGTAACAAAAAAAAAATTGAGTTATTTTTGATGCAATCTTATTTAGAACAAATTTTTTTATTAATATTTAAAAATGATGTTATATGATCAATGTATGCAGTACAAATTTTTTTATTTCCAATTATGCATACTTAAAACTTGGGAAAAAATAAGTAAACTGTTCTCAAGATAATGGGAAATGTTTTGCCAAGGTAGCAAAATTTACTGTTTTTTTAAAGAGAAAAACATTAATATTTGAAGAAACAGGAAACCATGACACCCAATAGATATAAAGTTTAAATTAATTGTCTCAGTTTTTATCCTCATGCTACAGCTTTACATTGATAAACTCAAATGTACACAAAAGGGGCTGGGGAAATGGCCCTGCTCTTAAGGGCACTTTCCACTCTTGTAGAAGACTAAAGTGTAGTTGCTGTCATCCATGTCAGTGGGTTCACAACAGCCTATTACTCTATCTACAGAAATCTAGACACTATTCTGACCACCATAGATATCCTCCCTAGGATGCATATATGCACACACACAAATATACCCACAAATAAAATAAAACAAACCTGTTTCTCCTTTTAAAATGAGTTTCAAATAAGAAGGCTAAAGGTTTCAGTATGCCTGATTGTGTACTGCACCTCATTTACTTTTTGTGCCATTATAATTGTGCCACATTACACAAGATTAAGTTAAATATATTTAAAATATATTGGCTTGTTTTTAAGAAACTATCCTGCATTTCAGCCTGTCTGTCTATATTTAACATTTTCTATCCCCATCTGAAAATATCCTTAAAAGCAGAAAGCACATATCAGCATCTTCACAGGTGTCTTTTCTTACTGCCACGGTATCCACTTACCTCCTTTTAAAGTACTTAGATTATCATATAATTATGTGTTTTTATTTCATACTGTGAGGTTTAAACTTTGCAAATCTCATCTCCAAGTTAAAATTAATTGTAATAAAATATTTTCAGTATCTTCTAAGTATAAATATTAATAACAGGGATATTACAGTTAATTAAAGGAATTGCCTATCTAATGTTTCTCACAAAAAAGAGGAAAACAACAATTAAAGCTAATACAACTGCTCTGGTATCTTCACACAATTATTTCACTAAATATTTGCCTTCACAAGTCCTTATGATGTGGCCTGTAGAAGAAGAATATTGAGATAATTCAACTTGCTTACAGGAAACATGACATAAAATATAAAATGACAGTGAATAGTGCAATTATGAATAAAACAGTAGGTGCTATTGCTATATTAGTTGGGAACTTTACAACATATTTTTAGTTTAAAATACTAGCTCTATAATAGAGTTGCTTTTGACAATTAGGCTTGACAGCATTGACAATTTTAAAAAAGATTCCTAGGGATGTATAAATGTATGCCTTGGAATCCTAATGTTGAAAAACAGTATTTGATGTTCCATTCTCTTTCAAGACAAGATGGAAAACAGTCTATTCTAGAAGGAAAAGACATGTTCGTATTTTTTTTGAAGGGCAATGAAATGACTACTGTGCAGCGATTTGGCTGTTTAGTTATCCTGTCAAGAAGTTTTATTTTATTTATTTATTTTTTGTTCTAAAGAAAAGTATATGTTTTGCTACACAATAAGTCAATTTTACATTATTTTGTTCTCACTGAAGAATAGTAATATTAATGTTTCTATAATAGCAAAAAACTCACTGCCAAAGGAGGGAAGTGATCAAATCTAGTTCAATAGCTGGCAATTTTGGTGTCTGGAAGAATAGCACAAAAACAAAGCTTCAGGCATGTGTGTGAACTAGCATCTCAAAGCATAGCAAATCATTCCAATAGCTCTGGCTTAGATTTCTGTACAGACTTAAAGATAGGACAATTTATTTGAAGCAAACCTAAATGTTTAAATGGTATTTAAGTTAGTGTAGGTTAGTATGAAATAGTCTTTTGGAACGATAAAAATGAGTTTCAGTACAACATTTGCAATGTCGTCTGCAGGTCAGAGAATGGAAAGTAAGTATTTGGAGGTTGAGTTTATACTACAGAGAAAGGGGAAATCAAAATGTCAACGAGAAGAGGAATAGAAAGAAGAGGTAAGCATGACAATTATTTTAATTGATATTTATATGTGAAATATACATATTTGAAACTTTGTTACTTTAATTATCCAATCAAAATAATGTTAGAACTGGTGAGAAGGCTCCATAGTTAAAATCACTTGTTGCTCTTGTAGAAGATCCACATTCAGTTACTAGCAATCATTTAATTTGGGTCAGAACCACCTATAACAACAGCTGCAGAGGACCAGCTACTCACGCACGCACACACACACACACACACACACACAATTAATAAACTTAACCTTTAAAATACAAATTTTAGTAAATTTGTGTTTATAGAGTCTTCTCCAGTAACAATGATTTCACTGGCACTGACCACTTAGCTAAGTTTCCATTACCAGTCATAACATCCCTATTTTTTGAGCAAGTCTAAAATCCAATTAGAGGAGAGCCATTGGTTATCACCAAGGTATGTGTGTCATTACTGATCCTGTTGGGTTACTGTGCCATGTTGGTCATTGATGTGGTGATGGAGAACACATAAGCATACAACTGATCAATATGCAAGATGTAGATCCTACTTCAGATATTTTGTGAATGAGCACTTCATACCTATTCTCTGTACTTGGACCAGTTGTTTCTATGTTAAATATCTACTGTGTAAATACTTCTTTGATAAGGTAAGAAAGCTGTACTAATCCATGGATAGACAGAGATGAATTCAGAGGTAGTTAGAAATTGTGTCTATTTAACAGAATTACAAAATCTATTTCTTGAAAGAATTTACATAGTCTGACAACGCCAAATTTTTTGAAGAACTTAGAAGAAAAAGATCCTATCCATTTTTAAAAGTAGAAATATTTCATGAAAGCTAGTCTACAATTTGGTTTTCTACCATGTGCAAAGGATGTGTATTTTTTTCTGTATATAGAAGATTGGTATCTATATTTAAAATACTAATACAAGTTCAAGTAAAGTTATAGTTCTTTGATATGGTGTTCACTTATGTTTAGAACAAGCCTGTGAACTGCATTTACAAAAATTACTTTAAGAAAGCTCATTTCAGGGAAAACTGCTATTTCATTACCTGGACTTTGTTCTTGTCATTTTTGTTATAGGGTTATTAAGTTAAATTTACAACATACCTACTTAAATACTTTCCTAAGCTGTACAAAATTTCTAAACTTAATTGTGATATGGAAAATTTAATGTTCACGTCACAAAAAAATATCATAAGAAGAGGGCTTGGTTCTTTCAGTTTTCATGCTTTCCTTCAGATGAAAATGAACTCGATGCCTTTTAAAATCCATCATGTTCACAAATTTAATGCAGAATCCTTCCTGACTACGTTTTAAAGGAATGCCTTCATTTCAGTTTTGTAATGGTAAAAAACAACAAAGAATTTATAGCCATGTATACTTCATGTTTCTTTTTTTTTTTGTTTCTTACTTAAATTGTCTGTTTATCATGGGAGAAAATATTCTCTGAAGATGACATCTCAATATTTGTTAGCTTATTTATATATGTATGTGCATCTACATTTTAATGTTAAGATATAATAAGTCAGGACTACAAAGTTTGCTTGATTTTTTAGGATTTCATGAAATCAACACGAGTACTTCTACAAGTTTTGACTAATAGGTGTTAATTTGATTGATTTGATTGATTTGGGGGCTATAATATCTAATATGGTTTGGGAAATCTTAAAAATACTCCAATATTAGAAATTCTCCTTAAATAATATTCATTGTTTATAACATGACCTTCTACATTTCCTGATTACAGCCCTTGCTTATCTTTGAGGTATTTTATTTCCCTATATATGATATATAACTTAACAACTATCATTAATTCTTGTCTGTAGATGTTCAAATGAATGTTGACTAGCAGATATTCAGTTAACATCTCTCATTACATGGAAAAGCAACATTTAAACACATTTGCAGATTTATTTCCATGATTTTTCTGTGTATGTATGTGTTTGTGTTCATGCATATTCAAGTATGTGTGGGAATACATATTCATCCATATGCATATGGAAAACAGAGGATATTATCTCATGTCTTATTTAATCACTATCTACATACTCTTCTGAGACATGTTTTCACATTAGATCCTGGGGTCACTGACCTGACCACAGTGCATGGCCATCAAGTCTCAGGGATCATCCTATCTTTGCTTCCCCAGCATTGCGATTACATGATGTAGTTGTAAGACAATATTGTGTATTTTCAAAATCATAAAGTATGGGTCCTCATACTTGAGTAGAAAAGTAAATTGTGGAATGAGTTGTCCATTTCTATCATAATCATGGGAGACTAAATAAAATGTTAATATGTTCGTTTTTTATCTATGTGATAGATATGACTTAACATTTAAAATACTAATTTTAACTCTCCAATAGAGGTCTAATATAATTTTAAGCTGCTCTGATGTCTGTAAACATAAGTGGCATACATGTCTCATGACAAGAGTAAATTTCCACAAATGAAATTTCATATACCAATTATTGCCTGGTTTCAGAGAGAATAGCATAGAATGTAAGAAAAATGATGTCCTAAAGAAAATCTTATTTTAAACTTCAGAGTCTTGAAAAATATATAAAATATGCTTTCCAAAACATGCACCAAACTCACTGTCAGCCCTTAACCATTTAAACAGATGCCCTGTGAGAATTGAGAAAGGTACCCCCTCCCTATGATCACAGCTCCATCCTGCAACACTGGCTTTGCAAATGCTGCACAGCTTGCAATTCAGGCCCACCAACTGCACCAGCTACATGCCTTAGAACAGTGTGCAGTGAAGCAAAAATTCTGCCTTCATGCTTTTACTCAGGCCTAAATGCTCTACTGCTCTACTCTAACTTCTAACAGGGATACATATAACTATTTTAACACAATGTGCATTTTCATTATCATAAAATAAAATACCATGTATCTAAAGAGACCATCTTACCTTTTTTTTTTTTCTTTTTCTTTTTTAATACTGATGAAGTGAATTGTAAAAATGTGAGCACTTTCTTCCCTTTGTTTCTTTTGCCCTATTTGGTTATTTTATTTTATTTTATTCCATTTTACCTTTAGCATAATGATTTAGATATATGTTTTATAAGAAGCAACAGAAATGGTGTGGAATTAAATGAATGGAGAGATGGGAGGGTCTCAGAGGAGTTGAGTAAAAGGAAACTAATCAGAATATATTGCATGAAAAGAAAAAAAAACTATTCAAAAAGGAAAAGGAGGTATAACAAGTAAACTAGAACCCAGACTTCACATAAAACAGTGTCCTCTTGTTCGTCACCACAGTCTCTGTTAAAGCTCCTTTTCTGACTTTTCAGTTTGCTCATTCAGAGAGTGTGTTTTATATTAACACTGGAAACAGGAATCACTGATTCTGTGGAGTGATCCTGTTGTTATATGATCAGATTTTCCCAGAGAACAGACAAGATTTTAGCTGTTAGTGAGGACTTGATTCAGAACCTGTCCCTCAGAACAAGCCCATGTCTGGAAGGTTGCCAGATTAGAAACTAAAAGGGGAGCTATATAAGGCTTGTTCTTTATTTCCATCTCATTTCAATGATTTTAAACTTTTAACAGTTTTTTTTCCACTGACTTGGACCCTGCAAAGCAAAGAAAATACCTTAGCACATGATTTGTGTAAAGTTTAAAAGCATATGAAAAGTCCAAGGAAATTACAAAGCAACAATAAATGGATGATGACAACAGCTTTCAGAGTGTTCATACTGCGGGCCAGACTGGTTTCTTCAAGGACCTATTTCCCTCCACTTTCTTATTAAATTATGAGAGTAATTTAAATGACATGATAATTACTAATTTAAAAATATTTTCAGCACATTTTTACATACTTCTTTAAACAAATAAAGGCCTGGGGAAAAATATTTTAAGTCTTACTGATCTAACCTATCAACCTGAAACTGAATACAAATACAGGCAAAACTCTGGAAGTGGAGAAAGCAAAGACACACATATCCACCTGGATACATATTGAAGTTTCTCACTGAACTCGTGATTCCAGTGCAATTAAGATTTTCTCTGATATGTCAATATTCTTTTTTTTTTTTTTTGGTTTTTTGAAACAGAGTTTCTCTGCTTTGGAGGCTGTCCTGGAACTAGCTCTGTACACCAACCTGGCCTCAAACTCATAGAAATCTACCTGCCTCTGCCCCCCAAGTGCTGAGATTAAAGGTGTGCTCCACCAACGCCCAGCCAATATTCCTAATATATTGAGATTTAAAATGCATTAAATTGCCATGAATCATGCATAATGTTTGTGTATTGTTATGAGTAGTTTTTCTCTGCCAGCCTGGGCCCATTACAGCCCCAAATAACACACAGACTCTGTATTTGATATAAATGCTGTTGGCCAGTTACTATCATTTCTTATTGGCTAGCTCTGTCTTAAATATTAACCCATTTATATTATTCTAAGGACTTCCACGTGGTCTTATCTTACCAGAAAGAGGTAAGAGTTCTATTCTCTCCATCTTCCATCTTGGATCTCCTCTCTACCACCTCCATTTTCCTCCTAGTCTCCTAGCGCTGCCTATCTTGTGTTGCTATTGGCCAACAGTGCTTTATTCATTAACCAATAAGAGAAACATATTTACAGAATTTTCTCTGTGTCCTGAAGACTGTCTGGCAGACTCTTCCATGAAGCAGGAATCTTACAGCAATGCCCATCTTGTATCAGCAGACACTTTACTGTGTGTCCTGTAAGTCCAGTTTATACAGCATAAAGTCAAACAGACCAGACAAGAGCAGTATCTTGCCAAATGGCTAGTCTTGCCATATTGAAAGCAAACTCCATAACAAGATTCTTCGATGCTCATCTTCCTTTCTGACACAGGTGATGCTGTTGGCCAGTTGCTTGTTTCTTATCAGCTAGCTCTGTCTTATGTATTAACCCATTTCTATTAATCTAATTACTTCAATGTGGTCTAATGTTATGGGAGAGAGGGGCCGGCATCTACCCTGTAGGACCTCCATCTTGAATCTCCTCCCTACCACTTCCAGAATCCTCCTTGTCTTCTAGCCCGGCCTATCTTCCTTTCCTATTGGCCAACAGTGCTTTATTTATTAACCAATAAGAGAAACATAGTTAAAGAATGACATCTCCCATCAGTGTATGTTCTTATTACTTTCTAAAATATTATCTGGTTATTTGATGAACAGAAATATAAACATTCATTTATACTAAAAATAAAATAAATAAATGTAACAAAAAATAAATAAAAACCCTGCAACCCAGGAGAATTATGCTATTACTTCAACAGGTGGAATAATGCCCAGCATGTATAAGAAACCACCCCATTACCTCATTCACCAAAAAATGAAATGGAAAATTAAATTTCTTAAATTTACTTGAGATGAAATTTGAGAGGTACCAGAATCAAATCAAACAATTACAGCTAAGTTACAGAAATCTTACTGTGACATTTTCTTGTAAGGTCTATACTTAGGCTACACTATCTTTTTTCTGAGGGCTAATCCTCTGTCTGCTCTTTGCTGCTTAAATCTAAGTTAAAATCTCTACTTAATACATTTTCTGTCCAGTCCATACTGTCCTGGAATTCCTCCCTTTATCTAAGACTCTGGATTATCATATAGAGCTGTGTTTATACCTCCCACATCACTGGTAGTGACAACCACTTCAGCTCTTGAGGATCAAGTTAGAGTTGATTTCTAAAGGACAAGAGCTATTTGTTGTCAGACTTATGAATTTCCTGGTACATCTATTACTTGAGACTGTCTTAAGAGAACTCAAGATATTAGAAGACCGAATTTGCTGTTGAATTTGGAGAGGAAGCAAAAATGTTTTAGTATTAGATGTGTAAAGTAAGATCTCAATATTTCCATCAAAATAATACAGAATAGATTCTCTAACCTTCTAACTTTAGTAAAAGCTTCTCCTGCCTGTGTATCTTGAGAATAGAAATTGTGTTTCTTCAAAATGAATATGAATTACTGAAGAATAATGTTGATCTGAAGATTCTCTATATGATATCTTTTCAGTACTTGACTAGAGTTTGAGTCTTAGAGCTAAACTAAACAAGTAGTTTGTTATATATTGAGTATAAGGGAGACAATGAAATAAAAGTCATATAAATTATATTATGTGAGACTTATTAAGAGTGAATCAAGAGTTTGAATATGATCAAAACAAATTATATGAATCCTCAAACAATTAGTTAAAATATTTGATCTTTGTTTCTCAATTTTTATACTCATAATGCTATTTAATATCATCAGCATAATTTTTATTTTGAGCTCACTATAGAGTTTGTTTGTATGTTACCTTAGTGGGTAGTTTGATTTTTACCATCGCTGCTTCTGAGGGAATATCTCATCATTTCCTCTTAGCTAGTGTGAAATGCATGTTTTCTTTGTTCCTTAAATTGTTTGTCCTCTGTTTATATCATATGGGACTATGGCAGATTTACCTTTTACTCTTTTCTATCTCTTTGAGAACTTGCTTTTTAGTTCCATTTGTTAATGGCTGGCATGTTTTATGAAATTGCTGCATTACCTCATTTTCCTAGAGAATTTAGAAGAGAGGAAGTCAATCCTAAGCCTTATTTGACTCTCTTCTACTCTTCTTAATTTTTACTTTAATTGATTGTCTGCCAATATTGAGATTAAGTAAGTTAATTTCAGGACTTTTTAAAAGTCATCTTTACTCTAGCAATATTTTCCCAACCTGCTAAAACTGTTTTTGTTTGTTTGTTTATTTGTTTGTTTTTGTTTTCAGTCTCACCAAGTTTTAATACCATTTCAACATTACCAATACATTAAGATTTATGGTATTTTCAATGCTTTAAACCATTGAAAGTCTCTATTCTTTACTATATATATGTGAACTGTGGTTTTTCATTAGTCTATTGATTATTCCTTTTTTATTGTAGTTGCTCAAATACTTTGAAATTCCTGGAACTTGACTTTACTTACTGACTGGTAAATTGTTTTAAAACATTCCATACTGTCTATTCAGCAGAATCATGGTACAAAAGCATAATGGAAATTGCATAGTAAGCATTGTAGTTCATTCAGTTTGGTTAAACATGCAAATATGTCACAAAAGCATTATGAATTGGGTTCTTCAGTGTCCTGGAAACCAATTAACTGTATTTAGTTTGATATTTAATTTCATAAAATCATTTGTTTTATTAATTTAATTTTACACACTTAAACACTTTTCTTTTTTGAACATGAACTATTAGCTAATCTTTCAGCAAAAATTGACAAGTGCTCTTAAAAATTTAAACCGAACTACATAATGCAGTCAAGTAATTGATGCATTCTAATAATAGTCTATAATTATCAGGTTCACAGAACACCTACAGAATGGATTTTAAACAAAAAGTAGAATCCTTACAGTGTCTCATAAGTACTTTGTCTACTAAAATGGATTTTAAGTGGTTGCAGTACAGTGCAAAAGAAATGGTTTTGTCAGAAAAAGAAAACCTAACTTGAATGACCAGTTAATAAACTATAAAAAAGAAAAGAAAACCCTACTTGACACTGTTGACATGGTATTGGTATTATTGTTTTGGAATTCTTTTTAAACATTATACACATTTCAAGAAAAGTTACTAAGAATATTATAATACAATTTTATGAGTAAGCATATGCTTAGGTTGATTTTAATTCATGTTTTATTATTTGACCTGTCATTCATACAACTTTTGATGGAGTCCATTCCAAATTCATTCCATTTCAAATCTTCTCATATTTTTGTCACTCCTTTTCCCTCCCAATTCCTTGGACTTCTTTTAGTTTTTTTTAAACTAATGTAATATACCTTACTTTCAGTGTGCACATGGTTGTAGAAACATCTACCAGATCATGGAGAGCCTTTCAGTTACCAAATCACTGAAGCAAAGAGATTTCATCTTCCCCAGCCACCATTATCTGTCAATAGCTCTTTCAGATGAGGGGGTACTTCATGAGCCTCTATCTTATAAATGCCAGGCCTTTTGGCTGGCTTTATAGTCCACTCTAACACATTAATAATAGGTGGTTTCAATACCCCATTTTGACCAATATGTGAATCATAAATGAAAAGATGTGTAATAGAGCTAAAAGAAATCATAGATCTAATTACTTCAGGAAAATCTACAAAACAAACATTCAAGCAATATGTAGCACATATTTTTCTCAATAGCCCAAAGGAAACTTTTCTAACATAGACCATATATTGTGACATAAAGAACTTCTCAACAAATAGAGAAAAATTAAAAAAAAAAAACTCTTTTACTTTATTCCTGTGGAATAAATCTAGATATTAACAGCAGTAGGAAAATTAAAATTTAAATGGTTATGGAATTTTAACAAACAGTATTGAGTAATGAATGGATCACTTAAAAAACAGAAAAGAAAGTGAATAAAAATAAAAACATAAGATATCAAAACCTATGTAATGGAATGAAGTCAGAGTCCCATGTGGAAAACATCCAGCTCTAAGTACCCACATAAAAAAGATAAGTTAAAGGAAACACCAGTAAAGAACTTGATGCTTCTTAATACTTTGGAAAAACAAAAACAAGCAGCTCCCAAAAGCAATAGACAAGGATGAGTAATCAAGAACAGAGCATTAATTAATGGCATAGAAATTTGAATAACAATAAAATACAAACACTGAAATAAAGAACTGGGTATTTGAAAAGAACAACATGATTGATAGACCTTTAATAAAATCAGCCAAAAGAAAGAGAGAGAGAGAGAAAACACTACTAATAAATTTGAAGGAAGAACATATGGGAACAGCTACAGAGACATGTCAAATAATAAGTGAAGCTCAAAGCATCCTATGGAAGAAGGGGAGGAAGGGTTATAGGAGCCAGAGTGATCAAAGACACAACAAGAAAACAATAGACCCAAGTAACCTGGGCTCACAGGGGCTCACAGAGACAACTGGGGAATGTGAATGGAACGGAGCTAGACACTCTCTCTGCCTTTATGTTATAGTTCTGTAACGTGTTTTTTTGCTGAGACTACTAACAGTGAGATCTGTGATGCCTGCTTTTGAGAACCATTTCTCCAATTAGATAGTTTTGGATAGTTTCATCCAGTCTTAATAGAAGAGGAGGAGGTGCCAAGCATCACTGAGACTTGATATATCTTGGCTGGCAGATATATATGGGAGAGCAACCCATATCAACGAGAAACTGGAGGGAGAGTAGATGGGTGGTAGAGGAGAAGTAGGAAGCAATTAGTAGGAGAAATTTTGGATGGGATTCAATAACAAAAAAGAAGAAACAAATACATGAGTAAATAAATATGGAAGGGAAAAAGGGGGTACTTTCAAACAACCCAGGGAACTGTAAAGACATACTTCAAGAAATATTTCTTCTTTCCGATTGGGAAGTATAAAGAAAATATATTGCTTAATGAGAACAACAAGCCAACATTAAGCCAAGAAGATAGGAAAACATTAAACAGGTACTTAAAAAGACACAAAGTTGCAACAATAAAAATTCTCCCAATCCAACATACTCAAAAACAACAGCAAAACCAGATGGATTTTCCACAGAATTTTACCAGGAAGATTGAGCCCGGTAAGGAATTAAAGACAGGAGAGAGAGAGAGAGAGAGAGAGAGAGAGAGAGAGAGAGAGAGAGAGAGAGAGAGAGAGAGAGAGAGAGAGAGACAGAGAGACAGAGAGACAGAGAGAGTGTGTGTGTGAGAGAGAGAGACAGAGAGCGAGAGAGCAAGAGAGAGAGAGAGAAAAGAACATAAAAGAGGGAGCCAATATTGGTTTGAAGAGAAAATTGAACACAAAGAAAGTTCTAGAGAACTACAAGACTGCTGCCAACTAACAATTTGAGCTTCCCTGGAAAGGCTACCATAAATGCCCTTCCCGGAGAGTGAGATCAACAACTAACTTCTCCATGGAGCCCTTAACTAATGCCTGTGGGAAACAGGAACAAACACCCATACATAAACACTGAGTCAACTAGAACCCAGATGCAGATGGAGAGGACAAGACCTGGCTTCTGAAACACATAGAGACAGCTTACCTGAACAAGGCCACCAAACTGATAGCTGGGAATCCAGCATGGGACTGACTCAGGCCCCCCTGAATATGGGTCTCAGCCAGAAGGACTGAGCAGTCTAAGAGACCTCAGACAGTGGAGCCAGGATGTATCCCTGGTGCACAAAAGGACTTTGTGAACACATCCCCCATGGAGGGATAACTGTCTTAATCTAGAGACAGGAGAGAAGCCCTAGTCCCTACTTCACATGACCTGTCAGATCTACGTGACCCCAAGTGGATGGCATTCCCCTACATATGGAATTGGGATGGGGGATGGGAGGGGAGGGTGTGCATGTGAGAGGGCAGAGAGGGTAAAAGGGAGGGAAGGTAGGAAGAAGGGAAGGAGGGAAGGAGGGAGGGAGGGAAGGAGAGGGAACTGGGATCCACATGTAAAATAATAAATAAAAAAATGCTTTGACTCCAAAATTTAAGTTCAAGGACAAGTTACTGGGGAAAAGGATTTCTATTTTTGTTTCCACAGAAAATGAAAAGCTGTGGATTCCTTCCAGACTAACGTGGTTTGATCAAGCCAGACTGCCTGAAACTGAATACCAGGTGATCCTACATTCAAAACAGCTGGAAAAAGCACCCTTGCAGACTACAGCCAAGATTTCTGCATCTTCTTAAAATCCCCCATGACAGCGCCCCTTACCAGCAGGAAGTAGTTTGGAAAGAAGGACACCCAAATTCCCAAATATTGTCTATAAATGTTTGTTTTCATTTAAATGGACTTGGTTATATAAAATAAAAAAAATAAATAAACCCTCTTTTCTTAAGTTTTGTTTGTGTATTTTGTAATAGCAATGATAAAAGGAACTTTTATAAAATATATATATATATATATATATATATATATACGTATATATATATATACATACACATATATATATATATATATGACCTTAAATTTAAATGAAATTCAAGATCTATAAGAGAATGCTTCAAACAACTTTGAAATAATTACAATTATGGAGTCAAATTGGTCTGTAACAGTTGTGAAATATTAGTTTAAGATGTGTTACCTTTGTTTATGCTGTGTAACATTTGTTTAATGATACAAAGCTGTGTTGCATTTTTTATGTTGCATTTGTTTAACTCTGTAAATCTGTGTTACTGTGCTTGATTGAAACACGTGATTGGTCTAATAAAGAGCTGAATGGCCAATTGCTAGGCAGAAGAGGAGTAGGTAGGGCTGGCAGGCAGAGAAAAGAGGGAGGAGTGAGAGAAAGAGGAGAGGAGGTCACCAGGGGCACACAGCCAGCCACCAGAGTAAGAAGAGAAGACAGGTATACAAAACGGAGAAAGGTAAAAGCCCAGAGACAAAGGGTAGATTAGATAATTAAGGAAACCTAGCTAGAAACAAGCTAAGCTAAGGCTGAGCATTCATAAGTAAGAATAAGTCTGTTTATTTACAAGGGAGTTGTGTGGTGGACCCCCAAAGAGTAAAAAAAATCACATCTACATGTAGCAATAATGTCAAATAAAATATGGGCACATCAGAAAGAAATTTGTTTATTTTTATAATACTGTTATACAGAATGGCATTGATGGCTAGCTTTAAACCTGATTGACTATTCAAAGAGTGATTGATGTCTTATAAGAAAGCATCAATTAAACATTCTATTTTTCATCACTGAAATAAAATCTTTTCCATTTCTACTTGATTGTCATTTGCACTTTAATTTCCAGATGTTCTCTCTGAAGATCTGAAGACAAGTGAATGTTTTTTTTAAGTATATAGTTGGCAAATAAAATGCTAAGTTACAATTTTTCCCACTACATGATTAATTAAACAGAAGAAATAAATATAACACTAATGTACAAAATCTTTCTAAATTATTGTGAGATACATCTTGGAGTCAATTCTAAGAGGAATGTTTCTTAGGAGTCCCCTTTTTGTTCAGAACACAAGACTAGCCCAGATTTGGCCATTCTAAAAGGCTGATGTAGGAATTGGAAATTTAGAAATTTTGTTTTTTGTTAGTTGTTTTGGCTTTTTTTTTAAAATTTTGTTTTGTTTTGTACTTTAAGGTACAGTGATGTAACAATTCATAAAGTACCATAAAATTAGGTAGACTAAAAATATGGACAATTACTAAATGTACTGGAAGAACTAGGTTGTTCTTCAGATAATAAAACAATCTACTATTATGAGTATGTTAATTTTCAATAGAGCCTACATAATATTGGATAATATAAAAGAATCAGTAATTATTGTGCTCCATATTTGGTCATATATTAAGTTGGCTGTCAAGGTTATATGAGTCTATATGATTTTGCTTTATTTTGGTATGACCCTGGAAATTTCCAGAACCCTTATAAAATCATGATAAATTATTGAAGATCCCATTAACTAACTACAGAATTGTATCAGCTGATGCAAAATGCTACATTTTTTGAGTTATGAAGACAAGATTCCAATTACTATTTCTAGACAAAGACAAAATATACTGTAAAAACACCAATATTTGTTGGTTTTGATATTTTGATTAGTTTGTTTTGCTTTCTGTTGTTAAAGAAGTGTTTCTGAAAGGATAATAATGGTTTGGGTGTGGGGTGATGGCTTATAAGGTGATGTGCTTGCCTTTCAAACATGAGGATCTGAGTTTATTACCTCAAAATTCATGTAAACTAGACATAGACTACAAAGGGAAAGCAGAAACTAGGTGATACCTAGAAGCACATAAGGCAGATATCCTGACACAGATCAGTGACATACAGACTCTGTATCGAACAAGGTAGAAGAAAATGGAAGTCCCAATACTTGAAGGAACTGTCAGACTTTTATATTCAACTACTCACATGTAATTTGTAATACAAAACCTCACAATTTATGTATAATATACTCCATTCTTAGTCTTTTATGTCTAATAAATCAGAAAGGTAGGGGTTCCATGCATCCATTTGATCACTTACTCATCCATTCCTTCATTGAATATTTTTGTGAAGAAACAATAGTCTTGGACTCTATGATTTTTCTGGAACTGTTAATTGTCTTTTCAGGAAAATGTTCCATAAGAAATATAACAAAGTATCGTTCCTGCTGTGTAGAGAGGGCACTCTAGTTTATCCCTCTAATTCTTAAATGTGAAAAAAAGTCCTGTATTCTTTCCCCATTGAAGGTCCCATATTGAAAATCCCTTATTCAGCAGAGTTCAGCTTTAAACTTACTACAATCATAGTTTTCTGGAAGGCTAAAATATTCTTGTGAGATTGTGTTGAAAAATACCAATTTTTACTTTGTTGCATATAAATATTTATGAGTAACTTACTCACCAATATGACAATATTTTTTAAAAAGCTTTTTGAGAAAAATGTCTCCACCTAGCAAGCATACCATCAATTTTCTTTAACACCTGTGAATGAAATGTGTGAATAACAGATTAAAAGGAACTTCTGTTGGGATTCTTCTATAATATGCTTGCTTCCCTTTCCTAAGCAGGTAATTTCATTTTCTCTCATTCTTGGAAAACATTTTTCTCTTAATTTACACAATACTCATATATTATCATTAACTTTATAACCACTTGGCCATAACAGTGAGTAAAATTGTCAAAGAAATGTTAGCTAAATATAGTTAGAAATTTTTAATGATGTGAAAATCTTTCATTATAATATTATTTATTTATTTTCATTTTATATGTGTATTTACTTGGTATGTATGTACACCACTTGTGTGTCTGGTACCTAATGAGCCCAGAAGAAGTTATCATGATCTCTGACCTATAGTTATTTATGGTTGTGAGAGATCAGGTAGGCACCGGTAATTGAATCCAGGTCCTAAATAAGAGCAGGGGTTGCTCTTAACTGCTGTGCTATCTCTCCAGCCTGCACTATGCTATATTTTAAGAGAGCAGAATGTCTGTTGTTATTTATTTTTAGTAATTTTGTTAGGAAGAAATTTATTATTTCATCTGGAAATTAATATCGTTTACCTGTTCTACAAATGAATGTTCTAAAATGTAGTTGTACTCACTATAGTGATTTATAAGCTAGTTAAAATGTAGGTGATATGGCTGTGTGTGTGGGGTGGGGGGGGTTGTCAGACTCTTGACTTCAAATTCTTCAGCCTATGATTACATAACCCAAGGTGATCATTGTCAAGACGGTCTGCTAATGGGAGATATAATTCTGTAAACATGTTTCCCATATTGATTAATGAATAAAGCACTGTTGACCAATAGGAAAGCAAGATAGGTGGGACTAGGAGACAAGGAGGATTCCAGAAGGAGAAGGGAGGAAATCCAAGATGGAAGACTGGGAGAAGAATGCCAGCCCCTCTTTCCAGTAAGATAAGACCACGTGGAAGTACTTAGATTAATAGAAATGGGTTAATATTTAAGACAGAGCTAGCCAATAAGAAACTAGTAACTGGCCAATGAAATTATATCTAATAAAGTGTCTCTGTGTGGTATTTGGGGCTGGTGCAGTAGTGGACCCAGGCATGCAGGGGAAAACCTTACTCATAACAGTCGGCAAAGTTCTCACTCTGTTCTTCTGAGTCTGGCCATCTGGTCCAGAAGAAGAAAGTAAGCTCAATACTACATACACACCCTGCCTGCTCCAAGACTTACTCTGGAGATACTGAACAAGCACTCCAATTGACAGGTTACTAGGTCCTGTGGCTCAAAAAGCCTCTTTAATTCATGGATAGCTGCTGTCAGAGCAGGGAATAAACAGAACATAAACACCATAGGTGAGCAGAAGGCCTCCATAAGCAAGGGATAAGAAGAAAAAAAGTATTCTTTTGAATCAGTATTAATGTTTACTATACAATCAAATAGCCATTTTTTAACTTGCAGACAGAGCTGACTAGAAAATTTCTGTGGCAGTATTTTGGAAATACATTTTGAACCTTTATAATTCACAACATTTTATGGTAATAATATATAAACAGGAGTACAGAATAAAGTAAATATACTTCATTAGAATGAATATTTATTTTCAATTGTCTCTCAGCTCTGCATCCCTGAACATTAGCTGGTTAGTCAAGGGATTCACTCTTGCTAAATAGCTTTGACTTGACTTCATTATGGACATTTCATGATTCGATATGTAGTTCAATGACAGAGTGCTTGCCTGATATACACATTGTTCTATGTGTGTTCTCAAACACTGTGTAACCTAGGCATGATACACCAGGAATAGCAGCCCTTGAAATGTGGACACAGGTCACCTTGAAAGGTGGAGATTGGTCAAATCTGAAACTAAGATTAGTGAATAAATCAAACTGAATAATTAAAGACATATAAGTGGCTATGGAAACCTATCAAATTTATTTGAATTTTAATTTGTACTTCATTGTGATGAGGCAAGGCAATATTACTCAAAGCAGTCCATAACTTTGTTGTTCATTCGTCCTTTACATGTTCAGCTTTACTTTTCAGAAATAAGACATTTCTAGAAACTGACTTCTTTACTGAAGATACTTTATCTAAATTATAACCTTAATAGTTACATCCTCTCAAGAGTGAAAATAAGAGAGCATTTTCTTAATTATATTTATTTTATTATTTTACATGAGTAATTGGAAACTGAAACAGAATTTGTTTCATTTGTTGGTTGATTTGTTACTGAGACTGGTTCTCACGATATTACCCTTGCCAGCCTACAAATCTCTATGTAGAGCAGAATGGACTTGCAATCATTGAGCTTGGCATCGCTTTGCCACCCAAGTACTAGGAATAAAGTTTACACCAACATGCCTCAAAGAATTCATTTTAGGAGCTAGTCTTTAACCCCCATTATCTTTGACCACCATCACCAGGCCTCTGCTAGAGGTGAGTCTGGAGCCACTTCAGGTGGAATCTCCCCCCACACACCCTCACTGGGTACTCTCTGGATCTCAATCCCCCTGTGTCCTGTCCCCATCGAGAGCATTCCTAGTGCTCTGATACAGACACACACACACACACACACACACACACACACACACACACACAAACCAAGAACCTGCCCTTCCTGTTCCCTGTGCCCTACCCTGCCCACTGCCACACCACTCTGGTTGAGCACTGAGACCATACATGCTGCCACCTTCTGGGAAATTCCTGGAGCTGTTCAGAGAACACTAGACCTGCCTATCGACACTGGACCACCTGGAAACCCCACTTGCCTGGTCTCTGAACCCCACTGGTCCTCTACTACAATTCTGGGACCCACCCAGAGATCCGCCTAGCCCAGCAGGGACACTGAGTCCCTGGAGGCTGGATCCTTGACCCCCATTGCTGGGCCTCTTCTAAAGAGGCCTCAGCTATAGAGAGCCAGACTCAGCTAGATCTAACTATCAGTGCACAGAACATCCTGAGTCCCAGCCTTCAGGATCTTTGGCTCCTATCACCAGTCTTCTGCTGGAGCCTGATCTTTGACCTCCATTACTGGATCCCTGCCTGAGGAGAGACCTCCCAGAGAGCTTGGACCACCCAGAGCTACAGACATTGAAATTCTGATCCACCAAAGCCCATCTGAGGAGTACCATAAAGAGAGAGAGAGAGAGAGAGAGAGAGAGAGAGAGAGAGAGAGACCCCACCTACACCTATTTGGAAAAGTGATGAGAAGACAGCAATACAAGAAAACACCAAACAATAGAAAGACAAGCATAACACCACCAGAATCTAGGGAAACTATGCCAACTAGACCTGAACACCCCAAAGCAGATGAAGCAGAAGAGAATTAATTAAAACTTATCATCATATAAATGATAGAGTCCCTCAAAGAGGATGTGAGAAAATCCCTTAGAGAAATGAAGGGAAAAAAAAAAAAAACCAACGAAAAATTGGAAGAAAAGAACAAATTTCATGAAGAAAGTACAGAAAGCCATGAAAAAACAATCAAACAAGTGAAGGAAACAGTTCAAGACTTGAAAAATGAAATAGAGAAAATAAAGAAAACACAAACTGAAGGAAACCTAGAAA
Source organism: Phodopus roborovskii (assembly GCF_943737965.1). Taxonomy (NCBI): domain Eukaryota; kingdom Metazoa; phylum Chordata; class Mammalia; order Rodentia; family Cricetidae; genus Phodopus; species Phodopus roborovskii. The sequence continues at coordinate 10,976,589 of NW_026126540.1, read as the reverse complement.
TAGAAAAACTGTGTAAATGATCAGAACTACAGACACAAAAATAACCTACAGAAACAAAAGATGTAAGTGCAGAAGATAAACTAGAGGAAACAGATTCTTCAACTGAAGAAAATCATAAATCCAACAAATCCTTACACAAAATATACAGGAAATGTGGGACACCATAAAAAGGCTGAACCTAAGAAAAATAGGCATAGAGGAAGGCAAAGAAGCCCAGCTCAAAGGTGCAGAAACATATTCAATAAAATCATTGAGGAAAACTTTCCCATTCAAAAGAAGGACATGCCAATGAAAGTGCAAGAAGCATTCCGAACACCAAGTAGAATGGACCAAAGAAAAAAGACAACTCAACACATAATAATCAAAACACCAAACATAGAGAATAAAAAAAAGGAAATAGGACAGGTAACATATAAAGACAGACCTACCAAATTACACCTGACCTCTCCATGGAAACTCTCAAGGCCAGAAGGTCCTGGATAGATGTTCTATAAGTACTAAGAGTCCATGGATGCCAGCCCAGGCTACTAAACTCAGCAAAACTCTCAATCACTATAGACAGAGAAAACAAGATATTTAATGACAAATCCTGATTTCACAATATATATCTACAAATCCATCCCTAAAGAAAGTTCTGGAAGGAAAACTCCAACCCAAAGAAGTTAATTACACTCACAAAAACATAGGCAATAGATAATCCCACTTCACCAGAACCCAAGGGGAAAGCAGGACAAATATATTCACAATACCACTGCCAACAACAAATCTAAAACAAACATGCATTAACAATCAGTAGTCCTTACTCTCCCTTAATATTAATGATCTTAACTCACCTATAAAAAGACACAGGCTAACAGAATGGATTCGAAGACAGAATCCATCCTTCTGCTGCATACAAGAAATACATTCAAAGATAGACTATACCTCAGTGTAAAGGGCTGGAAAAAGATCCTTCAATAAAATGAACCCAAGAATCAAGCAGGCATGGCTATCCTAATACCTAACAAGTTAGAATTCAAATCAAAATTGATCAAAAGAGATTAAGACAGTCATTTCATATTCATCGCAGGAGAAATCTATCAGCACAAAGTCTCAATTCTGAACAGCTATGCCCCAAATACAAAGGCTTCCACATTTGTAAAAGGAACACTACTAAATTTCAAAGCTCACATAAAACCTCACAGATTTATAATGGAAGATTTCAACACACCACTCTCACCACTAGACAGGAACACAAGTCAGAAACCTAACAAAGAAACAAAACAACTAACAGAAGTTATGTCTCAATTGGATTTAACAGACATCTTCTCTGATCCACATGGAACCTTCTTTAAAATTTACCACATACAGACAACATTAACAAACCTCAAGAGATACAAAAAAAATTTAGAATAATCCTTTGTATCTTATCAGACCACCATGCTTTAGAATTGAAATTCAGCAACACAAATCGCAGAAACCCTATAAACTCATTGAAATGAACAATGCAAAATTGCAACATACCTGGGTCAAAGAAGAAATAAAGAAATTAAGGACTTCCTAAAATTCAACGAGTATGAGGACACAACATACATGAACTTATGGGACACCTTGAAAACAGAGTTCCCAGGGAAGATCATTGTAATAAGTGCCCATATGAAGAAAACTAAGGATAGTCACATTAGAGAATTAACAGCACAACTGAATGCCTTAGAACAAAAAGAAGCAAACTCACTCAGAGGAGTAGATGATAGGAAATAATCTATTTGAGTGCTGAAATCAGTAAAATAGAATCCAGAAAAACAATACAAAATAGCAATGCAACTTTTTTTTTGTATTGTTTTTGAGAAAATCAACAAGATAGACAAATATTTATCCAAACTAATGAAAAAGCAGAGAGGGAACATGCAAATTAACAAAATCAGAAAAAAAAGGTGGAAATAAAAACAGACACAGTGGAAATCCAGACAATTTTCTGTTCAAACTTTGAAATCATTTTATGCACAAAATTTGAAAATTCAAAGGAAATGGACAAATTTCTGGATAAATATTACTTGCCAAAATTAAATAAAGAACAAGCAAACAACATAAATAGACCTACAACCCTTAACAAAATAGAAGCAGTCATCGAATACCTTCCTACTAAAAAAAAAAAGCCCAGGACCAGATGGCTTCAGTGCAGAATTCTACCAGAAGTTCATGGAAGAGCTAATACCAATACTCCTCAAAGTGTTCCACACATTAGAAACAGAAGGGTCATTACCAAACTCTTTGTACGAGGCCACAATCACCTTGCTACCCAAGCCACACAAAGATACAACCAAGAAAGAAAACTACAGACCAATATCCTATATGAACGTCGATGCAACTGGCAAACCAATTTCAAGAATACATCAGAGAAATCATCCACCTTGAACAAGTAGGGTTCAACCCTGGGATTCAAGGATGGTTTAATATACAAATAACACTCAGTGTGATCTAACACATAAACAATCTGAAAAAGAAAAAAATCACATGATCATCTACTAGATGCTGAAAAATCCTTCAACAAAATTCAACATCCTTTCATGATAAAGGCCTTGGAGAGGTCAGGGATAACAGGAACATACCTAAACATAATAAGAGCAATATACACTAAACAAACAGCCAACATCAAACTAAATGGAGAGAAACTTAAGCCAATTCCTCTATAATCAGGAACAAGAAAAAGTTGCTCTCTCTCTCTCTCTCTCTCTCTCTCTCTCTCTCTCTCTCTCTCTCTCTCTCAGTAACTCTTCAATATTGTATAAGAAGTTCTAGCTAAAGCAGTAAGACAACAAAAGGAGATCAAGGGGATCCACATTGGAAGGGAAGAAATCAGACTTTCTCTATTTGCAGATGATATGATAGTTTACATAAGCAACTCAAAACCTCTACCAGGAAACTCCTACAGCTGGTAAACACCTTCAGGAAACAAGCAGGATACAAGATAAACTAAACGTAATAAAAAGGGCTGAGAAAGAAATCAGAGAAACGTCACACTTTACAATAGCCACAAACAACATAAAGTATCTTGGCGTAACCCTTACCAATCAAGTGAAAGACCTATATAATAAGAACTTTGTGTCTTTAAAGAAAGAAATTAAAGAAGATACCAGAAAATGGAAAGATTTCCCATGCTCTTGGATAGGTATGATAAACATAGTAAAAATGGCAATCTTGCCAAAAGCAATCTTCAGATGCAGTGCAATCCCCATGAAAATATCAGAACAATTCTTCACTGAACTGGAAAGGACAATAGTCATTTTTATACAGAAAAACCTAAAGACACAGGATAGCCAAAACCACCCTGTATAATAAAAGAACTTCAGGAGGCATCACAAACCCTGACTTTAAGCTCTACTACAGAGCTATAGTCCTGAAAACAGCCTGGTATTGGCACAAAAATAGACAAGTAGACCAATGGAATTGATTTAAAAATCCTGATATTAACCCACACACCCATGAACACCTGATTTTTGACAAAATAGCTAAATGTATACAATAGGGGGAGGAAAACATCTTCAACAAATGGTGATGGCACAATTAGATGATGGTGCATAGAATACTGAAGATAGACACATGTCTATTGCCACACACAAAACTCTCATCCAAATGGATCAAAGATCTCAACATAAATCCAGCCACGATGAACCTTTTAGAAAAGAAAGTGCTAGATACCCTTGAACAAATTGTTATAAAAGAGTGCTACCTGAACATAACTCAAGTAGCACAGACACTGAGATCAACAATTAATAAATGGGATCTCCTCAAACTTAGAATCTTCTGTAAGGCAAAGGACACTTTTGACATTAACAAACTGCAGCCCACAGACTGGGAAAAGAGTTTCACCAATCCTACATCTGACAAAAGGGCAGATCTCCAAAATATACAAAGAACTCAAGAAACTTGTCCACAAAACACTAAATAACCCTATTAAAAATGGGGTACAGAACTGAAGAGAGACTTCTCAATAGAGGAAATCTAAAAAGCTGAAAACATTTAAGAATGTGTTCAATATCCTTAGATATCAGGGAAATGCAAATCAAAACAATTTTGAGATCCCATCTTACTCCTGGCAGAATGGCTAAAATTAGAAACACCAATGACAACTTATGCTGGAGAGGATGTGGAGAAAAGGGAGCATTTCTCCACTGCTGGTGGGAATGAAAACTTGTACAGCCATTTTGGAGATCAGTATGGCAGTTCCTTGGGAAAATGGGAATCAATTTACCACAGGACCCAGCAATCCCTCTCTTAGGTATATACCTAAATTTTCCACATCCATTCAACAAAGACATGTGTTCAACTATGTTCATAGCAGCATTATTTGTAATAGCAAGAACCTGGAAGCAACCTAGATGCCCCTCAACTGAAGAATGGATAAAGAAGATGTGGCACACCTATACAATGGAATACTAATCTGTGGGAAAAAAAAACAATGGAATCTTGAAATTTGCAGGCAAGTGGATGGAACTTGAAGAAACCATCCTGAATGAGGTAACCCTGCCACAAAATGAGTAACATGGCATGTACTCACTCATATATGGATTTTAGGCCTAGAACAAAGGATCACCAGCCTATAATTCACACCACCAGAGGAACTAGGATACAAGGTGTATTCTAAGAGATTCATATAAAGTCCCTCATAGAATGGGGCAGGGACAAGTTCTCCACAGCACATGGGGAGTGTGGGGGCAGTGAGTGGAGAGGGAAGTAGGAGAAAGAGAAAAGGAGGAGAGGAAAGCAGGTGGGGCAAAGAAGATTGAGTCAGGGGATGAATAGACAACAGAAAAGAGAGGGTGGGGAGATATATATATTTATAGACACATGTCTATTGCCACACACAAAACTCTCATCCAAATGGATCAAAGATCTCAACATATATATATATATATATATATATATATATATATATAGAGAGAGAGAGAGAGAGAGAGAGAGAACATAAAAGCATTATATGATTGCCATTATATGATTGAAGTGAAAACTGAACCTAAAAAAATGTCCAGAGACCTACATGACTGACACAAACTAACTATTTGAGCAACAGTGGAATGGCTACCATAAATGCCCTTCCCTGATAATGAAATCAATTACTAACTTAATCACCATCATGGAGCCCTGCTGAACCAGAAGCAAATAACTGCAACTAAACACAGAACTGGACTAGAATCCAGATCATAGAGGGAGGACAAGACACAGAACTGCAGAAATACATAGAGATAGCTGACCTGAACAAGGAGAAGCTAACAGGCCCCCAGACTGATAGCTAGGTATCTAGCAGGGGACTGACTCTAACCCTCTTAACATGGGTCTCAGCTAGTAGGCCTGAGCAATCTAAGGGACTTCATACAGTAGATTAGGATGCATTCCTGGAGCATAAAATAGCCTTGTGGACTCATTCCCCATGGAGGGATACTCCCTTAACCTAGACACAGGAGAGAAGTCCTTGTCTGTACTTCAAATGACTTGACAGATTTAAATGACCCCTCCTGGATGGCATCACCCTACATGTGGAGTGGGAGGGGGATGGGAGGGGAGGGTGGTCAGGGTGCATGTGAGGGGGGAGAGAGGGAGAGAGGGAGGAAGGGGGAGGGAGGAAATGGGGGAGGGAGAAGGGAACTGGGATCAGTATGTTAAATAAAAATAAATAAATAATTCATTTTTCTTTATTTGATATTGATTACTCTGGAGAGAGAAGAAATGTTCAACTAAAAAAAAATATCACTGCTCTGTCTGTATTTTAACTTTCTAAAGTGATGTGTTATCTAAAATCCCAAATAATGTGGTTCCTGGGAATTGAACTCAAAATCTCTGAGAGAGTAGCCAGTGCTCTTAACTGCTGAGCCATCTGTCTATCCCCAAATATTTATTTATTTATTTATTTATTTATTTATTTAATGTATACCAGTGCACTGTCTGAATGTATGTCATTATGACAGAAGAGGGCATCAGATCCCACTATAGATGGTTGTAAACTATCATACCATCTGCAAATAGTGAATGTTTGACTTCTTACTTTCCAATTTGTATCCACTTGATCTCCTTTTGTTGTTCAGTTGGTCTAGCAAGAACTTCAAGTGCAAGATTCAAGAGATATGGGAAGAGTGGATAATCTTGTATTCTTGTCTTGTTCCTGATTTTAGAGGAATCGTGTTGAGTTTCTCTCCATTTAGTTTGATGTTGACTGTTGGTTGTCTGTACATTGCCTTTACTATGTTTGGTATGTTCCTGTAATCCCTGATTTTCCAAGACCTTTATCATTAAGGGGCTTTGAATTGTGTTGAGGGCTTTTTAAGTATCTAGTGAGAATATCATATGGTTTTACTTTTTCAGTTTGTTTATAGGATAGATTATATTGATAGATTTTATATGTTGTGCTATCCTTGCATCTTTGGGATGAAGGCTACAGGATCAGGTTGGATAATTTTTCTGATATGTTCTTGGATTCAATTTGCCAGTGTTTTATTGAGTATTTTGCATTGATGTTCATTAAGGAGATTGGTCTGTATATCCCTTTCTTAGTTATGTCTTCCTGTGGTTTGTGTACCAAAGTAATTATAGCCTCATGAAAAGGGTTTGACAGTCACCCTTCCGATTCTATTGTGTGGAACATTTTGAGAAGTATTGGTATTAGCTGTTCTTTGAATTTCTTGTAGAATTCTGCACTGAAACCATCTGGCCCTAGGCTTTTTCTGGTTGGGAGATTTTTGATGACTGCTTCTACTTCATTAGGATTGTAGGTCAATTTAAATTGTTTATTTGTTCTTGATTTAATTTTGATAAGTGACATCTATCCAGAAAATTGTCCACTTCCTTAAATTTTTGACAGTTGTGGGGTACAGGTTTTCAAAGTATGACCTGATGATTCTCTGGATTTCTTCAGTGTCTATTGTTATATTCCTCTTTTCATTTCTGATTTTGTGAATATGAATATTCTCTCTCTGCCTCTTGGAAAAACTGGTTTGTCTATCTTGCTCATTTTTCAAAAATCCTACTGTTTCTTTCATTAATTCTTTGTATTGTTTTCTTTGTTTCTACTTTATTGATTTCTGCCTTCAATTTGATTATTTCCTGGTTTGCATTCATCTTAGGTGAGTTAGCTTTTTTTTTTATTCTAGTGCTTTCAGGTGTGCTGTTAATTCTCTAGTTTGTCTATTATACAGTTTCTTCATATGGTCTCTTAGTGCTTTGAAAAGAAATTAGCACTTCTTTAAGAGTGCTCCATAGGATTTGGTTTGTTGTGTCTTCATTTTGAATGGATTCTAGGAAGTCCTTGATTTCTTTATTTATTTCTCCCTTTATCCAGGAGTGATGCAGTTTAACACTGTGCAGTTTTCATGAGTTTGTAGTGTTTCTGCAAAATGTGTTGTTGCTGAATTTTAATTTTAAGTCATAGTGATCTGATAAGATAAAGGGGGTTATTCCATTATTATTATTATTATTTGTATCTGTTGGTGTTTGCTTTATTGCAGAGTATATGGTCGACTTTAGAGAAGATTCCATCTGGTGCTGAAAATTACATTCTTTTTTGCTTGAATGGATTGTTAAACCAATTTGGTCATAACTTCGGTTATTTCCTTTGTTTCTTTGTTAAATTTCTGTCTGGTATTCCTGTCCAGTTGTAAGAGTGCTGTGTTGAAATCTTCCACTATAGGTATGTGGGATTTACTGTGTGATGAGTTTTAGTAATGTTTCTTTAATGAATGTATTTGTATTTGAGGCATAGATGTTCAGAATTGATACTTCATCTTTATCGATTTTTCGTATAAGAAATATGAAATGACTTCATCACTTTTGATCAATTTTAGTTTGCAGTTTGATTTGCTAGGTATTAGGAAACCTACCACAGCCTGCTTCTTAGCACCATTTGATTAGAAAAGCTTTTCCCCACTCTTTATTCTGAGGTAATGTCTATCTTTGAATTTAGGTATATTTCTTGTATTCAACAGAGGATGGATTCTGTCTTTGTATTTGTTCTGTTAGCCTGTGTCTTTTTATAGATGAGTTAAGACCATTGATATTGAGTGGTGTTAATGACCATTGATTGTTGATTATTGTTTGTTTTGGATTTGTTTTTGTTGGTGGTATTGTGTGCGAATTTTCTGCCTTTCTCGCTTTTGGTATAGTGGAGTTATCTATTGTCTATGTTTTTGTGAGTATAGTTAACTTACTTGAGTTGAAGTTTTCCTTCCAGTACTTTCTGTAGGGATGGATTTTTGGATATGCATTCTGTAAATTTGGTTTTGTCATGGAATATCTTGTTTTCTCCATCTATAGTGATTCAAAGTTTTGCTCAGTATAGTAGTCTGAGCTGGTAGCATACATATCCAGGACCTTCTTGCTTATGAGTTTCCATGGAGAAGTCAGGTGTGATTTTGATAGATTTGCTTTTATATGAGACTTGGCCTTTTTCCTTTGCTGCTCTTAATATTTTTTTCTTTACTCTGTATGTAAGGTGTTTTGAGGTGACTTTTTGTTTTTTGTTTTCTGTTTTTTGTTTGTTTGTTTGTTTTTGGACCAGTCTATTTGGTATTAGGTAAGCTTCTTTTAATCTCATAGGCATGTCCTTCTTTGGGTTAGGAAATTTTTCTTCTGTGATTTTGTTGAAACCCACCTTTGAGCTGGGTTTCTTCATTTTTTTTTTCTAGACCTATTACTCTTGCTTTTGGCCTTTTCATGTGGTCCATATTTTCTGGTTATTTTGTGTTAGGCACTTGTTACACTTAAGAATTTCTTTGGTTGGTGAACCTATTTCCTCTAGTTTATCTTCAGTGCTTGAGATTTTCTCTTCCTTCTCTTTTATTCTGTTGGCCATGCTTGCATCTGTAGTTCCTGATTGTTTAACCAGCTTTTCTATTTCCAGAACTCCCTCAGTTTGTGTTTTCTTTATTGTTTCTATTTCAGTTTTCAGGTCTTGAACTCTTTTAATTGTTTCCTTCATTGTTTCCTTGATTTCTTGTGAAGTTTTGTTTGTCTTTTCCTCTATTCCAATTGTTTGCTTGTTTGTTTTCTTCCATTTCTTTAAGTGATTTACTAATTTTCTCTTTGAGTGCCTATATATATATATATATATATATATATATATATATATATATATATTGTTTTTAAAGTCATTCTCTTCTGCTTCATCTGTACCAGGATGTCCATGTCTTATTGGTATAGAATCCCTAGAATCTGGAGTGTCAAATTAGTCTTTCTGTTGTCAAATGTGTTCTTATACTGTCATTTTTCTATCTCTACAGGTGGGATCTCTCCTGACTCCTGGAGGAGGTGGGGCAAGACATGAATGGCAGCAATACTGGATTCTTTGTTCTGCCTCCAGGACCCTCTGGGGGATTTTTAAATGTATTTTTAATTTCATTTTAAATTGCAACCAAAATTCTTCCTCTCACCTCCCCCCCCACCCCCCATACATCTTCCCCAAACCCTACCTCATCCACTCCTCCCAATGAGTAAGAGATACCATAGGGTGTGCACATTAAGTTGTGGCATGGCCAAGCCCCTGTCCCAGCTTTTAAGGCTGAGAATGGCATCCCCTCATAGGGAATAGGCTCCAACAAGCTAGCTCATGGACAAGGGAATAGAACTTTCTTATGGGACTTTTAGAACTCAGTAAATAGTGTCAAAAATTTACAAATACAAAGTATGTTCTACACAGCAAATGAAACTGGAATTTCTGTTTAAGGACAAATGAATAAATGAGAGAAAATCTCTGCAAAGATCATATCTAACAAAGGAAACTATCTCGAATATACAAATAACTAATAAAATCTTAATAACTACAAGTCAAATAGCATAGTCAACAGTAGAGTTACTGAAATGTATACTACTCTCAGTATTAACAGATACATCTAATGTTACCAGCTACTAGAGAAATGCCAATCAAAAATATATTCTGGCCAAATCAGGATAAAAAATCAACATATGGTAATTACAGCTGAGGATAGGTACAAAATAAAGCACTTATACACTGTTAATAGGACCAGCCACCAAATATTTGCTTCTCAATAAATATTAAAACCAGATCTTACATATTGCCCAGCTATGCCATAATTGTGTTCATTCAAAGGACAGCAAGTGAACATGTCACAAATATTTGCACCTCACTATTGTTTGCACTGCTATCAACAATAGTTAATTGATAGAGTCAACATGGATACCAAGTACCTAGCAGAGACAAGACTATTTAACAAAACTAGAATTAGAATAATTCCAAGTCCAAAAGTCTAGACACCAGTATAAAAAGCACAATCAATTACATACAGGAAAACATGTTGTATGAGTACTCACCAAGCCTTCCCAAAATAGGTTATGAGAAAAACAAAATAGGTGAGGCAGAAGACAAGAACATCAAAATAGCTTTTATGAACATATTCAAGGACCTTAAAGATGCTTTGAGGAATCTAGTAATGAAGCCCCTGAAATACACACACACACACACACACACACACACACACACACACACACACAGTGAAATAAGTGGGAGAGAACAGTTCAAGACATACATACACCCACAAAACAAAACCCAAACTGAAGTAAACATGAAAGTAAAAAAAAATATAAGATGTCAAATGAAAATCTCAGAGGTAAGCCAAATCAACCGAATAGAATATAAGGAGAGGAGAAACTCAAGCACTGAAGGAATGATAGGATAGTATAGGTCTGTCAAGGAAAAGGTTAAGTATAAGATAGCTGAGGTACAAAATAAATACACAGGACAGCTAGGAAAGAGTGAAAAATTCAAATTTATGAATAATAGAAATAGAAAAAGGACAAGAAATATGGATCAAATGTACAGAAAATATTTCAAATTAAATCATAGAAAAAATCTATAATATAAAGAAGAATAGAGTTATGAAGTTACTTGCAGTATACATAATTTCAAATAGACTGGGCCATAAAAATTCATAACAGCACACGATAATCAAAATACTAAAGGTTCAGAACAAAGAAAGATTAGTTCATATAGCAAAGAAAAAAGACCAAGCAACATATAAACCAGACAGACTCATTAGAGTAACACCTGGTTTCTCACTGGAGACTCTAAAGTAAGAAAGTCTTGGAATGGATGCTCTAGAGACTCTAAGAGACCACAGATGTCAGCCCATATTATTCTACCCAGAATAATTATCAATAAGAATAGATGAAGGTAAAGTCCATTTTAAAACAAAATTCAAATCAGTTTATATCTTTAAATTGAGCTCTACAGAATGTAGCAGAAGAAAACTTTAATTAAGAGAGGTTAACTGCAAACAAGAAAACAAAACCTCACACATTAACAATAAAATAAGAGGAATTGAAAGTGGCATTTTCTTTTGTTTACCTTCCAGCTCCCAAATAAATACATAGATACTTATTATTAATTTTAAATGCTCAGCCTTTGCATAGGTTTGTCCCACTAGCTATTTTAACCTGTTTCTATTTATCTATATTTTGTCCCAGGTCTTTGTAGCTTTCATTCTGTATATCTTTTTTTGCCCCTTCCTCCTTACCTGGTCCTGGTCCTTCAAATCTCCCTATCATCTCACTTTCCTTCCTCCTGTTCTCAAGCCTAAACTCTTCCTCCTAATTATCCTCTCTTCTTGGAAGTTTTGCCTATGCCTTCTGCCTAACAATTGGTTGTTCTAATTTATATTTGATCTGTCAGGTGCCTTATGTAGTTAGGTTTTATCTATAATAGTCAAAATTTATAATGTTAGGTTTTCTAGAAATACAGAGATGTATTTGAGATGGATAGGCATTCTTCAAACCTTTCAAAGACCTACAGAATATGGCATTTAAAATGGTTTAAGGTTTTTCTTAACAGTGAGTCACAACTGCTCCTGACAACACCAACTGCATCAGATAGGAAGATGGACATCAAAGAAACACATTATGGAGTTGGCTTTCAATATAGCAACACTAGCCATTTGGGCAAGATACTGCTCTTGTCTGGACTGTTTGACTTTATGCTGTATAAACTGGACATGCAGGACCCACAGGAAAGTGACTGCTGATACAAGATGGACAATGCTACAGGGTGCCTGCTTCATGGAAGAGTCTGCCAGACATTCTGCAGGACACAGAGAAAAATTACTGACTAACTGGTAATACAAGTGGACAGTGTAAAGTTTCCTGCTTTGCTTAAGAGTCTACAAGAGACATTATGGCCTATAGGGTGAAGATGGAACCTTACAGAATAACTTCAAGTGACTGACCAGGCAGTGAGTTGTCTCTGTTTCTAGAGTTTACACATTATCCTTCTGGTATTTGAAGGAGTTGAAGACAAATAGTTAAGGATATAGTTTTCCTTAGTTAGGATTAAAGATAAGATACATAGACTTTAGACACACAAATATAGGATAGATGATGAAATATTTTCTTCAAATATTGCTAAATTTTAATGGACTAAATATTATTAATTGTAACTCTTATTTGATAACTGTTTTGTGTTATATTTTGCTATGTTAAAGTTAAAATCATTCTTTTTATTTAGTCAGAAAAGAGGAGATGATGGGAGATGTCATTATGTAAATATGTTTCTCATACTGGTTCATGAATAAAGCACTGTTCGCCAATAGGAAAGCAAGATAGGTGGGACTCGGAGACAAGGAGGATTCAAGGAAGTAATAGGAATGAGTCAACATGTAGAGTTGGAGAGAGCAGCACCATCGGCCCCCTCTTTCCAGTAAGATAAGACCACATGGAAATACTTAGATTAATAGAAATGGGTTAATAATTAAGACAGAGCTAGCCAATAAGAAACAATTAACTGGCCAACAGCATTATATCTATACAGAGACTCTGTGGGTTAATTGGGGCTGGCATGGCAGTGGGGACAGACCGGTGGGGGGGGAACATACTCCTAACAGGTAGGGAAGTTGAAAAGGAGACACCTTTTTATGTAGTTAAAATTCTGCAATATAAACAAAGGCAACAACACATCTTTTCATATTTAAACAAATTCAACATACTTTTACAAGTTAGACAAATATTCTATAATTGATACAGATGTAAGTTGAAAAATACAGATTCCAAAAGATATATATGGTATTCATTTCCTTATATGTGTATGTTAGCCATTCATTTGTGGACTCCAATCAATTTAACCATAGAGGTTAGGTGTAGAGTAAGATGCTAGTATAAAGGGAAGAATCTCCTAAGGAAGGGGAAATAGAGTAAATAATTATAGATGTATAAAGTCATGGAGCACTGGAGTAGGAGGATCGACTTAGGGAAAAAAGGAAGAGACGGATAAGGAAAATAATAGGAGAGGGACAACTAAAACAAAGTGACATCTGAGGGATCATGTAGAAACATAAAACTGTAACTGCTTCACAAAACATATGATAGAAATGTAAATTGGTAGCACCTGAACAAGACATCTCTCACCACCTATAAGCTCATCTTCCTGCACTAGATTGCATCTAGGTTAGTTGTTGGACAATGGTGCCCCATGAAACCCAATCAACCCAGTCTAAAAGCAAAGCTATTGGATGCTATCCACAAATTGATGGTAAGGTCATACTGCTGAAGATGACATCTATATAATTCACTAAACATAGAAGTAGAGATGGTGCCTACCTAAAGCCTTTATCTCTAATGACTCCTGTTCATGGTACTGAAAGATACTTGTATGCTATCAGAGGAGACATATAAATCTTTGTAGCTATGTTTGTTCTAACATTTCTTCTTTTGTAGGGCATTTTTCTTGACTGATAATTGATGCCAAAGGGTATCAATAGTGGTGCCATCCATAGGCAGTTAAGCATTAGTTGTTTAAGAATTGTAGCTGAATGTGAGATGAGGGGGTCGAGCATACCTAATAGAAGATGAACATTTTTCTTTCATACAGTGGTCATGGCATGGCTGGGTGACAAGCATGAACCTGTTATAAAGGATCAAAATGGAAAGATGTTGATTACAGCCATGAACAAAGGAAAAATTTCCTAGTGAATTGGTTTATTTGAGATCTATTGCACTTGAACAGAGATACTAAATTCATGGCAGTAGGAAGCTGTAGTTACAGAATACAGAGAACTTCAGCCTGTATTGTCACCTGAGGGCATATTACTAGCACCGCGGAGAAGTGATTGGATTTTTACATGATAAAGGAATACATGTATATTAAATTTATGTTATCACAATGCTTTTGTAATGCTTAATTTCTATACTGTTTAAAGATTTTAAAGTTGATTTTCAAAGAAATTACTACAGTAGAAAATGCATATAGACTGTGAATGGTTTTGAATACTGATAATTGAAAATGGCTGAGTTAAAGAACAGCTCTTTGATGTTTTATAGATTCAAAATTTTAAAGTGTTTTATTCAGAGGGAAAGTATTTTAAATTTTAAAATGGCACCAACTTTCAGGAAGTTATCTAAAAATATTAGAATCTTGGATTTCTCTCAACTCTGTTTCTGTGGAATTAAGCACTATCATTACTTCCATCGACAAGGATTTAATTAACTTAAACAAATAGCAGATCTTTAATACATTTCAAGAGAATGAATTATGTATTTTACATCAGTTTTACTATAACTGTGATATATGTGAGAAGATAGAAACAAAGAGATAAATTACTTGATTTGGTCTGGCTAAACAAAGGGAACAGTTTCAGTAAACTCAAATTTAGCCAAATGTTACAGAGCAAAATAAAAATTGTTTGGGACCAAGTCACAGGCTAGAACCATGAAAAGTAGGATTCAGCACTTAGTAGCTGTCAATCATGGTTACTTAAACCAATTTATAAATATGCATTTTCTAAGGAAACAAATTAGATGGCTAGCCATCACAGTTACAGCATTGGAAAGTGGGGATCTCCTTGCTGACAGCAATTCCTTGAGGATTTAGGTAATTTCCAGATGGTAATACATTAAGTTAGTATATTGATGGTAAGTTTTCTATGGTGCAACTACATTTTACACATGTGGACAGATGCCTATGAATAGTATTCATGTCCATATTTTTATCTTTAAAAGTATAATCTTAAAAAATAATAATTCTGTGAGGGAGCAAGAAAATTGAGTCAGGGAAAGAATAGAAGAGAGTAAGAAAAGAGATACAATAATAGAGAGAGCCATTATAAATTTTAAGAGAAATCGGGCACTGGGGAAATATCCACCGATCTACAAAGATGACCCCAACAATCTAAGAAATAGTGGAGAGGCTACTATTCTCCGATGAGGAGATTGATAGCTACTCTGTGAGCACATTCTCCATGGAGGCATACTCCCTTGACCTAGAGGTAGGAGGGAAGGCATAGTCCCTACTCCAAATGACTTGACAGATTTAGAAGACCCCTCAAGTAAGGCATCCACTTCCCTATGGAGTGGTGAGGAGTGGGATGGGAGGGTAGTTGGGGGGGGATGAGAGGGTGGGAGAGAGAAGGTGAGAGAAAGGGAAGAAAAAGGGAGGGAGGGAGATGGAACTGAGATCAATATGTACAATTAGAAAAAAAAAATAAAAGCACCCTCATTTTCAATTAAAAAAAAGAAAAAGGAAAGAAAAAAGAAGTAGTGGAGAGACAATTTTAAATGCCCTTCTCTGATAAGGAGATGGATAACTAACTACATTATATGCCATCCTAGAGCCTGCATCATGATGAAAGTAGAAGAAGACACCCATAGCTAAACACTGACTGAGTAGAACTCTTAGAATCTAGTTGCAGAGAGGGAGGGGTTATGAGCAAAGAGGTCAAGACCAGGTTGGAGAAACCCACAGAAACAGCTCACCAGATCAAGGGAGACCTCTTGGACCCCAGAGGGAGAGATGTGAAACCAGCATAAGGCCAACCCAGCCCCCCGAATCTGGGTGTTAGTTAGGAGGATGAGGCAGTCTATGGGGCCTCTAGTAGTGGATCAGTATTTATCGCTAGTATACAAATAGATTTTGGGAGCCCATTCCACATACAGTGATACTCCCTTGGTCTAGATACATGGAGGAGGGCCAAGACCCTGCTCCAAATAATATGACGGACTTTGAAGATCCTGCATGGAAGGCCTCTCCCACCCACCATGGGGACTGACAAGGGATGGAATGGGGGTTAGGAATGGGACATGAGAAGAGAGGAGGAAGTGGGAACTGGGATTGACATGTAAAACAAGTTTGTTGCAAATTTAAATAAAAAATAATATAGGAAATAATTTTGAGGAGCGAATATGTAAAAATATTAAAAGTTTTCATTAAATGATTTGGAACATAAATTAAGCAATTTATTTTAAGGATTATCAGTGAATAACAAATCATGCCATAACAATGGCAAATCAAAGAATCAACAATGGAAAAATTAAATTTTAAGCACAAAAACAGTCAACACAAATAGCAAAATAGCATTAGGAATGTATGACAATTAACTATGAGAGTACACAATTTACATTAATTCTAATTTTTCTCCAAATTTCCTATTTCCAAAGTTTCTCATGAATGAGAACAATTCCTTCTCTGTTTTATACCATCAAATAACAAAGACCATGCAAATGAGGGAAAAACAAGAATCCATTTGGCTACTGTGCAAAGAAAGACCTTAACAGCAGGTGATGACAATAAAGCTACCTTGTTGTTATATGGTTAACATCTGTGCTTTCTAAATGATAAAGTAAATGAACATAATGGATACAGTCTGGGATTCACAATTTGCCACCTGCCTTGTGTAAGTAGATGCAATGTATCTTCAAATCATACAGACCAAATCTCAAAGGCACCTTGCCATTTCACTGTGAATATGGATCATTACCTGGGAATAAGCACAGTTGTGCAATTTTATTCTCAAAAAAAGAACAAATACTTAAATTTATCATAATAAAGGGCTAAATTAACACATCTTTATACATTTGTATAAAGACCACCATGACAATATTATTGCTACGAATTTGAGAAATGATATTTTATAAATTTGCATAAAAACCAGAAGATACCACCAAACTGAAAAAACTAAAAGAAATGTAGAAATTTCTTCATAGATGTGACCTATCAAAGGTAAAGCAAGATCCAATAAACAACCTAAATAGACCAAACACCCATAGTGAAAGAAAGGCCTTCAAAGAAGAAATAACATAGATACTCCTCAAAAGTATGTTGCTAAATAGAAACTAAAGAAATGTTTGCTTAATTACCTTCAAGAAGGTATCCTAGGGCTACTGATTTTTTTGAGTTTATCTTGTATCCTGCTAGTTTGCTGAAGGTGTTATTCAGCTGTAGGAGTTCCCTGGTAGAGTTTATTGGGTCGCTTATGTAAACTATCATATCATCTGCAAATAGAGACAATTTGACTTCTTCCTTTTCAATTTGGATCCCCTTGATATCCTTTCCTTGTCTTATAGCATTAGCTAGAACTTCTAGTACGATATTGAACAGATAGGGAGAGAGAGGACTGCCTTGTCTTTTTCCTGATTTTAGAGGAATTGACTTAAATTTCTCTCCATTCAGTTTGATGTTGGCAGTTGGTTTGCTGTATATTGCTCTTATTATGTTTAGGTAAGTTCCTGTTATCCCTGACCTCTCCAAGATCTTTATCATGATAGGGTGTTGAATTGTGTCGAAGGCTTATTCAGCATCTAGGGAGATAATCATATGGTTTTTCGTTTTCTGTTTGTTTATATGGTGGATCACATTGATAGATTTTCATATGTTAAACTATCCCTGCCTTTCAGGGATCAAGCCTACTTGGTCATGGTGGATGATTTCTCTGATGTATTCTTGAATTCGGTTTGCCAGTATTTTATTGAGTATTTTTGCATTGATGTTCATCAGGGATATTGGTCTGTAGTTTTCTTTCTTAGTTGTCTCTTTGTGAGGCTTGGGTACCAAAGTTATTGTGGCGTCAATAAAAGAGTTTGGCAATGAACCTTCTGTTTCTATCTTGTGGAACAGTTTGAGGATTTTCAATTCCATGCCATTGGTACACCTGTCTATTTTTGTGCCAATACTAGGCTGTTTTCAGAACTATACCAACACCAATCCAGCCACACTGAACCTCTTAGAAGAAAAAGTAGGAGGTGCCCTTGAACAAATTGGTATAGGAGACTGCTTCCTGAACATAATTCCAGGGGCACAGACACTGAAAGCAACAATTAATAAATGGGACCTCTTCAAACTTACAAGCTTCTGTAAGGCAAAGGACACAGTGGAAAAGACCAAACGGCAGCCCACAGACTGGGAAAAGATTTTCACCAATCCTATATCTGACAAAGAACTGATCTCCAAAATATACAAAGAACTCAAGAAACTAGGCAACAAAACACCAAATAACCCTATTAAAAAATGGGGTACAGAACTGAAGAAAGAATTCTCAATGGAGGAAAGAAATCAAAAAGGCTGAAAGACACTTAAGAAAATGCTCCACATCCTTAGCTATCAGGGAAATGCAAATCAAAACAACTTTGAGATACCATCTTACCCCTGCCAAAATGGCTAAAATTAGAAACACCAATAATGACTTATTTTGGAGAGGATGTGGAGAAAGTGGAACACTCCTCCACTGCTGGTGGGAGTGAAAACTCATACAGCCATTTTGGAGATCAGTATGTGGTCTCTCAGGAAAATGGGAATTAGTTTACCACAGGACACGGCAATCCCCCTATTAGGCATATTACCAAAGGATACACATCCATGCAACAAAGACATCTGTTCAACTATGTTCATAAGAGCACTATTTGTAATAGCAAGAACCTGGAAGCAACCCAGATGTCCCTCATTGAAAAATGGTTTAATGAAGATGTGGCACATCTACACAATGGAATACTACTCTGCAGAAAAAAATAATGGTATCTTGAAATTCGCAGGCAAGTGGATGGCACTTGAAGAAACCATCCTGAATGAGGTAACCCAGTTACAAAAGAGGAACACAGTATGTACTCACTCATATATGGATTTTAGACCTAGAGCAAAGGATCACCAGCCTATAATTCACATCACCAGAGGAACTAGGATACAAAGTGTATTCTAAGAGATTCATATAAAGTCCCTCACAGAAACTGGGAAGGGACAAGTCTCCCAGAGCTCAGGGGAAGTGGGGGGGGGGACAGCAAATGGAAAGAGAAGTAGGAGAAAATGAGTGGGAGGAAAGGAAAACATGTGTGACCAGGAAGATTGAGCCTGGTTAGGGATAGAAGATAAAAAAAGAGAGAGAAAGAGAGACAGAGACAGAGAGAGAGAACATAAAAGAGGGAGCCAATATTGGTTTGAAGATAAAATTGAACACAAAGAAAGGTCTAGAGAACTACAAGACTGCTCCCAACTAACAATTTGAGCTTCTGTGGAAAGGCTATCATAAATGCCCTTCCTGGAGAATGAGATCAACAACTAACTTCTCCATGGAGCCCCCAACTAATGCCTGTTGAAAACAGGATCAAACAACCATACATAAACACTGAGTCGAACTAGAACCCAGATGCAGATGGAGAGAACAAGACCATGTGGCAGAAACACGTACAGACAGCTTACCTGAACAAGGAGGAGCTAATGGCCACTAGACTGATAGCTGAGAAGCCAGCATGGGACTGACTCAGGCCCCCCTGAATATGGGTCTCAGCCAGAAGGACTGAGCAGTCTAAGAGACCTCAGACAGTGGAGCCAGGATGTATCCCTGGTGGACAAAAGGACTTTGGGAACATATACCCCATGGAGGGATAACTGCCTTAATCTAGAGACAGGAGAGAAGCCCTAGTCCCTACTTCACATGACCTGTCAGATCTACATGACCGCAACTGGATGGCATTCCCCTACATATGGAATTGGGGTGGGGGATGGGAAGGGAGGGTGGTTAGAGTGCATGTGAGAGGGCAAAGAGGGTGAAAGGGAGAGAAGGAGGGAGGGAGGGACAGAGGGAGGGACCGATGAAGAGGGAACTGAGATCGACATGTAAAATAATAAATTAAATTAAAAAAAATGCTTTGACTCCAAAATTTAAGTTGAAGAACAGGTTACTGGGGGAAAGGAGTTCTATTTTTGTTTCCACAGAAAATGAAAAGATGTGGATTCCTTCCTGACTAATGTGGTTTGATCACGCCAGACCGCCTGAATCAGAGTACAAGGTGATCCTATATCCAAAACATCTGGACAAAGCAGCCCTACAGACTATAGCCACGATTTCTGAATCTTCTTCGAATCCCACATGACAGCTCCCCTTACCAGCAGGAAGTAGTTTGGAAAGAACGACGTCCAAATTCCCAAATATTGTGTAAAAATGTTTGTTTTCATTTAATTGGACTTTGTTATATAAAATAAAATAATAAAATAAAAAAAGAAGGTATCCTAGTACCAAAAACATACAAAGACCCAACCAAAACTAAAAAATTATACATCAATATCCCTTATCATCACAGATTCAAGAATTTTCAATACAATACTTTCAACCCAAATTTAAAAAAAAAAAAAAGGAAATTAAAAATTTATTTAAGAAAAAACTAGAATCTGTGGACTTTGGGATTGATATAATGAAACGAAATGAATAAGGCTTTTCTATTTGATCCATTATGTAACATTTTTACAAATAAAATTATTTTTCTGGTTACTTCTTGTCTTTGGTTTATAGTGAACAGAAAATCTTGTTCATCTATTAATAAATGTTAATACACTGAAAAAATATTTTTCAATGGGGTTGGATTTAGAAATACTGTTGCTCCTCATTTGTAACTTGGAAATTCATAAGGGATGAGCAAAAGTTAAGAGTAAAGGGGAAAGGTGTAGTTAGATTGGGTTCTATTGTTCTTTAATATTTCAAGCTTATGTTGGCCTATATACAGACTTGATTAATAATACCACTGTATTTGTTAACATTTAGTTCAACAGATATTTTTAGTAATTTGTGAGTAAAGTCATATAATCTCTATTTATTTGATGAGGGATAAAGGAAAATACATCAAATTTCTTGCCTTATGGTTCTCTTAGCTTCTAAGTGAATGTTCTGTTTTCATAGAACTATACACACTGCAAATAGAGGCATTTTTGTTTCAAAGTTTCATAATAAATCACACAGAATTTCTTGAGATATTTAGATAGCAATCACTTCACAGACTCTTTATAAAGATTTCACAAAGTCAGCTAGTAAAGTTAAAGTAAATTATAAAATTAAATAAATTATCATTCACTCAAATAATTTGAAAATAGTGATAGATAAAGAATGCATTATCATCTCTGCCCCTAAGGAATTAGTGATTTTATTTTAATGGGAAAGTCATGTTATGTAACTATGAGGTATTAGCATCAACAACAACTTGTAACACAGAAAGGATCTAAATATCCCACAGACTTTCATGTGCCTCCAGAAGATGAAATGAGGTTATCAGGTACCATTCTAGGCTAAAAAATAATTTTACCTTTTCCTGATTTATGCTAACAACCAAACATTAATAACATTTAAGTATTTCTATCTAAAATTAGAATTCCACTCCAGAAATGGAGTCTTTCCATCTTTATAATTTGTGAAGAAAATCATTCAATTATAATATCATTTTGAAAATCCTAAACATTTAATAAACATGCACAAAATATCTGATGAAGGTCATCTAGAATTTTGAATAAGGCTAAATATACATCTCTGTCCTATGAAGTGAATGTATCATTTCTATGGTGTATACAATATTATTTTATTTATTCATGAAGAAAAGTTGACATACTGATATTCTGAATAATTCTTAATTATAAAATAAATTTTTGATATTCAGGGTCTATCATATAACTGTTAACATGTCATTATGGGAGACATGAAACTGTTAATATTTTGAATTGAGATTTTCATGCCTAACAGAGGTGTCTTTATAATATATTTTAATGCCAGTTTGTTACTTTTTTGCTTTAGGAAACAGGACTGGATTTATCAAAGCATAGCCAGAATATACACATATGTAACAATTGCAAATAATTTTTCAAAGGATAAGTCAAAAAAAAAAAAACTTCAGCAATTAACCAAAAATAAAAAGTAATAGAATTGGGAAGTTAGTTATGTTGTTTTGTCTCCTTGTGTGTGAATATAAATATAATGGATCTTTTTATTTGTAAATTTAACCTACAGAAGAAAAGAATAACAATAGATGACATTGATGCACATTATAATCTTTAGAACTGGTTCACATATGTAAAAATGCTCTTGCTTACTCCAGACCCTCTCTGTAGACACTACTTACTTGAGTCATACAACATGCAGGTACCAAGATGGTACCTCTACTAGCTAGTTTCCATAGTGGTGGAAGGTGCTGTGTATGCTACCAGAAGAGAATCATTAGTTTTACCAACAAACTACAACAGCAAAGGACAAAGTCATGAACTCAACTGTTGAGAACAAGTGAAAGTATGTGTTTTCAAATTGCCTGATTGAAGCCAGGCTGTAGTGGTTCATGTCTTTTATCCCAGAATTCAGAAGGTAGAGTTAAGTGGATCTGTGAGTTCAAGGCCAGCCTTGTCTACAAATCTATACAGAGAAACTGTCTCAAAAAAAAAAAAAAAGTGCTTATTGAAATGGGGAGGATAAATGTGTCAAAGAGAAAGAACTCAGGCTGAAGTCACATCCCCTGAGTGGTCCTTATCTTAGAAGCTAATCGGGGTCAAACCTGGCTCTTCTTGGAAAAAAAGAACTCAGACTTCAGAAAAATTGAATCCTTTGTTACGTATCTATAGCCGTGTGTGCATGAATGCATGAGCATGAATACATGCATCTGTTTATTTCCATATAAAGGTGTAGATGTAGATACGTTCCTAAACAACACAGTGTTAACCTCTCATCCTAAATTCCTCAGAAACTAATTTTGGAGTAAAGAAGTAATTGTATAGTTGACTTAGCATATTTAGTGCTTTATTCTGTGTGTGTTCTGTTGGTTTGCTTTTCACTGACCAATCTTGGTGCTGATTAGGGAGCATTAACATTCCACAGGCACAAGAAGCTGCTCTCATCTGGATGTCTGTTAAGACAACGTTATGAGTAGGAACTAAATAGGTCATCTTTAAAATTATCTGGTGTAAAAGCAGTCATGGATCTTCACTGTGTGAAGTGAAGGAGTCCTCTAGTATAGTAAGGATACCTTGCTATGGCAATATAGCTGCAAATCAACAGCTGTTAGCAAGTATTCAAAAACAAGTGGCCAAATTTTATTTCAAAGTATAATTATTTTGCATTTTGAAGGTTCATTCTCCAAGTTTTCTTGTGTGTTATCATAATGATTGTTTTCAATATACACAATAGACTTGTTCCGAACTACATCTACAATTTAACCAAGATATCTTCCAGTTTTGTCTTTATAACTTCAAACATCTGCACAACACAGCTTATTTAAATAGTTACAAAGAAGCAACATTGAGTCTAAAATAGTCCTTTAAGATGAACACCAGAAGATAAGTCATTGTTTCTCGCCTCTGGTTAAAAAATGATCCAAAGTGAACTGTGCAAAATTTGCAGCTCTTTATTTGTGTAAGTTTATAGTAGCACATAATAATAATAACCATGATATTTTTATTTCATATTTATTATCTAATCTCAGCTTCAAGTTTAGTTCTACATGATGGCATTAAATTAAATTGCTGATTTTTCTTTAATGTTTTATGTCTCCATGATTTTAAAGAGTAATCTAGTATTTAAATTAAATGTCCTTTAATAAGTATCTGTTGTTTAGATTTTTTAACACATATCAACCACTAAGTATTAGTGTTTTTTTACGCCAGTTTACACAGAGAAATATTTATTTTAACTATAACTTATCACAAACTGAAATCATGATATTATTTTAGTATATAAGCATATGTCTTAAAACATGAAAATCCTTTTTGACATTTGCCTTTTGACTCACACAAAGTGAATCCCTATATGAGAATCATGTATGCATGAAATAATTCATAAATATGAAAATAAAGTTAATATTTTCAACCAATGTCTGCCAATTTAATTACTTTGGGACCACTGTATTTTTAAATATTTGTTAATTAATTCATGAACATTTCTTTTGTTATTATTAAGCTATTGTAAACAGAGCCCTATTCTTTTGTGTGAAAGATATTTTTGTTTTTCGCTTTTTATTTTACTTAATTCTCTTTCTTGATTATTCTCTTTGCAGTCTCTTTTTGTTCAGAGGCTTGTTCTATACTTCATAAACCTTCAGTTGATTTTCTGGTATGTCCTTTGCCACAGGATGTTAATTTTTTTGTGATAACAGTGCAAATGGAAAACTCACTTGGATCTTAAATAATATAACCAAAAGGAAAAGGAAACAGAGCAACTAACAAACAAGCAAGCAAACAAAAAATAAATAAAATAAAACAAAAAAGCAGCTCACTGCTTTCATGAGTTCAGCTAAGTAAGCTTCATCATTTTCAAAATGATTTTACATACGAAGCTTTTGATCTTCAAATTTTATGCTTAAGAACCCTTATTACTTTTGTGCACCAAGGATATATCCTGGTTCCACTGTCTGAGGTACCTTAGACTGCCAAGGCCTTCTAACTGAGACCCATGTTCAGGGGATCTGAGTCAGTCCAGTGCTGGATTCCCAGCTATCATTCTGGGGGCCCCATTAGCTCCTCCTTGTTCAGGTCAGCTGTCTCTGTGTGTTTCTGTGGCCTGGTCTTGTCCTTCCTGTGTCCCTGGTGCACAAAAGGACTTTGGGAGCACTTTCCCCATGGAGGGATACTCCTTTAACCCAGAGGCAGGAGGAAAGACCTAGTCTCTACTCCAAATGACTTGACAGATTTAGATGACCCCTCCTGGAATGCATCATGCTACATGTGGAGGGGGGTAATGGGAGAGGAAGGTGGTCAGAGGGGTTTATGGGAGGATGAGAGAGAGGGAAAGAGAGAGGGAGGGAGGGAGAGGGAACTAGGAACAATATGTAAAATAAAAAGAAAAAAAAGAAAAAGAAAAAGAACCCTTATTACTATAATTTAACGCTACTAATAATATTATTAATGTATTATTCTCAATTATAGTTAAAATTATTTCCAGATTAAAAAAAAAAAAGGATTGTTTTCAGGTTTGTTTGCACATTAGCTGCCGTCTTTCTCTTTATGATGGGCAACAGCCCCTTGTAAGCACACAGCACTTTCATAAAGAAGCCTTGGGATAATACTCAAACCTCACACCTCACTGCTAAATGGAAAACTGGATCTGTGGCTATGGGTGATATGCATGGCTATTTCTTATCATATTGTCCAAGTAGTAACTGATTTTCTCTTAAAAAGACAGCATCCTGGGTTTATAGGGGCTCACAGAGACTCGAGTGACAACAAGGGAACCTGAATAGGACTGAACCAGGCCCTCTGCATATATGAAACAGCTGTGTAGCTTGGTCTTCCTGTGGGACTCCTAACAGTGGTAGCAGCGTCTGTCTTCGACTTTTTTGCTGGCTTTTGGAACCCTATTCTTCATACTGGGTTGCCATTCCCAGCCTTAGTACTAGGCAAGGTGCTCAGTCTTACGGCAATTTGATATTCCTGTGGATATCTATGGAGGGCAGCCCTTTTCTGAAGAGAAACAACAGATGAGGAGTAGATGGGGTGAAAAAGTGAGAGGGAGGGACTGAGAGGAAAGAAGGACAGGGAAACTCTGGTGGGAATGCAATACATGTACATCATTGTGATGGTTTGAAGGCCCAGGATTTAACAACAGTTGTAGCTCTGCCCTAAGACCCAGATTGAATTCCCAACATCCAAATGGAACTTCACTACCATATATAACTCCAGTCACAGAGAATGTGAGGCCTCTTTTGATCATCACAGACACCAGCTACACACATGTCATTCACTTATACATTTAATATAAAATGAAAAAGAAGTCAGCATCATTATCATTTCTGAAGATTATGGAAGCTTTGGTCTTAGGGCACAAATATAATTGCAAAGGAGATAACACCAGGCTGGCACTCAGAAATAATAATATACTTAGTTTTTCACTTCGTAGTTCATATATATTAAGTGAGGTTCAATTATTTTACAAGTTTGTTAAATTATTCTTTTTAGGTATATGTAAATGTTTTGTCTAATGTCAAGTACAGTGTGTGTGTGTGTGTGTGTGTGTGTGTGTGTATGTATGTATGTGTGTTTGCCTGTGTGTTCTGATTATGAGACTCATTTTCTGGTTCACAGAGTTATTCTGAGAGGAATAATGTTTAAATTGTTTTCTGTAATCATGTGAAAAGTGAAACATTTGTTTTAGGTGCATGATTTCAAACTGTCTACCTGTTAATAATAGTTTTGAAACTTAACCTCAGATTTTAGCATTTATTAACCTATTAAAATATAATAGTATTTTGAAAATGGATTTATGAAACAAACTTTTGTCAGAGATTATATCACAGACACCTGAGAGCTCATGGATATAGTTTATTTGCATTAATAGCGAAAAGGTCTACTTTACGATTTGCATATTTTCTTATTATTAATATGCCACTAATGATTACTGCAACTACTACTTTTGTTCAAACATGGTGTAGTAGACAGGTAGCTACTGCATAGATTTCTGTAAGGGTACTTCAAAATTGCTGACCAAATATGAAGAATATTTACTTCCAGTCTTTATGTGGGATTGAAATAAAACCAGGTCCTCATATAAGAGAGATAAGCACTCTATCACTGAGATATACTACCTAATTTACTATAAAATCCATAATATCTAGTATGTTTTATAGATAAACTACAGGCATTTAAGTGGGGTATTTACTTGATAAATGCCAGTCATAATTGAGTGGAGGCTTAAGATAAAATATTCTCTGACCTGATGATAACCCCACAGTCCAAAATGTATGAGTTAAAAATTACTCACTTTAACGATGGTAAATTTTTGTTTGTGATGAAGACAAATATGAAATTTTTGAATAAATATGTGTTTATTTAAAGGAATCATACCTAATGTAATTAATATTTGAAAATTCTAGTGGTACATTGTACTTCACTATTATTTCAAATACCTCTTAAGAAATGTTTGCCTGAAATATGATGTTAAACTGTGGTAACTAGGCTATAAATTTCCAAATAGTCATGCTTGTGTTATTCAAATAACATATTTTGTATCTAAGGTTTATGTTAGGGAATACCAAAATTTGGGCAATACAATTAAATATTTCTTTCAAAATATCAAAAGTTGTGTTAAAATCAGTAGAGAAATATATAACAGCAGTCCATGGGAGCAGTCCATGGGATTACGGTGTTATGTGTCTGATGTCACCATTTCAGGAGAAAACATTACCAACTTCACTTCATTGATTAGGATAAAAGCAAAGCAATAAAGTCAGTTCCACACAGATATTAAATATGAAGCAGAGAGTGCTGGTGAAGTCTCTTGTGAAAAAGGTTTGCTAAAACTTTACAGCCAATGATCATCTAACATAGGCCACACTTACTATTCCAAAGTGTGTGCTTGTGCCTGTGTTCCTCCAATTACCATTTAGGAGTCTTTATGTTCTGATTTTATTTACATATGGGGTCAATCTGCCTGTCTTTATAACACACATGTAGCCTCAGTCTAGTCCTGAACATTGTGTGCTCCTGTGTCAACCTTCTAAGTGTTATGATTGAAGTTGTATACCATCAAACACAAGTATTAAGTGGAATTCACTCAAAAAAATTAAGTAATGTACATATTTACTACCTACTTGCAGCTATAACTATCACATTTTAATTCCGGCTTAATTTTAATTTCAAAAATGTCCAAAAATTTTAGTTTTCATGATTTATTTTCAAAGAAAGGACAATAGTGTGTAGCATAGAAAATAGTAATCATGGAATATTGAAATTATTTACTTTATGTAATGAAGCTTTTTTGAAGAATTATTCATAAAATTATTTCGGACATAATTAGACTTTTCCTAAATATAATGATACTAAAAATTGATCATGAGTCTAATAACTGTCAAGATGTTGAGTGCTGGATGACTAAAAGTTTAATTTGGAAAATCAAATTTCTACCTTCTAAAGTTATTTTTTGAAATTATATTTGTACTTGATTAATCTTTTATCATTTTTCTAACAAATGATATTTGAACATTATCAATAAGTAAACAGTAGTGCAAAATTATTTTATCACCTTTTCATTTATTAATTTTTTTCCTACCATCAATTTTAGTCATTCAAAGATAAATGATGTTTACTAAAACATGACTTAATATACTAGCCTACAATATACTTTCAATAATTTAATATAATATTTACATAGTATCAATGATATCCCATCTATCTGCCTAAACTTACTCAAGAAAGTATTGGAAGGAAAACGCCAACACAAGGAAGGTAACTACACCCACAAATTGTAGCCAACCAAACCAGAAACCAAGGGTAAAACAGAACCACTATATTCACAAGACCACTGCCAACAACAAATCTAAATCAAACAAGCATCAACAATCAATTATCCTTACTCACCCTCAACATTAATGGTCGTAACTCACCTATAAAAAGACACAGGCTAACAGAATGGATACAAAGACAGAATCCATCCTTCTGCTGCATACAAGAAACACATCTAAGCTTCAAAGATATATATTACCTCAGTGTAAAGGGTTGGGAAAAGATTTTCCAATCAAATGGAACCAAGAAGCAAGCATGCGTGGCTATCCGAATATCTAACAAATTAGAATTCAAACCAAAATTAATCAAAAGAGATGAAGACGGTCATTTCATATTCATCACAGGAGAAATCCATCAACACAAAGTCTCAGTTCTGAACATCTATGCCCCTAATACAAAGGAACCCACATTCGTAAAAGAAATGCTACTAAAACTCAAAGCTCATATAAAACCTAACACACTTATAGTGGGAGACTTCAATACACCACTCTCACCACTACACAGGACCACAAATCAGAAACTCAACAAAGAAACAAAAGAACTAATAGAAATTATGTCTCTGTCTCAACTGGGGTTAACAGACATCTATAGAACATTCCATCCAAACACAAAAGAATATACCTTCTTCTCTGCTCCACATGGAACCTTCTCTAAAATCAACCACATACTAGGTGGCATAACAAACCTCAACAGATACAAGAGAATAGGAATAGTCCCCCGTATCTTATCATACCACCATGCTTTAAAATTGGAAATCAACAACAACACAAATAGCAGAAAACCTGCAAACTCATGGAAACTGAACAATGTGCAATTGCGCCACACCTGGGTCAAAGAAGAAATAAAGAAAGAAAGTAAGGACTTTCTAATATTCAACGAGAATGAGGACACAGCATACCTGAATTTATGGGACACCTTGAAAGCAGTGCTACAAAGGAAGTTCACTGCACTAAGTGCCCATATAAAGAAAACAGAATAGGCACATAAGAGAATTAACAGCACAACTAAAAGCCTTAGAAAAGAGAGAAGGGAACTCAACTGGTAGGAGTAACCACCAGGAAATAATGAACTTGAGGGCTGAAATCAACAAAATAGAAACAAGGAAAACAATACAAAAAATCAATTTAACAAAGCGTTGGTTTTTTGAGAAAACCAACAAGATAGACAAACCTTTATCGAAATTAATGAAAAAGCAAAGAGAAAACATGCAAATTAACAAAATCAGAAAAGAAAGGATGAACATAACAATGAACACAGAGGAAATCCAGACAATATTCAGGTCATACTTTGAAAACCTGTATTCCACAAAAATTGAAAATTCAAAGGAAATGGACAAATTCCTGGATTACTATCACTTACCAAAATTAAATCAAGAACAAACAACTTAAATAGACCTATAACCCTCAATGAAATACAAGCAGTCATCAAAAGCCTTCTAACAAAAAAAAAAGTCCAGTGCAAAATTCCAGACATTCAAGGAAGAACTAATACCACTACTCCTCAAACTGTTCCACAAGATAGAAACAGAAGGTTCATTGCCAAACTTTTTTATGAGGCCACAATAACCTTTGTACCCAAGCCTCACAAAGAAACAACTAAGAAAGAAAACTACAGACCAATATCCCTGATGAACATCGATGCAAAAATACTCAATAAAATACTGGCAAACCGAATTCAAGAATACATCAGAGAAATCATCCACCATGACCAAGTAGGCTTGATCCCTGAAAGGCAGGGATAGTTTAACATATGAAAATCTATCAACATGATCTATACCATATAAACAAACAGAAAACGAAAAACCATATGATTATCTCCCTAGATGCTGAATAAGCCTTAGACAAAATTCAACACCCTTTCATGATAAAGGTCTTGGAGAGGTCAGGGATAACAGGAACTTACCTAAACATAATAAGAGCAATATACAACAAACCAACTGCCGACATCAAACTGAATGGAGAGAAACTTAAGTCAATTCCTCTAAAATGAGGAATAAGACAAGGCTGCCCTCTCTTGCCAAGACCCAGGATAGCCAAAACAACCCTATACAATAAAAGAACTTCAGGAGGCATCACCATTCCTGACTTTAAGCTCTACTACAGAGCTATAGTTCTGAAAACATCCTGGTATTGGCACAAAAATAGACAGGTAGACCAATGGAATCAAATTGAAAATCCTGATATTATCCCACACACCTTTTGAACACATCATTTTCGACAAAATAGCTAAAATTATACAATGGGGCGAAGATAGCATCTTCAACAAATGGTGCTGGCACACTTGGATGAGGGTGTGTAGAAGACTGCAGATAGACACATGTCTGTCAGCATGCACAAAATTCAAGTCCAAATGAATCAAAGACCTCAACATCAATCCAGCCACATTGAACATCTAGTAGCTAATGAAAACAGAAGCAGACACCTACAGCTAACCACTGAGCCGAACTGGAATCCAGATGCAGAAAGCGAGGACTGATGAGAAAATGTGGACAAGACCAGGCTACAAAGAGACAGCTGACCTGAACAAAGGGGAGCTCATGGATGCTCTGACTGATAGCTGGGAAACCAGCATTGGAAGGACTCAGACCCCCTGAACATGGGTCTCAGTTAGAAAGCCTGGGCAGTCTACGTGACCTCTGACAGAGGAACCAGGATGTATTCCTGGTGCAGGAAAAGACTTTGGGAGCACATTTCCCATGGAGGGATACTCCATTAACCTAGAGGCAGGATGGAGGGCCTAGTCCCTACTCCAAATGACTTGACAGATTTTGTTAATCTCTCCTGGAAGGCATCAGGATCCCTGTGGAGTGGTGGGGGGAATGAGATGGAAGGGTGGACGGGGGGGGGGAATGGGAGGGACGAATGGACGAAGAAGGGAGGGAGAGGGATCAATATATAAAATGAGAAAGAATACTAACAATAAAATACTTGTTACTGGAGATATTCCTTTTAAGTTAGCTAAGCTAGCATCGGAAAGACATTGTTATGTTTTCCTCTTTCATAGGTGGCTACCAGATTTTGTGTGTATATGAGACATTAAATTAAGTGCAAGCCTATATAAAGAAATACAAGGGAAGAAGGGAACTAATTTCTAGAAGTAATCCTCTGAACTCCCCATGTACACTGTGACATTTTTTCCTTTTTTTATTTAATTTATTATTTTACATGTTGATCCCAGTTCCCTCTCCCTACCTCCTTTCTTCCCTCCCTTTTACCCTCTCTCCCCCATCACAGGCACCCTGACCACCCTCCCCTCCCTTCCCCCATCCCAATTCCACATGTAGGGCAATTCCATCCTGGTGACGTCATGTAGATCTGTCAGGTCATTTTAAGTATGGACTAAGACTTCTCTCCTGTCTCTATGTTAAGGCAGTTATCCCTCCATGGGGGATGTGTTTGCAAGGTCATCTGTGTAGCAAGAATACATCCTGGTTCCACTGTCTGAAGTCCCTTAGACTGCTCAGTCCTTCTGGCTGAGACTCATATTGAGGGGGCCTGGGTCAGTCCCATGCTGGCTTCCCAGCTATCAGTCTGGGGGCCCGTTAGCTCCTCCTTGTTCAGGTCAGCTGTCTATGTGTTTCTGCAACCTGGTCTTGTCCTCTCCATCTGTATCTGAGTTCTAGTTTGACTCTGTATTTAGGTATGGGTGTTTGCTTCTGTTTCAACAGGAATTAGATGAGGACGCCATGGATAAGTTAGTTGTTGATCTCACTATCCTGGAAGGGCATTTATGGTAGCCTTTCCATGGTTGCTCAAATTGTTAGTTGGCGGCAGTCTTGTAGGCCTCTAGACCTTTCTTTAGGTTCAGTTTTCACTTCAAACCAATATTGGCTGCCTCGTTTATGTTCTATCTCTCTCTCTCTATCTCTCTGTCTTTCTCTCTCTCTCTCTTCTGTCTTCTATTCCAACCCTGACTCAATCTTCCTAGTTACATGTGTTTTCCTCTCCCTCTCTTTCTCCTACAATGTGAATTCTGAATTCCAAGGATCAAACTCAGCAACTCAGTCTGTCATGCTTAATAGCAAATGCCTTTGCTCCTCGTGCTGTTTTCTTGACCCTAAATTCTTAACCTATGAATAAAACCTGAATTAGAGATCTTATAATATTGGTGTATATTGGACTCTGACTGTGGAGCTCTAAGATGCTGTTAAAGTTTACAACAAATCTTGAAGTTTTCCTCTGGTTTTTTATGCTATAATTTCATATCCTCAGAACTCTTGGATGATGAGGTGACAAATGAATCCTTGTACTTAACAAATATTTATTACATATCCATTGTTTGGGGGAAAATGCATTAAGAGGCTATAAATATCCACAAAGCAAATGTCTCTGCCTTCAAAAAGTTCCTAGTTTGGTGATAAGTATGTGAGCAAAGAAGGAAGTTCCAGTACAGAGTGTAATCATTACTCTTTTATTCCAATCTACTTACTGAGCACCTAGTACTTACAAGTTCCCATTGTAAGCACTTGAAACATTCACAAGAACAAAAGAGAAGATCATTAGCTTATAGGGTCAGCTACTTGACTCAGCAGTTAAGAGTGCTTATATCCAAGTCTGATGAGATAAGTTTGATCCTTGGGACCTACACAGCAGAAGGCAAGAACTGACTCTTGAGTGTTGTGCTCTGACAAGTGCACAGTGGTTTACATACGATTCCTTGAACACATATGTAATAAGCAAACAATTAATGTAGTAACATTTAAGCTAATATTATAATAAAAGCATAAAATAAAAAAAAAGAAATAAAAGGGAATAACTGGACTGAGAAGAGTAGAGATATAGGAGAATACGAGGGTTCAAACGGAATATCCTCAATGTAAATATACATTTAAAGGAATATACTCAGTGTAAATATACATTTATACAAAAATATTCATTTAAATTTAAACACAGAATGTACAATTAATTTTTACAATAAAAGTTAAAAATAATGGGTCATGAATGAAAATTATAATCAAGAATGACTGGAAACACGCTCTAAAACTAGAACAAAAAAATTTCCCATACCATAAATGTGTTGATACTGATAAACTTCCTAAGAGCCATTCATGGGCATCCCAGGCACTCACTCTGGAAGTTGTAAAACACCAGCACTATACATTGATATTTCTTATATATTTCTTAAGAAAACATAACTTTAAATCTATCTATCTATCTATCTAACTATCTATCATCTGTCTATCTTTACCTGTTTTCCCAGTCTCTCTCCTGTTTCATTTTCTTCCTCTTTCTGTTATCTATAAATTTCTGTTTTATATTCTACCACTGAAAATGAAAATTGCATAGGAAATGTTTGAGAGAGGATGTCAGTGTGAAAGGTGATATAATGTGTCCTGAATTTAGTGAACACATTTTTGTTTCTCTAAGCCTTTTCACAAATAAGACATTAAATCCACAATAAAACTCATCTGCAGAGGGTTCAGCATCCACTGCATGAATACCTGAAAGAAAAATAGTATTTTTCATTTTCTTAATGTGACTTTATGTCAGTCTTTATAAAAAAAAGGAAAACTGCTTTAGAATATTCTTCCCTCTATCAAAAATACAAAAGTTTAGTAGTTCATTAATATACCATTTAAACACCTGTCTTCACAATGTGTCTCACTATAAATTTGAAAGAAAGAAAAAGAGACTAGCATGCTGTGATGAGATTTCAATAGAAAATTCTATTAATGACTCCATTTTATACCAAGGTGACCTTCATTATCACAAGAATGATTTTTCTGTTAAGCAATCCAACTATAGCTAAATCTGCAATACATTTGACACTCATCAATCTCTTAATGAATAAATAGTTTAATTTAACTTTTTAAATCATAACTGATATAAAGTTGATAATGCTCATCTAAGATTTTATGAACTCTGATTATATAAAGCAGATTAGTATTGCATATGTTACAGATGTTAAATATATATTAACTCATTTTCTTCCCTTCATTTCCAATTATTTTCTGTTTAAGAAATACCTGACACAACTGGATGTCAATCAAGTCAACATTTAGTTGAGTAAAATTTTCCACAGAATGAAGAGCCAAACAGAATGAAAGAAATGAAATGATTTTAAAAATGTTTGTTTATGCAAAATATCTGAATAATACAAAAATGTGTCTAAAACCAGTAATTTCATTTTAAAATTAATTACAATATGCTCGTAATAAACAATGTTTCTTTACTAGCATACACTTCTAATTAGCATTACATTTTGCTTTTTTCTAATTGAGAATAATGTAACAATATTATTTGAATATCTCAGAAATACTGTCATGTAAGTAATACTCAATGAGAACACAGACTGTAAAAATATTATTTTATGACCTTCTAGTGATAAGCACAAGACCAATATATAACACCATTTAAATAATTAGCATTGCCTCTTCAAGATGAATCATGAAGCTCATTTCTTTGTTCATCTCTCATTCTCAATTTTGGATGAGGTGAACACTTGAAATTTTTAAATTGTTCTTAATTTGTCACATAAGTTTCCCAATATTTGTACAATTTTAAATATGTAATTAAACATAATGCATTCTGATAGGTTATTTCAGTCACATTAGCATGTTCCAGAGAACTATTCATAGTGGGGGAACATCATTTCCCTACTTAAGCAAAATGCTAGCGTGTTCTGGGTAACACAAAATTTTAAACTCCTTGATTTATTTTACAGGCTTTTATCCTTTCAATATATGTGTGGTATTAAGCTCTTTTATTGGCTAACCACTGGTGTGACTACTTTGTCTCTTAATGTATTTCTTTTCACTTGGGTTCTCTATGTGAAAAATGACTTGGTTTTTTTGGATTTGTATTTAATAAGATTCTGTTTTAGTAGGATTATCAGATCCTAACACTACAGTACGTTGATAAGTTCCTTGCTATGTCCTAGTGCCCAGGAGATGCTGTTATCAAAACCCCTCTTTGAAATAAATGCACCGCAGTGTTTTATAGGGTGCATATAGCACGAGTTAGAGCTGAAATCCCTGCAGAATGACTATAATTACTATCCATAGGAATATTGTCTTCTTATCCGATCTACTACTATGATTATGACTAACGATTTTCTTGCTTCTATTGAGAAATGAATTCATTTCTATTTCTAAAGCAGAATTCAATCCTGCCAGACACTTCTTTTCACATAAGCCTTTGCATTTATAACTAAAACTGTGAAACCTTACTTCACCATGCTTGGCTAGAGCAAGTATACGGACTGACACTTTGAAATGGTTTTTCCCCACCTTTAATTCCCACTATTACTTTTCACTTGATCTAAGAAGATTGAACTTTAAATTTTTTTCAATAATTAACTTATATTTGTGTGTGTATGTGTGTGTGTGTGTGTGTGTGTGTGTGTGTGTGTGTGTGTTTGAGGTGCTTTCACATTTTCCTTTTGGTAATTGGTTGATGTATATTAGGTTAATGGCGCAACTGGAGATCATTTTTTATTTTAATGCCTGTAATGGAAAGATATGAGAATTATTCTTAAACCTCATAGGTTGACAACTAATGCA
This sequence comes from Phodopus roborovskii, assembly GCF_943737965.1. Taxonomy (NCBI): domain Eukaryota; kingdom Metazoa; phylum Chordata; class Mammalia; order Rodentia; family Cricetidae; genus Phodopus; species Phodopus roborovskii. The sequence continues at coordinate 10,940,845 of NW_026126540.1, read as the reverse complement.
ATTAAGATTAACTTTGCTCAGTGCACTGTCATGGCTACGGATATTTCTGTGAGGGATTTTCCATAGTCAATCTGAGGCAGAATGTTTTGTCCTATCATGTAGTTTGAATTGAAGTTTGCTTTCTGAGGAAAGGGTTCCAAGTAAGAGGTGGGTACTGGCTAGAGGACACAGATCTTCCCTAATGAAATTCGTTATGAGAAGGGTGGAGAAGATAAGTTTTAGTACATGTAAATTTAAAAAGTTTTAACCTCAAAACATATAAAACCATAGTTTGTAGAATAACTAAATAATAAAACTTGAAAAACTTTAATTTGGGGGGGGTTAGAGAAATGGCTTAGAAGTTAAGAGCAGTGGTTGCTCTTGCAAACAACTAGAATATGATTTTCAGAACCCAGATAGTGCCTATAACAATTAGTTACTCTATTCCAGGTGAACAATGCTCTTTTCTGGCTCCTATGGGCACTTTGTACACATGGTTCAAAGACACAAATGCAGGCAAAACTCTCATATGTAAAACAATAAACGAAAATACATCTTTTAAAATAGCAATCAATTTAATAACTTCTTAAAACAAAAATTATGTACAATAACAGTAACTTGATATAAAAAATTTGCATATATGTTGTTAATTATATTTTAATTTAAATAAATTTACTTTACATAACAACCACAGTCTCCCCTCCCTCCTCCTCCAAGTTTTCCTTGCAACTCTCCTCTGCTCCCCAAACTTCTCCTTCACTTTCATTTCTTTAACAAAGGGGAGGCCTCCCATGGATATTGCCAAAATCTAGCATGTTAATTAGTTTTTTTTCCTAGTATTTCAGAACTTGCTTTATTCTTTCTTTTTTTTTTGGGGGGGGGAAATATATATATATATATATATATATATATATATATATCCTTATTTTACATATCTATCCCACTTCCCTCTACTTCTTTCTCTCCCATTTCCCCCACCCCCCATCAGCCACCTCACCACCACCCCCACTCCTCAGGGAGGGTGATGCCTTCCAGGAGGGATCATCAAGATCTGTCAAGTCAGTTGTCGTACTGACTAGGCCCTACCTGCATGCAGCCTCTAGGCTAAGAGAATATCCTTCCATGGGAAATGTTCTCCCAAAGTCCTTTCATATACCAGAAATACATTCTGGTTCTACTCTCAGAGGTCCCTTAGACTGCCCAGGCCTTTTAACTGAGACCCACATTAGAGGGTGTGAGTTGGCCCAATGCTGATTTCTCAGGTATCCGTCTAGGTGTCCATGAGCTCCCCCTTGTTCAGGTCAGCTGTCTCTACGGGTTTCTGTAACCTGGTCTTCACCCTTTTTCTTAGCATTCCTCCCTTTCTGCAACTGGATTCCAGGAGTTCAGGTCAGTGTTTAGCTGTGGGTGTCTGCTTCTGTTTTCATCAGCTACTAGATGAGTGCTCTATGATGGCAGATAAGTATATTATCAATCTCATTATCAGGGAAGGACATTTAAGTTAGCCTTTCCACTGTTGCTCAGATTGTTAGTTGGGGTCATCCTTTCTTGTAGGTCTCTGGACATTTCTCTAGAGTCAGTTTTCTCTTCAAACTTAAAATAGCTCCCTCTATTATGGAATCTCTTTTTTGCTCTTGTCTATTCGTCCCCCGATTCAATCTTCCAAGTCCCACATGGTCTCCTCTCCTCCCCTTCTCTTTCTTCCAACTCTCTCCACTTACTGTCCCTTCCACTCCCAATATGCTCAGGAGAACTTGCTCCTTTCCCCTGCTGTGAGGGATCTTGTATGAGTCTTTTAGGTTCCTCTGTATATCCTAGTTTCTCTGGCAATGTGAATTATAGGGTGGTGATCCTTTATCTGTATCTAAAATCCATATATGAGTGAGTACATATCATGTTTGTCCTTGTGTGATTGGGTTACATCACTCAGGATGGTTTCTTTAAGTTCCATCTATTTGCCTGTGAATTTCAGGATTCCATTGTTTTTTTTCTGCAAAATAGTATTTTATTGAGTAAATGTGCCACATCTTCTTTATCCATTCTTCGATTGAGGGGCATCTAGGTTGCTTCCAGGTTCTTGCTATTACAAATAATGCTGCTAAGAACACAGTTGAACAGATGTCTTTTTTTGCATAGATATAGGTAATTTGGGTATATGCCTAAGAATGGAATTGCTGGACCTCGAGGTAGACTGATTCCCATTTTCCTGAGGAACCTCAAAACCGTTCTTCAAAATGGCTGTACAAGTTTATACTCCCACCAGCAGTGGAGGAGTGTTCCCCTTTCTCCACATCCTCTCCAGCATAAGCTGTCATTGGTGTTTCTAAGTTTAGCCAATCTGACAGGAGTAAGATGGTATCTCAGAGTTGTTCAAATTTATACCACTTTTTCATATATATATATATATATATATATAGATAGATAGATAGATAGATACACACACACACACACACACCCATCCATCCATCTGAGTCTTCATTTGCTATTTGTGTATATATGGCTTCCCTACTAACCACTTTGCACTGGACAAGCAGTAAGGGATTAATAACCTTATCCCAGCAGTCTCTAGTTACTTGTAGTTCTTTGCATAGGGTAGGACTCCATAAAATGCTTTCCCTTTCACATTACCATCTTTATCGATAGTGCCATTGTGCCAGTCATGTTTACGCAGCCAATTCTGGGACTGTTCTCAGTAGTAATTCTGAGGTTAGAAACTGTGGTTTAGAATTTTCTGAAGACTTTACAGAGCTTAAAATGTCTCGCAAGTGGACACTCGAAAACATTTTTGAATTTTAACTTTAAAAAAAAATGTCTTCTTTGTCCCCACTTTTGACAAACTGTTTCACTCCGATTGTCCTTTTGTACTTTAAAGTCCCTCATCTCTGGCCTGTGTCTCATTTGTCTTTTTCTCTACCTTGTGTTGTACTTGAAGTACTCTCTTCTTGTTTGGCCACTTACTACAGCGATTTCACCGTGTACCTTTTAAAGGGTATTTATGTTCTTTTAATGGGGTTTTGTAAAGTTCTAAACTGCCAAAGCTTTCCCTTGGTGACATCTGGTAGAAATGACTATTCTGCATAGGGAATACCAAACCGATCTCATCAGTATCAAGGCTGCTCTGAGCACTTGCTAACTCTATTTGCTCATAGATTGCTCTACTAGATTTTAATATAACTTTATAATAACTCAAGCTTGTTTTTCATCTGTTAATGTTTTAGAAAGGGGCAGGTTCAAATCGCATGTCTGGAAAGCTTCACAACCTCACAATGTGATATAAACTATCATATTTATTAGAAAAAAAATATGCTGTTTACTGACATAAGACAAATACATCTGTTGAAATAAATATTTTCTATCAGGTTGAAATAGTTGCATCATTTATAATCACAAAAATAAAAATACCTAGGTCCCTTCTAAAGGAAAATGATTTAACACAGTCAATGAGTCGCAGAGACTACGCAGCAGCAGTGGCAGGACCATGCCTGTACTTAGACCTCCGGCCTACAGCTGCTGCAGCAAAGCAGTCTGGGAGGGCAAATGCTCATGCCTGAAGCAGTTTGCCCAGGCCAAGCTGATCAAAATTTAGTAAATGACAGGTAACTTTACTACTTCTGTTTCTTCTTTTAAATAATACCAACCACAGAACTGTGAGGCAATAAATTTCCATATTTAACACATCCAGTCTGTAGTAGCTATTTTATGGCCCTTGAGAAAGCTATTGTAATATTCAGTTTATAAAATTATACATTAAGGGATGACAAATTTATTTTAGGTAAATAATACCCAATAAAATTGAGAGAGAGTTAGAGAGACCAAGTAAAACAACTCCATTAGAAATAACAATAGTCAGCCAGGAGGTGGTGGTACACACCTTTAATCCCAATACCCAGAGGCAGAGACAGACAGATCTCTGAGTTCAAGGCCAGCTTGGTCTAAAGTAAGTTCCAGTACAGGCTCCAAAAAATGAAACAAACAAACAAAAAAAAAAAAAAACACAAAAAAGGAGGAGGAAGAGCAGAAGGGAAGGAAGGAAGGAAGGAAGAACGAAGGAAGGAAGGAAGGAAAGTGAAAGAAAGGAAAAGAAAAGAAGGCTAAACAGTTTAAAATTAATATAAGCCTCAGTGGGTTTATTTAGGTTCAAGTGGATATAGGACTAAACAAAACAGAAACTCTGTCTACATGAGGGCATATCATGATGAACACAGTGAATGTGTCCTTGACTGATGGTCACAAAGCAAGATCCTACTAGCTTGTCAATTTGTAAGAAGACTAAGCACCTTGCCTTGTGTTAAGGCAGAGCAAGGCAGCACAGTATAATGAATACACACGGGCATTTTACCTTTCATACCTTCTGTTTTGGAGAGGAACCAATTTAGATATAATTATTGTTACCAATGTACTTTTGAATATAGGATTTAATAGTGTTGTTGAAACCCACTGACCTGCCAAACAGCACCTTAAATGGGGTGTGAGGATTAAAGGAAAAACAAAGAGGAGACAATTAGTTGCAAACATGAGGACTATTAATGCCCTAAGTTTATTCTCCTCAGTGCTTATATCCAGCTAAGACATAGGTAACATTATTACAGACTTCTTTATCTGCAGGTACCTCAGGTTCAAGGAACAATTAAAACACTTCAAAACATCCTGTTTTCAAGGAGGCAGTATGTGTGTTACTTTTCTTGTCTAAACATCTGGTTTGTCCTTCTTCAACAAAGCTGAGCAAAACAAATATGCACTTTTGACCCATCAGATCAATATGGAGTCTCTAAAGCTCCTACAGAGTGTCTTGGAAATAGCCTATATTTTAATAGCATGTTATAGTAATTACCTGTGTCAATATATAATACACTAAAAATGAATAAGAATCAATTGAGCACATAAACATTTTTATCATTCTTATGTTTTATAAATGGCAGTTTAAACTGATGCTGAATTTTCATGTTCTAATATTTACTATAGTATTATTTCCTGTTGTTTTTTGATTTCTTGTGTCTGTCACCATTGCCATACTATTGTAAATACTCCAGGACAAAGGGAGTACAGGCTGTGACTGTCTACTCACAGGGGGTGCAAATGTTATTGTTTTACTTTTGTTTTTATGAGAGAAAATCATCTTTGCTTTTGTGTGCTTGGTGGCAGTCTGTTTATATAATCTATGCAGAGTAATGATGCACAGCCATTGAAAAATTAGAGTAAAAAGTCTTTCTTTTTGATTTGTTTATCTGGCACAATCCCCTGGTTATAAATATAACTACATATTAACTGGTGGACCCACTTAACCATAAAATGTTAGTAACTATGCTAGCAAGTAATCATGTGTTTAATATCATGACCTCCAAATGATTGATTTAACTTTCTTCTAGGTCACCTCCTTCATCAGATCACTTAAAATATTCATTTGATCAGGCTGATTGAAACAGAGATAGTCACTGCCCTCCAAAATGTTCAGAATATTATTCTGATATTCGATGTGTTTTATGAAATAAACGTCAGTTGTGTTAAGGTCTTTCTTGTCTAGCTCTCTGCTCTTTTAGCCTTTAGCTGAATGTTTTCCAGACTGTGGATTATCTGTAATATTTTTCTTCTTATAAAACCTAAGCCAGTGGGTAATGGGCTATAAGCTGATCACTGTCTTATCTGAAATTGTTTCTCTTTAATTCAGGATTTGTTCAAATCATTGCTGACCTACTCAACAAATCTCCAACTAAATTCCTGATATAGAGGATTGTTCAGAATCTCTGCACACTGACATAGCTTTGGATATCTCTTTTAACAACATAGTTTTCTCTTTTGTGTCTATTTTTATGTACTATATGCATGATTATCCTAAGAGTATTAATTTAGAGTAAAAGAGAAAACATTAAACCCAATAAATACTATTTGTAAATCCAAACTAAGTTCTATGTCCCTAAAACATGAAAATGATAAATGACATAAAAGAATATTACATCAATGGCATTTACCATTTGAATGCACAAAGAATTAAATTAAAAAGCTTCTTGAACATATATGTCTCATCTACATTTTCCTCATCTCTACTGCATTTTCATTTTCATCACACTGATTATTTCACAAAATATTTAATCTTCCAGGAGATTGAAGAGTCATGGCAGGTAGCCTTCATCATTTCTAATGTTTTCTCACTATGTATTGAGAGGGGTGTTTTTAAAACTAAAGTTCATTTAAATAAATAATATTTATTTACATCCAAAAAATTTCCCAAAAGGTCCATACATTTTACTTGAACCAGTAGTGAATGTTGACCTAGGTGAGGTCACTGACAAATAATATATATCTAATTTTGTATAATGTCAACAGAAACTCTTTTCTCCTGTGTTTCAAGAACATAATACTCAAGAAAAAAATATTTCTTACTGGGTCACAGGTCGATAGCTTGAGAAAGCTACAAAACAAGAAACTGGAGAATAGTGTAATAGTATATACCCACAACTGTTTTATCTCTGTCCATAAACTTTAATTCTATGGAGACTGACATTAAAGATTTAAGTAGAATCAAGAACACATAGTTGTACAAGCCTCATCCATTTAATATTAAGCAAGAAAAAGTTATTTAATTGACTTAAATCAATAATTTATTTTCAGGTTGTATGAAATTGTTCCCATTTTCCATAATGCTTCTTAATGGAATACTAAATCCATAACTGTCACTAGCCCTAGCTACCATTGTCACATGTACCTTTTACTAAATAACTTAAGATTTAAATAGAGATCTTACTTGGTACTCACTTCAATGAATAGAGAAAAAAATAAGCCATTTGTGATGGCCAAAGTGCCTCTATATAATAAGGACTCTCACATTCAATAGTCGTAAGTTGCATTATCATTTATACGTTTCAATTTAAATATATTTTACCTAGCATATCACAACATAAAGTTGTACACATTAACAAGCTACTATGTGTTGCTTTGATGCATATATATGCTGTGCAATATTTGAATCAGGAAACAAGAACCTTTCTCAGAAACATAGCATAAAAGTTATTAGAGTTTATGAATTGAAAGCAAGTATTGGTAAGTAATGGTATGAAGCTCTTATGAGTCAGCTAAAGGAGAATCATGCATCTACAAATCTCCTCAACTTTCTCTAGTTACAATAGCAGGTGACTGCATGAAGCTCACTGACTTTGCTCACAGTCCAGGATGTATTATTTTATGTTCTATATAAAAATGCCTTCCTTACTACTGAAAACATTTTCTGAGAAATCGGCTTAAAATTTTTAAAAGGAATTTTTCATATTTCAGAATTCAAGTTCAGTGTTTTTAATCAGAAATCAGAGTTGGAATGCAAATCTTATGAAATAGTTTTAATTTCTACTATTATTCTATTTTAATCACTGTAGTTGAGAATTTTTTTTATGGAACAGAAATGGGTTGAAATATAGGCTGGGGTGTTTTTGAACATGGATACACTTAGTATGCAAGAGACTCAGAATTCAACAACTAACAAAGAAAAAATAATTATTGCAAAAGATAGAAACCCACAGCTCATCCTCACAGGGGAAAATATTATTTAAATATGTGAGTAGATGAAGAATACTTTGCCACCTTATCAACACTATTTCTATGTATGCTAGTTTAAACATTTGCAGGTGCAAAGTGTGTCTAAGTCATAGTCATGTTACTATAATTACATTGTAAGGGCAACTTATAAGTACAGAAATTGTTTTGTCTCATGTTTCTGGAAGTTTCTGTCAAAATTGAGCCACCCCTTTGCTTTCAGCATATCATGGGAAAAGGAGGTGGTGTGATAAACTAATAGCATCTTGAAATGAAAAAGACATGGTCTTCAGGAGAGGTTGTATAATCCAGGTCTGGATTTAGGACTCACTGACCTTACACCTATGCTTCATCTCCTGCAAGTTCACTTAGTGTTTTCCTGAGGATCAGGCCTCCAACATGTGAAGTTTAGAAGAAGCTCATCCAAATATAGACTATGAAATAATTGATGGATTGACATACAAGGAACCTGCATTGAGTCACTATTTCTTTTTATCTCTCCGTCTACTGTTTTTCTAGTTGCCCCATGGAATGTGGTGGATAATATCATGTAGATGACACTCTGTTGATATTCGAAGAGCACAGAAACACTGTAAGCAATATAATCTAAATTTCACTGTGAAAAATATAACATAAATAAAATAAAATTCACTCTGCTTGAAATTGGAACACATTTAGTTGAGCCAGGATTTTATTTAGTTAGGTGTTTCTTATGTAATGTATGGTACTTTAGAAATTTAATAAATTTAAGAGCAAAAGATATTTTCTATGAAAGATTCATTTAAAAGTATTTAGATAATGTTGCACATTTGCAAACCTATTCAATCATCCCAATTATAAACCTCTAGAGCACTCATTACCACACATCCAGGGGTACTTACCACTATACTATTCAGTATTATGCAATTAAGAGCATTTGATAATGAATGCTATTGCAAGAGAATTCTGGAAATGCTAGAATTTTAGAGGACATTCCTCATTTTATACCTTCAGGTTACTCTGTACATTTTTGAAAGAACAATGTCATGAAATACATGCTAAATAATTATATATTCAATAATAATTGAAAGTTTTATTTTACTATAGTTTTTGCTTTTATTCAAAGTCTTATATGGATCTTGAAATGCCTTTTGAGTAAAATTTTCTTTTGCATGTAAATAAACTTTATGAACAAGTAGTGCTGTAATAAATGTTGGTACTCTATAAATGAGAAACATATCATTTAAGTTTATAATTAATAGGTGGATTTATGATTAAGTTCATTGAAATATAAGAAAGTAAGAAAAGCTTTTTCTCATAAAAATGAGAAGATAAACCATACTTTAAATCTGATATGCATCTGACTTAAATGTTGTAAACATGCTCTAAATCCAATTTATACCATTGACTAGATAAAAATCAGTGTTCAACTCTAGATGAATCATTTGGGAGGCATGCTTTCCTGTTCATATGATTTAATAATTTCTCTAAATGGAAGGCAGCCATGAGAGTTAATGGTTTAAATGACCACCAGGTTTTGATGGAGAGCAAATCTCCACAATTTTCAAAGTAAGGTTATAGTATTGAAAAGGTTTTGCAGACAGAGAGGAGTGATAGGCAAAGGGGTCAAGACGAGGCAGGAGAAACCCATAGAAACTGCTGATATGAACAAAGAGGAGCTCATGGACTCCAGTCGTACAGGTGGAAAAACAGCATAGGACCAACCGAGATTCCCTTAATGTGGTGTTATTCTATGGAGCCTCTGGTAGTGGATCAGTATTTATCCCTAGTATGCGAATGGACTTTAGGAACCAACTCCATATATTTATGTATGTATGTACATACATTTGAACTTGAAAAGTTAATATTATTCTAAAAAGAATAAATTTAAATGTATAATTTCTATATAATTTTGTTTATTTAACAAATTGAACCACTGAATCAGAAAGAAAAAATAATAAGTAGTGTGTGATTATATTTTGTTCATATTTATATATATATATATATTTATTACAGAATAAATAAACTAAAAAGAAGATTCAACTATATTTTCCTCCCTTCCTATACCTTAGTAATATATCTGTCATGCAAAACAAACAGTACACTTTTAAATCTGAATAATTAGTCCTCAAAAGTATTATTTCTAGAGTAATTTTTAAAGACCAGAAAAACAACTCTACTGATTTTTCTGTTGTTTGCTTCATGTCCTTTTGTGAAATGTGTATTTGTGAATGTATTTGTGTGTATCTTTTAGGAGGTGGGTTTTCATTTTTCTCTATCAGACCAGTATCCTTACTTTTGAATAGTTAGAAAGTCAGATAACCTAAAAAATATGAAGGGTACTGAAGCAATGGCATAGTTTTCAACAGAATTTTGATTAAACAACAGTCTTCATCATTCTTCACTTTTCTCTTTAAAGGGTACTAATTAAATATTTGCACAGGAATACTTGGACAGAACATTTATGAAATGAAATAAATAGTAGAAACTAGCTAGTGTGATACAAGAGACAAATGACTGGATCCTACTTGTCCCAGAGAAAAGCCTGCTATGGTGTGCACACCTACAGCAGCTGCAGTTTACCTGTAATTTGGAAAATCAGGGAAACGTTTCTAGAAAAACTGATATATCAAATAAGATGCAAAAGAGACCCATAGAAAAGTAGCTAGCTGACAAAGATATCAGGTAAACCTGCAGCATGTGTTGAAGGTAGAATCAAATTATTTTTAGCTTTGTAGTTATGTAACAAAGGGCCTGAACTACTTTGCATATAGAGGGATGACATTTGTGAGTAGGAATCTTGGATGAATCTGTGACCTCAAATGCTGATTAAGTTGAGAGGTTGCAAGTCCAGAGAATAACTATCTTAAGGCATCTTTATAATCTTCATAATCATTTATTACTGTTCTGTGTATGTGAACTAACAGCTATTGTGATGATTACATATACTTTTAAGAATATGTAAACATCTACTCTCCATCAACTCAATGGTTAAGCATGCTGTCAGATAGTATCTAAGGTTTATATCAGGTGTCACCACTTTGCTGTAACCTACCTACCCACCATTGAATGGGAAAATTTTGTTTTATGACTATGTTCTATTTCTATTAAAGTTCATGAAATTGCTGACTCATTGAAACTTGAAATTTTGGGTGAATCAAATCTGTGTTGCTTTGCCATTGGCCACTCATATTTGGTATCAGAATAAATTATGTCTTGTCTTCTTTTGTGTTGTTTACAAGACAGATCAACTTGGCTCATGGTTTTAAAAAAATCTCTTTTAATTGGTCAGGTATGGTTTTGCTCCAGGGGCTCTGTCATTGGCAGGGAATGTGGGACAGAGCAAAAATACCAAAGCAACGGGATGAAAGAGGAAGTTTAAAGGGATCTTCAAGGTCATAAAATTGATTTTCCTAAAGACTTCCCACCAGTTTTTATTACTTTAAATATCCACCCTACCCTTAATAACATAACACTGGATTTCTTGTGGAAATTCACAACTAAAACTATTGTAGTTTACTCTCTAAATCCGTGATTCTCAAACTTCTCAGTCCTGTGACCCTTTAACACAGTCCCTTCTGGTGTGGTAAACTCCAGCGATAAACTTACTTTCATTGTTATTTCATAACTGTAATTTTGCTACTGAGCAGTGTCTTAGTTCCTAAATCATCAGAAATATGTGTTTTTACAAAAGTAGCGAGGCACTAGTTGAGAGCTGCTGCTCTAAATGGTGATATAAACTAAAGTATGTCCCAGTAATCTACTGAGATTTTTAGACAACAAAAGTACAAAAGTCCAAAATCCCTACCTTCATTCATACTCTGAATCAGTAAGAGGCATTAAGGCAAATCTGTTCTATGTTCTCTAGTCATGTTTGTATATCTAGGGAAGCAGTATTTTTTAAGGTATGAATAAACTTCACAGTAGACAACAATAAAGAGTACATTTCTATAACATTACCTTTTACAATCTGAAAAAGACAATGTTAGCCATTAGGAGGCTCAGTGTATTAAAAAAAATGTCTTTTAACTTTGCAAAAGTGTTATATTCTTTTATCATAAGAACAGGGCATGGACTGTGTGCTTTAATAAGACATGTATGTTTACATCAAGCATTCCTAGGTTGGAAATACAAGAATTCTGATACCAGATACCTCCCTAACTTCATGTTACAAGACATGATTAAACACTTCAGTGTTTAAACATATTTTCTTGGTCAACCTAAGCTTTGATAAAGCTAAAATTACAACTATTGCATTTTGTTGATTTTGTACTCAACAGATGGTAGACTGTGCTGTTTCTGATGAAAGTCTGTCACTAAATGTCATAATTGAGAAAGAAGAGCTGTCTCATGATATTAGTCATAGTTTGTACTATATGTTTTAAGGCTATCAAGTAATTGTTTAGGTATATGTAAAATTAATTCGACATTGACTTTTGGCTGAAAAAGAACAGTAAAAGCTACAACAAAAATTCTCGACCTTATCAAGCACTCTCAGGCTCAGCTCATCAATATTCAAGCACTTCTTCTAGGTGCTTCTGATTTATTCCTCTGGTTAACATTTTATTTTATATTACCTATCCAGCTCTATCATCTAATTATCACCTTTTCTTGTACTACTGAGCCTACTTACTTTGCCATTTTTTAATGCTGTGCAGATTTTCCATATTTTCTTACAATGTACTGAACCATAGATAATGTGACTTTCATTTTCTAGATTACTGTTTTCATAGTTTATTTACCTGTAGTTATATTCATGTAAGAGGAAAACTAAAGATTATATATTTTGTCATTAAATATCATATAAATAGATAATATGAATATATTGTTACTCCAATTTAACTAACTTTTTCCTTTAAGATAAATTATTGTAAAATTGAATACTATAGGTATTTTGCCACATAAAAGATGTTCAGTATATATTATACTACATTTTAAAATTTATTTCTTTTATTTTCTTGAATTATAATAAAATTATATCACCTTTCCCTTGTTGTTTATTACTCCTAGCATTCTATGTATCTTTCCTTGCTCTCCTTCACATCATGGCCTCTTTTTACTGATTGATTTTTTACAATAAAATCCTTAAAAATTACAAAGAAGACACTAAGGTCCAGAAAGAATGCCCTCTCACTTTAAATACCCAATATTAAGGCCAGCAAGATGATTCAGTGAGTTAAAAGCTCTTAATTAGTACTCTGGACATTCAAAGTTTGATCATGAAATGGTCATCTGTGAAGGATATGCACATTATGTACATATTCATGCATTCACATCACACATATACAGCAAGATATTAAATAAATAAAATGAATGTACTTATTCTCCTGACAAATCTCTTTCTATTTTTTTTTCCTTTTCAAAAAATTTACCCATTTCTTAAAATCTGATTGAAGCAATGGAAGTATTTCTTTAAGAAATAGCCAAAGGTATATTACTACTCCAGGAGAGACTGACAGTCATTGAAAAATTTGTTTTCTTCCTTTGCACACAATGAGGCTGAATCCTACAGCCACACATGTAGGTAGGCACAGCAAAGTGATTGAATGGAATAGTAATATGTGTCATTTTCTGCTGGGCCTCCTAAGACTTATTTCTCACTGCCCTTCTACTGCTCACAAAATATAATGTATGTCATAAAATGTTACAGAAATGCAAGATTAAAGAAGTTAGTGTCTCTGAATTCAAAAGAGCATGGCTTTCTTAAAGCTAAAATACAGAACTAGAATCTAAAAGATGCAGGAGTGCACCGTTTCTTGTATCACACTGGGTCTACATATCCTATATTATATGAAATAAGAATTGGCTCATATTGTAAATAACCTACCAAGGGGTTTCACTTTTGATTATTTTTGTAATCATTTAATTAAAACTTTCATTGGCTTATCTTACTAAGCACTGCCGGAATCAAACATACATTGAGTACACCAATCCAAATAGTCACAATAATTATAATACAAATAAGCTTGTGGTGTTACACATAACCCCAGAAATGACCAAATAATATATTTATCATTTACTTACATTTACATATGTAAACTATTGCTAATTCTATTATAAATAGCAAATAAAATTCCCATAAAAGTTATCTTAGCTGTTAGCCTAAGAATTTAACAGCTGAAGGACAATTTTCTAAGTGTAAATTCATTTTCTGAGACAGGATTTCTCTGTATTGCTTTGGAGCATGCCCTGCAACTTGCTCTGTACACCACATTGTCTTCGAACTTACAGAGATCTTCCTGTCTCTGCCTGTCAAGTTTTTGAATTAAAGGCTAAGTATAAATTGCTAATAATTTATTGAAAACAGTTGTCATGAACTGCAAACATTATAAAATATTATTTTACGTCCTATCTTCCTTTTCACTAACAGCATTCAAATATAGAAGTGCATTCTTTAAAAGTTTGTCATAATGATTTTTAATGGGTCTATACATCCATTCCAGTGCCTTACAATAAATGAATACACGATAAATGCTGGTTTTAGGAGGATACAATCTGTATTTTAGCATCAAAGGTAAATTTCTGCTTGGTTTTACAGAAAATGTCTGTATTCCCTATACATCCCTTTACCATCTGGTTAAGCACACATATTTAATAATACTTCTGCCTATGTCATCATTTGCAACCCATCTAAGGAAAAGAAGAGGCTGGATCTAGAATGATTAGTGCATAATTGTACTTGTAACCATTAAGGATGAATAAAATTATTATGTACCATTTGCATAGCAAGGACCATAATTACAGGGATGCTCAAATGACTAAATAAAAAAAAAAGAAATGATTCCTTTAGCAGTTGTTTTAAATTGAAGACCAATAATGAAATGCCTATGTTGTCATTAGCTTTTAACATGCTAAGATTGTTTCAAAGTTATGTGTTCCATACTAATGTTAAATTTGAGCTCATTTTACTATAAGTCTTTTATTTGTTTTGATCTCATATTTTCAATGGTGGTAATTCAAAATGAATCTATCCCAATTACTTTCCAAGTACTAAAATGATAGAAAGAAAATGGCCAATGTTTTTCAAATTAAAAAAAGGTGAGCAAACTAATTCTTATTTGGTAACTTAATAGCTCTATTTAATCACTGTCTACTTACTGTGCTCACTGTTAAGAGAGTAATTTCTAAGTACCCAACAAGACCTATAAAGGTAGAGTGAGTGAACACAGCAGAGTCCTCATTGTGCTATCAGCACTAACAATCAACCTTAAGAATTTCCATATTCTAAATCACCAACCATTGTTTTATAAGTGTACATTTTGTGTATTTGTAAAATTCATTAATGTTGGTGCCCAAGTATTTCAATTTTGTTCCAGACTGGCAGGTAAAGCCAAGTGTTTATATCTGAAAAGCTAATGTTACATATGTTTCCCAAGAGAATTCCTGAAGCGGTAAACCTATAACCACCAGAATAACAATAGTTCAAATTTATACCAGTTCCTATGAGCTATTTTATAAAGCAAATGGATGTAGAGGCCACTATACAATCCCATCCTTAGAGATTCAAGTTTAGGGCTTATTAACACCAAGTTAATTCAGTGTTATACACATAGATCAATAAATTTAAATCTAGGATGAATGCTTGGATAGAGTCACACTGACCTAACAAATATGGTTTACTGTCATGCCTCTCCTGGAGTTTCACTTCCTCGCTACCATAATATGATGCTGTCACATATGACCTAAGAAAACAAAGACAGATGTGTGCAGGTTGGATATCATACAATTCCCTTTAGTCCATGCTCATGTCATGACAGGAACATCACAATGCCCAATATCATATAGCATTTGAACAACCAACAAGCACATAGGTAATTTTGGGAATAGCTATAATTATACATGTCAAACAAAAAAATTGAACATCTATCTCTTATAATCTATTTGTGAAGTCATACATGTATATGCTATGGTAATTTGTTTGATGTGTACATGTGTCATGTCCTTTATTGAATATTATTTTAAAATGTACACAATAGTTTTAATAAATCTGTTTTGTTTTGTCACGATTTTTCTAAATCAAATCAACTGTAGGAAAAAACAATTATATTAATAGCTCACATTTGGATTGTGATCATTATATGGTAGTGGTGTGTTTTGTGATATTTTATTTATATATCCAATGAATTCAACAATTAGGTGAAATGGGTGTCCTTATTATTTCTATTTATCAGTTGGAGAATCTAGCATCAAACTGAAAACACAAGAAGAATTTATATTCTATTTCTTTGAGTTGACCTAGCAGGGTTTAGAAGTGACTGTTATGGTTCTATTTATATATCATGGCAGAACAAAGCAAGCAGTAAAAATATAATATTACTATCAATACTTAAAAATTACTTTAAAAAACTTTTAATTCTGGGACATCCACTTAGATAAAGTCACACACTCATACACACACAATGTGTGTACATATTTATAGATATAATTTTTATATTGACATGCACACACACACAGAAGAATAGATGTCTTTGTTGCATGGGTGTGGATCATTTGGGTATATGCCTAAGAGGGGGATTGCCAGGTCCTATGGTAAACTGATTCCCATTTTCCTGAGGAACTGCCATATTGATCTCCAAAATGGCTGTACAAGTTTGGACTCCCACCAGCAGTGGAGGAGTGTTCCCCTTTCTCCACATCCTCTCCAGCATGAGTTGTCATTGGGGTTTCTAATTTTAGCCATTCTGGCAGGACTGGGGAAGTGGGGGGGGGGGCAGCGAATGGAGAGAGAAGTAGGAGAAAGCAAGGGGGAGGAGAGGAAAACGTGCGACTAGGAAAATTGAGTCCGGGTAGGAATGGAAGACATAAAAGAGAGAGAGAGAGAGAGAGAGAGAGAACATAAAAGAGGGAGCCATATTGGTTTGAAGAGAAAATTGAACACAAAGAAAGGTCAAGAGAACTACAAGACTGCTGCCAACTAACAATTTGAGCTTCCGTGGAAAGGCTACCATAAATGCCCTTCCTGGATAGTGAGATCTACAACTAAATTATCCATGGAGTACTTACCTAATACCTGTTGGAAACAGGAGCAAACACCCATGCATAAACACTGAGTCAAACTAGAACCCAGATGCAGATGGAGAGGAAAAGACCAGGTTGCAGAAACACATAGAGACAGCTGACCTGAACAAGGAGGAGCTAATGGGCCCCCAGACTGATAGCTGGGAAGCCAGCATGGGACTGACTCAGACCCCCCCACACGAATATGGGTCTCAGCCAGAAGGACTGAGAAGTCTAAGGGACCTTAGACAATGGAGCCAGGAAGTAGCCCTGGTGCACAAAAGACCTTGGGAACACATCCCCCATGAAGGGATAACTGCCTTTACCTAGAGACAGGAGAGAAGCCCTAGTCCCTACTTCACATGACCTGTCAGATCTACATGATCCCAACTAGATGGCACAGCCCTATATGTAGAATTGGGGTGGGGGGATGGGAGGGGAGGGTGGTTAGTGTGCATGTGAGAGGGCAGAGAGGGTAAAAGGGAGGGAGGGAGGGAGATGGTACTGGGATCGACATGTTAAAAAAAAGAATATAAATAAAAAAAAAAAAAAAAAAAAGGAAGAAAGCTTTATTTTGGCTCACAGTTTTGTAGGTTTCAGTTCATGGTAAGTTGGCTTGCTGATTTTGGACCTGTGTCAAGGCAGTATACCATGGAGGGTGAACATGGCACACCAAGTTTCTCATCTCATTACAGCTGAGAAGAGAGAGGAAGAAGAGGAACTGGGGTCCTATTATCAAGGACATGCCTCCCAGTAACCTAACTTCCTCCCACTAGGTCCAAGTTTTTAAAAGTTCCAAAATTTCCTAACACCACTGCATAGGGGAAACATCTGTATCTCAGGGAACAATAAATATCAGTAGATATCAGTCCTTAATCTTCACAAAACACTACTAAGTTTCTGTTTCACATGACACATGCCTTTTTGTGTACTAATCATTGAGCAGAGGACCAATGACTTTAAAGTCCAGTGAGTTCACACCACTACTGACAAGGTGAGAAAACATTGCTATTATCTTCTTGTATATTTGTTTCTTTAGATTGCTGAATATGAGTCAATTAGGAATTGTTTATTTAATTCATTAACTAACTAAATAACAATATATTACATGATATAATGAAAAAATTTTAAATATTGTTTTGCTGGATAGTTAAGAAAAGTGGTTTACGAGCAACCTAGACCAAGTGTCATGATTGTTAACACAATAATGGATTGACTAAATAAAACTATGTTTCTGTTTCAATAATTTCAGAATATAACTTTTGTTGTTGGACTTATTCCTTCTTTGGTTTTATAGTATCCCCCTCTCATTTGATAACTTGCCACTGTCAATGTTTATAATTTCTCTAACCTGTTTGAAGATTGAGGTCTAAATGATTATTTGTTATTACTAGAGAGACAGATGAAGCTAGACTTTGTCAAGCACCTTTCTAAACTTTGTGATGTTGTTTTCTTAGATCTTTTCTTACCTGACATCAAATCCCAAGATCTATTTTTTGTTCATGTTCTTCATTCAATATTTTTCTTCATTAAATCCTCTGTAAATTACTCTCCTCATTTTATGTGTCACCAATTTAAACAAGATTAAAAGATAATGTGGAAGAGACTGGCCCCAAGCATTCTCCTCAAATATAATTTCCTTTTTCTTCTGGCATAAAAATATAATTTAAAAAATAATTTAAAAAATTCCTATCAAACCATTGTATCTTTTATCTGTAAATGTCAGTAAAATGACAAATGATTGTTAGCCATTTCTCATTTTATTACATGAAGCTGTGGTTTCAAATATTTATTTCTATGTCATTATTGAAGATGTAGTTTCTTACAATGTTCTCATTTTAATTTTAAGCCCATTATAATTTAATAAAATGCATAGTACAAAAATTACAAACTTGCAAATATTTTATTGAAAGCTAGATAGCTCAATTTTGTTTTTGTAATACCTAGGAGCTTCATCTTCCTCTTTTCCTTATCTAACCACTTATTCTATTGATGGAGTCATAGTTTAATGATATTACTGGATGTATTGAAAACGGCAAGGTGAGGATTTGAGGATAGAGGATATTGAGTAACCTCAGTTTGAAAGGTACATAATGTTATCTCTGACTTTCTTTTCTTCTTTTTTCCTTCCTTCCTTTCTTTTTATTTCACTTTCTGGGAATTATGGGCAGGCCCATTCACCAAATGTTTCAGCCACCATATTTTTCTCATTTGCATTAAGTTCAAAGGATGAAGCAAGAAGAGAGTGAGGTTAAACCAGGTGCTGAAATAAATCATTATTTTAAAATTGTGTCAAGTATTTTGTCACATTTTTGAAACATCAACTAACACTGCCAATTTTTTTCAGATATTGCATTCAAACTTCAGAAGACAATCACACATTCCTGTAGATGAAAATATCTACAGGATTATGCAAAGTGTGTGTGTGTGTGTGTGTGTGTGTAGGATGAAAACAAGGGCCTTGATTCTGAGCTACAAAAGCAAGTATAATAAAGTTAAATTTGTGTTTAATATGGTCTGGAGTCAAATAGAGACCAATTGTTTATAGGATATTGCCTTAACTTACAAGTAATAAAATATTGCTGAGTCTTATTTTATATTCTAAATTAAATAAATAGAATTACATTTAAAAGAGTGACATAATCTTCTTATATGTTTATATATGTCCTTTATGCTTATGTTCATATCTGTTTGTTCCAGTAGATGTAGACTTGGCAGACAAATATTTATAGAAGAGTTGGTTTGAGTGTTTACTGTGGAATCAATGAAAAAAAAGCTGTTGCTCTGTTGTAACCACATCTTTTTGAGTTGTGGAGAATGTACTAATATGTCATGTAAATGTTTCCACTTGTCAAAATTTCTAAAGGGCAAAACATGTGTTATATTACTCTGGAATATTTTTATTCAAGAATTGAAGAAATTTTGACATAAATTTAATTAAATCCCCAAATGCTACTCTTAGGCTTTGTAGACCGTCATCACAACTAAATACCAACTTATTATTCTGATTCTAAAATCACACAGCATACACATTTCTTAATATTTCCACACACAGTACTGTAAAAGAAAAGCTGGTGTATTTTTCCAAGAGAAGTAAATCTATAACATTTGTTCTGTTGGTTTCACACTTGGCTTATTTTACATACACAGTTCCGTTTAAAATCTTTGTTCATGGGAATGCATGAATTAAATATTGGTTTTGATAAGTTTTAGAATAACTGAAATTCCAGCTCCCTGCCTCAATTTTTACCATGTTTGAGTAGAACAGCAAGGTGACCTGAAGATCAATAGATCCAGATCTCTTTGCCTCAAATTATTAGCATCTTTTAAAGCCTACCATTTGCCATTCTAGATTGCATATATATATATATATATATATATATATATATATATATATATATATATGCACAGACTTATATTTATTTTTATTTCTTAAATATTAACGATCAATATCCTTCTGGGTGTTTACAATTTTCTTAAAAGTTGCAGATATTCATTATTTTTTAAAGATTTATTTATTTTTAATCTTATGTGTATAGGTGTTTTGCCTGAATGTATGGCCATGCACAACATGCATGCAGTGCCTAAGAGATTAGAAGTGGGTACAGAATCCTCAGGAACTGGAGTTACAAAGTGCTGTGACCTGCTATACAGACACTGGCAGTCAAATCTCAGGACTCTGGAAGAGAAACTGAACTGCTGCACCATTTCCCCAGCCCCAGGAAATGCATATGCATTAAAGAATACCATAGCCTTACTCAAGTAGCACTTCACAATAGTTATAAGTATAGAAAATATGACCCTGCTCAGAGCCTCCTGAGGACTGGGGACTGGCATCCCTGAGGACCAGTCTATCCAGACTCTGCCAGTGTCCTATTGCTGCCTCCACCCAGGGGAGAGGCCAACATTCCAGGGCCCTGTTCAGAGCACCCTGAGGATTGGGGACTGAGCACTGGGTAACCTGTCCCAGCATTCCAGCTCATCCAGTCTACCAATATCTTAGTCCTGCCTCTACCTACTAGAAGAGGAGAGCCATCAGAGTACCAGACCTGCTTGCACCCACTGGAAGAGATCCTTGGTCACATATCCAACAGAAGAAAGAAAGATTCAACCAGTACTTACTGGAAGAAGGGATGGGTTAACAAAAGTAAAAACACAGTCAACAACAGAAAGATCATATAATGCCACCAGAGTCAAGGGAATCCATACCAACAAGACCTGAAAATCCTAACAGAAGGTCCTGCATAGATATTCTACCAAAAATAAGAAATCATGGATGCCAGGCCAGACTATTATACCTAGCAAAGATTTCAATTACTATAGATGGAGAAAACAAGATATTCCATGATAAACCCATATTTGAGCAATAAATATCAATTAACCCAGCCCTACAGAAAGTTCTGGAAGGAAAACTCCAACCCATGAAAGTTAACTACTCCCACAAAAACATAGGCAGTAGATAATCCTACTTTATCAATAGCCAAGAGAAAAAAAAAGGGGGGAAACCACACACAATATCAACAACAACAAATACAAAATAAACAAGAATTAACAATGAATGGTCATTAATATCCCTCAATATTAATGTTCTTAACTCGCCTATAAAAAGACACAGGCTAACAGAATGGATAAGAAGAAGACAAAATCCACAGAGATGGTTGACCTGAACAAGGGGGAGTTAAAGGACCCTCAGACAGCTGGGAAATCAGCATTGGACTGACTCAGACTCCCTGAACATAGATCTCAATTAGAAGGTGTTGGCAGTCTAAGGGACCTCTGACATGGAGCCAGGATGTAATCCTGGTGCACCTAAGGACTTTGGGAGCACATTTCCCATGGAGGAACACTCCCCTAACCCAGAGGCAGGAGGGAGGGCCTAGTCCCTACTCCAAATGACTTGACAGATTTTGTTGCTCCCTCCTGGAAGGCATCACCCTCTCTGTGGACTGAGGGTGGTGAGATGGGAGGGTGGTCAGGGGTGCATGGGAAGGAGAGAGGGAGAGGGAACTGGGATCCATACGTAAAATAAGAAAAAATGTAATTGCCTTAATTATGAATGAAAAAAAAAGAAGAAGACAGAATCCATCCTTCTGCTGTATACAAGAAACATACCTCAACTCCAAAGATAAATGTTACATCAGAATTAAGGGTTGTAAAAAGATTTCTAATCAAATGGACCCAACCCAAACCATCTGGATGTGGGTGTTAGTTAGGAGGACTAGGCAATTATAGGGACTCTGGTAGTGTATCAGTATTTATTCCTAGTATATGTATGTATTTTGGAAGGCCATTACACCTAGAGGGATACTCTCTCAGCATAGACACATGGGGGAGGGGCTAGGCCCTGCTACAAATGATATGACAGACATTGAAGATCCCCCATGGAAGACCTCACCTCCCTCTGGGGAGCAGAAAGGGGATGGAATGGGGTTTGGAAAGGGAAAGGGGAGGAGGGGGTAGAGGGAACTGGAATTGACTTGTAAAACAAGATTGTATCAAATTTAAATTAAAGGGAAACTATTAACATAAATGTTTTCCATGTTTTATAAGCTCTCATTTTCTATATATCCATGAAATGGCTACAAATCTTTGAACAAGGCATGCAGAATTTAAAAGAAATTAACAACTCTTGTTGGTATGTAAAAATGAAAAGAAATTCTTCAATATATAAAGGAAATAAACTAAAAAAGAAAATCCACATGCATGGTAAGATGCACAAATAATTCTCCACCTGTTCCATACTAATATAAAGATATTGATATAGATATAGATATGTATGTATATGTATGTTCTCCCTTTAATTTGAAACATACTCTTTAATTGTAAGCGTCTAATAAAAAAGGAATGTATTTGAATGATGACTGATTCTAATGTAGGACCTGACTACTACAGAAAAATACTTTTATTAACAAAAATATAGGTGTCCTTTGACATCAATTTATTTCAATATTCCTAACTGAAGTTCTTCTAGAAGGGTTTCCTACATGGGAAATGTAACAAGCAATTAGTTGATTCATCAAACCATTCATCAGCACAAGGCAAGTTAAAGTGGGGACTTGATCATGCCCCCATCTTTGAATAAATCTTTAAGGTTTTGAGATAAAAAGGCCTACAATAATCATATGTACTTATTTCACATCTGTAAACATATTAAATGGATTTACATGAAATCATTGTGTTACAAAAGAATAAGATTATTAAGTCTTTGATGATGAACATGATTTTGACAAAATATATTTTAGTAAGTATTGTTGTATGGTGAATTCCTCCAGATGGAAATATTCTAACCTGGACCGAGGCTCATTAAGACTGACATAAACATCTCACAAAACTTCAGCAAGTCCCTGAGTCTTCCAGATTCACAGTGGCTTTCTCTTCCCGATGGAATATATGAAGCAAGGGCTGCTAAGGAGAAGAGGCATCCATTCTGAGCTGCTGACTAGTCATGCCAAGGG
Source organism: Phodopus roborovskii (assembly GCF_943737965.1). Taxonomy (NCBI): domain Eukaryota; kingdom Metazoa; phylum Chordata; class Mammalia; order Rodentia; family Cricetidae; genus Phodopus; species Phodopus roborovskii. The sequence continues at coordinate 10,917,914 of NW_026126540.1, read as the reverse complement.
CTGAAACCCATGTTGGTGAGGGCTTGTCAGTGATGCAGTTGCCTTTAAGCAGCCAAAGTTTCCCTAAGTACTCCCTCTTCCATTCTTCTACACATCACCCTAAAACCTCATTGGGTACAAGTTTCATTTCAATAGAACTATTTAATTTGTCTGTCATTGGTATCTTATCTGGAGTTAGCAAAGTTTTGTTCTCATATTCCCAGGAAACATCACACAATATACATATAGCATTTGAGTAACTATAAAATGAATTATGCAATATTCATGTCAATGGTTCATCAAAAGCACATGCATTTTTCTCATTTTCAGAAAGACTTTACATCTTTTAATATTTTCTTCCTTTTTAACAAAATGACTTATATACAAGTTGTGCTGAAAATGTATGTTATCTAAATCAATTTCAACATGATTTGAAATAAATGAATTAAGTAAAGCACACACAAAGAGATCATGTTTAACAGTAGAAATTTTATGACATATTTTAGCTACTTGAAAATTCCCAAGCTGATTTGACTAAGTAATACAATTAATTTCTCAGTGAATGCTCAACTATTTTCAGTTATCCATGTTTTGTTATTTTTTTCTTATTTTACATATTGATCCCAGTCTCCTTTTCCTCCCCCTGCCTCCCTTCCCATTCCCCATGCACTCCAAAGGGAGGTGATAACTTCCAGGAGGAATCACCAAACTCTGTGAAGTCATTTGGAGTAGAGTCTATTCATGATTTTAAAGAAGTTTTTCTCAAATATATTTTTCTCAAATTTATCCTAGCTATGTATTTCCTAAAAAAATACAATTGCATTATGTGCAATTCTACATTTATGCTCCCTGGTGGAGAGTTATGTATTCAGAAACATTTTTATCCTACCTGGGGAATTTTTAGATAATTTCACCCTGTACCTTTCTGAGTGTTTGCTAATAGACTAGAAACGGACATTTCATCAAGAAAATACAGCTATGTGCTACTGCAAGCTTTCAGAAGGACAAAAAAAGATATAGCATGCTTTGCACATTACTTTTACTAAGAAGAACTGGTGTCATTCATTTTGACACCATTAGGAAATGACACAATGTGGAACACAATGTAGAGATGTAGAAATTCATTGTTGTCTACAGTGATCTTCCAAGTACCCTATGCCAAAACCTGTATAAAACTATCATCAGTACCATATACCTTGTTTTTCTATAATATGTGTCTCTGAAAATTAACTTATAAATTAAGTACAATATAACATTTGGATAAATTAAAACTTATGAAAATGCTATTGTGAAATTCATATTAGTGTGATATGTCTTTCTCCCTAACAAAGCTTTAGTGTACTAAGCTGATGTTCATTATGATAAAGGTACCATCTTGTTGTCTATGTGGTGACATGAAGTGTGATGAGTGGCATAGACATTATGACTTTGGTATGTTTTTATACTTATTAGGAAAAAAAATCATTGAAAGGAATTGCCTTGTGGCTGTTCTTTCCATCTCTGCAGGGCTAGTATCTATGACTTGTGGGCATTATTAAGTGGAATAATATTTCATAAACACAGCATTACAAATAGTTCAATGAGTGGAGTGACCACACAGGTGATCACTAAATTATTCACAGCTGTATATCAATTTCATGGAAGATGCATGAAAGAGAATGCATGATTCATTTTTCTGGTCATGAGAGAGCAAGATGGTCTATGATGGGAGATTTATTATACTCCTCAATTTGGTAATCAATTTAAACTAATATAGTATTTTTTTCTGGGATTTTCCACTCAAACTGGTGTGGATCATGCATACTCAAGACTGTTGAAGAGAGAAAAAAATGTGGATAACAGAGGCCTCCTGTGTGTGCTAAAGATCACTTCAAAAGCTTTCCAAAGTAGTAACAGACAGAAAGAAGAGAGCATGATCTCCCTATCCAGAGAGATCTGGGGAACATAGCTTTCCATGCCGTCTTTTTCTTGTTAAAATTAGAATCTTTGCTAAACTTCACTTTTTCTCCTTTTAGTACCTTAATATAAGCAACTATTGATACTTAGAGAAGAAATACACAGAACATACTCTCTGTGAGTTTATAAGCTGTGGTATTATAGGATTTTGACAACTGTGGGAAATCCTGCTTAATTCTTTTCCTCTCTAGCAGTCCTTCCCCCATAGTGGGAAATGGTACTTGATTCCACCCACACCAAGTGAAATCTTACTTTAATCCCTTCCTTTTCTCCAATTTCTTGGTTTATTGTCTCCCAGCATTTCCTTCACTACTCAAACTGCAAGAACCATTTCCCCAGATATTTTTAATAAAAAATTAATTTATTAAAATAACCCTGATGCACAAAGACACTTTCAAAAGAAACAGTATATAACTACATGACTGTGAGATCACCTATTCAATTTTTCAGGTGGTCTTCAAGTAAGTAATGTCCTTTTCCCTGTACCTTGGGTCCCAATTTTGCTGGCCAACACAGACTGTCTCTTCTTGAATTATCTCCAGTTTATTTCCCATTACCCTTTCATTGACTACTTTCATGTTCCACACACATGCCTCTCTTGGCGGTCACATTGACACACTCCTGTTTTTATTCAAGTATCATTCTAATACACTTGCAATCTCATTTTCTCAGGGCTAGTTTTCTATCTCTTTACTCTTTCTCAAACTACATATGCCCTAATGATTTCCAAATCAGTGTTCATTTTCCAACTCCTAGCCTAACCAACTCAGAAACATTTAATACAGTTCATGATTTTATCCGTTTACAAATTTCCTGTTTGAATTCTATGTCTCAGCACTGTCTTAGTGTGTATTCTCTTAATGTGCATTCTTTACCAGCAGTAAACACCCAGTTATGTCTTCTGCTGGACTCTGCCCATGCTCTGAAGTATAAAGTGAATCATAGTTTTTCCTGAACTCTGTGATCTTCTGATTTGTAATTTCCAAACAGATTTCTGTGACGCAGCTTAGTTTTGTATCTCTACTCGTGTATCTATATTTTCCAATTATTTGACTACTGCTTTAAGCTTGCCTTCCATGTCCTGTCCTCACTTGCATCCCAATGGAGAAAAAAATAGCAATTCTGCTAGTTTGCCTATAATGTGATGTTAGATAAATATTCATAATAGTTATTTAAATAGGTGAACACTATACTTCTTCACATCTATATACTCATGCTTCAAAACCAAATGTATAGAGATGATAACTTTCATGGAGATTTATCTCATGGCCACTTACATTAGGCCATGAGAAAAATATACTGAAAAAAAAAAAGCAATGACAGAAAAGGTCCATTTTTTAGGGGATAACTTTAGAAACCATTATTCAAAACATTTCTTATGCATATTGTGACTAGAAGCAGTCCTTAGACTGATTATCATGTTGACAGTTCATTAGACTTTGATGGTCTGCTTTAATACATGCTACACTAAGTATTAAATTTCTGATGTAACTTCGTTACTGATAAATCATTATATATTCTATTCTGAATCTTGTTCTAAAAATTGCTCTATATTATTGATAGTCATTAAGCTGAAATCACTATTCACTTATTTAATTTTTACATTATTGTTGTTTGTTTTGTTTACTGAACAGGTATTTCTGTAACTAAGACCAGCCTAAAACTCCTAAAACTGGCTACATGGACTATGATAACCTTGAACTCCTGATTCCACTGCCTCTAACTCTGAGATTTTGGAATTGAAGATGTTTTGCTACAATAAGCAACCTAAATATGTTTTTAAAAATATTTTTATTAAACAGCATCAAAGGAGCAGCACTTCTAATTAATCATAATATACCTTACTGGGAAGTAACAATTTTTCTTTATTGAATGTAATTTTGAGTGAATGTTTTTCTTCCAAATTGCTATCTAGTGTAAAACATGCAAAGCTATTTCCTTTTACATTTTGGTTGAAATTTTATAAACAATAAAATTTCAAATGTTCTCTGAAATAACTGTGTGCACTTGAAAAAGTATTTTTTTAAAAAAAATAATATAACTCAAAATAATGAAGAACAATTCTCAAACTCATTTTTTAAAAATACTTTATCTTAGTTTTATATGTAGAATGTGATAAATTATTATTTTCATTATCTGGTGTTTCAAAAGCACATATTACTCATTTTGGGATCAGGTAGCCTTCACGCAGAAGCCATCCCTTCACATTCAGGTAGAATAACTCTTACAACATGGCTGTGAACTTTAATATTTTGTGATGGGATCCTCCTCTTGGGCTTTGGTCATGTGTTTCTTTCCTTCCTGTCAGGGCAACTACCTATGTTGCGATCCATCATGATTTCCCAAGCTCTAAGGCTTCTGAGGTTTTTCTAAGCTCTTTGGCAATTAAGTGATTTCAAAAAGAAAATGACTCAAACTCCTATGATTCTGTTCTCTAAAACTTTTATAGGAGGGAGAATAAGGCACTCAATCACAAACTAATATTGCCATCAGTTTTCCTGCCAAAGGTTGAATGTTGCAGGATAAAATATATCCATTTCTATATAGTCCCAGGGACACTAGATTCAGTGATGAGGAAGGCACTGATGGCAGTGTAAAAAGATAGAACAAATGTGGGTTTGGTGTCCTTGTTATTAAACAATAAAGTGGTGATGATTGTATACTACTTTTAAAATCTGTGTAAAATGTTAGAGTGTGTTGACAATTACTTAGTTACTAAGCTTCATTTTAGTATGAAGTGCAATGGGGCAGAGCCACATACCTTTCAGAAGGTCACAGACCTTAGATTAGCAACATTTTAGGAGGTATCACCCAATTTTTCTGGGCACCTTTAAGTGATAGGACAATCATCTAATCAAATTTCCACCATTTTTAAGAGTGTAGCTGCAACTTCTTACAGAAGATCAACACAGATGGGCTTGCTAAATGTTGGCATAATCTTATAGAAGGAAGGGTGGAAAGAGAATTGAAATTCTTACTGTGGATCCAGTCACTCCTGCCAACCAGCTGTCTGCATGTATGCCCTCATTGTGCATTGCCCAGAGAGGAAGTATGTAGAAGTACATGGCCTAGGAAGGACTGGAGACAGGGCTTGTATATAGAACCACTTGGAAGCCACCATCCATGTCAGGTGTAGAGCTATCAGAGTTGTTATTTTAGAATCACCCATGCTCTGGCCCCAAACCCTCATCTATGTTCTGTAAAAATATAATCAACACATTGATTTTCCAGAATGAACTTGTATAGAATTGTTTGTTACTAAGACCTTAGGAAAACTGGGTTAGAGTCTTCATGCCTGCCACCCAGGAAAATTTCTGGAGACAGATACCCATAAAATATTTCTGATGCTGAATAACTTCAGTGAAGACCATGAGTAAGATTTGGCATGAAATTTGAAAACAAATATGAACATTTTAAAGCACACACACACACACACACACACACACACACACACACATGCATACACACATTTTCTGATTTATTTTCAGTTTGTATTCCGGAGGAAGGACTTACTAGCCAATCCCAGTTATATGGTCCAACTTTTGTAGGACAAAACATGGAAATCCCTTTCAGACAGAATCTTAGTATTAACCAAAATCTGAAGCAAAGTCATAAACCAACAATGATACAGAAGACAAGGCTTCCTTAGAAGTCTGATGCCTGAAGGAAGCTGGAAAACAGTTCTCTTAGTAATGGGATTGTTGACATAGAATATATTGCATACAGATGGACCATCCTGACTCCAACTTGCAACAAGGTCAAAATAAGTTCATTCCAGTTTTTGTAAAACTTCTATTTGACTAGATTTTGACACATTTTCTGGAATTTTACATGTTCCACACCCTATGCCCTGCCTGACCTCCACCCTGACAATATGTTTTGCCAAATAATTTGAAATATTCTGCCAAGTTTCTACACAAACAAAATCCTTGAAAAACCCCTAGCCTTGTAGGTTTTGGGGCTTAAATAAGCCCCACTTTTTCCTATGCTCAATGCTATTTTCTCAAACTGCTTTAGGGAGATAGACTTGTCTGACAGAAAGTGAAGCTTGCTTCATTTGACCAAAAAAAAAAAAAAAAAAAATCAAAAAACCAAAACAAAAAAAGCACATATTATGCCTGAAAATTAATGATTATATTTTAAAAAGTTTTTTTACTTTTTAATATTTTGAAGTTTATATCATTGCTATATTTGGCAACTGAAAATAAAATAGTAAGAAAGTGAAAGAAATAACATTTATATTGATCAATGATGGCCAACACTGTGCCTAATCAGCCTCAAGTTAGAGATAATATTTAAATTACTAAAATGGTTTTGAGTTGTTGCATTCTTTATTATGCTCACAACTTTTAATGAAAACTTCATACAGTCATAGAAAACACAACATGAAATAGGAAGATGCAATATTTGAACCTGGGAATAAGTTAGAATTTAAAAATATAACATATCAAATAAAAATTGTATAAGTATTTGACTAAACTTTTTAACATTTAATGTTGGTTGAAGGATAAAGAAGATAAATGAGAGAGTAATATAATATTTTAATTATCAAATATATATATTTATGATATAATTTAAACATAATTATTCCATACTTAATCAAAATTATTGATTTCAAATGTAATTGAATAAAAAGTATAATTCCAAACTCATTTAATTTTTTTCTATGAATATTCTTTTCAAAAATCAGAAAATTTAGCCAGAAACAAGGTTTAAACCTAAAATATATGTGTCACTTTACACATAACTGTGAACTTGTATTTAAATCAAATGTGAAGAAATACTGAACTTCTAGTGATAAATCCAGTAATCTTCTACACTGGTTCCAACAGTCAAGAACTGCTAAATGTATGATATATTCTCTACAAATACCTCTAAAGTCAGAGTGTTTTTAAATGACTGTAAACATTCACATAGAAGGCATTACCAGAGGGGAAATGTGAAATGCAAAATATGACAGCTCATTTATGCACTAAAGATAAACACAGAATACATTTGTTCCTAATTGAGGTCAAGTTTCCCTTCCAGGTCAAATCTGTCAGGTCATTTACATTTCCCCAAGCTTGTTGATTTCCTGTCAATATATAGATTCACTATAATGAATTTGAACCATGACTTTGCTGTAAGTTTCTTTAAATGATTGACTATCACTGGTGTACTCCTTGTCTTCCTATGCTGTCTTCTCAAGTTCTCACTATTTGAAAATTTGCTTTCTCATTTTCTTCTTTACTTTCCTTCTTTTCTTCCTTTCCTGTCTGCCTTCCTGCTTTCCTGTCTTCTCTCTTTCTCTCTTGATTTCTTCATTTCCTTCCTTACACACACACACACACATACACACACACGTATCTTAATTATTTCCTTCTTTTCTGTCTTTCTTATCTGGCTGTTGGTTCTTTGTTATTTCACATAGTTAGCAAATGATTTGTTCTTCCACGCATTATAACATATGTAACACATTTGTTGAGTAGTCCTTATAAAATTCCCACTATTTGATTATTTAGTCTTAATATTATTTCAGTCTCAATCTCATTTTACTTTCATGTTAAACATCTCTACATAGTAAATTTAATATCTATTTATAAAGGACAGGCAAATATATAAGCATGTATACTCCAGCAAGTACATTACAGATTTCTTTAAAATTATTAGGGGAAACATTGTGTCAAGCTAATGTAAAAAATGAAGTAAGGCAACTATTTTATATCAGAAATTTTAGAATTTTTTGACATAAATTCATCAAAAGTTAGGAAATTCAATTATTTTTGATGAGTACTGAAAGAATTCAGAGAAATAACCACTTCTGTTTATCCACTTGAGTTAGTTTACCAACTTTATTAGTGCCCATGTTATTAAGTTCGCCATCAACCTGCATTTTTGTTGACTAATACTCACCAAGCAAGCAAACAAATAAACATTTGTGTATTAGTCCTCCAAGTTTACTATTCCTGAAATGGCATAAAAAATTTTTTTAAACATAAAATAAAATAAAAGCTTTTTGATGTTGCACATTGTAAAAAAAAAAAAAAAAAAAAGGCATCCTAAATGTGCAAAGTAGCCCATGATATTCACTGATGTGTTTAATAATATCACCTTCAGGCATTTTCAACTGTAGCTTCTTTAATTCTTTTATTTAAAAGTTGTGTTAAAAACACATAAGTGTGTTTTTATGTGAAATGTGAAATGTGAAAATGTCTGTTCAGATTATGCAAGGAAAATTAAAACAATGGGAGATTTCATTCCAATATTGCACACATAAACATAACAACTAGATCACCAAGATCTTACTGTTTGTGATATACATTTAAGGCACAGTTTTATGTGATGTACATTTATTGCAATTTTATTCCCAGCACAGCAAATGGCAAAAGGGTTTCTGTTCCTTTGACTTTCTCACAAGAGGTTTAATTCCCTATTTGTTTTGGCATAGTTTATTTCTGGGTTTCCATACTCCAGGTAACCTCTTCATACTAAATAAGTAAATTCCACTTTGTGTGACAAGACCCAATACCACAAAATGATACTTGTAGAGTCAGTGTAGTAGGATAAATGACTTCCAAAAAGAGTCTCAGTACAAACAAGTACTAGAAACTGTGTAAAATATATAACATTTTAAGTTATTCTGAACATTACTTCAAAACAGTTGATGCTGATAAACAGATGCTACAGCTTATATCCAACTAGAGCCATTGTTTCATGTTGTAATGAAGGTAGATGGAGCCAATATAGAAAATAAATGTGTTCATGATATAGTGTACCTAAACTGCACAAGTCATATATCACTAAAGAATTTTTTTGGTAAAATTATTTATACATTTCTTTTTTAGTAAACACCATGATATATTCAGAGATATTTTAATATTTAATAGCAAATAAATTTAGAGATAGGTAAAACCGTGTAAAATATTTAATAAGATATAGATATATCTTATTATAGAAAGTTACTATAGAAATAACTTAAAGTCAAACAGGTAATTATTAGTATAACTGCTGCCTTCTTTACATAGTGACCATTTTCTAGTATTTCTCAATTATGAATTAATACTTTGTAATTGTTGATTAACATAAATTAGTATAAGTAATATGCAGGTCCATGTACCCTATATACAGCTTCTTTCAAAAGCAGTGTCGTTCTAATAATGGGAAAACATCATAAAAAAGATTCTGACTCTCAACCAATTCCCACACATGATTCAGATTTATGCATTTATTCCCACTGTGTATGTATTTTACTCTATTCAACTTTATGACACATGGCAGTCCCCTTACTTACCACAATCATCAAAATGATACAGTGAAGATGTAATAAAACTTGAAATGTAGATTTTTAAAGTAAAGACAATATTTTAAAACAATGGTCAAAGAATATCTTAGTCTCTGTGCCATACCAGCCATCATATTTCCTGCATTTAAGCCTCTACTTGTAGAATGATACTTGGAGAAGTGTATGTGGCTATGTACTGTAAATCTTTTGGAAAAATAAAGGCATCTGAGAGGAAGATATGGAGTTTAACTTTCACCCAAACACAATATATCAATGTATGCAATTCTTAAACAAAAATGTTCACTGAACAAATAACCTGATTGGCCAATAATAAACCACTGTTAATTTCTCATTCAAGGTTTAAAAAGTTGTCATTTTTAGTTTTACAACACAAAATGTATTGTATGTTTGATTTGTTTTGACTTGGCTTGACTTTGCATTTGAACCATCTAATTAATTACAAGGTATTTCAGCCGTGAACTTCATATTATTAATTGTTTCTTCCAATGTGACATTGTAAAAAACAAGGTAAATGATTAAAATTCCTGGGGAAAAAATAGTTCATAATCAGAGGATCTACTGCAAAACATCACAATATGGGTAGCTTCTGAGAGTTTAATCTTAATTCACATATCAAAGTGTACACACTAAACCACTAACAGGAGAAATAATTTGTTTTGTTATTTTTTCCCTTTCTCTGCTCAAATATAAGTTTTTTTAGTAACTAACTGTTCCTAAGACATAATACTAAAACAAACAAACATAAAATCATTACCTTCTGGGAGCTGGAAATATGTTAAATATGTTAACTCTAGATAAAATAAATGGGATTTTAATGTTCTATAATGGAAATGAAAGTATATATAAATTTGATTAATATTTGGGATGAGTCTAAAGACAGAAGTTTCTAACACAACCATTGCTTGGTAAATTCTAAAGAGACCCAAGTTATTTTATTCATACATCTCAGGCTTATTTAATTATTTGGTGGCATTGTAAATGACTGCTCAGTTGTCAGGCAGAACAGTAAGTACACTGTTTTATCTTCTAATATATTTAATATTACATATTTCCATTTGTTTAATTGTACATATTAGGTAAATAGAATTTCACTTTAAAATAGAATTGTATAGTTCAGAGTACACGCCACTCTTCTAGAAGTCCTGCTTTACTTTCCAGTACCCACATTGAGTAACTAACTCATAATCACACAGCTCCCAGGGATCTGAAATCTCTGGCTTTCATTGACATTATAGGCATGCACATGTGCATATGTCAATGTGCACACACACACACAAACACACACACACGTGCACATGCACACACAGGTTCTTGTTGAAAAATAGTAAGACTATAACTTAATGTTCTTATTCAGTTATATATCATACACTATTACTTAAGTTTATAATACGAATATGGTGGTATAATTTTTATCCTAACATCTTAGGTTAAAATGACAGAATAATATTCTTCTCTATAAAAGTCTAACATAAACCATTAAATATTGACAACATCAATGGAATTGAAAGGACAAAGAGATGAATTTTAATTCATAACATCTCCCATTTAGTAAAGGAGGTGAATCTACTGTGGCAAACATCTTTGTGAGATGTACATGGGTTGCATTGCATAACTACACTATACTTGCCATTTCATATCAGTAACATGTCGCTTCTAGAAGACACAATGACCACAGCATGCTGCAACTTATTTATCTTAAAAGTGTCCTGTTATCATTTTTATCTCTTAGAAATACAATTTACAGAAAATTAAAATGTTTAAATCATTATTTTTAATAAATTGGCATATAAGTGTAGCAATATAGTTTAGCCAAAATTCAAGAATTAAATGACTTTTAATTTCTATAGTGTGAGCACTGTTGTGTAGTATTCTGATTAACTATGATGCAAAATTTCACCAGACTTCAAGAATTAACTTGATCATTGACTTGTTAGAAGGATGAATGTTTATATGCTTGATTCTAGAACTTAAATAAGTCATAGCATTTAAAAGAAAATATTTCATCTAACTTAAATAACCAAGAAATAAACAGCAGAAAAAATAAATAAATAATGCTAAACCTTCTGATGATTCACCTATAGAACATGGTAAAATAGAATATCTAATTACTAATTCAGAAGTACTATCCACTAAACCATCATTTAAATTGTATGAGAGCAAATAATATTTTAAAATGTTAAGCCATTGTTGCCTCAAATTTGTTAATTGGGTTCCTTATGACTATACTGTTATTGAAGTGGATAATTAGAGGTCCTATATAATTTGAGTTGTGTGTGGCAAACTGAAACTATTCTGTAGATTAAGACAAAATGAAAAACTGCCACAGTGCAGCTTGGCATTCCCCATGCCTTTAACAATATTTTTGGTGATTGGCACTGGGGAGATTTTGCCTAAAGACAAAACTGTCTACCATCTGTCCCTATAATAACTCCATGATTGGGAAGCTATATGGTGTAATGCTGAATGATATATTAAATTGTGAGTTAGAGTTTGCGGCTTTATTCTCATAAATGAGTATCAGAATTCTATTCAAGCAAATTTCCATACACTGCTGCTTCTTGGTTTTGTTAAGCTTAGTCTTTCCTTTTTCATTTTTAGACACTTACAGAGTTAAAATCATGTTGTTTCAATCTTAATGGCACTAAGAGAGAATAGAAAAGATAAAGGACAATAACACTGTGGGCCTCACCCTGCACTTACCTTTAAAAAAGCAGTCTTCATTGTGAACGATGGTGATCTTTTGCTTTTTCAGACAGGCAGCTCTGTGCACTTCACAGTGGTTTTCATAGAATTCCCCATCAGATCCACACACAGGTTTGTAGTGCTGTTTGCATACATCCATGCAGGCACACTCTGCATGCCTTGTCTCTCTGCTGATGACACAGTGCCTCCCCAAGCCACAGTATTTATTTGCACAAGATCCGAAAGTGCTATCCTGAATTAGAAATCCTGGAAACACAAAAAGTAAATAGTTCAGTTCTCTTGTTGAAATAGCTAGTTCATTTCAAATTCTCAGTTGAACAATATGTTCAAAGACTATCATAGAATCATAGAATTCAGTGTACCACTACACAACGAAGGAACTGGCAACAAAATCCAAGGAGGCACCCTTTCATATATTTTCAGATTCTATTCTGGTTCCTATCCTCTAATTCTGTCCTCACTTTTCATGGTTCATTGACATTTGAAGACTCATCATTATTATTAAGTATAATTTTAGACATTTGTGAAGATGTATACAATATATATTGACCACTTTAACCATTCCCACTTTACCTCCTCTTATTGCCCAGCCAACTTACATATATATATATATATATATATCTTTCTCATATTCATGTCTGTTATTTGTATTTTGTGATCCACTGAGGTTATATAGATTTGTCTATATGACTGCAAGTTTGGAGTTATTCTTTAGAATCTGAATAAATTTACTTGATCCCATCATAATAACTACAATAATTAATTTGTGAGCAGAGTTCAAACTTTACCTTGACTAACAGTAATGAATTTTACACTTATGGAACTTTATTTCTTAGCATAGATCCAGTTAAGAAAAGTTTAAATGAGTTTGATATTATAAATGAAGCTCATATAATGTTTTAATTTTCATCTTCATCCATTGATTCCATGTCAAATTTAAATCAGCTAAATTAAAATTACACAAAAGCATACCAATAGCAATGGAATAGTAACAAACAGTAACCTCAACTGGGACATAGAAAGACAAAACCAAAATTTTGGGGTACTGTGCTTTAACACATATTTGAGCTGCAAACAAGTAGAAGAGCGAGAGTTCCATCAATCACAGGCCTCCAAATCATCATACTGTGGCCAAACTGAATAATAGTCATCACACCATGCCCAAATACCATGGTTGGTAATTGGTTGCCAATAAGTTAATCCATCTAGCTTGTTTCCATTGAGGCTTAAAATATTTCTGATTACATTGCAGCAGAATGTTAAACCTTTGCTGGTTTTTATAATGTGATGTTTCTTTCTCTGAGTATAGCATGATAATTCAAGCACCATGTTTGACTATAGACTAACCTACTCAGTATAAACTGAGCAGAATAGTACAGAGAAATTATAGCTTAGCTATTGACAGTAGGATGGAGGGTATGAGGATTCCAGGCATTACTCTACCCTCCTCTTCTACATGCAAGGGATCTCTGGAGATGCTAGGTTTTATACTATATAAAATGTACAGATCAGAGTGTCAAAAGTGGTAAAGGAGCTGATATGAAAATTACCCTGCAGAATGATCCTTTTAGGGTAGTAGGCCTCATAATCAGGTGAGAAAGGTTACCATAATTGGGACTTGAGATGAGAGGGTGTGAGGAGCACATAGTTTTGATAAAACAGCAAACAAGAGTCAGAATGGTAATGGACAGAGAGAGACAGAGAAACAGTCAGAGACAGAGAGAAGAGAGGAGAGAGAAAAAATACAGAGATAGTGACAGGGAGACATAGAGAGAATACTTATCTCAAACATGGAGAGGGGCTGCATTATAAGAGCCACTATTATGACAGAAGTTATGAAAGAACACATTCTTCATTTCCCAGAAACTGAGAAAATTCTTTACTTTTGTAGGCTTCATGGAGTGTCAGATGGTGTATGCTAGGTGATTTAGTCTGGTCTAATCAGACAAAATACACGTCAAGGGGCATGGATGACGAAATTGTCTTGCATGAAGTAGAGGGCTGGGTTTGCTTTGCCCAGTGTGTTCTAACCTTCACAGAAGAGTTCTGTGGGCTATTCGGCAGACTATCAGGGATAGGACAAGGGCTGATTTTAAAGAGAGAAAGAAAATAGAGTGTCTGCAAGCTAATGTGAGTACAAAGTGAAACTTGACTGCACAAAGCAGCTTCAATGAATCATCAGCCTTAGTTGTATGGGATGATGTGGTGAAGCAACTGTTTAACACTCACTTATCATACTACAAGTAAATCCTCAACCATGCATATAAACTCAATGGGTCATAAGTAGGATTTTGGCAAGTTGTTACTGTGGTCAGTCTTTGGTGCTTGATGTTGTGTAAATAGGCATTTTCCCTATTTTCCCAAGAAAAGATAACTAAATAGCACCAATTACTCAGACAAATACTGCTAATCTTGTAACAAATGTAGTTCATTGAAATGAAACAATCTAAATTTATATCACATATATTTATATTGAATGTAGCAATAATAACAGTAATATTTTTATATTACTATTTAAGCAGACTATAAATGTAATAGTAGTTCCTAGATAGCTACCATTACAATGCAGGTATTTTTATGTCATGAATATGTTTCAAATAATTGGATATATTAACTTTTACTGCTAAATATAAAATTTATCAAGAAAGTGCTTATTTATTAAGTGATTGTTTTAAAAGAATGATATTTTTTATAATAATTTTTAGTAAAAATTAGGGTCACCTTGGAATTCAGTATGGTGGTTTCTCAGGAAATTGGGAATCTACTTCATGATCCAGCAATTACACTCTTGGACACATACCCAAAGGATGCACATTCATACAACAAGGACAGCTGCTCAACTATGTTTATAGCAGTATTATTTGTAATCACCAGAAACTGGAAGCAACATAAATGTCTCTCAACTGAAGAATGGATGGAGAAAATGTGGTATATATACACAATGGATTATTACTAAGCAGAAAAAAAAATGAAACCTTAAAATTTGTAGGCAAATGGATTGAACTGGAAGAAACTTTCCTGAGTAAGGTAACCCAGTCACAAAAAGACAAACATGTTAAGCACTCACTCATATATGGATATTAGACATAGAGCAAAGGACTACCAGCCTACAATCCACGCCACCAGAGAAACTAGGAAACAAGGACTCTAAGAGAAAAATGCATGGTCCCCAAAGAACGGGGAATGGACAAGAACTCCTGATCAAAATGGGAACACAGGGGGTGAAGGGAGAGAGGTAAAAAAAAAAGAGAAAGGGGGAAGAGGAGGTGATAAATGAAGAACAAGGGGAATGAGGAAGACTGAGACAGGGAAGGAATAGAGAAGATGAAGAAAAGAGATATCTTAATAGAGGAAGCCAATATAAGTTTAAAGAGTAATCTGGCACTAGGAAATTGTTCAGAGATAACAAGCATGACTCCAACTAAGAATCTAGGCAGTAGTGGAGATACTGCCTTTGATACCCTTCTCCTATATGGAGATTGATGACTACCTTAATTGCTATTATAGAGCCTTCATCCAGTAATTGATTAAATCAGAAGCAGGCCCCTACAGCTAAATACTTAGCCAAAATTCCTGAAATCCAGTTGCAGAAAGGGAGAAGAGATGAGCAAAAGAATATAGACTGTGCTGAAGAAACCTACAGAACCAGCTAACCTAACCTAATAAGAGCTCAGGGAACTCTGTTGTAAAGCTGGGGAACCAGCATTGGAGTGAACCAAACTCTCTGAATATGGGTGCCAGTTAGGAGGCCTGTGCAGTCTATGGGACCTCTAGCAGTAGAACCAGCATTTATCTCTAATGTACAAATGGACTTCAGAAGTGCATTCCATATGGAGGGATACTATTTCAGCCCAGATACATGGAGAAGGGCCTAGACCCTCCTGCAAATGATGTGGTAGATTTTGGTGATTCTCCCATGGGAGGCCTTACCGTCCTTGGGGAACCCATGGGGATTGGATTGGGGGTGGTTGGTAGGGAGCATAGGAGGATGGGAGGGAAAGGGAACAGGGGGAATGATATGTAAAAGAAAGAAAGAAGGAAGGAAGGAAGAAAGAAAGAAAGAAAGAAAGAAAGAAAGAAAGAAAGAAAGAAAAAGAAAAAAAATGAGACAGCTCTTGGAAATATTGTAGTTCCTTGGGCTGAGTTGGATAATAGATGGTGGCACTACCTGGAAAACTAATGTTGGTATGATAGCAGGTGACACTATTCTTGTACACTCATGTTGGTGTGATATAAGGTAGATATATGGTACATCAATGTTTATCTGATAGGTGGCACTATATGGTACATGACGTTGGTATAATAACAGGTGGCTAACTGGTGCACTGTGGTTGATTTCTGTCTACAAGAGTCTCTCTTCCTAAATCCTTCCTTTTAATCCCGTTCTGCTTCTGAGATTTTAATTAAAATGCTGATCACTTTGTATACAATAAAAGAGTATTTTACAAAGCTAGTTAGAATTTGTTTGATGCCAATTGCTGCTATATTCAAAAGAAATGCAATTAATTTATATAATATCCAGAAGAAAGTTTATTTATGTGAATAAACTGCAAGGGCATATCCTTTGTAACTAACTGATATTAATTTAAGTTTCAGCTGATATTTAAAACAATTAAATCTGATCAACATGTCAAATATTTTTCAAAGTAAGATAACACATTTAATTAATTTTAATTAAAGTTTAACTTGTAGCTTGATAAATTGGAATTTGTTTCTCCAGCAGTGGACTATATATTTATATCATTTGATCATTTCTGTGCCTTTCTCTCATTTCTTAATGTTCAGAATACAAACACTGAAATATCAGAAGCTAAATATCACATATATCACAGGTACATATTAAAAGATATTTTACTAGATTCCCAATCATATTTTGTTTCTCTTTAGCAGATTTCTGTATTTATTATTTGTCTATATCTATATATAAATAAAAAGATATTATTAGATGCATATTTAACATTTATGAGTATTTTGAAAATGAGTATTTTATGTTTGTGTTGTGGTATTACTTGTTCTGGGAAGCAAAAATGTAAATTTACAATTTTTGAAAGGCTGTACAAAGGGAATAAGATAATACTTTAGAGGAAAAGATTTAGAGGCCTGGTGAGGGGCACAAAAAAGATTAAGAGATACAACACTAACGTGGATGTCATGATGCACCCTATCACAGCTAAGGTATTTACACAGTGAGCTGATAATGATATGGACATGGAAAAATGGAATTAAGATTTAAAATTATATAGGGGGAGGGGAGGCAGCAGATTATGGAGAGGTGAATTAATTATTATGTGGAATATAAACATATCATTTAATTTGTGCTATTATTTCACATGTTGTTTCCTAACATGTATCATGTTAAAGTGTAATATATGTTTAATAGCAATTCAAATTTATTAACAATTTAAGTTTAGAAGAAGGCTCAAATTTATACAGAAACTGTATTTCTATCTGACCCAATAAGTCTAGTATTATAACAAGAGGTAAATAACAAATGGCTATTATAACATAATCCCTTTATTTGAACTTGTCTACTAATGCACAATTCTAATTAAAGTTAATGTATGTAAATACACTTAGCTGTCTCTAGAATGACTAAGATGTATTGTTCACCTGCACTGATAAATCACACACTGATAATGTTCAACTAAAAAATGTTTACATATTCTAAACTATCCTCAACTACAGCAAATATAAACTAATTTTAAATCATATATTTTAAATTGATCTTTAAATGTAAGGCTTTGAAGTTTGATTATGCTTCACATGTCTCAGCACATCTTTAACTTTCAAATCTAAAATTTTATTACCAATCTGCCCTACGAAATGATTTAGCCAGTTAATTAAGTGATTAAGCCTCATTTTTTCATCAAATAACACATATTTAGAATTCAGTGTATATTACTTAAATTAATAAGAGATAAAAAGCAACAGATTTAATAATATTACCATGCAGTTGCTTAGAAGATTCAGTACACATGGCACTGAAAGTGTCTGGTATGGTGTATGTGATTAAGAAATGCAGTTACTATGATTAAATGATAAGATACTATGTATTTATCAATAGAATATATGAATAAAATGGTTATAATAAATGTCTTTCCCAACAAACTGTTGTAAAAAAGACTGTTAGCATGGTGCTGGTAGTATATGCCAGTATTCTGGGAACTATAGAAATGGAAGTAGATAGACATTAAGTTCTAGGCCAACATGGTCTACATAATAAACACTTTTATAAAATAAAGACATAAACAAGGTACATCAAGGATGTTTTGGAATTAGTGTGCTTCAAAATAATAGGCCTAAAATTGCCAAGAAATTCTAACATGACATTTTTCTCAAATGCCAAAAAATAGTTTAAAATTCTGAAAAATTGAAATGAAAAAAAAAAGAGAAACAAGAAATACACAAAGAGGAGGAAGATACAGAAGTTTCCATTTCAATAATTATATATATTGATTTACAGTAGCAAAAATCCATTTTGTGATAATTTGATATCTACATATTGAAAATTGGGAAACCAAAATAAAATTTTATTGTGTTTATTGTAAAGCAATAAATGAGTTCATTCCTAGTAGACTTTACTGCCAGTGGAAACAGGCAGTAAACAGCAGGGCATTCAGAAGACTTCACAGTGTGACCTTTCCGTGACTTCTGTGATTGGGGTCTGAATCTCTTGGTGTTGCTTGGCTAGGCTGGCTAAAAATTTGCTCCTGTGTCACTACTGAACACAACCTACATGAAGAGAGGGTCATCTCCACCTTGGATATGGAACTGTTTCCCTATCTTATTTTGAAGAACATATTGATCTTCAGCTAATTGTGCAATAGTGTATTTTTAAAAACAAAATAAGCAGGAGTGTGAAGTCTCATACAGCCTGTCACCATCCCAAACATACATGCTTCCCAGAATCAGCATATTGCATTAATATTGTTGCAATCACTGCATTATAAGTGGGTATTGTCAAATATTTTTATTAAGAGTGATTCCATGCAACCTTTGCTCTCTGTCCCTAATCTCCTCAGTCCCTTACGACTTCTGTTTGGCATGTTTAGGGCATCCCAGAATGTCTTATAGTTGACATTAAACACTAAGCCCCTGAAATCCTCAGGAGCACAACTGGAAGTAGGGTGAGTATATGATGTTACATCAAGAATGCAGAAGAAAATTAATAAATGACACATTGGCATAAGTATAATGTTATCAAACTTCCTCTTTAGATTAAAGTTGTGAGCAGAACTGCTACCCAAAGAAAACTCCTCAGTCATGGAGACATTTACAGATATCTTGTGTGCGAAGGTATTGGTTACTGTCATCCTGCCGTGAACACATAAAGGAGTTTCCAGATGAAAGTAGACGTTATAACACCCTTAGGTTTCTCCTTTTTCCTGCCAATAAAATGTGACCTACTGCCTCTCACCTGTCCCGGAAGAATTTCATTTTTTTTAAGATGACTAAAAATGGTAAAGGAGAGGGTGGAGGGATTGGGAATAAAACTTCACTGCAATAAAATGCATAATACAAAAAATGAGGTTCAATATTATAATCAAAGTAGCTGGAAACAATACATGCTAACAAACAATATGAAATGCAACTAAGGCAGGAGATGATAGGAAAGGAAAGAAGCCATATATCTACAGAAAAAGCCCTTCAATACACTCCTACATGGGATGGATCTGCTGTTCTTGCTCAGAGACTTATTTGACTGTGACAGAATAGGTGATGACAGGCCTAGAGATCACACAGGCAAAAATACATGGAGACATTCTGGTCTTCACACAGCAGTGGGAGATGTAGGTCTGCTACCATTACAGTGACCTCAGAGATTTCCCTCCTGAGGGTTTTCCTGGCAGAACAGACTCCTTTCTGAAGTGACATGTAGTTACATGACTGTTGAACAAGTTAGAGTAGCTTCTTGGTAAGGTGGTCGTCTGCAAAGGACTAGGCCCTTGAATTCACTCAGTCATGACTGCATTGTACAGACCTTCCTGTGATTCAAGATGAGTCCACCTCAGACAGACTGAAGCAAAGCTGCACAGAGAAATTTGTTTTTCTATTCTGTTTACTGGTGTCTTTTTTCTATTTGTTTTATTCTATGTGTTTTTCACATCATGTATCTTCATCCCATTCATTTCCCTGTCTTTTTGTACCCATTTTCTACGCCTGTACCCATCCCCAAACAAAACAAAATTTTAGAGAAAAAAGGAAAAAAATTGAAAAGTGTGGGGGTGGGATTTAAAATCTACTCGTGCAAGCTGCAGTGTGACACAGTGAGCCACAGAGGAAAAGCCTTTCTCCAAATTTATTTACTTACAAGAGTTCATTGCAAATGGGTCATTGGTATGGTTCTAGGCCTCTGGTTTCTACTATGTTGATGCTAGGCTCTCATTAACATTGTTCTTTGATATTCCATTGTTGCCCTGTGTTGTAGAGATCCTGTAGCTTTGGGTTTGGGTCAGGTCCCTTCAAATGGTTCAGAGGTTCATACATGGGGTAGATAACAGGGTGGATCCACTCATAACCTGGGATGCAGGCCTGGACAGCTGTATAGTTAGTCAGTTTTTTTTCTCCTGTCCTCACTACCATGGTGAGCTCCCCAGCTTTTCCCTAGCTAATCCACTTCTCGCAGCAATGAACAAATGGTGGGGCCCCTTCTCCTAATTTTAGGACCTCAAGGTGTCTGTCCCACACCTGTACCATTAGGGCTAGTCTACTGTTTTGCCAGGGGCCACTGTGCTGAATAATTCAGCTGGTGAAGAATAGTGCCAGTCCTACAAATCTTATGATTCCAGGTGTTTATCTATTTCTATGTAGTAGTTGATTCTATATATATTAACTTGAATTTCCCTGATCATGTACAGTGGCAAACATAATTGAATTTGTTTTTTTGTTTTGTTTTGTCTTTCTAACATCAACTTTGGCTATGTTCCTACTAAGACAATTGGAAAACATAAATGTTTTATGATGTACAAATGTGATGTTAATCAAGGGCTTACAAAACAAGGGCAAGCAAAATGCTAATGCAATATACAGTAAGAAATGATAAAGACCAGAGAAGAAATGAAAGCTAAAAGAAAATGCAAACAAT
This sequence comes from Phodopus roborovskii, assembly GCF_943737965.1. Classification (NCBI taxonomy): domain Eukaryota; kingdom Metazoa; phylum Chordata; class Mammalia; order Rodentia; family Cricetidae; genus Phodopus; species Phodopus roborovskii. The sequence continues at coordinate 10,896,909 of NW_026126540.1, read as the reverse complement.
GAATGAAATAAATGGATCTTTGAAAATGTATGATTAGGGTGATTACGTAGGCACCTGTGCTCATGTACATATCTTATCTCCACACACATATATGCACATATTTGAACAAAACACATCTTTATAAAAATATAACTGCTAATTATTTCGCCAAACTGAGCAAAAGATTTAGAGGACTCAAAACAATAAAATTGAAGCTGAAAAAGAAGATACTTTACTGACACTAATGAGACTCAGTGGGTCATTATTATGGGACCCTGAATTTTAAGAAATTTGCAAATCTAAAAACCAAAAAGTAAATTAATTTATAGACACATACATGCACCAAAATTAAACAAAAGTATATATAAACAAAATTACATAGATATGGAACAAAGAATGAAATTGAAGAAGCAATTTAAAAGCAAAACTCTATTATAACAAAAAACTCTAAGGCCCAGATGGACTCACAATTAAATACTACCAGACTGATAAAGAAGACCAATGATCCTCAAATTATTCCACAGAAATGAATAACAAATATCACTACACACTCTTTATGTAAAACCCAGTACTACCTTGATGTGATTGCTAGAAAATAGACACACACACACACACAAAAGGAAAAATTAAAATGAATGTTCGGAAGGAAATTAGAGCCAAATTTTTTTAATCAAAATATCCAAAACTCCCTGTAATTCAGTGATTAGTATCCGCAGTGATCAACCATTCATGGTTGTAGTGAGATATTCACCTCGGCCACAGCACCAGTTTCACTGACCACACTCATTGGGGTGTGGGGACACGTGTGATTGTGACCTGGAGGTACTAGGTCTGGTGTTCTGAACCACAGCTGGCTCTCTTACTTCCTCATAAGAGATAGAGAACATCCAGAGGCATCCTTGGGATGGAAACCTGTGGCAGTCATCTGTTTTTGGTATAAGTGATTGATTTCTCCATGGAAGTCTATCATTTTCCAGATTCTTATTAAACATGCTATACATGGTGTCTCTGTGACTATCACACAGAGTGTTACTATGACCACCTACTGACCACTACTCTCCATCCACTTGTGAGAAAGCTGGTGAATTTTTTCTTCTTCCTTTTTTTACATGTCAATCCCAGTTCCCCTTCCCTCCCTCCCTCCCTTTTACCTTCTTTCCCCTCACATGCACCCTCCCCTCTCTCCCCCCTTCACATGTAGGGTTATGTTATCCAGGTGCTGTCATGTAACACTGACAAGTCATTTGAAATAGGGACACAGATCTATCACAAAATCTTATTTCTCAAAAAAAAAAAAAAAAAAAAAAAAAAAAAATCCAGGCACGCCACAATGCACTGATTGATGTTAGGCATTTGGACAAGACTTTTTCAAACTCTGTATCAAATCTAGCCTCATTCCTTAATAATTTTGACTTTGGTAATTATAAAAGATTAGAAAATAATGCAGAATTTTAAACTCTACTTTCTCTAAATATGTGTATATATACACTACCATAGATGTATCTTTCTCTTCAGCTAACTTCTTTTTAATATGGAGTATTGAAGACATAAAGACAATTTTGCTCCTTTAAAAAAATCTGAACCCACTATGTAGTAGTGATTTAAAAATATAAATGTAGTGTTTTGGAAAATAGAGACAGCCTGTTATATAGATGATGGGAATTTGTGTACTAATTCTGTGAAAGCTGATTCTAAGCTTTTAAGCGAGTAAACTGGAAATGTTATCTACTAGGAATTATCATTGTATATAAATTTCCAACTACCTAGCAATATAAGACATACAGTTATTACTGAAGAGTTCATATTTGATCAGTCATTCAATTATTAGTTCCCCACCAATGCACAATCATGTTAGGAGTCTAGAAGTGTATACACTCATAACAGTGATGGGAAATGGGAAATGTTTAATTTAGAAGGCAAAGAGCATTTCTATCTCAGTGGCTTGTCCTCCCCAATCACACAATTCTGTTTTGTTTTTGTTTGTGTTTTTTTTTTAACTGCCACAGCATTAGCTACTGTGATAAGACTCACAGGGCTAATCTGAGGGATCTCTTGTACATGGTATTGGGAGTTCAGCAGAAGGTATTCACTTGTGTCATCCACAGTGATGTTTGCTCTTGAAGATATTTACCCAATGCTCTGAAATACTAAGCCATAATTTCTGTTGATCCATCTTTCCTTATCTTCCTCTTCATCATCTTCTTCTTCTTTGATAGGCTCTTTCTATGCAGCTCTGCTAGCCTTGAATGATAGTCATCTATTAGTTCTGCCACCATCATAGCCTCCTGAGGGCTGGATTGGGTGGTGTGAACTGTCTCCACAAAGTGGTCTCTCTTTAATCAATAGATGAAAGATTACATGAACTTGACAGCTTAGAATATCCTCAGTTGAACCATCATGTTAAAATAGATATGAAAACAATGTGAAATGAGATTAAACACCGAGGATAAGCACTGTAGAATGGCAAACAGCCTTGTAACATACTGATTTACACTCACAGAAATGAGATTACAGTTTATCTCTAAAGTAAAACAACAAAAATATTTATACAAAATAGAATGGTCTACTTAAATTTATTTTAAAAGATGTGGTAAATAAATTATCCAATGGAAATACATAACACAAAAGTATAAAAAAAGGTAAAGAAAATAAATAAGTCAACATAAAAGTAAAAACAGAAAAAAGACAATGTCAAGCAATATGACTGTCTGTTCCTGAATTTCTAAAGCCAAATAATAGAAGGTCCAGATGGGGAGGGAAAAAACAGATGGCAAGAAATAATTAATAAATTACTGAAGTATTTCCCTGAACTGAAAAAAAAAATGAATTGCCACATTTAGAGACTTCACTCAACACCCAGCATGAATGAAATATAGTATATACATATCATGACATAATTTGAAATTTAGAACTAACAAAGATATAAACTAGATTTTGTAAAATATTAATTCATTTCAAATGGAATAAACATTTGATTCCATTTGATTTTGTAGCAGAAACAGAATTAGAAAGACAATTTTGAATAAAAAAAAAATGCCCTAGCTCTGAAGTCATTGTCCTCATCATTCCACCCTTCTTACACAGAGTAACTGCAGCATTGATATTCCCCTGACATTTGAAGAAAGGAAATGATAATACAAAGCAAAACTCACAACTTTCTCCCTTCTTATACCCATATATATTCTTAGATTATGACCTACAATATCACCTCTTCTAGCCTATACTACAAAATCCTAGCTTTTAAGATCTAGGTGTCCAACAACAAGTGATTGAGCAAATTAAACACTTGTGTAACAAGTAAACAACACATTAAAAACATCATTTTTTCTAAAATAGAAGGAATCTTCTTGTCGTGAAAAAGTTGGTTCATTGCAATTCCCATCCAAAGCACAGCACAATTCTTCACAGACCTTGAGAGGACAATACTCAACTCTATACGGAAAAAACAAAAAACCCCAATATCCAAAACAAACCTGTGCAATAAAGGAAATTCTAGAGGCTTCACCATCCCTGACTACAAACCTCTATTATAGAGCTATAGTAATCAAAACAACTTGGTATTGGCACAAAAATAGACAGTTACACCAATGGAATCAAATTGAGAACCCTGATACTAATCCATACACCTACAAACTTCTGAGTTTTGACAAAGCAGCTAAAATTATACCATGGAAAAGAGAAAGAATCTTCAACAAATGGTGCTTGCTTAACTGAATATTGACATGTAGAAGATTGTAGATAGATCCATACCTATCATCATGCACAAAACTTAAGTACAAGTCGATCAAATATCTCAACATAAAGTAATCCACACTGAACTTCTTAGAAGAGAAAGTGGAAAGTACCCTTGAATGAATTGGTACAAGAGACCATGTCATGAACATATCACGAGTAGCACTGTGAGATCTATACTGAGATCTACAATTAATAAATGGGACCCCCTGAAACTGAGAAGCTTTAGTGAGTCAAAGGACACAATCAACAAGAAAAACAACAGCCCACAGAATGGGAAAAGTTCTTCAGCAACACCACATCTGACAGAGGGCTGATTTCTAAAATATACCAAGGACTCTAGAAGATAGTCAACAAAACACCAAATAATTCAATTAAAATTGGACCAAATAACTAAACAGAATTCTCAACAGAGGAATCAATATATCGATATAAAAATCATATAAATAGACCTAAGTACAGAAATCTCATGGTGATCTTGATAGATACAAAAAAAAAACTTGGATAAAACCCCTTCTTAATTCTGAAGTAATTAGTATCAAAAGAAACATACCCCAGAGACTTATCCGACTATAAGCAGGAACATGGAGTGACGGACTGAAGCAGAGACCACCAAGGAAAGCTACTTACTGACAGACCCAGACTTGCTCAGATACTTTTCTGTTCTACCTGGCACTGTCCACAGAGGATGTAGCCCTATTAAATCAATTATAAATTAAGAAAATGACTCCACATACATCCACACAGGTTAATATGATGGAAACACTTTCTAGTCTGAGATTTCCTGTCCTATATGTTAAGGTTTGTGTCAAGTTGACAAAAACTAAATAGCACAGAAGGTAGCAATGAATGAAAACCTGAATAGAGACAAGAAGTTGGCTCATGTTTTAGACACAGTAGAAGCTGAATTGAAATTCAGTGTAAAATAACTCATTCCATTACAAAATCAGAAATAAAAAGTTATTGTCTTTATATAAAGCTTCTAAGTATGTCTGAGACATCCAGTTTGCTTTGATTTAGACACATGTCTACTGAGTTAAATGGTAAGCATTCATCTCTGTGCTTAAAACTTTTTTTAGTGGAAGAATACCACTTGACTTTGAACATCACATGATAAAAGTGCATCTAGAAAATTTAATATCAGTGTATTAAATTCATTAATGTAGTTAAGAAATCTGTATGGAATGATACCAAACTTAGTAATAAAATAGTAATCATGATATTTGCATGCCTTTGGGATAGAAAACAGAATCCTATTGGTAATCTTGTGGTTAAATATGGTTACAATATATAATTTAGCTAATGCAGGAGAAATAACCATTAGAAGTTGATGGGAGATGTCATTCTGTAAATATGTTTCTCTTATTAGCTAATGAATAAAGCACTGTTGGCCAATAGGAAAGGAAGATAGGTGGGACTATGAGACAAGGAGGATTCGGGAAATACTAGAGAGGAGATCCAAGATGAATGATGGAGAGAGATTGACAGTAGCCCCTCTCTCCGGTAAGATAAAACCACGTGGCAGTACATAGATTAATAGAAATGGGTTAATACTTAAGACAGAGCTAGCCAATAGGAAACTAGTAACTGACCAACAGCATCATATCTAATACAGAGTCTCTGTGTGTTATTTGGGGCTGGTGCAGTAGAGGGACAAGACCGGCTGGAGGAAAAACCTACTCATAACAAGAAGAAGTATATTACTGGTTATTAGAGAGTGGAGTACTCTTACTAAAAAATAAATAAACAATAGTGATACATAATAAATAATTTAAAATTTTAAATAATAAAAAATTAAAAAAGAACTAGTGTATTAGTGATCTCTGAGATGGCTCATCGGGAAAGGCACATTTTGCCAAGGCTTAGGACCTGAGTTTGATTCCTGAAATTCAAAATATGGACTGTGAGAAGCAACTCTTGAATGTTGTACTGTCATGTGCAGGAAAGCATGGATTGGCTTACATACACAAACACACACACACACACACACACACACACATACAGAGAAAGAAACAGAGAGACAGAGACAGAGAGACAGACAATAAATGAATAAATACATACTAAAAAGCTATATCATTTACCTCTTTGAAATGGAATTAGTAAAAGCATTCCTTTTAAAATTTTTATTGAAAATATTCTTCTCTCTATAGCTTTTTTATTTATTTTCATTAGAAACAATGTTATTTTATATATCAATCCAAGTTTCCTCTCACTCTTATACTCCCATGCCTCCCATCCATCCCCATTCAATCCCCCTTCTGCTCCCCATGGAGGGTCAAGCCTTCAATTGGGAATCATCAAAGTCTGTTACATCATTTGTGACAGGGCCTAGCCTTCCCCAATGTATCTAGGCTGAGAGGGTTTCCTACTATTTGGAATGGGCTCCCAAAGTCCACTTGTACACTAAGGATAAATACTGTTCCACTACCACAGGCCCCAGGGCTACTAACTGACACCCATATTTAGGGGGCCTGGTTCCATCCTATGCTGGTTTCCTACCTGTGCAATACATGTTAGTCATGGTTTCTGCTCCTCTATCCCTCCTATCTCACCCCATATATTTTCTCCCCAGATTCATCTCCACCTCAGAACAGTGCAAGCCTCCAAGAAAGGATAGCCAAAGAGGACAAAACAAAATACAATAAGACAAGACAAAATCCCTACCATCGAAGCTGGACAAGGCAGCCCAATAAGAGGTAAAATGTTTCAAAGGAAGACAAAAGAGTCAGAGAAACACATTCCCACTGTTAGGAGTTGTACAAAAACATCAACCTAACAACTAAAACATATACTCAGAGGTCCTGGTGCAGACCCACTCAAATTCTGTGCTTGTTTCAATCTCATGTGAGCTCATGTGAGCCCTGATTGCTTGATTTGGTGGGCCATATTCTTTGGATGTCCTCTATCCCTTCTGACTCCCACAATCATTCCTTTCTTAAAGGGAAAAATGATCAGTTTGTAATGAATTAAGCATACGTTGGATTACATAACCATTTGCCTTTGGCTAAGGGCAAGGTTCATTATCTCCACTAATACTAGATATAATTCTTATACTTAATGTGCCTGAAAGCCCTGAAGACTGTTGGATCCAAAGATTATTTGAACTGACTTTCTACACTTAACATCATATTTGTCATGGACAGTCAATACACACCCTTATAAAGCATACTTCTGAAACATGGCTGCTCACTTTGAGTATTAAAGAATTGTATGTTAACTTGAAATACAATGAATGGACTTCTTGCAAAGAACCTAGTTCAGTTCCAAGCAATCATATTGTGTAGTTCATCTAGATCCCATCTCTAACTCTAAATCACCTCTTTCCTCTAGCCTCATGTGGACTCAAATGCAGACCCATACCTAATAAAAACATAAAATAAAGCTCTGAAGATAAGTCTAGATCATGAGTCAGGAAGAACTGTTTGAAATCTACTTCTGGGGAACAATTTCTTCCTTCAGCTGCAACCCAGCTCACAAAATGTTCTTCTTCCAGAAGGAGTTTCCTCAGGGGATTTTCATTTCTTGAGGCCATTATTTCTATAATGTGATAGTCTCATTAAAGTAAACACGTGCCTTTTTGGAATTTCTTCCAGCCCAGTTAGACACTTGCAATTTCTTTCCTGTGTTATGCTGCCTACTTTACTGTGATAAAGATTCTTCTGTCTTTCTATCACATTCCTCTCTATCCCAAGAAGATTAAAAGCACAGGAATAAGTAATTGCCCAAAACTTTTGAATCACCTTAGATTCCAGGAACAGAAAGGGATTAAAACTACATCCACACAAAAATACGCCCTCAGGTTTATACCCCGATGAGAGCATACACCTGTGAGGGCTGAGCCACATGCCAAAACAGATGTAATAGGAGCTCCTGTCTGATGGTAGGTGCGATTCTGTAAATATGTTTCTCATACTGGTTAATGAATAAAACACTGTTGGCCAATAGGGAAGGAAGATAGGTGGGTCTAGGACACAAGGAGGAAAGAGGAAATAGGCAGGGGGAGTCAAGATGGAGAGTCTGGAGAAAGCAGACTGCCAGCCGGCTCCCAGGTAAGAGAAGAGCATTTTTCTGGGTTGCATTCTGTTTTGTGTGAGACAAGCAAAAATTTCCACGGCTCCTTTAAAAAGTTTCCTGACTCAGTATAAGCGGCAAAATGCTGCACGGCTTTGAAAAGAAAACTCTGCTAACAATTTATTGGTGTGTATGAGAGATGGCAATGGCAGTGACCACATCTCCAAAGCCGGCAGCATGCTTGCTGGATGGCAGTGCAGACCAAGGCAGTGAACACAGCTCTCAGTGCTGGTGGTAAAAGTACCCGCCGCCATCTTTGATAAACTGAGGCCTAGTTTTTATTATCAAAAATATCATAGATAAGAAGGCAGGAAGAACAAAAGAGCCAGAGGCCCAGGAATCTATTATAAGTTTGCATTTCCTAGAAATGATTGACAGAGAAGCTACATCCCTGATATCTCAAATATGTGACAACAGAAGTAAAACCTGGACAGTAACAATTAACAATAAATATGATAATGACATATAAGGATATCACAGAGCCTCACCTTTAGGTAAAGAACTACAGGCAATCGATTCTCAATAAAAGAGAGAAAGTTAATCTTTTCCAGGGATGAGTCCACTAATTAGATATCTAATACCAAGTGGTTATCCCTGATATCATACACACACATAACAAAAATGGATTCAGTAGATATATTTATGTATTGAAGTACTTAAACATACATTTAATAATGATAATAAAAACTAGGCAATCATATTTTGATTTATATTGTAATTATATTTTAATATTTTTTATTTAACAAAAACTCATATTTTTCATAGTAAAATTAAAATGTAAAGTTTAATCAATCATGGATGCATCCACTCATCTTTCTTGCTTTAAAGGACTATTAAGATTTTTCTCCTTAGGGTTTCTATTGCTGTAACCAAACACCATAACCAAAAAGCAAGTGGGGGAGGAAAGTGTTTATTTCACTTACATGTCTATATTGCTGCTCATATTGAAAAAGTCAGGACATAAGCCAGGAGCCAGGAGCTAATGATAGGGCCACAAAGGGATGCTACTTACCTGCTTGCTGCCCCTGGCTTGATCAACCTGCTTTCTTCTAGAACCCAGGACTACCAGCCCAAGGATGTGAATCCCTTACCATGGACTGGATCCTCCCACATTGATCACTAATTGAGAAAATGTCTTGTAGCTGGATCTCATGGAGACATTTCCTCAACTGACAGGCTTTCTCTCTGATGACCCTAACTTGTGTCATGTTGATACACAAAACATCCAATACAAGCTATGAATTCTCTGACTTATAGTTCTTTAGCAAAATTGAAAATTAGGTGTTTATGTTCCCATTCCCCTCTAAATCAATAACTCCATTAAGTATATGTTTGCTGCATGTACTTTGCCTACCAATGATTAAAACTCTTCTTCTCCATATTAATTCCTTTGTTGTTTAGTTTTAGATATATTCTGCTTTTAAATAGTCAATGTCAGAAACCTCACCTTCTGGTATATTATTGGTTTCACTGTATTTTTTTTTATATTATGAAATGTGTTTTTCTATTTAGAGGTATAATTTGCATTTATTTCTAAGTTCTATATTTCTCATTAACACAATAAATATTTATTCTAGTAGTTTGAATAAATAGAATGAGTTATGATGTCTATAATCTTATCTATTGCTTCTATCATTTCTCTATCATTTATGTCATATAAAGATTTATTTTAAGTATTTGCCACTATTAATTTTTATTCATGTTTCCTGGTTCTTTATATAACAGGTAACTTCACTCTTTTCTACTTCTTTTAGTTTTTTTGTTGTTCATTTTTGTTGTTGTTTGTTGTGTGAGGCAAGGCCTCATATAGCCCAGGCTAGCTTCAAGCTCACTATGTAGTCAATGCTGGTTTCTGCCTGGATCTGCCTCTATAATGCTAGGAATTTTGGTGTTTGCCACTATATACAGCTTGTGATTGCTGAATATTAGCTGAATAGAAGCTATTGTAAAACTGAACTAAGTTGCTTTGTACTTGTTTATTTAAATATTTCTACAAATTTTCTATAGAAAAGGTAAGTTACTTAGAATCAATTTGATCTAGTTTGCATAATAAACTTTAAGCTTTGTGCATGTAGCCTAGAACTATCATTAAATCATTGCTATGCTTAATCTAAAGCACAGCTCATGATTTCTAGCAGTGCTTGCTTCCCAGGTTGTAAAATGTTTTTCTGAATGGCAGAAAATGTATTATTCTGGTTCCTCAGTGCCATCCAAAAACTGTGCCCATCAATCTTTCACTTGATTGCTGCCACCCACACATCCCGCCACAGTGCATTCTCTTATTTCTACTGTGGAATGCAGTGGAACAGGGATTAATGGTAGACCACATATACTAAAGAAAAACATTGAAAACCCTGAGGACTCAGGTGAATACTAGAGTAAGAACTACTGAAGATTCCCTCTTTTTCCCTCTACAGCTCTCTCCAAGTAATGTGTGCTTTGAACTCTCACTGTCTGAGCCTCCAAAGACTCTGTTCAATTTCAGTTCAGAGGAAATGCTGTGCTATCCATTTGTGATAGTCTACACACTGTCTAATCCATTCCCCACAGAGCCATATATCTCACATGGGTGATTGCCTTTTCTGAGGGTCACTGCACCTTTATTCCCTGATGTCTACATCTTGTAAAAGCTTTCATGTATTTGGCCTCTGTTTTTAGCTGCTTCCTTAGGAGCAGAAATCCTTCACATAAGCTAGAAACACAGTATTATAAGAAATTGGAGAATTATTTTCATAAAATAATCATGCTATAAACAGTTGCAGAACATGTTATGATCAGTAAAATATAACTTGATGAAAACTTATGAACCAAGAGGATTCTAAGACACCTAATTTGATTGCAGGATTTTATTGTATAGATAATATGAAAATAAAATCCAACAACTAATTAAAATTACTCTACAATTTGAATTATATATTACCTCTGATAATTATAGTTTCTTTAGGTAATTTTTTCCAAAATGCAATGTATACATCTATATTCTCATGTTAGAAAGATAGACTTCTTATATAATAGAAGTTATAATAATTTTGATGATAATAGTAAATTGAGAACAATGCAGGTATGGTTTCATCTATTATCATTTAGGAAAATCAGGAGTTTCTAACTTGCAAAAGGAAATATGAAAATATCACATATTTATATTAAAACTGCTTCTTAGGTCCCTTAGACTGCTCAGTCCTTCTGGCTGAGACACATATTCCGGGGTCCTGAAGCCATGCAGGCTTCCCAGCCATCACTCTGAGGGCCTGTTAGCTCCCCCTTTTTCAGGTAAGCTGTCTCTATGTGTTTCTGCAGTCTGGTCTTGTACTCTCCATCTGCATCTGGGTTCTAGTTCGACTCAGTATTTATGTATGGGTTTTTGATCCTGTTTCCAACTGGTATTAGATGAGGGCTCCATGGATAAATTAGTTGTTGGTCTCACTATCTGGGAAGGGCATTTATGGTAGCCTTTCCACAGATGCTCAAACTGTTAGTTGGCAGCAGTCTTGTAGTACTCTAGACCTTTCTTTGTGTTCAATTTTCTCTTCAAACCAATATTGGCTCCCTCTTTTATGTTCTCTCTCTCTCTCTCTCTCTCTCTCTCTCTCTCTTTCTCTCTCTCTCTTGTCTTCTTTTCCTCACTGGGCTCAATCTTCCTTGTCGCAAGTGTTTTCCTTTCCTCCCCCTCGCTTTCTCTTACTTCTCTCTCCATTCGCTGCCCCCCTACATCCCCTGTGCTCTGGGGGACTTGTCCCTTCCCAGTTCTGTGAGGAACTTTATATGAATCTCTTAGACTACACCTTGTATCCTAGTTCCTCTGGCGGTGTGAATTATAGGCTGGTGATCCTTTGTTCTAGGTCTAAAATCCATATATGAGAGAATACATACTATGAAGGGACCTCAGACAGTGGAACCAGGATGTATCCCTGGTGCACAAAAGGACCTTGCAAACACATCCCCCATGGAGGGAAAACTGCCTTAACCTAGAGATAGGAGAGAAGCCCTAGTCCCTACTTCACATTACCTGTCAGATCTACATGACCCCAACTGGATGGCATTCCCCTACATATGGAATTGGGGTGGGGGGATGGAAGGGGAGGGTGGTTAGGGTGCATGTGATAGGGCAGAGAGTGTAAAAGGGAGGGAGGAAAGGAGGGAGAGGGAACTGGAATCGACATGTAAAACAATAAATTAAATAAAAAAATAAAATATAAACAGAACAGCAGCAAAAAAAAAAGAAAGAAAGAAAGAAAGAAAGAAAGAAAGAAAGGAAGAAAGAAAGAACTGACAGTGACAGTAATTAAAATTCTGCCATAGGATACAAATAGATATGTGTATGTATACTTGTTTTAGATCTCAAAGAAGATATTGCTTCCTGCACATGATGATTTATACCAAATGGTTTCTAAATGCAATTATACTTTTACTTTAAAGCCTTTTCCATCCTATAAAGAATATAGTTGTTTAGGGAGATGGGGAAGAAATGAGAGGATTTGGAATAGGTGAAAGAAAATACTGAGAATATATGGTTTATAGGGAAAAGAATATGTTCAAAATATATGGCATGAAAATCATCTCAAATAAAAATTAATAAAGGAACAACTAAAATCTCCCCCCAAAATAAACTGCTTCTTTGATGTGTAGTTTGTTTGGGCAAGTGGTCCCAACACATTTTTTTAGCACTTTCATGAGTTGAAATTTATTTGTGCAGGAGTTGTTCAAACCACTCCTGTTTCAAATAGTAATTCATAAACTAGTGTTTTGGTTGCCTCAACTGAAGATCTCAGTTGTGATTTTGCAGTGAAGGGAGTTAAAGGAAGGTGAGCAGCTCTTACCTCTTGTTTCCTTGTAAGAGCTAAATTGGCATTTTAATATAGTACAGGTGCAAGGATGAATAAAGCCATGCTTAAATGTTACTTATGAACTTATGTAGCACATGAGTGACTGTGTGTAATCTACTGATGAGCTGATAACTGAAGGATAGGCTTAGTTGTTTGATTATTTCTAATATTAAGTATGTATATTATAAAAATAAAAAGACCCAAGAATAGAAAATATCATGATTCCATACCATGGAATTCTAAATAAATCTTCAAGCATGCTCAATAATTATCTATGGTGGGTTATGATATAGGAATATTTGTATTGTGTAATTGATTGAAAATAACATGAACTAAATATGTTCTTCATGCATAAATAGCTTCTTTCAGAGTACTTAAGTGTACAGCTGTTCTTACATCTGTTGATTCTTGCTTTTTTTTTTAACACAGGAGTGAATTGATAGTTAAAGTGTATGCTTTTACATCAAACACAAACATGGTTTCATTAAAACTTAAGGCCCAGAAAAAAATGAGTAGAAACAACTTCCATAGTATCAGACAAAAATAAGAACAAACAACTGAAAATTAAAGATGGAGAAGAGTCATGAGGTAAAGCCAGGTAAAGTAGGAAATAAATACATAATCAGAATGAAAACATTCTGGCTCTAATAGCATTTTGTAATTTTTACTTTTCTTATTTATTCAAGAAGGAATGAGCTTTGTTATAGCATTTCCACCAATACAAACTTTATTTTTTGCTGATTTTCTTCCTCCGTTGTTCTCCTGCTGCCTCCCTGCCCTACATTTCTCTTTCCTAACTTGTCACTTCTTCAGTTCAACCTTATATGCATTCCATTAAAAGCACCCACCTCTTAGGGATTCTGATTTCACTCAGGCCATTTCAGTCATCCTACACCCTACCATGAACATAAATATTTACAAATATATAAATTGAAATCTCAGCTTTTCACATAAGAAAAAAGCAGTAAATGTTCCTGAATCAGGGTTACTTCACAGAATAAAATAATACTGATTTCTATTCATTTTCATGCAAATGTAAAGATTTCATTTTTTCATGGATGAATAAACTTCTTTGTCATAGGTATCATGATATTTAATCCATGGATCTATAAATTGATACAAAAATTTCCCCATGTTATAGAAGTTTAATAAAGTAGAAAAAAAAGGATTTATATAGTCCAACTAAGTCCTAAGGAGATTATTGGAAAGTAGCCCAGACCTCAATTTGGCTTGAATTTTTAAAGTCAAAAAATTGCAATTGTTACCTATACAGAAAGCAAGCACTGTTTCCAGAAGCAAAGAAGTAACAGTTAAATGGTCACCCAATTTACCTTTAGGTTAGGATCACATTGTCCAGAGACCAGTTTTATTCAAAGCAGTTTTAATATTTACTGTTTTCTTAGAAATATTTTAATTAGGTTTTATAAAAATAGCTTAATAGCCTATCATATACTATCATAAGAAATATGATAGTTATTTGAGTTAACAAATCAAGTTATTTGGAATTTAAATCTTCTGTGTAGCAAAAAAATACTATCAAGAAAATGGAAAAGACACAAGAATGTATGATAAAATATAGCAAAGGCCAGTTCTACGTTAGAATGGACGTTACATATTGAATTATAACTAATTACAAAAATTACCACAAAATGTCTCCCCAATATCCTAACCAGAAACATACCTTCTAGTCAGTAAATGAACTCCTAAATTGAATACAAAGTTCTCAAAAGAAGAACAATGTCCAGTCCTGCCTTCACACACTGGGAGAAGTAAGTGTGTGCCTGTCTACAGTCCACTTTCTGCTTGTCATGCTTGGAGACTACTACCTGGGGACTGCATGATAGTAATCCAGAAAAACAGGAAACAAAGCTATCCAGAGTTGGCCAATATCACAGTGCACACACTGATAGAGCAAAAAGATTATAGGACCTTCTTTTACCCACCAGAAGAGAACCTTGGACTCATACCCACAAGGAAAGAGAAAGACCCCCACCTGCACCCATTGGATGAAGGAATGGGAAAACAACAGTATAAGAGCACATTCCATAACAGAAAGACCATTGTTACACTAAAAGAATCTAGGGACTCTGCATCAACAAGATATGAACATCCCACCACAGATGAAGCAGAAAGAGAACAACCTTAAAAACAGCTTCATGAAAATGATAGAGATGCTCAAAGAGAAAATGAGAAAATCGCTTAAAGAAAAAAACAAACAAAACAAAAAAAGCACACACATACAAACAAAAATGCAAGAAATGGAGGAAAAGACTAACAATGAAAAAAGAAAAGAAAGAAAAAATAAGCAAATCTCTTTTAAAAAAAGGCAAGGAAATTCAAGAAGAAGAAGGAAAAAAAGAAAAAAAGAAAGAAAGAAAAACAACTAAACAAGGAACAATTTAAACAATTCAAGGTTTGAAAGATGAAATAGAGACAAAAGAAAAAAAATTCCTAAAATATCCAGGAAAAGTGGGACACTGTGAAAAAGCCAAACCAAAGAATAATAGGTAAAGAAAGTGAAGAAACCCACATTAAAGGTACAGAAAACATATTCAACAAAATCATAGAAGTAAACATTCCCAACCTAAAGAAAGACATGCCAATGAATGTCCTAAAGCTTACAGAACACCAAATAAAGTGGACCATAATAAAAGTACACTCGCCACATAATAATCAAAACACCAAACATACAAAGTAAAAGAATATTACGGGCAGCAAAGACAAAGGGCCAAGGAACATATAAAGGCAGACTTATCAGAATTATACCTGACTTCTCCATGGAAACTCTGAAAGACATAAACTCCTGGATAGATATTCTAAAACATTAAGACCATAGATGCCAGCCAGAATACTATATCCATTGAATCTTTCAAATCACAATAGGAGAAAACAAGATAGTCCATGAAAAAACCAGATTAACACAATACATATCCACTAATCCAGCCATACAGAAAATATTGGAAGAAAACTGCCAACCCAAGGAAGTCAACTCTACCCATAAGCAAAATAGCAAAAACAGCAAAATAGCAAAAGGAAAAAAAAAACACTCAAAAAAAAAAAAAAAAAAAAAAAAAAACAAGGGTTTGTTATGAGTATGTTTTCCTGCTGGCCTAGTCCCACTGTTGTGCCAGCCACAAATAACACACAGAGATGCTGTATTAGATATAAAGCTGTTAGCCTGTTACTAGCATTTCTTATTGGCTAGCTCTGTCTTAAATATTAACCCATTTCTATTTAAGTATTTCCACATGGTCTTATCTTACCAGTGAGAGGGCCCGGAATTCTACCCTGTTGGTCCTACATCTTGAAACACCTCCCTACTTCTTCCTCTCTTCTAGTCTTTCCTATCTTGCTTTCCTATTGGCCAACAGTGCTTTATTCATTAACCAATAAGAGAAACATATTTACAGAATGACATCTCCCATCTGGGGTTGGAGGAATCCACACAAAATATAACCACCAACAAAATATCCAAAACACACAAGATTTAACAATCAATGTTCATTAATATCTCACAATATCAATTAGATTAACTTGTCTATAAAAAGACACACCTTAACTGAATGGATAGGAACACAGAATCTATGCAGCTTCATATAAGAAACACACCTCAACTTCAGAGACTAATGTTACCTTAAGTAAAGGGATGGGAATCGACTTTCCAATCAAATGGACCCAAAAAACAAGCAGGTGTAGCAATCCTAATATCTAACACATTATACTTCAAACTAAAATCAATCAAAAGAGATGAAGAAGATAA
Source organism: Phodopus roborovskii (assembly GCF_943737965.1). Classification (NCBI taxonomy): domain Eukaryota; kingdom Metazoa; phylum Chordata; class Mammalia; order Rodentia; family Cricetidae; genus Phodopus; species Phodopus roborovskii. Next base: position 10,880,544 of record NW_026126540.1, on the reverse strand, counting down.
TTTTATATTTATTACAGACAAAATCTATGTAGATGAAGTCTCAATTTTGAGTATCTATGCACCAAATAAAACCGCAGTCACGCTCACAAAAGAAACAATACTAAAGCTCAAATCATGCATAACACATCACACACTTACAGTGGGATACTTCAACATCCCACTCTCACCACTTGACAGGACCACAAGACAGAAACTTCACAAAGAAACAAGGGAACTAACAGAAGTTATAACCCAAATGGGTTTAACGAACATCTATAGAACATTCCACCAAAACACAAAAGAATATAATTTATACTCAGTGCCACATGGAGCCTTCTCTAAAATTGAACAACATAGCAAACCACAACAGATTAAAAAAAAAAAAGTTGGAATAACCCCCTGTGTCTTATCTGACCACAATGCTTTAAAGTTAGAATTCAACAACAACACAACCACTATACATGGAAATTGAACGATGCACAATTGTAGCATTCCTGGGTCAATGAAGAAATAAAAAATGAATTCAATGAGAATAAAGACACAACATACAAAATCTTATGGGACACTTTGAAAGCAGTGCTAAGAGGAAAGTTCATAGCACCAAGTGTCCACATGAAGAAACTGGAGAATAGTCACACTAGAGAATTAACACAAAAACTGAAAGCTCTAGAAGAAAAACAAGCAAACTCATCCGGGAGGAGTAGATACCTGAAAATAATCATTGGGGGATTAAATCAATAAAATAGAAACAAAGAACACAATACAAAGAATCAATGAAACAAAGAATTGGTTCTTTAAGAAAACAAACAGGAAAACAAACCTTCATTCAAACTAAACAAAATGCAGAGACAGAACATGCAAATTAACAATTTCAGAAATGAAGAAGGGGTCATTACGATGGACACTGAGGAAATACAGACAGTCATCAGGTCATACATTGAAAACCTGTACTTCACAAAATTCAAAATTTTAAAGGAAATAGACAATTGTCTTTATATATATCATCTTCTTAAATTAAATAAAGAACAGAAAATCAATTTAAATAAACTTATGACCACTAATGGAGTAGAAGCAATCATTAAAATCTCCAAACCAAAAACACCAAAAAAACAAAAAAAAAAACAAACAAACAAACAAAAAACCAAGGCCAGATGGTTTCATGCAGAATTTTAATTCTACCAGAAATTCAAAGAAGAGCTAATACTAATACTCCTCAAACTGTTCCACACTATAGAAACAGGAGAGTCATTGCCAAACTCTTTTTATGATTCTACAAATACCTTGCTACCCAAATCATCCAAAGACACAACTAAAAAAGAGAACTATAAAGCAACATGAACATCGATGCAAAAATAGCCAATAAAATACTAGGAAATTGATTCCAAGAACACATCTGAAATCATTCACCACGATCAAGAAGGCTTCATCCCAGAGATGCAGGAATGGTTTAACATACTAAAATCCATCAACGTAATCCATCATATAAACAAACTGAAAAGAAAAATAAAACACAAGATCATTTCACCAGTAGCACATACACTGAGATCAACAATAACTAAATCATAAATCGGACCTCCTTAAACTGAAAAGCTTCTGTAAGGCAAAGGACACAGTCAAAAAGAAAAAAAAAAAATAACAGCAGCCCATAAAATAGGAAACGATACTCAGCAAAACCACATCTGACAAATGGCTGATTTCCAAAACTCAAAGAAATCAAGAATCTAGTTGCAAAAACACCAATAATCTAATTTTAAAAATGGGATACAGAACCAAATAGAGAATTCTCAATAGAGGAAATTAAAACTGGAGAGACACTTAAGAAAGTGATCAACATGCTTAGTCATCAGGGAAATGCAAATCAAAAAACTGTGAGGTACCATTTTATTCATATCAGAATGGCTAAAGTCCAAAACACCAAAGATATTTTATGCTGGAGATGATGCGGAGATAGGAGTACATTTCTCCAATGCTGGTGGGAGCTCAAACACATACAGCCACTTTGGAAGTCAGTATTGCAGTTCCTCAGGAAAATAAGGATCTGTCTATCTCATGATCCAGTATTTCCACCCCTAGGCATATACCCAAAAGATGCACATTCATACAACAAGGACATCTGTTCGACTATGTTCATAGCAGCATTATTTGTAATAGCCAGAACTTGGAAGAAACCTAAATGCCCCTCAACTGAAGAATGGATGGAGAAAGTTTTATATTTATATATATATATACATATATATATATGTATATATATGTGTGTGTGTGTGTTGTGTGTGTATGTATATATGTATGTATATATGTATATAGATATATGTATATATTATTCAGTAGAAAAAAAAACAACTGAATCTTGAAATTCACAGGCAAATGGATAGAACTAGAAGAAACCATCCTGAGTGAGTTAACCCAGTCACAAAAAGACAAACAGTATAAACTCAATCATATATGGACAAGATCTCCTGAACAAATTGGAAGCATTACATTTTTGACCCAAGATCAGAAATTACATGGCTGTAGTTGTAATTTATTTCCACATTCTCTGTTCAAAGTCATTGTTCTGTGAATATGTTTTGGTGTCAAAACCATTTGTCAAACTAGTACTGCATCAGATACCGAGGTCAGGGTTTGTGTTGTATCTAGCAATATGCTTTCTGTTTAAGAAGGATTTTCAGTGTTTCACATGAGTTTTAATGTTCTGAGAGAATTTCAGACTTTTAGGGAAATTGCATTGACTCTCACATGCTGATAGGTTTTGGTAATGTAGTGAGTTTCCCATGATTAATTCACACAATCCTTGTGAACATAAGCCTTTACTTCATCTAAAATGATTGTAATTACTTTTTTTAATTATTTGAGGTTGTCACTGTACAGGTTTCATTGCCTTTTTAGGATTTACTTCTAAGTGTTCTAGTACATTTTAAAGCAAATTAAAATGAGATATTTTTATACTTTCTCAAATTATTTGTTATTAGTATACAGGGCATTTACTAGGTTTATGTGCTGATTTACCATCCCACGGTAATTTCTTTATTTTTTTTTCTTATTTTACATATCAATCCCAGTTCCCTCTCTTTCTCATCCTCCCATACCCCTGACCCCCTACACACATACCATTCTCTACCCACTCCACAGGGAGGGTGAGGACTTCCAGGAGGGACCATCAAAATCTGATATGCCATTTGGAGTAGGTACTAGGCCCTCCCTCCAGGCTCAAAGTTAAGGGAGCATGCCTCTATGGGGAATATGCTCCTAAAGTCCATTTGTGCATCAGAGACACATCCTGGTTCCCCTGTCAGAGGTCCAATAGACTTCCCAGTTTCTCCAACTGAGACCCATATTCAGGGGGGTCTGTGGCGGTCCATTGCTGGTTTCCCAGCTATCAGTCTGGGGTTCAACTGTCTCTGTGGGTTTCTGCACTGCTGTCTTAACCCCTTTGCTCACCACTCCTCCCTCTCTGCAACTGCTCCATGTGTTTGGTTCAGTGTTTAGCTATTGGTGTCTGATTCTGTCTCCATCAGCTACTAGATGAAGGCTCAAGGATGGCATATAAGTTAGTTATAAATCTCATTATCAGGGAATAGCATTTCAAGTAGTGTCAACACCATTGCTCAGATTGTTAGCTGGGGCCATCCTTGTAGGTCTCTGGACATTGCTCTACTGTCAGTTCTTTCTTCAAATCTATAATGGCTTCCTCTATTATGGTATCTCTTTTCTTCTTGTTGTCTATTCATTCCCGGACTCAATCTTCCTGGTACCTCATGTTCTCCTCTCCCTGCCTCTTATCCCCTTCTCTTTCTCCTAACTCCTTCTCTACTTACTGCCACCCCTCAAACTCCCAATATGCTGAGGAGATCTTGCCAAAAGGGACCTTTATGACTCTCTGTAGGTACTCCGTGTATCCTAGCTTCTTTGTCATTATGAAATGTAGACTGGTGATCCTTTGTTCTATGTCTAAAATCCTTATATGAGTGAGTACATACTGTGTTCTTCTTTTTATGACTGTGTTCTCTCACTCAGGATGTTTTCTTCAAGTTACATCCATTTACCCTCAAATTTCAAGACTCCATTGTTTTTTCTTCTGAGTAGTATTCCATTGTGTAAATGTACCATATCTTATCCATTCTTCAGTTGAAAGGTATCTAGGTTGCTTCCAGATCCTTGCTATCACAAATAATGCTGCTATGAACATAGTTGAACAGATGTCTTTGTTGCATTGATGTGGATCTTTTGGTATGTGACTAAGAGAGGAATGGCTGGGTCCTGTGGTAGACTGATTCTAATTTTCCTGAGGAACCAACATACTGATCTCCAAAATGGCTGTACAAGTTTGCATTCCCACCAGCAGTGAAGGAGTGTTCCCCTCTCTCCACATCCTCTCCAGCAAAAACTGTTAACCATTTTGACAGCAGTAAGATGGTATGTCAGAGTTGTTTTGATTTGCACTTCCCTGATGGCAAAGATTGTTGAGTAATTTAAGTGCTTCTCAGCCATTTTGGAATACTCTATTGAGAATACTCTATTCAGTTCTGTACCCCACTTTTTAATTGGATTATTTGATGTTTTGGTGACTAGCTTCTTGGGTTCTTTGTATATTTTGGAAATCAGCCCTCTGTCATATGTGGGGATGGTGAATATATTTTCCTAGTCTGTGGGCTGTCATTTTGTCTTCTTCACTGTGTCCTTTGCCTTACAGAAGCTTTCAATTTCAGCTTTATTAATTGTAGATCTCAGTGTCTGTGCTACTGGTGTTATAGTCAAAAAGTAGTCTCCTTACCAATTCATTCAAGGGTACCTCCAAATTTCTCGTCTAATAGATTCAGTGTGGCAGGATTTATGATGAGGTCTTTGATCATTTGGACTTAAGTTTTGTGAATAGAGATAGACATAGGTATATCTGCAGTATTCTACACACTATCATCCAATTATGCTAGCACAGTTTGTTGAAGGTGCCTTTCTCCTTTGATTGTACAATTTATCTCTTTTCTCAAAATCAGGTGTTCATAGCTGTGTGGGATTTTCTACTGGATTCCATTGGTCTACCTTTCTATTTTTGTATCAATACCAAGCTGTTTTCAGGACTAGAGCTCTATAGTAGAGCTTAAAGTCAGTGATGGTAATGCCTCCTGAAATTCCTTTATTGTACAGGGTTGTTTTGGCTATTCTGGATCTCTTGTTTTTCCATATAAAGTTGAGTATTATCCTTTCAAGGTCATTTATAAGTATAAAATTATGACATCATATTTTTCCATTTGTTTACATTTTATTTCTATTTCCAATATCTGTACCAAAATATTCAACTATATATTGAAAGAAAGGTTACCATACCTCATTCCATACTTAGAAGAAGTACTTTTAGTTTCTCCTCACTTGCTATAATGTTGGCTAGAGTATGCTGAATATAATCCTTAATAGCACAACTAATTTACTCAAACAAATAACTATTGTCCTAATGGCACATATTAACTATAATACCATAAGAGAGGATTAGTTTAGACTCCAATATCACAAATATGAATGCAATCTAGGTAAAATATCAAGAAAAGCAATCTAAATGACTATATAGATCAAATGAACTACAGAATATGCTATCCAAGAGTTGGAAACCATATCCTTATTAGTATTGTAGCAAATTATACTATATTCTGATGTAAACATTAACTAATACAAATATTGTCGTATCTTTTTGTAATCAGTCCTATCACAATGACATAAAATATCACTAGAAATAAGCTGGAACATGAACAAAATTAATTATATTAACCTTTTGAAATGTTAAATTTTAAAAGGGGATAAATTTCAAAACATATGCAAGTCCATGTAAATTGTTTAATAAATTATATAGAGTTCAGTGGTCATCGTAGAGATTAGAAGGACAATTCTTTAAACTCCGGGGTTAAATAATATCACAAGGCAATATTACAGAACAACTATCTCTTGCAAGATGCTCTCAGAATTTGACATGCTCACTGTAACGCACACACACTGAAACACATGCAAGTAGAATTAATATTTCTTTTTAAAAAGCAAAGAAGTCAAATTAACACCTTAATGATGCACCTCAAAATCATTGAAAAAAAAATGGAAAGCCAAAAATTGACAGAACTCAATGATGAAAACCATTGCAGAAATTAATTAAATGAAAACAAAAAGAAAAAAATTGGTGAAACAAATAAATGAAATTTTTGTAAAGATATTCTTAGCTAAACTACACACAGAGGGGGGGTATATCTGAGGACCTATAAAATCTGTGTTCTTTAGAAATCCTTGCATAGTCATGTTTATTAAAATATTATTCACAATAGCTAATTTTTTGAATGAGCCTAGATGTCCCCCAACAGGTGAATGAACAACCAAAGTTGTGTGTGTATGTGTGTGTGTGTGTGTGTGTGTGTGTGTGCATTTGTGTGAGTGAGTGTATTTGTAAAAAGATAAAATTAAAGAATATCCTATTAAAGGGTATAAGAACTGCATAACAAAAAAAGTATCAGAATACTTTATTATTATTGTATTGCGGCTTACTCCACAACATAGAACTCATGCTTAAAACGTTATGTGGGTGAAGAAAATATAACCTGGTAGATTATAAACACAAGGAAAAATCCTAACAATTCTACTCTACTAAAAAGACCTTGCATTAATCCCAAGTACCAATTTGTTGGACCCATAGGTTAGTGCTTCGCAAAATGCTCATCAGAGAACTTCTTTTTGCAAAGATTGTAAATAATGTGGACACCCACATCTGGATAACTAGCAAATAATAAGATTAATTAATATTTGTTGTTTAGCCTGTTTGTTTTTATATGGAACTGATAGGTATTCCCTAAATGGGACATTTACTTCCCATCCCATTCTCCCAAAACTCACAAGAGAGGAGGAAGAAAGATTGTCAAATCCAGAGACAATGGAAGACTACAATGAAACAATGTCTTATGACACTGTGGAGTGTTTGTACATATAAACTTACAACAGTTATAATAATATATACAAGACCTACAAAACTCAAGTCAGACAAAAACACAGTGAGATGTGAGAAGATGGACATGAATTCTCACTTCTAGATTGAATATAGTATATTTTATAATGTCTTTTACATTTTTATCTTGTAAATATTAGCATTGTTTGATGTCTCATAGAACACTGTATAATAGTGTTAGAAATTTGTGGAATATGAATACTTTTTTCTATTTATAACAGTTATATTTTGAATTAATTTCTTCCTAACTTTATAACACATGCAGTCACAATTCTATACAATTACTTCTCTTGGTATCTAAACAGTATAATAAAGTTCTTTTTTTTTTTCAACGAATAAAGCCCATTTTAGTTGTTTCATTATACCATTGCTTTGTTGGATTCTAGAGGGTAATAATGCTTCCTTAATTAAAAGGGAAACATTTGCAGTTTGTAAAATGAGAAAGCACAATTTTCCAAAGCATTAAACACCTGAAAATAAACACAAATTGAATATTCTCTCTAAAGTACCTTTATTGACTGGAATATTATTGGTTATTGTTTTCTCTAGCCATCCTGTCTCTCAAATCCCTTTTGAAGGAAAGCTCAATAGAAGTTCAAAGAGCTTCTAAATATTTTGCATGGGGTTTTTACTACAGTTCAGAAAGAGCAACTATTAATTCATATTAATTTCCATTCCTACTACATATTCAGATATATCAAAACACATGGTGGCATATGTGCACAGCAAGACAGGATGAGATTTTTATTACTGTAAGATGTGAAGCTTAGGAAGAACATGATCTCCAAATGGGAAGGCATAATTCTTCTATTATTTTTCTACCATTTAGACAGACAGATAATATAGATATGTTAGATATGTGTGTGCATGTACATATTTGTGTGCACATTCATATGAGTATGCATTTGAGCTGGGCTTCCTCACCTTTGTCTATGCCTATTATTCTTAGGTTTGGCCTTTTCATGGTGTCCCACATTTCCTGGATGTTTTGTGTTAAGGATGGGAGAGGAGGGTGTTTAGAGTGCATGTGAGAGGGCAGAGAGGGTAAAAGGGAGGGAAGGAGAGAGGGAGGGCTGGGGGAGGGAGAAAGGGGGGTAGGGAGGGAGAGGGAACTGGGATCGACATGTAAAATAATAAATTAAAAAAAAAATGCTTTGACTCCAAAATTTAAGTTGAAGAGCAAGTTACTGGGCAAAAGGATTTCTATTTTTGTTTCCACAGAAAATAAAAAGATGTGGATTCCTTCCAGACTAATGTGGTTTGATCACGCCAGACCGCCTGAAACAGAGTACAAGCTGATCCTACATCAAAACAGCTGGACAAAACAGCCCTATACACTACAGCCAGGATATTCGAATCTTCTTCAAATCCCCCAAGACAGAGCCCCTTACCAGCATGAAGTAGTTTGGAAAGAACGACACCCAAATTCCCAAATATTGTGTATAAATGTTTGTTTTCATTTAATTGGACTTTGTTATAAAAAATTAAATAAAAAAAATAAACCAAAAAAAAAAAAAAAACAGTTATTTTGTCAGTAGATACAGGCTTCAGAAAGATACACACACCTGGTCTAAACATAGAAAATTGGTGACATGTGGAGTATAGCTGTTAAAGGGAAGGAGTTTTCTTATATCACTGATTTTATTCATTACCATGATAATCTATAAGCTTGAAACTTTAATGATTTATTATGCTACATATCCATTATCACAATGAAAATTATTTTTTTCTGGAAGTTAAGTGACATAAAAATTAACTTCAGTATCTGAAAAAAATCATAAATACATTGATTGAGAAAGAACTATGTCTTCATTATTAGTTAAGTAAAATTAAATGCATAGCACACTGCCAATATAATCACCTTGAAAACAGTCTTCTATATTCTTCATCTATGCAAGTGATAGAATTCAAAAAGAGAGATAAAATATTATGGAAATAAGAAGCAGCACATATATACCAATGCATTCTTCAAGAATGCATGTAGGCATATATAAATCAATAAAAGATATTAAATTTCTATAAAGAACAGATATTTTCCACTAAAGAGTTTATTTCTGTGGAGCTGGAGAGGGTGCTTGCCTCTCAAGCCTGAAATTCAACCTGAACTTGATTCCCAGAGCCTGTGTAAAACGGAAAGAAAGAACAAACTTCAAAAGGCAGCCCTCTGATCTTCACAGTTATGTTGTGGTATATGGAGAGATTCATACAGGTACATCATGTGTATGTGTAGTAATAATAATAATATAATAACAATAATATAAATTAATTAACTCTTTAAGAAATATTTAAGCTTTGGCAAGAAGAAATATAAATTTTGGGGGACTTATGAGAGTCATCAGAGATATTCCAAGTCAATTATTAATTTAGTCAATATTTTAATGTCAACACCATTCTAACTCAGCCATCATTCAGACATACACGGTGAAAGTGGTACCACATACAACTCATCAAAACTTGTCTCTAGGATCTTCATTATACAAAGTTAGCATTTAGTTTACATAGAGTCAAATGTTTTCAAGTTATTCTCTACTCATTAATTCTGTTAGGCAGGAGAAATTCATTATGGGCTATAGTGACACATCAACACTAGAATGGACCAACAAGGATACAAACAAGTGCTAATACTAAAACAGTAATACTAATGCATTTGCTCCAAGTGCTTACTGGATTTCTATAAATTTTGTTCGACCCTTCATTATGTCATCAAAGCCGACTTGGTGATATTTTCTAATCATCTCAAAGATCCATCAGTTTCTTTTCATCATTAGTCTAGACCCATATCATAGCTACTTGTGTGAAGATGTTAAGATGGTCCTTCATATTTTCTGTGTCTGATATTACCTTACTTACATAATTCTTAAATCAAGGCTCCTAGTCATCTACTTAATTATGGGAAGGAATTGTCAGCTTATTCTAAGAACATTGCATTGCTAATGTAACAGGAATTCTAAATATTTAACATCTAATCTCCCAAAAGAATTTTTTCTCTTAATTAATTTGGCTCACGAAAATTTCCATGCACCAAGCAGTTCCAAGTCAAAAGGGTCTGAGGAAGACTTTTTGTCAAAAGAAATCAAGAGAAAGTGGAACAAACCCCATTTACTTCAGAACTTCACATCAATAGTCAGTAGCAATGAGCCCTTTCCCAGTGAAGTTTTGCATGAGCCACATGGTTGTTCCCTATCAAGGGAGAACTCTGAGGGAAACTTTGATGTGTGTGTGTGTGTGTGTGTGTGTGTGTGTGTGTGTGTGTGTGTGTGCGTTCATATACATACATACATAGAGGTATACACACACACACACAAACACACACACACACACACACACACTAAACATAATGTCTCCCTGAGTAGCCCCGATTGGCTGCTTCCTCTTGATACTTTAGTCTCTGTTCTCTCAACTACTGAGATTACATGCCTGGCCTGATTCTTTTCATTCACAGAATCTGCTGCACACAAATTCACTGGGTTTATTGTAGTTAGTTCATTACTAGGAATAGAGAATGCAGTCTCATCAGCCTTTAGTGGTATGCTATTTTTGATAGCATCTCCTTTGGAGTCCTCTAACACTGTCCCCACCTCACAATCCAAACTTAGTAATAACACTCTACATTCTTCCATTTTTACTGCTACTATGCTTTTACTGGGTGGCTTTTCATTTACCCCAAGGCACTCATAGTTTCCTAAGAAACTTAAAATCTTGCACACATAGCCACCCCCAACTCTGGAACCTCTCTCTCACCATTGTCCCTCAGTCATCTGCTTTCTCCAGTCTTCTTTCCCAGTGACAATGGAGTCTGTTATGATTTTTTTCTCTTGTGTTTCTTAGTGAAAGTATATTTCACAAGAGTAATATTTGCAAAGTTTAAGTACAAAACTGAAAAGATCCAAGTGCAGGAGATAAAGGATTAGCAGTTAGACTACTTCCTCCTCTATCATGAAGACACACAAAACTGGGCACTCTGGTATACACAAACTTACAAAGACAGAGACAGACATACACATTAAATTAAATAAATAATTAAATAAATAAATGAGTAAACCTTTTAAAAAGAACTGGGATTTTTTTCAGGATTTTTAAGTTTGTTTGTTTGTTTTCTCATCACAAATGTCTCTTTTCTCATTGTAATTCTCTCTATTTTATTTTCTTTCTTGTTATTTTACTTCTATTGTAGGTATCTTATTTTTCATCATAAGAAATTAATGGCATTTTTATTTTCTAATGGACGCCAGATCCTGGACTATGGATACAGTTTAAGGGGAAGATTAGCTTATCTATGTGAAAGAGGTTCTGAAATCCTTCTCCAAAATGATAAATATAAAAGTAAAATTAAAAAAAGTTGCCATTTCCTATAAAAAGCATAAAAATTTGATATTAAAAATAGAGTCGGGCATTTTCTTCAAGATGGTTTTGTAATATGTAAGATACACGTGACCTTTGACTTTTCTGCAAATGCAGAAGTTAGTTTTAATTTCAAAGATGCACATTTACTGAAAATCTAGTAGGAGCATATTTAATGAGAATGCTGACTCGACCACAAATGTTCCTCCATAATAAGATGCAGATATGATATCAGAGCTTCCTCACTTGAGGTTCACTGCCAAGTGAAGCATACACTTCATACTGCAATGTAGATCCATTAAAAGATAATGAGCATGCACTGCTGTTATAATGGTGATAATCATTTCACAATAAACATTAAAGTAAAAAACAGAGTATAGACTTCCTGGGATTACCTCAAAAAGCACTTTCCAGAAATTTAAGACAGCTATATCATAATGTCATTCATTGCTCTGTTCATTGTTACTTTTGTAACTCTAGGTGTAGGCCAGTGCTATGAAATCCACATGCTCTCACAGATTTTATATGCATATTAAGCAATTTCTCCTCCTTTTTTCTATCCATTATGACATGTATTCTCCATACAAGCACAAAACAAGCTCTTCTTAAATACACTAAGTAGCAAAGGCAGTTTGGAATCTTTTTTCTTCAATGCTTGAGGCTAATTTTATTTACTGACATGTCTAAAAGAAGTTTTCTTTTTACTCACCCATCCTCATTCTAAATACTACTCTAAATTTTGACATTTAATGAGTTCTTAAAATTAATGTATGCTTAACATGGTTAAACTTCACATTTATATACTAATTGTTAACATGACTGATTAATGTAAAATGGACATCCCTGACATACATGAAGGTAGCAATATACATATTAAATAGATTATATTTATGGATATATATGCATAAATATATACTTATATTTATAATATAAATTATACATTTATAAATGTACAAGCATGTAAATTTATGCATACAATGGAATTTAGTGAATAAAGATGTTACAAATTTGAAGGAGGATGGGAGCAACATAAGGGAGGACTGAGAGGGAGTAAAATGAAAGGAGATGTGTTGTAATTAAATTACAATCTCAGAAATAAAAATTGCAGACACTATATATTTTGCTGTAGTTTTCCTGAGAGAGGCAGTTACCACATGAAGATTAGCCATGTCCTATGGATCTTTAATACTGCATCCTTATTTAACACTGAATTGTCTTCTGAGACCTTCTGTGGGACTGGCTCTTCCTGCAACTAATAATCATCAAAGGGAGGAGGAACAACCTTAAATTGTCTATTTTAATGATAAACTGACTCTTACTTTCAAAATGGATGGGTTAGCAAAATGTGGTTGAATAAAACATTTCCTTTTTTTTTACAGTACATATTAACAAAGGAAATAAAGTTGTGCTTTGAAAATAATACACTTTCTGATCTCATCCGTCTGCTTGATCTGTCAATAGCTTCATACCCCTGAATATCATCCACTTGTTATGAAAATGTCATTTATATGTCTCTAGAATGTCTTTTGAATGAAGCTTTTGAAAAGAATAACATTTGAACAATATTTGATTTAACTTATGCAGCTAAACAGATAATTTATATTGTAGCAACTATGTGCATATATATATTCTACTATGGTTCTTTTTGTATAATAATAAACATAGCCCAAGCTTAATTATGGTCTACCACATATGAAGGGTGAATTTCTGTCCCATAGAGGCTCCACAGCTGTCAGCCAGAGACTAGGGAACAAGCCAGTTAGCATGGCATTTTGAGGACATTTGATTTTAAAGTGTAAGAGTTTCAAAATAATAATAGTAAGTCAATTAAGGAGTCACTTTAAGGAACATCTAGGAGACAGGGAGAAGGGAGAGGGAGAATATGGCTATTATAATTTTGTAGGAAGATAATTTTTTTATGATAACATATAAAATGGTTTTTTGTTCTCTATTTTTTTATTTTTATTTTTGGAGACAGGGTCTCTCTACATAGCACTGGCTGTCCTGGAACTCACTATGTAAGCCATGTCAATCTGAGACTCAAATCATTATTAAATATTTTGACTTAATACTCAAAGTGAGACTAAAGGATACAGATACCAAAACCTGTCCTGGTTGTTCAGATATGCACAACCACAGTATTTATAATGAATATATTACCAATGTTTCTAATCACATTAATAGATATTCAAAAGAAACCTCACTGGTTATTTTTAGTGATACTATAATCCTTTGGGGATTGAGGAACTGCAATTGTTTGAGATTAGTGAAATATTATTATTGAAATCGGTTTCTGAAAGGCTACCAATAGGGCTAAGCAGATAACGACACATGTTACCAGGCCTAGTAATATAAGTTCAAACCTTGAAAAACACATCGTAAAAGAAGATGAATAATTATGAGAAAAATTGTCTTTCAACCTACATATACACAAGGACAGAAGTCTGTACACACACACACACACACACACACACACACACACACACACACACCATGCACACTTTAAAAATCAGATTCTAATGTTAATGGGATTTGCTTTTGAAATCTCTGTTATTCACTCATTAAGTCTATTGCAATAGTTGAGAGGCAATTCTTGATATTTCACATATATTCTATAGACACTAAAAAGATCGTTTAAATATAAATTCAAGAAAGCATGAACTAATTGTCCAAATATCCATGTAGAACCTAATTGAATCCTGGTACAGAAAAGAAATTATAGCACAATCTGAAGCACAGAAAACTATTGTAACATAATCCTACGTAACTACTAATTAGTTGTATCAAATCTGACCCTAGTTTTGAAACAAGATGTTTACAGTTATAACCATAATATTTTTAAGAGATTTAAAGTTTTATTTATTTGTGTTTATGTGTGTATGATATGTGCTGTAACCATTCAAGCTAACAAGCCAGCAATGGGCAAAAGATCCCCTGGAGGTGGACTTTTAGGCAGTTGTGAGTAAGCCAACATGTGCTGGGTATTGAACATGGGTCCTATTGAAGAGAAGCAAGCTCTCTTAACAGCTCAGCTATGTCAACAGCCCTGAGAATAGATTTTTTTTTAATTTACAGAAAAATGTTAAATTTTATTATTATGGTAAGGTATATAAATAAAGCATTTACTTAAAATTCACTATCAATGTAGTAGCATAAATATGTTTATGAAACAAAGAGAACAGTTAAAAGATTTTAGGCTGATATTGTATCTTTAGTCAAAAGAAAAGTTAATGCAGTAAAACATCTTACATGAACTTATTTTAGAACAGATATTTTCTATAGTCAATTTCTTTAATATACTATAAAAAGATGTATGGTTTTTGTTTTGTTTTGTTTATGATTTTTGAGACAGGGTTTCAATATGTAACAGCCGAGGATGTGCTGGAACTCATTCTATAGATTGGAGTAGCCTAGAAGTCACAGAGATCTACCTTCCTCTGCCTCCCAAATGCTAGGTATAAAGGCATATGCAACAAACACATAGCAATGTACAGATTTTGTTTTTGTATTTGTTTATTTTTGTCCTGTTTTGTTTTTGGAGACAGAGTTTCTCTGTGTAGCTTTGGAGCCTATCCTGGCACTCGCTCTGTAGAGCAGTATGGCTTCAAAATTACAGAGATCTGCCTGCCTTTGCCCCCCCCCCCAAAAAAAAGTGCTAGAATTAAAGGCATGAGCCACTAGAGCCCAGCCTCAAAGTACAGGTATTTTAAAAAATAATTCTTTACAGGATAGAAAAATGGCTGATTGTAAAGAAAAGAATGTAATGATCATGATTATAGGAACCAAAACAACATATAACTATGAGATTCTGTTTCATTTTGCTTTAGAAAGTTTGATTTCCTTGCCCTCATGCTATCTGGTTGAATGGTGTGATACAGTAAAACATATGTCAATAAGAAAAGGGTCATTTTGTGGATGTTTGAGTACACTATATTCTATTTTAATCAATGTTAGTCATCTTTAGCTTGTACATTGATCTTCAGAACTCTAAGCATAGACACATATTTCATGTTTTTACCTAAGGTATCTAAAGCCACAGACATGATTCAAATGCTAATTCTTATAAAGTGATAGCTCAGAACCACTGTTATACTAGGGTAACTGGAGATACCATGGCACATTCTTTAAGAGTCCTTGCTCCACTTCTATCCTTACAGTTGAATAACTTAGCAATATTTATCATTTTATATGCTCTATGTTGACAAGACATTAACTAATGAAAGAAAAAAGTCTTCTGCTTAAAGTAATTTAAACAAAGAGAAAGTCCATGTTCAAATTTGTCATTTCTTTCTTGTGTCTCCTATCTGCTTGTAGTGTGGGCTGTGTCCTATTATATTTATTGCTGTTGTGTAATATCTGAAGTGTGACTATCAAAGGGCTTTGGTGTGTATTTATTAAACATCACAGAAAATTTAGTATGACATTATAACTTAATTACAATTTTTTTGCTTCCCTTTCTACTCTACAAATATCACATATGTTTCTCCCAGCTTGACAATACATTGTTTTGACCTTCTCTGGGCAAAATCACCTATCAACGCTTTATAATGTTAGAAGTTACTTTACTGACTCCAAAAGACCCAGGGTTTCACTCCCAACTACAAACAGATGTTGTCAACTTACATCTACTGGTTGCTTCCAATATTTATGTGGTATATGTTTTCTTTAATGAAGGTTGCTTTCATTCTGTTGGCTTCTTTTAGTGAATGATTAACACAACACAGACACACACACACACACACAAACACATAGGGGGGACACTACTCTTGTCAGGGATGGTGGAGGAGAACATTCATACTAAAGCTATGCATTTATCTTAGGCTGTAAAAGCTGATAATGGTGAATTCAAGGAATAGTAAGATTGGTTTCATCCTCCTCCTCTTACTCCTCTTCTTCTTCTCCTCCCTCCTCCTTCTTATTCTCCTTCTCTTTTCCTTCTGCTTCTCCCTATATTCTTCTCTTTTATTTTATGATACTTTTTAATTTAAATTTGAAACAAGCTTGTTATACATATCAATCCCAGTCAGTCCCTTAGACTGCTCAGTCCTTCTAGCTGACACCCATATTCAGGGGGGCCTGAGTCAGTCCCATGCTAGATTTCCAGTTATCAGTCTGGGGGCCCATTAGCTCCTCCTTGTTCAGGTCAGCTGAATTCTAGATCGACTCAGTGTTTAGTTCTGGGTGTATGATTCTGTTTCCAACAGGTACTAGATGAGGGTTCCATGATGGTGGATAAGTTAGTTGTTGATCTCACTATCCGGGAAGGGCATTTATGGTAGCCTTTCCACAGTTGCTCAAATTGTTAGTTGGCGGCAGTCTTGTAGGTCTCTAGCCAATAATGGCTCCCTCTTTTATGTTTGTTCTCTCTCCCCCTCCCTCTCTCTCTCTCTCTCTCTCTCTCTCTCTCTCTCTCTCTCTGTCTTTCTCTCCTGTCTTCTGTCTTCTATTCCTACCCTGACTCAAAATTCCTAGTCGAAAATGCTTTCTTCAGTTAACTTTTTTAAATAAGTTTTGATAGTATAAAATAAACAAATGTAAAAATCAAGTGATTTTTAAAGTATGTTATTTAAAATATGAGTTACTGATTTCATCATTATGCATTACAAGCATTCATAATTTTAAGTTTTTGAAATAAATTTTCAAATAACATATTTTGAATATAAAGTTAATTCAAAGTTTGTTGGAATGGATAAAAGCTTATAGGTGAATATAATTTTGAATACACCCATAGTTTCATATCTTTATGCAAACTATTACATTTGGATGACATAGTATGTATTCTTATGTAAATGACTCATAATATTATATTTGGGTATTATAGTTTACAATCATTTTAGACATTTATTGTTACAAACTTATCTATGTTTCACATACATGATATTTAGTTAATATGCATGTTCATGTACTGTTGTAAGTCATTCTCTGTGATATTATCTATGCAATGACTTTTGCTAGCCACCTCTTATTATTAGTTCTCTTTACTGTTTTATTATTTATATTTTACTTTGTGTGGATGACAGACATTTGCTGTGTGGATGGCTTGTGTTTGTGCAAAACACTACTCTAACCCCCAAAAGAGAATCACTTTATGGAAATTTGCAATAATAGTTAATTTGTCAGAAGTGATAGAAAACTTCAAGCATAAGCAAGCCTAATATTTTGCAAGCAACAATTTACTGTTGGAAAAGAAAAGTCAGAGAGCTTACTTAGGATAGGAAAAGAGCTCATACTCAGCAAAATACTCAAGTCAATGTTTCAAACAAACACTAACCTATAGGCTGCATACACTCAATGAAGGCTATGAACCACACCTCAGCTAAATTCATTAAAGCAAACACTGAGTTAGAGAGTTCCTATCCTTACTTGTCTGAGAGATCACAAAGATGTGATAAGTTTGATCACAATGAATTGAATTTGATTACCAACAACTAAGTGAAAGTAGAAGAAGGAAAAGAACTAACTTCCCATATTTGTCCTCTGAATTCTACAAAGGATTTGTGACATGCATATGGCTACTCACAGTTACTACACACACACACACACACACACACACACACACACACACACACACATATGCTTCTATGCTTACATTAAAATTTAAACTAATGAGTGATAAAAATATAACTTTTATGTAATATCATAGAAGCCATAGACATTTTGTTGGCTTCTCAAAGTTAAGATATGAAATAGGACCAGAATAAGTGGATGTTTTGTTTGTTTCAATTATTAGCAAGATTTATTGGTTTTCATAACCTGTTGAATATAGCCATAAAAGATTAAACAGCATTTCATATAGAGCTCAACTGGAAAGAACCTCTTATTGCATTTAAACTAATAGAAAAATTTGCAGAGGATTAATTTTAAAATATAGGTTGATAAGACAAAACAGTAAAAACATTAGAATGGAATGTTCCAGAAATAGTGAGTAGCATTCAGTTATTCTCAGAGCAGCACTACAATTTCTAAGATAAACCTATTGCATAGAAAGTAAAGCTTAAAAATTGATTATCATTTAAAACTGTGACAGTATGGTTCTCATTTGAAACCAGCTGTGCTCTATTAAAATATTAGAAAACTCCAGGAAAGATGAACTCCTCCAATGCATGCACATTAAAGTTTAAATGAACCAAAAGTATCAGTTGAAAATTTTGAAACTGTATTTACATGCTTAATCCACCATTTATGATCAAATAAGCTATTTCTTAAATATTTAAAATTTCTCCTTTTCTAATGATTTTAAATAAATCTAAAATGATAATTCTGTTTAAGTTAAAGTTGTAGCAAAACTAATTCTAATAATGAAAGAACCCTTTACAGCAGGTCTTTGAATTATTAGAGAATTTTCAGATAATTTCTTGTGAATGCAAACAGGATAATCATAGACGTGCATATATCAAGTAGCCTTTTCTTCAAACACTAGTGGTCATGCATATTCAACAGAATGCAAATATTGACTTTTCTGATAGCAGTAGGAACAGATTGAAAAGGTATCTAATGGGAAATTGTAATCGTTCTGTAGAATATGGCAATGACCTTCATATCCTCTAAGGCATGTGTATTCTACTTGAATAATTCCAGAAACTTCAAAAATGAAGCACATATCTAGAAAAAGGTAGTCTGCACCAGTACAATAAAGGCTGCAGAAAAATAAGCAATCCCAGTGTCTGAAAATGGTCCTCCGGAGCTTTCTGCCAGATAGATCCTCAAGGTATAAGTGAGTAAATGATGAAGCAATACAAGAAAAGCCCCCCTACCCTTTACATGCAAAGAAAAGATACTGAGAAACATTAGCAACTGTATTCCAGGCGCTGGCACATGTACACCCCTGAAAGATACCACTCTATTTTACTTAACTCTTTATTAGTTGCTTTAAGGGACAAAAGTAAAACCTCCAGTGATGAGAAAAAGAGATAAGAACTAGTCAGATCCAGCAGGAAACCTAAAACAGCACACTGAGAATGCAACAAGTTCTCCCTCTGTGTATATTGTTATCTGTTATGGTAGCCTGGAGATGTGCTTGATGAAAGGGGTGAATCTCACAGGAAACACCTGTACACTTTGTGATTGAGCCAACCTGGCTGACCACTCATTATCCTTTCCATACTTCACCCATGTTTCTTCTTTATGCTCTTAGAAGGTTCAAAGTTTGGCATCTTTGGGGTACCTATCAAGAGACTGCCTCCTTTGAATCCACACTGAAGATAATTCAGGAGCTCTAACCCCCTCTCAATTCTTCACCTTTGAATCAATACTGACAACAATGTAAGAGGTCTACACCTACCTCACTTAAGCCTACTGAATCAAAACTGAACCCAATGCTGGAGGTCTACACCCATTTAAGTACCTACCTTGGAAACAACACTGAAAATAATGCTGGAGGTTTACAGCCCACTCAGGATTATCGTTGAATCAATCCTGAAGACTATGCAAGAGGTCTACACATTCATAAGCTTCCACTTATGAATCAGTGCTAATCTCTCCAACTCCAATCAGCTGTGAGTCATGAATTTCATTCTTTGAATTTAGGATAAAGAACCCATAGCCAATTACTGGTTTATAGACTTTTGGTAGTTTGAGTTTTATGACCCTAGTCCCCAAACAAATGTTTTCCAGGAGAAGGGGAAGAGCTTATGTTAAACTTGAAATAGCAAAGTTTACCATATCACTAGAACCACTGATTTTATTTTCATGATTTTCATTTTATAAACACAGGATTATTAAGCTTTTGGCAACAGGCAAAAGCAGAGCTACAGAATCAAATGATGATACCAAGAGGATTGGCTGTAACTTTTATACAGTTTTCTCTGAACATTAAAATAGATGATACTTATTAAAATTAAAAATCAGTAATTAAATAAAAGAAGTCAAGCTTATTAAAAGGTTCCATATGACAATTATTCTTTCATTATATACTCTTCAAAATTAGGGGACAGAAAATAGATTAGTGTTTTTAAAGGATGAAGGGAGGAAGAGAAGTTTTGTCTAAAAAGGATGTACATTTGAAAATATATGTAGGTGATGTGTGTTTTTAGTATCCTAGTAGTCATGATGATTATATTAAGTTTAATAGATATTTAAACTAACAGAGCTATGCTCCAAAATGGAATATTTAATAAATATATGTTAACATGGATACATACACAATATGTAGCTATGTATTTGTCTATCTCCATGGCAGTTGCATGTGTAAATATATTACCAAAACTCTCAGAGCCTCTGAACATAATCACATTTCCAAAACTTGTTCTAAAAGGTAAGTAAATTTAGATAAATGGTAAGTAACTTTGGGGAAACGATTTCCAACAATTTAAATTAAGTTCAAACTGGTATATTTTATGGAAACTGACAATTCTGTTTGCTTGTTGAGTCAACTCTGATTTAGGAAGGTCAGCTTTGTAACTCACTTTAAAGCAGATTCTTATGACAGTCATCACATGAAATTAACACAATGAGATATATCAAGAAAATAAGCCAAAGTATAAGAACAGTGTCTTCTCTATCAAAACATCCTCGAAATAAAAGCTAAACAGGTTTCCATTTGGGTTTTATTTTTCAGTTGCATTTTCTAAAATTAGAAATGTTATAATTTCATGAATAAATAAGCTGTGGGTTTGAAGAAGACTCAGGAGGTAAAGTCACATGTGGCTCAACAATACTAGAAACTTGAACCAATTTCAGAAACCCACATAGATGTAGAAGAAAACCTAGACCACATAGATGTCTTCTTCCTTCTCTATTCATGCCATAGCACACATGGCTGCATAACCACAACAGACACACACACACACACACACACACACACACACACACACACATAACTTTAAATATAAATTATTTAAAATTAAAAATAATAACTTATGTGGCAGGAATGAATCTACTCTATGGAGGTACTTGTGCACCTCTAAGGCTACCATATTATTGAAGCAGTGGACCCAAGAAACTGAAGTAGTTTTGAGAATAGCATGCTGTTAAGAGGAAGCCTGGACAAAGCAAACAGCAAATTTTTGTATTGGAAATAAATTTAAAGTGTGCTAGTACACTTCATATAAGATACAATGATGAGTCAATTTGTGGAGAGACCACAGCTTGACCAGTAGTATTACTTAAGTATGCTCTGAAGGTGGACTTGGGGGATACTTGGGATCTTTTGTCACATCTCTCAATGTGACTACATTGAATAATTTTTTTTCCTGTTTTCAATCTCACTTTGGCTATTGTGACCTACAACAACTTATGAAGGATGTGAGGTTGAACCTGACATGTTGGGGCACAGAGTATGACCATTATTATCATTGAGGCATTATGCTGGCCCACCCCCAGTAACCTATCAGGATGCATTTGCCAGAAAACATGCAAATACCTAACCAGCCTCAGAGTCTTATAGCCATGCATGGACTCATCAATACTCAGGAAAATACTTAATCAACATGGGGTCCTTATGGCCATATGTCACTATGTCACATGATGCTTAGCTGCTTAAGGCTCTGTATGCATGCACAAAGAGCTCTCTTTAAAGTAAGCTCCACCCATCCCATGCTGGCTCTACAAAATTTCTCTTTCCCCATTGGCCATCATGACTCTCTCTTTACCATAACCTATCAATAAACTCCCCCGTGCATTTGTTGTAATATTTTTAATTTTTAGGTTTTTGTTTATGACAAGTATTCTTTATTTTTTCCTTCTTTATTTAATTTAGAAACAATCTTTTTCTTTTTCCTATCAATCCCAGTTCCCTCTCCCTTCTATGTCACTATCCCCCCCACCTATCGCCCCATCCCATCCCCAGGGAGGGTAAGGCCTTTTATGGGATATCATCAAAGTCTGTCATATGTGGGGCAGAGCCTAGGCCCTCCACTGTGCATCTGGTCTGAAAGAGTATTGCTCCATGGGGATTGGGCTCTCAAATCCACTCATGCACTAGAAATAAATACTTGTTTCACTATCAGAGGTCCCATAGATTGTGCAGGCCTTCTGACACCCACTTTCAGGAGCCTTGGTTCATCCTATGCTAGTTCCATAGCTTTCAGACTGGGGTCTTTGAGTTCCCATTTGCTCAGGTCAGCTATTTCTTTGGTTTTTCCCATCATGGTCTTTACCACTTTCTTACTCCCTTCTCCCTGTCTACAACTATAAGCAACCTAGATGCCCCTCAACTGAAGAATGGATGGAGAAATTTTGGTACATTTACACAATGGAGTACTACTTAATGTTTGTTGTACCTTGTAATTCATTCTTTCTACCAGTACTAAACTACAACATCGGTGCCATGAGGCACAAGATCCCTGAATGACAGTCCACTTTCCAACTACTCATTCACTTGACCCCTTTGCACAAACATTGACTACAGTTGGTGAATGTCCCTTCTTCTAGTTGTCGTAAATACTTTCCCTGACCAGTGGGAGTGACTGTTTCTAGAACCGCTGGTGTTGTTAGAAATGGTGGTACCCCAGTCACTACCTTCAATGCTATAGTTGCCCCCTTTGCCAACAATTACCTCAGGCCATCAAACATGAGTGATGCCTCATTTCTCATCTCTTGAACCTAAGAGTTCCTGGACTTAGTTCCTTGGCTTCTGTTCTCACTGACCATCTTGTACCCTTCTCATCTCTTGAACTTAGTGCCCTGAACCTCACTTTGATCAAAAAAAAAAAATTAAAAACATTGGATCTCAATTTTCCTTTTCTTCCTCTGCTTTACTCATTGGAAACAAGCTGACAAAAACATAAATCCATCCATTTCTCTCCAATGTCTTTTGGAAAACCTAAAATGCCTATGCTTAATGCCATATTAGGCTTCTAAACTCATGTGCCTTCGTACTCAAAAACATCCCCCTTAGATAGCAACTCAAATTGGCTGAGTAATGGCAGTTTAGACCTTGATACTTTACAGGTCCTAACTTATGCCAGCAGATGGGTAAATGGAAGGAGGTGACATACATACAAGCATTTTCTATCAGCTCCAAATACTCTCTTCATGCTTCTATCTCTATCTCATGTGCTTCTAGCTATGTAATCTGAACTAGAGGAACCCTCTCTAATTTAGATCCTACTAATGAACCCCCACCATTTTGTCTGCTACATGCAGCTGTCCCTTCAGTTTCTTCAGCCCCTTCCAGCTGCCCAACTAGCACCACTTGCACCCCTTCTGCTACTCATTCTGAAGCCATTTTGGGCCTCCATCTTCTCCATCTTACCCAAACCATTCCAGCTACAGTACTCCTTTGAGGTAACTGAAGTAGGTTAAGGTACACGTCCCCTTCTCACTGTCAGAACTCTCTCTAATAGAAAAAGAAAAAAAAGAAAAACAAAAGTAGGTTCTTATACCTCTAACTCTACAACTTCCATAAAAGAATTCCAATATACTACCCAATTTTATATTCTCACTTTTCTTTGTGTGTGTGTGTGTGTGTGTGAGAGAGAGAGAGAGAGAGAGAGAGAGAGAGAGAAGTAGAGAGAGAGAAAGAAATAGAGAGATATCCTAGCTAGAAACTTGCTCCCTGAGGAATCCAGGAATGTTTGGGAACAGGATGGTGCCATGCAGATAAGATTCATTAAACTAATGCAGTATATTCAGTCAGGGCAGAGGTAGTACCTGACCACAATCCCAAAAAGGATTATAATACCCCAGAGTGCACTCTAGTTAGAGGTCAGTTTGCCACATGCCTCCTGATGGCTCTCTGTAAGGCTGTCCTTAAGACAGCAAACTATGAGAAACTGCAGGAAATCATTCAAGACAGACAGAAAAATCCATCCCACTTCCTAGAATGCTTAAAAAAGGCCTTCCTACAATATACTAACTTAGATCCTGAAAACCTAGAGGACAGACAAGTCCTTATGATCTGTTTCTTTTCTCAGAGCTTCACTAACATTAGAGTCAAGGTGAAATATCTAGAAAGAGAGCCCCTACTGCCCAGCCAGAAGTCTTAGCACTGGTCTTCAACAGTATCAGGAGAGAGAGAGAGAGGAGAAAGTCTATAAAAGAAGAATATCAAATACTGGCCATCTAACAGGCCTCAGTGAATTCCTAGACTTCCTTTTAACCTGGGGCTGGAGGTCCCTGCTTCCAGTGTGGTTACAAAGGTCACTGAGCTAGGCTTGCCCCAATCCCTGTGGTCCACATAGGCTGTGTCCAAAGTACCATCAAGAGGAACACTGATCAGTTGACTGCTCCTGTGCCCCTCATTGCATGGATACATCAAACACAGACAGCTGTTTTTCTAGGCCTGGCATGGATGACTGAAGGAACCAGGATATCTTGACAAGACATCTGTCATCTCTGACAAAGAACACTCGGTAGAGATCATGGTTTCAGGGCCATCAATCTCCTTCCTCTTGAACACCAATGGATATACTCCATCCGGAGGGAATTTTGGAGACCCACCTCTTCTCATCTCCCTATTGTTGGGGTAAGGGTACAACCTTACCTACCTAATTAGACCCCCACCTCTCAATTGCATTTTCAAGGGTATTCGTCTCACTTCATGTTTGGTTATGCCAAACTGTCATGTGCCTATACTGGGATGGGATCTTTTAACCAAAGTGAAAATATGTATATTCTTCCCCCCCCCACCTATTCACCTGACCCCTTTTTCCACTATATCTTTAGGGACCTCTTATTTCTCAATTCTGGATCTCAGGGACACTTTTTTCTCTATAGGTCTCAGCTATCAGTCTCAAAATATCTTTGCTTTCACCAGGAGTGACCCTAACACTCACAGCTCTCCTGGGCTGTCCTACTGCATGGATTCCCAGACAGCCCACACCTATTTGGCCATACCCTAGCTTGTGACCTACTCTTTTTGTCTCTCCCTAAATCCAAACTCATACAGTATGTGGATGATATTCTCCTTTGTTCCTACAAATTTGCCAAAGTAACACCTCCACTCTTTTAGATTTCTTATCTAGCTGGGGCTATAGAGTCTTGCCTTCTAAGATCCAACTGTCCTCTCCTCAGGTACCCTAATTCACAAAACCATCACTTTAGAGAACACTTAATCCAGTCTTTAGCAGTACCCTCGACTAAAGAGGAAATTTTATCATTTCTAGGAATAACTGTCTTCTTATGTTCCTGGATTCCCTCTTTTTCCCTCCTGAATCACCCATTATGAGGCAGCCCTTGCCCCCTCCACACATTAATCTCTTTTTAGTCCCTTATTAAGCCCTTTCAGAAGTTACAACAAGCTCTCCTCCATGCTTGAGCTCTTCATTTCCAAAATCAATCTCCCTTTCCCCCCCCACTGTATAACAGAAGAGGGATATATTCTTGTAATCTCTAGGCTGGGATCTTCCTTTGCACCTAGAACACACCAATCAAAAAAACTAGACCTAACTAGCCAGGGATGGGCATGCTGCATATGTGCTTTATCAGCTGCTGAGCTGCTCATTTGTGAATCAAAATAAACTAGCTCTTGCGTCATCCACTACTATCTTCTCCTCCAACAACCTGTCCCATCTTTTAACTTATAAATGCTTACAAGCTCTACCTCTTTCCCAGATTCTTCTCTCCAGGTGGCACTAGTACAAGATGCCACACCACCTTCTAATTTTGTCTCATGCTGCTATCTGGAAAGAGCATGGGCTTTTTACAACATAAGGAGCATCCATAGCCAACTCAGACCAACTCAGATAGCCTTGATAAAAGACTATCTCTCCAAGTTATAGGAATTATTTACTATTGGTCTCATCAAATGGACAACTCTTATCTCTAGGGGAAACAACTGAGCTGACTAGGCAGCTAGAGCTGCAGCCTCTGAGGCCTAGACTCACCTCACTCACCAGAGGGAAGCCATAAACTACAACCAACATTCTCCAAGTCACCCCCTGACACTAGAAAAATTCTGCCCTATCTATGCCAGCTATTTCATCCTAATAGCCAGGCTCTGTTTTGTTTTGTCAAGGCTCACCTCCAAGGCACTCTTGAGGATTTGCATTTCTTAAGAACTATTACTGTCTCTTGTAAAACTTGTCAGTGCTAATTATTCCTAACTCTGGCTATCATGGCTACTCTTTTCCTACTCACCAGGCCTAGTACTCCCACCCAGGGACTGTCTGGCAACTTGACCTTACCCACATGCTCAAAGTCAGATGAGTCAAATATCTTCTGGTCCTAGTAGATTTGTTTTCAGGCTGGATATAGTATTTCCTCCCTCTAACAAGAAGGCTCATACAGTCTCTGATCTTTTTCTCTGGGAGATTATGTCCCAATTTGGAATTCCAGCTTCACTTCAGTCAAACAACAGTCCTGAATTCATCTCTCAGATTTCTCAAACTGTATCTAAAGTTCTCATACCAACCTGAGTCCACACAAAGGTGAATGACCTAACTTCTCCTAACAAAAAAAAAAAAAAAAAAAAAAAAAAAAAAAATCTTGTTAAATGTCACAGAAACTTGCCTCTGGCTCTTTTTTTTTTTTCTTCCAAGCTTCCCCAGCTCTCCCCAAACCACCCCTATTTTACCAGTTGAACTCGTATGTGGGTGGTTGATTCTAACCCCCAGTATTTCACCTAAACCCTCACCTCTCCCTAATCATCTGCTTACACACTTTAACATTTCCATTCCCTCCTATGGAATTTTACTGACTACTTCCTACTTACTGGGTTGGAACCCCATATGCTTTCCTTCCTGACCCTTTATCCTCCTCCCAGGCTGATCTGCATTTGACTGTTTCTACTAATCACACCCTGCTTCATGAACTTCCTCTCTATGTATCCTCAAAAATGCATTCAAAACTTCTAATGGAACCAGTTAGCTGTCATTACAGGACTACCAACTACTAGCCACAGAACCATAAGTGCAAAGACTATCAAGGGTGTTCAGCTGGTAAGAGACAACAGCACTCCAGAGATATCCACACTCCCAGACTCAGAAAGGAGACTATCAGAAGGAATTTCAATACAATTCTTTACTATTGACTACACTTAGTAATCAACCACCTGTGTCTCCTTAGCATTAATGTGAAGCCATGATGACTGAGAAGGAACAGGTGCTTTAAGTTTATTTATTTAAGAAACGAAAGCTTATTTGGTGATAAGGAGAAAGTGGTTTGAGATGTTTAAATGAATGAAAAGTTTTCCAGATTTAGCTCTCTCATTATGCTACTGTTATATTAATACTTGAGAAGTTCATAATCTTAATATTAATTGACAAAAGCCCAAGAAGCCATTAACCTGGCAGAATACTGCCATTATGTAAGAAAATCACTGTTTCCTTAATGTGTATTTCAGTTCAGATTATAACACAGTGAATGCTAACGTGTCTAAAACTTATCTTTTCATAAACTCAAAGAACTCTTGCAAGTTCCAGGAAGTAAACTTGGATTCACCTTGAACATTTCAGATGAACAGGTCAGATGCACTCTTCAATTAAGTACACCCCTAATTATCAGAACCTAAACAAACAAACAAATGAACAAACAAAAACCCCCTTTTCATAAATTTAACTTTACCTTCTGCTCTGCCTGCATCTCACCAGGTCTGAGAGGCACATGACTCCATAGAGCCTGGACATCAGTGAAACAAATACCCACCCCAGCTTTCTCATGTCACCTCAAAATTCCAGTTCCCCAGGTCCTCAAGAAGCAGTTTTGAGAACTCAGTGCCCTCATCTGTACCCCACCTGCTGTCTTCCTTAACTCCTCACCTTTTTATAATAATAAAGTTGGGAACATTAGCATTCAGACCTTAGGCTGGCCCTCCCTCCCTCTTTCACCTTCAGGATGCTTTCAACAGCACTCAGGCAAATACTTAGCCTGGAAAACCCTAAGGCCATACATAATTCCTTGGGACACATGCTGCCTGACTGTGAAAGGCTACTGTACAAATGCCCAGTGATACCTTTTAAAGTAAGCTCTGCCCATCTCTCCCTCTCTCTGCACTTCTTCCCTTTCCCAGTAGGCCTTCATGACTACCTCATTATGCACTCCCTCATCAATAAACTTCTATGTGGGTTTGTTGTACTTCATGATTCGTTCTCACCATTGCTGCTAAACTACAACAACCATAAGTCCAGTAATACTACTTGTAAAGACACTTCATACTGATAAAGTTATGACAGTAGCAAAAATGAAAATACATTAAAATTTAGTGGTTATTTTGGTAAAAAATGTTAACACAGAGAGAAATTATATTCCTACTATAATGAAGTGTTTTTAGTCTAAGCAGTAAAGAAAGGATAGTGTCATGAACAGTTCAAGACTACCTGGAAGCTGACAGGGATGCCACAATGAATACATTTCAATATTTTATTAAAGGTTCATGTATTTCTCCTTTTGAGTAATACTTCATCCTACATCCTTATGAGGCACTGTTGTAAAAAATGAACCAAATGGATACCTACCTCCTGAATTTTTTCTTGTAAAAGAAATGTATAAGGGTCAGTGCACTTAGGCACATGCTTACCCTGCCTAGGTGGAAGGCATATGTACCCAAGCTTGTATCTTCCCTCATTTAGAGAACAAAGTGCAATAGCATCTGCTCAGTGAGGTTGCATATGTACGCAAATGGAAATATACTTGGCAAAAGTGTCTCCAGACTTGGATCAAACTCCAGCATTAATTTCACATTGTTATTGATCCTTAAATATGGTTACAGTATAAAATTGAAACAGCTATTATGACATTAATCCTGGAAATGCCATATTTCAATTTTAAATTATTTTGCACTTCTTTTTAATGTAAATTAATTCACATAACTCAATGGTTTTTCTATCATCTTGATAATGGTTGTCGTTTTTTAATTTACATCTAATTTGTTGTAGCTGGGATAATCATACTTTGAAAAATCAAAACAAAACTTAAATATTGAAGAAATAATGAAGAAATGCCAGAATCAGGAAATTCCCCTCTACTGTCTCCCTTCTTTCCTGACCATTTTAGTATTTGTGGTGGAAAAATGTAATCCTGGAGAAGTGCATTGTAGGTGACATTTAAAACATGACATAATACAAGCATGAACATTATTAATCAAATGAATTTATCTATCCATGATGCAGTATTGCCAAGAAAGAAGCCTGAGACAGTATATGCGGGTTTAACTGAGGCACATGGAACCTCTGTCTTCAAGAGACAGCAAGTAGTATAATTTTGTTATAAAGAAAGGCTGTGATGAAAGAAAAAGCAGAGGCAGTGAGTAGGATCTTAAGAGAACAGAGAATTTTTCATTATAAGTAGGAGAGTTGGCCTACAGCTTTGAATCTGTAGAATGAATGTGAAAAGTCTTTCACTGTGAGGGTAAGTCAGGTACATAAGGCACAGGAGATGAACTCATCACACAAAAGAGTTACATGTGGTTTGTGTTTAATATAACAAGTTTTGCACATAACTAAGATATAGAATTGTCCTAGCTATCCATCAAAAAATAAAAAGGAAATTGCATATATTTCTGTATGTGTTCACCATACATGAAAATTAAATTCTGTTTTTTTTTTT
Source organism: Phodopus roborovskii (assembly GCF_943737965.1). Classification (NCBI taxonomy): domain Eukaryota; kingdom Metazoa; phylum Chordata; class Mammalia; order Rodentia; family Cricetidae; genus Phodopus; species Phodopus roborovskii. The sequence goes on along the minus strand of NW_026126540.1, from coordinate 10,850,831 downwards.
TTTTTTTTTTTTTTTTTTTTTTTTTTTTTTTTTGTAGCAAAATGGAAGGAATTGGAGGAAATCATGGTATAAAATAAACCAGGCACTGATATCAAAAGCATCATGGACTCTCACAAGTAAAAGCTTCAAGAAATCTGACTTGAAAATGCAATGATTTCTTGTCCAGAAAATGGGGGTAATATTAGAGGAGGGAGAAAATAGAAAAAGAAAGTGCTACATGTCACAGACATTTATGAATAAAATACTCTGAGTCCCACTAACATACACAATTATTTCATGTTAATGTAAGATCTCTCAATACATAATTAGCTTTATATTTTTTAAATTGTTAGAATAGAAATAAAATCCCATTATGGAAAACTCTTTGTGGTCCAGAGAGTAGAATCCCTGACCTGGGTGTAGACTTAACATTCCAATTGAGCCATGTCAATCATCTTTTCTAGGGACTAAATTATAGCAGTTATTCACAATGTGAGATTATCTCATTCCTTAAATTTTGTAAAAATACAGTGAAAATTTGTATAAAAATATATTTTGTTGATTAAGCCAGATAATTAATATAATAATTGTTTTATAATCTGTAACAATATATGTGGATATATTAAATATAAGAATTATTACCAAGTAATGGTAACAAAATGTGTAAGTCAAATGTGTAAGGATCAACTCTGTCTAGAATCTCTAATTTCCACACTGATAGGAGGATCATGAATGATAACATGCATCTGCTCCTTCCAATATTTATATTGTCCATATACCCCTGCTTTCTAATTAAAAGCAAATCATACAAATGAAAAAAATGTGGTCTCTCCATAAGACATATGTTTGTGAGCATTGATGTGTATAATCCAGGCACGCAAGTTTCATGAATGTAGATATTAGTGAGGGTTAGTATCGGTGCTACTCTCTAGCAAGCAAGCCTGTGATAGGGATGAAATTCCACAAGAAACAGAGCTTGGCTACCAGTAATAGGGTTCTATCTAAGGCATTTAACTAGAAAAACTGCCCATTCTGCAATAACAGAATGAAGAGGACACCATCCTGCAGAAACACACCTCAAAACCCTGACCCTTTGACATGTGACTACCCACAGGAATTAGTTGCCTGCCTTTTCTCTTCAAAATTCCTAAAATATATACATATATTAAAGACTTTAACTGGTTTTACTATAAATTGGAAGTTGCACTATCCACACTAGAAGGTATATGCTACCACGTAAAACTCCCACTTCCAGGAATAGGTTAAATCTTTCTAAGACCCTGGCCAAAGGGCTCCAATAGACCCCACCAAAATTACATAATAGTGCCAAGGCTCAGGGAGATATGCAGAAGAGAAGGCACAAAGGCTGTAGGAAGAAGAGATACCAGATGACTTAAATGAAACAGTGTCTACATAAAACAGGAATGATGCATATAAGAATTAACACAGAGTGTAAAAGCTTGCACAATGTCTACACAGGTTCAAATAAGACAAAATAACAGAACAAAGACAAGAAAGTGCTAGCAAAATATAGCCATTGCTTCTAAAAGAGAGAAAGTCAGTTTTCTTCAATGGAGTAGCATTGTTTATGTCAGTCACATTCAGCAGGGCAAGCCTCACTCAGAAGTGTTGATCAACAAAAATGGAACTCTAAGTTTTCTTGGTTTGTGTGTGTGTTTTCTTGGCCTTGTTTTTCCTTCTTTTTCTGTTGCCTCTGCTTATCATCAACATCATCATTATTATTAACAGGAAAAATATGAAGTTAGTTGGTTAGGGAGGTGAGATATATCTTAGAGAAGGAAAATACTATAAGGATATATTTTACAAAATGCTCAAAGAATAAATAAAACCATCTTATTAACCTGGAAAAGGAAAATGGACAGCTCTTGTGAAGAACTGAAAATAGAAATAAATACTACTCTGTGCAGATAAAAGTTCCAGGCAGGCTTAGAAATACAGAAAATAAACATTAAATATATTTTTAAAAACTAAGTTAAACTTCAAAGATGTAATACTAGCATTAGTTTGGTAATACTAATTTAGATTAATGAAAAACAAATTTATTCTGAATTTTTTACTTTAGTATACAGTAAATCTCTTTCTAATTATATCCATATAGTAAATACTTACTGGTCCATTGGCATACCTGTAAGTCCCACTAAACATATTGTCTAAGAATATCTCAAAAGAAGAAAATTACACTCTTCTGAAAAATTATACTGTATTACATATTCACAGGTGATCTAATGAGTAAGACACTTCAATCCAACTAAATTACTACTGTGGAGGACTGTAAATTTCATCAATGCCTTAATCACATCTCAATTTTAAAAATACAAACCTGCAATAGATTACATGTTCATAAAGATAAAAGCACATTGAAAATATGATATGAAATATCTTCCCAGTTATGCTTCCTTCAAAAATCCCCAGAAAAGCAACCATGATTAGTTCTACTATAGTTTAAAATTAGAAAGTATTTTAGAAGTGAACTCTTACTCTCATTTCCCAACTAACTCACAAGTATATTTCAAAATCAAATAACTGTTTGCTGATTCCTTAGACACTATAAGTGAGCTTGTATTAGATGAGTGAAATGTGTCGAGAGGTTTGACACAGAAGTATGAGCCAGTCTACATGTTTATTCTACTTGCTGGAGAAAAAGACACAGAAATTTATAATACTGAGTATACCTGACTTTAAACTGAAAATTAATAAAAATGAATGAACTAATGTTTCACAAGACCTTTTAAAGATCTACTGTATACATAAATGGTGTTTCTTAAAATTTTATGTTAAATGAAATAACAAGTTAAGTTCATATACTTGGGTAATTGTGCATAATATTCATGAGGATGACCTCTGATTTTAGTGAGTACCGAAAACCTCTATTTCCAAAAGAAATGTTATTATCTTCCACAAGAAGGCTGTAACTGTTAAATTTACTAGAGGATGTTGGGACATGGGCAAAAAAGAAGTCAGAGGCCTTAACACAATCCTTAGGAAAAACTGAAGTAATAAATTAAAATGGAAATAAATATTAAGAAGTTTCCAGAAGGTGAAGCATCAATGAAATATTAGCCCTGTAATATTAATTTAGAGTACTGAAAAAAAGAAATTTAACTTTCTCAGTTAGTACATAGTAAGTTTCTTTATAGTTTTTCTTTTTTTTCTTTAAATTTGAAACAAGGTTGTTTTACATGTCAATCCCAGTTACCTAACTCTCCCATCCTTCCCTGGAGGTAATCCTCCAGCAAATCCCAGCCCATCTCCTCCTTCATGCTCCCCATGGAGGGTGATACCTTACATGGGGAGTCTTCAAAGTCTGTCATATCATTTCTGGCAGGGCTTAGGCCCTCCCTCATGTGTCTAAGCAGAGAAAGTATCCCTTTATGTGGAATAAGCTGCCAAAGTCCATTTGTACACTAGGGATAAATACTGATTCATTACTAGAGTCCTCATAGACTGTCCAGTCCTCCTAACTAACACCCACATACAGGGGGTCTTGGCTGTTCCTATGCTGGTTTTCCAGCCATCTCACTGTGATACATGAGCACCCACTTGGTCAGGTTAGCTGTTTCTGTGGGTTTCTCCAGCCTGGGCTTGACTCCTTTGCTCATCACTCCTCCCTCTCTGTAACTGGATTCCAGGAGTTTGTCAAGTGTTTAGCTGTTCTGCTTCTGTTTCCATCAGCTACTAGATCAACACACTAGGATGGCATATAAGGTAGTCATCAATATCATTATCATGGAAGGGCATTAAAGGTAACCTCTACCCTATTGCTTAGATTGTTTGTTGGGTTCAACCTTGTAGATCTCTAGGCTATTTCCTTGGAACATGGTATGTATAAGGCTGCAGATAGATCCATATCTATCACCAATCACAATACTTTAGTCTAAATGGATCAAAGGCCTCAACATTAACCCAGCCAGACTGAAACTCTTAGAAGAGAAATTATTGGGAGGTACCCTTGAATGAATTGGAACAGGAGACCACTTTTGAACATAACACCAGTAGCACAGACACTGAGATCTACAGTTAATAAATGGGACTACTGAAATTGAAAAGCTTCTGTAAAGCAAAGGACACAATCAACAAGACAAAATGACAGCACACAGAATGGGAAAAGATCTTCAACAACCCAACATCCAGACAGAGGTCTGATTTTCAAATTATACAAAGAACTCAAGATGCTAGTTACCAAAACACCAAATAATCCAATTGAAAAGTGGGGTATATAACTAGATAATTCTCAATAGAGGAATCTAAAATTGCTGAAAGACACTTAAATTGTTCAACATACTTAGACACCAGAGAAATTCAAATCAAAACATCTCTGAGATACCATCTTACACCTGTCAGAATGGCTAAAATAAAAAACACCAAAGATAGTTTATGCTGGAGAGGATGTGGAGAAAGTGGCACACTCCTCCATTGCTGGTGGGAGTGTAAACTTGGACAGCCACTTTGGAATCATTATGGTGGTTGCTCGGGAAAATGAAAATTAGTCTATCTAAAGGCTCTTAGACATATAACAAAAAGATGCACATTCATACAAGGACATCTATTCAACATATTCATAGCAGCATTATTTGTATTAGCCAGAACCTGGAAGCAACCTAGATGCCCCTCTACTGAAGAATGGATGGAGAAAATGTGGTACATTTACACAATGAAGTACTACTTAATTATCAGAAAAACACAAAGGAATCCTGAAATTCACAGGAGAATGGGTGAAACTATAAGAAACCATTCTTAGTGAGGCAATCCAGTCACAAAAAGAAAAATCCAATATGTACTCAATCATATATGGATTTTAGACATAGAAAGGATTACCAGCCTACAATTCACACCTCCAGAAGAGTTACGAAACAAAGAGGATCCTAAGAGAAACATACATGTTCTCCCACAGAAGGGGAAAGGGACAAATCTCCTGAGCAGGGAGTTAAAAGAAAGAGAAGGGAAGAAGAGAAGGGGAGAGGACGACATGAGGTACAAGGAAGATTGAGACAGGGAAAGAATGGAGGAGAACAAATAGAAGAAGCCATTATAGAAATTTCTTTATAATTAACCATACAGTAGACATAGATAAAATATTGGGACAAGGAACAGATAGAGAAAGGGGGAGACGTTGTTGTAACAGAGAGAGATTATTGGACAGTTTATTCATCTGTCATATTCCCACACTTGCTGTGTGACAGCTCATACCCAGAAACATTATCAAGAAGGCATGAGCACTACTACAGATGATCACAAAGCAGATTCAATGGAGTGTTTTCCGTTTGTTTCTGTCACTTGCTCTTTCATCCAGTCTATATTAGGGACCCTAAAATGCACAGAACGATAGACAGATGACAGAGCCATGTACGTGAATAAGAATTTGAGGAACTCTGTTCACTAGATGGTTAGTGAGGTCAGGAAAGGATACTACAAATTTCAGAGCTGAAGAAGCCTGAGAACCTACTAGAGGAAGTAGGAAGCTATTAAAAACTTCAGCCCTTTCCTCCTTCGTTAGGGGGGGATTAGTTCTAAATGCCAACTTTGATTCAAACTCCTTTCCATAAACTGTCACTTCTGGGAGAAAAAAAAAAAAACAGAAAGTGCCTAAAATTGGTTTTATACTAAGAAGCTTTCTCTCTCTAAGTGTTTATGGCCTCTCCTGTTTCCATTTACAGATTCTGATTGAATGCACTAGTTATTTTCACATGTTTATTTCAAGCAACATATACCTGCATGCATTTACACCACCTTCAGACACTCATGATTAAATGTTGGAAGCTTCACCCGCACCCAACGTGTTAGCCACCATAACTGCATGAGTGAAGGATATGCAGCACTTAATGTTAGATGTTATAAATCAGGGATACAACAGATGATGAGAAAGACTAAAATCATATTGGTATAGTTTGTGTATAGAGGGGGTAGATTCCTGAACTTTTTAAAACAGATTTATTTAGTTAGTTATTTCGTTATTCATTTATTATGTATAAAATGTCTGTCTACATGTATGCCTGAAGGCCAGAAGAGGCCACCAGATCTTACTACAGGTGGCTGTGAGTCACCATGTTGTTGCTTGGAATTGAACTCAGGAAGAGCAGCCAGTGCTCTTAATCACTGAGATATCTCTCAAAATCCAGATTTTTGAACTTATAAGACATTTTCACTCTCATTATTCATAATATTGATAAGTTTAATAAGAATTAGAATACTTTTCTTGCATTCTAGGTATTGTTAATAATTTAGTTTCCTCATGAATTTTGGAGGAAAAGAAAAATAGATAACAGAAATGTTAAAATACTTTTTTGCTTTTCATTTGTCAAGTTAAACTAATGAAAATGTAAAAATTATGAGAAATAGTACTTTGTGAAATTTTTTGTGTTATTTTTATACAAATAAAATAGATTTGTAATTATTAATCAGCTTTCTATACTAAAATGTATATCCCTAAATTAGAAATACTATTTTTAAAGATTTATTCTTATTCTTTTGTGTGTGTGTGTATGTGTGTGTAAGTGTCTCTATGGGTGTGCCTGTATGTGTCAGCGACGTGTGTAAAGGTGGCTGCAGAGGTCAGAAAAGAATGTATGAGACTTTGGAGTTAGATTGGCAGGTGATTATGTGTTGCCTGATGTGGGTGCTGGGAGTAGAACAGTGGAAATTAGTCACTGAGTCATCTCTCCAACAAAAAATATTATTGCTTTAGTAACAAGAAAGATAGTGCATTATCTAAATCCTAGGACCACCTATTGTTCTGAGTAGCTTAGGGGAAAGACAGGAAAATTATTATTATTATTTATGTGTGTGTGTATTACATTACTTATGATTTGACAATCAATACATTTCCATGCAACCTGTTCAATATCACAAAGGCAATAAACTGTTTTGAATTTATTAAATCTGCAGTCTGTTTTTTTTTTGTTTGTTTGTTTGTTTTTAGACAACATCTATACATAAAACCAATGAAATAATTCTCTTTGTGCTGAGCAGGGTTTGCTCAGTATATAAATTCTCTCATCAGACATGTTTTAGTTCAATGTTTGCTCACAAGTTTGCAGCTCACAGCTCATGTTACTTCTTTGAGTTGTTCTGACTACTTAACAGATTAACTAAGTTTTATCACATAGTGAAGTATTAATTGAGTCAAGTGGGTGGCTTCATTATCCTATGAAAACCATCAATGCTTGATAACTTATAATTTACTATAAAGAAAATGAAAGAAATGAAGTAAGCTACACAGCATACTGAGGATATTATTTGAGCAGGACTAAAAGGAACTACTGCATATTTAATTGCTGTTTATACTAGGGCATTTTACAAAACTCAATATTCTTTAAAATAAAATACAAGGATATATAAAAATTAGCCAATGTTTGATTCCCAGGATTTCCAATGCTGTTGCTGTTGTTATTTTGTTTAAGGCTCAAAACTTTATTCTGAAATACATTGTGGTTACATGTATTTACTTCCCAAATTAACTTTACAATCCCAGTAATATAATCCATCACATCACCCAACTACCCAAGAAGTAGGTTTAATAAAAGTTGTCAAACACGTACAAAATCCTTGGAATGTAACACTCAGTTCATGGTTATTTGTCCTTGATCCATGTCTGTAAAGATATCGGATTCTAATTTTTTCTTTTTTCCTTTTTTTTTTTTTTTTTTTTTTTTTTTTTTTTTTTTTTCGAGACAGGGTTTCTCTGTATTGCTTTGGAGCCTGTGTTTGAACTAGATCTGTGAATCACTCTGGCCTTGAACTCACAGAGATCCACCTGACTCTGCTTCTCCAGTGCTGGGATTAAAGTTGTGCACCACCAACACCAGGCTTAGAATCTAATTTCTAATGTCCAAAAGTGACATACACAAGCAACTAGTTTCAAGAAAAAGAACTTGCATTTTAAAATTCACTACTGTTCAAAACAAAAGGTTCTATTTTCTACTCAAGTACAGAACATTAAAAACAGCTCACAAGGATAATATCAACTACCTTTCTAACAGCGATAAAATTTTTTTCACTCTCTCAGCCATAATATCCTTTCTCTGGGATTTTACTTGCTTCCACCTTGAAGTTTATTTTAATAACTTCACTTTTTGTACCTTTGGTAAATTTTTACTGCCTACGTGGCAGAAGTAGTTTAGACTCAAGAGATGAATCCATGAGAAGTAGTAAATACTTTTCAATAATTCAATGGTAAATTGATGGGAGATGTCATTCTGTAAATATGTTTCTCTTGTTGGTTAACGAACAAAGCCCTGTTCGTCAATAGGAAAGCAAGATAGGTGGGACTAGGAGACAAGGAGGATTCAGGGAGAGGAAGAGGAGAGTCAACATGAACGACCAAGAGAGCAGAGGTCAGGATTCTCTCTCTGGTAATAAAAGACCATGTGGAAATACTTAGATGATAGAAATGGGTTAATATTTAAGACAAAGCTAGCTGAAAGGAAATGCTAGTAACTGGCCAACAGCTTTATATCTAATACAGTGTCTCTCTGTGGTATTTGGGGCTGACGTGGCTCTGGAACTAGGCTGGCATGAAAACTACTCATAACAGTAAATTATTATGATTTACTTATAAAAGAGTGCTATAAAGTAATGAAAATAAGAAAACACAGCTTTAATAAACATACACCGAATTCAGTAAATTATGAGCCAAGAATAGTCTTTGCTAAATAATTCGATTTCTCCTTATTACAACTAAAACTGAAAATTAAGTTACCATCATAATAAATGTGGTCTATATTTGAAATGAGTAATAACCAGACTATGAATGTCACAAGTATATAAAAAATTTTATAAGCTCATTGTTATCCTGGTAATAGATTAGCTATATATCATATTGAGACAGTTTATTAATATTTGTTTATTGAGCTGGTTCATTATGTATTATATTCTTATATTATATTTTTAATAGAAATTATAAAAATGTTATTCTGGTAAAATATTTTGCCAGCTTGACACAAACTTGGTTCAAGGTCCCTCCAAATATCACCAACTAGACTGTTTCCTTGGCAATTCAGTGAGGCATTTTTTTGCTTAATGATGGATGTGGAAGGACACAGCCCACTGTGGGTGATGACAACTCTGGACAGGTGGTCCTGGTTGTATAAGAAAGCAATCAGATAAAACTCTGTATAGCCAGATAGTAAACAGCATTGCTGCATGTTCTTGGCTTCAGTTCTTTCCTCTTCCATACCTTCCTTTCTTGATAGAATTTAAGCTGTAAAATTAAATCAACCATTTCCTTCTCAAGTTCCTACTTCAAGTAATATAAAGGAAACCAAATCATAAATATTATTCAAAAGGTACAATCAAGACTTATTAGATATTCATTGAATGTATATTGCTGAAAATTTAAAGACTAAACTGATTATCTTGATTAATTCCATGCCCATAAGAGAAACAATTCTTAACTATTCCTTATTTTGCTCCCTATAAATATGAAACACAGTTAAAAAATAAAGATACTAAAATACATCATGATATTACAAACAATCCATCCCCAAAATAAATGATAGCATGACAAGACTTAGGTTTATTGAAGTTAGTATCCAATGACTCATTGGTTTAAAAAATGTGTCATTTAATAAAAATGGTTATCTGATTATAAATGTTATGTTATTAAAAATCATGTTTTTAAGATATTCAATCTGGAGACTATGAGTTTCTCATGCAGTTTTCCATAATGTTGCAACAGTCTAACAGCAAGTTTTGCTTCTGTAGAAATAATGGCATAATTGCAGGGAAGTTTGCAGAGATGAATCATGAAAAAATAAAGAAATATTAACTATTATTTTCATCTGGCAAAGAAACAGACTTTACCTAAAGCACAATAAACTAGGTAGAAAATTTATGATCTTTCATGTCCTTTAACATAAATATCTTTGGGCCAGTTTTTGGTCCTATCAGAGATGAGTTGCCAAACTTCAGCTAGAATTGCATAGATCTTTAAAGTTAATAATTTACATTATGAATTTTTTATTTAGTATGTTTCATCTCCCAAAGGCAATTGAAATACAATATGTCCCTCCCTACTTAGCTTTCATAAAGATTTTTGATTTGAGAAATGTGAAATGCCTTATTAGGTAAAGGTGTTGTGTTCAAATCTGAAAACCTGTGGTTTGTCCTTAGAAAATTCTCACTGGAGAGAGAAAATTCCAAATGTGTGAAGAAGCATACTAATACACACACACACACACACACACACACACACACTATATCAAAGTGAAAAGATTTTATTTGGTTGTCAGAGAAAAGAATGCTTTCCTGTTTATTTTTATAAGGAGAAATATGAAAACTTTAGTTTTGATTGACAGAAACGTTGAATTTTTATAAAACACTGTTATAATTACATATAATTAAACAACTAGTTAATGATGTGTGTGTATGTTTAAGGCCTCTCAAGTATGTTACACCTTCCACAATAATCAGAACCGACACACATAACCACCTCTGATGCTGATGTGACATGCATCCTTGTTAGTCTGACCTATTGAAATTAATGAAATATGTATAAACGTCCAGTGTAATTGTTTTCAACAGCATTTTAGTAAGGCTAAATTTAGACTTTACTGGATATATCATCACAAATCTGATATAAATGTTAACTGAAGCTAGGACTTTTAATCATATTCTCAGACTGAGGAGCAGGGCAAAAAAGTGCACTCAGAATTGTGGTCTGACCTTAATTGTTAATGAAATGCAATGATTTTTCAGAAGCCAAAAGCACAACATGAATATGATAATTGTTCTGGTGGAAGTGTACACAATGCAAGAGGTCATGACTATAAAGCATGCCAGGCACACTTAGATTCATATTTCAAGGCTATATAAGAATTGCCTTTTATGTTATAAGTAGGCATTATTTACTAGGAAGTTATATAACTTTATATAATTAATAAACATTAAAAGCATTAACTCATGGTTAGTAGTGAACAAGTGGCTTAAATAAAACTAACCTGCTACATCCAAGAAGATAATTTTTATTCTTACAATGTTTCATCAATGTAAAGTATTTTCATTATACATTTGTATTTTCAGTTTCCTCCTATGATCATTATAAATTAATTCATCAACTCAATAAATCCAATCCAAGGCTCATGGAAAACAAAGAAAAGTGGGTTTCAAAGGATGTAATAGCAAATAATAAGGAAATGTAAAGTCCAAGTTACTTTCTTTTCATATCATATAAATTGTTTACTCTTCATTGTTTTCCTTTTTATTACACAATAACATTGTTTCATTCATGATGGAGTGTAGTGAACCCTGTTCTGTATATAGTTTTGTATTAAGCCTAAATCTTTTCTTTAGACTAAAAGGGGAATTGTAGTGAGGTAGTCCTTCTGTAGCACTGACCACGCCCATTGGGGGGTGGAGCGATGGGCGGAGGTGACCTGAGGAAGGAGGTCGGAGGGGGCCAGGAAGGCGCTCTCTCTCTCTGGCGTGACTCGGACAGGAGAGGATCGGGTTGAATTTCCTGGTGTTCATCTGTCTAGGTTGTAAGTTATTTCTCCCTGAATAAACATCTATTCGGCCTATTTGTTTATCCTGACCCTTATTTACCGCAATAATGGAGCTTTTATATATGTTCCAGTTTCTCTTGTGACAAATGTTCCTATGATTTATATAAAAGATTTTTGCATGAGTATATGTTTTTAATTTCTCTTGGGTCAATATTAAGTGGTTGGAGGGCAATGTTAGGTTTAAGTCTCTGTTCAAGATAATTAGATTTTGATAGAAATAATACAACATAAAAATAAAGATATAATCACATGACTGTTAGATAGACACAAAAGTCATCTGATAAAGTTCAACATGATTTCATGATAAAATTCCTGAAGAATATTTGAATAAAAAGAACATATCTTAGGATAATTAAGTATGAATAGCTTCAATTTGATTAAATGTGGGAAAAAACTGAGAGCATTTCCTTTATTTTTATTTTTTCATACATATTTATGAATGTATTTGGCTTAGGTTTTAGATAATTTGATAGGGTTATATGACAGTTTTACACATTTTAACACCCAATCTGTGGTATAATCTCCTATTCTTTGTATATTCTTTCTATCTAAATCCCTGACTCATCTCCACTTCATTTTCTTTTTTAGCTTATCTTGATAATTTCACTACATAATGATTCTTTAGTAACTCTGGTTACTGAAGCAAGGTGAGGGTAGTATACGCCTTGAATCCCAGCACTCAGGAGGCAGAGGCAGGCAGATCCCTGTGAGTTCGAGACCAGCCTGGTCTAAAAGAGCTAGTTCCAGGACAGCCTCTGAAGCCACAGATAAACAAAAACAAAAACAAACAAAATAGCAACAAAACAAACAAACGAAAAATTGTGTTACTGAAAATAGTAAAACTGCCTCGTTTACTTTTCTCACATTTAATTTTTATTCAGTTGATCTAATACCTATCATGGTATTGCCTGTCATTACCTTCACATTCTAACATAAGTAGCTGATATATGAATAATTCATTGAAAAAAAAATATCAACCCATGGTATGATGTAATTCAGTACTGTTAAAAATAACAAAAGATATTCAAATTAAAATACTAGAAATAAAAGTATATCAAGTATATAAGTAGAATTTTCAGAGTAAAAAGCAGATCAATTGAAGACAAAATAAAAGCATGGAAGATAGATAAATGGGTAACTTAGAATATTCAACAATGGCAATGATAAAAATGTGAAAGTTTGAGCGCAACATATGAAATTGTGTGGGACAAAATGAAAGACCACATTTATAAATCATGATAATGGTGGAGAAGTGAATGACTAAGTCATAAGAAAAATGCCCCCAATGTAATGACATTAGTACATGGATTCAGCAGGCACTGAGAATGCAAAATAGACAAGGTCAAAACATAATCACCAATGGCCTATTTAATTAAAAACCTAAGCATGGAGAAGAAAGAAAAAGACACTGAAAATTGGAGAGAAAAAACACAGGATAACATACAAAGTCAACACATTAAAATGCACCATACATTCAATAGAAATCCTAAAAGCCACGAGGGTAGGGAATGATGTATTCTATGTTATAAAGACAATAACTGTAAATACAGATTTCTCTTCAATGAAAATACCCATTACAATGATGCAGAGAGAAAACCTCCCTTCAAACAAAGTATACAAATTTGTAACTGTTAAGTCACCCCTATAAGCAAATACAACTGGAAATAACTTCTTTGAAGTGCAACAAATTAGACTTTCAATCAAAATAAGTCAGAATGCCATTCTTAATCATCACTTTATTAGTCTTGAAATGGGTCAGCTAGGAACAGTGCTTGCCATGGAAGTCTGAAAACCTGACTTGGACACCTGAATGACACTGTGGAAGGAGAAAACCAAAAATAGAAAACCGTCCTATGACCATCACATATGTGTGCTTTTTTATATATGGATATACAAATAATTAATAATAATAATTTAAAATAAAATTGTAAACATTTAAAATTAAAATTGTAAAAACTGACTAATAGAAGAAAACAGCAAGGATGTATTAAACATATAATTGCATCAAAGCAAACATTACTGAATAAAGAAAAAGGTTTATCCTAACACAAGGAATGTGGGTGACTGGGATACCCCACTTTGATCAATAGAGTAGTCATCCTAAATGTAGATAAATATCTGAATTTATTATCATCATAGAATATGGTGATCTAACAAGTACCTGTAGAATACTTTATAGTAAATCTACAGAAAACACATTATTGTATTCTGTCTATGAAACTTTTTCATAAAATAGGTTACATATAATAGTACAATACAAGTCCTAGGAAAGACAGAAAATTATAAACAAAATATTGTGTCATATATGGTTATATTGGGATAAAATGAAACTGAACAATAAGGTAGACTAAAGAATATTCAGACTCTTGCTGATTGAATAATACAATATTGAATGATATGTGGAACATTAAAGAAATCAGAATGAAATTATTTTGAATGCTTACACTACAAGGAAAATTATAGAGAAGAATAGTAAAGCCTTTGAGATACAATGACAGTATTATTGTAGGTGATGTTTAAGCTACAAGTGCCTTCATTTTTAAAAGGGAAATATCAATAGAAATTAAGTAAATGATATAATGCCCCTTAGTTATTGAAGCAATAATCAAAAACTTCTACATAACTCACAGGGCATAGAGAAGTCAATGTGGTTCCCCAGAGCCTTCACCCTCTGACTAGTGTGTGTTCGTGGTACTGTAAGATTCTCTACACCTACTAAAGGAGAAAGGTACATAGTAACCCATCTACAAACCCTTATTTCTACACCATTGACCTGACTGAAAGATGCACTAGTGTAAGAGTGGCACAAACTTTGATGGAATAACCAGCCACTATCTGATTGAAAATAAGAAACACTCCATGAAATGAAGCCATCTCTCACATAGCTCGGATTTTGAAGAACCAGAGACTAGATATGTCATGGACCTATGAGGAAATACTGCTACTGGAACCTAGTATTAAAATGATTCCTAACAACATTTTAGTGTACTCATAGATCAGTAACTTGCTCAGCTATCATCAGAGAAGCTTCTTCCTGCAGCAGATGGGAAGAAAAACAAAGACACACAAAGGGACAATGAGCAAAAAGTGAGAGACCTTATTACACTCAGTACTAAATGGAGTTTCTCCATCAAATACCTATCCACATGTTTCAAGCAACCCAGCAAAAAAGGAGAAAAGATTTTAAGTCAGTGGGGATAGAAGACAAGAAGGAAATAAGACCTTGTAAACAAAGTAGGACTGACACACACACACACACACACACACACACACATAGACTCTCATGGAACTGTGGCAGCATGCCAGGGCCTGCACACATCTAAGCCAGATAGGCCCCATAATAGAGAGAGGAAATGGACATAAACTCCAATTCCTAAGCCAGAAGCTATCTCAAGTTGATAAACACTTTCATTGGAAAAATTAGTTTTCTCCAATGGCGTCTACCTGACTATACAAACTGCACTTAAGGATAGACTCCTTGTCCAAGCAACTTTTCGTCATTCTAATTTTCTTCCTTACGTGTATTTGCATACACATATGCATGCAAATATATGTTACAGTTTTGTGTTTCTGTAGGATTTCTACATATGAGAATTCTTGTGTCTCTGCTTCTATATGTGTTTCGTCTGCTTTTTCTTTGGCTCTTTTTCTTTTTCTTTTTTTTTTTTTTTCATCCTATTCCCAATGTTTGTTATTATTTTATCTTACTTTATATTTTCTGATGCTTATTTATATTCTAATGAGAAAGAGAAAGAAATGGTATTGATTTGGGTAGGTATGGAGTTGACAAGAATCTGGGAGTAGTTAATGAGATGTAATCAGAATATTTTGTATGAGAAAAATTTAAGACAAAGAAAGAAAAGGTCTCCCAACTAAAAAGCCCCAAGTATTGATGGATTTACTATTAAATCCTAGTAGATTTAAACAACAAACAACATCAATGATCCTCAATATGAAGTTGTATAGCTAACAGTGTAATGTTTTGAGATATGCATAGACAAAAATAAACTCAACACCAAATACAGACTAAATCTAGTACATTTCTAGCAGATTTTTCTCATGTAGAATCTTCACTGTAGCCTTGAGTCTAAACATACATGAGCACTTTGTACTGCCCAGATCATCACACTGTAACATCAGCCAATGCTGCATGGAATTCCTCAGTTCAGATTCAAATCTATGGTACAATATGAACTGCAGTGTTTTTATACTGCATACACAAATATAATGCCTTAATTGTGAAAAGCAACTATTTTTTTAATACTTTGCTACTTTCACTACTGAACATATAACTTCAAAATTTGCATATCTTTGTACTGTGTTATATTAGAATATTTGATTTTAAAAATTGCTGCATTAAACTGGCTGGTGGTAGTGCATCATGTCTTCAATTCCAGCACTCAGGAGACAGAGGAAGGAATGTCTCTGTGAGCTCAAGGCCTTGTCTACACAGCAAGTTCCAGGACAGCAAAAAAATACACAGCGAAAACTGCCTCAAAAAAAAAAAAAAAAACAAAAAAAAAACAGAAAGGAAAATGCTACATGAGATGTTAATAGAGTGTTGTAAAAAAAATGTTAAATGATTTTTAAATAAGGACAGAATTTCTAACAACTTCTTAATTTTCCTTCTTAAAAAATATAGACAAAGGGGAGCTTATGGACCCCAGACTGACAGCTTGGAAACCATCATAGGACAGAACAAGGCCTCCTGCACATGATTGATAGGAGGCCTGTGCAGTCCATGGGGCCCCTGGTAATGGAACAGCATTTATACGTAATATATGCATGGGCAATGGGATCCAGCTTAATTGAGAGCAGGAGCTTAAAATAAGAATAAGTGAGATGGGCACCAAGGAAAAGTTGATGGTACAATCTGGATAAGAAAGAGTGTTCCACCTGGCATTGGTGGTATACACCTTTAATACCAGCACTCAGCAGGCAGAGGCAGGCAGATCTCTGTGAGTTTCAGCCCAGCCTGGTCTACAGAGTTAGTTCCAGGACAGTGTTTAAAGCAATACTGAGAAACCATGTCTTGAAAAACCAAAAGAAAAAAAAAAGAAAGAAAGAAAGAAGAAGAAGGGGAGAGAGAGAGAGAGAGAGAGAGAGAGAAGAAAGAAAGAAAGAAAGAAAGAAAGAAAGAAAGGAAGAAAGAAAGAAAGAAAGAAAAAGAAAGGAAGGAAGAACAGAGGAAATACCTGACTTATGTAGCTTGCAGGAATACATGGAAAATTCAACACCATGTGATGTACATGCCAAGAATATGAATAATTGATGGGAGTATAAATAAATCTGTCATTCAGCTCAAAGGCAGAGGGACTGGATTTGATACTCCCCACTTCCCACTGAGAACTGTGGGAGCCTAACAGGTATAGAGAGACATGGCCTGATTTCTGATATTAGCAACAGCTTTAGGGTCTTTGATCTAACAGACCTCAAATATTCTTCTCCCTTTCTGTACTTTATACTTGTCCACCATGATATTAGCAATTATAAAATCAAAGCATCATTTAACTGGGAAACAATGAATAAACTATCCTATAGTATCAATATTTAGTTAAGATTAATTCCTTATGTAAAAATAAACATATGTCATTCATATATAATTTTACCTTCATCTTTTCTAAGTGGTAAGACTATAGTTACAAAATATTTAAAAATATATCTCATTATGTCTAATGAGAAAATGTTTTATTTTCTTTCCAGATTTACAAATGTACCTAGCTTGGGGTCATTTTTCTTTTATAAAACAAATTATTTTATTTCACCTATTTATTCATTTTTAAGAAAAAAATGTATTCCAGGATAAGTAAACTTTAAGAAACCCTAGTCTTAATTGTGCAGAGTGATTCCAATTTGCCATGTTTTCTTCATGCACTCTAACCATAATTGACCATGCACAGCAGCTTACATGTAAAATTGAGCATGCTAAGAGATATGAAAGACTTCAAAGTGCCTTTTTCTTTTGAATATGGATAAGTATCTCCAATAAAATCCTAATAGCTCCTTGTTAGGAAAGAGCCTTGATTTGGCATTGACTCCCTGGGTTCTCCAACCTGCAAGTGAAGAAGACTGTTTTTATCCCCTGGCCTTGCTTGTTTGGCATTGAACTTACCAAAACCCAAAGCAACTCTACCTAATAACTGAGGCATAAAGATAAAGTAGAAAATTTACTGTGATTTTAGACACTCTGGCATTCTGACAGTAGTAAGATGGTATCTCAGTATTGTTTTGATTTGCATTTCCCTGATGGGATGAGCACTTTAAGTGTCTTTCAGCCATTTTAGATCCCTCCATTGAGGACTCTCTATTTATTTCTGTACTCAACTTTTTAAATGTATTATTTGGTGTTTTGAAAACTAGCTTCTTGATTTCTTTGTATGTTTTGGCAATCAGCCCTGAGTCAGATGTGGGGTTGGTGAAGATCTTTTCCCACTCTATGGGCTGCTGTTTTGTCTTGTCAACTGTGTCCTTTGCCTTACAAAAGCTTCTCAGTTTCAAGAAGTCCCATGTAGTTGTAGATCTCAGTGTCTGTGCTACTGATATTTTGTCAGGAAGTGGTCTCCTTTACTGTCATGAATCATTCTTCTATTATAACACACTGAAAATATGATTAATGCTATTTATGCCCATCTTACGAAAAGGCCCTAGGTTGTAGGAACTATATTAGATTTGTAACATGTTCTATCCAAACCTAGTTTATATTGATTCCTAGAAGAGTAATTTAAATTTAAAAAAAGCAGGAAAAAATTAAAAAAAAGTTTATTGGCAATCTGTGAGTTTTCCATCATTCTTTTTAGTGAATCAGCATAGTACAGCTAGTAGTGAAGGGGCTTGAGAACTACAAAATGGTTGAGACTGAAACAGCAAAATTAAAGCATGGAATGTGTCCTCAAAATGTTACAGCCACCAAGTTTGCCAAAATGTGATTTAATCACATGAAAACCATTGTTTACCCAAATATAACCATTTAACTGAGCTTCTGGGGCTTGTTTCAAATTTCCTCATCCATGAGTCCTACTCATTATATGGCCTCGTCAATTAGATTCCTAGAGTGTAGAGATTCTGCAAGAGACACTTCCTTCAGTGTATTTTGAATTCTACATGTTTTGCTGTGCTGCATACACAAAGAAGCTCTACCCAGAGAAACTGAGGCCTGTAGATTGTTCTTGGCTTAGTCAATCCACAGGAAATTATAACACAGAATTTTCTAATAGTGGCCCTCTGACTTGCAGAGCATCCTTTCTTGGGTGCATACTATTTGTTGTTTATACGTTTCATTTTTCTTATGAGCATAAAGCCATGAAGTTATGTGTAGGACAATATGAAAGCAAGTTGAAATGTACAGACACATGGAAAGGTGAGAGCCATGACTCAAATCAAATCATTTGACAGGGGCTGAGTATGAGATCAAGTAGACAGAGACATGCAGCAGGCTGCCAGTCTGTACTACAGTGATTTGGGGTAGGGGGAGTGAAGAGCTAGAAACCAAGAGTCTGCTTTATTTTCAGAGAAGGGATGGAGAGGTCTGCAGGTCTGCAGTGGCAGTGGTTGGGGAATGAGTCATGTCTTTGTGGCCCTCAGCCTTAGGAACAGCTCCCTGCAATGAAATCCCAGCCTCATGGAACTTCACATTGTGGACTTAAATACCATAGTCAACAAAGTACTACACAGCAGTAGAAACCATCTTGCTGATAATATGGAATATCTGCATATTCTTCATACCAAAACACTACTAGAGTTCTTCAGGGAGGAACTCCTAGAACTGTACCATGTGCAAGCTGACATGGACCAGCCAATTGTTGTATTCCTGCAATATTTCCATGATCTACTGCCTGTGTAGCTTGGTTCAGCAACAACTGTGCTCTTTGAAGGCCTTGCATCTGGTACTTGAAACTCTGCATGTACTGGCAACTAGCTATCTCAGTGTCAGTGAAGAATTTGTACTTATGCATCATAAACTATTTACAAATATTTTCTATAAAACTTGTATGGAAATGGTATTTGCTGGATATTTAGATTGATATAGAAAGTACAGCTTGATTTTATCCACTTGTAAATGGAGTGTTTCTTTTAACCTTAGAAAGTATATACACTATAAAATGTAATAGCTTCTAAACAAAAAACTGTCAATTTTATAATTTTACTAATTTAAATATGTATATAAATTACATACATATTTAATTAAAATTAGATATTTTATTAATTACAATAAGATGTTTTAACAGATTTGTTTATGTATAATTTTATAGAAATATATTAAATTATACATATGTCATATATACTATAAATATGCATAAAGACACACAGAACATATAAAGTCATAAACTGAGATTAGATTCATATATTATTAGAATTGTCTGATATCAATTATATTCCAGCTCATATGTTCACTATCATGTTATACATTGTAATATACTTTGTCTTCTATGACCTACACAATGAAAAACTATTTTAAATTGAACTTGTAATAAATAAATATATTAATGATTTATCCTGATTTTTCATGTGAATTAATATACTGGCAAGTTCTTCCCATAATCAGGACAAGGAAATGAAGATTAAATGAAAAAATTCATTTTATAATTAACACTAATTGGTGAGTGGTGATAGTAGAGTTTGGACAAAAATCTCTGAATTATTACCTGTAAAATTTAAAGAAAACGTTGGATTTTTACTATCCAAGGAGGGAAAATGCATGGAAATGAGAAGATGTGTTCGTGTTAAATATCATACCATAAAAGACGAATCACGTTTATAAATACTGAAGGTTACATTTAAAAATAAACAGCAGATCCAACTTAGAACACTGAAGAAAACCAGGAAATCATAAATTCTATAGTTCAAGCTACCAAAATTTTATATTCAGCTAAGAGGTTTTTAAAATGGAAGTACAACATAAATGAACAGCCACTCTCCAAACATTACGGAAACTACATTAAAGAATTCTTCACAGAAGAGGAAAAAAAATCATTAATGCTAAGGAAAGAACAAAGATTAATAAACAAACAAACAAATAAATAAATAAATAAATAAATTTATTAGAAAAAAATCATCAAGTCCAAGTCATCAAATTCCTTAGGTGACTTAGGGAGAATGAGACACCAGAGATCTTCAAATGAAAAGCTCAGTATCAGGAATGAGTTGCTACTTTTGAAATTGTAGATCACTGAAATCCTGTAAACCCATGAACATTATAGGTTATTACTATTCCTTTAGTTATGCTGCTAGGTAAGACATTAAGACCTTATATAAAGTAAGGCCCTGCTAAAGATACCATATACTTGAATCACATTACAGGGAGAAATCAAGCTAGAACTGATCTGGAAGCTCTGTACCTACTGGAAAGTTGTAGTACTGCAAGGTTCTAGGCACACAACCAAAGGAGAAATGCCATCATCAATTTTATGCATCCATGAACCCTACACACTACAAAAATAGCTGGGCTAGCAATGTATGGCCACTGGTGCATTAGTTAAGGGTTATGAATATTATGCTAGTAACCAATTCATTTATGGTAGGATTTAAGTCCAGATACACAACTTAGCAATCATATTTGGTGCCACTATCAGGGACACAAAACTGACTAGAGAGGTCATAAATGCTAGGAAAGAGCAAATATAATTACTCTGTAAAATGGGCACAGTGTTGAATCAATCCTAATCATTTCTTCCTATACACATAGATTAGTGAGTCGCTCAACCCTCATCAGAGAAGTTTCTTGCTGCAACCTTGGTGGCTAAAACAGAGAACCACACCTAGTCAATGTGTAGAAGAAACTACAGAGACCTCAGCCTTAGATGTGATGACTATATAGCTCCTCTTCTCTTACAGCTCAGGAACCATTGAAGAAGAAGATGTGGAAAGACTACAAGAGTTACAGGTGGTATTTAACTACAATGGAATCCTCTTTTTTATGCATTTTTAGACCCAAAGTGGAATTAACACATACTAACTCACAGTGCAACAAAGGAAGAGGAGAAAGAGGAGAAGGAGGAAGAGGAGAAGGAGGAGGAGAAGAGCTGAAGAGATGGTCATGAGCTTCTACCCCTATTCTTTTTTTGGTGCAAATGGCAATTTATAGCTACTTATAGGTACAACTTAGGTTTAGTGTTTACAGTCAATACTATTTATGTTATTACTATTTAATCAACACTCAAAGCAATTACAGTCTCCATGTATGCCTATCAACATTTCAGAAAATTATAGAAAACACTGAAAAATAATAACCTTAAATTTATATGTATCTAACACTATTACAACATGAATTTAAGGTTCTACAACTATCTAGAGAAAAAGCAAATTGGAAACATTACAGTACCTGAGTTAAAAATAAACAAACTAACTTTAAAAGTATCAAAACAGTATTGTTCTTTCCTAAACTACAGTGATAAAGCAGAGCAAGTAACCATACATATCTATAGCCAACTGGTATTTCAGAAATATGACAAAACACAGGTTGCAAAACACAGCCTTTTAAAATAAAATGATACTGGTAAAATTGGAAATCACAGAGGCAAAAGTAGAAATAGACTTATGTCCATTATCACTTAAAAGAAGTTACCTAAAATGCATTAACTACTTAAATATTAGAGTAAAAACAGAGTAACTACCACAGGAAACCACAGGTGATAACTTTCCTTTCAAGGTTTAGAAATGAACATAAGAAATCTTCCCGACTACTAGCAGCCTTCTGACAAGAATTAATAAACTGGGGAAAATGGTTTTTATATGTGATAAGGTATTAATAAATAGTTTCCATAACATGTTATGGAAAAAAATAGACAGGAAAGCAAATCACAGGCCATCAATCAATGTTGTATCTGTATTTAATTAGAAATGTAACAGCGTTAGAATGCTTGGTTATCATATGAAAGGCTTTGACTTTCATCTTCAGCATCATAAATATGAACATCATGATGGCATTAATAAATATTATTTAGAAAGACATAACATATATTAACCATGTATAACCAAAATGTATTTCATATTATGTGTATGTTATATAAACAATGTATATTACAAAAATTCTCCACGCCAAATCTTTTAAAGAAAAAAATCATGAAGTAGCTATGAAAAATTAAAAGATAATATCCTGAATTACTCATGGGAAAATATTAAATTGTACAGTAATTTCAGAACATGTACTGTATTGAAAAACCAAAATTTAAGGTACCTTTAGGGGCAACTAAGTTAAATCACTATGTGCTCTCACTCTGCAGGCCCTTGCTGATAATCCTGCTGAGATATAGAATAAATAGTAAATGTGGCCTACACATGGCATAGAGTCTTTTGTGGATTTATGAGAATCACGAAAATTAGTATACTTGGCATGATTCTGAGCCACTTGGAAGAGTGATAAAGAGATTGCTCACAGTTATCACAGTGTGTAAGAATCCTGCCTGGTCTTTGGAGGCAGATTAGTGGCAATGTGGAAAAGCTAACTTTCCAGTGTTGTGGACACATTTTCAAGGAACACTAACTTAAGATCCATCAAAGCACACTGTTTTTATCTTTGGCTGATTACTGCATTGTAGTGACCACTGCTATATTTAAACATAACTGATATCCAGCTTTTAAGTAAGAAATAGAAATATGTGTGAACCGCTATTGTGTCTGATTTAATAATGTCTTACATTATGTTACAATGCTGAATTGGTCAGTCTTATTCTACAATGTGTCTGAAAACTGATCCTGCTACTGGTTGTCCATATCTATAGTAATCTTGTAGGTGAGCTTGCTTCCTGAAGACTTTACTAATGACCAAGGAAGTACAGTTTATTTCAATATAGTTTAATTAAAAGAAAATTATATCACATTCCTCATTCCTTTCCTTGTTGCAGCTCTCCCAGATATCCTCTCTGCAACAATTTTTTTGTCTCCCAAATGTACACAAACACACACACACACACACACACACACACACACACACACACACACCAGTCCATTTTTGGTGTTTCTGTGGATATAGTGTCAGGGCTGACCACATTGTATTAGGAAATTTTCATTATTATCATTCCTTTTTTCTTTCTTTTTCCTTACTGATTCACTAGTAACTATAATTCTAAATGGAAATATGATTTGATTAAGGCCCTATGCTATAACTAATAGTGTTTACACTATTCTATTGATGCTGAAGATACTTATCAATGGGTATAGAAAACAGTGACTATGGACACACTAAAATCTGGCTGGAAAACCCACTACAGAACTGTCCTTTCAAAGTCCTGCTGCCTATGCATTACAAGGATTACCCAAACAAGGAAGCTATCCCCTTACAAGCTGGCTTTCAGATCCACTCTGATTTATCACTGCCTGTGAAAATAAAACAACTAAAATATGTTTCTATTCTATGTGGCCACTCAATGAGAAAAATACTGTGTGAGAAGGAGAAACTTGAATTACACCAGAAAGCCCAACTCCAA
This sequence comes from Phodopus roborovskii, assembly GCF_943737965.1. NCBI lineage: Eukaryota > Metazoa > Chordata > Mammalia > Rodentia > Cricetidae > Phodopus > Phodopus roborovskii. The sequence continues at coordinate 10,826,911 of NW_026126540.1, read as the reverse complement.
TGGACTCTATGACAAGTAGTTTCTAGTTTCCGAGGCTGAAATGTCTGTGAGAAGAACAGCATGCTAACTGCTCTTAGAAACAGTAATTTACCAATTCCATTTCAAAGACTGTACCAAGTTTTGAAAAAAAGGAATGCATTTGAGAATCTACAAAAAGTATGTGTGCTAGATTTCTTTTTTAACTTTTGAAATCACAATTACATTACTTCTACCTTCCATTTCCTTCCCCACACACTCCCATTGTTCTCTTTCAAAGTCATGGCCTCCGTTTTTATTGTTATTACATATATTGTTACATACGCATATGTATATGTACATATATATATTACATGCATAACTTTCTCAACCTGTATAGTCTCACTTGTTTGTATGTTTTTTAGGGATGGCAATTTAATATTGGACATATAGTTACAGGTATTGTGCTCTTCCCCAAAAACTACAATTTCTCCAAATCTTAGTATTCCTTAATTGTATATAGCTCTATATGCAGGGTTGAGGCCTCCAGAACTTTCCCCTATTCACTTTGGAGCATCTACTGGTGTCATCCTTGGTCACCTCATATTAAAGCAGTTACACAAGATGTAGATTATTGTGAAAACCAAAACCAATCAAAATGATGTGTACCAACAGGTTTCTATTTTTCCAATAAGTTTCCTGACAAAAATCAATGTACAAAGAAAAGGGAAGTGTTTTGGCTTGTACTTTTGTAGATTCCAGTTGTTGAGTGATAGATAGGTCAATAGGTACTGAGCTAAATTGAGAGCACATAACATAACAGGAAAATGGTGGTGAAATATTGACCTAGAGAGGAGAAGAAGACAATTATGAAGTACTAGGGCCCTATAATTCCCTTTGATTTTATGCCTCTCATTCCCTACATACCTCCACCTAAATTAAACACCTTATAGTTCCTACCACCTTTCAGTAGCATCACTCTTATGACCAAAATTTGAAATCAAGAACATCTGGGGAATACTTGATGTTCAAAATGTTGGAATATATAAAAATTATGGGTCCACATATAAAAAATGTCAACAATGATCAATTTTAGATAGATACATAGATAGTCAATAAAAGTTACTTGTCAGTTTATATCATTCTTACATATTCCTACAGATAATTTTTCTTGTCCATTTAAAAGTTTAGCATCCTTGAGTGAGGCATAATGGCAAGACATTGGCTGTCCAACTTTTCATCACAGTTTAGCTACATCTACTGAAACTGTTCATTTTTCTGATAAAAAAAAACTTTATCTCTACTGCCAATGTCTTAGTTTTGCTTTTTGTTGCTATGATAAAATTCCCTGACAAAAGAAACTAAAGAAGAAAGGTGGTCATTTGGCTCAAAGGATAGTAGATTGAAGTACCAATTCCATTATATCCACAGGCAAAGCCAAGAGCAAGATTTTAACCATGCCAGTGCACATCTTCCCTATCCAAAAATGGTGTTACTCACAATGGGCAGGTCATCCCATCTCATTAATGCATTTAACACAATACCTCCATGAAATAACAACAGACCAATTTAATCTATACAGTTCCTCCTTGAGAATCTCAGAAAAGGTGATTCCAAATTGTGTTGAGAAGTCAGTTAAAGCTAACCATCACAGTTAGCATGCATAAAAGTATTAGGCTGATTTGTTAGCCAAGCAGACACCCGAGGCTCTTTACAGACATTGGTAAATTCATGACTAAACTACAAGAATAAATAATGCAAAGTGATTTTCTGTAGACCAGAGCCCAAATTATCTTAGATTTTTTATTTACTTTTGACAGTTTTTCATTTCCCATATCCATGCATGAACTAAGATCCCATGGCTATCAAAATCTAAAAACAGATTCTTAGCAGACTAATAGCTATTCTCAACCCAAAAGCTAAACTTGTCATCATATATTATTTTAAATACAAACCACAGTTGCCTTCATTTTCTGTGGCCCCCTTTTTATAAACACTTTTTGTCTTCATTTTATTCTCTAACTAATATAATCCCATACAGCCACTTCCACTGTGGACTATGATATTTGTGTAAATATAAATCTATATTGCTGAACCACGGTCATTCATATTTAGGACATGAACAAACTATCTCTTATTGCCTTAATATTATAACTTTGCTTTTGCATTGATGTAAGAATAAAGTTAGTCTAAACAGTCATTGCAGGACACCTAAAGTCTACTCATCATTAGTAGATTAGATCTCTACAAACATAGTACACAATAATTAAATTAATGAAAAAACATAAAGGTTACTATGACTTAAAATTTCATTTTTGTCCATTTATAAATTGAGGCTTTTGTCATAAGTATGAAAAATTATAAAGTATTCAAAAACATATACTATGAAAGGATTAGCTTACATAATAGAACTGTGTAGTTCACAACAATCATTTGTGTGCAAAAAAATGTTGAAAATTCAGAAATTTTTAAGTCCAAGTAGATTCCTAAATGCTCCATGGCTGTAAAAATTAACTGATACTGAGTCCATATTATTTGGCTAAAGAAGCTAGTGGGAGAATACAAAGATAAATACACATGCTCTGAAAGATGAGACAAAGGCAGACCTATGAACACACCATTTCCCTTGGACCATATTCTATCTGTGCTGTTTTTTGGAAAAACTATGGGTGAGGCAGGGCCAGCTTTGCACTTCAGTTACTCCTCTCTCTTCAGTTGCATCTCCACAGAGACAACATAGTTGTGTTTCTTAGATGTTTCTAAACCCAGTCAAGTTGACAAGGTCAACCATCAAACATGAATATATTAGAAATGAGTGTAAATGACACATTTAATAACAAATGAATAATAACTCATATATTCTAAGAGCATTTCATTTCACTCAATGAATCAAAAAGAAAACACTTTGCCTCATTTAATCCTTAGGTTTGCACTCTATGGTTAACAGTGAGAAGAGATAATACCGTGAGTTTTATGAAAGGGTAAAATGTTGATTAATGTAGCAGAAATCAGCCCATCTTAAAATATGAATCTGATTACTCTAATGTGAATCATGATTGCTATTTCCCGTAAGGTGGGTGATAAGGGAAGGGATCCTTGATTAAATCAAACATATGGAATATGTAATTGTGCAATTGTATCAATACTGCAGGTGTATGGAGGGACCTTGCAATGGTATGATATATATATGAACTACATCTATATTGTCCTTTTGCATGAAGATTTATGTACCAATAATTTTTGAAAGTTATTGTCTAATTATTAAGAAATTTCCTATTCATACTATGTAAGACTTTAAAATATTCACATGAAATAGCAATGTATCATTATTTTTAAAGGAGAATTGTTACATTTTTGACAAACTGCATCATGAATTACCTAAGTTGCCATATTTGGACAAAAGATATTTAATTAACAGTGGAGATAAAAATAAATAAATATTATATCAGGCTTCAGTATGACATGTAATTCTCTTTAATTCAAAGAAGCTCAGATACCTCAAAAACCTCAAAAAAAAACATTTAAAATGGATGATATTGAAGGTTTAGTTCTTCGATAAAAGAGCAGATACATATTCCAAAATAACAAATAATGTACTCCTTTTAACAAGTAAAATGTCATGTAATGTGCCTGAAGGGTCAAAGCAAAAAAGGAAAGCAAAATAGGTAATGGACCATAAAGTTTTTTCTTTGACCTATAAAACAGGAACTCTTGTACAAAACCAACATGGCCATTTCAGGAAATACTCTGTCATGAAAGCATTCCTTGCAAGAGAAATGATTTCTTCACAATAAATGTATACAATATCAAATATAGTTCAGTTTTCTTATTGAAATATGTGAAGAAATGGACATATAATGTAAAGTGTTTAAAATAAAATCTCTGCTGGAAGTTACTTTTCATGTTTCTTAAAGGATCACCAGCTTATAATACACACTGCCATAGGAACAAGGATACAAGGATGAACCTAAGAAATTCATACAAGGTCCCTCACAGAAGGGGAAAGGAACAAGAGCTCCTGAGAGTGTGAGGGACAGTGAGTGGAGAGGGAGTTATGAGCAAGAGAAGGTAAGGAGAGGAAAATATGTGGGACCAGAAAGATTGTGTCGGGGGGGGGGGGAAGAATAGATGAGAATGAATAAAAAAGAGATACCATAATAGAAGGAGCCATTATAGATTTGAAGAGAAAACTGACTCTAGAGAAATGTCCAGACACATACAAGGGTGACCCCAACTAACAACCTGAGCAACAATGGAAAGTCTAACTTATATATCCTTTACTGATAATGAGAATGATAACTAACTTATATGCCATCATAGAGCCTTCATTAGTAGGTGATGGAAAGAGAAGCAGACACCCACAGGTAGACACTGAGCCAAACTCCTGGAATCCAGTTGCAGAGAGGGAGGAGTAATAACAAAGGGGTCAAGACAATGCTACAGAAACCCACAGAGACAGCTGACCTGAACAAGGAACAGCTAATGGGCTCCCAGATTGATAGCTGGGATACAAGCATTGGACTGACTCAGATCTCCTGAACATGGATCTCAGAAAGCCTGGGCAGTCTAAAGTATCTCTGACAGTGGAACCAGGATGCATCCCTGGTGCACAAAAGGACTTTGAGAACACTTTCCCCATGGAGGGATACTCCCTTAATCTAGAGGCAGGAGGAAGTGCCTAGTCCCTACTCCAAATGACTTGACAGATTTTGGTGACCCCTCCTGGAAGTCATCACCCTCCCTGTGGAGTGGGGGGTGGGTGGGATAGGAGTGTGGTCAGGGTGTATGGGAAGGAGAGGGAACTTGGATCTATATGTAAAATAAGAAAAAAAGAATAAAGAAAAAAGAATAAAATTTCATACTAAAAGCTACTTTAAAGGAAAAGCTAATATTGATATGAGAGTGTATGGTTTAAAATGTATTGAATCATAAGAATTCTGACTTAAGTACCCAAATCTTCCATTTCCTTCATATGAAACACTAAATTACTGAGAATGTATAATTAGTTATTGTGTTATTTCCTAAACATTTTCAATACTATTATGCTCTCTTTTCGTATTTTTCATAAGTATCAGTATTTCTCAGCTTGACATGATGTAGGATCACATAAGCTTTAAGTTTTTGCACATAATGTGAAGGGTAGGACACATTACTGTCCCATGGGCCTGGGTGGAAGCAAGTGTGTATCAACGTTAATTTCTCTCTACTTCTCAACTGGGATTACAATTTATTCACCATGCCTTCCTAACAGTGATCTGTGTACCATCCAACAGTAGCCAAAATAAATCCTTCAGGTGTGTGGTTGAGATTACTTTTTCTTGTAACCAAGGAAGCAAATAACAGAGAACATACTGGGAAACACAATGTTTTGGAGAATGGATATTTATCATAATAAAGTTATCCAAAGCTCTTCCTGAGCAAATTAATAACAAAATGAAGTACTCCTCAGTGAAATAATTGCCTATTTTAATGATTTTTTGTGTTATTTTAGAAATAATCTTCAAAATGAATTTTTCTAACAGTATTTTTAGAAAACAAAATGGATTTCCACGTAATACATGATATTATAATATATATTACAACTCTAGGAAAGAATTTTAGATTGTCTGACTAAAGCACTGATCCTTTAAAATTACAGCACTGACTTGAATTCCTTATTGTAATCTTCCATGCAACTTCAAACAAGAAAGACTATCTTAAACATTTATAAATTTGCAAAAATGGAAATTAACTATAGATTCACCCCTAACTTATTAAAGAGAGTAAATTTATAAATGAAAACTACTTAAATTTAAATGAATGTGTTTTCTCAGTTTAATTATATAAAAACACAATTTTAGAATGTATATAAATATTAGTACCCATAATATTTATAAAGCAGATCATATTCTACAAATGTTAACCTGTAACATAATTATAAGTTTACAAGCATTTCAAATTTATTTCTATGTACACGAACAAGGTAGAAATAAAGTTTCACTGGTGTACATTGTGATTTGTTTATTGAAGATCACTGGAATCTTGTTATGTGAAAAATCAAGTACCTTTGCAGGAAATTAGATTAAATCCCTCATGTGAACTTAATTCTGTATAATAAATTTGTTTGGATAAATGGGATTAGTTTTTAATCAGGAAGTCAAAAAACTACTGGATAAAAATTAGTTATAAAATTTATTAAACTAAGTTACAAAGATTAGCTTGTAAGAAACATAAATTATTTATTTTTCAAAATTGTTTAATAGCAAGTGATAAGCTTTTGTTTCATGCTGTGTTGTTTGTTTTTGCATTATTTAATATTGAGACTATAAAAGGTATTCTTTGAAAGTTGACATTATTCCCATACCCAAGGAAATGGCAGTCCTTTTCAGATGAAATAAGCAAGTTCCAGTGTCAGAATTCATTTCTCATTTACATACAAGTCAGTGAAAAATCCTGTGTGTTAGTTTTGAATAATATTCCAGCTAAGAACAGGGGATGAGCTGGCAAGCATCATCGCAAAATTTTATTATACTGTTAAAACATGTTCTCAGACAATGCATGCAAAACATAATTTCTACTTGAGATGGTGTGATTTATATGTCTTGGATAATAAAACATCAAGAAGAATGTTTCACTAAACTCATTTCTGCTTCAACAACAGAGTTACAAATATGATTTAATATTAACCTGATATAAAGGGGCAGGAAGACGTGCAATCAGAATGCCAGGAACTCATGTCATCTGAATACATATCAGACAGCACATCTCAGAACAGAAATTTTCATTTATTACACAAAGGTGTGCACCTTAAAACTAACATTGCTGTTTTAAAGTTAAGTATGTATAATAATTTCACATATAAAATATTTCATACTTCTGAAAGTTAAAAATTAATTTAATTAATTTGGAAACTCCTCAGTTGACAATCTTATGTAATTCATTTGAACATAATATCACACACACACACACACACACACTGTTTTGACTCCTTATTACTGTGGATTTACACAGAAAATATAAGACAGTACAGGTTTTAAAAATTTCTAAGTAGAAATGTATTTGGACTTGTTATTTTAAACAGCATTGGCCTTGAGAGTTGATTAAGTAGTTAAAAGCAGAGGGTGCTCTTCGGGAGCACTTGATTGGATTCCCAACACCCACTTGGTGGCTTACAACCATGTGTAACTCCAGTTACAAAGGGTATGACACCTTACAAAGGGTATGTCATCCATGTAGTACTACACTAGTACTACATCCATAGTGCATAGTCACACATGCCAGAAAAACAATCATGCACATAAAATAATTTAATAATTAAAAAGGGATTTTTTTGTTTGTTTTTGTTTTTTGTTTGTTTTTAAGAAGCATCACTATGTAAAGAAACTAAGAAGGTTGATTATCCTTCTACCGTGCCAGTGGAACATGCCAGGTTGCATGGCTGTTAATTTAAATTTTTATATCTCTAAAAAAAGTTCTTCCTACACAAAAAGTATGGAATGAAGCAGTATGCTTTTTTTGCCCCTCCATAACTGGATTAGGATACGTTAGAGATTGGGGAGGTAGACAGAAAATCCAAAATATAAAATAAAGATAAACACATTACCAGAGAAGCCATAAAAAGCTTAAAAAGTTTTGAATTTCCCTTCATTTTTTTCAGTAAGAATCCTTTCTTTAAAAATCTACAAACATAAAAAGTAACTTATTGTATCAAATAATAAACTTCAAAACTAAGAATGCATCTATAGAGAGTTCTCCCTTTTCTTATTAGAGATAGTTTATACTATGTTATTACCAATTTAAAAACATAAATATCTTCAATATTTTACATATAAATCAGTCAGACAGAAATGGCCAGATACTGAGTTCTCTATAGGATATATTTTAAAATTGTCACTTGTCAATTTATAGATGAGATAGAATGCTAAATAGGAATAATGGTTTGGGCAGGGATTTTTATCTGTACCATATGGAGAAGTAGAAAATTATATTGAGATCATCAGGTCATCCTAAGAAATAAAAAGAGTTATTTCAACAGAGAAATTTGTTGCCCACACAGAGGCCCCAGATGTTCAAATAATTTTAGAATCACATTGCAGATTGTAAATTATCTTTATTTTAACTGTATTTTCAAAATGGTATCACATCATTTTTCTTTCACCTTTGAAAGATTATTTTAATAGTTATTTCTTACCTTTGATTCTTGAACTTTCTTGATTTTTTTCCTGCTGAAAAGAAAATAGAAATGTGTCAAAATCTTTAATATGTTTTTGATACTTTGACACAAAAAATTATCATCAACATGAGTTAAATGCTTTTTACACATATACTACAAAACATAGTTTTAGAAATTATGTTTCAAATTAATAATAATTCCCTGTGCATATGTTTCTCTAGGAAACCTGTACACATGCTTCAAGTAAATAATTGGCTAATAAATAATAGTTATTCATTCTTATCCAATTATCATTCATTCCATTTAATTTCAATATATACTCAATAATGTTTTTCCAATTTGATTTCAGCTCAGTACTAACTATACAGTGTTGGCAATGATAAAAATTTAAGGATAAACATAGAGAAAACTATATTTAGTTTCCATTTCAATTAGAATTGGTTTGTGCCAATTAGGAGGTGCCAGTTAGGAGGCCTAGGCAGAAGATAAGACTTGTAATAGTGGAACCAGTATTTATCCCAAGGGCACAAATGGACTTTGGGAGTTCATTCCCTATGAAGGGTTACTATTTCAGCCCAGATACCCGGAGGAGGGCCTAGGCCCTCCCCCAAATGATGTGGCAGACTTTGATGATCCCCCATGGAAGGCCTCACTATCTTTGTGGAATGGGTGGGGTTGGGCTGGGGGAGTTGGTAGAGGATGTGGGAGAAAGGGAGGGAGAGGGAACAACAGGGGAATTTATATGTAAAACGATTGTTTCCAAGTAAAAGAAAAGTTTTCAAGATTCCATCTAAAATTTTTAAAACAAATAAAATGTCAAATATTAATTATATACATATATATGCATATATATGTATATATTTATATATATGGAGAGAGAGAGAATTACATGAATGTCAATTAAATTTTGTTCAAGTAAAAAGGAAAAGAATCATATGTTGTTGCAAACAATACCAAATTTAGAACTCAATATAGTTGTCAACAAATTATAAACATACAAATATATGTGTTATATATATTTATTGATAATATATTAATATATTTTTATATGGATATAGTGGTTTAAGTAGGTATGGCTTGCATAGTGTTTGAATGATTGGCCCATAGGGAGTGGCATTATTAGGAGGTGTGACCTTACAGAGTTGATATGGCCGTGTTGAAAGAAGTGTGACAACTATGGAGGTAGACTTTAATTCTTTTCATGATCAAGCTATGCTCAGTATGACACAGTTGCCTCTGCTGCCTGGAAATCAAGATTTTGAACTCTCAGTTCCTTCTCCAGCACCATGCCTGCCTACTCACCACCACCTTGAAGATAATAGACTAAACCTCTGAAAATGTAATACATCCCCATTTAAAAGGTTTTCTTTATAGGTATTTCCATGGTCATGCTGTCTCTTTACAGAAATAGAAACCCTAAGACAATTATTGTAATATTTGTAATAAAAAAATGACAATAAAAATTATAAATGCATTTATAATCATAAAATTGATGACTAAGTTCTGTGAATTTGAAAGACTATTGTAAATTAAACTTTGTCTTTATTTATACATTTATCATTATATAGCTATTTCACATTTCATAAACATATTTTTATAGAAGAGTGTCATGTGCTTCAATCATATTCACCCAACTTCTTCCTCCTCTTCCCTCCTGTTATTTCCATTGTGTATCCTGTACAGTCTTGCATCTAGATTTATTTCCCATAAATAATTTCATGCATCTATGTAAAACATTGAATCCAAAACTGGAAGAAAACAAATAGTATTTGTTTTTCTGTATCTGAATCATTACATGTAATATTATGCTAATTACATCCATGCTCCTGCAAACAGTGTAATTATGTTCTCCTTTATGGCTCTAAAAACACCATTGTATAAGTACATTACACTTGTTTATCAGTTCATTTTTCATGCATTTTATATTTAGGCTGTTATTACATATTTGAGATTTTGAAATGTTTGTAATACACATGGATTTACAAGTATCTCAGTGCTATTCTGAACTAATAACATTGGCACATATACACAGACTATGTTTTGATATGGCAGCATTTTTTTCAATATTTCTGCTGTGTTTATATACATTTCTTTTGTATGTAAATTAATTTTAATTCCCACTAGCACCATATAGAGTTCCTACATTCCTTGTAATAGCACCAGCATTTGTTTTTTTTTCTTAATGGACAACCATGCTGACTGGTATGCATCAAAATTAGAATGTAATATTTTGCATGTTTATTCACTATATATATATATATACATATATATATATATATATATATATTTCATCTTTTAAAAGCAGAATGTTCACTTCATTAACATATGTATTGATTGAACAATTTGAAAATGTTAATTGATGTTGATTTTTATAGTTCCATATTTGTAAATGTTTTATGTATAGATAGATAGTTAGATAGATATGCTAGCTATTAACCTCATATGATATATAGCTGGCAAAGACTTGTTTTCCCATTCCAATCTGTATCTTTCCTCAGTATGATTCCTTTTCATGTGCAGAAATTTTATTTTCAGATGATCCCATTAGTATTTGTGATTGCTTCTACATCAATTGTTCTATGTTTTCCTCTATATTTTTTAAAAATTTCAGTAGTTACAAACATTATTTGATTTTGCATTTTTTTTGGCATGAGAGAGATATTATCAAGTTCCTTATCAGTTACTCTTAGAGATTGTTCCTCAGTTTGCTTTCCTGACACAACTTCAGGTATCAGCTTTCCACAAACGTTAGTGATTTTGCCTGATATTTTGGCTTTGAAAACCATCATTGTTATAAAGCCTCAAAGATCACATAGTTGTAGTGACTTATGAATATATCATATATTAAGGTATTACATATGTATATATAATATATGTAAACAATATATAAATATGTAGAAAATATATGATATATACTATTTTATATGACTTATATATAAAATGGTAATATATGTATCTAAACATAATATATGTTGTATAGTTTCATGAACTTTGTTATATCTTTTATAAAATGGTAACATTGCTGTAATAAATAGTGAAGAGAAAGTACTAGCTTTTCCTTGCTTAGTCAAACTGAAATTAAATCTATTTTCCCTTACTAATTTCTGCCTTATAACTTAAAATACAGGGAAACAAAGTAAGAAGTTTGTGGATTCAAGAAGACAGATCCTAATCTGTAGCTTCTGTATAAATTAACCACAGTCTTTATGCACAGAATACCTTTAAATAAAATATTCTAGAATTATGTATCCAAAATTAGAAAAAAAATAGTTTAATTATCCAGTGAAAGAGAATGGAAAGACAGAAAATTATAGGATTAAAAACCCTGAGAGCACAGAATCATAAACTCCCAAGCAATGCATTATTTATGAAGTGAGTTTTCGATTATATAGATTCTTTTCAGAGGTCAAGTACAATTATCTCTTTAAAGTATCCATTAGAGTTATTGAGCTAGGTGGAATTGTTGCCTTCAGATTAAACACTATTTTGTTTCTTTTGTGGGCTTAGAAGTAATATTGGAATTATTCAAGTAAGGAAAGGATACTATGAAAAGTACACACTGATAAAAATTTCATTATAAAACTAGCTAGGAAAGAATGACTTGAGTTTACAAGTCCGCCTATTTTCATTTTCTATTCTTGTCATTTAATTTTATTATGTAATTATGATTTGTGTATTTATAACATTAAAGATTGAAAAATTCTAATTAATGGGAGTAAAGCCATGTAAAAGAAAGTGACAATGTTACTGACTTTATGTTATATGACACAGAGAAAGACTAGGAAAAAAGGTGACAGAAGGAAGACCAGTTTCTTTAACATGACATGTGGGGTAAAAAAATTAGGTATGCAGGTCAAATTAATTAATTATGAAAGTTCAAAATCATAATGTACTGTACATAATGGTAGGAGAAATAGCTCAACATGGAAAGTTCAATCCTTTGCCAAAATTGAAGGATCTGGTAGTAATTTAAACACACTATTACATGACAGTAAAAGAATCTCATAGCACCCAGTGTGGTATTCATTATTATTATTATTATTATTATTATTATTATTATTATTATTTTACTTATTTAAATTGATCCCAGTTCCTTCTCCCTTCCTGCCTTCCATGCCCCCAGAAACCTCCTCTAATCCCAACCCCCATGCACAGGGAGAGTGATGCCTTCCAGGAAGAATCATCAAAATCCATCAAGTCATTTGGAGTAAGGTCTAGGCCCTCCAACCTGCCTCCAGGCTAAGGGAGCATCGCTCCATTGGGAATGTGCTCCCAAAGTTCTTTAGTGCACCAGGGATACATCCTGGTTCTACTTTCAAAAGCCATTAGACTGCCCAGGATTTCTAACTGAGACCCATGTTCAGGGGGTCGTGGGTTTTTGTAGCCTGGCTTGACCCCTTTTGTTATAATTCCTCAGCTCTGCAGCTGGATTCCAGGAATTCGGCTCAGTGTGTATCTGTGGGTGTCTGCTTCTGTTTCCATCAGCTACTAGATGAGGGCTCTATGATTGCACCTAACTTTATTATCAATCTCATCATCAGGAAAGGGCATTTCCACTGTTGCTGAGGTTGTTAGTTGGGGTCACCCTTGTAGGTCTCTCTGGACATTTCTCTTGAGTCAGTTTTCTCTTCAAACCTATAATGGCTTTCTCTACTATGGTATCTCTCTCTCTCTCTCTCTCTCTCTCTCTCTCTCTCTCTCTCTCTCTCTCTCTCTCTCTCTCTCTCTCTCTCTCTCTGCTTTCATCAGTTCTTCCCCTGACTCAATATTGCTTTTGGCAAGATTGCCATTTTTACTATGTTTATCCTACCTATCCAAGAGCATGGGAGATCTTTCCACTTTCTGGTGTCTTCTTCTTCTTTAATTTCTTTCTTTAAAGAAACAAAAGTTCTTGATATATAGGTCTTTCTCTTGATTGCAATGTGTTACCCTAAGATACTTTATGGTTTTTTTTTTTGTATCTATTGTTAAGGGTAATATTTCTATGATTTCTTTCCCAGCCCCTGTGCCATCTGTATATAGAGGGCTACTGTTTTTTTTTTTTTTAATTTTGTTTTGTTTTGAGTTTATTTTGTAATTTCCTGGATGTGTTTATCAGTTGTAGGAATTCCCTGGTAGAGTTTTTCAGGTCATTTATGTAAATTATCATATCATCTGCAAATAGTGACAGATGACTTCTACCTCTTCAATTTGTATCCCCTTGATCTTCTTTTGTTGTCTTATTGCTTTACCTAGTACAATATTGAAGAGATATGGAGAGAGTGGGCAGCCTTGTCTTGTTCCTGATTTTTAGAGAAATAGCCTTAAGCTTCTCTCCATTCAGTTTAATATTGGCTATTGGTATACTGTATATTGCTTTTGTTATGTGTAGGTATGTTCTTGTTATCCCTGATCTCTCCAAGACCTTTATCATGAAAGGGTATTGGACTATGTCAAAGGTTTTTTCAGCATGTAGTGAGATGATTATGTTTTTTTTTCAGTTTGTTTATATTGATAGATTTTTGTATGCTGAACCATCCTTGCATCCCTGGGATGAGACTACTTAGTCATGGTGGATGATTTCTCTGATGATTTCTTGGATTTGGTTTGCCAGTATTTTATTGAGTATTTTTGTATAAATGTTCATGAGGGATATTGATTTGTAGTTCTCTTTGTTAATTGTGTCTTTGTGTGGTTTGGTTACCAAGGTAATTGTAATCTCATATTGTAATCTCATAAAACGATTTGGAGGTCAATTTTAAGCTTCTATTGTGTGTGGAACAATTTGAGGAGTATTGGTATTAGTTCTTTTTTTTTTTAAATTTCTGGTAGAATTCTACACTGAAGCCATCTGGCCCTTGGCATTTTTCTTTTCGTTCTTTTTTTTTTTTTTTTTTTTTTTTTTGGTTGGGAAGCATTTGATGACTGCTTCTATTGCATTAGGGGGTATTAGGTCTATTTAAGTTTCTTCTCTGCTCCAGTTTGTTATTCTTGAGCCAATGCTAACAGAATTCAGCCAGCATAACTTTGTGATACATATCTTTAGTTTATACAAAGACAAATACGTTAAATAATCATTGACATGGTATTTTACTGTACACAATATATTAAAACCTGTTTATATAAGTAAGTTTGTATACTATTTCAAATATTTTCTGGTATGTTGATTAATATTAAAATAATAAGAATGTTTGTCCACCTATTAAAGTAATAATAGGAACACCATTCACTTTTCACTGTGTCTTACAATATTTCTTAGAGAATATTCAGAGCACTGTAACCTGATTATATATAAGCAGATACCATGAAATCTACCCCAGAGGTTAAGTGGTCAATATTACTTGTGTGAATTCACCTGTGATGATTCTACCTTCCTGGAACTTTAGCTCTTAGCTCTTACTTTTCTTTTATTCTTTCTTCTAGCTCTTCCTTGGAAGATGATACCTTGTCTTAAATCTTTGAGAACATGTTTGTTTCAAGAAAAACACACAAAGCAATTTGGGCAGAAAGATTCAGAAGAAACACACAGATATTGTGGTAGTTTAAATGTTATTGTCCCCTATATGCTTATAGCAATTGGCACTATTAAGAGGCGTGGCTTTGTTGGAGTAGGTGTAGCATTGTTAGAGCAAGTGTGTCTCAGATCACTTCCTGTTCCTTGGGGGTATCCATGTAAAGCTCCCAGCTTCTTCACCAGCACCATGTCTTGTTGGGAAATATCCAACTACACTGTGAGTCCCAAGTTTGCATTTGCATCAATTAAATAACAATTAAACTTGGGTCAGGAGGCTAAATTGCAGCTAGTTGACAGTGAGTAATCATAGTGCACCAGAGAGCATACTATTGAGATAGATAGTCATAGTAAGTAAAAGGGTGGGATTGGGAGTGTCTCAGCATTTTTTTTATTGTTGCTTTTTATGATTTGGTGGAATACAAACACTGGTCTTCAGTGAATGCCAGCAAGGAGAGGGGGTTAGGTAGCTGGTACTCAGCCTCTTTGAGCTATTGGGTTTTTATTTTTTATCTCAGCCTTTGAATCTCAAGTCTTATTCATAATAAAAATGGTAGAGATTTAGTTAAAGATACTTTTAGTAGTAGTGACAGGGCCAGTGGTTGGGGAGCAGAATTCTCAACAGTCTGCAGCTTGTGTGGCCAGGCCACTGTAAATAAAAAGGCCAGTAACTGCAGAGTTGCAATTGCTGGATAAAATAGCAGTAGGTTAAGGCATAGCCACTGTGCTGAATTTGAAAGAGCAATGTCTGCCTGCATTCTACCCACAAAGAAAATAATGGATAAAGCATGTGAAATTGTAAGCCAGTACCAATTAAGTGTTTTCCTTTAGAAGAGCTGCCATGGTCGTGGTGTCTCTTCACAGTAATAGAAATCCTAAATGAGGCAGCAGTTGGTACCAGTGACTAGGGCATTGAATGCACATGTTTAGAGGAACCTAGACTTATGGATTTTGGATTAGGAAAGCAGAGGGATGCTTTAAGCATGGCTTAAAAGATCATACTAGTAGGGACATAGAAGACAGTGATATTGAGGGTGATTTGAACTTGTGGGGGGGGGAGCTGCTCAAGGGGTTTCATAGGAGAAGAATTTTAGTATGTTGCCTACAGATTGTTCATGTGATATTTTGGTGAAGAATGTGACTTCTTTTTGCCAATCTGAAGAATCTGCTTGACGTTAAATGGAATAAAAGAAGTGATAATTTCAGGGCAAGTCTTTACCCAGCTATGCCTTTATCTTCTGAAAAGGAATTAAAGAACAATTTAGGTACAGGCGCCAATGGTGGCACCTGGGCCTTTGAGCCCAGAACTCTGGAGACAGAGGCATGTAGATATATGAATTCAAGGTCACCCTTGTCTGCAGAGCAAGTACCAGGATATGAAAACATAAGCAGTGAAGGAAACCATGGAAAACACAAAGCTGGTGAAGATGTAATTGAACCATGTTCCAACCTCAGCAATCAAAAGTACTTGGCAGCTTCAGCCACATGGCTCAGGGTTTAGAGTCCAAGACAGAAATAAGGTGTTACACAATTTCCTTCTGTGACTAAGGAAAGCTGCTGAGACCAGGCTTGTGTCAGAGGTGTATGTGAAGCCTTGTTTGTCTTAGAGACCCCAAGATGCCAAGAGCCCTAGAATGCCTGTGAAGCACAGCTGCTAACAGGGAATGGGACAAACCCAAGAGAAAGAAGTGTTTTGCATTCAACAAAACCGATAGGTATTGGAGATCTGAAGAGTACTTTGTCATCATACATGGAGATACAAAGTTTGGAGTTTGCCCAGATGGTTTTCTGTCTTACTTTGTTTCAATATTTCCTTTTTTTTTTTTTTTTAAGAGAAATGAAAGGAATTAATAAAATAGGAGGCCATACTCAGGCTGGAAGAGGAACAATTGCACTCCTATGATTTCATATAACTTAAAACACAACATAACATATAAATGTTAATATAAATATTAAAGACATGTACCAAGTAGTTTCAAGTAGTTTGCCAACCCTTAAAACAATTGAACAACATGCTGTATTAAAACTATATGACACATAGAATAGAAGACATTTTTTATGTATTTAAATTTTTTGCTGTTATTATTTTCCCTCTTGGTAAATCATGACAATATATTATGAAGATTGCAATAAGATGTATCTATATGGTTCACATAGATAGCCATAAATGGAAGAATTTTTTTTATTAAATAATAATTTTTGTTAGGTTCCAATTTTGTGAAAGGTGTTTCCAGATGTAAATTATCTAAAGTATTTTCTTTTTTTTTTCAAATGTTATGTGCTATATTTCTCTTTTTTATAGTTTTTTTAATTTATTTTATATAACAAAGACCAATTAAATGAAAACAAATTTCCTTAACTGTGTTTCTTTATATATCCTGTGCCATTATACATTGAAAGCATGTGACCACCCTTTTTATTTTGGTTTTACAAGATATTGCAGTTAAGAGACTGCACGAGACTCAGAAAGGACTTTGAACTTTGGGCTTTAAAATAAAGTTTGAGACTTTTATATATTATGGGGACTTTTAAAGTTAGACTAAATGTGTTTTCCATTATGATGCAGTTCTAGTTGGTGAGGCAGATACTCAGGTTAAAGCTGAAGATCAGAGAAACAAAGCAGCAAGCCACTAGAGAGTTCTCACCTCTACCAATGCTCAAACCTAAGGGGCGATCCACTGAACCTCAGACTGCCCCTGACTGCACTGTTCCTTAAACTCACTCAGACTGCCTCTGTCTCCACCAAACCTCATACTACAAAGAGATCCTGTATCCTCCTATCTTATATTACCCTCTAGTATTGGGATTAAAGGCTTGGGATTCCAAGTGCTAGGATCACCTTTGTGTGAGCTCCTTTTCTCCTTCAGACTGGATCAATTTTGTGTAGCTCGGGGTGGCTTTGAACTAACAGAAATCTGTCAGCCTCAGGGATTAAAGGGTGTGTGCCTCTATTGCCTGGCCTCTATAGCTAACTAGTGTGGCTGCTGGGATTAAAAGTGTGTGCCTTATGCCCAATAATTATTTTTCAAACTAATGCCACAAACAAAAATAGTAAAGTAGGAATTCACAGAACATACATGGCAAAAAGAAATAAACTGTTTTAAAACCAGCTTTTGGAGTTATAATGCTTTAGAGTTTATAAATGAATGGAATGGCCAATAAGAGATATATTGATTATAAATACGTTACTATAACTTGATAACACATTTCTTTTCTGACATTCCAACACAGGAATACCCCAAAATACACAGAATTTTTCACCTACCCTCCCCAAAATTTTCTCAATAGCATTAATTAAGCTGTTGGTAATTTAATTATAAAAATGCTTGACAAATAAAACACATTTGGATGTATGAAATTACAAATGGTCCTTAGTCTTGGTGATATAAAAATAATGTGAGTACACTGTAATGATAAAGTTTATGTAATTAATTTAATCAGAATTTTATTATATTTTATTATAAATCATTTCATTTTTCTTTGCATTTCAATAATTTTCCTTTCCATGGTTCCCTGAGAAAGGCCTTCTTTGGATCTTTAGTCAAAAAAAAATCTCTATTACATGAATATCATAACCAGTTTGCATTCTTTACAAATGGTATTGTTCCCTTTAATGATTTGTTTGTGATCGTGCCTATTTGCCTTATTGGGATGGTGATTTGATGGACAAGAGTGTAGTGAGATATCCACCCCTCACCTGTTGCATTGACCATGAAAAATGTGTGGACATGACATGGGGAAAGCTAGGTATGGGGGCCAGGACCCCAATAATCTCTGTCTTGGTTCCAGTCAGGTCATAGTGAGCAGCCTGGGTATGGATTCTTGAAGTGTGAACTTGCAGGTTAGTGGTTTGTTATGTAAGTGACTTTGCCCCAGGTAAAATATATTACCTATATATTAACCTTGTCCTGTGTATTTTAATCTGTGCATCTTTACAGGAGGACTGTGAAGCCTTCACTTATAAACCCTCAAGATCTATATAAGCATTACTAGAAAGTGGCCTCTATTCCTCATAGCCTCTGGTTCTAGAATTCAATAGTTGGGGCCAAGAAGAGGCATGCACGCTCGTGCGTGCACGCACACACACACACACACACACACACACACACATACACACACACACACACACACACACTGTTAGCATTCAGAAATATGTACTGGTCTGTCTTTGAGGTTCTGACAGGATACACCCTAAGCTGCAGCCACTAAGAGTACCCCTTGTGCATATTCACTATGTTCCCTTTTAAAAGGGCCCTGCCCACCTTCCATCCCTCTCTTTATTTCTCTCCTTCTGTCTGTATCTCTATCTGTCTATCTATCTATCTATCATCTGTCTATTTCTCCCTCTCTCTTCCCACTTTCTTCTCCCCCCTTTCATCTCTCCTGCCAGTCTAGGTCTCCCCCACTTCCCTATCCCTTCTTTTGATCTTCTTCTCTAATGAAAATCCCCTCTGCCTGAACCCTGATGCATGGCATCTTTCTCTCATGCACTGCTTTTCTTAAATTACAACACACATGGTGAGGAAATAGTTAAATATACCAATCAATGAGAAAGTACATGCTATCTAGAGTAAATTCATGGAGAATTGAGCTCTTCTTGAACATTGCATGGCTTAAGGTATACAATGAATAGTGAGAAACTGGAAACCCTAGAAGAGAAGTCCTGGTAAAGGAATGTAGTTTCTTTTCACAGTTAGTCTAGGATATAGCACTATATCATAGGCACAGAAAGATAAATCACATGTTCTCTTTCACAGGGGAATTATAGTTTCAAATATTCAGATTTGTGTGTTCAGTCAGGGGTATCTGAGAAAATAAAGAAATTAGAAATGGACCTTTTGGGTTAGAGGTGTCATAAGAGATAAGGATAGCCCAACATAGATAAAATGAAAACAGTGTGGGATTTTGATGGTGGAAAATTGAAGCAAGAGAGAGGAAGACAGAGAGAGAGAGAGAGGAAGAGAAACTGAAAGAGAGAGAGAAATTATTCTATACATCCAGATAATTGTGCTCCTGAAAGACAAGGTCATAGCCTGTAGATAGCAACTTAATTCCACTTGTTAGCTAAATTATCCTGGTACCAAGCTGCTTTATAAATATCTATGCTTATACCCATACCCAAATACTAATTTATCATTGGCTCTAACTAGCTGAAGGGATGTGAAATGCTGTTTTCTGGGCATAAAACTCCTTATTCAGACATGACAGAACAAGAGCTATGGCTACCTGAGTCAGCCCTGTAGAAGACTGGGTCTTTCAGCAGTCAATAATGGACTCTACCCCTTTCTGATATATTAAGTATTCAAAGAGAGAAAAAAAGAGAGATGCTTGGGCTTAAAATTTACAAATTATAAGTGAATTCATCTACTTAATTTCTTCCAATAATATGTGAAATAATATTTTATTGCACATGTTCCAATTTAAAAGTTTACCTATTGGTTAGATGTTTCATAAAATGAAAGTTTCAAATAAAGCCAATGGTAATTAAAATACATAAATAATGATATTTATGGTTTAAATTTGCTTAAAAACAAAGGTTTGTTTTTTATTTTTAGCAAAATTTTATGCATTATAATGAAGTCTTCAAACCATATCTGAATATGATCAGTATGCTCTGTGTCAAATATAATAGAACATAATTTTCCAAAGGTGCCACAGAGAATATATTTTGCTTAATGGAATCAAAATGCTTAAATGCTGTTGATCTCAAATATTTTATCAGTGTTTAATTAACATCATAAAGGAATAGTTGATTTCCAGATCAAAAAAGGTTTTCATATGGAGGGAATAAATTAAATGGTGATAGATGGAGAGGACAAGACCAGGCTGCAGAAAAACATAGGTATAGCTGACCTAAACATGGCGGAGCTAATGGGCCACCAGACTGATATCTGGGAAGCCAGCAGGGGACTGACTCAGGCCCCCCTGAATATGGGTCTCAGCCAGAAGGACTGAGCAGTCTAAGGGACCTCAGACAAGTGAGCCAGGATGTATCCTTGGTGCATAAAGGAACCTTGCGAACACATTCCCCCATGGAGGGACAACTGCCTTAACCTAGAGACAGGAGAGAAATCCTAGTCCCTACCTCACATGACCTGTCAGATCTACATGACCCCAACTGGATGGCATTCCCCTACTTAATGGAAATTGGGATATGGGGATGTGAGGGCAGGGTGGTTAGGGTATTGTGAGAGGGCAGAGAGGGTAAAAGTGAGGGAGGGAGGGAGAGAGGGAGGAAGGGAAAGAGAGAGGGAGAAAGGGAGGGAGAGGGAACTGGTATCGACATGTAAAATAAAAAAATTAAATGTTAAAGTAAAAATTCATAATTAAATGTCTAAGATGAAATATAAAGTCAAATATTTTAACGTTAAAAAAATTAAATCGTGATATAGGTTCAGAAAAGAGAGGGTCTATTAAACATAAAAAAATCAAAATGATAACTATTTCCATAAAAACTATACAAATATATATATATATATACATATATATATATATATATGCATTCTACAAATCTTTGTCATTTCTTTTATAATTTTAAATTTAAGCATTGAAAGTGCGATGAAAAATAAATATCTGATCTGAGATCAAATTTTAAAATAATAATATTTTTAAATTCCAATAGTAACATTTTTTCACTATTATATTTTGACTTAAAATATGAAGAGAGTGTGAAGATAAATTCATCTGAGGACACAATTTTATTCTATTTTCTGATGAAAATTCATGTTAAATAATAGAGTTGAATCTATTTATACAGATCCCAAAATTAGATAAGTATAACAATCTTTATAATAGCTTTGCAGTGTGCTTTATGAATGAGAAATATAGTGTTGATTTTCTAGTATAAATAAGTAATTAAAGAATTTGAGTAAGTGAAAGTACAAAGTACTAATTAATGAATTTGTCATGGAAATTAGTACTATTGCATGATTTTAAGCTCAGACATTCATATTATAATGTCTTCTATATTTTATATTTGTAAGAATTTGAGTTGGTAATTTACTGTTTATACAGTTTCTAAGTAGTAATTGTTATAGCAATAAAATAATTGCTTTTTTTAATAGTCTATAATTGGGGGTACAGCATAGCATATATAGTAATGTCTTTTTAAAAAGGTAATGAATAAAATATGTTATTAAGAATAGAATTTGCAAAATAAGGAATCTGTACTGTGATGTATAAAATATAAATCTAGATATCTCTGGCCAGACTAAAATAATGCAATGTACCAGGAGAGTTAAAGACCCAAAGACTGTTGTTGGGATTCAAGCCTCAAGCTGAACAACAGAAAAGCAAAGCAGCCAACCTGGTAGATATTACTTATACCTCAAGTCAGACTAAAGGAGTGATCTGCAAACTGTTCCCAACTTCACTTCTCCTCAGATTCATTCAGATTGCTATGCTTTTTCTAGAGACTCACTCTCAGACTGAATGTTTCTAACTTTTATACCTCTCAAATCCTGGGATTAAAGGCATTATCTCTGATTCACTCTTCTGTAGCCCAGGGTGGTTTTTGACTCAGAGATCCATCTATCTCTTAATCCTGAGTCCTGGAATTAAAGGTGTATACCACCACTGTGCCTAGCTTCTACAGCTAACTAGTGTGGCTGCTTTGTGATTTTTTTTACCTCCAATGGCTTTAATAACTCATAAGCAATATATCACCACAATGCAAGATACCCTGTGCATAGTAAATCCAGATATTTTGTGGTTTATAGATTAATGTTTGTTTCTGAAAAAATGAACATACATAAATAAGAAAGAATAGTGGAACAGCACATACTATATTGATTTATGATAATTTTATAAATTATGTATATCTACAATTTATAGGTAGCCACAAATTGAAAACCAAAACTTTCTGTTAATAATACTGCAGGCACCTTCAGTATACCCAATTTTGAATGGAGCAAAAAGTTTTACAACATTTGAAAATTAAAATTTGACAATTAAAAGTGAACATAATATTAGAACCACTGAAATGGTTTCAGGAAGAAAAAAAAAGGAAAAAGTAAAAGAAAATAGAAAAAAAAGAAAAAAGAAAAAAAGAAAAAGAAAAAGAAACAAAAAAAAAACAGTGGGATTGAATCATTTAGCAATGTTTGTAAAATCTACAATAGAGGTATAGTATGCTAGTGAAAAACTCATTAAAAAAACTGTATAAAATCTTCAGGGAAATCAAAGATTTCATTATTTGTATAGTTGTTCAATGGGAAGGTGTTGACATGTGCTTGGGGGATAGAAAGCCTAAAGGGTCCAGTATTATGAACTAAGGAGAAAGGATTATGAATTGACAAATTGGAGAATAGGTAAGGAGAAGGAAAATAACACTGAGGGTATTTTAAAAGGCCATATCAGAAACTACAATTTCATAAGCTTCCTAAAAGCATGAATATTTTTAAAAAATTGAATTGACTTACCCTGTTCAGACTAGTGGATAATGTTTCATCCAGAAGCCATAAATTGTCAAACAAAAGAATCCTAGTGCCAGAGTAGGGTATCTACCAGAGACTCACAATAAATAAATACAAAGTAATTAGGGTGTAGATACACATCCCCAACACTTCTCCAACTCTTTCCAGAACACCTTTTACCCTTTCCTGTCTTCTCATGTATTCATTTGCCTTCAACTTACTGAGTCTAATCAGTAATTCCCATATGTATTCTCCTCCAAGAAAACCCCAAATTAATTGTCCTTGCTCTTATTTACACACCAAAATTTAATGGGAAGACCTTGTTTCTGAAAACATCACCAAACACATTGATCATCAGACACAGAAATAAACAAACAAGTACTGACCTGGAAGCATTTACCCTGCAGGCTAGTTTGCATAATGCTAGATGATACTATGAAGACAGATGAAAGAGGAAAGACATTGATTGCCTTACCAAATCATGAAACTTGAGAACTCCAATAACTATGAACTTATCAAAATATGGTATGATATTAACAAGAATGTCATGGAACTAACCTATAGCATTTTGTTGGACTCAAGTCCTGGTCTATAGGAAGGAACTCGTGGTACAGTAAATCTAGCCAAGTACTTGGGTTGAGAGGTCATAGGTCCTATAAAAAATGAAATTTCTTTAAGTGTCTTTAAGCCATAGAGTGCCTCAATTCTCACCCCTTATCAGAAAAGCTTCATTATGTAGCAGATAGCAGTTGAGGATTCAGTAACTTACAAATGCTTAAAGAGACTTTAGTGTCACACCCTTTCCACCTTCAATTCAGAAAACAGCAAAGAAGGGGAAGAAAGAAACAGAAGTTGGGGGTGATTTTGGAGGTGATAGAGCCATAGGGCCACTGAATCACATTAGCTACAGTTGCCTATATAAGAGCTATTCTGTAATAAGCCAATCAACATTCAAACATAGAGTGTGAAAAGTTCTTCACAAGGCCCCACAACATGCTCAGAAGCAAATGGCAGTTGCTAGGCGCTGGAAGGAGAAGAGCTGGAGGAGGAGGATCAGTTTCCTTCTGTGTTCTCACCCATGATGCTTTGACCATGGCCCAATATATAAATGTAAACAATCAGTGTTATATAGACTTGGTTGGAAAGAAAAAGAAGGCATCAAGCTGGGATTTGGGATAAAGGGAGAATCAAACAGGAACTGAACAGGAGTCAAAAGTGAATGAGGTCTAAATATTTTCTGCATAAAGAACACTGGCTGATCTTCCAGAGGACCCAGGTTCTATCCCCAGCACCTACATGGCAGCTTGTGGCTATCTCTAACTCCAGTTCCAGGGAATCTGGCATCCTTACACCAATGTACATAAAATAAAACAAAATAGAGTGTTTTTTAAATTCCTAAAATATAAATAAAAATTTAAAACATTATTTATTATGCCACCCATATGTACCCAAATCCGAAGTCATATAAGTGACTCTTCATTTGACAATATGACATGTGATAGGACACTCAAAGCAGATAACAGTGTAATTACAGAGCAACCAACTCTTCCCACATTAGCAAACTTGCCCTTGTTATCTTCAAGTCTACCGTAGCTATGAAAGACAGTGATAATTGTAGAATAAATATGATGAGCATGCTCAAGAAATTAAAATTATCAAAGGAAAACAGAAAAGAGAAGTAAAAACATCAAAGAAGAAAAGTCCAAGCCAAATTAATGTGCTTATCATTTGAAATCTGTATGTAATTAAGCCCTATATCTAGAGATTTGCTGATTTTTGGGAACCTGTTCCCCATGCTGGATTACCTTGCCCAGCCTTGACATTGGGGGAGGAGTTCTGCTGCCCTACCTCAACTTGATGAGTCACATTTTGTTCAAGGCCATGGAAGACCTGCCCCTTTCTGAATGGAGACTGAGGAGGAGCAGATATGAGGCAGGGTTGATGAAAATCATGGGAGGAAACAGAAGAGGGGGGAAGAGAAACTGTGGTTGGTATGTAAGTTACATGAAAAAGTTGTTAATAAAATAAAATAAATCTGTATATTAGATGCAGAACATTTAAAAATATATTAGAAATTATGTCATGAAAAATTGATGAATATTGGATTTTAAGTCAGAATCATCCTATGTTTCCCAAAGATCCAGACATAGGGAAATCTAAGTAGAGAAAGAAAGAAATCAAATAAGCAGTAAGTAAACATGGAACTTATAAACTTACAGTTAAGAGTCATTCTCTCTCACACATTCTGTCTCTCACTTTCCTGTATGTGTCTCTGTGGTTTTGAACAGGAGTATGTCCGTGAAATTGTCTGCCAAAGGAGGTCAAAAGACAACCTTGGGTTCTATACTGTGTTTTCAAGGAAGGGTGTCATGTTGTTCACTACTTCATTCACAAAGCTGCCTGCCCTGCTTTTATATTTACTCCCCACTTTGCTTTTTAAGGGACAGGTGGTATCAAGTCCCATTTTGCATAGGTCATCGGTATCTGATCTCAACATTAAGCTATTTATATCTTGTGCCAACTATCTAGCCCAAAACATGTTGCTTTTATTGATTAGGATTAGCAAATTTACAGGAAATGAGTCTTTATGAGTTTTCATTATGTATACCATTTTACATAATGTTTTTCCCTCATCATTCTTGCTTTTCTCTACAGCTCCCTCATAACAGTTCATTTCTCTTCCACAAATATCTGAAATACTGTTTCTATCCCATATGTGTGTGTGGACACACACACACACACACACACACACACACACACACATATATATATATATATGCTTCTTTTTCATTAAGAATGGATCCATTTATAAGAGTGAACACAAAATGTTTATCTGTATTGTGTTTCATCCAGGATTCTCCCCTTTTTTGAAATAGTTTTTAAGATCAATTTTGACATAAAAAATCACTGTAAATAAAATAAGCTTACAAAAGCTTTGTTATAAAAATATGTATTTATACTTTTCCAACAGAAAGTAAATACTCATAGAGAGAAAAGAATCACCAATTGTAAGACGTTCCATAACAGTATACTTATAATTAAGATGGTTGGATATTACTTTGTGAATAGGAAGTAAGTAAAATGATTTTGACTTTCATATTGTCTTCATGAAAGATATATCTTAAGGTATAGAAGCAACACAACCTATTTCATTATTTTAGTTGCCTAAATTTGAGCAAAAGTGAGTTAAGGAGACAAGCATAAATGAGTTACATTGATGGAGAGCACCTCCTGTTACTGAGAACCTTGATTTCATTCCCAGCAACCACCGGGCAGTTTTCAACTGCCATAACTTGAGCTCCAAGGGGTCTGATGCTGTCTGTTCTTCCCCAACAGCATCAGGCATGAGTGTGGGACATAAACATGCTAGTAGGCAAAACATCCATATACATAGCAATTAAATAGTAAGTTTCTAAAATTCAGTGTAGTTTTTTTTTTTTTTTTTACTGTTCTGTGTAGCACATCTTCTCTCTCAAAATGTTTAAAACCAATCTTGAAATACAACTAAAGAAAAACTGAGAAACTTTGACATGAAAATAACTTCCTGGCTTCAAATGTATTGCTTCCTAAAATAAGAACAAAAGTGGGATAAATAGCTCTAAAACATGTTGAAGTTATGTACTCAAAGTACTCAGCAACAGTGTGGCAGGTTTGGGATAGAGGGCAGCAGAAGGAAAAGGTCTGAACTTTAATCACAAAACATTGCCCTTTGGTAGGAATACATAAATATTAATAATGTTCATAAACCAATAAAGAATAAATAAATGAATGTATTTAAGCTAAGACATCTGCTGTGAATTTCATTATTACGGAGAGAAATATGTTAGTACATGGAGATGTTTGATTTTGTGTGTCTTCAAAAGTATTTGATTAAACTACTGCTTCATATTAAAGGTCCTATGTGCAGCAGGTGGCAAATAGGTCATGAGGGGATATAGCATCCAGCTGGAGCATGCTGCCCATCTGCCTGCTAAGTACTATGGTTGAAGGGAGCTGACAGCAGCTTCATTTTTATCTAGCTTTTAAATTCTGCAAACCCCATTTCACTAAGTCACTAGTCTAGTCTGGCTAGAAAAGTTTTCTGTCTTCCTTTTAAACCTAACTTTTTCTCTAGAACTATAACCCACGGAAGGCTACTATTCTGATAAGCTCTCCTTTATCCCAGCCAAAAAAATTTAAAATGTAAATCACTTCAGCTAAAATTAAGTAAAAATGTTTCTAAAGGTTAGTTTACCCAGTATTTACTCTGGCATAATCTATTTTACTAAATTCATAGATTAATATTTTATTTTTTGCATTTGTAAAGTATAAAACAGTATGCAAGATTAATGTAATTTCAATTATTTTATTTTGCTTAAAAAGGAAATAAAATTGTAATCATGGATGTATTAAGTATTCTGACCCATCTTCTTTTAAAATATTTTGGGGTATCACTAACCAAACAAGTTCAAGATTTATATGATAAATACTTCAAGTCTATGAAGAAAGAAATTGAAGACTATATCAGAATATAGAAATATCTCTCGTGGTCATGATTTAATAGGATTAGTATAGTAAAAATGGTCATCTTACCAATAGTAATGTACAGATTCAATGCAAAACCCCAATACCATTCTTTAAAGAACTTGAAAGGACAATCTCACTTTCCACCTTCCTGTGGGGAAAAAATAACAACCAAAGAGGGATAGCTACAACAATCATGGAAACAAAAAATCTTCTGGTGGTAATATCATCAGTAATTTTACACTCTACTACAGAGCTTTGTTAAAAATCCAGCATGGTATTGGTATAAAAACAGACAGGTGGATCAATGAAATCTAACTGAATATCCTGACATAATTCCACATACCTATGGACACCTGATTTTTGACAAACAAGCCAAAATTATACAATGGAAAAAAAAGGAAACAGTTTCAACAAATGGTGCTGACATGTAGAAGAATGCAAATAGGTCTGTATCTATAACCTCCTACAAAACTCAAGTCCTAGTAGATAAAGCCATCAACATTAAACCATACACACTAAATCTGATGGGAGAGAAAGTAGAGAAAAGCCTTCAAAACATTGGCAAACGAGACAGCTTTCTGAATAAAACACGGAAGCATGGGCACTAAGAGCTACAAATAATGAATGGGCCTCATCAAACTGAAAAGTATCTGTAAAGCAACAAACACTATCAATTAGACACAGAGGCAGCCTAAGAAATAAAGATTTTTTTATCAATTCCACATACTATAGAGTTCTAATATTCAAAATATATAAAGAACACAAGAAAATAAATATTTAAAAAACAAATAATCCAATTAAAAATGGGGTACATATCTAAGCAAAGAATTCTGTTTAGAGAAATAGGGAAATTTCAAATTGTGATAAACACTTTAAAGGATGTTAAACACCCTTAGCCATTAGGGAAATACAATTCAAACCAATTTGAGATTCTATTTGCTCAAATATGTTCATTGCAGCTTTATTAATAATAGACAGAAACTGAAAAAAACCTATGTGTCCCTTAGTCAAAGAATACACAAAGAAATCACAGAGTATTATTCAGCAGCAAAATAAATAAATAAATAAATAAATAAAATGGTAAAATTTTTAGGAATATGAATTCAACTAGAATAAGTAACAGTGAGTGAGGTAAATCAGACCCTGAAAGACAAACAAAGTATGTATTCACTTACAAGTAGATACTGGCTATTAAGTAAATTATAATCAAGCTATAATTCACAGACTAAGACAAGTTGAGTAGAGGGGAGAAGTATGTATCTCCCTGAGAAGAAGAATAGATTCTGAGAGTGTACTGGGTCTAGCAGGGATGGGAGCAAAAGGAATCAGATTGAGGCTGGATGACTGAGACAGGGCAGGGAGAAACAACTGGAACTGGAGGGGAGGCATTTGGGGGAAAGTGTGGAAACCTAGTGAAATAGAATCTTCCTGGTAGGTGACCATAGTGTGAACTCCTAGTGACAGGATATGGAGTCTGACCTAGACATCTTTTATAGTTTGACAAGGATTCCAATGGTGGGACTAACTTGCATTCGGTTGACTTGTTGGCCAAGAGGATCCCTAGGAGATCTAAATATCCCAAACCAATGCTAGAACAAAAGGTCAGTCTTTGAAAACTGATTGTGTGTGTGTGTGTGTGTGTGTGTGTGTGCGTGCATGCTCATGCACACAGTAGGGAAGGGATTACTGAGGGCAGTTTCCACACAACTTATTGAATGTAGAAAAGTCAAGCTGGTGCAGGCTTGTAACTTTTACCACTACATTAAATATAGTCTCCTTGGAGTGACAAAGTATTCTGCAGGCTACATAAAGAGAAATCTGAACACCAACCCAGCCACAAAACCCCCTACTGACACCTATTCTGCCTGCAAGATGTGCTGGGGCATTGGTTGCACAGAAGACATGGGAATGGGAAAACCAATGTTTGGTTTAAATTAAGATCCACCACAAAATAGAGAGGCTCACACTGCCTGAATGACTAGTAAGTGGAGACTGGATACTAAAGAAACATAAGGTAGAATAAATGATGACTGGGATTGACATGTAAAACACCCTTGTTTCAATTTTAAATAAAGAGGGAAAAAATGACTGAAAGAATTTTAATGATTCCTAATGATATTTTGCTATACTTAGATTGGTGACATGTCCAGTCATCATCAGAAGGCTTCATCATGCAGCAGATTGGAGTGGGTGCATACAGATATTATGGAGAGAGACACAGAGACAGAGAGATGGAAAGAGATGGAGAGAGAGACAGAGAGACAGAAACAGACAGAGAAAGAGAGAGAGGGGGGGAGGGAGAGAGAGAGAGGGAGAGAGAGAGCAGAATGCAGGTCTCCATCATGTTCCTCCCCTCAGAATTCAGGGAACACAGTGAAAGCTATGGAACATACTTTAGGAGTGGAAGGGGATGGAAGACACCAGGAGATTATGACCTCCTGAATCAGCTAATCAGGGCACACATAGCTCACAGAGACTGAAAATGCAAACACAGGGCCTGCATTGTTTGCATCAGGTTCCTTGCTATCTGTTATGGCTATTAGCTTGGTACCCTTGTGAGACTCCTACCAGTGGGAGCAGGTGTATCTTTGACTCTTTTGCATTCCTCTGTACTCATTTCTCCTATCGGGTTATCTTGTCCAGGTTTGACGTAAGGGTTTTCGCCTTGTCTTATTCCTTATTGTATCTTGTTTTGTCCTCTTAGAAAATTGTTCTTTTATGAAGAGAAAAAGGAAAGTGAGTAGATCTAGGCAAGGTGGGAGGGGGGGCCAAAAGGAGTGGAGGGAGGAGAAATTCTAGTTGGTATGTATGTATGTATGTATGAGAAAAGAATCTTTTCCAATAAAAGGTCACAAATTTGTCTTGACTTTCACTTTCTATCAGTGTACTTTTATATTTTAAAGCTATAATTCTAAGAGTATTGAGCAAAGTCTGCATGCACCTTATGAAAAATAATGAGGGAATATTTTAAGACAGTCACTCTTTTTTATTTTATTTTATTTTATATAACAAAGTCCAATTAAGTGAAAACAAACATTTATACACAATATTTGGGAATTTGGGCGTCATTCTTTCCAAACTTCTTCCTGCTGGTAAGGGGCGCAAGACAGTCACTCTTATGTAGAGTTACTTAATTGATTCCATTTGCACAAGGAAATGCAAAAGACTAAAGGTGAGAATGGTAGAAGACGAACCCTATACATTTCATATGATATGTGACACAACAAGATCAGTTTTCAAAAGAGAGTAACTAGACAGGGAATATTATTTACTTGAGTTATTGTTTTATAGGAAAGCAAAGGTGGCAGATAGCAGGGAAATAAGAACAGACACAGATTTCATTTTTCTGGAAATGGGAATAAATATGATCCACTTAACCAATTTAAGCTACTGTTAATTCTATAAAAATATTACTTTAGGAATATCACTAAATGGAGTCAGATTTCTGAACTAATGCAAAAAAGACAGAGTTCTTGCTCTTAGTGAAACAAGAGAGAGTACAGAAAATGAACTAACTATATTGCCATTGCTCAAATGGCAGGATGGAAAAGGAGTCTAAAACTTGTTAGTGATAAAATTCTTCATTGCATCCAAAATGACTTAATCATTGTATTAACACTAAATATATTTTTAACATATGAGCAGACTTTTTTTTTTTGACTATTGGATACAGGGTTTTTCTGTTTAGCCCTGGCTGCCCTGAAACTCACTTTGTAGACTAGGCTGGCCTTGGAATCGCAGAGATCAGCCTGCCTCTACCACCTCAGTGCTTGGATTAAAGTTGTGCACTACCATGCCAGGTTGATGAGACTTTTCTAAAAACAATTTAAAACCTCACAATATTCAAAGTGGTTATAAACCAGTGAGTAACAAATATTTAAAACAATAGCCCAAAGATTAACCTACTACAAAGAAAAAGAAAAACTGACTCTAAGTTTTGAAACAATGTAATATTATTTTGATAACTCAATGCCAGCAGATGTAAATTGACATATTTTAATATAAAAAAAGTATACAACTCATGCACATAAAGTTGAGGTAACGTGAGAGAAGAGAGGACAGAAAGGCTCTAAGCATCTACTGTGGGCTTATGTCTCCTTGAAATGGAAAGGAATCCACAGCAATGATATATTTATAATATTTATGCCTAACAAAACCTTAGCAGTGAAAACATAGACATGCAAAAGTAGAAGGAGGATATCTCACAGGTCCCATAACTAGACAAAGAGATACAGGCAACTAATGACTGCTGGGATATGAAACCCCTAAAGTTCTTGTATAATAAGAGGTGGACTGTCCTGATGTAATGTACATACAATCAACACTAAATAGACTCAGCATGTTATATTTATATATTTATACCTATATATATATATATGTGTGTGTGTGTGTGTATGTGGGTGCATGTGTGTGTGTGTGTATAACAATAAAAAAATCAAGAAAAAGTGACCAGTAAATAGAGTTCGCAAGTTGTACTTATGCATATATTCATATGTGTATCAATGTGCATGTCTGCATTCATATACATGGAAATGTAATACGTGCACATGTATGTGGGTGTAACAATAATAAAGAAAGAAATAAAAATTAAGCATGAGTAAGGGAGAATCAGGAGGAGAAGATGGGATGAAATGAAAGGGTGAAGTTGTATAATTGTATTTTAATTAAATTTTAAAAGTAATTTGTTAAAAAAAGAAAAACATTGAGGAAGCAGCTACAAATTTATACCAATTGCCAAATATTTCTCAAAATTGAAATATTAGTACATATCCATATTTTTCATTCTTGCTTAGAATTACAGTATTTTTGTTAGAGCTTATGTGTGTTTTAATTAGTTCACATTCAAATAAAAATCAACTTGTTTGTAGATTAATGTAATTATTTTCAGAGCTCCAAAATTTACCACCATATTGGCAATAGAGAAAAAAGAGACAATGCATCATGGGGCAGTGTTTCCAGAGAGTGGGTAGAAGTAAGAGGGTGCCTCACTGGGACAAACTGTGATTAGAAATGAGGTCAGAAACAGGGGCAAGCATAAATATTGATTTACAGACTCCAATGAGTTCCTTCCTCCAGTAAGTCGCAGATGCTGAAGGTTACCCATATTCACAGGACAATACCTACAGGCAGGAACAAACATTTAAGGCAGACCAATGTATTGCCATTGGCCTTTTGAAGTACTGAAAGTGTTTTTCATTTTAGAAAGAAGCAGTATCATATTAATCTACAAGTCTGTGTACAGTAGCAAAGGTCAGGAAAAATCAAGAGTCACAGTGGAATAAAATTCCTAATATTAGACTTTAAATAATAGCAGAAACATGGAGGTGTTTTGAAAATGCAGCATTGAGTGAGGAAGTCCAGGCACAGAAAGTGAAATGTCTTATTTTCTCTTATTTTAAGGATCTTTTAGCTTTATTTCTTTGTGTTGGAACAACTGTAGAGGATTTGAAACTAGAAATGACCACAGTGTAAGAGAAAATAAGACATTAAAGATGGTAGCATTAAAGTGATGAAAATGGAAGAAGGGAAACTGCGGGACAAGGAAATTTAAATAGAGGCAGTCTTGGAATGGAGAGGAGGAAAGCTGTTGAGGGTAGGATAACCTAGACTAGGAAGGTATGATAAAGCCAGAGTAAAATCTTCTATTTAGTAAGCTAGACTATTATGCATATAGGGACATATATGTATATAGATATACACACATGTACTTCATAGCAATGAATGATAACAAGTCCATGAGTTTGAAATATAGCAAGGATAGGTATATATGAGGGGTTGAGGGAAGTAAAGAAAAAGGCAAATGATGTAATTATATTTTAATCTTAAATAATAGCAGAAATACTTTTTAAAGTCACTACATAAATGATAAGTAGATGGATAGATGACAACTAGTGATAGACAACTAGTTCTAAAAACATAATTAAAATAATTTAATTGGTATATTTCATGTCTGGTACTGTAGATTTGGTAAAAGAATCATGATTTTAGAGGTCGTAGATACCAGGAGTGAACCTCCTATGTTGATTTGCCTCCTAAATATTTATACCTACAGACAAATGCTGCCCTTGGCCTTCATCAAAACAGCTACTATTTGTAAGTAACAGCAGTTAATGCAGAGCCATGGCCACTCAGGGTGCTGACAATAGTGACCACTGAATTCTCAGCCTTAAGTAGAAAATCCTCTTACCCCTTCCAAAGCTCAGAGAATACTGCAGAATTGACAGAAGAATTCATAGCTAAAGAGTGGGGATTAGAAGTGTGATGTCTTATTTTATGGATATGTCATTCCTGAACTCACTACAACTACACTTGTCTGCATAAACTTAACCCAGCTAGCATTTGAGAGGGAGTGGATCATTGGAGCCCAATCCTGCCCAGGGGAGCTAATGACAATTAAAGGCTCCTGGAGGAGAAAAATACAGTGTTTTGTGTGATGTATTCACTGATAATTTCTTTTTTAAATTTGTGTTCATTTTAGATACCAAGCCCAGTTTCCCGTCCCTGTCACCCTCTTACTCCCCTCAACTCCCTCCCCTGATTCACTGAAGCATGGCACTTCAAGTTGAGGCAGGACCAAGCTCCTCCCCCTCACATCAAAGTTGAATGAGGTATCCCATCATAGAAAATGCACAATAGAAGAATCTCAAATGGCTAAAAGATATGCAAAGAATTGTTCATCAGGAAAACACAAATCAAAAAATCTCTGAGAAACCCTCTTATACCTGTCAGAATGGCTAAAAATCAAAAACACTGATAACAGCTCATGTTGGAGAGGATGTGGTGTCAGGGGAACACTCCTCCACTGCTGGTGGAAGTGCAACCTTTTATAGCCACTTTGGAAATCAGTATGGCATTTTCTCAGAAAATGAGAATCACTCTACCTCAAGACCCAGAAATACAAACTGTGGGCATATATCCAAAGGATACTCAATTATACCACAAGGACACTTGTTTAACTATGTTCATTGCAGCATTATTCAAAATAGCCAGACCCTGTCAATAACCTAGACACCCCCCCAAGTGAAGAATGGATAAAAAAGCTGTGGTATATTTACACAAAAACATAATTAAACTTGCAGGCAAATGGAAGGAACTAGAAAAAAATTAT
The DNA here is from genome assembly GCF_943737965.1 of Phodopus roborovskii. Classification (NCBI taxonomy): domain Eukaryota; kingdom Metazoa; phylum Chordata; class Mammalia; order Rodentia; family Cricetidae; genus Phodopus; species Phodopus roborovskii. The sequence continues at coordinate 10,792,286 of NW_026126540.1, read as the reverse complement.
CTGAAGTGAGTTAACCCAAACCCAGGAAGACACTGATGAGATTTTAATAATAAAGACATGAAAATAGAATGAAGATTTTTGGGTATGTAGGTCATTTCAGTGGTGTCATGCAAGGGATAAAAAAGGGTAGAGGGATGATAATGACAAGAATATATTATATACATAAGAAATTTTCTAATAAAAATAACATTTAATAAGTAAAATGGTAGTTCTGATAATTAATCTTGATAGCCGAATTAAATATCTGCCAATTGCATTTGGAGTTTGCTACTTCAGAGTGTGTGAACTTTTATCAAAGATGTGATGGGTGATAAGCCGTTTTCTGGGCAATTGTGTGTCTGCACATGTGGACAAACATTTTGTGTGTTTCTGATGGTGCTTCTGAGTACAGTAAATTGGCCTCTCTGACACTGCTTTGACATCATAGAAGACCTAGAGTGAGTGAAAAAGTTGCCTGTGACTATGTAAAACTCAGGAAACATCAAGTAAGAAGGGAGTGCAAACAACAGAATACCCAGTTGGTTAGGAGAACTATGAATGCTAATTCTGGGCATGAAAAAGCAGTTGTTTACACCAAATAAAAGCAGCTGAGACTACCTGTGCAAAAGGAGCATGGTATCACAATTGGAGGATGATGAGGAAGGGAGTCTTCCAGCCATGATTTATATCATGGAACCAATGCTGATTAAGTTCTTTGAGGATGTATTAGTTTCCTCAGGTGCTTATGAATAATACTGACTCAGAGGAGTATGACACAGGAAAAATATCTCAGAGGGATATGGGATAGGATGTCTAGAAGGAATTGGAAGGAGGTAGTGGCTGATATAAAAAATTAATATACATTTTTATAAATATATGGAATAATTTACATGACACAAGAGGATATTTTCTGAAGTCTAATAACATATGTAAGAAAACCCATATCCCTGTCAAAGATGGTAAGTCTTTATAAGAAAAATGATACAAAAAGGATCATTTTCTACCTAAAATATTCTACTATTCTGAGGATATCAAATCCTAATAATATTGGACAGATAATTCTTTCTCCACTGTGCCTTCTTTGTATGTTTAAAAAACTATGTTAATGATGTGTTCATGATTTAAGATATTTACATCAACATGTTTTCCTGTGTAATTTTAAAAATGTATATTGTATTCTATATAAGGCTTGTCATTTATTATGGGGCTATGTAGCTCAAGCATTCTACATATTTGCTAACTTTTCTCAAGCCTATCTAAGACTGAGCAGTATAAACATTTATCTAATTGTGGGCTTGTCCTTGTCTAGTCTTCTTTCAGTCCATAAATTTGTACTTCTTCATTTTGAAATTTCTTTAGTAATTAACCTGATCATTTCAAAATATTTTAGTGATTCACTAATTTGATTTTTAACATTTACAAATAGTATTTAAAGCTTTTAGTTGTCAAAAAGATTGAATCTAATCATGATATAGAATGTGATGATTTACGTATAAATAACTACTACAATTAGATTAATTGGTATATTTATGGAAAATTTATAGAACTCTTATTCCTTATGAGTGAACTTATCTTTGACTTATTAATACTTTTCCTCCACCTCCCCACACTCTTACCTACTCTGATTTCTTTAATTATTGTTGCATGTGTATATGTATGTATATATTCCTAAATATAAGATACTCTGTCTATATAATGTTACTCATACACATGTTTTCAAGGCTGACATCTTTGTTTTTGATAATTAATTAGTATGTTCTTCCCTGTGGAAGGCTATTTCTCCCTCTCTCACAATCTCTAGATCCCTATTGTTCTCTGTAGGTTTGAAGCCTCTTGAACATTTTCCCATCCAATTTAGCATGTCTGTTGATGTTCTTGTTTAGCTCGTATAGCAGACAGAAAACAGGCATAATTGTTTGTAGTCAAAGAACTGTACACAAATTTACTGAAAATAAGCTGAACCTTCCACAAAGCCTTCTGCAGTACTGATTAACTAAGTAGAACTATAGGGATTGTGGATGTGGAATATTGCAGTTACAGAGGAACAGTATCTTAGTGCATGTTTAGCCCCATTTATTGCCCTCCTTTTTATGTTACCTTGCATCTTTGCGAACACTAGATACTTCTTTTGGAATTTACAAACAAGTTACTTGTAATTATAATGTTCTGTACTTACTGAATTCATTTTAAAATATGACTACTAATTCTTTTGCTTGATTTATTAACCAAAGCAAGAATGTGCAACAGGGCTTTAAATTAAATAATTCTTAGTGTCTTATACATACTTGTTTAGTACAAAAGATTAAGGAAACGACCTCAAGGAGGTACAAGGAGTAGTGGACTACTTGTGGTATGTTGGTTGTATTGAGCACATGCCCAATTGGAGTAAATAACATTTCCATACTAGAGTAGACAATCATCCAGAAATTGATTTGTGGGAGTTTTTTGTTGTTGTTGTTAATACTATTTTTGGAGCTGTCTCTTTACTTCATATTCACAAAATGCCTCATTTAACACTATAGACAGCACACAATATAACTGATGGGCCAAGTAATTCATTTTTCAGTAAGACGGGTTTTCAGTGTGGCAAAGAAATGAATTTATTTTGCTCGTAATTCCAATAAACTAAAAGAAGCTAGCTCTACAAATAGGATTAAGCACTTATTGAATGCTCAGTGATGGTTCCATCTAAAAGAAACAATCCTTGTAAATGTGTTCTACAAATTGATAGGTGCTATTAATTAATAACTAACATATGCTATTGTTGCATATTTTGTAAAATGAGGGGGAAATGGGGAGAAGTTTTTCTTGCAACATCATGTTATAATCTATTTTCAAGTTTAATTAAAACTTTTTTTTGACATTGAGTTATGCTATTTTGTACACCAGAGGATACATAGAAATATTACCAAGAATTGGATATTTAACTCACTATAGGACAATTTTATGCCTTAATGTAATTGAAACACAGAAGAATACAAGGGACCTGGCTAAAATATAGGATATTCTATTCACTAACTTCCAGATGTATTTCTAAATACTGGTATAAAGTGGGAGAGAGATTATGGAAGAAAATCATTTAGATATTTACTGGTCAAATAAAAATATTTAAGAGAGAATAGAGGGAAACAATGTAATTCTAGTGTGTGATTATTATCTAAGAAACTGTTGGTGAAAGAACATTAAAAATTTTCTGTGATTGTTCAGAATTTCAGTTCCAACATTCCTTATCCTCTATAGCTGCTGTAAATCTTAGTCAAATTTCTCTCATATTCATTTCCCAATTTTCAGCTTTTTTTTCGATCTAAGTATTTCCATAGGTTACCTAGTTAATCTAAGATGCAGTGACTATTATCCAGAGAAGCATCACATTACTATCAACATTCATTGTGTCCTTCTGATCATGTTAGTATGGAGATATGTTTTGAAGATGATTGAGAGAAGCAGAAAGAAGATAGTCTTGTATATATACACTTTAAATGGCTTTTTAAAATAAAAACAGAGAGATGCCAATGTAAATTTATTTAAATGTTTTGAACACATAGATTTTGTTATACATTTTACCCACCATAATATGCATAAGATTTTAAAGCCCATAAAATAAAGAACAAACATTAACAATAAATTTATATTTAGTTGATTTTATATTCCTATATGTAGATAAGCTGTCACATTGAAACTCGTCTTTCATGTATAGAAATATTACATCTTGAAAGTAGAACAGAGCAACATCAAGGCATTTTAATTTCTCAAGTACAAAACATTTATAAAGGAGAAAGTCAGAAGGATTTGAAATAATAGGCCTAAGTAGGTTACAGAAGAAAAAAGTCCATGATATTTATTTATATTTTTATTAATTGATTTTGGAATGATCTAAGTAGAGTTGATTTAGCTTTAATGCTAGACTATGCAAAGAAGAGCAGGAAGTCACTCTTGATCTTAGGAATGTATCACACTGGTAGAGTAAATAAAGTGTGTAATTTCACTCTAAGAAAACAGGGAGGGATTTCACATGGTCAAATTTAGTAATAGTAGAATAGGAGTGTATGCATTTATTACTGAAAGGATTAAAATATTCACGCAAAAAAAATGAAACAGATTGCAGTAAGAACAGTTACAGAGGTCTTCCTAGACTTATATCGTTTTTAAGTGTTTTCTGTTGACACTGACACACCCCGCTTAGTTCCCATGCACTGAGAAAAATTGCTTCCTTAAACCAACATAGTGTTGAGATTTTTTTTTTATTCAATGGATTCTCTGTGCTATTCAAGATTTGTTTCAAACACCCTTAATGATACTTGAACTTGCATCTTGATGCTATTTATCTTTCGGTATAAAACCATGTACAGATTTAGTCTCATTAATACATTTAAAGTGCGTTCCAATCCTACAGGGATAATTAGAATCTCATGCTGCAGAGCATAAGCTCATTGCTAGAGGGTTTTAAGGAAGAATTAGCTCACAGTGTGCCAAATGCTGTCAAGACATAACTGGAACTCTGTAAAAGCCCACTTGAGAGGCTAATTCTTCAAATTTATGTAAAGTCTTATGGCATATATTCTGTAAACACTGTACCTAGCATAATTTAGTTGCCTATGTTTCAATCATCCATTACTTTTTCAATGTTAAAAAGTTTTGTTTCACCTTATTCCTGAAAGGTAGCTTTTATGTTTTATATCAGTAACTTGAAATTAAATCTGGCTAAATTCCTTATGTTTTGAAATTTGCTCATGTGTTCTGCTTCAGATGAAAGTCTTTTAATATCAAATCGACACTTTGTGTAATATATTGAGCACTGGGCTAATTAAATACAATTTCTTTAATAATAAAGTCCTAAAAACATTTACTAAGCAGACCCAAGTACAAATAAGGTGTTAAAATTTAAAAATATTTTGTACACATAACATTATTAAGCTGTGTGATTTGCACAAAATTGTTCTATGAAAATTATGCCCATAGAATTATTTTTTTATTTAACACAAGATAAAATTTCTGAGACTAAAATACACCATTTGTTGACTGAGTTCAAAGGTACATTTATGACAGGTATTTACCTGCCCTCTGAACAAATTTTATTTTAAGATGCATTCCATTTATTTAATCACTTCTTATCTATTGCCAAAGATCATGGACTTGTACCATGGGGCTGACCCAAAATTCTCCTGGGTCAAAGATACTGAAAGACTCTTAACCAGCAACATTTTTCCATAACAGAAAAATCAAAACGGACAGTATATAATGGATCTTAGTGGAACTCAGAGTTCAAGGGGTCATGAGGCTCTCTGCTAATGAGGTGGATCAGAGCAAAGACCAGAGTAATTTAATTCCCCTTTATCTCTGGCCTTGTATTTGGCTAGTTGAGGGCCAAATTGTTGAAAAGTTATTATCTTTGTTAATAAATAGAAGTAAGATAAACAATATGCAAAACAAATAAATCAATGCTAATATTTCATCTTTGCCCTCCCAAAAACAAAATATACATGAATAACAAACAAAATTGATACTTTTTTAAGTAGAATCTGGCAGTAGAAGCAATAAGGTGGTTAAATATTCTTTTTAGAATAATCCTTTGATCCTAAGAAGAGTTTTCTAACAGAAATGTATTTATTTAACATCAAAATGGAGCCACATAGAAACAGGAGCTCATTTATAATATGTTCCCACTTATGCTAAGAGATACAAACACAAAATACAAAATATTTTCAGAAATAAAATTACTTCTCATCTCCTCCCTCATGATAAAACACCACACATGCACACAGACACACATGAAATCTCTCTCTCTCTCTCTCTCTCTTTGTGAATAAAAGTTCATATCTCAAAGATCTACAGACAGTAAAATAATCAGATCTAATATAATACCAAGTAAGTGGTTAAAGTACTATTTTAATTATTTTGATCTAAAATTCTATTATATGTTTTGAAGTGCTGTGTTGAAAAAATATGGAGAGAGCAGACAGCCTTGTCTTGTTCCTGGTTCTAGTAGAATTGCATTTAATTTGATGTTGCTTATTGGCTTGCTGTATATTGCCTTCATTATGTTTAGGCACGTTGCTTGTATCTCTGATGTCTCTAAAACTTTTATCATGAAGAGGTGTTGGAATTTGTCAAAGGCTTTTCCATCAGTTCGTTAATGAGGTTGTCATATATTGTTTTCTTTCAGTTTGTATATATGGTAGATTACATCTTTGATAATAAATCTACTTGATCATGGTGGATGATCTTTTTGATGTGTCCTTGGATTAGATTAGTAAGTATTTAAAGGTTGTTGCATCAATATCCATGAATAAGATAGATCTTTAGTTCTCTTTGGGGAATCTCTGTGTGATCTAGATGTCAGCATAACTGTGACCTCATAAAATTAATTTGAAATGTTTCTTCCTTTTCTATTTTGTAGATTAATTTGAGGAGTATTGGTTTTAGCTCTTCATTGAAAGTCTACTAGAATTCTGTGCTAAGACTATCTAACTGGTCCAGAGATTTTTATGGTTGGGAGAATGTTAATGATTTCATCGCTTTCTTTAAGGTTTATAGGTCTACATGTATGTTTATCAATTTTGATTTGACTGTTAGGTGGTGTCTATTAAGAAATGTATCAATTTCTTTTAGATTTTCCAATTTTGTTAAATACTTGTTTTTTGAATTATTACCTAATGATTCTTTGAATTTCCTCAGTGGCAGTTGTTACAGCCCCTTTTTTGTTTCAGGTTTTGTTAATTTGTTCATTCTCTCCATTCCTTTTAGTTAGTTTAGATAAGAGTTTGTCTATATTGTTAATTTTCTGAAAGAACCAACTCTTTCCTTCACTGATTATTTTATTGATTTAAGCCCTGAGTTTGATTATTTCTTGCAGTCTACTCCTCTTGGGTGTGTCTGCTTTCTTTTTTCCCCCAAGAGTTTTCGGTGTACTGTGAAGTCACCGGTATGAGAATTCTCTAATTTCTTTATGCAGGCACTCAGTGCTATGAACTTTCCTCTTAGAATCACTTCATTGTGTGATAAGTTTTGATATGTTAAGCATTTATTTTCATTTTATTCTAGAAGTCTTCAATTGTTTTCTTTGTTTCTTCTTTGACCAACTGTAATTTAATAGAGAGTTGTTTAGTTTCTGTGAGTTTGTAGGCTTTCTGTTGTTTGTGTTGCTGAAAGCCAGCTTTAATCCACAGTGGTCTGATAAGATACAGGGGGATATTTTCCTCTCTGTTGAGGCTTGTTTTCTGATCAAGTATGAGATCAATTTTGGAGAAAGTTCCATGAGGTGCTGAGAAGAAGATATATTTTTTTTGTGCTTGGATGCAATGCTTCATAAATACCTGTTTGGTCCATTTGGGTAGTAAATTTGTTATTTCTCTGTTTATATTCTGGATGGAGGTGAGAGTACTGAAAGACATGATTAGAAAGGAGGTAGGTTTTGGTGACAGGTGGAAACTTAGTACAAAGATACTCTCAGGAATATATAAAGATAACCTCAGCTAAGATTTCTAACAATAGCAGACACATAGCCTGATCTGTCTATATCCTATGACCAGGCAAGAATTCCAATTTTGACAGCCACCCAGTCAAATAAACTTTGTTATACAATCTCTCCTGCCTATGAGATGTGCTGGGTTAAGGGTGGCACAAAAGTTTTGAGAGTAGGCAGCCAATGACTGGTCCATCCTGAGAGTGAACCTACCCCTGACATTGCCAGGAGTGCCAGAACCCAGAGTCTAGATGATATCCCAGAGTCCTAGGATAGAACCAAGTAAGATTGGAAGGAAACAGTCAACATATGATGCCTAATAGATTGGTGCTACAAGCCATAAGATCACACAGTAATTATACAGTCTTTGCATAAAGAGATAACTTAGATGAATTAATGATTCTCCTATATGAAACCAGTACAAAACTGTACCTGGAGTTATAATCTCATGAATGAGTTGGCTGTGTCTTGATGTAGGTTCTTCCTATACTTTATTCCTTTCTATAACAAATTTGTGATTTACTTCCCTCAGTTCAGCAAGAACTGATCATTTAATGGGAGCCAATGTCTCCCATGCATTTGGAATTTTACTTGATTGCAGTTACTAGCTATGTGTAAATACCTGTTCTACATTAGCAGGCCCTAGTTTACTAATTATATTGGCTGAGCTATGTATGATGCCTGTTTCCTACTATCAAGTCCTTGTTCCCCACTCCATCGTAATTGCAGAGATCTGCCTTCCTGCAATTACCTTTACTGACAGACATTTCATCAGTATTGAGGACCAGGCAAAAGCATCTAAGACAATCCCAAACATCCAACGACATAGAATTACTACATGTCCAAAGTTGTTGATTCATAGCTGCCTAGATGGATAGAAAAAAATAAGAATGCACTTGGCTTTACCTCACTGGCAGGTAAAGAAAGCAATAACCTAAAGTATCCTTGCACTAAAAGATTGTCAAACTTCTTATAGTATTAACTCCAGATTTTAGCTCAGAGATTTACTTCTCCTTCCTGTGTCCCCTGAAAAGATATAGACACAGGTGTTCAGCCCATTTCCTCATCCTTGGGGAAAAGTAAACTTTCCTGAAAGCCCATGCTGCCAGTGAGGCAAGAACACTGGAAAGTGCCAGGTTTTGTTTCTCATGCAAATCAAACTTAAACCCCCTCTTTGACCTACAGCCCTAGGTAATTGATGTAAATAGTTTCTCCTAGCAGTTTTTGTTTGTTGCTCTGTGTATAAATCTTATCTGTCTTGCAAACGTATAAATACATATACACACCCATAACTGTACCTCTGAGAACTGAGGAGATAAAAAGAGACAAAAGAAACAGGAAAGAGCATTAGAGGGAAAAAGAACAAGAGAATTGGAGAGATAAAGAAATGGAGAGATAGAAACAGAGAAACCAAAAAGCAAGAGAGAAAGAGAGGAGAAGAAGAATAAGAAACATACAGAGGAGCAATTGTGTGTGTCAATTCCTTTTCCCGTCAGATTTAATTATCTTCTCTTATTTGTAGTTCCCTTTTCTGAATCCTGAGCAAAATTTTAGAAGCATGACTTATAAAGTTTTCAATAGATTGGTGCCTACCCCAATTGTCATCAGAGAGGTTCATCCAGTAAATGCAGAGACCCACAGCCACACATTAGGCTGAGCTCAGGGTGAATTCTGGTGAAGAGAGGGAGGAGGGGTTGTAGGATCCAGAAGAGTAAAAGACATCAGATGAAAATCCACAGAAGCAACTAACCTGGGCTCATGGGAGCTACAATCTGAATGACAGTCAGGTAGCAGGCATATATACATATCTTAACCATGCTGGTATTGGGCATAAATATATACTCTGATGTCAAGGTCATATTACATGGAACATGTGAACAAGAATACACAAATGCACAAAATAATTTTAATGTTAATATTCTCCCCTATTAAACTCATGTGGCATTCAAAACACAAAATTAGAAACTCAGAAAAATATTTTTTTCAGATTGTGCTAGTATACACTGTGAAGCAAATCAATACAGAATAGATACATTGTAATTCTGAAGCTACCTTATAGTGAAATAGTATAAACTTGCTAAACTGTCTGTGTCAGTCAGAAAGATGAAAATTTTAGTACTTGCACCATAACAGTAGTTTGAGAAACATTCATTTGAAAAGATAATAGTCATCCCAAAAATAACACAGTCTTTTCAACATTTTTAACAAAATGTCTAGACATAGTACTTTACAATATTTATTTATTATAGACATATTAAAACATGGAGAACATGTGACTAGAAATTGACCATTGTCTTGTACTTTAATGGCTAAGTAAGTGTAATAAAAGTCTTTGAAACATTAAATTTATAAAGTCCAATGAACAGTCATCTTAGGATGTGATCTAACTCCTGTTGGATGAATGTTGTGAATATAAGTTCACACAAGGCCTGGTAAAAAATCAAAAATTAAGGTTGATAGAAAAATACTTCCTTTTTCTAGAAAGAGTTTGGCATCAGGTAGACATGTTTTCTCATTCTAATAATTAATGTTAAGAATGTAAAGCTCCTTTAAAGATTATGAAAGAAATGTCACATATTTAGGTAGACATTTATTCCTTGCATTTTATGTTTACAACCTAAAAATACAAGAGAATCGATGAGAAAATACCTGAAGTTGACTCCTTATAAAATAAATTTGAAAACCACAGAATATTTTATTTCCCTATAAGGAGTGATTTCAAATTATCAAAAAAATTAAATAGCAGAACATATAAAGTTCTTAAAATTAAATATATCTTTACAAAGCATCGATACTGGAAGAATACAAAACAGAGAGAGAAAGGTACAGGAAAAGTTATTTTCATTGTAAGACACCATGCAATGCAGATACAGGATATGGAGGACCTGAGCCATATCTGGTCCAAAATCCTCCTCCCTGAAAACAGCTTTCTTTCTGTTGTAAAAACCATGAGCAAAAACAGTGTGAGAGATTAATGAGTTTATTTTGGCTTTAATGTATTTCTTTTATTACTACTACTACTACTACTACTACTACTATTACTATTACTACTACTACTTCATATTTTCATATCGATCCCAGTTCTCTCTCCCTCCCAACCTCTCATACCCCTTGACCACTCCCCTCCCATTCCATTCCCCAACCACTCCTCAGGGAAGGTGAAGGGCTTCCAGAAGAGATCATCAAACTCTTTGAAGTCCTTTGGGGTAGGGACTAGGACCTCCCAACTGCCTCTAGGCTAAGGGAGTATCCCTCCATTGGGATTGTGCTCTCTAAGTGTTTTCATGCACTAGGAATACAACCTGGTTCTACTGTCAAAGGTCCTATAGACTGCCCAGGCCTTCTAACTGAGACCAACGTTCATGGGGTCTGGGTCAGTCACATTCTGGTTTTCCAGCTATCAGTCTGGAGTCTTTGAGCTCCCCCTTATTCAGGTCAGCTGTCTCCATGGGTTTCTGCAGCTTAGTCCCATCCCCCTTGCTCATCACTCCTCCCTCTCTTCAACTGGACTCCAGTAGTTTAGCTCAGATTTCAGCTGTGGGTGCCTGCTTCTGTTTCCATCAGCTACTAGATGAGGATGGTATGTACTCACTCATATATGGATTTTAAACATAGACAAAAGTATCACCAGCCTACAATTCACACAGCCAGAGAAGATAGGATGCAAGGGGAACCATAAGAGAGACATACAAGATCCCCAACAGAAGGAGAAAAGGACAAGATCTCCTGAGCATATTGGGAGCAGAGGAGGGCAGTGAGTGGAGAAGGAGTTAGGGGAAAATAGGGGGGATGAGGAGGGGAAAGGAGAACATGAGGGAGCAGGAAGATTGAGTCGGGGGAGGAATAGAGGAGAGCAAGAAAAGAGATACCATGATAGAGGTAGCCATTATAGGTTTGAAGAAAATACTGGAACAAGGGAAATGTCCAGAGACCTACAAGGATAACCCCAGCAATGGTAGAGATCTTCCCTGGTAATGAGATTGATAAATACCTTATATGCCATCCTAAAGCCCTCACCTAGATTTTTATTTTTTATTGGGATTGTAATATAATAGAACATTTCTACCTCCCCTTTTTCTCCTTCCACACTGTCCCTTAACCCCTCCCTACTCTCCTTCAAATTCAAGGACTCATTTTTTTAAAAAAATTACTATTGCATGCATCTATGTATTTGTATATACATATATGTTCTTAAATATAACCTGCAGAGATCATATATTATAACATATATGTATATTTTCAAATCTGACTGTTTGGCACTAGCAATCAATTGATGTGCTCTTCCCTAGGGAGTACCATGTTTCTGGCTCCCAGATTTACACTATTGAATACAGTATTTTTTGGCTACAGAGTTCATCATTGAGGAAAGTTGGAACAAGAATCTGAAGGCAGGAACTGGAGAACTGCTAGTCAATGTGTTTTTTATCATGAAATTCTCAGTTTGATTTTTTTATCTAATCCTAATGACCTGCCCAGAGATGGCATAGCACACAGTGGGAGGAGGTCATTTTTTTTCCTTTTTTATTTAAATTTGAAAAAAGGTTGCTTTTACATGTCAATCCCACTTCCTTCCCTGTCTCAACCTCCCATTTCACTTCCACCAAATCCCAGTCCATCCCTGTTCTGCTCCACAGGGAAGGTAAATCCTTCCATGGGGAGTCTTCAAAGTCTGTCATATCAATTGGCACAAGGCCTAGGACCTCTGCCATGTGACTAGGCTGAGAGAGTATCTCTCCATATGGGCATCCATGGTCTATTCTTATACTAGGGATAAATACTGATCCATTACTAGAGGCCCCATAGACTATCTAGTCCTCCTAACTAACACCCATATACAGGGAGTCTGGGTCAGTCCTATGTTGGTTTCCCAGCTGTCAGTCTGGGGTTCATGAGCTCCCCTTGTTCAGGTCAGCTGTTTCTGTGGGTTTCCCAAGCAAGGTCTTGAGGCCTTTGCTCATCACTCCCCCACCCTCTACGACTGGATTCCATGAAACTGGCTCAGTGATTAGCTGTAGGTCTCTTCTCTTTACATCAGCTACTGAATGAAGGTCTATGATGGCATATAAGGTAGTCATCAATCTTATTATAGAGAAAGGGCATTTAAGATAGCTTGGTTAGATTGTTAGTTGGAGTCATCCTAGTATATCTATGGATATTTCCCTAGTGCCAGATTTCTCTTTAAACCTATAATAGCACTCTCTGTTAAGGTATGTCTTTTCTGGCTCTCCTCTATTCTTCCCCCAACTCAAACTTTCTGATCCTTCATGTCTTCCTCCCCCCCTTCTCTTCTCTTCTTCTCTTTCTCCTAATTCCCTCTTCCCTACCCCTGTGCTCTCAAAAGAAGATCTTGTCCCTTTACCCTTCTCTGAGCAACCACGTCAGAAGCAACCTAGATGTCCCTCTAATCAAGAATGGATAAAGAAAATGTGATACATTTACACAATGAAGTGTTACTCAGAAGACAAAAAAAAAAAAAAAAAAAAAAAAAACAAAAAACAAAAAACAAAAAACAATGGAATCTAGAAATTCACAGGTAAATGGATTGAACTAGAAGAAATCATCCTGAATGAGGTAACCCAGTCGTAAAAAGACAAACATGGTACATACTCATACATATATGCATATTAGATGAGCAAAGGATTACCCACCTACAAGCCACACCTACAGAGAAGCTAGGAAACAAAGAGAACCCTAAGAGAGCCATACTTTATTCTTTTTTAATATAATATATTTTCTCAATTATACCTAATCAGGTTGTATATTTGAAAGTAATAGCTTGTTAATCATGGAAAGGTGATTACTCATATTCAAAAAATTTTAATTCATCAATGTACATAATTTGGAGTAAATTTACAAGTAAATATATGCCATACTCAAAGACATAAAGAGTTTGCAGAGCTCTGATGTCTGCATTCATTTCAGTAAGTACTGTTACTTTCAGCCTGAATGAAGCAAGCCAAACCTAAATTTGAATGGGAGAATTTTTAAATTGAAAATACATTCAAATCAATGTCTGTCCAAATTAAATAAGTTAATGGCATTAATTGGGCTTTATTTGAGTCTCTATAAAAGACTACAAAATTCCACATCAATTAATGAAATTAAGTTCTACAAAGAAGATTTGGTAATTTGGGTTATAATTTTCTGAAATTGTTTATAAGCATGGAACTCGAATCATAATTACCATAAGTGATAAAAATAGTTTCCCATCATTTATAAGGATGAAGTTGTTTTCCATATGAGTACTAAAACCTAAAGCTCAGTATGTGTGATGGCAAAGAAACACAAGCTGAGCTTCTTCAACAGTGATTAAAACTAACCACTGCTCCAACCTTCTGTCCTACAGCCACTATAATAAAACCTGAGATCCACTGGTATTAGGGGACATCATTATTCTGCTTTGCAGATCACTGTTATAACATATCTTAAGCAAGCTTCTCAGAGAGTTTTTATTCTTTCCATTAATTTGAAGCAAGAATCATGTCACACAAGCATAACTCAGGCTCACAGCTGACATACATTAATCTCATTGCATGAGAGGATGTACACAGATGCAGGTTTATACACACACACACACACACACACACACACACACACACACACACAGGTGAAATTTCTGTATCATTGAGTAATCATAAAAGCTACCAATCAACCATTGTTCTATTACTGTTGATAGTGTTGTTCTTAAATTATGACAATACATACACTCCACTACCCTGTCAATGGTTTAAGACAAATTTTGCAAAATACTGCTTACCTTTAAATGTTCCGAACAGTGGAATAACAATTTGGGCAGGATAGAAGGACATGGAAATTAAGGAGTACAAGATATGGGAAAGAAGTCCCTCACTCTAGAAATCTGGTTTCTGTTTCTGGCCCACATAGTTTTTCAAACACATAAATGGAATAAGTGGTATGAAGGTAGCCTACAAGTACAAAGCTTATTGTTTTTCTGTGAGATTCATCCAAGAAGAATGGTGAAGCAACTAGTAATCTATCCTTGATGCCAGATTGTGTATAACCTTTAAGGTTAACAGTACTGGTAGTCTCTTTCACGAGGAAACCTGAATGATGGATACCATAATACATCTTATCATTTCATTTACAAAGAAAATTAAGACAAGAAATATAAATATGCCATTTCACATGTGTTTTTATTTCATTTCTAAATGGTACTTAATACTATAGAAGATTTTTCAATTATTCATTTTTTTATTATTATTTGGTACAAACTAGAGTTTTGGTATGGTAGCTAATACTTACTTAGGCTCTTTGTTTACTTTTTGAAGTGCTGAGATCAAGCTCAAGGCTGACGAGTGAGCCCACATTTATACTCTTTTAAAGAGAATTTGAAATGGATGATCATTATTTGTGATTTTTATTGGAGTTAGCTTTGATGTTTTGTTTTTCAGTATTTGTCAATGTGATGATCAACAGCCTCCTAATAGACCAGACTCAGGACATGCCTATGAGGCAATTATCCAAGTTGGATTCATTGAAGTGGGAAGACGCACCTACTGTGGGCAACACCATTTCAGTGCTGGGTGATGGACTGACTAGAGACAGAAAGCAGTGAGCATGAGAATTTATATGTCTCTGCTTTCTTGCTGCAGACCAGCTGCTTCATGGTCTTGCTGCCATCCTGTACTCAGAAGCAAATCCTTCCTTCTCAAAGTGGATTGTGTTTGGTCATTTTATTTCAGGAACAAAACAGCACAACACATATGCTAAAAATTGGTAAAGTTAGACCTTACTGTAGAAACTCTTCTCTCTAATAGACTGAGAGAGCCCAGATAACATTTAATTTTAAAGATGTGGTGGCATTTCTTGGGAGAAATTTCATATAATTGTTTTTTGGCTAACCATATTTCCCTGAGGTGAAAAATAATCTGAGAATATAAGAATAATAAAGCAGCTACAAAGCCAAAAATTATACAAAATTAACTTAATCACTGTCATTCTTGGGTGGTTTTGATTTGTCTTAACTGGGGCATAAAGTTTTTAATCTGTTGTCGTTTTCCCACCTGCTTTTCTTACTTATTCTCCTGTTGAGTGGCACTTAATACTTATTTTGTCAGTTATATTTATCATAATAATATTTCCATTTTCATTTAGGACTTAATGAAGGTAACAGTTCATTGGCAATTGCTTAGCTCTTCAGACCTGAACCATCACCATTGAAACACATGACTGTTAATAAACAAATACAAGATCTTTGATAAGAAACACAAGTGATACAATGATGGTGCATAGAAATAATTCATTAAATCTGGAATATACATACAGTAAAGTAATAGAATCTAGGCCTACACACAATATCTTTCAAAAAATGAGGCAGGGGACCAAAAACCTGAAAACAGAATTTAAAAAAGAAATCACTTCAAAAACTTCAATTAAAAAATAGATGATAAAAAAAATAAAAAGTACACTAATGCATTATTAAAATATATAGCGTTCGCAAACTAAAACACACTGCCAAGGAAAAGAAGTCAAATTACCTGAGAAACTTCTGTAAAAGGCACCTAAAATGTTATCCAAATGACTTCTTTACATTACAGAGAAGAAAGCACTAGTGGTTCACTTACAACATAGTAAAATCCTGGTCATATATCATCATCAAATAAGACCCATGGGGAAAATTGACCTAAGAAAATACTTTAAATGCTTGTCACTGTGGAATTGAACATTAAATAAGTTAACATAATAAAACTGTAGAATAAGTAAAATTCCAAACACTGGGAGAGGTGTGGAGCAATAGAGCAATACTACACTGTAGATAGTACTTTAAAATATAGTTTGACAATTTCTTTCAAAGGTAAATGCATACTTGACATTAGTAGCCAGTAATCAGCCTGAAAATTTATACCAACAGCTAAACATAAATATATAGACTGATATTCACAGCAGATTTCTTAAATAACTATGAAGTGAGCAAACAAAGTGCCCCTCAGAAAGAGAAAGTATGTGTGTGTGTGTGTGTGTGTGTGTGTGTGTGTGTGTGTGTGCGCGCGCGCGCGCGCGCGCATGTGTTTGCGCGTGTGCACGCATACAGGCCATGGGACATTATTTAGTTCTAAAGCAGAAATATGCCATTAAGTCATAAATATCTATTCAGTAACCTTGAATGCATGGCACTAAAGGATAGAAGCCAATATGTATAACCCTGTTACTTTGTGATTTCAATTATAGAGAAGGTAAAAAATATGAAAAGAAGAATTATGTTTTAGAAAAGGTGAATAGGAAGGATGCAGAAAATTAACCTATGGAAATATGCTATTTATGTTGGTTCATACTCATGAAAACTTCACATGGTTTCAAATCAAGTCCAAAAATGAATCTTTCTGCAAACTGTGAGCTTTGGATGACAACCAACCATCCCTGGATGACTGTAAGAAATTCACCACTCTGCTCTACAGCCTGAATAACAGACAAAGGCTCTCTATATGGAAATGAGAACACTTGGAAGTCTAGGTATTGTCTTATCATTTTTGCTATTAACCTACAATGACCCTTATAATTAAAATCAATTACTAAAGGAAAACTGTGATAAAAAGAAAGAAACAACATCCTGGCTCCACTGTCTGAGGTCCCTTAGACTGCTCAGTCCTTCTGGCTGAGACCCATATTCAGGGGTGCCTGAGGCAGTCCCGTGCTGGCTTCCCAGCTATCAGTCTGGTGGCCCGTTAGCTCCTCCTTGTTCAGGTAAGCTGTCTCTATGTGTTTCTGGCACCTGGTCTTGTGCTCTCCATCTGCATTTGGGTTCTACTTCGACTCATTGTTTATGTATGGGTGTTTGCTCCTGTTTCCAACAGGCATTAGTTGAGGGCTCCATGGAGAAGTTAGTTGTTGATCTCACTCTCCGGGAAGGGCATTTATGGTAGCCTTTCCAAGGAAGCTCAAATTGTTAGTTGGCAGCAGTCTTGTAGTTCTCTAGACCTTTCTTTGTGTTCAATTTTATCTTCAAACCAATATTGGCTCCCTCTTTTATGTTCTCTCTCTCTCTCTCTCTCTCTCTCTCTCTCTCTCTCTCTCTCTCTCTCTCTCTCTCTCTCTCTCTCTCCTGTCTTCTATTCCTAACCAGGCTCAATCTTCCTGGTTGCACATGTTTTCCTTTCACAAAAGGACTTGGTGAACATATCCCCCATGGAGGGATAACTGCCTTAATCTAGAGACAGGAGAGAAGCCCTAGTCCCTACTTCACATGACCTGTGAGATCTACATGACACCAACTGGATGGCATTCCCCTACATATGGAATTGGGGTGGGGGGATGGGAGGGGAGGGTGGTAAGAGTGCATGTGAGAGGGCAGAGAGAGTAAAAAGTGAGGGAGGGAGGAAGAGAACGAGGGAGGGCGGGAGGGCGGGAGGGAGGGCGGGAGGGAAGGAGAGGGAACTGGGATCGACATGTAAAATAATGAATTAAATTTAAAAAAAAAATGCTTTGACACCAAAATTTAAGTTCAGGGACAAGTTACTGGGGAAAAGGATTTCTATTTTTTTTCCACAGAAAATGAAAAGATGTGGATTCCTTCCAGACTAATGTGGTTTGATCAAGCCAGACTACCTGAAACAGAGTACCAGGTGATCCTACATTCAAAACAGCTGGACAAAGCAGCCTTATAGACTACAGCCAGGATTTCTGAATCTTCTTTGAATCCCCCATGACAGCGCCCCTTACCAGCAGGAAGTAGTTCAGAAAGAACGACGCCCAAATTCGCAAATATTGTCTATATATGTTTGTTTTCATTTAAATGGACTTGGTTATATAAAATAAATAAAAAGAAGAAACAACAAATAATACATCCAATTCTGAGCACACTTTGCACTGAATGCCTATTAAAATAGACACTTATTATTAGACATCTCTATCTTAATGGGTGACAGCTCCATCTGTGTAGAGGTTCCTGTTCTTAATCCACCTAGCTGATAAATGCATTCTCAGCCTGAATTCTTAAGCTCAACACCTTTAATCTAAGCCTGTTTACACATTTAATTGCCTCATTTATTTTCCTGTAGACAGCTTACTATAAAGCAAACTTTGTCCTAGCACTCCCTATGAGACACTTGCCTTATTATATATTTCAATACATATTGAATTATATTTTCATTTAATCATGTTTTGAGCCAATTCATTTGAGATGCTCATTTCACTAACAGTCATATGATGAATTAGGGTGTATTCCAGAGAATTCAATGTGGAATCCTCAATTCAACCCTGTTCATATACGAGGCACTTAATAATTGTGTTGCAATAATAAGAAAATGTGCTTTTTATTGGTAAAAGTATTTTCTTGAGGCTAGAGTACTGAGCACAACAAGAAGGTGAAAAACATGGGTTCTAATTTCTCATTCACAGTAGCTCCCTATGTCAATTTCAACAAAGAGTATGAGTGGTCAGTCCTCACATCCTACCTGCAATGTGTCTGTGTGTGTGTGTGTGTAAATATATATATATATGTATGTATATATATATGTTTATATGTGTATGTAACATGTTTTCTATATATTATTATAGCTCTCTAAACAGGAAAACTCAACACTAAATAATAACAGTAATTAAAATAACCCCAGTCTTTTAATTATGTATATGCTACAAAGTTTTTAATCCCTTAACCCTACTGAATATCAAGCTCTTAAAATGAAATTTCTTCTCATTTGTAATATAACTTTCCTAATTGCATTCACAATGAAAGATTTAAGAAATAAAGATGCAGGGAATAATATATAACTCATTTACATATCAAAGTAATAACTGAAAATGCCAACTTGAAACTATATTAATTTTAAATATCAAATAAGTATAATCATTACTTTTTCTAATTATAGCCATTCTTTCATATATTATGTCCATACACACACACACACACACACACACACACACACACACACACACAAACACACACACACTCTTAATGTATCTACATGGAACTTGTCAAAATAAAAACACACATATTTTTTTCTACGCATGCATTGGTAAAATGTGATTAATTAATATAGATTCAGATGAGTTTTTGTTTACAGAACCAATATGATCTTGCATTAATTTTTCCACGTACAAAATAATTATAAGTAGCTCTGACCATAAGATTAGGGAATTAAACAGACAACATGAAGTAAAAAGAAAAAAATGATATTTTATTTTACAACAACACTGGCAATCTTTGATCAATGACTATTCTCAAAGGAGAGAAAAGGTCAAATACTATATACACACTGACACATGCAAAAACACAGAGACATAATGAATGGCTAGCAAATAGCACTGAGACTCAAGTCTTTAGAAAAATATATATTTGTGTGAAACAAGACTATTATATGTGCCCAAACATACATATAATAGAATATATGGAATCATTGACAACAAATTTAATTTTATTGTGCATGTACTTGATTTTCCTTAGTTACATTTTTAGTTTAATACTAATTGGAAATAAATAGGATGGTAATTCATCATGCATTTTTGCATTGTATTTGTTGAATTTCTCAAAGAAAATCACTCTTTTTCAAGTAATAGCTATTTTTAAAGCTTTGAGAAACATGTTCAGATGTGAGATCACAGACATAGGAGGCGCATCACTCTTCAAACCACCTACTGACTTGAGAGTTCATTCCCAAGGAACAACAATCTTCTGTCATAGAGCCTTAGCTTAAGCATTTCACAATCCAGACATACGCTTGTGTTTGTTTTGGTTAGGCAAATTGACTTTGGCCATCAAATGATGAATAATTTTTTCTGGAGGTACAACTAAACTTTCGTTAGAAATAAATACCATTTCCAAAACTTAATTTAACATTATACTGTTAAAGCTTCTAAGAAGATTTTCACTGGCTATGAGGAGAAATGAAGCTGTGGCTACTCACCAGGCTTTTCAGTCATTTTGCCCACACAGTATGTAAGTTTAAACAGATGTACTTAGTGCTAGTTTGAGCTTGCTGTGTGTTTCAATATATATTGGAAAACAATCCAAACATGGCTTTGAACTTAGAAACTGAGCCAAAGACTGACCATATTTTAATCTAGGCTACCTGATCAGGCATGTTCTTGATCAGAAGAGTAAAGAAGCATAGCTATATTGAAGATACAACAATCAATACTAGCTGACTGGACCTTCATGACTGTGTTGAAGAACTTGAATAGTGCTGTGGGTTTTCTTTAATTCTCTCTTTAATAATCATTGATTTCCCACTCTGGATCTGACATAACATCACTATGGATTACTGTTAAAAGCCATGATATGTTTCTTAGGAGAGTATTAGCTTCACCAACTTCAAACAACATAATCATCTTACAGACCAAATGTTGATACTTTGCCAACTGCCATTGCTATGAACATTGGCATGTTCTTTGTCCCTAACCCACAGGATTATGAGTTATGCCACTGCTTGTGAAGATATATATATATATATATATATATATATATATATATATATATATACACATTAGGTATAAAGTTAATGGATAGAAAAATAATCTCAAACTTTCATGGTGACTAACAGTATGCAAATATAGTCACTGATCAAAGCATACTACAACTTCCTCTGGCCATTCAGTATGGATGGAAAAGAGGACCAAGGAGCTCAGAGGAATTCCACTTTGTCAGCAGTTACACCATTATAATATCAAATTTAATCTTTTAATGTAAGAGTAACAAAATTCAAAATGTGTCTAACCCTACCAGTAATCCAAGCACAACATATTTCTAAAAGGGTTTCTATTTCATATTTTCTTTGTTTCATCTTTATTGACATGGTTGGCAAACCTATTGTGTACCTGAGAGCTACAACTAGATATGACAACATATATAATGAAACATCCATTATAACTGATATAGTAATGATACCATTACTCATGGATTTATTATTTTTCTGTGTTTATGTGCATGGTGAGAATTATTTAGATAAACCCCCTCACCAATAAGTCGAAATGCATTACTGTTGGCTGTAGCCAGCACATCATCTACATCAATTCTCCAGAAGTTATTCATCTTGCACGACTAAAACATTTACAAAATGCTTAGCTCAGCAAGTGTTGCCACAGTCTCTTAAATTAAGGGAAAAATGTTTTCTTGTTTTGAATTTGAAAAGGTTTTCACACTTCAATTTAAGGTGTCCTGAAAAATCAATTTACACCCCAGGCTGGCCTAGAACTCATGGCAATCTTCTTGTTCTGTGTTAAAAAAAATAAAAAATAAAAAGGAATTTTTGTGAAAACCCATGGCGTCTCTTAGACTTACCTTTTCTATCAGTGAAAATTGTGGAATTATTGTTCTACTTTGCTTTATAGCCCAAGACACAGTTTTTGAAGTATAAAAAAAATTAAGTACTAGAGACATTAGGTGAAACTGGGATTGATTTCTCCAGGTGAAAAAGTAATAATAAAATCTGTATTTTGTACATGTAGGGTATTTATCTTAAAAAAATTTAAGATTTAATAACATTCACCCTTCTTGACATGCACTGAATAAATTTATCTATACAGTTTAACTAGTAATCCCTTTAACATTTGGTTAAATAATTCTCCTCAGTAAGTTTTTAAATCCCCTCTCCACAGATTTTTTTTCAATGTTCAGTCCAAACTGTTACCTGACCTCACCAAAAATAATAATAATAATAATAATAATAATAATAATAATAATAATAATCTTAGCGATCTCTGAAATTCCCTGTTAGTAGCAATGTAATTGCTATGAATTGTCCTCAATCTCTCTGTTAGGAAATAACAAAATAATAGTCTTGGTTTTTAGAGATGCATACTTTTCAGCACTGGGATTCTGAGGATCCTTAGTGTTTATCTTTTTCCCTGTACTTCTTTCCTGTTGCTTTCCATTAGGGCCACATATATCAGTGTTAGCACAAAAGCAAAAGAAAAGAAAAAAATCATATCCCACAAATCAGAACTTTGAATTATATGATATCATTGTAAACAGTTACATTCTCAAGAATGATTAAATTTCACACACTTTGCTTCATTCACACAGTGATCCTCACAAAGAAACACTGATTTCAGTGTAAAAAACATAGATCAACTTCAATTTGCCAGGTTGGCTGGACATAACACTCTGTTCAAAGAGAGATACAGATGACACTTAAAAGACTTTTAAGTGGTCCCATTAGCAACACTCAAAAAATACTACCATCTTCATGCAGACTTTCAACAGCCAATACAGGGGGAGTATTGTAAGCACTGTAAGTAGAGGAGCAGGCAAGAGAGGTACTGATTCAAGGATTATTTAGAGTCAAAAAAGCAAAGTGCCAGTTAATATCAGGAAGTGCCAGTACAAAAATACTACAGAATATATAAAGAAGAGGAGGTTAGCTTATTTTAAGATATTATATCTAAGCAATTAGAAAAATGTGTTGTGTGGGGGAGACATAAAGGAAAAGTGAAGTAAGAAAAATTAGAAGGTGAAACAAGGAGCTTAAAAAGAACAGGAAAAAAAGGTCACACAGGAATGATATGTACTAGGCACAAGGAGGAGTTCTAGGTTTGTGTTTATCTATGGAAAGAAACTGGGAGAAACGAAAATTCTGACATTAACCCAACACTTAAGAACACCTGATTTTTAACAAAACAGATAAAAGTATACAATGTAAGGAGGAAAGCATCTTCAACAAATGCTGCTGGAACAACTGGATAATGGTGTGTAGAAGACTGAAGATAGACCCATATCTATCGCCATGCACAAAACTCAAGTCCAAATGGATCAAAGACCTCAACATAAATCCAGCCACCCTGAACCTCTTAGAAGAGAAAATGAGAGGCATCCTTGAACAAATTGGTACAGGAGACTGCTTCCTGAACATAACTCCAGTAGCACTGAGATCGACAATTAATAAATGGGACCTCCTCAAACTGAGAAGCTTCTGTAAGGCAAAGGACACAGTGGACAAGACCAAATGGCAGCCCATAGACTGGGAAAAGATCTTCAACAATCCTACATCTGACTGAGGACTGATCTCCAAAGAACTCAAGAAACTAGTCAACAAAACACCAAATAACCCTATTAAAAAATGGGGTACTGAACTGAAGGGAGAATTCTAAATAGAGGAAATCAAAAGGGCTGAAAGACACTTAAGAAAGTGCTCAACATCCTAGCCATCTGGGAAGTGAGAGGGGGAAGGTTAGGAGGGTAGTTGGGGGGGATGGTATGGGAGGGAGGGAGAGAGGAAGAGGGAAATGGGATGGATATCTAAAATAAGATAAATAAATAAATAAATAAATAAATAAATAAATAAATAAATGAAGCTGGGAGCTCAGTATAATGACAAACAAATCAAAAATTTAGTAATTTAACATAATAAAATGCTTTCCTCCATTCCTTGTTCTATGGTACCCTAACAGGACATATTATTCATCGTGTTCTTTTTTTTCTTCTTCTTCTTTTTGAACAGACTGGAATATTAAATGGTTAAAATTTGTCATGGTATAGGGGAAAGGGAGGTTCTGGCATATTTTTTAGGTATTAGAAAGTTTTCAGACAATTATGTTTCATATACATATGTTCCTAACTCACTGGCCATAATGTTTCTCTGTTTTCTCCAAGACAAGCTTCTCTCTTAAAAAGGCTAAAAGAGGTTATGTGGTCACAGAGAGGATATTAAGCAAGGAAATAAAACTTTATTTATTGGTCGATAAAAGGCCAGAACTGGGAGTTCTTCTCCCCATACTACCAAAAGATTAAAGAGTCATGCAATGAGAAGATCACAAGGTTTTTAAGTGTTGAATATTCCTAACATTTCTAGGAGAGGGTCAATGTGACTCCAATGATTCTGTCTTCCTCTTCCTGCTTGACAGTTTAGAAATTTTCAAGGTTGTCATGGAAATTGTAAACTATCATGGTACTATAAATGAGAAATTTACTAAGGAGATTAATTTAAAGAAGTAGACATGATACTGGAGGACAACCAGAAGAAAGGCTAACAGGCAAATATACTTGAAGTAGTGTTCAGCTGCATCTAAATTCTCACCATTCTCATATAGCCAGACATTGTAATGCAGATGCTGACCATACAAGGAGACTTGGGCAGTGAGAAGAAAGAAAAGAAAGGAAAAAATAAAGTGGTAGAGGAAAGAGTTACCTAGTAAGGGAAGGAAACACAGTTAAATACCTGACCATAAAGAGATCAGCTATTCTGGGAGGTGTAGAGACATTTCAGCAGATAAAATGACTTGTTGCTTTCATGGGAAACTCAGATTCTATTCCCAGTGCCTACAAAGTGGCTTATAATAATCTGTATTTCCAATTCTGGGGGTTTCAATGCCCTCTTCTGACCACTGTTAACACATAGGCAAGTGATAAACATACATTTCATGTAGCCAAAACAGTTACACATTATAAATAAAAGGAATAAACATTAATCCAAATTATGTAAAAACTGTAAGGATAATAAATTGTAAACACATGGCAAAGAGTTCAAATACCTATGAAAACACTAAGTTTCTAAAAATCTATATCAAATTACTTAGACTCTATTTTAAATCCTAATCTGTAATTTTGGGTGGCATTACAATAAACAGATTCTAAACATCCATGACATCCTATTCCCTTATCTACAAAATCACAATAAGTCCATTTCTTCCATGAGAGGGTCCATTAATTTAAAGGATCAAACATAGAGAATGAAGTTAATAATATCTAATAAAGAACAGAAGCAATAAGAAAATTAAAAGACTTAACAGAGAATCAAGTAGAGTGGTAGCTATATAATAAATATCTTGTGACACACATATCTCTATGGTACTCAATTGCACTAATTCTCAAGAGGAACTAAAGTATCAAAATTTAGAAATTCTTCACAATGAACATGGTAGTTTATCATTATTGAACTCTGACTATAATGCAGATTTTTTTTTTATAACAAAGCCATAAACCAAGTTATTTCTATTGTTCTTAGTGAGGCTACCTGCTAGAAGGCTACCATAGAACCTGGCTATAACCACTAACATTACACACTTATTTCAGAAAACAATATGAAAATACAGTTATTTGTTTGTGGGGGAATGGTGCCATCAGTCTAAAAAGCAGATATTTCTCTCAGGTCTGTGTCATACTGCTTTATGATCATTGTCTTTAATTTTAGGGTCCATTTCCCCATCCTCTATCCCATCTTCTGACTTTTCCTGTCTTTTTGATAATGGCTGCTACATTCTCTTTCTTTCAGAAAAGCTCCTTTAATCCTCCTCTCTGAGTTATAGTATTGTCACTGATACAAGCAGAAAGTGCAGTCCTGTGTCCCAGACTATATCACAATTAATTAAAAAGGTATAAGAAAGTGGCTTGTGAAAGAATACACAATATCAAAGGTTTAAAAACATTAAAAAATAAATAAATAAAAGCAGAACTTTGTGGGATTTGGATTTAGTGATTGCATTTACAGTTCCTGAGTGCTAATGAATTGCCTCAGATGATGTTGCATAATGTAGTAGGATAAACACATTAGTAAAACACACAATCAGCTCTCTCTCAGACATATATTTGTAGAGTATAATTAAGATTTCTATAATTAGTATGGCAAGTTTATTGTTACTCATTTTAATGCAAGACATAGATAAATGAATTTTAATCACATTTTTGATACATAAAGCTGGATATGATGAAATATGTGTATATTTGTTCCTATCTGTAACATTTCAATATGATCTGAGAAATTAGTTCATTTTTGTTTGTTTCAAAAGTACTGAATATGTAGGTTGTCTCAGTTTGCTTTCTTGAATATGATTAGCAGCAAGACCAAAATTAATTGCACCTTGCTCATTGTGAGGACTCAGGATAAGAAACCAGGACTGGAACCTAGAATCAGGCACTGAAGTAGACACTATGAAACTAACTACTGTCTTCCTTTGCAGGTTACTAGTTTGTAGTTTATTTTCACTCTTTTAAATAATCACTTTCACACACATACCACCTGAGCACAAACAGGCTTACACACATACAAACCCTCACTAGGAATATTTTATATATAGCTTAATCTTAGAGTCAAACAAAGATATTTAAAAGTGTAGGGTTTTCATGACAATCTATGCCCTGTTTTTTAATATCAATAATCACATATCATTTTCACTGATTTAGAAATAAGCATAAAATAAAAATATTAAAACATAATTATATTGGAACATGAATGTTCTTCTCAAGCTTATTCCTATTAATTATATCTTTTCTTTAAAACATGTTAAGCTGTATAGATAAGTAAATCAATATTTTAACATGTAAATTTAACTGGAAAATATTCTAATAAATGTTCTTACTGATGCATAAATATTTTGTCTTGTATTTTGCAGATAACCGATGGGATATAATTGATCACTTTACCCATAAATTCTCTACCAAAGTTTTACCTCAACAGTGTTTTATGTGCACACAGAACAGGTATGGTTACTTTCTGACCTCAAAACATACATTTTAAAGCAAGGAAGCAAACCAAAGTTAATATTTGCTGGCTATGTGCATTGTAAGATAAACTTATTTATTTTGCTCTTGAAAAACTTGAACATGAAAAAGTATTTGTCCCAAAACACTTTTTTATATCAAGGAACCTGATATTTAAAGATTATATGAAACTATCCAATAATTTCTATTCAAGCTGAATTTTGCCAACATATATATATATATATATATATATATATATATATATATATGAATGTGTATGTGTGTGTGTGTATAATTGTAGAGATTTATAGAAAACAATACATTGTTTTCACCTTACATCACTACTCTAAGATATGTGTGAAAATATTAGAAATTAACTGTCTCAGTCTTAACTCTTGGTATATAAATCATTACTAATACTTGGGAGAAATTTTAACATTAATTTTAAATGAGTAATTGTATTTTTTAGTGACATGCACATGTGTATGACCTTGTTGTTTTTTGTGCATGTACGTGCAACTGCCATAGAATCCAGAAGAGGAGCAAGATCCCCTGAAGATGGAGTGAAAAGTGGCTGTGAGATGACAGATGAACTGTGAACCAACTCAGTTTCTTTGTAGCAACCATATGTGTTCTTAACTATTCATCTCTCTCTCCCCAGATCCTACCTATTGCAGTATGTTTTTATAACCATACTACATCTATTCATTATCAAGATAATATTTCATTCACCAAACTATAATTTCTCAGTTGCTGATATTTCCCATTTTTGTTGTTGTTTATTTTTCGAGACAGGGTTTCTCTGTGTTGTTTTGGAGCCTATCCTGGAACCAGCTCTGTAGACCAGGCTGGCCTGGAACTCACAGAGATCCACCTGCCTCTTTCTCCTGAGTGCTGAGATTAAAAGCATGCACCACCAAATAAACATTATTTAAATTATGTTTGGAAATAAATGTCCTTAAATGAATAGTAAACTGACATCTAATCTCTTAGTTCACAAATAGACTAGATGCCACTTGAGTAGATTGACAACTAGGCCATACCTTGTGTCGTAATCTTGTAAGAGGTTGGTAGGATTTAACGCCATATCCTGATTCTTTTGTTGGCCTTCCTTCAGACTCCAGGAAGATGAATCCAAGAATCAAAACAGTGGACAAGGACTTAAACATCTTTATTGATTTCACCTGTGTAAGTTAAAATTTTGAAAATAAGAGAAAACACTTTATACGATAAGGAAATATATTTTTAAAAATCTTCAATATTATTAAGAAATTCTTACACATTGAATCAGAGCTCTCTGGTATGTAGATATTAATAGTTAGACCTCCCGATCAACATTAGCCTCTGTTAATAACAAAACACTGGTATTTTTTAAAATCACTCTCAAGATAAAAATGTAAGGCTTGCATTAAAAATAAATCTCTTTGGGAACATGCAATAAAAGGTATACTAATAAAGGTAAGGTAAATTAACCATGACTACTACTCTAAATATTTGTACATAATACAATAGTTAATATACTTATAAGGTTTAACTCTTCTTTAAGGATAAATCATTACAACCCTATACAATTTCAGCTCACTGTTAAAACCTTGTTAGAAGTTCATAAGATACTAGTATATGGCACTAGCTCAATACAGTTCAGCAAACCTTAAGTGGATGAGGCCTATTGAGTCAGTATTATTTAAAATGCCATTCCCTCAAACATTGATGTACAGAGGATTTCCATTAATGTCATTTGATATTTATAGTACTCTATATTTTGGATGGATCAGAGAAGATACAATGTACCATTGTCACAAAAACATTATCTCCTTTTAATCATGTTATATCTATCACCCTGCTCAAAAGTCAAGTTGAGATGGATGGATCAAAGACTGAAACCGAGATACAGTAAATTTGGAATCAATCTACCTCAAGACTGAATAATATCACTCTAGGGAATATTTTTTTTGTAATAACAAAGATGTCCTTCAGTTGAAGAAAAGATAAAGAAAATTGGACATTTAAATAATGGAATATTATTCAGCTGTTAAAAAAAATGGCATCATCAAATTTGAGGGCAAATGGATAGAACTAGAAAAAGTTAACCTAAGTGAATTAACTCAGACTCAGAAAGAAAAACATGATTGGAGACTATCCTAATTGTCATGAGATAGCCTACTATATCCAATCACTGATTAAAATAGATGCAGAGACACATAGCCAAACATTAGGCCAAGCTCTGGGGATCCTCCTGAAGAGTGGGAAGAAGAAATACACAAGTCAGAGTCATCAGGAACATCAAAAAAAAAAAAAAAAAAAAAAAAACAAAAAACCCACAGGACAACTGGCCTGGGCTTATGGAAGCTCATGGAGTCTACATATACAAAGGGGCTTGCATGTGACCAACCTGGGTCCTCTAATATATCTAAGAGATGTGTAACTTTGTCTATTTGTGAGACTCCTAGAAGTGGGTGCAGGGACTGTCTCTAATATTTTGGATGGATTTTGTGTCCCTATTCCTCACACTGGGTGGCCTTGTCCATCCTTGGTACAGAAAGAGGTCTTACAGCAACTTGATGTGTCATGCTTTGTTGATAAGCATGGAAGGCCTGCCCCTTTTAACCAGAGAGTTGATGGAGGAGTCAGAGAGGAAGTGCAGGAATGAAATGGGAGGTGAGAAGGGAGCAGAAGCCACAGTCAGGATGTAAAATAAATAAATAAATAAATAAATAAATAAATAAGGTAACTTTTAACTACCTCATGCATAACCAGTACCATCCATGTTACAAAAGGACATTAAATAAGCATAACATGTTTTTCTTTAGAGACATAGCTTTGGTGTACATCCTGGAACTTGTTTTGTAGACTAGACTAGCCTCAAACTTACAGAGATCCTCCAGTCTTTCCCTAATGAGTGCTGGAATTAGAGGTGTGCCAAGCTGCATAACACATTTTTTTTTTTTTACAAAGCATCTGCACCCATGCTCCTGTGAAGAAGCTCCTTAACTATATGCCCAAAGGAACCCCAATAAATTTATCAGTTAATCATGCTAGGCTTGAGCAGAATGTTTTTGGTTTATTATTAGTACTTTATTTGGGATGAATAGGTATTTGTTTAGGTCTCTGCAGGACAAGTCACACAACACCCCACAATACGGCTGTCAAATTATTACTCATTCTTAAATGTCAGTTTCCCTTTGTTTGAAAGCATTTGCTTTATGATCATTAAAATATTTCCAATATATCATGTGTCTGTCTTCTCCTACTTTCACACACATACACACACACACACAAATTCATCAGTTATAATTTTTTATTTTTTTCATGTTTTCAGTATATCACCTGGACCTAGAAAGGACCTGGCATCTAGTAAGTACTCAACAAACTTATAAAAAATTGACTTTTCTTGCATTGTGAGGATGAGCAAGACTGTGTATCTTTGCTGTCAGACAATTTGAACTGCAACTCCTCTTTGCAATGCGTTACAAGTCATGTCAGAACCTGAGAAAACTATATCTTTTTGTTCACCTTTATTCCTTTTCTCTCATATTTGATGCATACCCTAATGAATAATCTTCCAGAATGCAATTTTAAATACACATTTTATGAACAATTTAAAATTTTTCATTTGATATACAGTTTATTCATTGTTTCATGGTAAATATCTGTTTATGAAACACTGGGAAGAATATTCTAAATGTGAGAACAGATGATAAAAAACAGATCAGCTGAGGTAAAAAGATAGTTTCCACAACTCTTACGCTGTCTGTGTATGTAACCAATAGGGGGAAAGAGAAGAGTGCAAAATCCTTGTCCCATAATGACTAGGCATTTTGAAGACAGACATTGCCTATAGATGCCTAATTAAGGTCATTCTCTGCCCTCTCCCAATGTCCCCAATGGCATTTTTTTCTCTGTTGTTTTTATGTATGTCTACACATTCAGGCACATACACACACACACACACACACACACAGACATGACTACAATTTAATTCATCTTAATATAATGCCCAAATATCATTTATAACTGTAATGTGAAATTCTACACACTTATGATTAAATAATATTATCCTCTAATCTTTGTGTCAAAGGCAAGAAACAAAAATTATTTCTTTAAATATTCCTGAAAACTGATTATCATTAAGTCAGCTTGTACATCTTGAGTCAATCACACTCATGTGCTAAAACATTTCAGTCAATCACAGGCAACATTTGTGATAGTTGTCACATAAGATAATAATAAACCTAGAAGACCACTATATCCAATACTGTCAGAACATTTTTCCTCTTCTTGAAATTATGTGTGTGTGTGTGTATGTTTAAATATATAAAAACACATCACTGTGTTATAATTGCCTACAGTATTCAGTACTGTAACCTACTATACAAATTTGCAACTAGTGAAAAAGAGGCAACAGTTTATAATATAGCTGCATATTCTTTATAGCAATGCATTCCAGGTCAAAGAATGATATAAGATGTTATCGCAAATAAAGGATGATTTAATAATGTATAACCCTCATCACTAATTAGCATATTACTTTGCAACCTCATTTTCCTATCTAGCCTATATATTTCATAAAATTTATGATGATTATCTTCATTGATAGTCCTATGGTTTTCAAGTAAAAAAAATTCTTAATACAGATCTAGGAAAAATTAAAAATGCAAATGTTTCATCTCAACAAAAGTTACATTGCTGGAACTTCAGCATCTTGGAAAGATTTAATATTAAAAGTCAAATTACTTCTTCCTGGGTGTAACTAGAATTTGGATTAACCTAAACATTTAATCTTACCAACATATACTGAACCATTAGAAGATAAAATGAAGCCTATTCCTATGCTTATCTTTTTGTGTAGGAATGGCAAATATTTGCCATGGGTATATCACTAAGAAAAATTGAATAAATAATAGCTATAAACAGCCAAGTAAATAGATTGTCCCTCTGTGCTAGTCAACCTGCATTATCAAGTTGGTTGTACTAATCTCTGGGCAGTTCACCCGAACCTGGGCAGCATTGCACCAAGGGATAGGGTTCCAGACTAAATGAAAAGGAGAAAATGAACTGGAAACCATCCTCACCTCTCACTGCTTCCTGACTTCATGTGAACAGGACCTCATGAACCTGCCACCTTAGTAGGAGCTGCACTAGCCATCAGGATGCATTGACCAGATGGAAAGAAAGAAAGGAAGGAAGGAAGGTAGGAATGAAGGAAGGAAGGAAGAAGGGAGGAAAGAAGGGAGGGGGAAAAAAGAAAATGAAACAGGAAATAAAGTCATTACTGTGAGAAGCCTGAGCATGGTTTTCATGGGCCATTGGTTCTACTTTGTGGAAGGAATGTAGAAGAGTTTACAGCCATAGGCCAGAAAGCTCCTAGACAACTGTAAACAGATCTTAACAGAACTGAAGACAATAAAAAAATTTTTTCTCATGTTTCAAAAAGGAACAAGGGCATTCTTAGAAACATAGATTGAGCCCATTTGTGTTATATTCTGGAAAAAAATCTGGTTACATTCAGCTTATTCATTGAAAATTTCAGTGGCTTTGAACACAAGACACTGTGATCAGATGCACCATGTTCCTCATGCTCTATCAATACCTGTTGCTACTGCCATGACTTTCACACCATGATTGGTTGTACTTTAAACTGTGGCTCATAATACTCTTCTCTTTCCTTAAGTTGCTTTTGTTAGGAATATTGTCACAACAACCAGAAGAAATAATTAGTGCAACTTCTTAAATGGGAACTGAAAAAGCAATTAGAATTGCTCTTTTGGGTGCTATCATATCTTCCAAAGTTAATTCATCCCCACAAGGGGTACTAGAGATTGTAAATGAGCATAAATCAGTCCTTCGATTGAGCTTCTTTACTTTAACAACTTTTGACAACCTGTTAAATTTAATAGTTAGTTGGCACTTGTTTGACAGCACATTGGGACCACTGAAAAGCATGTGAGTAAAATATGAGCCTGAACATATGATACAATGATAGCCCTGTGGCTTTCTGTAACCCCTTCATTTATGGAGAAGCATAAAAATACCTCATTATTAATTGATAAAAACCACATATGTATCTACATGTGATCAGCCTAATTAGAAATAATAAAATTATATTTTCTAATATTAAAGAAGCCTGATGTCCCAATCATTCAGAAGGCAGAGGCTAGAGAATTGCCATAATTAGAAGTAACTGCAGTAAACATAGGGACTTCTAGGCCAGCAGGAGCTACACAAGTAAGTTCCTGCCATAATCAAAAGTGGACCCATGTAGCCTCCTGAAGGTAGGGTTTAAATGAGTCCACCAGACCCAAGATAAATGATAAATAGTTATTTATAAGGGAAGCACTTACATAGATAAGAATAAGTAACCTCCTTGGTCTTCCTGCTCCAGAAGATATAGTTTCTGACCTTCCCAAGATCTCTATAACCAAATTGAGCACAACCCAGCTCCTTCTCTACCTTATAATGGGTCACATCTGCACCTGAAACTATACCCAAAGGGTGTGACCACCACTACAAGATCACTTCAAGGCAAGAGGCCACTACAGCCTCCTGTGATAACACCCCTTGAGCATACCTGCCTCTGCCTCTGATACCTGCTCTAGAAAAAAATCTTAAAACATCTCCAAAAATTAATTCCCAGTTTTCTTAGAAACCACCATACTGATTTCCAAAATGGCTGCACAAGTTTACACTCCACCATTATTGGAAGAATGTTCCCCTGACCACATCTTCTTCAACAAAGCTGTCCTCAGTAATTTTGGTCTTAGCCATTCTGACAGGTGTAAGATGCTATCTCAGAGTTCCCCTGATAATTAAGGATTTTGAGCACTTCTTTTGGCCATTTGAGATTCTTCTGGTGAGAATTCTCTGTTTAATTCAGGATCCCATTTTTCAATTGGGTTATTTTACATATTGATGTCTAGTTTCTTGGGCATTTATCCAAAAGATTCTCAATCATATCACAGAGATGTTAGCTCAACAATGTTCATAGCAGCATTATTCATAATAGTCAGAACCTAGAAACAATTAAATGTCCCTCAACCAAGGAATTGTTAAAGAAAATGTGGAACATTTACATATTGGAGTACTACTTAATAGTAAATAATGATGGCCTTCTGAAATTTTGAGGCAAATGGACAGAACTAGATAAAAACATCACAAACACCATATGTATTCACTCATAAGTGGATATTAGATGTAAAGCAAAGAATGACCTGGCAAAACTCCACAGCTCCAGAGAAGCTAGATAACAAGGAGGAACCTATGAGGCACATATGGATCATCCTAGGAAGGAAAAGTAGATAATGTATGGGTCTAAGTGGGAGAAAGGGGGTAGTAAGAGGGAGGGGAGGATGAGAGCAAGAGGGAATGAGATGGTTTAGATGAAAAGGAAACAGTGAAAGAGCAATGACAGAGACATTTTTATAGAGAGAGCCACTATGGCTTTAGGGAGAAACCTGGTGCTAGGGTAACTCCCAGGAATACACAAGGGCGACTCCAGCTAAGACTCTTAGCAATAGTAGAGAGGATGCCTGATCTGTGATTACCCTGCAATCAGATTGATGAATACCTCAACTATCATCATATGGCCTTTATCCAGTAATTGATGGAACCAGACACAGAGATCCACAACCAAAAACCAAGCCAAGCTCTGGGATTCCAGTTAAAGAGTGGGAGGGGGAAATATATGAGCAGGAGAAGTTAAGATCATGATGGAAAAACATATAGAGACAGCTGAACCAGGCTCATGGAAACTCAGGAATTCCATTACTACAACTGTGGGGACTCCAGAGGACTGAACTAGGCCATGTATATGTAGGAGATAGTTGTAAATCTTGAACTACCAGAGGAGCCCCTGGCAACAGGACCACGATACAAACCTGGTACATGAGGTTGTTTGGTGGAGCCCATTTGTTATGGTGGGATGCTATGTTCAGTGGCAGTAGGACCATGATATAACCCCAGTATATGAACTAGCTTGTTGGAGCCAGTTCCCTATGGTGGGATGCCATACTAAGTCTTAATGCATGGGAAAGGGGCTGGTCTTGTCTTAAACTATTGGGCCAGACAATGTTGATTCCTCATAGGAGCCCTTACCCATGGGGAGGAGTAGACTGCAGATAAGCTAGGGGTAGGTGAGCAGGAGTGCGAAGATACAAGGGGTGGTTAGAGAAAATGTGAGAGGGAGATCTTTGGAATGTAAAACAAAGTCAAAATTTAAAAAAAAAGGAAAAAAAGAAAGGAAGGAAGGAAGAAAGAAGGAAATTCAGTTGATAGTAGAGCTCTGAGCACTACTCAACTGCCAACTGTATGGCATTGCCAGTTGTTAGTAAGAGTTCTTGGTCCCACTTTACCAACTGTCCCTAGGATCTTGCTTAAGCAGTCACACAGGTAGCCAATAATACCTCGGGGACATCTTCCTACCAAAGTCTCCACAGAATTGGAATTGCCTCAGTCTCCACAGAAATCAGCATACAGTGATCAAAACAATGAGTTTCAGCACATGTTCCCTGAACAAAAACCAGTTAAAATATGGTAACAGCAAAAAATAACAACAGTCACATTTAACAAAGATGGACAATAAATTAGTATCACAAAACACAGCCAACAACAAAACTCAAAGTTGTCGGTCCCATCAAAAAATATAAATAAATGAGGTAAATATATTTCCTATTCATTATTAATCAGTCAGTCTTAGAATAAAGTTCTGAAAGGAAATCTACTTATATGAATCTCAAAATGCACAACTTAAATTATAGAGACATTTGAAAAGTCCACAGAGTTCAAAGAAGACACTAATAAATATCTGAATGAACTTAGAATAAACTCCTAATTGAAGCTCATACACAAAAACAAATGCCTAAGTGAAATAATGAAGAATATTTAGGATATGAAAATAAATCCAATAAAGAAAAACACTGAAAAATCCAAATGAAATGAATTTGTGTATAAAGATTATAATGTATCAAATAAAAGAACTGAGTTGAATTCTGATCAACAAAAGAGAATATGTAAAGAACAGAATTAGTTGTTTCATAGAAAATGGTAGATTTTTCAAAAAGAAAACTCATGAATGTAATATTCAGGAACTATTTTGGAAACAATAAAAATTCCAGATCCATGGGCACGAAAAGAGAATAATTTTAGGTCAACAATGTAGAATACTTTCCTGGAATAAAGGTGTCACCTTAATCAGAAAATTTTCTTATGAAAGCTCATAGTAGCTAATTAAAAACCCATAACTTGCCAAAATTCTGAGTGGTTGCACACTCTGTTCCAAATTGGAAGCTATGATATCTCTGATCTAGTTCTTGAAGAATATTGTGGAAGAGGGGGTTAGAAAGAATGCAAGACCTAGAAGATAGGAAGAAGAGTTATGGAATAGCACCTTCTTGGAATGATACAGACATTTCAAACATGAACTCAGTGCAACTGTGCTCAAGGAACATAGATAGCAAAGACAAGAAGGGGAGATTATGAAAATGAAGGAAAGATGAAAATATATACAAAGCAAAGATGTCTTTGAAAAGTAACATTGCATTGCACTCTTAAACTCACTGTAGCCATTATTATCTAGGTAAGACAAACAAGGTTTGTCTCATCAACATTTCATCATGGAAGAGGCTATTATACACATTACTTACTTCAGTAGTATAGCCACAGAAAATCTTTCTTCCACTGAATAACTCCCCACCAATGCTCAGGAAAGTAACTCCAATTAAACTCACTGGGTTATACATAAAAAGATGATGACATGAAGATAGGAGATACATTTGTTGAAAAGAATGGTTGTGGTAATGTCTTGTTTATACAAATA
The DNA here is from genome assembly GCF_943737965.1 of Phodopus roborovskii. Lineage (NCBI taxonomy): Eukaryota > Metazoa > Chordata > Mammalia > Rodentia > Cricetidae > Phodopus > Phodopus roborovskii. The sequence continues at coordinate 10,755,668 of NW_026126540.1, read as the reverse complement.
AAGCTTGTCTGAAGATTAGAAGATGGAGCTCACCACTAGCTAAACATAGAGGTCTGATGATCTGTACAGATAGACAGGAAGTAAGATGGCTGGGTGGAAACAGAAAGTGAGATGTCTGGGAAGGGGCAGGAATGAGATGGTTGGGTGGAGAGAGGATATAAGCAGGAAGAAACAGGAACTCACTCCTCACTCTCTTTTCTGCTGGGAAGCTAATGAAGTAAAAGTGGATATGAATTGCTCTACTCTCTAATCTCCCAACATTTTCCTCCATATCTGACTCTAGGGCTTTTCTATTTAGATTAACTAAGAACTCCATTTATAAATGGTGTCAGAGGTAGGGGTAGAGTGAAGAGGTATTGTCTTAGTTAGGGTTTCTGTTGCTGTCATGATAAACCATAACCAATGCAACATGAAGAGAAAAGGGTAGATTTGATTTCCATATTATAGTCTATTGAGGGAAGTGAAAATAGGAATTCAAACAGGGCAGGGACCTGGAGGCAGGAGCTGATAAACAGACCATAGAAGAGTGCTGCTTATTGGCCTGCTCCCCATGGCTTGCTTGGCTTGCTTTATTATAGAATCAAGGAGGAGCAACCTAGAGATGGCACCACCCACGACAGAATCCGCTTTCTCTCATCCATCACTAATTAAGAAAATGCCTTACAGATGATTCTTAATGTAGGCATTGTCTCATTTGGATTCCTACCTTTCAGATGACTGTCAAGTTGACATAAAACTAGCCAGCAGAGATATGGAGGATGAAAATTACTAAAACTCATTATCAAATATAGCAACTGTCAAATAATTTAAAATGCTAAAATACAAAAAAAAAAAAAAAAATACAGGAGAAGATGATTCCTTTCCAGTAAAATGACTCATGGTTTTAGTGGTGGTAACATGTAGGTCAGTTTTTGCTTCAGAATTCAAATTTGTGTGATTTGGATTTATTTATACGTCTCAAGAATTTCCACCTTATGATTTTGTAAAACAACAACAAAAAAATATGTCTTCTAAAGGACAGGAAAAAAATATATAGAATTTGAGATTTTGAAGGAATTGTTGTCTATGACTGAAAAGAAAGCTCACAGATGGTGGTCAATCTCATCAAATGTGGCCAAGAGGGAAAGTGGTTTGCAGCCTTCAACCCTGGGTACTTCAGCTGCTTCTCACTCCATCATAGCACCTCTTAACAAGGTTGTGGGAAAATGCCTTCAGTGCCTTTATTCGGCCCCTTACAATATCACACCAGCTTTTCTGACATTTTCCATATCTCCTTTAAGTGACATTTCTTTGTGGTTCTTTGTTCCAAACAGGTCCCCATTCCCATTCAGGTAAAAATTAAAATTGCTCTGGGCAGTCTATGGGGCTTCTGGTAGTAGATCAGTATTTATCCTTAGTGTACAACTGGACTTTGGGAGCCCATTCCAAATAGAGGGATACTCCCTCTGCATAGACACTTGGGGGAGGCAGTAGGCCATGCTCCAAATTATGTGACAGGCATTGAGGATCCCTCATGGAAGGCCTCACCCTCCCTGAGGAGCAGAAAGGGGTTTGGATGGGGGTTAGGGGAAACAGAGGGGGAGGTGAAAGGGAGGAAACTGGGACTGACATGTAAAACAAGCTTGTTTCACATGTAAATAAAGAATATTAACATAAAAATGAAAATTGATTGTCAGTCCTGCTATTGTACTGAAGTTGTTCATGTTAGGCCAAATCTTTACTCTGTTCTTTAACAGGAGGGAAGTCTGCTTGATCAGTGAGACCCTTTACCTTACTGTTTTCTAGAATTCTATGAAACTGAGGAATTGACCCCTTTGGCTCTTGGTGAGTAACATAGTAGAGACATTAGGCTAATCACCCATGATGACTCATAACTTCTGAGTAGACTCAAAGCCACAGACATGTGGAAGTACATATCAAAAAAAAAAAAAAAAAAAAAAAAAAAACATGTTATAACAGCTTTTAATAATCTCAATCCTAATGTGGCTTGTAATATCTAACCCAATGTACAAAAGGGGGTATTAAGTATGTTTCAGGACACATGAAACTGGAGTGAATGAAGCACATACTGGAAAGTGATAATAATAAATGCTCTTGGTATTTATAGTCCATCTAATCCAGATATAAGATGGGAAAGAATGTCTGAAGAAAAAAGAAAATTCAGATGAGTTTTAGGATAGGTTTTAACCAAATAGAAGGTTAATGATTCTAAAAACAAAACCAAACAAACAAAAAAAAAAATAAAAAACAAGAGAGTGAAATGAATAATTTGGAAAAATGTTGAGAATTTTACTGCAATAGCATTTCTGGAAGTCACAACCCCTGTCACTTTTTGATACTCTATGTACTAATTGGTTTGCTTTTCATCTGTATTTAAATGAAAAATGAGCTCCGAGTCAGGGGTTTTAATTTATTTCTGTGAACTAGAGCAGAAGTTAACACAGGATATATGTTTAATGAATATATTTGGATAAATAAATGAATGGTGATAGTAATTAATTTGAAATCCATTAAGAGTATTACTATTCTTCACTTCATTGAAAATTCTTGTTTACATTAACTGTGAATCCAGCTAAGAACTGAGTTGAAGTACTCATATGTATATGCCTTATACAAATCATGACTTTTTCTAGGAGGTTCATTTGAAGGTCTTCCTACCCAGGGCAAAAAGATTTTCTTCTTTTGCACATATGAAATGTATTTCTGTGTATAGACCAGAAATACATTAGAAAGAACCAGAGAAAGTTCCCTTGCATATGTTAGGCAAGCTATTACTGTAATATTCTCATCTTTCTGCCCAGTATAATTTCACATTAATATGCTGAACTCTATGCAGTACTGTAATTTAGTACCTGTCTAAAACGTGTTTGAACAGTCTTCAAAGAATCAAGTCTTATGAAGTGAATTTGATTCACCTTTTAGGCAGTGGAGTCCCATCAAAAAGTTATATGTTCTTCAGAATCTCACCTGCTTCAGATGTTCTGACTACCCCAAAACACCAAAAGCAAAAGCAACTTAGAAAATTATGAATCTGTTCCTTCCTTGTGATAAACAACAAGAAACAAAGGTATATTAGACCATATTTCTACTACTAGATATATGTCAGTGGTACTGCACAGTATTTACTACTAAAAATAAATTTTGAGTATTTTGATATTATTTCCTATATATGTGACATATAAAGAAGAAGCTAACAAGTGAAAAAATGCCCAAGTTAAGAAAGTTAGTATTTTTTCAAGTGTGTATAAGCCAAGCTAAAGCCAACCAAGGTTCATTCAGGCTTCTGTTCTATGGTTTTACTTTTTATTCATGTGATAATGCTTCTGAAAAAAAAAAAAAGCTCCTATGCCAAAGAAAAATGTAATTCTCATTAAAGAACATTTTGGAAGGATGTTCTTTATGCTAGATGTTGATCTAGGTAATGACAACAGGGAAGACAGCCTGCTATATGTCACAAGAAAATAGCTTAGGGACAGTGTTCCAATAGGGTGGGTTTGCTTTTGAGTCCATGCTAACAAAGCCTTTCTTAGTTCCGAATTTCATCTTACTTTATATGATATGCTGGTCCAGATACTATTATCTGTGGTTTTATGAGCAGAAATATTATAAACTGTTCAGTATACCTTCTCTCAGCATGTGAGAATAGAAAAGCATTTTAAATTTTGAGGAAAAATACAACCATTATTTTAATTCCATTTTTCAAAACAGAAATTTTTACTTCAGTGATGTTTTAGTCATTAAATAGAACAAAACTGTCCAAATTCTAGTTAATATACCTTTCAATAAACAGCTTCATTAGAAACTGAAAAGAAGCAGCTAAATTCAAAATATTCATTGCTGTTCTAAAGACAGACTGCACCTTAAATGCATAGTCATTTAAGTTTTTCAGGAAGAAAAAGCATTTTTCTAAATTATGTTAATGTGTTTACAAAGGTATGTGTACTCTGACTTAAACAAATACAATTTATGAAAATGACTTGTTATTAAAAGCATGGTATGTGGTAAATGTTTGTTTTATCAAAACAGTTAACAAATTTTAAATGGTCAGAGAAATGGCACAGAGGGAAGAAACAATTAATTAACAAAACTCACAAACTAAGTTTGATTCCTGGAACACAAAAGAACAGGAGGAGAGAACTAACTCCACAGAGTTGTTCTCTAACCTCCTCATGTGTACCACGGCAGATGCACCCACACACATCATTAAAACACATAAATAATGTATTCTAGATAGATGGCAAGTAAATAAATGATGATAGATAGATAGATAGATAGATAGATAGGTAAATAGATATAGATATGTAAACTAGATTACTTCATAACATTAAAATCCAGTGAAATAGTTTGTTAGGAAAAAAAAACCAAAAACTTATTAATCAACAGCAGCTAGCATAGTTTAACACAGAATATAACAATGAGATACCAGAAATGGCAACCAACTCTCACTTCCACATATTAGAGAAATGACAATTGGGAAGGTTGAGTTTATGTATCCATCATACATGGTGGGTCTAGTGGACCCAGCTGTTCTGATTTTTGTATAGCATCATTCAAATGCACCAATATTACTAACTAGAAACCAGTAACTTTATAAAACCCCAAAGGAAATCTCAAAATGCCAATTTGGCCTATTGCTTCAAATCTACACAGCTTTGCAGTCATCTATGCCATCCAAAGTCATAAGCCTATATCAACTTTGCATTATGAGTTAAATTCCTGAGAATGCTGCATGTTTCTCCACTGAAGGTTTTAAAACATTGAAATAATAAAGCACAAACTTCACTGATGAATTTTAAATTTTAAAATTGTTTTTGTTTCATTGATAGATGGACAATGAATATATGTAGATGATAGACAAATAGATGGTAGATAGAGAGATAGATAGTATATATAAGATGGGTGCAAGTTATAGTGAGCTTATATAAATGTTTAAACCTATAAATATGTGTAATACACAAATGTGTTATCACATTGAAACTAAGTTACACATGATTCAAAATAAAATTTTAAGATCTCATTGACAACTGTAAAACCAAATGAAATTTTGAATTTACCTAAATTAACAAAGAAATTCTTATCTGTATAATTTGGAATATATTGGAGCTTCATATTATATATATAATGCATCAACTTAAGTAGTTTTGTACAAAACACCTGACAATGGCTCATTAACTATTTCTCAGAAGATGTCCTCGAACTTTTCTTTGATAACAACCATAATTACATCATTCAAATATATATTTAACCTCAAATAAAATTAATTCTAGTAACAGAGCAGTATACTTTGAATTTTGAACACCCAAGGACTTAATTTGTTCAACAGTACTGAAATTAACTGTGTATGTCTACTTTTTAAATGATTTTCAGTTGACAATCTTAAAATAAGCTTAATTCCAGTTGTTATATACTTTATTAAATAAATTACAATTTGTTTTGTCTACTCAATAATCAAACTTAGTTATATTTCAAAGGTGCTTTAAATTTGAAGACTTGGATTAAGGTCTGTTATATGATTTTAAATGACCAAATAAAACACATTTCAAAATATGTCCAAGAAAAGTTGGTACATATCAATGTGCTGCCAGTTGAACTTGTCCTTGGATATTCCCTGATTTACATGTGAGAGTGAAAAGAAGTTATCCAGATTTTGTAAGAAATTTATTTTATCTATTTAAATTTCTGGATTCTAAGTTACTTTTATAAAAGTTTGACATTAAGACATTTCCTCTTACTGTAGATAAACTGACAAATATGTTCCCATTCTGGACTAATGTTGATCCTGCTTAACAGCAAACTGTTGATGGTACAAAGAACAGTAGGGCAACAGTCAAGAGATGTGATCCTAAGCAGCTCATCTAGCCCTTGCCTTGCTGGCCTCACTGAGCTGCTATTTCACCAGCAGATGCACTAACACACAGGCTTATAGATCTCTCATCATCTGAACTATTCTATTGTTAACTTCAGTTACATTGTATTCTCATGGTTCCCATGTCCACAACAAGGCTCTGCTTGTACTCCTCTTTGTGACTTTCCTCTATTCGTCTCTAATTTTTAAAATAAAGAATGAAGTCTCATGTGAAACAGATTAAAACATAGCATAGTCAGAACATTTGTCAATATTTTCCTCTCATGTTTTCTTATTAATAGAAAATTATGAGAAATGAAGTGAAAGTAGTGAGAAAGTCCTTGTTTCTTTGCAGAATAAATCTGAAGCAGACATTCTCATGCAAATTAGAACTACCCATTCAAATGATTTCTGCTATATATTTTCTCCGGCACACTGTGGTTATACCTCATTGAACATCTCACATGTACTCTGTGTGAAAGAGTTATTACCCTACTTTGTATCTGAGCTGCATGCAGATGTGCTCCATATCATATGAAAAATGATGTTTTAAGAGTTTTAAAATAATGTTATATGACCTTGAAAATCTTGCCCTGATTAAAGAAATGAAAGAAATCATTACACCCTTTCTTTTCTGGATCCATTACTCTTGACCATGATTAGCACTTAAAATGTAAATTAAGGAGGAATACAGCTCTTAGAACTGACTTTTGATTGAAATCCCAAAGGCACTATGTTACACATTTTATTTGCTATTAAAGAATCGCTGCAGTTCTGTCAATGTCAGACTTCAAAAAAGCCTCCTACAACCTGTGTTCCTTAAGTCTAGGATGGTGTTTAGTATTAAAGAAAAAAAAGTCAAGAGTTATACAATGAGGTGCTACACAGGGAACTACTTAATTTTCTCTCTACGTAAACTAAATGTCATGGGGAAATGGCCTAATCATGGGCATTAGCTGAATTTCAGAGACATTTGGGTTTATTCTCAAGAAACTGTGGAGACTATAAGAAGGGAGTTGACAGTGAAGGTCATTACCACCCAAATTATTTCCCAGAAGAATTCCTGAAGACACTATTTTGCCAAGTGTCCAAGGCAAAGTAAGAAGGTGATTATTATGCCCCACAGTAAGGTGCCTTACAGGGGATTATGGAAAATGGAGAAGAACTCAGCCTCCCCTGAGGTGAACCAGACCAGTTAGTGGACACTTTAAGTAAACTTAAATCTCTGAACAAAGCAGGCAAGAGTAACTGAAAATTTCAAATCTAAAGGCCAATGGTTGCCACCAAACTCTAAAACTACTGTCATTGTGCCAAGTATTTCTGTGGCCAGCATCAGCCAGTGTGTTGAAGAATACATCATGAGTAACCACCACAGCAATAGGTGAGGGGTCTTCAACAACAAATCTAATTTATTTCATACCACGTTTTCATTTGACACAAAGAAAACTGTGTCAAATTTGAAAGGAAAACACCAAAATGGGGGTTGGAGAGATGGCTCAGAGCTTGAGACCACTGGCTCCTATTTCACAGGACCCACGTTCAATTCTCAGCACCCACATAACAGGTCACAGCTGTCTGTAACTTCAATTCCAGAGGATTCAACACCCTCACTCGGGCTTACATATAAATAAAAACACCCATGAACATAAAATAAAATAAAATAGAATAGAATGGAGAAATGACTCTGCCATTAAGAGTACTTGCTACTCCCTCAGAAGGCACAAGTTTGATTCCTGTACCCACACTGGGCACACACAACTGCCTGTAAGTGCAACACAAGAATATTTGCCTTTTTATGTCCTCCATGGGTATCCACATAAATACCACATATACACACAGACAGTCAGACATACAGAAAATAATTCATGTGTGTTCATTCAATATCCAATAGCTTGTTTCTAAGTGGTGTATAATTAAGCCATATTAGAGGTATAAGCAAACATTCCTGGCAATAAGTCAGACCTTATGCCAAAACCCCTGCAAGGCTGAAAAAAAATGAGTAGAACTTTCATAATTGTGGATAAGTTAGAATATTCCAGGTCCAAAACCTAGTAAGAATCCATCTTGGGCTATCTTTAGTTCCCCAAATAGCCACCCCTTGCCAAGTTCTGTATTTAACTTAAATTGATATGATTAGCAAATAACATTGCCCTAACTCAAACTAAACAAAATGCTAAAAATGTCATCAGACAGCATTTGATACCAAAGTTGAGATTTCCCCCCACTTGTTATGTATTGCGGTTAAATAAGGATCAGGATAAACAAATAGGCCGAATAAATGTTTATTCAGGAAGAAATAACTTACAACCTAGACAGATGAACACCAGCAAGTTCCACCGGATGCTCTCCTGTCCGAGTCCCGCCAACAAGAGATCATTCCCGGCTCTTCCTCACACCTCCTTCCACAGGTCACTTCCACCCATGGCTCCACCCCCAGTGGGCGTGGTCAGTGCCACAGAAGGAGACAAAGTAAATATCTCACTACTGTTATGACCCACCTAATTAGTGTGTCCACCAATATATTTTAAACATGCTTTGATTTATTATTTTATTTGCTATATAAAGAAAACCTTTATCAAAATGTGATGACATGGAATTCCATGTAACATAAATCTGTATATTTAGGTCATGGTTGTGTTTGGCTTCAGAATAAACTCTCTTATCCCCATTGAGATGAGAGCTGTGATTTTTTGCAATACAGAATTAGGTTGTTGGACATAGTATCAGAATGTGTTCTTTACCTTTAACACGTAAGACCTATTAAAGGTGTTTAGGCTATGGAAGTTTTCGTCAAAATAGGAGCAAAGAGGCCTAGGCTCTTTGGCTCTCCTAGTATTCACACTATCACTATTACCCTGCTCCACCAACTGGGAAGGAAATAGGTTTTTATTTCTGTTAAGTTAGTGGCCACAGGCATTTCACTATAGTAATGTAAAGCTGACTAATAATGTTCCCAGCAATGTGTTTGAGAAATGCTATGATTTATGACTTTCTTTGTTCTCTTACTAGAAAAAAAAATTGTCAAACTATTACTATGTTAGAACATGGAATTTGGGGTAACCCAAATCTGTGTTTTCAGGACATGGTCATTCGTACTTGGCTTCAGAATAAGAGCTATGAATTCACTATATATCAAAAATTGACCTTGATTTTCTGATCTCCCAGCCTCTGTCTCCCTATGTAAAGATTATAGGCACATGTACAAGAGTTGGCTTCAAGAATTTTACTTTTAATGGATATCTCAAGCAGTTTTTTCTTGTTTCATTATTTTTCTTTGTTGAATACAATGTAATGTATAATTCATCTATCTTTTAAATTTTCTTAAATGTCTATAGACTTCAATTTTTCTTTCAAAGGTACCAATTACTTTGCTTTATTTATTCTGACATTCTTGGGTAATTTTTTTTTAATTTTTAATTCTTACTCCTTTATTTTAAAAAAAAATTGGGATATATCTATTTTTTTGTCCTGATTTTTTCTTGAATTCTGTTTCTTTGGTATGAATTTGTTTTACTTATTTATTCACTTCTTTTTTTTCTGGAACACTGTGTTATGTCCATGTGCATGTGCGCCTGACAGACAGGTGATGTTCTGTTTGCCTCCCTCCCCACCTGGGTAATTCTGACACATGGCCACACTAAATACCTTGCTCCAAGTGTGGGGTCATTGTTCAGCCTGCCTATAGAACATTCTTTGTTTCCTTTATCAATCTTGTTGCACAAAAATGCCATCTATGTGAGCAGATACCTTTCCCCTTAGCTAAAATGAACACAATCACAGGGTTTGGGTTTGAGCAGTTTCATTATAGCATCTTCCAAGAAAAGGCATAAAAAGTGTTCATTCTCATTATCTCAGTGGCTGTCACTTTGCACTCTGATACACCTTCCTCCCAGCAGACTCTCGGCTTTTTTCAGCTGCTCTTGCTTCCACAGAAATTGTGCTCCTGTCATTCCTTTCTATGATTTATCTACTATTATTTTGTCTGTTATATTTTGTGATAGCTTCAAAGGATAAGCAAAATTATTAGATCACTTTCTTTGAAATTGCAGTTTTACCTTACCAGGTATATAATCATACTGGTAATGTGATTAAAAAAATATAAAATCTTTTATTAATGCAAAGCCTAATTGAATAGTTGTGAAAATTTCAAAGAAAATGTGGTCTCATAGAAATTTGCAAAATGCATACTTGTATATCTTGGAATGATTTTTTTCTCTGAATGTACTTAAATAAATCAAGAGCATTTTTGATAACTTTTTTCATGGTGAAAATTAACTAGACAACTTCATGTATGCATTTATGAACATAAACACTAATTTAATAAATACTCTCATTTATATATGTGTTTATATACATAGTGAGGGTCTGGTTCTAAGCTTCATATATAAAATGAAAATCTAAAAAAGGAAGAATATGCCAACTTAAACCCTGACATGTTATGATTCTATTTCCATAATAAACAAACATCTTTGGGTAAAGAAAATTGGTAACATTTGTACATCAATTCATTTTATCTACAATCTTGTTTTTAAAATCTACCTATGGATTGAGAAATTTATTATGAAAGAAATTTCAAAAATTTCCTAGAGTTTTACCATTCTAAAAATTTATCATAAGTAATTAGCATAATAACTTTAACTTCATATCAAATTATTCCAATTTGTTAAATATGTAACACTAAAATTTTACCTTTGAAGTACTGAGTAATTTTATTGGGACATAAATTTAGTGATTTGCCTAGAACATTTGTGAATTCATTTAGAAGAATGTGTATATAAGGTTACTAATACTCTGCTTTTTAAAAATTTTAGTTGAAGATTTTTCTTTGTGACAAAAGTTTAACTATTCACAAATGTCTATTATGAAATGAGAAGTGTAGACGGCACCATTAGGAACAGGCTTCCAGGGGAGGTAGTGAGGTTATAAAAGGTAGTCTTCAGAATGAGATTGATGACCTTAAGACTAAGACACAAGAAAGCCTACTTTTTTATCTTCACCAAGATATAATAGAATGCTATCTAATTTAGTTTTACTACACTCCTTCATTCTTCAAGATTATATAATTTTATGCTTGATTAACCTGCATGTTTGTTAAGGGGAACATCTTATTTGAAGTTTGGCCTCATGTACATAATGGTGGTAATTTACTGGATATGATTTCTGCTTCAAGATTTAGCAATCTTTCATGTTTGCAATAAGTCTGTGTAAGTTACTATGCTATTTACAAAATAACATGGGGAGAGGAATCTAAAATGGCTGAAAGACACTTAAGAAAGGGCTCAATATCCTTAGCCATCAGGGAAATGCAAATCAAAACAAATCTGAGAAACCATCTTACTCCTGTCAGAATGGCTAAAATAAAAAACACCAAAGACAGTTTATGCTGGAGAGGATGTGAAGAAAGGGGTACACTCGAGGGAGTGCAAACTCATACAGCCACTTTGGAAATACTGAGGCAGTTCCTCAGGAAAATGGGAATCAGTCTACTACAAGATACAACAATTCCACTCTTAGGCATATACCCAAAAGATGCACATTCATACGACAAGGACATTTGTTCAACTATGTTCATAACAGCATTATTTGTAATAGCCAGAATCTGGAAGCAACCTAAATGCTCCTCAACTGAAGAATGAATAAAAGAAAATTTGGTACATTTACACAATGGAGTACTACTCAGCATATAAAAACAGGGGAATATTTAAATTCCCAGGCAAATGTTTGGAACTAGAAGAAATCAACCTTTGTGAAGTAATTCAGTCACAGAAAGACTAACATGGTATGTACTCACTCATAATGGATTTTAGACATGGATCAAAGGATTATCAGTCTACAATCCACATTGCCAGTAAATCTAGGAAACAAGGAGGACCCTAAGAGAGACAAACATGTTCCTCTGAAGAAGGGGAAAGGGAAAAGATCTCCCAAGCAAATTGAGAGCATGAGGGTAGGGGAGAGCGACTTAGAAGGAAGAGGAGGGGAGAGGTGGGTATGAGGGAGCAGGAAGATTTGGTCAGGGAACGAATTAAGCAGAGAGAAAAGAGATACCATCTTAGCCATTATACATTTAAGGAGAAATCTGGCACTAGGGAAATGCCCAGAAATCTACAAGGATGAACCCAACTAACACTCTAAAAAATAGTGGAGTGGCTACCTTAAATTACCTTCCCTGATAATGTGATTGATGACTACCATATATACCCTCTTAGAGCCTTCATCTAGTAACTGATGGAAGCAGAAACAGACACTCACAGCTAAACACTGAGCCAAATTCATGAAATCCATTTGCAGAGATGGAGGGCCTAGGCCCTGCTCCAAATGGTATGAGAGACTTTGAGACTCTCCATGGTAGTCTGCTCCCGGGGGAGCAGAAAGGGGATGGGATATAGATTATTGGGGATAAACAGGGGTGTTTGGGAGGGTGAGGTAACTGGGATTGACATGTAAAACAAGCTTGTTTCAAATTTAAATTTTCTGTTAAAAATCACAAGGAAAACAACACAGGAAATAAAAACCTTTGATTTTATACTTTCACAGGAATTTCTTAAGGTATAAAAGATTATCAACCACCTACTAACCAAAATTATCAAATGAATATTACTTACAGTCTGCCCTAGAAAAAAAGAAGTAACTATTGCAGTGTATTAGAGCCTTTTCTGCTGCTAAGAATACAATAGCAAATACTGGGTTAGTTACAGGGGAAAGAAATTCAGTTTGCTGCATTATTCTGGGACACATCACAGGGTTACATCTCACAATGGCCTCTTTGCTGGCCAAGTTCTACAGTAGCTCAACATCACATAGCATGGGGAAAGGACATGTTTGCATTCTAGGCCTCTGTCTTCTTTTAATCATGTCAGTATGCAATTGGGCTCCACTCTCTTGACTTTAGCAAACTTAATCATGCCTTAAATCCCGTTCCATCTCTCTAAAAAGCATAAATGAATTATGTTTCTAACCTTTAACAACTCAAAATGGGATCAAAGCTCCAACATGACTTTCAGGGGGCACATACCATTTTCAAATCATAGAACTTTGAAGGCTTTCAAAATCATCATGAATATGCTTTAATAAGAAAACAACCCAACTGATTTGTTTTGTTAAGAGAATAAAATATACTCATATCTGTCTTGACAATTAATATGAACCAAATTATCAATTTATAAGTATGTAATGCAAATTCTAACTCAAACTATGTAGTAAAAGATAAATTCCAGATCTACAACACTGTATATAAACCTCACAAATATACACTATGAACCTATGTGCCTATTTTTAAAAATTAGCATTTTAGAACTATAAGAAAGGAAATATAAGGAAGACAAAAAAGTGAGGGCAATATGGGATGCAGGGATTCAAAGGAAACCTTAGTCCACCCAGTACTGAGCCCCTGTCACTTCTGAAATGACACCATTTTAAGTAAGAAGCTGAAAGTCCCATATGATGGCTCTGTTCTTTGTGAAACACTCAGCAAAGACTACATGAGGAAACAAATCATTATTTGATAGTTGAACATTTCATGTACTTTTCATTAGTTTTTACTGTCTGTATAGTTTAATTATAAGAACGGACTATTCCTAAATTCACAAGTTGTATCATTGATAGATCCATGGGTCTAAGAGTATTAATCTTCTAAAAGCTCAGTCAAGCCCAGAGAGTTGAGCACTTTACAACTGACAAGAATTGTGTCTGTGGCCTTTGCAGACAGAAGCTTACCTGACAACACCTTTTCTTTTTTCCAAAATAACTACATGTTAATATTAAATAAGAGAAAAGCTCTAGTGAATAGGGATTTTAATATCCTTGCTATTTTCCTTTTTATGTAATTCTTTTTTTATTTTTCTTATTTTACATATTGGTCCCAGTTCTCTCTCCCTCATTCCTTCCCTTCCTTCCTCCAATGCCCACAGATCACCCTCACATCCCATCCCCACCCCACTCCCCAGGGAGGGTGATGCCTTCCAGGAGGGATCAGCAAAATCTGTCAAGTCATTTGGAGTGTGGACTAGGCCCTCCCTCCTGCTTCTAGGTTAGGGGAGTATTCCTCCATGGAAAATGTGCTCCGAAAGTCCTTTCATGAACCAGGGATACATCCTAGTTCCACTGTCAGAGGTCCCTTAGACTGCCCAGGCCTTTTAACTAAGACCCATATTCAGGGGGTCTAAGTCAGTTCTATGCTGGTTTCCCAGCTATCAGTCTGGGGGTCCATTAGCTCCCCCTTGTTCAGGTCAGCTGTCTCTGTGGGTTTCTGTAGCCTGGTCTTGTCCCCACCATATTCTTGCTTTTTATGTTTATATGTGCTATATATATCAACAATAATTATTAAAAAGTACTTCTTGGATATAGCAAGATTTACAGAGTTAAAGTAATAATAATGTTTTAAGAAATGAATGATTATGTTAGACTACATACATAAGTGACCCATATACATAAATAAATTTAATTCTTGGCAAGGAAGACACATAAGATTGAGAAATAAGCAGTTGATTAGCCAAGTTAAATGTGCTGACAAAAATGTAAAGACAGTACTTGTAATAACTAAAATTAGAGGCTTTTCTAACGATAAATTCACTATAAATTTCTAAATATTTGCATTCTCAGAATTTCTGTAATATAAACTCAACATAAAATATTTAAAATAGCCAATGATTATGCACTGGTCATATGTTCTACTAATTTGCATGGCTTATTACATTCATTTCATTTCATTTTATATTAAGAGCAATGTTCAAGTTGAAGATCAGAGAAGCAAAGAGGTCAGGCACTGGCTCTTACCTCTAACTCAGACTTAGGGTGGTGGGGAATGTGATCCTGGCTCCAAGCACCTCCAGCATTACTGGAGAATTAGTTCCTTCCTGTCTTCAATGTGACTGGATATTAATTTGCCTAAGACTGAATAATGAATGTCCTCCTATCTTATATACCTCTCTAGTGCTGGGATTAAAGGCATGAGCTCTGTTTCTCTTTTTGACTGATTCATTCTCATGTAGCCCTGGTTGGCCAGTACATTCATTTTAATCGCAGAAATATCATCCTTGAAACACACTAATCATTAATTACATAAATACAATTAAAATAATTTACTTCTAAATATGCTATTTTATACCCATAATTTCTAACTCAAAGACCTATATCCACATAAGTGTAACATTTGAATCAGAATACAATTTGCATTATGTTCATTTCAAATGTGGCTGTATGGTGGGGTTATATGTAATTGTCTACTATTCAAATCAAAGCATAATCCCAGTGAATGCAATAAAATTAATTTAAACAAGATACGTATATATCAATACAGTTGTTCCTTGAGCAGAAGAAGGATCTCAGATGTCGTTGAAGTCATTTGCACTATTACAACACAGGATTCCTCACTGGAGAAAGATGTCCTGTTACTTGTGGCAAAATAATATATCTTTGTGCATATCTAATAAATTGTTTATTTCTAGTCATAATTCCTGAAAAATCAGATAGTAACTATTACAATGTCGGTACCTGAGAGACTGCCTTATGGGTAGAGGTGCTTACCACCATGTTTGACAACCTGAATTAAATATCCAGAACCCATGTGGCAGAAGAACAGAACCGAGTCCTACAAGATCTCTGATCTTGTGCCCCTCCCCACAAATACACATACATATGCAACAAATACATAAATTAAATAATAGCACCTTAGCACCTGTAAAATATTTTTAAGTGAATTAAGAGCACAGGAATAACTTGGATATTTTAGAATAAATTCCAGTGGTATTCTAAATGGACTGTTTAGTAGCATCATTTCAAAGCGCATTCACATTCCAAAAGATGCACTTAGTTCTTTGAAAAACATGGGTAAGCAACTGAAATCCATTTATAGGATTTCAATAGTTAAATGTCAAAACTGTGAATAATGTAAATAATTATTGCACTAACACTCCCCTAAAGGATCCAGGGGCTTCTTACTGTGGAAAAAAAAAAAAAAAAAAAAAAAAAAAAAAAAAAAAAAAAACAGAAACAAAAAAACCTAGGCCAGAAGTTCAAACTCATCTAAAGAAAGCAAAAGGTACCCAGTGTAAACCAAGGGACTGCTGGTGTTGGTGCCATACTGGAATGCTCTTTGCCTGATTTCCATTCCCAGTTGCTCCAAACTGATCTACTCTTTCTCTGGACTAAGACATGGATACTATATCAAAATTAAGACTTCGGTGAACAAAATAGTTAAGAATAAACAATGCTTTTTAAAATTCCCTATACTCAAAAAATAAAGTTGATTCCAAGGATCATAAATGAAATAACAAATGTGTATTTTTAAAAGCGGTTAGAAAATGTTATTAACACCTTTGATACAAATCCCACTTAAGCCCATACCCTGCAGTATCTTTTGTAACATTGAAGAAATTGATGTACTTCAAATTACGTCATTTAAAACACGGACATGAAAGTCTGGAGGATAGTTGTGGATGGTCACACTGTTAGTTGAGTGATGGGAGATGTCATTCTGTGTATGTTTCTCATACTGGTTAATAAATAAAGCACTGTTGGCCAATAGGAAAGGAAGATAGGAGGGACTAGGAGACAAGGAGGAAATAGGAAGTAGGGAGGAGGAGTCAGGATGGAGAGCCTGGAGAGCAAAGAACCGCCATTCCTCCGCTCTCAGGAAGACCACATGGAAATACACAGAAATGGGTTAATAATTAAGACAGCTAGCCGATAAGAAACTAGTAACAGGCCAACAGGATTATATCAAATACAGAGTCTCTGTGTGTTAATTGGGGCTGGCATGGCAGCGGGACAAGACCAGCGGCGGCAGGCGGAAAAACCATAGTCCTTACAGTTGAGTATATTCTAAGAAGTAAAGAGTAGTATTTTAGAGCCTGTAAACTGGCTTTGTTGGATACCTATGCAGTCATAATTACTAATTATAATGAGAGTTCATATTGATAAAGTTAAGGGTCAGAAACAAAGGATGATATATATATATATATATATATATATAGTATGCATATATATATGTATGTATATATATATATGTATGCATATATATATGTATATGTGTATGTATCCCTAATCTCCATCACTGAAAAAAATGTCACACCCTTTACATCTTTAAAATTCAGTCTATGTAATTTCACATGAAACTCTAGATGGCATTGAAAATAAATGTTCTATATGTTCTTAAGGCAATAGGACAGTTTTGCTAAAGATAAGATTGGGAATTGCCAGAGCATACATGGGAAGATGTACCCAGAAAAAAAAATCAGCATGTAAATTTCTCTTCACATTTCCCTTTGACTCTTAAAGGGGCCTTTTCTGTCTTATAGTCATGGAGATTTGTTCTCAAGATTGTAAACTTATAAACTCTTGCTAATCACTAAGTGGCTACAAATATTTTCATTATAATCTGAATGTTATTTTTAGAGGAACTTGGCACATTCCTTTAATACCAGCACTCAGAAGCTAGAAGCAGGTGGATCTTTGTGAATTTGAGGCCAGCCTGATTTACAGAGTGAATTCCAGGGCATCCAGAACTACACTGAGCAACCCTCTCTTAATATAAATAAACAAATAAAACTAATTCTAAGCTATATTTCATTATGCCTATAACGCATACATTTAAGAGATTATAATTGGAGAATGGCTGCAAGTTTGAGCCCAGTCTGGTCTACATAATGAGTTTCTAGATATCATGAGGTACATGTTTATAAACTACATGAGGATAAGCCATATCTCAAAAACAAACAAAAGAACACATTTCAAAACTTATTCAAACAAGCAAAAGAAAAAAATTAAACAAGTGGAGCAGAGAATTGGTGGTCATGCAATTCTAAAAACTGTATGGAAGTGTATCATACTGGACCTAGTATTTTCAAATGTAGTAGAGTTTTCTACTGCATCTGTGATTTTACAATTGTTTTTTTTGTTGTTGTTGTTGTTTCTTAAGGATGCAGTATCTGCTCTTTAGAAGACAATTGTACAAGTTTAGCTGAGGGGGCCAGATCTTCTCAAGGTCATGCAGTAAATTTCAAGGTTACCTTATAAATTTAGTTCTTAAGTCCCATTGGTTGAGTTCTACAACATATCTCTTAGAAAAAATGCAGAGAGACTATCCATTGATCCCTGGGGGCCTTTTCTCTGTTCCTTATGCTTCTTTCACTTTTCTTCTCACCCTAATATTTATTTTTTAGAGGAGATAGACACTATATGTATCATTTAAAATATAAAATAAAATACATTTATAAATACTGATATTACTATCTCCTTTAAAATAACCTTATTTCAGACCAGTTCAATGTTAACAATCACATGGTAAAATATTCATAGGAGACTTATACTTTGCCTTGTTAGGTTCTCTTGAAATAATACAACTTCCAATATTGAGTAACTGATGCTATAAAATCCTTCATCATTTCTTCTGCTTCTATGTAAAATATTTTGAAATGATTAAGGACATGCCATGTATAGATGGAAAGTCTCACCCCTTTGCTCTTTCAGTGAATGGCAGAGCAAACCAGATGTTCCTGAGTGTCTCTGAATTTTATCCCATCTTCAGTAGAAAGTGAATTTGGTGTTGGTACTAGAGAAAGAAAAAAAAAGACTAATCCTGAAAGCCAAGAATCTGATAATAAGCTTTATTGAGTAGATTGATAAAAATGTCTTTGGTGTATTAATGCACCAAATGCCAAGAATGGAATGTTGTCATGTTTCTTAAGGCCTAGACATTTTATCTCTAATATATACTTCCTAGTATTCTTCATCGTTGTAGTGATATATTATTTATGATTTATTAAAGCTTGCCTGAGGATTTAGAAAGCCATAGAAGCCCAGAACACACCTTTAATCCCAGTAGACAGAAGCTAGGAAATGTTGTTGCACCTTTAATCCTAAAATTTAGGATTAAGAGGTAGATGGATCTCTGAGTCTAAGGCCTTCAGATCGGCACAAGGTTGAATCAGTCTAAATGAGAATTGTAATTCAAATCTTTAATCTTAGGACTCATGAGAGGTCTATAAGACAGAAGCAAAGACTCTGTGACAGGCATTCATTCTCCAGCCACATTGAGAATAGGAACACTCCAGGCCTTTTGAGGTAAGAGCTCTCTGGTAGCTTGTCTGCTTTGATTCTCTGATCTTTAGGTTGAACTCCAATTATCTGCCTCTGGGTCTATTATTTATCATGTTACATATCTTTGTTAAAGAGTTTGTTTTATTTTCTCCCATGTATCCAGATTGATTGTATTGGAAAATTCTTATAAATGAGAATAATGTAATATCCTTCAGAATGTAAAGTTTCAAGGGCATGCAGTTTTAGAAAGTGAGACAGACATACAGAGATGTAATCAGTACCACAGAGTGACAAACTTTTGCAGTAGGTAAGTTCACTGTTTCTGGAGTTTCACATTTGAAGTTCATTGGTGGTGTCTTGCAATTGTGCACTATTTTTTTATTAAAAGACATGAAGTATGTTTTGAAGTATTAATTTATTTGTGAAAGGCACCTTGAAAAGTATCTTAATAGTTTATGTTTGCCTGAAGTGCTTTTAATAATGTGAAGACATTGGGAGAAATGAATTTAACCTTTTCTCATTTAGGTCTTGCAAATTGAGATCCCATGGTCGTACTCACGGGGTCCTAAAATTGGAGAATAAAAGGTGTTATCTATGGAGTCCCCTGAGGAATCGTTTTAGTAGAACAGAATTGTTGCTAATAAAGTCATTTTCCCATAATTGTTTACAACTCACTTTCATGAAATGGCCATGTGTACCATCACCGTCGCTTCTAATGTTTAGACATTAGCGTTAACACAGGAAACTTGTAGAGTGAGCCAGGCATTGCTTTCTTCTGCTGTTAACTAGGTTTGTTATTACAGTTTCCTCAATTTCCTAGAGGATTCATATGCATAATCATGCCACTGCTAAACTGCTGGGAATTGAAGCTATTCTACATTTGGAAGCATTAGCAGCTGCCAATGTAAGAACTACACAAATTAGGGCCTGACTTCCTACTCTTTGAAAACTTCTATGAGCTCTTAGCTTCATGGATGTATATTGTCAGATAGAGAGGATTTTGGCAATTACCTTCTTAACTAGAACATTACAGCAATAATTGAAGTAACAAGGGCCTCAAAGTAGGTTTTTTCAGTTTCTGTTAAGTTTAGTTGTTTGAAAAATTTTGTTTGACTTCTTATACTTATCCCACTACTAATCTATATACAGCATCCCTCCACCTCATACAATAAAACTCATTTGAACAATGCATATTTTAATTTATGTTTTTCTTTTTTGAAGTCTATGCCATTAATATAG
Source organism: Phodopus roborovskii (assembly GCF_943737965.1). Classification (NCBI taxonomy): domain Eukaryota; kingdom Metazoa; phylum Chordata; class Mammalia; order Rodentia; family Cricetidae; genus Phodopus; species Phodopus roborovskii. The sequence goes on along the minus strand of NW_026126540.1, from coordinate 10,735,546 downwards.
ACAATAATTCAAATATATATGAATAAAATGCATTGATGAGGAAACATATAATTGTAGATAACTTGTAGTCAAACTACCTGGGAGGTAATGATGTTGAATATTTTAACTAATCCTCCTTTCTACTCCACAGAATTCTATTTATATGGGCCCTTTATGTATTTATTGTTGTTAAATTCAATAAGTAACTAATGCGTTCATATGTGTCTTGACTTTTTAAAATATGTAACCACTATTGAACATTTCTAGCATCATGAGGCAAAAAATTAAACTTATTTACTTAACATTGTAGCTGACATAGTACCTAGTATCTGATACATGGTGTGTACATACACATTAAATAATTTGTATGCTCAATTTCAATGTGAATTTCTAATTAAAGCAGTAAGTTAGACTGCCCCAACTAACAGAGAGGGGTTCATTTTCTATGGCCAGGAACATTTTGTTGTAGGTTTCTCTTATTCATTGTATACCTAGGCACTAATATACCTTTATATCCTCCATTTCTATATCCCTGGTTACCTTTCTTAAATCAAAACACTCTGTGTTCACATAAATTAGAAAAGTACATAATTTGGTGTAGTGGACTTGCCACACCATGCCAGACCATCTGAAGTCTGCCCTCATCTCAGTCTTGACCCTCCTACACCATCTGCTTGAGGTTAGTCTGGGGCAAGCTCAAGTCCAACTCCCCACATCCTTTCCTTGGAACTTTCTGGGTTGGCTCTGCATCTTGACACCCTATGTCTTGTACTTGTGAGCACAAGCCCTGTTACACCAGACCATCTGATTGGAGTCTACCCTCTTCTCAGCTTTGGCCTTCCTATACCCTGTGCCTAAGGTGAGTGTTTGGCCAGCTCAGGTCCAACACCCCTCACCCTCCATGTGGAAACGCCTGGGTTGGCTCTGCACATAGCAGGCACACCATGACACATGGATTATCCTGATCTTGCCCTCATCTAAGTCTGGTTCTGTGTCTTAACCCACCTACCCACACTGCTTGAGTGGACTGGCACACTGGACCATCTGGAGCCTGCTTGCATCTCAGTTGTGGTCCACCAACACCATCTGCTTGAGTCTTGGCTTGCCTGTGCCTTCTTTGTGAGAACTCCAAGAGAGCTGGGATCATCCATAGTTAATGATATCAAAGTCCTGACCCAACTATAACCACCAGGAGAGGAGAATATATAGAGACACAACCTGGATCTACTGGAAGAAGGTATGAAACCTGGCTTTAAATTTTTCTCATTTTATTCAGCTTGTTATCTTTTTTAATTAAATTTCATACTAACTTGAATTAAAAAAAAAACAGAAAACAAAAACTTCATGAAAATGATAGAAGTCCTCAAAGAGAATATGAGAAAATCCATTAAAGAAATGCAAGAAAAAAATCAGAGGAAAAGATAAACCAAAAGATGCAAGAAATCAACAAATATCTTAAAGAAAGAAAGGAAAGCCAAGAGAAAAAAAAAAACAATCAATCAGGAACTACAGATGCAAGTATAACCAACAGAATACAAGAGATTGACGAGAGAATCTCAGGCACTGAAGATAAACTAGAGCAAATAGATTCATTGACCAAAGAAAATCTTAAATCCAACAAACCCTTAACACAAAATATTCAGGAAATTCAGGGACACAGTGAAAACACCAAACCTAAGAATAATAGGTATAGAAGAAGGCAAAGAAGTCCCACTCAAATCATAGAAAAAAACTTTCCCAACCTGAAGAAGGACATGACAGTAAAAGTATAAGAAGAAGCTTACAGAACACCAACTAGGGTGGACCACAAAAAAATTCCCCTTGCCATATAATAATGAAAACCACAAACATACAGAATAAAGAAAGAATGTTAAGAGCATCAAAAAGGCCAAAGGCCAAGTAACAAGAAAAGGTAGACCTATCAGAATTACATCTGACTTCTCCATGGAAACTTGGAAGGCCAGAAAGTCCTGAATAGGTGTTCTACAAACACTAAGAGACCATAGAGACCAGCCTAAACTACTATACCTAGCAAAACTCTCAATCACTATAGATGAAGAAAACAAGATATTCCATGAAAAAGCCAGATTTACGTAATACAGGTCCATAAATCCAGCACTATAGAAAGTTCTGAAAGGAAAACACCAACTCAAGACAGTTAACTACACTCACAAAAACAAAGCAATAGATAATCTCACTTAACCAGAAGCCAAAAGAAAAAGTGGGGTAAATGTACTCACAATACCAACAACAACAACAAATCCAAAACAAATAAGAATTAACAATCAATAGTACTTAATTTACCTCAACATTAACAGTCTTAACTCACCTATAAAAAGACACAGGCTAACAGAATGGATATGAAGACAGAATCCGTCCTTCTACTACATACAAGAAACACATCTAAGCTTCAAAGACAGACATTACCTCAGGCTAAAGGGCTGGGAAAAGATCTTCCAATCAAATAGACCCAAGAAACAAGTGGGTGTAGAAATCCTAATATCTAACAAATTAGACTTTAAACTAAAATCAAATAACTTGACAGATTTTGATGAGCCCTCATGGAAGACCTCAACCTCCCTGGGGAGTGGGTGGGGGATGGGTTGAGCGGGATCTCTTGGAAGAGGGGGAAGGATGGGAGGGAGAGGGAACTGGGACCAGTATGTAAAATAAAAAAATCCTAACTAAAAATTAAAATTAAAAAAAAAGGTACAATAAGAAAGCTTAACTTGTATACACACACACACAAACACGTAAAAGAAAATGTGTATATTTCTTTTCCCCTATTATGTTTTTTATAAAAAAAATTAAAATACTGAAAAAAATTTAAACTCATATGAGAGGGAAAGAAACTAACATTAACAAATAAAAATAAGAAAATCATCAATGATTTTCTCCAGTAAAGTACTATCCAAACAAACCAAAAGGGAGTTATTGTATTCAGAGTATCTTAGGTATATTTACCCATGTACAAAAAATAAGCAAAAACAAAATAAACAAGGCTTATGAATGTCTTATGTGTTTGTATTAGTTACTTTTTGTGGCATATAGCCATATATCATAGCATCATAGCCACGCATCATAGCAAAAATTGACTTGGATAACAGAATTTATTTTGGCTTGCATTGCAGCACCATGCACTACCCACAAAGGACCAAGTCTTTAAATTAAATAACATTCTATCATAGGAAAGGAAGGGTTCCATGAGCTCTACCCCCAATTGAAGTGTGGAGAATTGATGACACTTGGAAGAGAGATTAATAAGCCTTCTTTAGGCTCCAGCCTTGTTATGGTAAATGGCCCTAATCCAGAAGTGCAGGGATAGCTTTGGAGTGGATTGGTTACTATAACAAAAAAAAAGAAAAAAGGAAGAAAAAGTTGGTGATGAGAGAGGTGAGAATGAGGAATGAGTTAGTGAGGGACTGTAAGAAAATATTATCAAAATACATTTCATAATATTTCTGGGAAATTAACAAAATCAATCAAAAGATAATTGAACACAAAATATGAAATAGAAATGTAAATAGCCCTCATATACTGAGAACTAACTAAAGCTAAGAAATACACTGTTCTAGACAAGAAAAGAGACATGCTTCAAATGTACCGAACATTTTCACAGAAATCATCAAAAAATTACTTGTTGTAAATTCCAAAAAAATTTCTAGATGCATATTAGTGGGTACTAAATAACAAAAATCAAAAATGATTTACATTACAAGAAGGCAAATCATAATACTCAAAGCTATAGTGCATAAAAATGAACATGTAATAGATTTTTTTGTTGATATTATGCTGTTGGCCAGGTGCTAGTTTCTTATCAGCTAGTTCTGTCTTAATTATTAACCCATTTCTATGTATTTCCACATGGTTTCACCTACCGGGGAGTGGGGCAGGCATCTGGTCTCCCCAGTCACTCCATGCTGACTCCTCCTTACTACTTCCTCTTTCCTCCTTGTCTCCTAGTCCCTCCTATCTTCCTTTCCTATTGTCCAACAGTGCTTTATTCATTAACCAGTACGAGAAACATATACAGAATGACATCTCCCATCATCTCCTCTTTTCTTTCTAAATAAAAACAAGGGTTTTAACCTTATCATAGCAAAATATATAACACAACAGTTATCCAATAAGAATCACAGTTAACAATATTTAGTCCATTAACATTTAGTAAGATTCAAGGAAATATTCCATCATCTATTCTATCTTTGTGAGTCTAAAGCCCTATATGTAACTTATCTTTAATCCTAACTAAGGAAAACTATAACCATAACTCTCTGTCTTCAACTCCTTCAAAGACCACAGAAGGATAGTATATAAACTCTAGAAATGACAGAGACATATCGTCTTGTCAGTCACCTGAAGTTCTTCTGTAATCTTCCATCTTCAGCCCATAGGCTATAGTGTGTCTGGCAGACTCTTCAGCAAAGCAGAAAACTTTAAACTGTCTTCTTGTATTGGCAGTTTGTCAGTCACTTTCCTCTGTGTCCTGCAGACTGTCTAGCAGACTCTTTCATGAAGCAGGAACTCTGTAACAATGTCCATTTTGAATCAGCAGTCACTTTTCTGTGGATCCTGCATGTCCAATTTATACAGCATAAAGTCAAACAGTCCAGACAAGAGCAGTATCTTGTCCAAATGGCAAGTCTTGCCATATTGGAGGCAAACTCTGTAACATGTTTCTTCAATATCCATCTTCCTTTCTGATGCAGGTAGTGTTGCCAGCATATATGTCTCACTGTCACGAGAACCCTGAACCATTTAAATGCCATATTCTATAGGTCTTTGAAAGGTTTGAAGAATGACTATGCATGTCAAATACATCTTGAAAACCTAAGTAACTTAACTCTAAATTTTGACTATCATAGGTAACTATCTATAATCTGTACTAAATTATACATTATGTTTAAATGAGCTATATAAACACAATGCCTAAACAAGAGGAGAAATACACATATTTTAATAAATAAATTATAGTAAACATGTGAGTTATATAATTGAGTGGTATTCATGATACAAAATGTCCTTTAAGCCTTGGTCATTTGGGGAATGCAATAAGCTCAGCAAAATAGTTACCACATGATCTAATGAATTCAAATTCTGAAACAACCAATCTCAGAAAAGTTTGAGAAATATGGTGGTTAGCATAGGCTGTCAGGGAAGGGGTAACACTGATCAGGGAACACTAAATCACAAGAAAGTTGCAGAATGAAACTCTAGTGTAGTTCTGTATAATAGGGTTACTTGATAATAAGAAGATACTTTATTTTCCAAAGTTATGGGATCCCAAAGAGTATTGCTAAAAAGAATATATAAATATTGGTATGGTAGAATTGAAATAAGTATTTCACTTGGCATCAGTATAATGAGGCATCACTGGTACTATGTACTATTTTTGTGTTTTCACGTAGAAGGCAAGAATTTTACTGATGCTTTTGAAAGCCAAGGAGCAACATTGGGAAAGTAGAAGTGAAAAGAAAGTTGAATAGATCACTCATCCACATATACTGATAATGCACATAAATATGAATGTGAGCTTTCCCATTTTTCTTTTTTTTTCCTTTTCTTTCTTCCTTCCTTTCTTTATTTTTTATATTTTGCATATCAATAACAGTTCCCACTCCCTTCCCCTCCCTCCCATGTCCCCTGACCACCATTCCATCCCCTCATCCCCCCCCACTCCACAGGGAGGGTGATGCCTTCCAGAAGCAATCATCAAAATCAAGTTATTTAGAGTAGGGACTAGGCCCATCCTCCTGTCTCTAGGTTAAGGGAGTCTCCCTCAATTGAGAATGTGCTCCCATTTTTCAATGTAAGGATAGATGAAGAAAATAAGAACTACCTCTAATCTAAATTAGAAGCAGTTTTCTGAGAGGTTGGGAAAATAAAGGAGGTATTCAGAGCTACAGAACTTTAATTATGCAGTTAGCTGGATTCATTACCTCAACGAGCATTTATTGTACTATATAGCCCATTGGCAATTATAGGACAGTGACTCAGATGTCATGTGGGCACAGTTATCAAAGTAGTAAAACAAGGTGTACATGACCAAAGAAAGTACATCTAATTTTTAAAATCATGAAAAAAAGAAAAATGATCATTCTTATTGAAATATCTTTTATGTAAAATAAACATTTTGAAAGATATCTGCTCATCTCCTTTGTATAAGAACGATTTGTAAGTGTCATGAACTATGAATTTCAAAGGCACAGACTAAATCCCTTGTTTTCAATAAACTGGTTGTTTTTATATATACAAATGTCCAAATTTATTATTTTTATTAATAAAAATAAATATTAAGAAAAATATTGTACATTTTAGGGTAAACACTTAAATTTTGACAGCATATCAATAAAATCATATTGATATGTTTATGGTAATGTAAAAATGAAAATAAAAGGAGATACTGAGCATGTTTTCTGGAGAGGACACTAACATAATTTATTATAGAATCAATATCACTTGGATTAAAATCCCAAAGAGGGATTTTTTTAATTGTTGCTTGTTAATTTGTTTTTCAGTAGTGAAACAATGTCCTTGCTTATGTTATGTTATTGCTCTAAAATTAAAATCTATCTCCAGCTACTTTTTCTTTAAAACAAAAAATATCTTAGATTGGGCTTTTTATTGTACTGTGTAGCTCAAGTGGGCCTTCAAGATGCCATTCTCTTCCTAAACCTCCAGCTCCAAATACAGGTTTCTGCCAAAAGGCTTTCTCTCAATGAGATATTACATGAAATTAATGAAATGACCTTGAATTACATAGAAAGAAAGAAATCACTGAAGAAAATACCACTGCTTTAACAAATGGTAATGGAAAAGTAGAAAGTTTCAGGATATTAAATGAGCCTAGACACTTATCTTTCACATTGCATAAAATCAATTCCAAGTGAATCAAACATCTTAACAAGCCTTGAAACTCTGAAACTGATAGAAGAAAAATAACAGAATAATTTCCAAGATATAGGTGAAGGTAAGGACTCCAGTTATAAAGAAAAAAGTACAATAATTGAAAAGTAAGAAGGGAAGGGGTCTCATGTAATAAAAATAATAACAATAAAATAATAATTAAGTAATACAAAACAAATAACCCAGTTTAAAAAAAAATGGGCCAATCTTCTGCATGGAAGATTCTCACAGGAAGAACAAACACAAAAGGAGAACAATTTCTAAAAGACTTCAAGACCATTATCCATTATAAAACTGCAAATTAAAACTGCTTTGCAATTGCATTTCACATGAATTATATCAACTATCATTTCACATGAATTATATCAACTATCATCACAAAAAATAAGTGACAACGAATATCAGGAAGATGTGGTGAGAAGGGGACCCTTACTTGCTTTGGGTGTGAGTACAAACTAGAAGAGTCACTATGATAGTAAATGCAGAGACTTCTCAAAAGAAGTAAGAGAGAACTACCACAGACCCAGCTATAGCTATTCTGGGCATATTTCCAAAGACCTTTATATAGTACCCCCTACCTCCTTCTCATCTTTATTACACATCTACAATAGCAGTGGTATAGAATCATTCTAGATGTTCATCAATTGATAAATTGATAATGAATGTGTCACATAGATCCAATGAAATTTTGTTCAGTCATAAAGTAAAATGATATGGGCAAAATAATGAAGAGAAGCCCATGAAAAGAGGAAAAGAAGGTTTAAGCAGAAGGGTGTGGAATACATGTTATAAGAAAATTGAAGTTAGAGTACTAAGTATGAAAATGTTCAAGAAGGCAAGAGGTGGGAAAAGGAAGAAGTCAGACAAGCCAATGATGCATTAGAAGGCCATAGTCAAAGTTATCCTTTATAAAACTAAATTAAACCCAAAGCTGCTTCTAGAAACCACACTTGACTGGTTAACTGTTCAACAATTTTGTAGATTTACAGAATGAAGTTCAGTTGTATTTTTGTTTTTAGTCAACCATCCTGCATTATCATCATTCCTTTTTCCCTGAAATACTCTTCCTAATAAATCCATTCCTATCCCCACACCTTCTCTTTTTGTGTGACTCACTGAGTTTAATTAGATTTTCTTGCGAGAGCATGGATGGGACATGATTTACTGGAGCAAGAGAAAGTTATTGATGGCTACCTTGATGAATAATGAATATGTAAATACTGGGAAATGATCACTGTACAATATGCAGCTGATATATTTAAGGTCCCATAATTACATAAAATAACCACTCAGAAAACAAAACACCATAAACCTGCCATTTGATGTAATCTCCTTAGAAGGCTCAGATGTCCAGAACAGTGGAATACTTATTTCTTAGCAAGTATGGAGAAATTTTTCATCTATGTGAATGCAAAAATGAGTATTCAAATATTTACAGTAGCCATGAGCTTTTCTGGAAACAAATTAAGAAGCCACTAGAGGATATGGCACAGGAGTAGCCTACACAAGGGCATTTTATGATATCTTCAAGAGTGTCTTGTTGATATCTAAAGGAAGAGCTAAAAGCAAGGTGGTTAATATTCAGAGAGGCAAAAATCCAAGGTAAGTAAGAGAAACTTCTTGAAGGATTAAAATCATGGAGGGTGACAAAGCAATGTCAAATAATACATATATGGTGATATTAAAATAATAAAATTATGAAATAGACATTAAGAGAAGCTTAGAGGAAAATATGGCCATAGAAGGTAGAATGTCCACAAAGACATCGAAGTACTTTTACAAAGCAGAGATGCGTGCAGGGCAAGTAGAATGATGATCTTTATAGTAAGAATATGTGAAATATCACTATCTGTGTGTGGCACGATAAGTTCAGGAGCCTTTTTATATATAGGAGAAAGAAACAATTCCACCTAGACTTATGAGATGGTATGATGTTCTCCTAAGAGATGAGATCTTCTAGTGCTTGTAATGGTAAAACTTGAAAGTATTAACATTGCCTCTTTAGTATATGTGCATGCATGCATGAATGCCAAATACTAGCTATTGGATTGTAGTCCTGTTATGTAATCTTTCTCTGCTTCAGCTTTTATCTGTTATGATCAGTAGTAGTTCCTTTGCAACTCTTTTAGGACTAAATATAATTTTACACATATATTAACTAACATGTTGCTTTGGCATACATCAAATTGTGATGGCTAGAGTATTAGAAGAGTTTAAATACAAAACTGTGCCCATCAATCCCTTATCTCAGACCCCATTCAAATCAGACATTCCCTGGGAGCATACCTATATTGTAGGCTATGGAAGCATGTAGGTTAACTGCAGCTATTCACCTCCCTCCCCTCCTCCAAATCCATGCCCCTAGTCCATCCCCATTTCTGTAGTGAAGCACTTCAGCAACTTCCCCTTCCTGATGCCCCAATGCCAGTGGATAACACAGATATTTCTCTTCAACTTTCCTCTATACTCATCCCTTTGTCCAGCCTACAATTCTCATTGGTATTCTCTAGAAACCTCCAGTCAGATTTGCCAGAGCTACAAGTAGGCCAGAAAAGCAGACAGGCTAGCTTCAAATCGTCATTCTCCCTCCCCTCTCCAAATCCAGTCAGTACAACAACTGCTGTGAGCTCTACTCACTCTTTGCCCCTATTGCTGTGGGACTAAAGAGATTGTGGTAGAGAACACTGTTCTCATCCATCATGTGAATCACTTCAAACACCCCACACCTTTTAACCCATACCCATCCTACGTATTGACAATCAATACCTAGAAAGTTGTTGTACATAGAAAAAGCAGGGACAATGACTAGTACTATCCCAGAAACATTCTATACCAGGTAAACACAGCTACCACACTATCCTGAAAACCAGAGAGGACAAGAGAAACCAAGGAACAAAACACACAAACAACAAATAAAAAACTAGATATCAGCTCATAGACTTAAAATCATCCTAAACTGATGCCTAGATAACAGTGCCTTGAAAAACGCAACATACTGACACATAAAATCACTTTAGAATATCTTTTAGAATCATGATACCTTTAGACCTCACAGAGGAAATTATAAATCTATTATAGAAAACTATGAAAACACAAACACTTGAAGTAAATTAATAAAATAGACAGTCCAACACCTAAAAGTGAAAACAAAGTAAACAAAGGAAGCCTAAACTGAAGGAAATATATAAATGAAAATTTTATGAATTTGAACAAGAGGTGCTGGAACAATTGGATGATGATGTGTAGAAGACTGCAGATAGATCCATGTCTATAGCCATGCACATAATTCAAGTCCAAATGGATCAAAGATCTCAACATACATCCAGCCACACTGATCCTCTCAGAAGAGAAAGCAGGAGGTACCCTTGAACAAATTGGTACAGGAGACCACTTCCTGAACATAAATCCAGGAGCACAGACACTGAGATCAACAATTAATAAATGGGACCTACTCAAAGTTAGAAGCTTCTCTAAGGCAAGGACACAGTTGACAAGACCAAATGGTAGCCCCGAGACTGAGAAAAGATTTTTACCAATGCTGTATCTGACAGAGGGCTGATCTCCAAAATATACAAAGTACTCAAGAAACTAGTCATCAAAACACCAAATAACCTTATTTAAAAATGGGGTACAGAACTGGAGAATTCTCAGTAGTGGAAATCAAAAAGGCTGAAAGACACTTAAGGAAGTGCTCAACATCCTTAGCCATCAGGGAAATGAAAATCAAAACAACTTTGAGATACCATCTTACTCCTGTCAGAATGGCTTAAATTTGAAACACCAATGACAACTTATGCTGGAGAGGATGTGGAGAGAGGGGAACACTCCTAAACTGCTGGTGGGAGTGCAAACTTGTACAGTCATTTTGGAGATCAGGAAAATGGGAATCACTCTACCACAGGACCCGGCAATCCCCCTCTTAGGCATATACCCAAATGATCCACATCAATGCAACAAAGACTTGTGCTCAACTATGTTCATAGCAGCATTATTTCTAATAGCAAGAACCTGGAAGCAACCTATATGCCCCTCAACTGAAGAGTAAAGAAGATTTGGCACATCTACACAATGAAATACTACTCTGCTGAAAACAAAAACAAAAACAAAAAAAAATGGAATCTTGAAATTTGCACTCAAGTGAATGGAACTTGAAGAAACCATCCTGAATGGGGTAACCCAGTCACAAAAAGAGGAACACGGTATGTACTTGCTCATATATAGATTTTGGACATAGAGCAAAGGATCACCAGCCTATAATTCACACTACCAGTGGACTAGGATACAAGGTGGATTCTAAGACAATCATATAAAGTCCTTCACAGAAGGGGGACAGAACAAGTTCTCCAGAGCATATGGGGAGTGGGGGGGGGGAGGCAGTGAGTGGAGAGGGAACTAGAAGAAAGAGAATGGGAGGAGAGGAATTCACATGCCACTAGGAAGATTGAGTCAGGGTAGGAATAGAAGAGAGAAGGGAGGGGGAGAGGGAGAGAGATAGAGACCATAAAGAGGAAGCCATTATAGGATTGAAGAGAAAACTTAACCTAGAGAAATGTCCAGAGACCTACAAGACTGACCCAACAAATAATTTGAGCAACAGTGGAAAGGCTACCATAAATGCCCATCCCTGATAATGACATCAACGACTAACTTATCCACCATCATGGAGCCCTCATCTAGTAACGGTTGCAAACAGAAACAAACACCCACAGCTAAACCCTGAGCCAAACTTGAATCCAGATATAGAAAGGGAGGACAAGACCAGGCTGCAGAAATACAGAGACAGCTGATCTGAACAAGAAGGAGCAAATGGGCCCCCAAACTGATAGCTAAGTATTTAGCATGGGACTGACTCAGACACCCTGAACATGTTTCTCAGCTAAGAGGACTTGGCAGTCTAAGGGGCCTCATACAGTGGAACCAGGATGTATTCCTGGTGTACAAAAGGACTCTGCAGGCACATTCCCCATGGAGGGATACCGCCTTAACCTAGAGACAGGAGGGAGGGCCTAGTCCCTGCTCCAAATGACTTGACAGATTTAAATGACCCCTCCTGAAGGGCATCACCCTATGTGTGGAGTGGGGGGGGGCATAAGAGGGAGGGGTTTCAGGGTGCATGTGAGGGTGGAAGAGAGGGAAAGAGGGAAGGAGGGAGGGGGAACTGGGATCAATATATAAAATATAGTTTAAAAATTATTGAAAATAAACAAAAATGCTAAATATATAAAACTTAGGGACAATTAAACAAACATTAATTAACAAATATAATATAACCAAATAAACAAATAACTATAAAAACAATATCAACATCTTGGTAGATGCTGAAAAATACCTTTGACAAATAGAAACCCTTCCATGACTAAAGTCATGAACATTAGGGATGAAAGGGACTTAGCTCAACATGAAAAACACAACTGATATCCGTACTGTAGCCTACATCACCCTTAGTGAAGAGAAACCCAAAGTAATTTCAGTAAAATCAGAAACAAGACAAGGCTATCTGCTTTCTCTATACACATTTAATATAGTGCTTGAAATCTTGGCTAAGACAACTGAAGAGGATCGAGTGGATAAAAAATAAGAAGAAAAATCAAAGTATCTTTATTTGCATATGACAAAATAGTATACATAAGTGACCCTAAAAATTACACCAAGAAACTCCTACAGATAATAATCATTTTTAGCATAGTCTCAGAACACAAAATTAACTAAAAAAAAAAAAAAAAAAAAAGTCAGTAGCCTTTCTACACACAAATGGCAGATGGGATGAGAAATAAATAAATAAAACAACACCCTTTACAAAAGCCTCAATTTTTTTTTTTTTTTTTTTTTTTTTTTTGTGAGCACAAGCCTTTAATACTAGCACTCAGGAGGCAGAGGCAGGCAAATCTCTGTGAGTTTGAAGCCAGGCTGGTATACAGAGTGAGTACCAGGCTTTACAGCTACACAGAGAAACTGTTTCAAAACAACAAAACAAAACAAAAACATTGTGAATAACTCTAACCAAGCAGGTGAAAGACTTGTATGATTAAAATCTTGAAGTCATTGGAGAGAGAAATTAAAGAAGGTACCAAAGATATAAAGACTTGGCATGCTCGTGGATAACAAGATTAATATAATTAAAACAGCCACTTTACCCAAAGTACTAAAAGCAATCTACAAATTCAATTAAAACCCATCAAAATTTCAAAACAATTCTTTACAAAATAACAGGGAAATTTTCACCTTAATATGGGGACACAAACACACACACACACACACACACACACACACACACACACCACCACCACCACCACCATCAATAAAAACAACAACACTAAACTCATCCCAGATAGTTATAAAAATCCTGAAAGATAAAACAGCATGGTATTGGCATAAAAACAGACACCTTGATCAGTGATGTTTAATCGAAGGTCCAAATCAAATTAACATACTTATGGACACCTATCTTTTGATAAAGAAGTCAAAAATACACACAGGAACCAAAAGAAAGGAAAAAAAAAGCCAGCCTCATCAACTAATGGTGATCAAACTGGATGGAAGCATGTAAAAGAATTCACATGAATTTATTCTTATCATTCAGCATAAATCACAACTCCCAAGAAGTGAAAGACCTCAACGTAAGGCAGGTATCCTAAATCTTACAGAATAAAAATGGAGATTAATCTTGAAATTATTGTCACAAAAATATTTCTGAAAAGAACAATACTTGCATGGGCAATAGGAACAACAATTAGCAAATGGAACCTCATAAATATAATAACTTCAATATAAACAACTCTATATCTTACCACAGAGCCAGTTGCTCAACTATGTTTGTTGATGCTCTATTCATAATAGACAGATATTGGAAACAGACTAGATGTCTATCATTGGATAAGTAGATAAGAAAATTGTGGTAAATTTGCAGAATAGACTATCATTCAGCTGTTAAAAAAGAAAGGAAGGAAGGAAGAAAGGAAGGAAGGAAAAAGATAAATCGTAAAATCTGCAGATAAATGGATGGAGCTTAAAAATTATCCTGAGTGAGTGCAAAAAGGAAAAAAACCCCTCCCCAACACTGCTGGGTGGGGCACAAACCTGAGATTAGATAGGCCAGTGACCTAGGAGAAAACAAAATACTATTGTTCTACTAAAGTATCATAGCAATAAAATGACTCCTAAAAATATTCTGTGATATTTGTAGATCAGTGTCTTCCTCAACTACTATCACAGAAGCTTCATCCTGCAGTAACTGGGAAAAAAATGGGAACAGTACAAAGATTCACAAGTGATGAAAGTATAGAGATTAAGAGACATTGGAATTTAGGACCTTAAGATCCTAAATGGGATGTCTTCATCAATTCACTCTCCTCAGTGATCAGGATACCTTCAGAAGAGGAAGGAGAGTATTACAAGCCAAATGGCATGAAAGAAACTAAGAAAAAAAATAGCCATCTGAACACAGCAAGACTAATTAATATACAAATAAATTCATAGAGACTGTTGCAGCAAGACAAGGCCTGCACAGGTTCAGCCTACATAGGGTCCCATTGTTTAAAAGGCACATAGAAATAAGCCTTCATCCACAACCCAGAATTTATCTCCAATTAATAGTTACTTGCAAACAAAAATTATATTTTTCCAGCAAAATCCTAGAACTCAGCAGTTAGAGGCAGGCTGATCTCTTTGAGTTTGAAGCTAGCCTGGTCTACAGAGTGATAACCAGGATAAGCTCCAAAGCTACACAAAGAAACCCTGTCTCAAAAAAAAAATGTTTTCAATAAAAAATAAGTAATTAGATTAAAAAATAAACTAAAAATATTAACATGAAATACTACATTTAATGTATATTAAATATAGGTATATATGTGTAAAGAAATATATATGGATATGTTTTATACTTATAAAGAAATATATATGAATGAATATAGTATTCAATATAAAGAAATATATATGTATGAATATTGTCAACACAATTGATGATAGTCCATGCTTAGAGAATCTATAATTGATACTATCATTTTAATGTTCAAAATAGTCAGGCATTGGTGGTGCACTCCTTTAATCCCAGCACTAGGGAGGCAGAAGCAAGCAGATCTCTGAGTTCGAGGCCAGCCTGGTCTATAGTGCTAGTTCCAGGAGAGAATCCAAGCAATACAGAGAAACCCTGTCTCAAAAAATCAAATATATATGTAAACATTTTTCTGTTCTTTTTAATTTCAATGTTTACCTAGCCCCTGTCCAAAATAGGTATAAGACAGGGACATGTTTAAGGTGCCCAGAATTTTTGAAATCATTTTAAAATAGTTTAAAATGCTTAAGTTAATGTGTGGCTTGGGTACCAAGGTAACTGTGGCCTCATAAAGAGTTTGGTAATGAACCTTCTGCTTCTATTGTGTGGAGCAATTTGAGGAATATGGGTATTAGCTCTTCTTTGAATTTCTGGTAGAATTCTTCACTGAGGCCATCTGGCCCTAGGCTTTTTTGGTTGGGAGGCTTTTGAGAATCTTACATTTTAACAATTCAAATGATAACCTGTAATAACAAATGCAACCAACCACCAGCACACAGCCACCCACCCACCCACACACACACACACACACACACACAGTTTTTCACATACACAATCACACAGTCCCTCACAAACACACACCCACACACAAATACACTATTCAATTTAAGCCTTTCCATCTACAGTGTTTCTAAACTGAAGAAATTTGTCTAAGGTTTTTTGTATTTGTCAAAACTGAATAGCACTACTTTTCCCATTGTATTTTACTTTTTATCATCCAAATTACTTCTTAGGATAAATGAAAATATTGATGTTCCTAGGGTACTGTCACAATTTCTAAAATTCTATAATTATATCCAAAATAAAAGCAGCAGATTTTAAATTTTCAGTTGTAGTTAGGTAATTGCAAGCAAAGGCCCTTTGGGGTCAGTAAGAAGGAATGGCTTAACCACTGGTCTGTGGGAGATAAACAAAGTGTATTCTAAAGTGGATCAAAGTTAATGAACTTTAAGGCATGCAGAAAAGGATCAAAACTCAAATGCACACATCAGTGATTTATATAGTTATAACTTAATTATTTGGGAAGAATTTCCATTTGTGTTATATGTTCTATTATCGATGTAACTCAATTGGATTGCCTTTTATATTTGCATTTTAATGCACTAAGAGGATTTAATTTGAACTTTCCTCCTATAAAGCTATTCCAAATGGAAATTTATTTCTAAGCTACTATTTGAGCTATATTATATTTATCACAATCAAACATGTCAGAGTAGCTATGTCACATGATATTTTCTGTTCAGAGCATGTGATTAGGATGAATTAAATTCTACTTAAAATGTTAGACATCCTTGTTGACTCTGGAGAATGACACAAAGAGACATTTTCCATTATGGGATTGTAAACTGTGGTTCTTTTGAAAGAAAATTAAGTTAGTACAAAGCTTCAGTTAAGAGAAGTAAGTTTGATATTTTTATGTAAGTTGTATAGCATGCTGAGTATCACCAATAAATTTTCAGTTTACTTATAAGAGAAATATCCAAAATTGGAGGGAATGAATATGTTAATTTAGTTTAATTTTTGAACACCATATGTTCAAAACCAGAGCAACAATTTTTATTCCAAAAATATATACAAACTTAGTTTGTGGAGACATAATAAAAATTCAAAGAATAAATGTGAAAGTCCATATGAAGAAGAATGAATCAGTCTCTCATGTCATTCCTTTGTTTCACCTACCAACAACAAAGTCAGGCAGTCCCTGGAAACCCACTGGCAATTCAGGACAGGAAATTGTGTAGGCAATCTTTATTGTCTTTCCTGTCTTTCTATTCCAATCCCATGGTCTCTGCTCTAGTCCTATATCAAAACATTTACAGGGAACTTGTTTTTCCTCCCTTTCTCCATTCCTTGGGGCTCCAAAAATCTCTGTTGGAAACATCTTTTCCTCCCCTATGTGAACTCTCTCTGTCCCCCTCATTGTAGCTAACCTATGGTCGTACATTTAACTGCTGATACCTAGAAACAAGTTACACCTCGGACCCCTGATAGTTAAAGTGAATAATTTTACCAGATGTTCACAGAATTTCAAAATTAATGGCTATATTCTTCAAATTATTCCACAAAAGAGAAATAGAAGGAATATTGTTGCAATACATTATATGAGACCACACTAACTCTGATATGTAACACACATAAAGATCCAACAAAGAAAGAAAATTACATAATAATTTCCTATATGGACATGGATGGGAAAAAGATCATCCACAATGATCAAGTGTGCTTTATCCCAGAAGTTCAGGGATGACTAAACAAATATAAATTAATAAATATAATCCACAATATAAGTAATGAATTAAATCCATAGAATGATCCCACTAATTCAAGAAAAGACTTTGACAAAACCCAATGTGCCTTCATTATAAAAGTCCTGAAGAGACTAGAGATTCAAGAGACTACCCTCAATAAAATAAAGGCAATTCACAGCAAGCCTATAGCCAACATCGGCTTAAATGGAGAGAAATGACAAGTATTTCTACAAAAATAAGGAATCAGACAAAAGTGTCCACTCTCTCCATACCTACTAAATGTAGTAGTTGAAATATTAATTAGAGTAATAAGATAACTGAAGGAGATCAGGGGAAAACAAATTGAAAGTGAAAAAAATAAAGTATCTTTAATTGTAGATGATATAATAGTATACATAATTGACCCTAAAATTTCCACCAGGAAACTCCTACAGTTGATCAGCACTTTCAACAAATTAACAGGATGTAAAATTAATTCACAAAAATAAGTAGTATTTCTATGTACAAATGACAGGCAGAGAAAGAAATCTGGGAAACAAACTTTCACAATAAAATCAAAATAAAATAACCAAAAACCTAATATCCTGAGAATACTCTACCCAAACAAAAGAAAAGAACTTTATAATAAAATTTTAAGGCATTAAAGAAAGACACTGAGATAATATCACAACATGGAAAGACCTCCCATGTATAAGGAATATTAGGATCAATACAGATTTTTTTAAAAAGCCATACTACTAAAAGCAATCTACAGATTCAATGCAATCCCCATTGAAATTCAACCACAGTTCTTCACAGAACTTGAAAGGACAATTTTCATCTTCCTATGGGTCCTATCATATGGACACACACACACACACACACACACGATGATTAAAACAATACTGAAAAATAAATAAAATGCCGGCACTGTAATACAGAGCCATATTAATAAAAAGCAGCATGGTCTTGGCATGAAAACAGACACAGTGATCAATGGTATTTAACTAAAAACAAAGACATAAATCCACACATATACCGACACCTAATTTTTTCATAAAGAAGCTAGAAATATACACTGGAAAAAAGAGACTTACTTATCAACTAATAGTGCTGGTCAAACTGGATGGCTGTACATAAAAGAATATATATGCATAGATCCATCCTCCTTCCTCCAACAAAACTAATTCCAAATAGATCAAAGACTTCAACATATGGCCAGATTCACCTAATCTGATAGAAAAGAAAATGAGTAATAGACTTGAAATTGTTGGCACAGGAAAAGAGCTCCTGAACAGAACAGCGATAGTTCAAGCATTAAGATGAACAATTAATAAATGGGACCTCATTAAATGGAAAAGTTTGTGTATGGAAAAGGACACCATAATTCAGACAACATGAAAGGATACAGAAGGGGGGAAGAATTTTACCAAATACACATCTGATTTAGAAACTAATAACTAAACTACATAAACCAAAATTTCAACATCAAAAGCAAAATAACCCAATTAAAAAATTAAGTCAAACCTAAACAGAATGTTCTCAAAGTAAGGAAGACAAATGACTGAGAAGCATGAAAGAAACATTGGACAGCCTTAATTATCAAAGAAATGCAAATCAAAACTACTTTGAGATTTCATCTTACACCTGCCATAATGGTCAATATCAATTAAACAAATATAACTCACTCTGGCATGCATGTGTGGGAAGGTAAAATCTCATCCACTACTGATGGAAATGTAAACTTCTACAGCCACTATAGAAACCAGTAGGTCATTCCCTCAGAAGCTGGGAATAAAAAGAACTACCTCAAGATGCATCTCTATAACTCTTGGGCATACAAAGAAAGAAAGAATTTGGAATCAGTTGCTCAACCATGTTCAATACTCCTCTATTTATAATAGCCAGAAATTAGAACCAAATGTCCATTAACAGATGAGTGAACAAAGAAATGTCTACATTTATAGCATGAAAATTTACTCAGCTGTTAAAAAATAAATGTGACAGTCACAGATAAATGAATGGAGAGAGAAAACTTCATCTTGAATGAAGTATCCAAACCAAAATAATGCAAATGTATGTTTTCACATTATATATGGATGTCAGCTGTTAAATATTTGATAAGCAAACTATAACCCATATAACCACAGAAGGTATTTACTGTAAGAAAGGACAACAGTGAGGGTTTGGACTAACTTAGGAAAATAGAATAGATAGTTATATGTAGTAGTGAAGACAGGAATGTGAAAATCAAAAGGAAGTGAATGGATGAAGGTTTAGGGAGGAAACACAGAGAAACAGCTAAAATGAAGGGCCATTTGAGAGGTTGTGTGGAAATCAAATAGCATAGACTCTTCCAAAATATATACATATATGAAGGTGATTTCAATGGAATTGCTAAGTAATAGGTGCTATGGAGAATTAACTGGACATCTCGTTGCCAAATAAAGCCTGTGTTCCAAGAATCAGTTGCATCTAACTAAGTTATTGGACAAAAGGCCCTGTTGGAAATTCCCCCAAACAACCTATTTCCCTACAAAGGCTATTGGATGTGCTCCAAAATATAATGGTGAGGCCCCTTTGCTTAAGATATCACCCATCACCCAACCAACACACTAAATATAGAGAAGTTGAACAGGTATTTTCCTAGAGCTTTCATCCTTACTGACTAGTGTTCAATGGTCCTGGAAAGTACTATGTAAACTACTATAGTGGAAAGGAAAATACAAACCCAGCTACTAACCCTTTGATCTACTATAGTGACCTGTTTACAAGATGCACTAGTGCAAGTGTGACACAAAACTTATATGACTAACCAATCCATATCTGACAGGGTTAGGGTTTAAGGATATAAGACTCACTCCAGGAGATAGAATCCATTCCAACACTATTCAAGAGGCCAAGAACCTCTGAATAGACAGCCCAGGGACCTGGGGGAAAATCAAATGCTGCTGTTTTGCTTGAGAACTATAGAAATAAAATGACTCAATAATATTGTGCTACACTTAGAGAATGCTACACATTTTCCTCCTGCAGCTCATAGATATAATTGCTGAAACCCACAGCAGGACAATGTACAGAGATGGAGAGACCTTGAACTATTTGTTTCCAAACAGTATCTCTCTATCAACTCTCTCCCTTCAGGGCTCAGATAATACTGAAGAAGAAGGGGAAGGAGAGACTGTAAGAGCCAGATGTGACGGAGGACATCAAAGACATGAAACTTTGCCTTCTAAGCACAGGAGGAAAACTCACATATGAACTCACAGAGACTGCAGCAGCATGCACAGGGCCTATACGTGTCAGTGCTTTATCGAGCCTAGACCTGAGATACTAAGAGTAGAAGTGGGCATAAGCCCACATCCCTAGCCCAGAAGCTGTCCCTAATTGATAACTATGCCCAAATGAAAAAGAAAACTTAGTTGTCTTTTTTTTTTCCCTTTTTTTCCAGGGAGTCTCACTGTAGCTAGAAACCACTCCTCAAGGCCATGCCCCATGATCAGCAGTAGAATTGGAGTTTTGTTTTGTTTGTTTGTTTGGTTGGTTTTTAATCTTATAATTCACTTTCTTCCATTTTTGTCTTTATTTCTTATCCTACAATTATTTATTTCTTATACTTTCAGATTATGTGTTTTTCAAGGATTCCTGTTCATGTCACTGTGTGTGTTTTGTATGTATTTCCTGTGCTTTTTCTTTGGCTTAATTTGTTTCAGCTCATTGTTTGTTTGTTTTGTCTTATTCATGTTTGTTTGTTTTTAATTTATTTTATTATTTTTAGGTGCATGATTTCTAATGAAAGGTAGCAAGAATAAATGCTCCTTTAGGTGGCTGGGGATGTGGAGAGTATACAAGAGGAGCAGGGAAAGGGAAACTAATTACAATATTTTGTATGAAAAATTCTATTTTCAATGTAAAGAAAAAGAAGAGCTAGTGTCTGTGAGAGTGAGGAATCAACATAAAGAAGCAAAAAGAATTGAGAGATTATGCAAGTATTATTGTGATATATTTCATTGAATAATTTCTTAAATCTGTTTTTATTTTCATATTTTTCATACAATGATTGAATTTTCTTAGCGTGTCCAATAATAAAGGTTGTAATATTTCTTGGGAGTGGAGAATTATACATTTGTACCAATCATAAGAAATAAGAGACACAGTGATAAGTCCAAGTTAGAGTTATTTCTTTGGTCTGTCTTAGAATAGCATTTCTGTAAAGCTTAATAAAATATTTCAACTCTATTTCTGTCTTCCTCCAACTATTTCTCATTGATCTACATGTGTAAAATTAATGTGTGAAGTATATAGACTACTTAAGCTAATGAATAGCATGTTTCTGGTTAGTTTACCTAGTCTATTAGCCTAATTTTGTTATCTGAGATGAACTCTGATGACTTACTTTGAATCTAGCAAACTTCTAAGGAATTTTTAAAAGATCACATAGTATCTCACTAAAATTCGAAAAAATAAACAAATAAGATTTACATTAGATATTTTAGCATGATAATTTTTAGTGCACTGCAGTTCTTGTATGTTCTGCTTTCAGGTTCACTCAACATAGCCAAAACACACTCAATTCCAGGATTCCAGTATATTATCAAAGCCTTATATGTTAATACACTGCTATACAAAAACATATTTATCTTCATAATAAGTATGAAAATATAACTGATTTGATAGTTTAAGAGGCTATCTGTATGTTATAACACATTAGAAAGCTAGAATAGTACAAATTTCAGGCTAAGCATAGCTATTGACAAAAAACAATGATCATTTATATGTTTAGCAATTCCACAAACTATATCATTTTAACATGTAAACGTGTTTTACAGTCCCACTCACAACAACATATGAAACTTCTCCAAGTCTAAGTGATTTATGACTATACCTGAGTCAGGCATTATTAACTTGATTTCACAAAGAAATGTTCTGTCAAACCATTTTAGAAAGGAATGAAGCTTATTTCATCTGAAATGAATTTAAAGTGCTGTAATGACTGCATAGTGTAAACTGGGGAAAAATAACACATTCATAGGCCACCTAAAAATTATGTGCATAGAAGAAGCCTGTAAGAAAACAAAACAATCTTTAAAGTAAATTTGCCTGACCTTGTTTGGGGAAAAATAATATCAAGTCAGAAGTAGAACCTCTCATTTGCACCATGCACCATTCATCACCCATCCTTGTATAAAGCTCCCATACAAAAGTAATTCTGAGCAAGCATGAGGCCAGCCTGATCTATAGAGCAAGTTCCAGGACAGCCAGAGTGGTTACACAGAGAAACATTGTCTTGAGGCAAACAAGCAAACAAATGTAACTATGAAAACATCCCTTCCAAAATGACATGGTTGAATGCATCTGATTAGTATTTTACATAAATTTGAAAGTGTGAAAAAAATTAAAGTAAGATCCATTCATTGTTAACACTAATCCCATATGAGGTGAAATGAATACTTCCTTAACACGTTATATAATAATTAGAAATTATGAGGGTTGAATTCTTTGTGAGTTTAGTCAGTTTTCCTCCACATTTGTATCATCTATGTTGTATAGTACACATATACATATGTGTGTCTATATATATAAAAACAAGATGAACTTTTACATTTGTAGAAATACATGGTCTCTCAGAGAAGGGAAAAGGGACAAGATCTCCAGAGCAAATTGGGATCAAGGGGGGGGAGGAGGAAGGGAATTAGGAGAAACAGAAGGGGAGGAAGTGGGAGGAGGGCATGAGGAAGATTGAGCCATGGAAAGAATAGAGGAGAACAAGAAAAAAGATACTATAATAGAGGCAGCCATTATAGGTTTAAAGAGAAAATCTGGCACTAGGGAAATGTCCAGAGATCTACAAAGATGACCCCAACTAACATTCTAAGAAATAGTGGAGAGGCTACCTTAAATGTCCTTCCTTGATAATGAGATTCATGACTACCTTATATACCATCCTAGCTGATCAAAACAGAAGCATATACCCATAGCTAAACACTGAGCCAAACTCCAGGAATCCCATTGCAGAGAGAGAGGAGTGATGAGCAAAGGGGTCAAAGCCAGGCTGAAGAAACCCACAGAAGTAGCTGGCATTAACAAGGTGGAGCTCATGGACTCCAGTCTGATATCTGGGAAAACAGCATAGTACCGGTCCAGACCCCCGGTATGTGGGTGTTAGTTAGGAAGCCTGGGCAGTCTATGGGGCCTATGGTAGTGGATAAGTATTTATCCCTGGTATACAAAAGGACTTTGGAAGCCCATTCCCCATAGAGGGATACTCCCTCAGCCTGGATACTTGAGGGAGTGCCAAGGACCTACTCCAAATGATATAACAGACTTTGAAGATTCCCCATAGAAGGCCTCACCCTCCCTGGGGAGCAGAAATGGATGGTATGGGGTTTGGTGAGGGACAAGGGAGGAGGGAGGGCTAGGTAACTGGGGTTGATATGTAAAAGAAACTTGTTTCAAATTTAAATTAAAAAATTATCAAAAAAATTAAAAATTAAATGGAAAAAGAAAGAAATGCTACCTTCTAGTATTAACAAATAAAGAAATTTAAGTAGCATGTTATCTTTAACAACTGTCATCAAGATAAAATATTTGCAATATACCAAAAATAGAAGTTCCAATATTTTATTCACTTAGCAATAAGACTTGCACAATACAGTACCATAGGCTGAGTGGGGTTCAAAATAATTTAGT
Source organism: Phodopus roborovskii (assembly GCF_943737965.1). NCBI lineage: Eukaryota > Metazoa > Chordata > Mammalia > Rodentia > Cricetidae > Phodopus > Phodopus roborovskii. The sequence continues at coordinate 10,711,693 of NW_026126540.1, read as the reverse complement.
ATGTTTCCTTCAAAGAAGGAATTAAAAGCTTCCCAATTCAAGAATAAAGCATGTTTAAGCAATAGAGAGATGGCTCAGTGGTGAAGAGTACTTTCTGCTGTTGCAGAGGACCCAGGTCACAAACACTGTCTACTGATTGCCACAGGCAACAGGAACACATGTTTCCACATAAACTAAATAGATAAATCTAAAAAATGGTTTACTTAAAAACAGTGTGGCTTTACTGACTTTTCTAGGAGACAAAAATCTCACCACAAATTTCCCAGACCTCTGGCTCTCACAACCTTTCCACCCCATCTCTCCTCAAGAATCCCAGAGACTTAGATAACAATAGTTGTATTATAAATGTCAGTTGAGGATGACCTCCACAATTCCATATGGGGGGTGTATTGGCCATTCTGTTGCAAAGAAAAGTTTCCTTGAGGAGAAATGGAGATAAGGCTTGCCTAAACATGGCCCAAATGAGGATGACACTAATAGGCATGCTAATATAGAAGTGGAAAGCCCAACAGACCTCATGACCAGACAACTACAGGCAACTAAGGAATTTAGAGATAGGAAGAGCCAGTATTAACCAGGGAAGAATACAGCAATTCATTATCCAATACTGAATGAGCAGCCCTGACACTGTATACAAACAAACACTCTAGAGACCTAGCTGGTTGTATTTATATATTTAGGAACACACATACATGTTACAGCGATTTAACAAAAAAAAAAAAAAAGGAGGCTATGAATTTGAAAGAAAGTGGGGATTAATTATAAAGAAGGAATTAGAGGGAAAAGACAGGGGGAGAAATTGATGTATTTGCATTATAATCTCAAAAAATAAAAAATGCACTAAAGCATTAATCCATGCAGTGTATATAAACCATATTTTCACATGCATCAAAGACACACATGCAATCATAAGAAAAACATGGAAGAGATAATTTTTCAAAAGAGACACAAATAACACAAATACTTTGGTATTTTAATCAGACAATATTTGATAGAATGACATCAGAATAATATATTTTATTTAGACTCATATATTATATATGTTACTTTGAATAAACATCTCTACCTTTGAGAAACCCAAGTGCTTTAACAACTATAAACACAGACTAAGCAAGATGATTTTTAAGAAAATTATTATATACTAAAAAAAAGAAGATTCATCTTAAATGTTAAATTTAAAGCTGAAATGCAAGAGTCCTGGATATACAAATACAAAAAGCAACGAAGAGCTTAGAGCCATCAGTGACTCTGTATGCTTCCTGTCTGGCAGGTATGAGCCCTAATTTTCCACGTATCCTGGTCTCCACATGTGTTTCCTAAGCTTTTACACATATTGGTGAGCTAGCCTATGTGTCTCATACATTCCTCAGAATGATTATCTGACACACACTGTAATCATTTCACAGATTCTACACAAACCAGTTCTATTTCTCTTGAACTGACCAAGAAGTAGTCAAGAAACAAACTGAAATGTTTCAAATTCTGAGAAAACTAACAAAACACCATTTTCACTAATAATTAGATGTAGTTAAAAATCCAGAAGTTAATTTTCCCTATCAATAAAATTGCAACAAGAAACTGTGGTAATACTGTAACTCTAAGCCTACATCTGTGAGGTTGTTGCAGAAATAGTGCAACACAGCATTTCTTAGTATTCAAATGTGACCATCCAATATTTACCCAGTAAAGCACATGGTGAAGTAATATAAAAAAAATCAATTAATTTAAAAAGTAATGTACCAAAGTGAAATCTAACAAAACGCTAAGTAAGGAGTTCACAATGATACTGTGTGAATAAATTATTAGAAATAAGCAGAGGTATTATGATATACTGTTGTAACCTAGCAAAGAAGAGGATGAGTAAGGAGGATTATAAGGTGCAGGACAACCTGACTGCACTGGAAGCATGAGGTCAGCCTGTACTATATAGTTACCTTTTCTCCAACAAACAAATGAAGCAATTATTACATATGTATCTGCTTTGTTTGTTCTTCATTGAAGCATGCTATATACTAAGCAATTAGTCAGCATTGTAGGTTTTCAACTGAACTCTGAGAATATATTTAATACTGTTTGATAGAAATAAGTTTTAAAATGAAAAGTTTTTAAATTGAAAATATTTTATATTTTGAGAAATATAAAATGAAGCACATGCAGCAAAGTCTCAATAAAGCATAACCTGAGATATTTTCTACCTTAAAGTTCATTGGTATAAATTCCCCAAACACATTTTAAAGTTTCAGAAAATTCATATGGCTTTGTGTTACATTTTTAAAGTTACAAAGTTATGTGATAAACATTGATTAGTATGATAACTGAGCCTGCAATATTCTTCTGGTAAGCACAGAATGTAATTTCATCTGTTGATGTTTATTCATGTTCTCTTAAACATTTGTAAAACAATGACATGGTGGGGAGAGCTCTGTATTGCAACAAGAAATGGCTGCTATTCCAAAGCTGGGTTTGCCACAGCTTAAGTACATGGAATCTGTGTACAGGTGACAATAAACAGGGTACAGGCATTCCAAGAGAAATGCTACAGCTGCCTCAGATGTTTAAGTGTGGGTTGATTTCCTAAGTCCAGAAGGCTTATTCTGAATTTCAACACAACTTTGTGTTTTTCTATACCTGAAGACTATTTTTGAAGAAAAACACAGTGGTACCATAAAGCTCGTAACAAAATACTCTTATTGCCTTCCTCAGCTCTGTCCACTGATTTAGAGGAGTACTTAAACGAGATGTTCCACAAAACATATATAATTAACAGAATTGCCAGGAGAGTGCTAGCCTCTAGAGTTTTTACAGCTGGCATAAAGTTGTCTTCAGATTTCATCAGCAATGTTGTGCTATTCTTGTACAGACAATGAGCCTTTCACCTTCCAGCCTCAGGAAACAAAGAAACAGGGCAATTGTCAAAAGAAAAGTAATGGTTTCAGAAAGGGTTTATTTCCAACTGTTTTTGTGAAATGTAAAGGCATATACTTAAGCCAAGAAAAAAGTTTCCAGAATTTGGTTTCTGTTTTTTTTTATTAAAGGTTTTAAGCTCAAGGAATTATAGCATTATGAGAACTCTCACCAAAGGAAATAACTCAGGCAAAACTTTGGCACAATTTTTGAGAGTTCTTTCTAGCTTTAGTTTGTTGCAGAAGCATTAACTTTTGGTATCTTGCCAAGGAAGAGAAAACAAATGTGCATTTAATCATGACATTTATTTTCGTAAAGTTACAGTTTTTTAATTTAACATTATTTCCTTGTGGTTTTTCTCTTTACAAGGTTGCATGATGTAATATTCTCCAGGAATAGGATTGCATAGTAACTTCAACATAAACACTTGTTCAAAAGCATGTGCACAAACCCCAAACACTGGCATCTCTGTTTCCTTAGGAACAATGGATCTGAAGGAACAAAGGTATTCGAATATGTACCTTTTCTTTTAAAATGTCAAATTCTGAACAAGCTCACCACATAATTCAGAATTTTTTCTTCAGATGTTCATTTAAAGCTGCAGAATTGCACTGTGACAAGGACACAACAACTGGGAAATGTCCAGTATAGGAAGGAGAACTTATTTGGGCTCAGTGTTTCTAGTGCAGTCCAAAGAACTTTGTGCTGCTTATTCCTGGATCATGGTTAGTTAGAACATGATCAGAACATGATCACAATATCATGGCTGTGGGCAGCAGACAGCTGAGGCTGCTCACTTCACTGTGCCAGAGAGAAGTATATACAACTGAGAGAGAGAGTCAGAAAATGATACTGCTCCGTGGATAGCCCCAGTGACCCACAGGCTCTAGCTAAGCTCTGCTGGGAACATTTGCAACCCTTCAAATAACACCATCAAAGAGGAAACAAACTGTACCTAATCCTGTGGATAGCGTTTTATTTAAATTTAAATGGAATTTAAATTTTAAAATTTTGTCCTTGTCCCCACCACTCTGAAAAAAAAAATACTATTAATGGCCATTTCATGTTGCAAAATGAATACAATAGTCCCCATACATCTCTAGAGTATTAAGAACATCAATATTGGTCCAGCGTTGAAGTTCAAAGGCTCTTCTGAGTAAAAGGAAAGCTCTGTGCATAGTAATGTCACAATGGTATAGAGTAAACACCCCTTGTACAAAAGGGAGACTTAAGATGACCAGGAATAACTGGACAAAACAAAACATCCAGCTGGGAAAACACTAAACTATTTATCTCCATGTGATGGGAGATGTCATTCTGTATGGGGCTGGCGCAGCGGCGGGACAAGACTTGGCAGCGGGCAGAAAAAAAACTTACTCCTTACAGCCATGTCCAACATCCAGGACACATGGTATCATAATATAATCTCCAAAATGTCTGGGCAGCTCCATATCTGTGGCTTTACCACGTTAATCTTATATGGACTGTTTCCACCTTCAGTCTGCGGTTTTCCTTTCTGAGTGCCTGGGTACCTGAGAACTGCAAATGGATCCTGGAGAAACAATCTCCCAAGCATATGTATATGAAGGAACCTAGGAATTAACCTTCAAGAATGTTCAAATTGCAGGAGGGTGGGCCTAATCCCTACTCCAAATGACTTGAAAGATTTTGTTGACCCCTCCTGGAAGGCACCACCCTCCCTGTGGAATTGGGGGGGGGTAGGAGGGAGATAGGGAGGAGGAAGGGAGGGAGAGGGAAATGGGATCAATATGTAAAATAATAAATAAATAAGAATATTTCAAATTATTTCTTTCTTCCACATCTTTGATCTCATCCTTAGGAATCTAGCCAACTGCTAAGATATGTTCAAGGCATCTTACCTATTGTCCCAGTGCAAAATACCTGGTTGCTTTCCTTTTCTTCAGTAACAGTGCCTTCTTTCCTCTGCCCCAACTTATTCATATAGACTTTTCCAAACAAATCCCAAATGCATGAAATTTCACTGTGGAGCTAACTAAAAGCAGCCAGAAAAACAGACTCTAAAGCCTGAATACCATGACATTTCCTCTGCTATATTAACTACTCTGCTAACCTAAATTCAGCCTGACACAAAGTCTAGGGACATGAATAACATGGAGGTATATTCTTTCTCAGAATATAATATGGGAATATGTATAGTCTTTACTCTCAGTAAGGGTTTGTTCCCACTGCTCCCCTTGTTGTCCTTTTTTCTTTTGTCATGTTAGTCTTTTGCACTCCCTCTCAGAAAGTTCATTAAGCACAGTAGCTTAATTAGCATTCTCAGGCTTCTGTAGCCTGAACACCTTCAAACTCTTAAAATATTCTCCAACAAATAACTCCCAAAGGCTTAAGATGCACAGTGCCATGTTTTGTCATAGCAATAACACCACTTCTATGGTAGCAGTGTTTTTAGTTAGTGAGAGTTTGCAGTCATGTTAAAATACTATACAAAGAAGGAAATTTTAATGTTGGCTAAGCCTTTCTGAGGTTTTAGTTCACAGTGAAAGAAATGGGTTCAAGAATACAACAGTTTACCCCATAGCCATCAGCAGATGACAGACAGGGCCCTCACTGTATTGGCATCCTTATTTTCCCTTTTCCTTCATTTGAACCACTAGCCAATGGGACAGTGCCCCTACCACATTAGTTAATATTTTATAAAAGTAAAACCTTTGACAGGACTGAATGCGTGTTTTACTATAGATGATATAGATAGATGATAGATATAAATATAGATAGATAGATAGATAGATAGATAGATAGATAGATAGTCAACATTATCTATCTCGCAAATTCCCCATTATTGACCTTGGCCATTTTTCATCTTGCTACAGTGTATATAAGATATTGTCTTTCTTTCTTTCCTTCCTTCCTTCTTTCCTTCCTCCCTTTCTTTCCTTCTTTCTTGTTTTTATGTTTTTTTCAAGATGGTGGTTTCTCTTTGTAACAACTCTGGCTGTCCTGGAACTAGCTCTACAGACCAGGCTGGCCTTGAACTAACAGAAATCCAACTGCCTCTGCCTCCCAAGTGCTGAGATTAAAGAAGTATGCCACCGCCACCCAGCGGAGCTATGCTTCTTAAAAAACTTCCTTGGCGAGACATAACAAACCTCAACAGATACAAGAGAATAGAAATAGTCCCCTGTATCTTATCGGACCACCATGCTTTAAAATTGGAATTCAACAACAATACAAATAGCAGAAAACCTGCAAACTCATGGAAACTTAACAATGTGCAATTGCACCACTCCTGAGTCAAAGAAGAAATAAAGAAAGAAATTAAAGACTTTCTAATATTAAACGAGAATGAGGATACAACATACACGAACTTATGGGACACCTTGAAAGCAGTGCTACGAGGGAAGTTCATTGCACTAAGTGCCCATATGAAGAAAACAGAGGATAGTCACATAAATGAATTGACAGCGCAACTGAAAACCTTAGAACAGAGAGAAGCGAATTCACCCCGCAGGAGCAGACGCCAGGAAATAATCAACTTGAGGGCTGAAATCAACAAAATAGAAACCAGGAAAACAATACAAAAAACCAATGCAACAAAGAGTTGGTTTTTTGAGAAAATCAACAAGATTGATAAACCTTTATCCAAATTAACGAAAAAGCAGAGACAGAACATGCAAATTAACAAAATCAGAAACGAAATGGGGAACATAACAACAGACACAGAGGAAATCCAGACAATTTTCAGGTCATACTTCGAAAATCTGTATTCCACAAAAATTGAAAATTCAAAGGAAATGGACAAGTTTCTGGATAACTATCACTTACCAAAATTAAATCAAGAACAGACAAACAACTTAAATAGACCTATAACCCAAAATGAAATAGAAGCAGTCATCGAAAGCCTTCCAATGAAAAAAAGTCCAGGGCCAGATGGATTCAGTGCAGAATTCTACCAGACATTCAAGGAAGAACTAATACCACTACTCCTCAAACTGTTCCACAAGATAGAAACAGAAGGTTTATTGCCAATCTCTTTTTATGAGGCCACAATAACTTTGGTACCCAAACCTCACAAAGACACAACTAAGAAAGAAAACTACAGACCAATATCCCTGATGAACATCGATGCAAAAATACTCAATAAAATAATGGCAAACCGAATTCAAAAATACATCAGAGAAATCATCCACCATGATCAAGTAGGCTTCATACGTGGATTGCAGGGATGGATTAACATACGAAAATCTATCAACGTGATCCACCATATAAACAAACTGAAAAAGAAAAACCATATGATTATCTCCCTAGATGCAGAAAAAGCCTTCTACAAAATTCAACACCCTTTCATGATAAAGGTATTAGAGAGGTCAGGGATAACAGGAACATACCTAAACATAATAAGAGCAATATACAGCAAACCAACTGCCAACATCAAACTGAATGGAGAGAAACTTAAGCCAATTCCTCTAAAATCAGGAACAAGACAAGGCTGTCCTCTCTCTCCATATCTCTTCAATATCGTACTAGAAGTTCTAGCTAATGCTATAAGACAACAAAAGGAGATCAAGGGCATCCAAATTGGAAAGGAAGAAGTCAAACTGTCTCTATTTGCAGATGATATGATAGTTTACATAAGCGACCCAATAAACTCTACCAGGGAACTCCTACAGCTGATAAACACCTTCAGCAAACTAGCAGGATACAAGATAAACTCAAAAAAATCAGTAGCCCTATTTTTTTCAGACGACAAAGAGGCAGAGAAAGAATTCAGAGAAACATCAACCTTTACAATAGCCACAAGCAACATAAAGTATCTTGGTGTAACGCTTACCAAACAAGTAAAAGATCTATATAATAAGAACTTTGTGACTCTAAAGAAAGAAATTAAAGAAGATACCAGAAAATGGAAAGACCTCCCATTCTCTTGGATAGGTAGGATAAACATAGTAAAAATGGCAATCTTACCAAAAGCAATCTACAGATTCAATGCAATCCCCATTAAAATCCCACCACAATTCTTCACCGACCTTGAAAGGATAATAATCAACTTTATATGGAAAAACAAAAGACCCAGGATATCCAAAACAACCCTATACAATAAAAGAACATCAGGAGGCATCACCATTCCTGACTTTAAGCTCTACTACAGAGCTATAGTTCTGAAAACAGCCTGGTATTGGCATAAAAATAGACAGGTAGACCAATGGAATCGAATTGAAAATCCTGATATTAATCCACGCACCTATGAACACCTGATTTTCGACAAAACAGCTAAAATTATACAATGGGGCAAAGACAGCATCTTCAACAAATGGTGCTGGCACAATTGGATGAGAGTGTGTAGAAGACTGCAGATAGACCCATGTCTGTCGCCATGCACAAAACTCAAGTCCAAATGGATCAAAGACCTCAACATCAATCCAGCCACATTGAACCTCTGAGAAGAGAAAGTAGGAGGTACCCTTGAACAAATTGGTATAGGAGACCGCTTCTTGAACATAACTCCAGGGGCACAGACACTGAAAGAAACAATTAATAAATGGGACCTCTTCAAACTTAGAAGCTTCTGTAAGGCAAAGGACACAGTTGACAAGACCAAACGGCAGCCCACTGACTGGGAAAAGATTTTCACTAATCCTATATCCGACAAAGGGCTGATCTCCAAAATATACAAAGAACTCAAGAAACTAGTCAACAAAACACCAAATAACCCTATTAAAACATGGGGTACAGAACTGAAGAAAGAATTCTCAATGGAGGAAATGAAAAAGGCTGAAAGACACTTAAGAAAATGCTCCACATCCTTAGCTATCAGGGAAATGCAAATCAAAACAATTTTGAGATACCATCTTACCCCTGCCAGAATGGCTAAAATTAGAAACACCAGTGATGACTTATGTTGGAGAGGATGTGGAGAAAGTGGAACACTCCTCCACTGCTGGTGGGAGTGCAAACTCATACAGCCACTTTGGAGATCAGTATGGCGGTTCCTCAGGAAAATGGGAATTAGTTTACCACAGGACCCGGCAATCCCCCTCTTAGGCATATACCCAAAGGATTCACATCAATGCAACAAAGACATCTGTTCAACTATGTTCATAGCAGCACTATTTGTAATAGCAAGAACCTGGAAGCAACCTAGATGCCCTTCAATTGAAGAATGGTTAATGAAGATGTGGCACATCTACACAATGGAATACTACTCTGCAGAAAAAAATAATGGTATCTTGAAATTCGCAGGCAAGTGGATGGCACTTGAAGAAACCATCCTGAATGAGGTAACCCAGTCACAAAAAGAGGAACACAGTATGTACTCACTCATATATGGATTTTAGACCTAGATCAAATGATCACCAGCCTATAATTCACATCACCAGAGGAACTAGGATACAAGTTGTATTCTAAGAGATTCATATAAAGTCCCTCACAGAACTGGGAAGGGACAAGTCCCCCAGACCTCAGGTATAGTGGGGGAGGACAGCTAATGGAGAGAGAAGTAGGAGAAAATGAGAGGGAGGAGAGGAAGGCATGTGCGACCAGGAGGATTCAGCCTGGTTAGGAATGGAAAATAGGAAAGAGAGAGAGAGACAGAGACAGAGAGAGAGAACATAAAAGAGGGAGCCAATATTGGTTTGAAGATAAAGTTGAACACAAAGAAAGGTCGAGGGAACTACAAGACTGCTCCCAACTAACAATCTCAGCTTCCGTGGAAAGGCTATCATAAATGCCCTTCCCGGAGAGTGAGTTCAACAACTAACTTCTCCATGGAGTCCTCAACTAATGCCTGTTGAAAACAGGAGCAAACACCCATACATAAACACTGAGTCAAACTAGAACCCAGAAGCAGATGGAGAGGACAAGACCATGCGGTAGAAGTACATAGAGACAACTTACCTGAACAAGGAGGAGCTAAGGGCCACTAGACTGATAGCTGGGAAGCCAACAGGGGTCTGACTCGGACCCCCCTGAATATGGGTCTCAGCCAGAAGGTCTGAGCAGTCTAAGAGACCTCAGACAGTGGAGCCAGGATGTATCCCTGGTGCACAAAAGGACTTTGCAAACATATCCCCCATGGAGGGATAACTGCCTTATTCTAGAGATAGGAGAGAAGCCCTAGTCCCTACTTCACAGGACCTGTCAGATCTACATGACCCCAACTGGATGGCATTCCCCTACATATTGTATTGTGGTGGGGGGTTGGGAGGGGAGGGTGTTTAGAGTGCATGGGAGAGGGTAGAGAGGGCAAAAGGGAGGGAAGGAGGGAGGGAAGGCTTGGGGGGGGAGGGAGGGAGGGAGGGAGAGGGAACTGGGATCGACATGTAAAATAAAAAAAAAAAAACAAAAAAACGCTTTGACTCCAAAATTTAAGTTGAAGAACAAGTTACTGGGGAAAAGTCTTTCTATTTTTGTTTCCACAGAAAATGAAAAGATGTGGATTCCTTCCAGACTAATGTGGTTTGATCACACCAGACCGCCTGAAACAGAGTACAAGCTGATCCTACATTCCAAAAAGCTGGACAAAACAGCCCTACAGACTACAGCTAGGATATCTGAATCTTCTTCGAATCCCCCAAGACAGTGCCCCTTACCAGCAGGAAGTAGTTTGGAAAGAACGATGCCCAAATTCCCAAATATTGTGTATAAATGTTTGTTTTCATTTAATTGGACTTTGTTATAAAAAATTAAATAAAAAATACTCTATATGCATAAAAAAAAAAACTTCCTTGGCAAGAGAAAAGTTGTATGCAAGACCTCCTAATTCCAGCTTATCTTCTCTATCTCATGCTCTGGTCTCCCCATCAGGACCCTGTCATTGAAGAATAACCTGATGTCTCATATATTCAAATGAAAGCAATAATTTGCCATGTGACTTCAAATTTTTCCAATAACACTGAACAGTGTACACTACTTTGAAAATTGATGCTCATTCTAGAAGTGTATGGTACCAAAACAAGTCATCACAATTGTGTGTTCTTTTCTACAAGGTGGTGTTGAGTATACAACATATTTCCAGCTTAAACTTAATATGCTATATGCTATTAATTTAAAATATAACTTTGATTTTCTAATAATTAACACCTCAATTCCCTTAAGTTTATTAATGCCATTTCCACCAGATTCAACTTTAATAAAATGAATGAATACATTTTAGGGAAATACATATTGAGGAATGTAAGTGTGAGGGAGGTAAATCAGTGAGAGGTATATGATATGCACAAATCATAAACCAACTAGTCAATCAATCAATCAATCAATCAGTAATAGTATTATTGACTTTGGACAGGAGTTATTTAACAAATACCTTGAAATGTTCCTAACTGTGCTTAATATAACTTCTCCCCTAGTTGCACAGTTTTCCTAAAGTAACCCTGTCCTTGTTTCAGTTTTATCATAGAAATTACACACTTGGGAGAAGTATTCTTCGCATTTATTTGTGTATAGCCTGTCATTTGAAGAGACAGCAGAATAGATACTCCCTCTCTGTCATTCATGCTCAACAATAGAGCCTAAGAGAGTACCTGGCAAGTAGTTGGTGTGTAATATGTTCACTGAATTTAGCTACACTATAATGAATATGATCTAAACTTTCTTTAGAAAATTTACATTCACTTAAAAATTTAGAAGTTTAATATGTACTAGCTAAACTTTGTTAGCTTCTATAAAGGTAAAAATTACTTGCATTGTAAATAAACTATAAGATAAATAGTTACAGCTTCATTTTTGGCATAACTAATTTCTGTAAAAACAATAGTGAAGTCATTTGCCAATCTGCAACTTAATAATAAAGAAAACATCCTCATATATATGATATTTTAAATGACATTTTTGAAAATTTTCTTTTACAGTAAATACAAAATGAATTTATTTTACTTTTCCTAACAACATGAGGTATTATTTAAACTTCTCGCCCATATTTATATTATCTGTTAACTTAATATTAAAAATACATAACTGTTTTTCATGGCAAAGAATAACATATTAATGAAACATCCTGTATGATATTTTCAATTAGCAACTAAAGACAAGAATAAACAAATTATAGATGGTAAAAGCTTAAAAACCTAAATAACTATCCATTAACACAATTTTTCATAGTCTTATACATTTTATACATTTTACAAATTTATTACAGCTTTTATGAGCAAAACTTAACAGTAAAGACAAATATAAAAGGCATAAAATCCACTGAGCAAAAAATATAAATATGTAATTATTTTGTTTGTATGATATATGTATTTATATATCCCTATGTGTGCAATAAATATATGTGTATGCATGCATATATATGAAGCCACAAGTTCATATCAGGTACTTTCTTCAATTTCTCTCCATATTATTTTTTTATCCAGTGTTGTTCAATGAGCATGATGAGCTCACCAACTCAGCTAGAATGGTAGACCAAGAAGTCCCATGGATCTAGTTTCTCCTCATTGCTGCTGTTGTAGAAATGCAATGCCACACTCAACTTTATTAGGTACTGGGGATATGAACTTGGGTCTCCATGCTTGCATACCAAGCAATGTACTGATAAAGGAATCTCTCAGGCCCATAAATATACAACAATTTTAGTTTGCAGGGGTTTTACACATTAAAAAAATCCTAGGGTCTTTCTCATGGAAAAAATATTTGAAATGATAGTGTAAAGCATATGTAAAACACAAAATCAATTTAAGACTCTCCTCTGCACAACTTGGTCACAAAGTTTAGACTGAAAAAGAGAAACTTGAATATCACAACAGTGAAGGACAGTCTACATTTCAGGAAGAAGTCTAGTCAGACACATTAGACTGCATTCTATTTCAAATCTATAGACCCACACTCTTATATGCAGAGAAATTAGTATTTAAATACTTAGGATTCATGACTTACTTTTAAATAACACAATAAATTCAAGATGAACTGACATCATCTTGGTGGTTAAATGACAAAAAGAAGGGGATAATAAAGTTGCAAAATCTCAAGTTAGTTGATTTTGTTTATCAGGAAGATTACTATATTAGCTGGACCTGACCTAATAAAGTAACTCTGAACTAATGACATGAGTCCTTTCAATAACAGCCTTCCAAAACAGGAGTCTGTAAGTTTTGAGCTACAGATAAATAAATCATGAGAACAGTCAGGTAATATTGAGACTTGGACTCAAATGAGAACTCAGCCATGGCTGGATAATTGCAAAATTTTAAACTGAGAACTCAACTAACCTTTACCATAACTTGGTATTCATAAACCCAAGATAAGCAAAAATTAGATTAAGTACCATTACAATTTTATACTTTTTATCAAACAGGAATACACAAAAACATATGCTTACTCAAAAGCATACATTTTGTAATGGCATGATACATTCATTGTATTAGAACCACAAAAATTTGGAAAAGCACATATGAGCACAATGTTTTTAGAGATACAAAAGAGATGACCTAATACAAAGGAGTTGCTGGAAAAGCTGGAATTCTTAAAACTCCAACAGTGCAGACAGCATTGCTTATTTGGAAGACAGGACTCATTCTATACTTTGCTTTCCTTTATTTACATAGCTTCAGTGAATCCACGATACAATTGAATGTCAGATTGACCACTTGCAAGATTTAGAACCAATTAGCAAGAACAGAAATGAAAAACAGGCAGAGAATTTCAGTTTGACATCAAAAAAATTAGAAATATATGGATGACTCCAGAGCAACCCATCACCAGGGAAATCCAACTCTAAACAAAGAAAACCTTGAAGGAGTCTAGAGAATATGTTAGCAGAGGTTGATCACTATCATCCAGTTACACAGCTGCTTCCAGTGAGAAAAAACATAGCACCAGTCTCAACTCCAAAGACAATGAAATTCTTTAAGGTTTGATCTCTATCTACCCCTGAGGGTTTTAAATACATAGAAAAAAAAACATATTTATAGATCACTGACAATGTGAATGGTATAACATGTATCATCAAATATTTTAGCTGTTACTGATACTATTATTATAGCGGGAAATGAGATAACCATAGAATATCAATGTATTACTGCATGAGTGGGCAGTCTGGGTCAGAACAAAAGTGACAAAAAGACAAAAGTAAGGAATACAGAATGGCAACTAATTAAAACTACATTAAAATTAGGATGGAACTATTATTAGTTAACTAATAGGCTATGGAATTAGGAATTTGGTGATATCTTGAACTTGTGGCATTTGTACTATGGAAGTAAAATGTCCAGAAAAAAAGAATCTCTGGAAACATATTAATGGAATTAAAATCTTGGTAAGAGCTATAGATTTGCAAACTATCCTTAAAAAGACAACAATTTTACTGTGAATTGAAAGGGATTCTTATATGACTACACAGGGCAGGCATGAGGTTGATTCAAATGAAAGTTAGATGTTAGATACAACAGGGTAAAATTTTCAAGATTACTGATATTTTCTAGAAGGTTTCTTTTAAGAGAAAACACTGTATGTTAGACAAAAAAATTCTACCATCTTTCTACTTTGAGCTTTCTTCACATCTCCACACAAAACAACAATACAAACTTTGCTTATAATCTATCTCCTTTGGGATCCATTTGATAAGACAAGCATAAACTTGTATAATGAGGATGCACTTGGGAACATGATGCAAGTCTGTGGCTCGTATGGGAACTGGGTTAGAGTTACACCAACAGGGTACCATGTCCACCTGAGCCTTCTGACCTTTGGAAAATAAAGAGCCCCAGCTACTGGTCAGTATGCACCTTTACCTCCTGTAGAACTCAAAGCAGAACAGTCCCTTTTTGTAATTGTTCTTCAAGGCTGGGAAGTTTCTGTTGATTATTTTATTTCATCTTGCAGACTATTAAAATTTTGGTAACTAACTGACATGAAGGTTTGAATATGGGTAGTAAGCAGCCTGCAAACACAGATTGCTTAAGTGTTTTGAATGTCCTCTTAAATTTGTGCTTGAATTGTGTTAACTACATAGGAAAACATAATAGTTTCTTAAAAAATGAATTGCTACGTTCTGCAGTTTGTTCTGCTAGACATAAAAGGGAAAACATTAGCCATTTCTAATACTTAAACAGTCTATGAGATCAGACAATGCAGCATTCTTTTGGTTGTTGTTTTGTGTTGTTTTTGACACAAAGTTTACATGGGTAGCTTTGCAGCCTGTTCTAGAACTCACTCTGTATACCAGTATGGCCTCCAATTCACAAAAAGCCAGCTGTCTCTGCCTCCCAAGTGCTGGGACTAAAGGTGTGTGTCACCATAGCCCAGCATATTCTTAATAACATTAAATTGGAGGAAATTTTCTGCTAGACCTTTGGGGCCATGTTCAGTGTGCATACTCAACAATAATGTTTATAATAAATTCAATATAATTTCACATTTAAAAAGATATCTTAAGGAAGTAATGGGAGTCATTCACTGTATTATAAAGCAACAACATTCCAGCTGAACAAGTGGTTACAACTGTACAGTGGTCTGGAGAGCCTGGCTTGTTTTAAAACTCATAGCTCAGGGGAAAGTTCTCATCTTCTCAAAATTTAACATACGTGTACATAAGAATAATCATACAGAGGAGCAAATATGTTGCATGTATGTAGAAATTCATACATATTACCAGATAATGTGGAAGAAACCTGTCTCTTGTATAGGTATTTATTTTACAGGTATATTTCTCTAACATTTTATCAAAAAGATATTGGAAATGTTTGATATGAATTTGTATGTTTTTTATGTAACGCAACAGTAGTCCCAACCTTTATAAGATAACATAAATGTTGAATGATGAGTACAAATGATCTAAGATTAAAAAATAAATC
Source organism: Phodopus roborovskii (assembly GCF_943737965.1). Lineage (NCBI taxonomy): Eukaryota > Metazoa > Chordata > Mammalia > Rodentia > Cricetidae > Phodopus > Phodopus roborovskii. The sequence continues at coordinate 10,696,022 of NW_026126540.1, read as the reverse complement.
AGTACATATCTATTAAAAATGGTTTCTTGTGTGTGTGCATAGTTTCTTTTCTCATATGAATATGTAAATCATGCCTCCAAATCAGTTTTAAATATCAACAGATAGGCAAATTATAGCAGCCAATGAAACTACCATTAGCATCTCTGTGACTTTGCCTTAGAAACATGCAGGGCTGACCCTATTCCCCAGTGAGATAGCTCAGGCCTTAACTGATACTGGCTTATGGTGTAAGACTACAGATATCAGAAATTAGAGTACAAGATTAGAGGGAGTTTGAGGCATGGGCCTTTTGTGTTCATAAAGAAATGATAGGATTTGCATGCTTGAAAATGTCTTTGTGGCTTTTAAAACAATATTGAATGTGCTGGAAATGATTCAGCTCTGAAAACAAGGGTAAAATGTTTTCACTTTAGCATCTATGAAGCATGTGGTTTGTGCATATGTTTTAATTGCTACCTCGGCACTACTTAGTGAGGAGCATACATCTGTGAAGTATGTTTGCCTTGACTGTCAATTATAATGAGTACATTGAAATAAAACTCAGTGACAAAGTGTTTCTAAGTCTTTTGCATTATGTTTTAAAATTGTTGCCAGTTCTGTGAACCAGTTATGAGTTAGAATAATCTTCTCAGTATTAACATGCAAATGAACTTAATAAGCAACATCTTTATTTACATATTTATATAATTTGAAACTAAATGATACTTTTAAGTAATATTGATTAATTGGTTTTAAAGAAAGTGAAGAGTTAAAATAGATTTTTCCCCAGAATAATACGTAAGAAAAAATCATATACAAGAAGTAAAAATAGTTCATATTTTACAATTTCCAGGCTATTTTCCTTTAGAATTATATGACTTACTACAAGAAATCCATTTATTCTATAACTATTTATCTCACATACAGTAATTTTCAAATTCTTTATCAGAAGTGTATTTTCTCAGACATCTGTATAACTTCTTCACTGTGCATACAGCCTCTCTATTTTCTTATTTCTACTATATTTAATTTTCAATTGTAATTTTCTCTAAGAGCCTCTGAAGAACATTTCTATCCAAGTAAAAATAAGTGAATAATCCCCCTAAAGCCTATGTGTTCTCAACTAAGCCAATCTAAATAAAAACTGATATAAATTAGAAGAAAATTTGCCAGGCAAAGGCATGCACATGTATTAAGGCCCATTATTTTCATTACTTCTGTATTAAGTAGCATTTCTTGAACTCACATCTTTCAGACTATCTTCTTGACATGTTTACTATAGTCCAGCAATGTTGTAAACACACACACACACACACACACACACACACACACACGGCGACTCTCATTATACCAACCCCAATGACATTGTTTAATTCTTTCTCTTTCAGAAGAGTCATAGGAACTCTGAGATTACCAAACCATTATTTCAACCCTTATAATAACATTAATTGATGAATACAAGATGATTTGAAGCACAAAGGGATCAATTACTTGGTTGTTTATTTCTGTCCTGTATCGGCAAGGGATCATCTACCTCTCCTTAAGGAAACTATTCCTAAAGGACATTGGTGACCCTGAGTAGGAGGGTGATTAAGATTGTTTGGAAGGGATAATTGGCTACATGGCTGTTAAACTATAGAAAGTGCTTTTCCTGACCAATTACTTCACAACACACTTTTGAATTTTATATTACTATAAGTGCTTGCATTACTCCAGTAATTTGACCAAATATGAAGTACAAAAGAGAACATAATTCTTGTGTTCATTCTCAAAAGACATATGTAGAAGTTTTTTGTATCTGTATGAAATATTTAAAATAAATCCATATAACAATTTCCTTTTTATTTAATTTTTGCCTCAGTGTGTGCTTTAAACTACTGAAAACAACTTAGACAAGTGATATGATGTATGATTAAGTTATTGCAATAATTTACACAGTTGCCGAAGGCCTTCACTTTTAAGAAAGCAGTGATACATTTACATAGTTTCCATAATTAAATAATTATTTTAATAATGTATCTCATGTTTTGGTTTTAAATATTGCTCTTTTATTTTCATGAATAAATTAAAATTCATTATAAGATTGTTTTTCTCTGAAAAAGCAGTTAATGAATTACCACTTTTAACTGTCTTCTCAGTGTCTTTAAATCCGGTGATTTCATTAGTTTACAGTGTGTATATCTTATTCTCCATTTAAATGAGATTTTCTAAATGCAAACTTTGGAGTCACTCTAAGAACACAATTATCTTACCCCATAACTAAGATATAAAGTAAAATGTGTATAAAAGCAGGGGATGCATTAATTTGTTCCACTAAATTAATTATCAGTGACCTAGAATGCTTCAATTACCATTAACATACTTAACTTGCTTCCAAATATCTCATTTTGTGACAATAACTTCATTTGTAAGAACACTAGATACTGGTGACTATTCACATCTGAATAAGGACAGAAAACATTCTTCAGAAAGAAACCAATGGTATCTCAAAAATTTTGAAATGAATGGAAGGTTCACGTATGACTGCCTTCCAAGCAAGTTGTAGATTTAAGGTATACATGAAGGTCTCAAGATTAATAAATTTCAAAATAACCAACATTCTACTTGAAATTTCAAAATAACCAACATTCTACTTGAAATTTCAAAGTGTGGGTATCTATTTTACTTTAATTAATTTTTAAAAGAAAACCTTATGATGAATAGTAATGAACAACAACTATACAAAAAAAAGTCATGTTTACCAAAACTTCCTATTTCATGTGCCTTATTATCTATTGTTTATGTGCATTCAATTTTCCTTAATGAATATTTAGACACAGGATCACATGATTAACATGAATTCTACAAAGAACATTTATTAAGGGAGAAACTTTTTGTTTAGGAGACTCTGCAACAATACACATTTATGATAGCAATCCCTCCCTTAGAAGCTTTGATGTAAATAAAATGAAAAATCTCTACTCAAATGAAAGAGTTGTAATCATATGCACCAAAACTTCATCCCAATAACTCTAATGTAACTACAGTGCAAATGTCTCAGACATTGCAAAATCCAAATATATGAACATAACTTATTACACCCTGATGTTCTGCACAGCATACCCTTAGTGAGTTCAGACAGTTAAGCATAAAGGAGCATTACAGTTCACCTATTGCAATTAATACAAGATACCCACTTGTAACCTGAATTCTGTCTCTGAAATGTAAAAAAGCAAGCTTTGTCTTTTTCCAGGCATTATTTCTTCTTTGTCTAGTGTCACTGAATGACATACATAAAAGCTCACAATAACCTGTCTAAGACAACCTTCACACCTATATATAATGCATGCATGAACAATAGCAAGAGCTATGGGAACACCAAGTAACTTCCACCATTTAGTGGTTGCTCACTATGAATAGTCTTGTATGCTTATCCACACTGAGTTAGTTCTCCTTTCAAAACACACTGAGATCACACTGCCAAATGACAAAAGGAACACAGCTTCAAATGAAACTCTAAGTAGAGAAATGCTCTCTGTTAAGCATGCAAGAGGTTAAAATTTGATGAAACAGCAAGAGGACTTCTCAACCCCAAGCTTGTCTGCTCCATTCAATCACCAAAGCAGTCAAGACTTTATAATGTAAGCTAATACTATATTATTAAGTCAGTAAATCTCATTTATATTCACCTCTTGAACTGAGGGGGTGGGGAAGGATGACATCCACTATCAGAAGCCAAATAAACAGTCCCCAACTTGAAAATTCACACGACCTTGGGTATAAAATTCTTACAGACCCGAGTTTTACTAGTTTTATTTGCATCCACAACACAACAACATATGTAAATGAAGCCAGCATGGCAGAAATATTGCTACCCCTCCTGTATCCCCTCCAAAACATGTTAACATGCTCAGGACTTTGCAGTACATTTTTTGGACATGACAAATATTATATATTAACCAGATAGTAGGTCATTACATTGTATTTTTAAACACTTTCATTTTAAAGAACTCTGAGAATTTTATGTCATCTTTACACATATCTGGGAGATGGATATTGAACATTTACTAACCCAAGCCACACTAGAAGTATTCATCTAAAATACTCATATCGATAATGAGAGATGTATCATAACATTAACTTCACAAAAACAAACAGCTCTCAACTTCCCTAATACTTTAATAATCACTGTCCTCAGTATTATTAGAACATCTCTTATTGTACCAAATATTCATTTTTTTATAATTACTGTCAAAGTACTGTCTCAAATTATAGGAATCAACACAACTTATTTTAAATTTCTTTTCATGGCTGTCTGCATTTCTCACCCACTTGCAATCATTTATAACAATATTCTATTCTTACCTTATTTTAAGTAGAAAAAAAACAAGTCCCCCCCAAAAAAAAAAGATTCCTAAACGGCGTGGAAATATGAGTCACAATTTAAAAATAAAAAAAAAGAAGAAGAAGAAAATAATGATGAAAAGATCGTCTTAGGTTGGAAAAAAATCAAAATACTTCGAGCAAAAACTACGAAATCTCCAAAGTCACGCCTGAGTGGGCACCCAGGTTGCAAACATAGGAGTCTCTCCCACGTCCGAGTCGCACTCCTTTGTCAAGTTAAATTGGGTCCTGCTGGTAAAGCGGGTCCCACCAGGCACAGAGGGTTCCAGTGGGCGTTGCCTCCAGGTGCCCCAGTGGGCGGTCTGCTCACACCCCGGATTCAGCACCAACACTCTGTGGACAGCACCAGCTCCGCTCACGTCCAGTTTGTCTCAGTCACTGAACCAGGCTGATTCTCGCGCCTCCTCCCTCGGCAAGAGCCAGGCTGCCTGTCAACCGTGGTGCGCCCCGCCCCCACATCTGACGTAACTGTTTTGCATATTAACTCCCCAGGAGTGAGGGGCCGCCCCTTAACTGGGCTTCTGATGGGTTCAGCCACCGCTGTCCAGAGGAACAGATCCAGGCTTAAAATCAGCAATGGAATTGGCATTGTTGGACTTTACGCTCGGTTCGGCGAGCCCAATTGAAACTAGAGGTTGTGTCAGGGTCTGCGCTTCAGCCTTCGCTGGGACCGCGGCTCCCGGGACTCTGGGACTGCACAGCAGGCAGGAGAGACCAGGCAGCACAATCAGGGACGGTGAGGCAAAGAACTGAGCACCAGGAAGCCATCTAGCCTTGCCCCAAACATCAGACCCTTTTGATCTTCCAGACCAAACTTTGCTTTTTCTCACTTGGTTGAGGAAAGCCACTTGATTTAGAGTTCTGCTCCTCTGTAATCAGGGATGTTTCAGGAAGTCCTTGCAACAGAAACTTGTCTGGGAAAGAAAAAAAAAAAAAAAAAAAAAAAAACTAAAAATATCTGAGGGCAGGAAAAAATATTTGAAAGCTTGTAATGCTCATCAAAACTTGGAAACAGATTTTTTAAGTCATGTGACTGTTCCCTATTTAGTTTATGATAAGCTTTGTGGAGTTGGAGATCCCGGTATTTTAAAAAATCATTTTAATTATGTTTTGTTTTAAAGCTCTCTGCTTCAGTTCCCATCGCCAAACCCAGAAACTTGTGCAATATCTATTGACCCGTACATCACTTACTAATGAAAGATGGGATGTCATGGTTTCTAGCAGTTCCCCATGTGGATGATCTTCCTCTTCCAGCAATGCTCCAAAGAGGACTTTGACAAAGGAACGAGGCCTGTCATGCCAGGTTGACAGCAATCTCCAACTTGTAAACAAAATCTCCTGAATCATTCACATACACATAATGTTAATTGCACAAAAAGAACAGAGTGTGTAAAGCTAAGCCAGAGACTTTTTAATTGCTTAAAGCTTTTTCATAAAGCTGTGTATCATTTTAAAAATTAATACTATGTAATGTGCTGTTTTCCATCAGATTGCACAAGTGTGTCATCGTTTTCCAGGAATCTAAGCTATCTTAACACTGGGCCCACTTCTGTGTTCTCAGCAACATTAATTAGAAGATAAAACTGAGCTTCCTGGGAAAACATCTTTAACACACAAAGACAATAATTCTTCCATTCAGAGCAATCTGCCATGCTTTATTCTCCTCTGGCAGCTACCAACTTTATGTTAATATATGAATGACAAATGTTACTTTGAACTGCTCATTATGTGTACACACACACACACATACACACACACACACACACACACACACACACACACTTGTTGTCTCTGTTCCCACTGTACTTTTAATAACAATTTCAGACACCATGGCAGAAAATGAAAGGTAATACATAGGAGCAGGTGGGTATTGTCAATTGCAGTTACAATAGAGCCGGCTGAATAGCCTGCCCTTAGGCTACTTGTGGAAAGGGAAATAACCCAGACTTTACTTTGATGCTATCCTGTCAGTGAAGATTTGATAGTTTACTGCAAAAATACATATGATAGCTTATATTTTCCTGTAAAAGTACAAGAAAACTTTAGTCAATTATGTAACTGGAATCAGTTCTCAATTTACTCCAGGCTATGAATCCAAAGGCAGCAGTCATAAAATTATTCAAACACTAAAGAGAGTGAAACTGGGAAACTTCCAAATATAAAGGGGAAAGCTAATTGTTTTTTTCATTGTCTCTAAAGAGAATGGAAAAGAGCAAAGCAAAGAGAAAGAAAACAGCAATGGGAAGTGGAACAATGTTGGAAAGCATGGGCAGAGATGCACACACAGAACAAAGCATTACAATTGCAATGCAACCTCCACTAGAATACCCCAGGTTTGTTTTATGTCTTAATGAAATGTGGTGACTTTCAAATTATTCTGAAACTTCCATGACTTTTTGTGTTTGTGTGAGTTGAGTTTCATTACAGATCTACTATTTTGTTCATCTATAGACTAAAAAACAACTTGAGAAATTTCTACATCCACAATTCTTTAAAATATATAACTTTATGAGCTTCTGCTGAGTAGGATAATCTTGCATCTGTCTATTGTGTTTATAAAAGCAGACCTCAGCATAAATAGGCTGGGAGATGAGGAAAGGGGAGTGGAAAATTGAATAAAGCAGGATATGAAAAGGGGAGGATGTTTCATCTAACCATGGAAAAGTAAGAAAATATAGAATGGGGACTCCTGACTAGTCATTTATTGTGCAGCATGTTAGTATTATGTAGTCTCACATGTGGTCATAATAAAACTCTATGTATAATGGTTTATGGGTTCAGCTAACTTTAGACTCCTGGAGTGTCCTATGATTACAAAATTGTTTTAAAAGTAAAATCCTTTAATGTACATAATATACAAAAATTATAAATACTCATAGGAAAACAAAGTTTTATCAATTGTTTATGTTTTATTTTTGAGTCTTATGCTACCTAGTTTTTTGTTTTGTTTAGCTTGTTTGTTTGTTGGTCTAAGTTGACATAATCTAGGGTCATCATGTAACATGGAACTACAATTGAGAAAATGTCTCCATCTCCATCTCTGTTAAGCAAGGCTGTGATGCATTTCTTTAGGAATGATTGGTGTGAGAGGGTCTAGTCAACTGAGGGGTATGCCACCCCTGGGCAGGTAGTCATGAGTATATAGAAAAGCATGAGGAGCAAGCCAGGTCCCTGTAATACCTCTGCTTTGGCTGCAGTATCCAGGTTCCAGCCTTGGATGGACTCCATGATGAACTACAACTATAAGCTGAAATAAACCCTTTCCACTGAAGGTGCTTTTGGTCATGGTGTTGATCACAGCAAGAGAAGGCAGATGAAGCCAAGCCTTTCATGTCATCTGTTGTAAATGAAGAGAATGCTTGCTGTGACAAGTAGAGGACTAGCTCTCCTTACTCTGTGATCTCTCTTAGTCCCGGGAATGAGACTAGAAAAAAGCAAAGAGAATGTGAGAATAGCCATAAATAATCAAAACATCTTTAATTAAGAGAATTGTGAGATTTCGCCATAGAATGCATGTTTCAGAGTCCCCAGAGGCTTATAATGTGCCTTCTACTTAATGGCGCTGTCTCTTAATAGCATAGAAGTGCATGATTTTTTTAAAAAATAGATGTTATAATTACCCGTTAATTTTGTTAAGAAACAATTTTAAAATTATTTTTCGTGTTGTGACCTTTTTTTTTACAACAATATCGTTTGTTAAATCAATATACAAATGATTTCATAGTTAGCATTTGAAGATTTATACTTTCTTCTGTTTTGTTCAAACGTTACTTCCTTTTCTCCTTGCTTTTACTTATTCTATCAAGAAATTTTAGGGTTTTTTTTATTTAAGTGTTATTATATTCTGATTCATTATTCAAATAATTCACTAGTTATATGTGTGTGCTGCCAATAGGATTCTTAAACACATAATCATGTGACTGAAGAGAAGATGGATTTAGATCATTTGGTGTGTGTGTGGTAAACATCTTTAGCTAATCCAATATTGAAACCATAAAGATATTTTGTATATTTACGTGTAAAATGGATTGTTATAAACAGACTTTCATGAGTTTTGTTAATATAGCATACAGATTTAGATATAAGAATAGGACATTTTAAACTGAGGAGATGGCAAATAGGCAAAGGCCTATGCTGCCAAGCCTGAGGACCTGAGATCCATCCCATACTGGACAGAGAGAACCAGCTTTCATAAAGTGCCTTCTTTTTCATCTACACCAGTGCCAAGCATTGGACCTGCAAATAAAGAACTAGATGAAGTAATAACAGTAAGTTTTACACTGATTAAACTTCAGTGCTAAAGTTGTGCATTGGAAGCTAGTAGTTCACCATGCACATATATCTATTAGTTTTAAGCATAGTTTGTAACTACTACATCCATCTTTCTTTATCATGAGGTCACAACAACTTCCAAAATATGTTACAAATAGAAGTCACATTTTTAACAAAATTGTCTGTCCTATCTAACACACAGATACATACATTAAGCTCTTTTGTTTGTTTATTTGTTTGTTTGTAATCATAAATTTATCACCATTACAATACCTTTCATCAAGGACTAAAGGACATTTTTAGAAATACTATGTTAAAAATTATGTAGATTATTGGGGGGGTAGCACATGCCTTAACTCCTGGCACATAGGAGGCAGAGGCAGGTGGATCTCTCTGAGTTAGAGACCAGCCTGGTCTACAACAGCTAGTGCCAGGAAAGGCTCCAAAGCTACACAGAGAAACCTTGTCTTGAAAGAAAAAGTAATAATAAGTTCTGTATATGAATGCAAGTATCAACTTTAGTTCCTGATATGTAAAGAGACCTTTTCAAATTTCATAAAATGTAAACTGTAAATAAAATTATGAGTGAAGAAACTCAACTGTCTTCAATCTGCACTCAAATATTAGTAAACAGGTAAGGAAAGATAATATGACAAGGAGTGTTGCATAACTGAAAACCTTTAATGAAATATTTAGGTTGAGCTTTAAGTAATACATTTTTTTTTCATGCTCATCAATAATTTGGGGAGGAAGCAAATTCAGAATGAAACCCATGCAAGCCATTCAAAAGACCAGGAAGGACTGCAGTCAAAGGCTTGCACTGTGGATCAACAGGAGGAAATACACATATGCATGTTTTCCTGATGATAAGCAGTAATTGGATGCATTGATCTTATGATACTCCACCTAGCTTCCAAATGGAGTAACTCTGAGTTTTCCCAGGGCTCCATGGATCTTGCTTGAGCATGGTGAACAGTTCTTGCTTTTTTCCAAACCTGGTGATAATAATGGAAGCAAGTGTGTAATGACAGTTGATATCTATCATTATGATCATATACAGAAATCTCAATCACTACCAGACAGTTTAAAAATTGCTCTGTTAAGTGGAATATGTTAATTAATATAATTATATTATTATTATATTAATTATAATAAATTAATTATAATAAAAATAATTAAAATTATCTTTCTGTATAGATTTTAATTTTGAGGTTGTCTTATTAACAGAATGCTGCATATGTACATAAGTATAGACACATATACATCATTTAGTCATTTCTTTTAATATCAGCTGTTTTTTAACTAAAGAAACTAAAGGTGAAGAAAGAAAAGCATACTCTATTTTGTTAGATGTACATGTATGCAAATATTCATAATTAATACTTATTTAAAATACTAAATATTATCTATAAATTAGAAGCTGTAATTAAGATATCATCACTTATGTTTCTTTGTAAATTCTAATAATTACATTATTAATAACTGAGATAATAGTAAATTCAGAAAAACAAAAACGCAGCAGCTAATTCAATAATTATTGTACAATTCAGCCTCATCTGTTTCCATAAACTTACTCCTACAATCATGTTTATGCAACACAATAACAACACGATTGGGCGTATTTATGAAATTAGAAGTAATCAGATGGATTGCTGCCTTTATTTGTTTTGAAAATCAATTTTGCAAAAGTTTCCTTTTCTTTCTTATGACTTTAACAAGCAGAATATCTAGAAGTAATTCATAATTTGTTTAAATCATAAAAGTCTTTAGAATGTAAAAATATGGTACACTGTGAGCCACTGTAATTGAAACTATGAAAACAGCGAATAAGAACTTGATATTCAGACACAAGCACTGTGTAGATTTCCGATGTTTGGAGCTCTTCTCCCATCTAGCGGCTTGGTTTAGTATTGCAAGAGTGGATTTACATTAACATAACTGCATTTCGTATTTCTAAACAATTGCCAAAAAAGTGTGCTGATGCTGCACAAATTGAAGCCAGATGGAGACCCAGCACTGAGAAAGCGAAGTGAACAGTGTTTTTCCACTCCTGCCCCCCCCCCCAGATCTATCTGCACTTTATACCTGCTGGAAAAGGAAAATTAGTGTTCTCCAATGGACTTTGCTGATTGTATTAACCATACTTCAGGGGTGATTGGCCAACATAAAGAGAAAACAAAGGTACTTTTGTAGAAGTCTTGTCTCACTTGCTTTGTTTAGACTTTTGTTTGTTTTGTTTTGTTTTTTGCTTTTCAAGGCAGGGTTTCTCTTTGTAGCTTTGGAGCCTGTCCTAGAACTATCTGTGTAGTCCAGACTGTCCTCGAACTCACAAAGATCCACCTACCTCTGCCTCCTGAGTGCTAGGACTAAAGGCATGCACCATCAGCGCTCAGGTAGGCTTTCTTTCCTATCAGTCTTTTTTGTTTTGTTTTGATTTTATTTCCATTTCTGTGTTTTTCTGGGTTTTGTGTATGTTTCTTGTGTTTGTTGTGGTAGTGGTTGTTTTGTTGTCATTTGTGTGTGTTAATCTGTTTGTTTTAAGGAGATGAAAAGAGATAAACAAGAACACAGATCTCAGTGAGGTAAAGACTAGCCCGGTCTACAAAGTGAGTTCCAAGACAGCCATAATTTTTATACACAGTAACCCTATCTCAACAAACAAACAAAAAATAACATAACATTGGATGAGTAGGGGGATGAAGAAAATTTTTTGAATAAAATTTTTTAAAAATATATGTTGATGAAGAGATTTACAATGAAAATCTCTAATATTTATTATTCAATGTAAAGAATTAAGTAAATGCACAAGACAAGTATATATGGGAATTGATTTTATAAAACACTAGTAATATGACATTGGCCATTTTAATTCTTTTTAAATATATTTGTTTAGAAAACATTTAAGATAAAAATAATAATAAACTAATATATCAATATTCTAACTAGTTGCCACCAACATTTACATTTTTTATATTTTATAGGTATATCAAAGTAATTTTTCTCTCAAATATATTTGACATTGCTGTCTGTGAAAGTAGAATATACAAGAACATAGACATTATAATTGTATGTTGTGCATTCATGTACATTATAATTGTAAATAAATATAATGTTTAAAGCAGAAATAATATAAATATTTGAGCCCTTAAGTTATCTTGCCTATCACAGTGACTATTGCTTAAAAAGAGAGAGAAGCAAATAAAGGATAAAAAAAGACCCAGAGTCTGTCTTGCAAGTTATATAGCATAATGTAAAAAACTACCTATTAAGTACTACATTAATAAATTTATAAGTGACAACCTACTATACAATCACTTAAGTGTAAATGGGAAGTATTAAAAGTATAAAGAAAATATTACAGGTAAAAATTAGTTAGATCTTATGTCACAAGCTAGGAATCATAACAGAAAGAAAAATAATCAGTTGGACAAAAATTAGCAAATACTGTGATTTTTCTTGTTCTTTTCAATTTTCAATATACAGAATATTTTTCGAGAGCATATGGCCAATCCTTTAGGCCAAAATGGCTCAAGGACTGTCTAGGAGTGGCAGAGCCATTTCTGATAGGAACAGGAAAAGCCATAAGGCCAGCACAGCTGCTTGGCAAAGGTCCAGCAAAGCTGAACCACATGATGGCTGCTGTGCCACTTTTGGTTTTTATCTTCACATGTTGCTTATTTCTGGAACTTTTACTATTTGTAAAATTTGGGGATACAGGAGTGACAGAAATTTTCTTATGAGTCATTTAAGCTTTCTCCCATGAGTATTGCTCCTTGACGTCCCCATGAAGATTCTGAACATACTAACCCTCCTGCTTTGAGGAAGATATCTTTAACTACTTGAAGGTCTTCCTTATGCATTGTAGCTTGTGACACATATAAAGAAGCCAGAGGTCCTTTGACGGGGCTCTGAGATATTCTTAAATCATTTCCCCTGTACCTTACTCTGGAGCAAGATTACTTAAACAGCATTTGATGGGCTAGAGTAGATGACCGCAGATGAGATTATAAGCCTCAGACAATTATGTGGCATATACAGCAACAATGTTAGATTAGCTGAAGTTACCTCTGTCCTACACAGACACTTAAATTTGTGGGCAAAGAATGATGTAGAAAGATGATAAAAGAATGAAGTGTTTGTTTAAAAAGTGGGGTACAGAACTAAATAGAGAATTCTCAACAGAGGAATCTAAAATGGCTGAAAGTCACTTAAGAAAGCACTCAACATCCTTAGCCATCAGGGAAATGCAAATCAGAACAACTCTGAGTGAGATTCCATCCTACACCTGTCAGAATGGCCAAAATCCAAAACAGTTCGTCCTGGAGAGGATGTGGAGAAAGGGGTACACATCTTCACTGCTGGTGGGAGTGCAAATTTGTATAGCCACTTTGAAAATCAGTATGCTGGTTCCTCAGGAAAATGGTAATCATTCTATCTCAAGATCCAGTAATGTCATTCTTAGGCATACACCCAAAAGATACACATTCATACAGCAAGGAAATCTGTTCAACTATGTTCACAGCAGCATTATTTGTAATAGCCAGAACCTGGAAGCAACCTAGATGACTCTTAAGTGAAGAATAGATGTAGAAAATGAAAATGTGGTACATTTATACAATAGAGTATCAAAAAAAAAAAATAGGACCCTTTAAATTCCCAGGCAAATGGATGGAACTAGAAGAAATCATCCTGAGAGAGGTAACCCAGTCACAAAAAGACAACCAAGGTATGTTCTCACTCATAAATGGCTTTTAGACATAGAGCAAAATATTACCAGCCTATATTGCAAACTTCCAGAAAAGCTAGGAAAAAAGGAGGCCCCTAAGAGAGACATGCATGGTCCCCTGGAGAAGGGGAAAGGGACAAGATCTCCAGAGCAAATTGAGAACATAGAGGGGAGAGGCAGTTAGAAGGAAGAGGAGGGGAGAGGTGGGCTAGAGGGAGCGGGAAGATTGAGTCAGGGAAAGAATAGAGGACAGAAAGAAAAGAGATATAATTATGATAGAGGGAGCCATTATAGGTCTAAAGAGAAATCTGGAACAGGGGAAATGTCCAGGGATCTAAAAGGACGACCTCCAACTAAGAATCTAAGCCATAGTAGAGAGGTTACTTAAATGCCCTTCCTTGATGAGATTGATCACTACATTATATGCCATCCTAGAGCCTTCATCCAGTAGCTGATGGAAGCAGAAGCAGACACCCACATCTAATCTCTGAGCCGACCTCCTGGAATCCAGTTGCAGACAGGGAGGAGTGATGAGCAATGGGGTCAAGACCAGGCTGGAGAAATCCACAGAAACAGCTGACCTGAACAAGGTGGAGCTCATGGACTCCAGTTTGATGGCTGGGAAACTGACCATGGGTGTTAGTTAGGAGGACTGGACAGTCTATGAGGCCTCTGATAATGGTTCAGTATTTATCTCAAGTATATGAATGGACTTTGGAAGCCCATTCTCATAGAGGGATACTATCTCAGCCTAGACAGATGGTAGAGGGTCTAGGCCCTGCTCCAAGAGATATGACAGACTTTGAAGACTCTCCATGGAAGTCTGCTCCCTGGGGAGCAGAAAGGGGATGGGATGGGGGTTGGTGGGGATAAAAAGGGAAGGATGGGAGGGTGAGGGAACTGGGATTGACATATAAAACGAGCTTGTTTCAAATATAAATCTAAAAAAATTATCAAAAAATGAGGTGTTAGTGTTAGTATCTTCCTTTCTTAGAAAAGTTAGCTCATCTAGAGACACTGTGATGTCATATGACCAAAGAACAAAAGAATTCCAGGATTAGACAAACAAATTCTATAAATATATAAAATGTAAACATTGTATTGTGCCACAATTTGACTAACACCTGCAGCAGCTCTGTCCCGAGGATTTTTCTTGGCCACTCTGACCATTCAGAGCTAACAATACACTGCTCAGGACATGGCCACTTTCCTCAGACTGACTTGAAGATTTTGCTTTGGTCTACTGTCCTTATAACCTGAGAACAGGCTGTCATATGCCTCTAGATTCTTAAAAAATGTGTTGTCGGGTTGATGAATAAAATGGTTATAAAAGGTAACTATTTATTAATGGTGATTAAACTTGAGGGAAACTGATAGCAAAAGAGAACTGTGTTCTGTCACAGTTTATAAGTGATGCCTAACATATATGCAAGAGGAAGTGAAGCACATGTCCAAAAACAAAAATTTATATGATATATGTTTTGGAACAACATGAAACTATTCATGCTTACTGAATTCTGTAAAAATGAACACTATGACTGCTGGTCAGTAAGGCCACAAGATTCTCCCAACTGCGTTGCCTGACTCATTTCTTCCCTTGCTGACACCTTACATTCTCTCTGGACCTGTCCACTCTTGGAGCTAGCCCCCAGCATAGGAAATATGTGCTGAATTCCCCTTACAATCTAACTTTCTCATTTACTGACATTTATTTGAACAACACAACAACAAAAGGCAAACAGTGCCACCACAAGCCTTCTCAATTGCAAAGTAACAGACGGGGCTTTCCTGCAGAACATGTTTTTTTTTTTTTTTTTTTTTTTTTTTTGAATTTGCTATTATTACTCACCTCATAAGCCTAGCTTTCATCCTGACAACAAATTCAAACACATTATTGGCTCTAAGAGTGAAGTG
Source organism: Phodopus roborovskii (assembly GCF_943737965.1). Taxonomy (NCBI): domain Eukaryota; kingdom Metazoa; phylum Chordata; class Mammalia; order Rodentia; family Cricetidae; genus Phodopus; species Phodopus roborovskii. Next base: position 10,680,748 of record NW_026126540.1, on the reverse strand, counting down.
TCATCTGTAACAAAATTTGGAAAGCCTAGTCTGGGGAGCTGTTAAGGTTGCTTCTACTGGAGACTTGAGTTCTATTGTAAAACGTATCCTAAAGCATTGATTGCTAATTTCATGGACCTGGCTCCCACACATCAAATAACTGACCACTAAACTTGAAAGTCATAGGGCCTGTTCTGTGCGTCAATACTATGCAAGTGATTTAGAACAACTACTTGGACATATGGTACTTCCTACCATTCATCTAAGAATGACCCCACAATATCTGTTCCTCTGAGTAATGTCATTTGCTCATTTACATAAATTTGAGCAATCCTTCTCCATTAGTTCTGTACATGTGTCTACATAAATGTCCACACATACATGCATGTGCATGCCTGAAGATGCTGAGGTTGAGATTGTGTGCTGTCATTTCTATCTCAAGTTTTGAGCTGGGGTCTCTCACTGAACTTGGAGCTTACTGGTCCTGTGAATATTATGACTGAACACCACTGTACGTGAGTTTCCTCTCAGGAATGGGGTGCTGAATACAGGTCTTCGTGCTTGTACAAGAAACACTATTAATTAAGCAATCCTCCCAGCCTTCTGTTATACTTCTTAAAACACTGAGTTGGTTCACATTTGCTTCATATTCTTCTACTCTACTCCAAACTCATTCAAGCACAAATTGTAATGAATGACTAAGTATCTGTTTCAGTGACTTTTCTCATTCCATGACAAAATACTTGAAAAATGCATCTTGAAGTAGTATGTTTATTTTTTACTCAGTTTGAGGTGATACCGTCATGATAGAGAATCCATGGTAACAGAAGTGTGAGGCAGCTGCTCACATTTCATTCTTAGTAGGGAGGAAGAAAGGTCACTGAAATGGCTCATCAGTAGAAGGACCTGTGTCAAGGGGTCTCAGTTCATTTCTTGGAACTCACAGTGGAGGAGATAATTGAGTCCACCAAATTGTCCTCTGATATTCACACATATGCTGTAGCATGCATGTGCCCACACTCAGTCACACACAATAACAAGTTTTTTTTTTTTTAAATTGGAAAAGAAGAGAAAATAAATATCGGTGCTCTTTCCCCTCCCCCAACACACACACACACACACACACACACACACACACACACACAAACAATCACACACTTCATTCAGTACAGGGCAGTATCCTGTAGAGTGGTGCCTGTGAAATTCCGGATGACTCCTCACTTCCCATAAACCTCTTCTAAAACTCCTTTGTAGACATCATATAAACACCCACAGGTGTGTTTCCATGATGAATCTAATCCAGGGAAATGGATAATAAAGGTTAACCATGACAATACCTAAGAAATTTCATTCAGAATCCTATAACAAAGTATAGAGATGGGAAAAAAGCTTTAAATTGGACAATGTTTCATGCTAAGCACAGCTAGGTCCCTTATAACTATTTCTTCTGTAGCCAGTTATTTAGGCTATTGATTTGCAGCAGAGAGAAAAAAAACAAAAATTTTCCAAAATTGAAGGTCAATCAGGTTCAATATATCAGAATTAACACAAAACTGACTAGAATATCATACCATTTGCCACAATACTAAATCTTCACAACCAGCATATTTCAAAGTGTTTTTGTTCAGGCAGGCAAAAAGGAGTATTATTCAAGAAGTTCCTGAGACAGTAAGCTTAAAAGAAGAATTATAATTTTGGAGGTTCAGTCCATGTTCCACATATTTAACTACTTTGGGCTTTGGCAAGGTAAAGGCATCATAGCAGAGCACATGGTAAAGAAAGTGATTAGAGAATGAAGTGGGGTTGTGAGTGAAGGGTTTTGGGATTGAATGTGCGAGTAAAGGGCACCCTTTCAGTGCCAGGTCTCATCTTTAAGATATTCCAATATTTCCCAAGAACACTACAAACAAGCCTAAGACTTCAACATGCAGGCCTGTAGGGACACTTACGCAAGCCACAGGAAGAAGTGTGAATACAATCAATTCTCTTCAAAGAAAGCAACAATTACTTCACAGAGAAGAAAAAGACATTTCTTATGGAAGAAAAATAAAAAATTAGGGATTAAGATATTATTGTTCAGTGATTTATGAATCAATAAAATCTAGAAAAGAACTGCTTCATAAGATTTACAGAAGATAGTAAAACGAGACAGAAAAAAATTCTTTTAAGAACCCATTTCCAATGACAATCTTTACTTTCATGTCTTCCATGCTTTTCTCCATGTACTCTTTGATTTACTCTCAAATACTCTTCAGGATAATGGTCTCCTGATTATCTCAAGGTGTCTTTATGTATCAGAATCTCTTATTGCTACTGTACATTCACAACTGGAAACACATCATTCATTTGGTCTAGAGTAGCTATGATCTACTGTTATAATCAAATATCAGACAACTTTCATGGAACGTACTTCCAGATTCCCTGCCCAACCAGTCACAAGGTCAACCTGACTCTGAGAAACAGCAGGGTATCTGAGGCCAGGCTCAGCATCATTCCAGTATTTATGGTACTTCAGAAACAAGAAACCTTTAACCAGGCCTTGCATATAAAGATATTTGTGTGTGTGTGTGTGTGTGTGTGTGTGTGTGTGTGTGTGTGTGTGTGTGCGCGCGCGCGCGCGTGCGTGTACTATATGTAAGACTGCAGTTTTCAATCCCACCAGAATGAATGAATATTCAATGAAAGGGTGAGAAAGACAAAGGAAAGAAGTTGTGAGTGGAAGGTGGAAAGCAGCAGAACTAGAGGCACTATAGCAGGGTCAGGTGTTGTGGTGGATGGAGGCAGGTGAGGTACAAGTTCTTATTGAGTAGAGCTAACAGGGTGGTGTGCACCAGCCTAGAACTTGTGCAGACTCAACCCCAAATTTCCAAGCATACTTCCCAGATGCATGATTGCCTGGTTCTGAATAATGACTGGGTATCTGAGATGAGTAAGCGTCAATTTTCTGGATTGGACCTCCTTGAAAGATCTCTATAGTTCATACTACTCCTGGAGGTCAGGTTGATGTCTGTAGTTCACTGAATCAGACCTTGATGAAGCCTGAGGTTTGCGTGGCTATCGATGTCCCTATTCCAGCCCCAGGACTGGGTTGATGTTCATGACCCATGTTGCTACCAAATGCCATACAGGTATCTGTGGCTTGTGCTGCTGCCTGAGGCCACGTTAATACACATGTGCTGTGCTGAAGTCAGAGCCACATAGGCATGACTGATCCACACTAACACCTTAGGTCATGTTAATATACAAGGTTCATGCTTCATTCCATGGACATGTCTGGGTATGTAGTCCTACTGTATGTAGCCCAGGGCCATGCTGCCATGAATGACCTGTGCAGCCACTTGGAGACATATTGATGTCCATGGTCCATGCTGCCACCAGGGTCATGTCTAGGTCCATTGTACTACTGCAGATGGGAACTTTGTTGATGTCTGCATCCTTTGTTGCCAACAGAGGCCATGCAGATGTTCGTGGTCTTTACTCCCATTGAAGGTAAAGGGCAAGGAAGCTACTTTTTCCATGGTATTGATGACTGTAGACTCACATCTGAGAAAGAGGGACAGAGAAGACTTCTGTAACAACCCCTCCCCCCTTTCTACTCCACCCCACCAAAAAGTAACAGCCTAGACAGAAAGTTATCAAAGAGAACTCTCAAAAATTGTGATAAGGATGCTGAAGTATAGCTTTCTATAGCTGATGCCTTCTGACAGGTGTTTTCTTTTAAGGGACTGGCCACTGGGAGTTTGACCATGCTCCAGTGAATATATAAGCAACATAAACTAAACATGGGTTTGTTTCTTTTTATTTAGGTTGGGGTGAAGGTCACAAAAGTAAGGTGGTGGGAATAACCTAGGAGAACTTGGAAGTGAATGTGACCATGCTTCGTTATGTGAAATTCCCAAATAATCAATAAAAATTTCATGTAAAAAATTAGTCAACATAGGACAATAAAAACATTGCAACAAGTATATCTAAATCATAGGTTGCTCAGGAAATATTAACATCCATCCAAAATAACTGATCATATAACTTAGAATCAAATTTCAGTGAGCTATCAATTAGATTTATCAGGAAAATGTCTTTGAAATATCACATACCATTCCATTGAATACCATGCATGGCAGGTTTTCCTTTTTCCTATTTTTTTTTTTTTTTTTTTTTTTTTGAGAATTTCACACAGTATGCATTTACATGATTTTTACTACACCCACTCCTCCCTTCATCTCTTTCCATGTCCTCCCCACTTCCTCTTCAGTTCATGAACTCTTTCACTTTGACTGATATATACACACTCACACACACACATACACACACACCACTCAAACACATTCGCACACACACCCACATACATATACACACAACACTCAAACACATTCACACACACACACACACACACACACACCATACTCACACACACCACACTCGCATACACACCACACAAACACCAAACTCACACACACACATACATACCACACCCATTCACACACACACACACACACACACACACAAACACACACACACACCACACCATGCTGAGCCCACTTAATGCTGATCTTGTATACATGTGTTTTGGGATATAACCTATCAGGGAGGTCATTACTAATTCTTCCTTCCTAAGTGTTACTGCTTGGCTGTAGCTAGCTCTTCATCTATGGGTGCTTGGCTGTAGCTAGCTCTTCATCTATGGGTGAAACCTTGTGAAATATTTACATTCATATTGACATGTTGACATTTTTGAATCAAAATACCCATGATATTCTTCACAGAAATAGAAAAAGAGTCTCCAGTATATTTAGTATCATGTATTTGTTGTTACTACTGTTACATTTTGAATTAAAATCATATCACCATTAATAACAATCTTATTAGCATTTAAGAGAACAATGCAATTCAGGTTAGGTGAAAATTCTGGAAGCTAGTAGAAACAGCAATGAAGAAAATGGCATGTTTTTTTAAGTTACACATGGAAATAAATAGACAGCTTATTATGGAATGAAAAGGTGTTCCCAAGAATGGAATTGGGCTCGTGAGCTGAGGGAAAAAGAACAAAACAAACAAACATACAAAAAAAAAAAAAACAAACCAAAAATCTTGTTGTTTATTCATAATGAAATTGCTGTATAAAGTAGGAGGAGGAGAGAAAGAAAAAGAAGTGTTAGGGAAGCCTAGAACCTCTTGTCGGCTCCAAAAGTGTGTGTGTGACTTCCCATTAGTGCAAAGAAAGGAACACTAATGCTGTCTATGGTAGAGCTAAGAAGATGATTCAAAGTGAGAGGCTTTCATATGCAAAGATTCCCTAAAATCTGATTAAATTAATGACATTTGATGTTGTTGTACAAAGTAAAAACACCTGCACAGTCAGAGTTAGGTAGTTCAACCATACTTTGTTTTGACTTTTTAATAAAATAAAATAAAAAAAAAAGGATGTGAAACCCATCCTTAACATTTAAAAAAGTTCAAATTATAGAAAAGAAAATTATCTTTCAAGTTTCATGCTTTAAAATAGGAGGCATATTTTAAACTACAATTCTAAAAATCATTTAGAATTACGTTAAAGGTGGAAATGATAGAATTTATAAAATACAAAGTTTTAAGTTGTCGTTAAGATAAAAATTATATATAAAATACAATAGTAATTTGAGATTAGTAGTCATAGGTGTAAATAAGGAGCAATGTGTAATTAAGAGGAGACTGTAGAGTGGGGGGGCGGGGGGGAGGGATGAGATTGGAGGGTGGGAATGGTAGGCAGGGAGAGAGAAAGAGAAGGAGAGGGAACTGGGATTGATATGTAAAATAAGAAAAAAAAAAAAAAAAAGAGGAGCCATGCACTACTGCCTGAGATGACAGAGACATGGTTAATAATAAGGTTTTGTACCAAAGGACTTTAAACTTCAAAGTTCTACAACTCAAACATTGTCTTTATATTGAACAAGGAAGGTAGATAGAAATATAATATCAATGACAACTCCAAAAATAGTTATAGTCTTTATTTTAATTAAACTTACTTTAGTGACTACATAAAACCTACATATTAGTGAAAATAATGTTATGTTCTGATATTTGTGTATAGCATGTGATGTCTAAATAAGAGTTCAAATGTGTATATTCTCAAATACTATTACTTTCTGCTGAAATTTTCAAATGCCTTTTTCAAACTGTTCAAAACACACAGGGCTTTCCTGTTATCTATCACCAATCTATGTCAACTGGCACAAAAGGGTTCCTTGCTTCTTTCTAATTGTAACTTTCTACCCTTTGATCAACTTCCCCTCCATCTCTTTTTACCACTCAAAATCATTGAATGGCCTGGATTAAGAGAAACAGAAAGGGAATGGGAGGGGGGATGGAAGAATGACATGGACATGCAGGAGTTAATGAAAGAAAAAAAAAATAGTGAAATAATGAGATAAAGGAGGAGAAGGAAAAACTGAGGGAGAAAGAGGAAGAGAAATAAAAACAAGAAGAAGCTTCAAGAGAAGAAAGGAGAAGTAGAGAGATAAAATTTAGAAGATTAAATAATTTCTCTTTAAGAAGGCACAAATCCCAGAAAATGACGTTTAAGAAATTTATGAGCTGTCTACAGGGAGAACGTGTTGCAAAAGGATAAATATTTCTTCACTAGAGAATTTAAATATTATGCACATTCTAGTTATTTTACATAAAACAAAAATTAACATAGGCAACCATTTGCAGAAAGAAAAATGTAGAACAAATGCAATATAGGTGTCATACATAAACATAATCATACTTAAATTATCCTCAATGGTGCATAGCAATTACGGATAGAAACACTGCATTATGAAATTATTTCATAAAATGTTAGCCCAAAGGATTTTATAGCATCACAGATTTTATCGAATGCTGCTTAAATTATTGAAAATAGTTCTGTGAGGACATTTTATACTCAATAAATAAGAGCGATCTCTTAACCAACAAAATAAAAGAAATTAAAACTGATAAACAAATAGAAATACATTTTTTTAAAATTGGGTCCTAAAGATTAATATGTCCTACTTGCTAGATCTATTGTTTGAAGATAAAATATCCAAAAGGCTCTACTGAAGGTTTGTGGAGAAACATTTTCGGATACCCTAGACACTAGCTGCTGGCTATTCAGTACACTACCATGCAATGTGTTGCCTGGTTATTCGCACGTATTTTATTTAAAAGGTCTCTCAAAATTACAGTGTACAGCCCAAAATAATTATAGATAATGCCACAAAATTATTTGTTTCAGTGCACAGACTTCTTGTATTTTTAACCTACCTTGGTGTCAGCTAATGGCCCCAGATCCCTTGCTTCATTTGCATACAAATATTTACTATCCTAAATAAACTTGAAATTAGGTTTCTTGAGGATTTAAGTTCATCTATTATAGAAATTCAAAGAATTTAATCCCACAGATATCCATTGCATTTGCCACAAATTCCCATTGTCTTAAATTACTTGGATGAAGAGTTTTCTTGATAGGTCAATTTTAATCATTTTTAAGCTGATTTTCTAAATTTGAAAACGAATAGCTTATGAGTGAATAGAATTTGATTCCAAAATGTTTTACATATCTATTGCCTTACATATAAACTCATTTAGTTATTACCACCATATATTTAAACTAAACAGTTACAGAATTTGAGGAAGATACTGAAGTAAACTATGAGAAAAGAATCTTATCATTTAATTTGTTTATAACTCATTACAGAAATGCTTCATGATTTTTTGTTTTGTTTTTGTTTTGTTGTGGTTGTTGTTTGGCTAGATACTGTAATAGACACTAGGGAAAGAATAAATCAATTTTTACAAAAGTTGGAAGTATTGGCTGGTATATAATGTTTAGAACACAAAATATTACATTAGTTATAATAAACACACTATAAGGATTCCTAAAAATATAAAACAGAATTGTCATGTGACCTAGTAATTCTATTTCTGCATATATTCTCAAAAGTATTGGTGAATTTTCTTAGGTCTCTTTAGATTTGCTTTTTATCCAAGTATGTAATTCCTTTTGAAGAAAATTCCATGAGCTGATGAGAAGCTATGTGTAGGTCATTTTGTTATCGATTTTCCTTTTCTTAGAGCACACTTGTTATTCACTGTTTTGTATATAGTTTTGTATTAAGCCTAAATCTTTTCTTTAGACTAAAAGGGGAATTGTAGTGGGATATTCACTTTGCCTCCTTCTGTGGCACTGACCATGCCCATTGGGGGTGGAGCCATGGGCAGAAGTGACCTGTGGAAGGAGGTCAGAGAGAGAGCCGGAAAAGCTCTCTTGCTGGCCTGACTCGGACAGGAGAGCATTGGGTGGAATTTCCTGGTGTTCATCTGTCTAGGTTATAAGTTATTTCTCCCTGAGTAAACATCTATTCGGCCTATATGTTTATCCTGATCCTTATTTAACCGCAATATCTATGTTCTTTTGTGTTTGGGTAAATTGTTCTTAAAATGTCTGCTAGGTCCATTTGTTCTCATATACTACAAGAGGCAGCTTTTCTGTTGATGGCTGAGCAAGATACTGCTCTTTGAGTATAGAAGAATGTCATTAGGATTCCATTTTATTGCTATGTTTCTTAAACATGGTTTTACTCTAGGTATCTGGCCTATCTAATCTTATTTCTTAGTCTTCCAGACAGTGTCTAGGATGGGTCTTGTCTCAGAGTGGACCTTAATTCCAATCAGACATTGGTTGGTTATTCCCACAACTTTTGTGCCACTGTTGCACTAGCATATCTTATAGGCAGGTCACCCTTGTAGATCAAAGTGTTTGTAGCTGAGTTTGTGTTCACCTATCTCCTTTAGTAGCATGCAGAGTACCTTCCAGTACCATGAGTACTAGTCTATACAGTTAAGGCTGTAGGTGGTCAGGAGCTTAACTTCTCATTTTTAAATGAGTTGTATAGATATTGTCTTCAGAAATAGCCCCTTACCATCAGTTTTTGGTGAGCAACCAATAGTCGTAGCAATAGGTTAGGTTATTTGGGATTTTTTTCCTTGTCCTTTTGGCCAACATCTCCATAACACATAAGCCATTCCTGGAACTTGAAGCTTCATTTATTTATGAGGGATATACATTTGGGGCTCCATTTCTCTTATTTATTGGGGATTTCACTTAGATCACATAGACACACACACACACACGTGAGTGTGTGTGTGTGTTTGTGTGTGTGTGTGATTTAGGTCACCTTCTACTTTATTAAGTTTCCATAGGGCCCTTCACATATATCTTATTTGTCTTTTGGGGTCTGCCCTTCCCTCTCTGCCCCCATACCCCAGGGATCTGCATACTTGACCTAGTCTTCCTCCCTCACCCCATCCTTTTGTGTGTCAGTTGTCTATACCTGAAGGCACTCTCCACCTGGGAACCTGCTGACTCACTGGCCAATGAATCAAGTAGGCAATTTTCACTTCCCTTCCTGTCAGCTATTGCAAATTCCTCAGTCTCATTCCCAGCTCTGTAGCAGAACTATGTGTTATTCTAATGGGTTTGAATTTATATGTTACTTGGTCTTTTTCCACCATCACTTTTATATTCTTTATTCTGAGCATTTAGTGTTTTGACTATTATATGTTATGGGAAATTTCTTTTCTGGTCTAGTCTATTTGGTGTTCTATTTGCTTCTTATACTTTGATAGGCACCTACTTTTATAGGTTAGGGAAATTTTCTTCTGTGATTTTGTTGAAAATGTTTTCTGTACCCTGGATGGGTTTCATTCTCTTCCTCCATATCTATTATTTGTAGACTTAGTCTTTTCATATTGTCCCAGATTCCCTGAATGTATTGTGCCTGCTTCTTTCTTTAGATATAACATTTTTCTTTGACTGTGATATCCATATTTTCTACCTTATCTTCAATGCCTTCTATTCTCTCTTGCACATCTTGTCCTCTGTTGGTGTGGTGAGGCTTAATCCTGAGAATTGTGTTTGACAAGTGATGAGAGTGGGGGAATTTGTAATAGAGGATAAGAAGGAGAGAAAAGATTGCCTTCCTGATTCCCGGGCATAATTTTTTGTCATCTTGACACAACCTAGCCATACCTGGGGAGAGAGAACTTCAGTTGAGGAACTACCTCCATAAGATGGGCCTGTGAGCATGTTCATGACAGCAGTTTCTTAATTTGTTTATTGGTACAGGAAGGCTCAGCCCACTGTACCCAGAGCATGTGGCCTATGCTGTATAAGAAAAGATGCTGAGCTGGGTGTTGGTAGCACATGCCTTTAATCCCAGCAGAGGCAGGTGGATCTCTGAGTTAGAGGCCAGCCTAATCTACAAAGCTAGTTCCAGGACAGGTTCCAAAGTAATACAGAGAAATCCTGTCTCAAAAAGCCAAAAGAAAAAAGAAAAGTAGCTGAGTGTTTTGTTGTCCTGCTTGAACATCTCTTTGGGGAAGGGGAGAGAAGAAACAGTGCCAATGACTGAGGCACTGGGAGTCAGTGAGTAGCTGAGTGTGCTGCAAACTCATTTATTAAGGAAGTTAGACCTACCTTTATACTCCCTCCCAAGGTCTTATTGGCTCAAATGGCTGACTATACTGTGTTGTCTCTGGGTCTCTGGATCAGGTGTCCCTTTGTAAGCAGTCTCTAGGCATAGAGGCAGGCTTGGCTCAGGGAGGAAGTGCCTGCTGTGCATATTCATGCAGGCTGTCCTGGGCACATGTAGCTTAGGTAAGCTGGCCAGCAGTTTCTCCTACATTTCCACTTTTTTTTTTTTTTTTTAAATGAAGGTTAGCAGTAATATTAGATTTCTAGCTTCAGCCTTGTTGTATCTGCTCAGAGAGCATCCAGCATGATGGACCATGCCTGTCTTAGGTTGGCCTGCTTAGCAGGTTCTTACCCATCCTGGACTACTACTGGCTCTTGAAGGATGACACTCTGAGAAGCATGCCCTGGTGGGAGGAGTTACTGTTAAACTCCTCAGGAATTTGTGAGTCAGACCCAAGAGACTTCTCCCAAGGAAAGCCACATTGTGGATGTTGTAGTGCCACGGGACCCTGGAGTGTGGAAATACACTGCAGGAAACACTTAAAGAGAATGCTTAGTAATAAGGCAATAACTCAATCAAAGCATAGGAAAAAGAGGGTCATTCCTCTGCCAAACTTTTGGGTAAGAAAGAGTATACATATCCAGAAGTCAGGCTCTCACATATTTTCAGGACAAATCCAGGGATCCAAAACCATGGCCTCATCCCAAAATTCCTCCAGATCATCAGCCTTAACCTTAACACACCTGGTAACCAATATTGATTGTAATGCCCTCACCTGAGGCTCACAACAGTGGGAGTTTAAGTGCAGTAGATGTTCCCACCTAATGCATCAAGGGTACCATACCAACACAAAGAAAAAGAGAGAAAAGAAGGAGGGTCCCCATACTCACCTTTGCGAGGATGAAGAACATGACACACGAGGGGGCCCACTCATGGAAAAAGTCACCTAAGAGGGGTGCTGAAACATGTTGCCAACATGAAGAGGAGTCTGAAAGGTGGTGATAGTGGAAGCCAAAGAGCACCAACACAGGATCCATCTGCCGATGTACCACCAGAAGCAAAAGACAAAGATCAGGGCCTAAAAATCAGCCACAGTGATGGAAAAAAGAATACACCCTGATTCAAGCAGGGTTGAGGCCCATGCCAGCGTGGGACCAATGAGCTTCATATCTAGGCACCAGATGTTGCCAGTTACCCTGCTTGGACACCCCTTGGGGGAGGCAGTGAGAAAGCAAAGCATCAATGATTCATGCACCAGAAGTCACTGAGTAGCAGAGCATCCTGCAGACTCATTTATTAAGAAGTTAGACCTGACTTTATACGGCCTCCCAAGGTCCTATTGGATAGGATGGCTTACTCTGCTGTGTTGCCCTTTCCTCATTGGTGTCTATGGGTCAGGTGTCTCTTTGTCAGCAGTCTCTGGTCATAGAGGCAGACTTGACATGCTGTGCATATTGATGCAGGGTGTCCTGGGAAGATGCAGCTTGTGTAAGCTGGCCAGAAGTTTCTCCTACAGCTGAGTAAACCATGAAAATAAGCCCATAAGTATTAGTACAGTTTGTCTCTGCATAGGTTTCTGCCTCAGAATTGCTTCACTTGTTTTGCTTAATGATGGACTATAACTTCTAAGACAAATAAGCTTGTTCCTTCCACAAGTTACCCTTGGCTATGAGTCTTCTCATATCAAGGAAGAAGTAAACTAGGGCATTATAATTCCTGCTTAGTTTTCTTACAAAAGTGATACCCTGACTTGAATAATGTGGTCCCCTCGTGTATAGGTTCCTGTATAGTAAGAGATAGTTCTTGAGGGATATATATATATATATATATATATATATATATATATATATATATATGTGTGTGTGTGTGTGTGTGTGTGTGTGTGTGTGTGTGTGTGTGTGTGCGCACGCTTATTAATAATATTTCAGGTCATACACTAAAGGAAAACATACTGACCCTCAGTCCACAATACCTCATAGGTAAGTGCTCCTTATGAGGAGTCAACATAGTCTGACACAATATGTTTTTGCAAGCCAGGCCTCTCTCCCATGCACTAAGGTTGAGTATGGCACCCCACCTAAGGATGTGGCTCAAACAATCTAGCTCCAACAAGTACCAGGTTTGTATCATGGTCCTACTGCCAGGGGCCCCTTTGATAGTCCAAGCTTCACAACTGTTTCTTGCACACAGAGGACATAGTTCAGTTCCATGGAGTCTCCACAGTTGCAGGTCTAAAGTTCATGATTTACACAAGCTTGGCATAGCTGTCTCTGTAGCTTTCCCCATGATGATCTTGACCTCCCTTGCTCATATATTCCCTCCTCCTTCCCTTCAACTGGATTCCTGGAGCTCAGACTGGTTCTTGGATGTGTATTTTTGTGTCTGGTTCCATCAATTGCTAAATAAAGGCTCTATGATAACAGTTGGGAAATTCATCAATCTGATTACAGGGGTATGCTAGTTCATGAGGTATCTGCTTCCCCATTGCTAAAGGTCTTAGCTGGGATCCTCCTTAGGGATTCTTGGGAGTTACCCTAGCACCAGGTTTCTCCCTAAGCCTATACTGGTTCTCTCTATTAAGACATCTCTTTCATTGCTCATCAACTGCATCCCTCCCCTACCCTTGACCATTATATCCCTTCATGTTCTCATTCCCCTTCCCCTTCCCCTACCCCTTACCTCCAACACCACAGGTTTACAGCACAGATCCCATTTAATATACCTTCTGTTACCTAGCTTCTCTGGATCTGTGGAATGTAGTCTGGTTATCCTTTGCTTTATATCTAATAACCCCTTTTGAGTAACTACATGCCATGTTTGTCTTTCTGACTCTGGGTTACTTAACTTCCTTTTTTGCTTTTTGTTTTGTTTTCTAGTTCCATTCCTTTGCCTACAAATTCCATGAGGTCATTATTGTTTACATATGACTAATACTCCTTTGTGTAAATGTGCCACATTTTCCTTATCCATTCTTTGGTACAGGTGCATCTAGGTTGTTTCGAGGTTTTGTCTATTACATATAATTCTTCTATGAACATTGTTGATCAAGGATCCTTGAGGTATGATTGAGTGTCCTTTGGGTAAATTGGTAAATGCCCAAGAGTGGTATTTCTGGGTATTGAGATAGATTGATTTCCAGTTTTCTTAAAAAACCACCATTCATATTTCCAAAATGGCTATACAAGTTTGCACTCCCACCAGAAATGAGGGAGTGTTCCTCTGACTCCACACCCTCTCCCACATAAGCTGTCCTCAGTATTTTTTATCTTAGCCATTCTGACAGGTATAAGATGGGATCTCAGAGTCATTTTGATTTTCATTCCCCTAATGATTAAGGATGTTGAACACTTCCTTAAATGTCTTTTGGGCACTTGAGATTCTTCTGGTAAGAACTTTCTGTGTAGCTCTGCACCCCGATTTTTAATTGAATTATTTTGTGTTTTGCTGTCTAGTTTCTTGTGTTCTTTATATATTTTGGAAGTCATGCCTCTGTCAGATGTGGGGTTGGTGAAGATCTTCTAGTCTGTAGGCTGTCATTTTGTCTCACTGACAGTGTCCTTTTCCTTATAGTAGCTTTTCAGTTTCCTGAGGTCCCATCTATATATTTTTGCTTTCTGTGCAACTGGTGTTATATTTAAGAAGTTGTCTCCTCTGCCAATGTGTTCAAGACAACTTATCATTTTATCTTCTATCATGTTGAGTGTAACTGGATTTAAGTTGAGGTCTTTGATCCACTTGAATTTGAGTTTTGAGTTTTGTGCATGGTGATATGGATCTATTTACAGTTTTCTACATGTTGACATATAGTTGTGCCAGCACCATTTATTAAAAACGTTTTCCTTCCTCCATTGTACCATTTTGACTCTTTAGCAGAAATCTGGTGCTGCTTACTGTGTAGAGTAAACTAGCTGTAGCAGTGCTGGAAAACACATCCTGGTAGTGAAGACAAAGGTAGAACTAGCGAGCTGACCAATATAGCAACTACCCAGACACAAAGCCAGAGATATGACTTGCCCCATCCCAGTCCACCACATGTAGGATATGCTGGAGCACATGCAGGGGCTGGTCCAAAAATCCAACTTTCAGGATCTCCATGACACAGGATAACCACATATCTAATCTAACAAAACCAAATCCGCTGTGAGGGCCCAGTATTGATGATGTAGCAAATGCCAGAGGACTCAAACCAGACCAATGATTCATTGCAATGAACACTTGCAAGTAATGATATATGGACTAAAGTGTATACTGTATAACTCACTGTGCCACAGGACAGTTTCCATGATGAGATTTTTTCTTTTAAGTTTTATTTTGTTTTATCTTATGAGGGAGATTCCAAGGATAAAGAGAAGATGGGAAGAGATAGGAAGTTGAGTAGAATGAAGACTGAAAATGTGAAATCCACAAAGAATCAATTTAAAAACTCAATTGGATAAACAACACTTTAGTAGCAATAAAATAGAGTTACAATTTAGAATTACTCCCAAGATATTTAATATTGTTTGGAGTTATTGTGAAAGGTGTTGTTTCCTTGATTTCTTTCTCAATCCTTTTGTCATTTGCATAAATGTTGGAAATTAAATTATGAAGGAAGCCATCTTAGACTAATGACCTTCTATATATTTAACCTACACACACACACACACACACACACACACACACACACACACACACACACATTTCTGATAAATAACTGAGAAGCATTCAGATTATCCTCTCAGCAAGTGATGTGATCAAAATCCTAAGAAATCACTCTGAGATGTCTATTTTAACTTTAAAAATGCAACACTTCATGCCTAATTGCCACAGTTTTCTTTCAAAAACATACTGAATCCAATTTTAATGTACTGGTAGTTGTTAGAGGACATAAGAAAAATCAGAGTCTGATGTGGGAAATCAGCTCAACAGCAGAGGCAGGTGTGCTTGGGAAACTTGAAAAGAGCTCACACTATGCAAATAATGAGAGGACTTCTCCTACTGACTTGGGACCTTTCATTTGATAAGAAGGAAGGAGACAGACTTTTTGGGTAAGCAGGTGGCCACTTTTATCAGTCGTTTTAGAATGGAGTTAGCTTTTATGCTTTGGATGTTTTTCAAGTTTCCTGGATGCTTCAAGAACATTCTTCACTGTTCTTGCAACCATGTTGTCAGATAAAAATAAAGACTGACTCTAAGATGGCTGCACAGGTGTTCTTTTAGTAGCAACTTACCAAACAAGACAACAGTTTTAGGTAAGAAATCATGCCTTGTTCTATTCTTTTTGTCTTATAGTGAGTATTTTATATAATTTAACTTCTATAGTTATATAACACTCTAAAATATAAGATATTATTAAGGATTGTTTTCTTCAAAATATTCATTCATAAAAACTATATAATACATACAAGTTCAGAGAAATGAGACATAAACTTATTTATTAAGTTATTTGAATATGCATTACTTTACTTCTTTTAAATCCATGAATATTATTCTTAGTAAAATTATCGGTGAATGCTCTAAGATAATAGAAACCAGCAAGTCAATGTATCATAATTAGTTTGCACTTGTTTGTTCATGAGTGTGATTTGAAATAATTTTCTTTTCATTTTTCATTTTATTTTGGAACCACAATAAAACTTTAATCCAGGGTCACATTAGCAGATGTCTATTATATTAAATTTACTTAGTGCTCTAGATTTTTGTTTTGTACTTTTATTGTTTGTATTTTAATGAGCTAAATTATACACCAACTTTGAAAGTGTTACTTTTGGTTCCAAAACAGATAAAGCATGAAATAATACTTCTTATTTAATTTTCTTCCCCCTTATTTCTAGATAAAACTCATCACTTATGAACTTGCAAAAGCCGAATACAAAATGCCAAGTGAATATGCATATCCCCCCCATACACACATCCACATTATAAGTGCTATAAATTATTTAACTAAAAATAAAGCAGAAAATAGGAGTGGTGGGGATTTATTATTTATGGAGATTTACACAGAACTCTAAAAATCAGCACATTTAGGCACAGACACATAATTTGTGAGAAAGCCTTCACTTATCTAGTCAAGGATTCTAGGATAAGATTAAACAACAAATTTTGAGGTCTAAAGCAAGTCTTCACAGTCAGTTCATGAAGTAGAAAAGGTCAGACTGACTGGTGTAGGGTAAATATGAAAATAGAGGAAACATTAGGACATAAAGCTGAAAGATCTTATGGAGGCTAAGGATGGTTCAGAGAAGAGAAATAATTTTAGCAAGTTACAGATTCAGTTGAGCTGTTACTGGTGCTCACAGCAATAAGATAATAAAAAATTAGTGGATGGCTATTGTTTTTGCCTGGCTTCCTCTTTTCACTGTAATGCTGAGATCACACCATGATCAAAGTTTATGATTAATTATTTTTTGGTAAGTTGCATTCTGTTGTGGCTCTCACCATTTTGGTTTCTACCATTTTGCTTACCACTGTTCTTTACTGTTTTCTTTCTGCTTCACTCACATGAAGAAGATGAATGTATGTTAATCCATAGTATTTTACTTTGTTTAGGGGTACATTTGTTTACTAGTGCCATGGGCATAGGACAACCTAGCTGCCCTAAAAATGTAGGATTCTAGGTTCTCATGGCTCTAGTGGGACAAGTCTGGAAACAGAGTTCTGCCTGCATGGCTCTGCTCTCTACATTGGTTTCCTTCTAACTTACTCCTGTGGATTTCAGGAATCCTTGATTTGCAAGGGCATGGCTCATAAGGTATATCCTCTGTGTCATTATCTGCACATCTTTTCAGTGCCAGCAGTTATGTCTGTTTACCAGCACATCATTCTCCAATGCACCCAGGAATTTATTTTACTAATTACCTGTAGAGTAGTAGTGTGTTCTAAATGGGTGAGAAAATACTGGACCAAAAGAAGACCAAATCCAGGTGGACAAACTTCAAACTCTGCATGTCCATGTCTGATGTCAAAACACTCCTCAGATCTCCAACAACTCCTTTCAGTTTCATAGATCTCAACACACTTCCTTTTCTTTGGCTGGTCCCACTCCCTATTAGCAGCTCTCCTTAGCAGATATTCCACAGCCCTGGCATCTCTAACATTTTAGGGTCTCACAGGCAATCTAGGCTTCAACTTCGCAATTTTATGCAATCTCTATAGGCCTCCATGCACAGACACCCTGACATATGCCTGGCCCCAGCAGCTTTTCTTAATAGTAGAAGGATATCCCATAATTCCTCTGTTTGACCTTTAACTCTGAAGCTACAACCACATGGCCAAAAGTGAGACAATCTGCTGCTTTCTGGGACTGGAACATGACCTCCTTGTTCAATAACATCTTTCTTAGCCTTCTATTTCTGATGGTTTCCTTCGCTGTCTAAGTTTGGCTATCTTAGAACCTAATCTATAGAAGATCAGAGATCTTCCAGCCTCTTCCTTCCAACTTCTGGGATTAAAGTTGTGAAACACCATGCAAGGCTATAAGGTGTGTGTATGTGTGTGTGTGTGTGTGTGTATGTGTGTGTGTGTGTGTGTTAATTCCTTTTTATAAATTGGAAAGTTACCTGGGTAGTAGTATCTTGCCATGAAGTTGCCACTTCCTTTATTCCATTTAACACCAAGATTTTCTCCTTGACTTAGCTACATGGCAATTACTGGTGCCCCCCCCCCATTTTTACCTTGAATTATATATTTTGTATTTTTTCTTGATCAGGTTGCACCTTTTCATTGTATACTTTTTTTATTTGTTTATTTTTACTTATTGATCCTAGTTCCCTCTCCCTCCCTCTTTTCCTCCTTCCTTCCCTCTCTCCCCCACACCTCACATGTATCCCAACCACCCTCCCCCCACCCTTAACCCATCCCCCACTCCACAAGTAGGGTGATGCCATCCGGAGAGGTCATCTAAATCTTTCAAGTCATTTGAAGTAGGGACTAGTACTTCTCTCCTGTCTCTAGGTTAAGGGAGTATCTCTCCATGCATGTTTTCACAATTTCTGAGTTTGTGGAAGCAGTTTCTATATTGTGTCTGAAGGATGATGTTTACTTGTGGCCATCCTCTGCTTCTAGCTCTTATAGTTTTTCTGACCCCCCCTTGTGGAAAGATCACTTAGCCTCATGAGAAAGGAAAAAAATATAGATGTCCCTTTTAGGGCTGTGTATTCTACAGTCTTATTTTCTGTTCCTATAATAGTTCTAGGTTTCTGTGTTAAACATAATCTGACACAATTCTCAAATGGGGGCTAAGGGATGTATTAATCTATAGCTATAAAGGTAGGTCATTTTAAAGATATCTTAATTTAGCAGAATAGTAGTAACATCTCCATTAGGACCTATGATCTGTCTATCTTCAGGTTTCCTAGGCTGACAATTTTGCCCAGTTTAAGTTTCACCTAGTAGAGCATCTTCAAATACAATGAGAAAGTATTTCACTTTTCCCACAACATTTTTGCTAGTATTTCACAAGTGAGCATGTCTTGTCAGTCCAGACATAACCATGATAATAAAGCTCACATCTGCATAAGTTTGATGATTGTTTTTTTCTTCATGTTGCATGTATATCATCTTTTAAAACTATGACTGCTTTCCAGTAGGGATAAAGCTTCCCAGTCAGTACCAATCTTAGAGCCCTATTTTCCAACTGCTGTAAACACAGAATTTATTTTCTGGAGCAGACAATACTCCATAGTTTTGAATGCAAATTAAAAACTTAGAGAGACTGAAATCCATCATGTGCATATTGTATGTTAAGGAAGTGCTTTAGAAAAAAGAAAAACTATAATCATATGTATTAACTTGGATATGAAGTGGATTTGGAAAATGGAGGATGTTTTTATTATCAATAAAATTTTCAAATATTGGCAAGAGAAAAGCTGAGACTCATTTACTCATTTTGAATAGTAGGAAATTTGAATCATGATTACTTCTTCAGGAAGTGACTGAGCTTCCCTTGCTTTGCTCTTTGAGGCCCTTCACAGAGTTTTATTTAAAGCTGTTCACCCAAGGACTTTCATGCTGCTAATGAGTGGTTTGCTCATATGGTGTTTTATTTGATGTGTTAAAGACCTTATTTTTCAGCTCTGTATGTTCCCAGGGTTATTGTAATGCAAATTTGAAGCTAAGACATCATTTATGAACTTATTGTTTTCCCATAATCTGGCTGATATAATAAGAATAGGGATTTTAGTGAATACTATACATACATTGTTATTCAACAAAATTTAGCATTAAAAATTAAAGATTAAAAATGAAGTAATTCTATTATAAAAGCATAAACATTTATGTAGGAATTGTGGAGGAATAAAATCAATAGTACACACATACACACACACATATATCTCACTCTACTCAATAATTAAAAATTTTTGAAGATATTTAAGTTTTTAATATATTTTAATGGGCTATTCAATACTTGGGTGGAGATTTTGCTTCATTGCACAGCAGAAAGCAATGTAATACATCTGGTGCTAACCTATGCAATGAAATACCCATGAATAGAAATATCTCATGGGACAATTTAAAAACAACCCCATTCCTTGATAATTTTCAATATTATTTATCCATTTCACATAATCAGTAGGAACATTAACCTTTAGCAAACAGATAATGACCAGTGCACACACATGTATGTGCACACACATGTATGTGCACACACATAAAACTTTTAAAACTAAAAAATTCAAAGTAGAATCTTTTCATTCGAGTCAGTATGAAAGTTAGTTTGTTTATTGCTTTGTATTGCTTTGTTTGTTGTCAAATAGACATTAGCCAGGTGATGAGAGATGTCATTATGTATATATGTTTCTCATAGTGGTTTAATGAATAAAGCACTGGTGGCAAGATAGGTGGGACTAGGAGACAAGGAGGAAAGAGGAAGTAGTAAGGAGAGGTCAAGATGGTTAGTCTGGAGAGAACAGAACTGCCATTCCTCCGCTCTCAGTAAGACCACGTGGAAATACATAGAAATGGGCTAATAATTAAGACAGAGCTAGCGGATAAGAAACAAGTACCAGGGCCAGCAGAATTGTATCTAATACAGAGTCTCGGTGTGTTAATTGGGGCTGGCGCTGCAGCGGGACAAGACTGGGCAGTGAGTGGAAAAACCGTACTCCTTTACAAATGGCGCCCACATGGCTAGTAAGAACTTCCAATTAAAATTTAAAAAAGGGTTTTAGAAACAAAAGAACAGAGACAAGCAAGGTTTCTTGGTAGCAGCATTTTTCTTGGTTGGACTCTGATTTGCTAGAGACAAGCAGATATTTGTGCGGCTCCTTTAAGGGAAATTTCCCAATTCAGCATAAGCAGCAAAAAACCGCACTGCTTTAAAAAAAGCACTGCTAACAATTTATTGTGTAGGAGAGCTGGCAATGGCATTGATCACATCTCCAAGCCGGCAGCATGCTTGCTAGATGGCAGCGCAGAACAAGGCAGTGGGCAAAGCTTTCCGTGCTGAAGGTAAAAGTACCCGCCACCATCCTTGGTAAGCTGCAGCAGAAACAACTATGACTTTCACTTCAGCAATGTTGTTGTTTACCAGATAAAAGACTCGTGGCCAAATAAAGATTTACAGTAAAGACAGATTCATATTAAGAAAAACCTCTAAAGGTTTACAGTGTGTTTTAAAAAAATACGTAGGCTTGGGAGAGAATAAAAAAATGGTTTTAAAAAGACAGAGAACAGCTGGGTGTGTCAGCACACGCCTTTAATTCCAGCACTTGAGAGACAGAGGCAAGCAGATCTTGTGATTTCAAAGTAAACCTGGTATGCAGAGTAAATTCCAGGACAGATAAGAGATACACAGAGAAACCCTGTCTCAAAAAATAGAAAAGAAGAAGATGCCAGCAGGTACTCAAGTGGTCCTCTGGCCAATAGCTCTGGCCAATAGCTGGCGGAAGAGGGCAAGGGCTGAGCTAGAACTTGAGAAGGTTTTGCAGGATAGTCGGATCTCACTGGAAACTGAAGCTCTCCAGCTGAGACCTCTTTCTTTGGCAGAGGCCCAGATTTGGGGGTCAAGCATCTTGTCCTCAGGAACTCAGAGTGAACCCGCAGAGATAGGTGGATCTCTGGGAGGGGCCCGGGACTCCAGCAGAGGACTGGAGGCAGGGTCAGAGACCAAGCAGGTGGAAATTACGGGTGGTCATGCGTGAATAGTCAGGTCTCCTTTGTTCAGAGTTGCTCCGAGAAGTCTCCAAAGTAGGGTGGACTGTTGGTTCCACCCTCTGTCCCAGTGCTCAACCAGAGCGGCAGGACCATGGGTGGGGTAGGACACAGGATAGGGGGGTAGGCTGGCAGTGGGGATGGGTGGGGGTGTATCAGAGCTCCAAGGGTGCTCTGGATGGGGACGGGGACAGGAGCAGCAGGATCAGGGGCCAACCCAGGGAGTTAAATTAGTTAGGTTTTTCAAGATACACAGAGATGTATTTGAGATAGATAGGCGTTCTTCAAAACTTTCAAAGACCTCTAGAATATGGCATTTAAAATGGTTTAGGGTTTTTCTTGACAATGAGACATAAATGCTCCTGGCAACACCACCTGCATCAGAAAGGAAGATGAAAAATGGACACTGAAGAAACGCGTTATGGAGTTTGCCTCCAATATGGCAAGACTAGCCATTTGGACAAGATACTGCTCTTGTCTGGACTATTTGAATTTATGCTGTATAAACTGGACATGCAGGACCCACAGAAAAGTGACTGGTGATTCAAGATGGACTGGTGATTGCTACAGAGTTCCTGCTTCATGGAAGAGTCTGCCAGACAGTCTGCAGGACACAGAGAAAAATGACTGACAAGCTGCCAATAAAAGAAGACAGTTTAAAGTTTCCTTCTTTGCTGAATAGTCTGCCAGACACTCTATGGACTATGGGCTGAAGATGGCAGATTACAAAAGAACTTCGGGTGACCAGGCAGTGAGTTGTCTCTGTCATTTCTAGAGTTTATATGCTATCCTTCTGTGGTCTTTGAGGGACTTGAAGACAGAGAGTTATGGTTACAGATTTCCTTAGTATTAAAGATAAGTTACTTAGACATTAGACACACAAAGATAGGATAGATGATGGAATATTTTCTTCAAATCTTGCTAAATGTTAATGGACTAAATAGTGTTAACTGTGTTTCTTGATAACTGTTGTGTAATATATTTTGCTATGTTAAGGTTAAAACCCTTCTTTTTATTTAGACAGAAAAAAAGGAGATGATGGGAGATGCCATTTTGTATATGTTTCTCATACTGGTTAATGAATAAAGCACTGTTGGCCAATAGGAAAGGAAGGTAGGAGGAACTAGGAGACAAGGAGGAAATAGGAAGTAGTAAGGAGAGTCAAGATGGAGAGTCTGGAGAAAGCAGTATGCTGACCGGCTCCCCGGTAAGAGAAATACATAGATCAACAGGAATGGGTTAATAATTAAGACAGAGCTAGCCGATAAGAAACTAGCACCTGGCCAATAGCATTGTATCAAATACAGAGTCTCTGCATTATTTGGGGCTGGCGCAGTGGTGGGGCAAGATCAGCAGCGGCAGGCGGGAAAACCGTACTCTTTACAGCCAGGGTCATTTGAGAAGAGGGAACTTCAACTGAGAAAATGACCCGTAGGAAGGAATGTGGCTCATTTTCTTGATTGATCTTTGATTTGAGAGGGCCCAGATGATTGTGGCTGGTGCCACCCCTGGGCAGCTGGTCATGAATTGTATAAGGAAGCAAAGTGAGGAAGACATTTAGAGAAAGCAGTAAGAGATGTCCTTTCACAAGTTCTACTTTGCATCTTGCATCCAGTTTCCTGGCCTACTTGAGTTTCTGTCTTAGTATTCCTTAATGATGGACTATGATTTGTGATTTGAGGGTGTATCATAAATAAACTGTTTTCTTCTAAGTTGCTTTTGGTCAAGGTCTTTTTTTAACTGAAAATTTATTGGTTTGTTCTTTTTGAAATTAATTTTTATTTAAATTAAAAGCAATCTTATTTTACATATCAATCCCAGTTCCCTCTCCCTCCTGTCTTCCCACTCCCCACAACACCTCTTCATCCCACCCCCCTTTCACTTCTCAGAGAGGGTGAGGCCTCTCATGGGGAATAATCAATGTCTGTCAGACCATTTGGGGCAGGAACTAGGCCCTCTCCCATGTATCTAGGCTGAGAAGTTTCCCTATAGGGATGGTCCCTCAAAACCCATTCATGCACTAGAGATAAATACTGGTTCCACTGCCAGAAGCCCCATAGACTGTCCAAGACCCCCAACTGACATGCACATTCAGGTGGCATGGTTTGATTTTATGCAAGTTTCCCAGTTGTCATTCTGGAGTCCCTGAGCTTCCACTTCCTCGGGTCAGCTTTTTCTGTGAGATTTCCCAGCATGGTCTTGCTCCTTTACTCATCATTTTTCCCTCTCTACAACTGGATTCCAGGAGTTGAGCTCAGTGTTTAGCTATGAATCTCTGTTTCTGCTTCCATCCGCTAGTGGATGAAGGCTCTATGATGGCATGTAAGGTAATCATCAATCTCATTATAGGGGAAGGGCATTTAAGGCAGCCTCTCCACTATTGCTTAGATTCTTTGATGGGGTCATATTTGTGGATTCCAGGGAGTTTCCCTAGTTCCAGGTTTCTCGTTAAGCCCATAAGGGCTACCTCTATTAAGGTATCTCTGTCCTTCCTCCAACTCAACCCTCCTGATTTCTTATTTTCTCTTCCCCCTCCCCTCCTCTCCTTTCTCCTCCCTCTCTCCCCCTTCACCCCCCCCCCAGGCTTCCAATTTACTCAGGAGATCTTTTTCCTTGCTCATGGTCTTTATCACATGAACAGAAACAAAAATAGAATAGAAATAGGTACCAGGAGCTGGGGTATTGCTGTGATGGGCTTTTATATATTTTGGCTTTTGTACCTTGGAACATTTTGTAAGAGAAAGGTGAAGGATTTTTGAGATTTGAGGTTGGAAAAGTCACTGAGTGACTCAAAGATTAATGAGCTATTTTAGGAATTTAACAATAATGCTGAGAGCAATTTGACAATGAAGCCCTGGATTGTGACATTTTAAAGAAAACTTTGAGAGCCACTCAAAAACTCCATGGGGACTGTCTATGTGATATATATGAATTAATAATCTATATTTTCTAGTCACTAAGGTCTGAAGATTTGCCCATGATTTTCAACAAAATAGAACTAGGGAAGCCAAAGCTTTTTGTTACCTGGACAACAGACGCTGTCTTCTGGGACTGAAAAGTCAGCCATGGTGAACAAGAAACCAGAATTGCTTAGGCAAAATCTTAATGGTAAGCATTTCTTTGGGGTCCATAGGGAGTCAAGGCTGCATCACAAGCTGGTAGCTAAACCCCATAATGAGTAAGAGATTATTACCATATGGTATTAGTTTTGAAGGCATGAAAGGGTCATGAAGAACAGCACTATATTCAATAAAAATGTGGAAAGTACATTGGTATATTTGTCATATATAAAATTTATTGTGTTTTATTTGTTTCCTCAATTCCTAGTACACAATGAATGCATCTTGTATTTTGTGTGGTAAAATGTCTTAATTCATTAGATACCTTGAGATGACAATGTGATTTTTAACATTGAATCCGTTTATGAGATTTCTGAGATACATTGCTATTCTTGGTTGATATATATTGAACCCCCTTGTATACTAGAAATAAATTTACTTGACCATAATTAATGATCTTTTTCATGTGTAGTTTACAAATTTTTACCATAACAGTTTTTTTAATTTAATTTAATTTTTTTATTTTACATATCTATCCCAGTTCTCTCTCCCTCTCTCCCTTCCTTCCTCCCTCCCCTTTTCCCTCTCTCCCTCACATGCACCCCAACCACCCTCCCTTCCCATCACCCCTCCACTCCACATGTAGGGTTTTGCCATCCAGGAGGGGTCATCAAAATCTGTCAAATCATTTGAAGTAGGGACTAGGACTTCTCTCCTATCTCTAGGTTATAGGAATGTCCCTCCATGGGGGATGTGCCCACAAGGTCCTTTTTGCACCAGGAATACATCCTGGTTCCACTGTCTGAGGTACCTTAGACTTCTCAGGCCTTCTAGCTGAGACCCATGTTCAGGAGGTCTGAGTCAGTCCCATGCTGGATTCCCAGCTATCAGTCTGGGGGTTGTTAGCTCCTCCTTGTTCAGGTCCTCTGTCTCTATGTGTTTCTTCAGCCTGGTCTTATCCTGTTTTCATCTATGTTCATCAACGAGATTAACCTACAACTTTTTTGTGTGTGTGTGGCTTCATGTTTTTCTATGGGGGTAATTCTGGCTGAATAAGACTTACATATATGCCCTCCCAGAGATCCACCTATCTCTGCGGGTCCACGCTGAGTTCCTGCCCACAAGATCCTTGACCCCCAAATCTGGGCCTCTGCTAAAGAAAGAAGCCTCAGCTGGTGAGTTCCAGTTTCCAGTGAGATCCAACTATCCTGCAAAGCCTTCCCAAGTTTCAGCTCAGCCTTTGTCCTCTTCCACCAGCTATTGGCCAGAGGTGAGTCTGGGCACAATCGGGGCTGCCTCTCCCCTACAAACTCCCCCCCCTCCAGAACTCCCTGGGTTGGCCCCTGATCCTGCTGCTCCTGTCTCTGGTCCCCATCAAGAGCCCCCTTGCAGCTCTGATACATCCCCACCCATCCCCACCACGAGCCTGCCCCCCCTACCCTGCCCACTGTCCTGCCTCTCTGGTTGAGCATTGGGACAGTGCTGCCAAATAACAATTGGAGCTTCTGTGGACAGTCTACCATAAATGCCCTTCCCAGAGTGTGAGATCAACAACTAACTTATCTATGGAGCCCTCAACTAATATCTGTTGGAAACAGGAGCAAACACCCATACATAAACACTGAGTTGAAGTAGAACTCAGATGCAGATGGAGAGGACAAGACCAGGTGGCAGAAACACATAGAGACAGCTTACCTGAACAAGGAGGAGCTAACAGGCCACCAGACTGATAGCTGGGATGTCAGCATGGGACTGACTCAGGCCCCCCTGAATATGGGTCTCAGCCAGAAGGACTGGCAGTCTAAGGGACCTCAGACAGTGGAGCCAGGATGTATCCCTGGTGCACAAAAGGACTTTGTGAACACATCCCTCATGGAGGAATAACTGCCTTAATCTAGAGATAGGAGAGAAGCCCTAGTCCCTACTTCACATGACCTGTCAGACCTACATGACCCAACTGGATGGCATTCCCCTACATATGAAATTGGGGTGGGGGGGATGGGAAGGGAGGGTGGTTAGAGTGCATGTGAGAGGGCAGAGAGGGTAAAAGGGAGGGAAAGAGGAAGGGAGGGAGGTAGGGAGAGAGAACTGGGATCTACATGTAAAATAATAAATTAAATTTAAAAAAAAATAATGCTTTGACTCCAAAATTTAAGTTCAAGGACAAGTTAATGGGGAAAAGGATTTCTCTTTTTGTTTCCACAGAAAATGAAAAGATGTGGATTCCTTCCAGACTAATATGGTTTGATCAAGCCAGACCACCTGAAACAGAGTACCAGATGATCCTACATTCAGAACAGCTGGACAAAGCAGCCTTTCAGCCAGGATTTCTGAATCTTCTTCGAATCCCCCATGACAGCATCCCTTACCAGCAGGAAGTAGTTTGGGAAGAACAACGCCCAAATTCCCAAATATTGTCTATAAATGTTTGTTTTCATTTAAATGGACTTGGTTATATATAAAAAATACAAAAATAAACTCAAGATCAAAAAACAAAACAAATTGACTTATGAAAAATAAAAAAAAAAATAAAAAAAAAGAGCCTGAGTAATGTGCCCTCCTCACCATGGTCTCCCTAGAGTCCTTGGCCACACAAACTTGGAGAGAAGATAGTGAATGAAGGTGAAGCAGAGAAGGAATGACGTGGAAAATATCAAGTTTATTAGAAAATACTACTGGCTTGAGAAAGATAGATTTTGGGTACAAACTGATTAACGAAAAAAAGGTAGAATAAAGTCAATTTTCATACTTAAAAAAAGAATTATATACATAATATATTAAATAATAAGATAAGTAGTAAATAAATAATAATATATAGTAAAGTATTTTAAGATTCTGTGATATAGTCTGATAAGCATTGGCACTGATTCTTCTGCATCTATCTAGAATTAAATGCTAATTAATTGGAGGAGACATATATGTATATCATTACATTTATTTTAACATCTATACTTATGGCTATGAACTTTCCTTTAAAAGGTGCCTTTATTGTATCCAACAGATTTTGACATATTGTAGTATAGTTTTTATTATATCTTAGGAATTTGTATTCCCTTATTTTATGTTATTTTTATTGAAAGATGATTTTTTTTCATTCTGATTACCCCCTATTATCTTCTGCCAGATCCAACCCCACTTTGCCATCCACTTAAATTCATAGCCTTTCTTTTGCTCTTATTAAAGTAAAAACAGTCATCCAAAACATTAATAATAGTAAGATAAAATAAAAAGCACCTAACAAACTATAATGGAGTAAAGAAAGCAGTAGAAAAATATCCAAAGAAAAGTATAAGCAACACACACAGATGGGAGACGCA
This sequence comes from Phodopus roborovskii, assembly GCF_943737965.1. Taxonomy (NCBI): domain Eukaryota; kingdom Metazoa; phylum Chordata; class Mammalia; order Rodentia; family Cricetidae; genus Phodopus; species Phodopus roborovskii. The sequence continues at coordinate 10,652,788 of NW_026126540.1, read as the reverse complement.
CACAGTCTCACATATTAAAACCTCATAAAATCACAAAACAGGAAATCATAAGACCTCTAATGTAAAAAAGAAACCAATAAATAAAGGACTGACAAAAATTGTGAGACAAAGAAACTCCTAAAATGTCATTGAGTTCATTTTGAGTTGGATATCTATTTCTACACATATGGGTTGCCCATAAGAGGGGCTTTGAATACTGTGTGAGATTTTGTTGAAGAAAAGTAATTTATTTGAAAGCATTTATCAGCTATAGACAACTTTGGGGTTGGTATAGGGGCTTGTGCCCATTTCCCTTCCCCCATGTGGCCCAGAGCTCTGCATGCCTACATGTGCTGCCACAGTCTCTGTGTAATTCTCAGTGTTGATAGCTGGTCTTGTCTTCGTTGGATGAATTTTCTGTTTCTTGATTTCTGTTGTCCTCTTTGGATCTTAGATCAGTGTAGTAGCTATAGGATGAAAATTTCTGAGTCATTGCCATGTATGGTTGCTGGTGGTCCCAAGGGGATTGTGTTCCTACGTATTGGGAGCTGAAAGGAAGGAATTGGGATATGCTAGAAGTGCAGAGGAGTAGAGAGGGTCCATGGGAGGAAAGATAACTGGGTCTTCCAGAAGTATCTTTAGAGTCTCCATGTAGTGAAGAAACAAAAGACAGGTTGTCTACAGATGGTCTGCTACAGGGCTGGAGATGACAGTAAGGAGTTGAAATTGGTGGATGGAATGGAGAGTGAAGATTGTCTACCTGATTCACTAGCCTGAGTGTCCAGAAGTTTTCCAGGGGAGTATAATATTAAAAATCCTTTGTAATTTCTTCTGTGAGCCATATGTAGTTCAATTGTGTATCCTTTAAATTCTATGACTTTATATCATTTATCTTGTTGTTGCTATCTCTCTTTATGCTCTGCAGTCAGTGAGAATATAAGACATTACTCCATATTTTGTTCTGAAATGCTTTGTGTCCTGGTATGTGAGATATTTTTGGAGAAAATTCCATAATAGGCTGAGAATGCATGTTCTTCAGTATTTGGATGTAATATTCTATAAATGTCGCATGAGTTTATTTGATTTATGAGTTATTTAGCTCCAATTTTTTTCTGTTTATTTTCAATCTAGATTGCCTGTGTGTTCATGAGAGTAGAGTGTTGAAGTAATTCAATAATATGTTGGATTTAGTCCATGACTTTTATTTATTCATATATATTTTTTATGGTACTGGGCACACCTGTGTTTGATATATATATATATATATATATATATATATATATATATATATTTACAATGTAATCTTGATATATTGTTGCTTTACAGAGTGTAAAATGACCTGCTTTATTTCTTATGACTAGACTTTGTGGAAAGTTTATTTTATCAAGTGTTACAATAGCTATGCCTATTTAAGTTTAAGAGCTTTCAGTCTTCCTGTGCAAACTGACTTCTTTTATTTAGTAATCTTGATAAAGCCTTTTCAGTCCCTGTACTCTTATCATAGGCAGATTAAGACATGGAAGAAATTAAAAACTCCTGTTTTATGGAACATTTATATACTGTGTGTAGATGTCATTGGTGTAATAACTAGCTTAAAAACCAATAGCTAGGCAGGATATTATAGGCAGGACTTCCAGTGAAAGAACTCAGGGATAACAAATATCAGTTAATTTGAGTTACAAAAACTAGTTAGCAACAGGCCTAAGCTAACTTTGAATTTTATAATTAATGGCAGAGGAAAAGTATGTCCTACGACATATGGTATCCATATGGAGACTCAGTTATCCAAACATAGAGCCTGAGAAAGCTAACAAAAGTTTTGAACGAGGAGCTGGATGGTTCTCAGCATATGGAGGTGCAGCTACCAGGCACTGCCTATAGGATTGAGCCTATCACTAGTGCAGAACATGTGGTAGATGGACTGGACCTTTAAAGATTGGCTCGTATGGACAGAGAATGCTACAGATGAAAAGAAGCCAGGTCCAGACACACACACAAAGAACTTCTAAAAATGTATATGCCTTAGAAGGTACTAAAATGGTAAACAAAGAAAAAACGGGAATAGACAGTCATAGAAAAAAATAAATCATTTCAAAATAATAAAGTCTTTAAATAGAGCATAAAGTAATAGGAAAAAAACACATAATAATGGGAAATATTATAACACAGGAAGTTTGGACCTTATATGGTCCCTTAATTTTAAATTTTTTGGATGGTAATGAACATAGAATGACATCTGCTGCAAGATATCGGATTGTGCAAGGGACTTCTGAACTAATCCAGTTTATATACTTTAAGGATGTCTTGGGTTCAAAATGGAAGTCAAAAATACACTTCATTATGGGAGAGGTGTGTTCTTGTTTCCATAGGAAACAAAAATGTATGGATTGCTTCAAAATTAATAAAGAAATAGTTGGTCGATGAAGACCCCCTGTGTATCTTGGTTGCAGACATGAGAAAGGAAGCCAAGAAAGACCACAGGACAAATGACATGTATGCTGATACCTCTGCATGGGAACAGCTCTGAGACTGAATGAGACATGATAAATCTTGTTAGCAACAGAGTCCTTATGACTTAATATTACATGGCATCCTTTCATATGGATGAATAGAGATTTATATTGCAGTTTGCTTACAGTCCAAATGGACTTATAACATTGAGAGATGCCTTTTACCTATTGAAACATAAAACAAAAAGTCATCTTCAGCTGCCTTGTGCATACTGCACATTCCATATTTGTATCAATGCAGACATATATTACCTTTAAAAGTTTATGTGTTTTCAGGAAAAATAAAATCAGACAGCAATAAAGACAAGTAGCCTAGGTGATCCAGTCTCTCTGAATGCCTCTGTTGCAGTTTACTCAAAATTCTGTGTTCAAAACAGTTTCAAAACTGCAAGCTTAGATGGTCCAGCCTCATAGACCAATTTAGCCAGGACTTCAAATAAGCTCTACATTTCTCATCACATAAAGACTAAATAGAAAAAAAAAGAATAATAATCATACAGCTAGCTCTCCTGGGACTTGAGAATTATCCCCTTTTCTCAGGGTCCCCTAACCATATTATCACCCCCAGACAACAGGAAACATTCTAGAGAACATGACTCCCAGATTCCCAAGAGGAGGAGTGGGAGGTTTTTCATCATTTAGTAGGTTATGTATGTTTATGTTTGTTAGAGGGGTTTGCAAGTTCTTACTTGTCATGGTCAGGAAAAATACTAAGCAAAGGATATTAGATTCAGAAAAAAAGGGAGGTAAAGGAATGGGGATAAATGACTAAATTGTTTATTCTTCTTTTAAATTAAAAAAGAAACTATTAGTCTCAAATATTATACATTGGATTTTTGCATATTTATACAAATTAATGTTATTTTTTATACTGTATATATGTTTCTATTGTCATTTAGGATATTTTTGTATATTGATACATATTTAGGGTTATTTCTGTTCTACTGTTTATATGTTTCTACTCTTGTTTAATATATTTTTCTAAGCCAGAAAATGGTGGTACACATCTTTAATCTCAGCAATTGGGAGGCAGAGGCAGGGGGATCTTTTTTTTGTTTAAGGCCAGCCTGGTCTACAGAGCTACTTCCAGGACAACTAGGACTGTTACACAGAGAAACCCTGTCTTAAAAAAATAAAAAGACAAAAAAGATACTTTTGTATATTGATACAAATTTGAGGTTATTTTTGTTATGCTGTATATTTGTTTCATTCTTGTTTAAAGTATTGTATCTATGCAGCTCATTTAAAAATGTAATGTAGATGTCTCCTTCTGGTGGGGGGCATGGGAGGATGAGAGGGAGAGGAAACTAGAATTATATGTGAAATAAGATTATTCTAATTTAAAATAAAAATATGTAAAGTTTTAGTTTTTTCAATGTATTCAGGATAACAAAGAAAGACAGGTTAGTTGTTATTTATCTATACCAGTGAAACTTGTAGTTATCTTAGGTATTTTTTCAAGGTCAAACAGAGTTGAATACAAAATAGTCACAGTTACAGTTTTCCTTGTTAATAAATTCAGAAAAGAAACTAAAAAAAAAAAAAAGATGTATAAAGGTTTTAAGGGGACTCAAGCATGGGAATACCACTGAAGTTCACTAGGTGAAGTTCATGAGTCTTTATTAGCTGGAGAGTGGATGGGGAATGAGCTGACCAGCCCAGTTTTCATTCCAGGAGCCTTGCTAGCTTAGTCTCAGTATGGTTTTAGCATAAAAGAGATAAATAACAACCACATTAATATAGAAACTTTCACTTTCAAGGATTTTTATATTTAAATTATGTAGACAATTTCTTCTATCTTCCCTTTTTATCATTAGTCCCAACCTCCAACCCCCAGCCCCTGATACCCAGCTCTACTTCCCCTAGCACAGTTCAGCTTTCTCTTGAGCCAGCTCCACTCTATTCTTGAAGTTTTTGTCACTGACATCCATGGTCCCAGCATCTAAGAAACCTGTGGTTTACTTTGTGGTTTAGGATTTAGTTTTACAGCTTCACAATGAAGTTTTCAATTTGTTGACATAGTTTCCTTTTCCATAACCAATGATAAGGGTAGGCTTACAAGAAAAAAAATTAACTCCCAAATGAGAAATGCTATACCAAACATTTTTCTTAGTGGCCAAGGACATTAGAAAAAATAAATATTTAAGAAATTGCCATAGTTTAACAGAAACCATGAAATATAACTATTAAATAGAATCTGGTATGTAAGGTGTACGGTTTTTTCCTCCCGCCGCCCTGTCTTGTCCTGCTGCCGCGCCAGCCCCAATAAACACACTGAGACTCTGTATTTGATATTGATATTATTCTGTTGGACAGGTACTTGTTTGTTATCAGTAGCTCTGTCTTAATTATTAACCCATTTCTATGTATTTCCACGTGGTCTTACCGAGAGCAGAGGAATGGTGGCTCTGTTCTCTCCAGTCTCTCCATCTTGACTCCTCCTTCCTACTTCCTCTTTCCTCCTTGTCTCCTAGTCCCTCCTATCTTCCTTTCCTATTGGCCAACAGTGCTTTATTCATTAACCAGTATGAGAAACATATACAAAATGGCATCTCCCATCATCTCGTTTTTTTTCTGTCTAAATAAAAAGAAGGGTTTTAACCTTAACATAGCAAAATATATTACACAACAGTTATCAAGAATCACAGTTAACACTATTTAGTCCATTAACATTTAGCAAGATTTGAAGAAAATATTCCATCATCTATCCTATCTTTGTGTGTCTAATGTCTAAGTAACTTATCTTTAATACTAAGGAAATCTGTAACCATAACTCTCTGTCTTCAAGTCCCTCAAAGACCACAGAAGGATAGCATATAAACTCTAGAAATGACAGAGACAACTCACTGCCTGGTCACCCGAAGTTCTTTATTCATTAACCAGTATGATAAACATATATACATAACAACATCTCCCATCACTGGTATCCTAAAACACATTCTGGCACAGGAGAAAAGGAAATGTTGAAATGGTATGAACTTATTTAGTAACGTGGGTTAAGAAATTCATAAAACTCATTAATGTAAGCTTTTATCGTCACCCATACTGAAAAGAAAGAAAACAAAATCAGAGATTATGCTAGCTCCAACCATCCCAGGTATTCCAATACATTTTAAAAGAACAAGCCTTACAGGATTTTTATCAGTGCTATAACACTGGCCTGGCATGCATTAGGCTCTGGATTCAGTCTTTAAACAACGTTAAAAATATACAATGGATGTGACAAAGCTGGATGGCTCAGAGACATGGGGTAGAACCAAAAACCTCTGCCCCCAACCCACAAGTCAATGAAATGAAACAATTTCTAATATTCTGCTATACTCATAGATCAGTGACTAGCCCGGTTGTCATCAGAGCAGATGCAGAAACCCACAGCTAAGCATTAGGTGGAGCTGCAGAAGAGGGTGAAAAACGATTGTAGAAGCCACATAGATTCAGGACACCAGGAGAACAAGGCTGGGAATTGGGGTGCCTCTGTCTCTTTTGCCTGTTATTGGGACACTATTATTCCTATTAGGTTATTTCCTTTTGTCTTGGTATGAGAATTATGTTCCATCTTTTTGCATCTTGTTACACTGTGTTCAGTTGATGTTCCTGCAAGGCCTCACTTTTCTGAAGGGAAACTGAGGGGCAGTGGATCTGGGGGAGAGGAGGGGTGTTGGGATGTAAGGAGTAAGGTTTTTTTTCGCCAGCTGCTGAGTCTTGTCCAGCCCCAATTAACACTTATAATATTTGATATAATCCTGTTAGCCAGTTACTACTTTCTTATCGGCTAGCTCTTTCTTAATTATTAACCCCTTTCTATGTATTTCCACATGGTCTTACCGAGAGCGGAGGAATGGCGGTTCTGTTCTCTCCAGGCTCTCCACCCTGACCCCTTCTTACCACTTCCTATTTCCTCCTTGTCTCCTAATCCTGCCTATCTTGCTTTTCTATTGGCCAACAGTGCTTTATTCATTAAACCAGTATGAGAAACATATACAGAATGACATCTCCCAACATTGGGATGAGTGGAGGAAGAGGAGGCTATGGCTGGGACATAATATATGAGAGAAGAATAAAAATACAATGTTTACTAAATATGTTATATTCTAAAACAGCAATTCTCTCTGAGAGTTATAAAAAGTAAGTATTTTTCATCTGAGCAGAAATAATACTGGTGGTAAGGCTGATAGAAAACATTTATTGAGACATTTTTTTTTCCAGTTGGGCTTTAAGTGATTTAAGTAACTGAATATAGTTTAAATAGGCTAAGCTATAAAGCAATTTCCTTATTTATGAATCACAGTTATAGTAATGCCTGTATTAGTTATTTTCCCCTCTGCTTTGACAAAAAAAAAAAATCCCTTGACAAATGCAACCTCAGGAAGGAAGGGTTTGCTTTGGCTCACCCTTGACAGTCTGCCATAGCAGGGTGAGAGGACACAGTGCATCCATGGAGAGAGAAAGCAGAGCAATGAATTCTGAGGTTCAGCTAGCTACCTCTTTTATATGCAGTAACAGACCTCAGACTGTGAAATGATGCTATCCATGTTATGAAAGTCTGATAATTCTAAGATTCATGAGAGAAAAAACAGTTCCACAATTTTGAGCTAAATTTGAAGAGAGCTTTTCTAAATACTGACCAAGATGGATTTTGATCGGGTCCACTCTCAATTGGCGATGAGTCACATATTTTAGTGGCTTTTTAAGGACAAAACCATTTGGCTGCCATATTTCCCATGTGACTCTGTTATTTCCTAAGAACTATTTCTCCCAGCTTTCCAGGAAGTTACCTTGTCCTTGGGTAGGTGGGGCTTACAATTTGAATTTGACTTTTACAAATCTTCCCATATCAAGTAATCAAATCTAAAATATCCCTCACACACATACCCTGATTGGATTTATAGATATATTTGTGGAAAATTAAAACTAGTTCCTTCTTCCTTCCTTCCCTTCTTTCTTTCTTTCTTTTCTTTCTCTCTTTCACTCTGTCTTTTTTTAACTGTTATAAACCTAAGCTCATTTTCTGGCACATAACTATTAAATGTATAAACTTTTACATTGTTTCCTTCCTCCCTCTTTCTATATAATCTGCATCTTTAAAGTCCTTGATGGTGGCACATATTTTCCTCAATTCCTCCAGGGATGCAATTTTGATTCACTGTTTGTCTGTGTGTGTGTGTGTGTGTGTGTGTGTGTGTGTGTGTGTGTGTGTGTGTGGCAGAGGCAACTCTAAATCATTTCAGCCATAATAACTCTAACTCTGCAGGTCATAGAACCAATGTGAGAATTCTGCCAACTTCTAGCTATCTCAATTGCACATTCTGGACCCAAGGAAATAACCACAGTTTGGGGACCTACTAGACCTACTGTGAATCAGACATCAGCCAAAACACTATTAATCTCCTGGCCTCCACAATCCCCTACTTTAACTGGAGAGCCACAAAGTTTCTTAGGATCTTCTGGAATCAGAATCAGTTGAGAACCAGTATCCAACAGACCCCAAGAAAATCTGCTGATTTCCTTTTCTCGAGTGTACAATTACCCTTATATAGTGCCATAGGGCCCTTTGGTAAAGAACAGGAGAAAGATTTGAACTCAGGGGAAACTGGCCATCCCTTTATTCAAGACAGTCTAGGCCTTCAAACTGGCTCAAGTCTGAAAAATTGATTCACTGGCCCAGATTGTCTTTTTGCCACAATCCAATGCAGCCTTCCTTCCATTTGAGAATTTTTCTGCTTATATGGATCAAACAGAAATGCCATAGTCTTCTTATCTATTTCATACCTAGAAATACCAAGATTGAGTAGCCAGTACCAAATGTCTGTAAGAGTCATGACACTGTAAAATTCACCTTCCCTGTAAAAATATAGTTTTGTGTACACTGCCCATTACAGCATCTGTGATCATCTTGTCTCTGGCAATTCAATGCTGTGACCTTCCCAATGTTACAATGGGGCTCAAATAACCCCACTGCATTTAACTCATCCAATTAAACAGCAGAATCTTCAACCCTAAGATCTGGCACAAGAAAAAGAGAGACAACAAAACCCTTCAAACATGCTGGTGCTCCTCTCACCCTTTTGCATCTTAGAGGATTCATGAAGGACATGTTTTCATGGCCTTCCGATTGTGAAGGATTATGTTTTACACATTACCTATCCATTCTACCACTGCAATTTCCCTGAATTCTAAAATATCGTCATTAACATTAAGCCAAGGCAAACAGGCATCTCCAACTCCTTTTCAGTAGGACATCTTTTGCAAAATGCTTCAGCCAAACTTTCAAAAACACTTTTGACACCGATTTTAAGTGTAGGCACTTTCATATTAAACTTAGAATCTCCATTCAGTGTGCCCATATCAATGTACATTCAGGCTGATCTAGTTTTAAGTTCCTCCCACCATTATCCCTCACCCTTAAAATCCATTCCTATATATATTCCTCAGACTTCTGCCTGAACAAATTAGCAAACTCATTAAGTGTCTTAGTAGTACAGCATACTTCCTCATGTAATACACTTTCTACCTTCCCTGTGGGAACCTTCATTGCCATGAATCTGGTTATAGGTTTAGGGACAACTATGAGTGGGTCTTGAAGGACATCAATATTGTTTTTCCTAATTTTCCTTCAGAAAAAGTCACTGCTTGTTTAACAGATATTGAATGATTAATTTCTTCAATGAAGGGTGAAAACAGCAGTATTTCAAGAGGTTGGGCTGAGAGTACTACTTACTCAGATGAGATAAATCCTTGCAAATCTGAGGGTTAAAGTAATCATCTTCAAGAGGGTCCTCCTCCATGTCACCATCCTAAATTACAGGATTTCACTCTTTACCCATTAATGCCCTTTCTTTAACTGTTGACACCTCTGAGGCAGAGACTTGAATCTTTGCTGTTATTCAGCCAAATTTATCATAAGGGCTTACATTCTATTTCTGCAACTTGGGATTTGTAACTGCTATAGAGAAGATTCTCTTCCAGGGCACATTTATGAATCTTTAGAGTGTATTTGCATCTGGAGCATGTCAGTTTTATCAATAAGTTCATTGTTGTCCTTCACCATATTCTGAAGTCGGTCAGTTTTATCATAGAGCTCATTACTATCCTTTATCAAATTATCCAGCATTATTAAAATCAACCAACCAGCAGAATCATTTTTCTTATTTTCTCCTAAACTGTCAAAAGTTTCACTGAATCCATTACTACTTACTATTGATGAATAAAGATAATCAAATGCATTTATCTCTTCAAGTCTGAAATATAGTTTATGGTCTGGACTTTCAGTACTTTCTATGCTCCCAGGAGAGAGAGAGAGTAACTGAAGAAGATTCAGTAGTTGAAGGTACTGGTGAATTTGAAGGAGCTAGGAAATTAAAAAGCCTATTCCAGGTACTTAAAATATTTATTTTTATACTTCCTTTTCTCTAGAACAACTTCTGGTACCAAATCTATTTTAGTCAGGGTTTTTCAGAGACACAGAATTTATAGAATATATACGTGTGTGTATGTGTGTGTGTGTGTGTGTGTGTGTGTTTGTGTATTTGTGTGCAGTGTCTGTCTCTCTCTCACACCCTCTCTCTCTCCTCTCTGTGTGTGTGTTTGTGTGTGTGTGAATTTATTGGAATGATATGTAGGCTGCAGTCCAACAATAGCTAGCTTTCAATGGAAAGTCCAAGAACCTAGTAGTCACTTAGTTCCATCTGGCTGAATGTCTCAGCTGGTCTTCTCTTTATGCTGTAATCCTAAAGAAGTTGGCTCCAATGCCAGTGAAGGAATTAATGTGCTGCCAAAGTGAGGTCAAGCAGGCCAAGATCAAACAATCCCTTCTTTCTTCCATTGGCCTTATACAGGCTTCTAACAGAAGGTGTGGCCTGATTAAAGGTGTGACTACCTGCCTCAAGATTGGGATCAAATGTATGTTGTCTTCTTGCCTCAAGATCCAGATTGTAGGTGTGTCCTTCATTTCTGGACTGCAGTTTATTACAGATATACTCAAGTTCACAACCCAGAATAGCCATCATAAATGAACCATTTTTGGATTCCTAAGTTTTTACTATCTCAAAGGCATGATTCTACTGCCTTGACGTATTTCACTACTGATTACAAACAGTGGTGATGCTAATATATCTAAAATTTTATCTCTTTTTACAAACTTTTAAAAAATGTAAACTTCAAGGAGTCTACTTGGATTTATCATGCACAGGTCAAATGGACTCCAGAAAAGTACTCCTGTCAACCAATTGCCTAAGTTTTCCTGCCTATTGCCTCTTCCTAAGGGTAGTATCATTTCCCCCCTTTTCCTGTCCTTGGGACTTTCCTCCTCCAACTACCAGGACCATGGGCCTAGAAGTTTCAGATATACACACAAGATAAAAATTTTCTACCAAACTCCATAATTTTGACTTCTTTCTCTATAATCTATACTTCAGCAGATTTCCACTCAACAAAAAGAGTGCAAACTACTTCAAACTCAAGCCCTAGGTTGCTTCTGATGGCATTTCCCACCAACTTGAGCCTCTGTATCCTGGGCAACTCCAAAGTGGCTACCCCACTCACAGTCTGCTGTAATGTGGCCTGCACTTCTCTAGCCCTAAATGATCCCACAAAGCCTGGGGAGCAAGTGAAATAACTTCTCTAACTACTGTTGGCCAGAATGACTGTTTTATTTGTTCCCCAACAGCCCTGCCCTCATGTAATTATAGAAAATATTATGCCATCTTATTTATTAAGGTGACAATCCTATCAACAAAAAAGATGGTATGTTAGGCCTCAAACCTAGGACAAATGGCTAACTAAAGTGCCTATTTAACATATCAAAGTGAACCCAGCCTCCACATTCTCCCAGCTTCTTTCAGTTCCAACCTGTTACCAGGTACTTCTGCCTTTTCCCATTTCCCTAAACTTCTTAAACCCAGGGGCTGGGCTACCCTTCCCCCAGCTTTTCCTCCATATATAAGCCAGCTGGTTTGGTCACCTGGCCCTTTTTTATCTACCCTTTACTCTCCAGGCTTTTCACTTTCCTTTTTCCTCACATGGCCTGACTCCAGATCATGTTCACCTGGACTCTATCAGATGTCCCTGCCTCTGACTATGCTCTCCCTTTTATCTACAATTAACCTTTTCTTCCAACATAAAACAAGTGAAAAATGAATGAAAATAACATTCATCAATTTCCCTTTATTTGGCATAAAGCTAAATTACCAGGGGGCAAAGACAGTACAGAAAAGGAAGGTGTAGGGAGGGTTGGTTAACAAGTAATATAAGGGGGGAGAAATAGGTCAATGGGTAAAATACCTACTAAGTATAAGAGTGAGGAATAGAGGTCAGACCCCCAGCACCAACATTAATGACAGGCAGAAGTGTTTAATTCTAGCTCTTAGTATATATACTAAGTATATATTAGTAAATATACAACCAGAGCAAGCTCACTAGGTTGATGAGCCCTATCAGTGAACTCTGCTTTTACTTGAGAAACCTTGCCTCAAAGAATGAGGTAGAGAGTGATAGAGGAAGACTTCTGAAGTCAGAGTCTTTATGAGCACCTGCCAATCATGTGCTCCCATACATGCAAACTTGCATGTACATATATACCATATCTATTCTTTTACAGAAGCTTTAAGAAACTAATTCAGACTTCTTTGCAAGATGGGCCACCTATGTTTTGCCATTTTGTCAGGTTGATGATCTTTCTTTACTAGTTTTAAAAGTTAGCATATGGAGTAAAGGGTTTTGTAACATTTCTATAGGTAGATGTCCTTACTCCCACCTCTTCACACTACCATTTCCTGACCTCTGCCCCACTTTTTACTGGTCTCCTGCCTCCTTCCACAAGCTCCTTCTCCTTCCAAATAATATATTAATTACCCGGTCCTTTGTTGCTAAAAAAAAGAGAGAGAGAGAGAGAGAGAGAGACTTTCATGCTAAACAACTAAAGTAGCACATAACTGTAAACAGATAAACAGATAAGAATAGGCACAAAGTTAATTATAATTCATTACCAACATAGCTATCTTTGGTTCTCTAATTAAAAGAGGAAGGAAATGACTCCCTGTGGAACATAACAAATATTAATAGTGAAATGATGAAATAACATTTTGCACACAAGCATAAAGCACACATGTCAAGCACATAATGATTATGATCATTACAACTATTAGGCTGGACCTATATTTAGGAAAGTGCATCTGAAAAAGAAGGTACTTCTCACTATTGGTATCAAGAAGGAGAAAGAAAAAGAAGAATAAGGAAAAGGCAAATTTTAACACACATCTTACTTCTAATCTAAATACAAAATAAGAAGATCATGAAATAAACAAAGAAGGGACACAACCTACCAAATAGTTTATAAAGAAGAATAGATACAAGGACATCTTAAGGTAATCACTAAAATGTCAAAGATGGTGGGGACATTGCCAGTCTCATTGCTCCAGTGCATACTTCATTGCTCAGGACTATACAGGAGGGACACAACTAGAATTTTCCATAGCTCAGACATGGATGAGTTGATCCCTCTCTCACAAGAAGAAATAAAGTAAGTTTAAGAATATCATTATGGCTCTGTCATAGAACGAGGTCTCAGCTGGAGAGCTTCAGTTTCCAGTGAGATCCCACTATCCTGCAAAACCTTCTCAAGTTCCAACTCAGCCCTTGCCCTCTTCCACCAGCTATTGGCCAGAGCTATTGGCCAGAGCTATTGGCCAGAATACCACTGTGAGTACCTGCTGGCATCTTCTTCTGGATCCTCATCCTTGACCCCATCCCTGGATCCCTGTCTGCGGAGAAACCACCTAGAGAGCTTGGACCAGACAGAGTTACAGATATTGAATCTCAGACCCACATAAGCCCATCGGAGAAGTACCATAGAGAAAGGGGGGAGACACCACCAACACCTACTGGAAGAAGCTATGGGAAGAAGGCAATACAAGAGAACACCTAACAACAGAAAGACAAACATGACACCACCAGAATCTAGGGAATCTACACCAACTAGAATGGAACACAACAACAAAACAGAGGAAGCAGAAGGGTACAACTTAAAAATTACCATAATAAAAATGATAGAGGCCCTCAAAGAAGATGTGAGAAAATCCCTTAAAGAAATGGAGGAAAAAACAAACAAAAAAGAGGAAGAAATGAACAAATTCCTTAAGGAAAGTACAAAAAGCCAAGAAAAAACAATAAACCAGGTAAAAGAAATGGTTAAAGACTTGACAACTGAAATAGAGAAAATAAAGGCAACACAAACAGAAGGAATGATGGAAATTGAAAAGCTGGGCAAAAAGTCGGCAACTACAGACACAAGCATTACCAATAGAATTCAAGAGATGGAAGAGAGAATCTCAGGCGCAGAAGATAAACTAGAAGAAATAGATTCATTGACCAAAGATAATCATAAATCCAACAAATCCTTAACACAAAACATCCAGGAAATGTGGGACACCATGAAAAGGCCAAACCTAAGAATAATAGGCATACACGAAGGTGAGGAAGCCCAGCTCAAAGGTGCAGAAAACATATTCAACAAAATCATCGAGGAAAACTTTCCAAATCTGAAGATGGACATGCCCATGAAAGTACAAGAAGCATATCAAACCCCAAATAGGCTGGACCAAAGAAAAAAGACCCCTCGACATATAATAATCAAAACACATAACATACAGAATAAAGAAAGAATATTAAGAGCAGCAAAGGAAAAGGGACAAGTAACATATAAAGGCAGACCTATCAAAATTACACCTGACTTCTCCATGGAAACCCTCAAGGCCAGAAGGTCCTGGATAGATGTTCTAAAAGTATTAAGAGAACACGGATACCAGCCTAGGCTACTTTATCCAGCAAAACTCTCAATCAATATAGATGGAGAGAACAAGATATTTAATGACAAAACCAGATTTTCCCAATATGTATCTACAAATCCAGCCCTACAGAAAGAATTGGAAGGAAAACTCCAACCCAAGGAAGGTAACTATGCCCACAAAAATGTAGGCAACAGATAATCCAACTACACCAGAAACCAAGGGTGAAGCAGAACAAATATATTCACAATACCACTGCCAACAACAAACATAAATCAAACAAGCATCAACAATCAATGGTCCTTACTCACCCTCAATATTAATGGTCTTAACTCACCTATAAAAAGACACAGGCTAACAGAATGGATACGAAGACAGAATCCATCCTTCTGCTGAATACAAGAAACACATCTAAGCTTCAAAGATAGACATTACCTCAGGGTAAAGGGTTGGGAAAAGATCTTCCAATCAAATGGAAATAAGAAGCAAGCAGGCGTTGCTATCCTAATATCTAACAAGTTAAACTTCAAACCAAAATTAGTCACAAGAGATGAAGACAGTCATTTCATATTCATCTCAGGAGAAATCCATCCACACAAAGTCTCAGTTCTGAACATCTATGCCCCTAATACAAAGTCACCCACATTCGTAAAAGAAACACTACTAAAACTCAAAGCTCATATAAAACCTCACACACTTATAGTGGGAGACTTCAATACACCACTCTCAACACTAGACAGGACCACAAATCAGAAACTCAACAAAGAAACAAAAGAATTAACAGAACTTATATCTCAACTGGGGTTAACAGACATCTATAGAACATTCCATCCAAAGACAAAAGAATATACCTTCTTCTCTGCTCCACATGGAACCTTCTCTAAAATCGACCACATACTAGGTGACATAACAAACCTCAACAGATACAAGAGAATAGGAATAGTCCCCTGTATCTTATCGGACCACCATGCTTTAAAATTGGAATTCAACAACAACACAAATAGCAGAAAACCTGCAAACTCATGGAAACTTAACAATGTGCAATTGCACCACTCCTGGGTCAAAGAAGAAATAAAGAAAGAAATTAAAGACTTTCTAATATTCAACGAGAATGAGGATACAACATACCCGAACTTATGGGACACCTTGAAAGCAGTGCTACGAGGGAAGTTCATTGCACTAAGTGCCCATATGAAGAAAACAGAGGATAGTCACATAAGAGAATTAACAGCCCAACTGAAAACCTTAGAACAGAGAGAAGCGAATTTACCCCTTAGGAGTAGACGCCAGGAAATAATCAAGTTGAGGGCTGAAATCACCAAAATAGAAACCAGGAAAACAGTACAAAAAATCAATGCAACAAAGAGTTGGTTTTTTGAGAAAATCAACAAGATAGACAAACCTTTATCCAAATTAACGAAAAAGCAGAGACAGAACATGCAAATTAACAAAATCAGAAACGAAATGGGGAACATAACAACAGACACAGAGGAAATCCAGACAATTTTCAGGTCATACTTTGAAAATCTGTATCCCACAAAAATTGAAAATTCAAAGGAAATGGACAAATTTCTGGATAACTATCACTTACCAAAATTAAATCAAGAACAGACAAACAACTTAAATAGACCTATAACCCGCAATGAAATAGAAGCAGTCATCGAAAGCCTTCCAACCAAAAAAAGCCCAGGGCCAGATGGATTCAGTGCAGAATCTACCAGACATTCAAGGAAGAACTAATACCACTACTCCTCAAACTGTTCCACAAGATAGAAACAGAAGGTTCATTGCCAAACTCTTTTTATGAGGCCACAATAACTTTGGTACCCAAACCTCACAAAGACACAACTAAGAAAGAAAACTACAGACCAATATCCCTGATGAACATCGATGCAAAAAATACTCAATAAAATACTGGCAAACCGATTTCAAGAATACATCAGAGAAATCATCCACCATGACCAAGGAGGCTTCATACCTGGAATGCAGGGATGGTTTAACATATGAAAATCTATCAACGTGATCCACCATATAAACAAACAGAAAAAGAAAAACCATATGATTATCTCCCTAGATGCGGAAAAAGCCTTCTACAAAATTCAACACCCTTTCATGATAAAGGTATTGGAGAGGTCAGGGATAACAGGAACATACCTAAACATAATAAGAGCAATATACAGCAAACCAACTGCCAATATCAAACTGAATGGAGAGTAACTTAAGTCAATTCCTCTAAAATCAGGAACAAGACAAGGCTGACCTCTCTCTCCATATCTCTTCAATATCATACTAGAAGTTCTAGCTAATGCTATAAGACAACAAATGGAAATCAAGGGCATCCAAATTGGAAAGGAAGAAGTCAAACTGTCTCTATTTGCAGATGATATGATAGTTTACATAAGTGACCCAATAAACTCTACCAGGGAACTCCTACAGCTGACAAACACCTTCAGCAAACTAGCAGGATACAAGATAAACTCAAAAAAATCAGTAGCCCTACTTTTTTCTGATGACAAAGAGGCAGAGAAAGAAATCAGAGAAACATCACCCTTTACAACAGCCACAAGCTACATAAAGTATCTTGGTGTAACACTTACTAAACAAGTAAAAGAACTATATAATAAGAACTTTGTGACTCTAAAGAAAGAAATTAAAGAAGATACCAGAAAATGGAAAGATCTCCCATGCTCTTGGTTAGGTAGTATTAACATAGTAAAAATGGCAATCTTACCAAAAGCAATCTACAGATTCTATGCAATCCCCATTAAAATCCCACCACAATTCTTCACCGACCTTGAAAGGATAATAATCAACTTTATATGGAAAAACAAAAGACACAGGATAGCCAAAAAAACCCTATACAATAAAAGAACTTCAGGAGTTATCACAATTCCTGACTTTAACCTCTACTACAGAGCTATAGTTCTGAAAACAGCCTGGTATTGGCATAAAAATAGACAGGTAGACCAATGGAATCGAATTGAAAATCCTGATATTAATCCATGCACCTATGAACACCTGATTTTCGACAAAACAGCTAAAATTATACAATGGGGCAAGTACAGAATCTTCAACAAATGGTGCTGGCACAATTGGATGAGGGTGTGTAGAAGACTGCAGATAGACCTATGTCTGTCACCATGCACAAAACTCAAGTCCAAATGGATCAAAGACCTCAACATCAATCCAGCCACACTGAACCTCTGAGAAGAGAAAGTAGGAAGTACCCTTGAACAAATTGGTATAGGGAGACTGCTTCTTGAACATAACTCCAGGGGCACAGACACTGAAATAAACAATTAATAAATGGGACCTCTTCAAACTTAGAAGCTTCTGTAAGGCAAAGGACACAGTCGACAAGACCAAACAGCAGCCCACAGACTGGGAAAAGATTTTCACCAACCCTATATCCGACAAAGGGCTGATCTCCAAAATACACAAAGAACTCGGGAAACTAGTCAACAAAACACCAAATAACCCTATTAAAAAATGGAGTACAGAACTGAAAAAAGAATTCTCAATGGAGGAAATCAAAAAGGCTGAAAGACACTTAAGAAAATGCTCCACATCCTTAGCTATCAGGGAAATGCAAATCAAAACAACTTTGAGATACCATCTTACCCCTGCCAGAATGGCTAAAATTAGAAACACCAGTGATGACTTATGTTGGAGAGGATGTGGAGAAAGTAGAACACTCCTCCACTGCTGGTGGGAGTGCAAACTCATACAGCCATTTTGGAGACCAGCATGGCAGTTCCTCAGGAAAATGGGATTTAGTTTACCACAGGACCTGGCAATCCCCCTCTTAGGCATATACCCAAAGGATTCACATCCATGCAACAAAGACATGTGCTCAACTATGTTCATAGCAGCACTATTTGTAATAGCAAGAACCTGGAAGCAACCTAGATGCCCCTCAATTGAAGAATGGTTAATGAAGATGTGGCACATCTACACAATGGAATACTACTCTGCAGAAAAAAATAATGGTATCTTGAAATTCACAGACAAGTGGATGGCACTTGAAGAAACCATCCTGAATGAGGTAACCCAGTCACAAAAAGAGGAACACAGTATGTACTCACTCATATATGGATTTTAGACCTAGATCAAATGATCACCAGCCTATAATTCACATCACGAGATGAACTAGGATACAAGGTGTATTGCAAGAGATTCATATAAAGTCCCTCACAGAACTGGGCAGGGACAAGTCCCCCAGAGCTCAGGTGAAGTGGGGGAGGACAGCGAATGGAGAGAGAAGTAGGAGAAAATGAGGGGGAGGAAAGGAAAACCTGTGCGTGCGACCAGGAAGATTGAGCCTGGTTAGGAATAGAAGATAGGAAAGAGAGAGAGAGAGAGAGAGAGAGACAGAGAGAGAGAGAGAGCATAAAAGAGGGAGCCAATATTGGTTTGAAGATAAATTTGAACACAAAGAAAGGTCGAGAGAACTACAAGACTGCTCCGAACTAACAATCTCAGCTTCCATGGAAAGGCTATCATAAATGCCCTTCCCGGAGAGTGAGATCACAACTAACTTGTCCATGGAGCCCTCAACTAATGCCTGTTGAAAATAGGAGCAAACACCCATACATAAACACTGAGTCGAACTAGAACCCAGAAGCAGATGGAGAGGACAAGACCAAGCACATAGAGACAGCTTACCTGAATAAGGAGGAACTAACGGCCACTAGACTGATAGCTGGGATGTCAGCATGGGACTGACTCAGGCCCCCCTGAATATGGGTCTCAGCTAGAAGGACTGAGCAATCTAAGAGACCTCAGACAGTGGAGCCAGGATGTATCCCTGGTGCACAAAAGGACTTTGCGAACATATCCCCCATGGAGGGATAACTGCCTTAATCTAGAGACAGGAGAGAAGCCCTAGTCCCTACATCACAGGACCTGTCAGATCTACATGACCCCAACTGAATGGCACTTCCCCTACATATGGAATTGGGGTGGGGGGATGGGTGGGTGGGTGTTTAGAGTGCATGTGAGAGGGCACAGAGGGTAAAAGGGAGTGAAGGAGAGAGGGAAGACTGGGGAGGAGGGAGGGAGGGAGAGGGAACTGGGATTGACATGTAAAATAATAAATTAAATTAAAAAAATACTTTGACTCCAAAATTTAAGTTGAAGGACAAGTTACTGGGGAAAAGGATTTCTATTTTTGTTTCCACAGAAAATGAAAAGATGTGGATTCCTTCCAGACTAATGTGGTTTGATCACGCCAGACTACCTGAAACAGAGTACAAGCTAATCCTATATTCAAAACAGCTGGACAAAACAGCCCTACAAACTACAGCCAGGATATCTGAATCTTCTTCAAATCCCCCCATGACAGCACCCCTTACCAGCAGGAAGTAGTTTGGAAAAAACGACGCCCAAATTCCCAAATATTGTGTATAAATGTTTGTTTTCATTTAATTGGACTTTGTTATATAAAATTAAATAAAAAAAAAGAATATCATTATGTTCCTTGTCTCATTCTGTGTCCAGTAAAGGATATTTTGCAGGCAGGGAATTTTATGAAAGCAGTGGAGATCAGTAAGAAAACAACTTAAATGCCAAAAGAGCCTTCATAAATACTGCCTGATTTGGATATGTATTACTCAATTCTAGGAAAATAAACAGTAATTGAAAAAATGAAGGATGAAGAATACTAATGTGAGTTTTATGCTTACATTTCTTGTTGTTTTGTGTCATGTGCCTAGTCCAAAAGTTGGATGAATATGGAAGAGACACATAAAAAATAATTGGCACTTTGGATGAGTGCTATGCTTTTCAATTGAGGAAATTATAAGAAAAAAAATTAAGGGACATATTTCATGCAGTGATTGTGTTGGCTCATTAAACAACAATGCTGAGCCAAAACTTATAACAGAATGTGATCTGGATGCTTGGGCTTCTACGATCTCACACAGCACCCGGCCTTTGTGACTTTAACACTGGTATCCAGTTACCTTTAACAAAGTATTGTTTCTCTGAACATTAGTATTAGCAAACTGGACCAAAGTCCTTTCTACCAAACCTGAAAATAGTTTTGACAAATTTGAACATAACCTCTTTGTATATGATAAAAGATAGAAGAGGATATATTATGATTTGACTAATATTCAAACACTATCTCCCTTTTTAACTGGTTGTGGGCCTCATAATTTCTCCTTACTTTGTGAAAGTCAGTGCCTTCATTTATAACATAAGTGTGATAAAATCTTACCATGCACCTGCCTTCACATGAGTGAAATCGTGTTTTAAAGGACAGCATCATGCCTTGCTTATTAATATTTCTAAACGTTTGCCCATCTATCTATTGTCTGACTGACATCAATTTCTCAATCTATCACCTAAAATGTCAAGATTATAAGCTATGCCCAGCCAAAAATGAACAGTTGACCTTTCCAGTGTTTAAAAACTATTTAAAATTTAACAATTATTCATTACATTTTGTTATATTCAATGATCAATAGAAAATATAGTGCACTTGTATGTTTGTACATGTTTGTGCACATTATATATGATATATACATTTATATATATATATGTAGTATAATACCACATATATAGTGCAGAGCATAAATTCTGTATATCCATATCATATCTATGTGATAGGGAAAGAATGAGAGTAGTTTTAAAGTCATGAAGTCAAGCAGAAGAACGTTTCATTAGTACAGTGTAGCTTGAACACTATAAAACTGCGGTATTTTGATCACCATAAATAGTAGTTCATTTTACAGATTTCCTAGTTTCCTTCAAACTTTTATAATTGATTCAGATTAAAACTGTGCTTCAATACTCACCAAGTATAAGACATTGTCATTTAGTAGAGTTTATTTAAGATTGAGAAATTAAGTGTGTAAATGCTGAAATTAAATGTAAATAATGCTAAAAATATCAAACTTACTGTTGCAGTATGTATCACTCATGTATTTATTACATTTATTACAGTGAACACTAACCAATCTTGAGAATTACATTTCCCTATACTCTGTTTTGTTAAGTATTTTTGTACTTCTTGTGCCCATCTCTAGAATAAGCTGGGAAAATCTTCATTTATTTTGGTTAAATGTTTTATGAATAAGAATTTAAAATTATTAATTATCATTATTCTTACTTTAAATGCTCTTATTAGTGACTTTATCATCATTACAATAACATCTACCTTGAAACAATTTTTCTATTCCATTCACAGTATTGTAATTTCTCACTATAATCAGTTAGTACATCATTTAAAAATCATTTATAATAGAGTTTGCTTATGAATTTCCATAAATTCATAAAACCCACATATTGCTGTATCATTGAATGATTCCTTTATTCCTTAAATTTCATACTTTTCATTTTTAATGTGTTATGTAAAAGATTGCTCTTATATGTTTTCAACAGTACCTATTTAAAATAAAAGGATAATTTGATAAAAATATGAACATACTAGATAATAGCATATAAAGTAAAAATGCCTTATGTTACTTTAAAAAAAAAAGAGGAAGCATGAAATAAATAAACAATCCTTAAAATATCATAGAAACTAAAAGTAAAAATTCATTTTCATTTCATTTTATACAGCTTTCATTTTCAAAGAGCTACTTGTAGGATTTCTATATTCCACCCCAGGCATCACACTTTGATTCTTCATTTTGTATCTTAACCCAGTCTGGTTTTGTGTAGTTTAATTTTTAACATTATTAAAAAAAAATACAGTATGCCAGAAAGGCTAAGTAACAAGGAGAGTGCAAGGGGGAATACTTAGGTCTCTCTCCCTGGAAAAGGAAAATGGAATGAGTTTCACTGAAGACTGGTGGCTGCTGGGGGTAGAAATAAGAGAGATCAAGTGAGGGAGGGGTGGAGTGAGAGGGTACTGGGATAGATGACTTGAATTGGGGGCATTTCACAGAATTAGAAATATACTGGGATGAAAACTCCCTAGAATCTACAAGGGTGACACTACCAAAGTCTCTTAGTAATGAGGGTTATAGAGCCTGAACCATCCATCTTCTGTAACCAGGCAAGATTCTAGTATAATTGGGACACCAACCAAGCCACAAAAGATTCAACCTACAATTTGTCATGCATGCAAGATGTTCAGGGGATGGATAGGTGGGGGTGGGTAAAGATGGCACAGAACTTGTGCGAGTGGACAACTCTGACTCCTCCAAAGAGGGAGTCCATGACTGATACTGCCTAGATATCCAGGAATCAGAGGCCTATTAGCCCAGAAACATGGAATAAAAACTAGCACAAATAAATGAGGGTCAATGAAGTGATCCCTAATGATACTCTGCTATGCATGTAGACATTTATGAAGCCTAGCATATTTTTGTCAGAGCAGCTTCCATACCTCCCCTGATAGGAGCAGACACAGAGGCCTACAGCCAAATGTTAGGCAGAGCAGGGGAATCCTGCAAAAGAATGGAAGAAGGATTGCAGGAGCCAGAGGAGGTACTGGGTATCAGAAGAACATGGCTTACAGAATCAGCTAAGAAAGCAACATAGGAGCTCACTGAGAATGAAGGGAAAATCAGAGAGCCAGTATGGGTCTGACCTAGGTCCTCTGCATACATGTTATGGCTGCGCAGCTTGGTGTTCTTATGGACTATTACCAGTGGAAGTGACACTGTCTCTGACTCTTTTGCATGCTTTGGGGACCCTTTTCCTCTTACTAGGCATCACTGTCTAGCCTTAGTATAAGGAGGTGTACCTAGTCTTAATGCAAGTTGATATGCAATGCTTTATTGATATCCTTGGGGGGCCTGCTTTTTTCTGAAGGGGAACAGATAAATGGGTCTGAAAGAAAGTGGAAGAGGGACTTAGAGGAGAGGAGAAAAGGGGAAGCTGCAGTCAGGATGTAATATATGAGAGAAGAAAAGAATTAAACAAATAATTTTTTAAAAATACAGTCTGACTTTTCATCAATAGGACATATTTATTGAAAGTTTTAGGTGAGCCACTGCCACATGTTCCTGGTGATCTAAAAATTATTTTCCAAGAAAATCTAAATGTGATGAATAGGAGTAAATGGGATTTGATGCTTCTGGTTTCCTTTATCTCTGTAAGCTTATGATATACATTACATTCACCATGATTGTTTGGTTACCTGCTGGCTGGCATAGGAGATATGGAAACTGATAGGCCTGGTTGCTGGATTCTCTCTGGCTGCAGTCTCTCAATTGTCTCTCCAGATTCTGGAACCATGTCTCACCTCTGGGAATTCCTGTCTCAAGGTCCATCCTGGTCTCCCATTTGGGTGATTGTATCACTGGTATAGTCACACTACCCGGTCATTGCTGCCACACTCACTGTTAACAATGCCAAGTGATGAAAGATCTGGTAGGGTCAGCATTTGAAGGCCTACTTCTTTCCCATCTCCAACTTCCATTTGTGTAGAGCAATGTGACACCTCAAAAAACTATTCTTCTTAAGACTCATCTCAAACTGTGTGTCTTTTAAAAGCATATTAAGACAACACCTAGACTTCTCACAGATAACACTTGTTCTTGGAAGGTGGGTATTAGTTAGGACAACTGGCAGTCTATGGGGCCTCTGGTAGTGGATCAATATTTATCCCTAGGATACAAATGGACTTTGGGAGCCCATTCCACATACTCTCTCAGCCTAGACGTATGGGGTAGGGCCTAGGCTCTTCTCCAAATGACAGGTTTGGATGATCCCCATGGAAGGCCTCACCCTCCCTGGGGAGCAAAAAGGGGATGGGGGGTGGAATGGGAGTAGGGATGTGGACAGGGGAGGAGGGGTGGGTAAGAGAACTGGGATTAACATGTAAAACAAAATCTGTCAATGGAAGGCATCACCCTCCCTATGGAGTCGGGAGGATGGGTGGGAGGGGTGTCAAGGGGCATGAGAGGGAGGGAGAGGGAACTGGGATCAGATCGATAGTAAAATAAGAAATATATATATATATACACACACACATATATATATATATAATCTAATCAAAAAAGCTTGTTTCAAATTTAAATAAAAATATTGTCATTTAAAAATAAAAACCTCTGTAAGACATTACCCTGAGTATTGATATCGGGAGATTGGCATAATGTCTTAGTATACATCCCTTTCTGTTATGCACATTGTAATGTGAATGCATACAAATACAGCAGGAATGTGCTTACTTGAGGGAATGATGATAATAGTAAGTTCAAAATTGGCTTTTCAGTTGATAATGCTCTTTCTGCAATTTAATACCTTGAGAATCTTATTTGGACTGTGGCCACTTGTCAAAAATCAGAAATACTTTATTTACCTGCTGAAAAAATCAGATTGTCTATGCCTGGACTCATCTCTAAACATCATTTATTTGGTGACCTTGACCAATGTGAAAGTTGTTGAGTACATCACAAATTGGTATTACAGTTAGAAACCAAAAAGATGGATTGTAGACAGCAGGTCATTGAGGCTGATAGGAATAATTTATCTTAACAGTGTGGTAGAATAATTACATCCTGATAGAGTGTATGAAATGTTCAAAGATAAATTTGAAGACAAAGTCCAGGAAAATTAACAGTTTCCAAACTCAGAGATGCTTCCATATTTATATGTATTTTTTCCAGTCAACTAACACTGTTCTTTGGAAAGCATAACAACACCTGGTTCCCAGTATAATAATATGGAAAATAAAAAACTGACTAAAATTGGAAACTGTTTCCAGAAGTTTCTTCTGAGTCAAGTAATGTGAAGTACATGATTTTCTATTTTGTCATTAAAAAAAATGTACAAAATTCCATTAGTGTCCTTTCTTCCTATTGTTTTACCCATTCTTTTATTCCCTTTCTTACATTTGTGCTATTTTTCTAGGAGGAATTATAATTACCATTGCAACATGGTTACCAAAGTAAGGAGAAGCACATTAGTAAAATTTTGCATGATATAATTTACCATGGCATTTTTAATACAGACTTATTTCATTATATTCTCACAAGTTATTTTTACCTGTTAATATAACAAATGTCAGAGCAAAGGGCAATCTTGTTAAGAGTACCAAGTTTTGTTTTTTGAAACTGATGGGTACAAAGAAGGTCATAATTATTCATGCCTGTAATCAGGATGCAGATATAGCAGTTAGCCACAAGTTTGATATTGACATGGCTTTCACAGTAAGTACTAGACCAGCCAGGAAGTATAGAAAGATCCTGTCTTAAACTAAGCAAATAAAAAGACAAAGAATGCAAACTAAAATCTCCAAATTGAAAGGCAGGCAAGAACATACATGATTATTTTATATTAGTTTGTATCCATTGTACATAGAGATGGGCTTTATAAAAAGACCTTTGACTGAAGAATATCATGTGCTATAGTCATTATCACCCTCTGAGCCCTGTGCCCTCTTTCCCCTCCTGTATCCTCATAGTTTCCTTCCTCCCTTATATCTCACTTCCACTTTGATGTGTATGTATGGCATTTTATGAATCTATGACATCTAAGTTCCACAAATGAGAGAGCATATATTTGTCTCTCTGTATATAGCTTGTTTTCCTTAACATGATCATTCCCAGTTGCATGTGTTCCACTGAAAATAGAATGATTTCTTCTTTGTGCCTAAATAAAATATCCCATATTTTCTTTATTGGTTCATCCATTGAGAGACACATAGGCTGATTCAATAACCTGCTGGCATAGAGCTCCATGCCATGATTATTTAGAATCCTTTTGGTACATGTACAAGAGTAATAGTCTTAGATCATAGAGTAAAGTTATTTTAATCTTTTTTGAGGAATATTCCTTGTGATTTTGATAGTGCCTGCACTAATTTATCTCTCTCTTACATGGCTTAATTTTTTTTTTTTTACATCCATTAGCCTGTCCCTCAAACTCCAACTTCATCGGGATTTGTTACCTTTATTTAATGATAGTAATGATGACTGACCTGAGATGGAATTCTAAGGCAGTGTCAATTTCTATTTCTCTGATGACTTGTGATGTTGAAAAAAAGCTGTTGTTAGCTCGTGAGTCTGCCCCTTTAAAATGTTGATGACAGAATTTGACCAGATATCACTGCCTGAAGAAATTATGCCATGACCAGCTGCTGCTCCTCCTCCTACTACTACTACTCTAATGCAACAGCTCCACCTCTACCCCCCTCCTCTCTCATGTCTATGTGTCTATGTGTCTTTGTGCATGCGTGTTTGTAACAGTTAAGAAGTTATACTGAATTATGGCCTAACAGTTCCTAAGTTATGGTTGTTTCCAAGCCCTTTGTCATGAAGGCTATATTGAACTGAATCACATAATGTGTAACATCTCACTATTCCTGACAAGATAAAATGTTAGATATTTAAAGTGTTTGCCAACCTTGACTAACAAAGAAATACAAATTAAAACTAATTTGATATTTAATCTTACCCCACTCAGATGACGTAAAGACCAAGAAAACAATTCTCAACAAATATTGGCAAGGATATGAGGAAAAAAGACCTCCAATTTTTAATGAACTCATACACAGTGAAAGTTGACTCATGACAAAAAATGAAATAATAAAGTTTTCAGATATATGTATGCACCTAGAAAATAGTACAGTAAGCAGAGTAACTTATTACAGAAAAGTAAACATAGACTTTTCTCCCTTATTTATAGAACCTAGGACCAAATCCGTAATTCTGAACACATAACATGTAATAACCTCAGAATCCAAGAAGGTACATGGGACAATGGATATACAGAAAGAAAGAATAGAAACAAGAGAGAACTTATCTTGAGAGGAGAGTGAGGACAGTTCAGAAGTATAGGAAGAAAGAAGTAGGTCATACTAAGGATTTTTGAAAAAGACATAGCAGAATATTATTGGACATTCTCATTTGAAAAGTATGTTTTCAGGTATATTTGGCATAGAGAAATGGCTTGTTGGTTAAGAGTGCTTGCTGGTCTTGTAGGAGACCAAAGTTCAGTTCCAAGCACTCCCAGCTGAGTAAGAAACTGATCAATAGCCCTATCCAGCTATTAAACATGGGAACCACAATAACGTTGATAGATCTGCGGAATTCTTGATTCTAAGATCCAGAGGTTTTCACAACACTCAGTTCTCCTTTTGGCCCCTTATTTTGCCTGTCTCTCTATTCTTCTTCACTGAACATATTGAACCTACAAGCCAATGTTTGTCTAAGTATTGAAAATATGTAATAATTACTTGTAAAATTATTTGATTTTATCAGTTATTTTACATTATTTATCTAATTCATTTATCTAGATAAATGAATTAAATAAATAATCAAAATAATTAAATAAATAATCAAAAAGAAAGTAAAGGGCACAGGGTCTTTACACTCAGAGATAAGCGTTAGGGAAACCAAGAATATTAATCATGTATGGCCATCTCCTCAGTGGAGGAGATGCATGCTTACACTCCACCCAGAAAGCTGTGAGTGGATGCTGTTAACAACCTGGTGACCTTTGTTATCTGTACAATCAGATCTCACCCAAATCACTCAGAAGACTTATCCCAGACTCTCTCTCTATCCGTAGACCTTTGTCTTTAGTTCCCAGTTAAAAGAACCCATCTTTAGGGGAGTTATAACAGGCACTTTATGTTCTACTAACCTCTATGCTATGTCAGTCAAAGATCACACCAGATCCTAGTCCTGTTCCTATAGAACCATTTTCATGGTCACATGTACTCTGCAAATGAGTTCCAATACAGTCATGCCTGAATTTTTATTGTGCTCCTGGAATAGGAGTGATTGTTGCCTTTAGTCTTTTTTTTTTTTCCAGATTGAAGTGTGTTTAAATATGTTCACAGTAAACCACATTGCATCATACTCTCTAGAAGTTTGCTTCAGCCAAAGTAGGGCTAAACTAAGATTTCATTCTCACCTCTTCCTGGGTCATTTCACTACCAACCATGATACCTGCAGGAACCCCACAGAAAAGGAAATATTGACAGATCTTAGACCATCCAACATTTCTGTTTGTTATGCCTTCCTTCTTGCAGATGGATGGCTTTATGACAATTTTCAAGCCAGCTGAAAATGTATTGTGTCTATTTCTCTCTTCTGCTCAGCACCAAATATTAATTCTATTTCAGGGACAAGAGTTTTTGTTTAATTTATTTCACACTTGTGAGATTTTCATTACTTTGATGAATTATTTTTATAGTTCGTCTGGAGCCCTTCAACGCCAAGTATTCAACTCCTTCTCCAATAATGTCAATGTTGGGGCCACTTTGGTTCTCTACATCTCTTTTCCTTAAATGACTCTATTTATATGACTTTTCATATGTTAAATTACTTGGGTTTGTTGCTAGAATTTATGAATGTTCAATTGTGGGATTTGAATTCTTTTGTATTTTGTTTTCTGAAAGGAGATGGTACTTTTTTGTAGTAAAAGTTAAGTTAAACATGAAATCTCTGAACTTCGGTCAGTAGGAACTCAATTTTGTAAAACTGAATAATTTTTAATGGGTTGTATTCACATCAGACATTGATAACATGTTCAGAGGTTGGCTTTCATTCCCTGGTTCTCTCTCTTTTCGGGGAACTTCTGGTCACTTACAACTGATACAGACTCCTTGAGCACTTTTCTTAGGTCTTACAACCAGAAATACAGCTGAACTTTTGATTATGTTAGTCACACCTATACTAAAATCTAAAACATCAATGACATTTCTTTCTATAAGGTTCAATCTCTAAAATTTGCCTATATGTATTTATTCTTTAGAGCCAGTCATCTAAAATTATTATAGCATGCATCAAAGTAATTTGTGTTCATTTTAGACACTTGTACAATTACCCGTGAAAATTAGTAATAAGTGATTTCTGGGGTCAAAATAACTAATAAAAAACTATATACTTAAAAATAATGTTTTTTGATATTAGTGACCTAAGGAATGTTGACAATGATAAACTTTAAATGTCTCTATTTAGGAATATATATATATATATATATATATATATTCTGTCTTAGGGTTTATGTTGCTGTGAAGAAACACCACGACCATGACCACTCTAATAAAGAAAATATTTAATTAGGGATGGCTTACAGTTAAGAGGTTTAGTACATTATAATCATGGCAGGAAGCATGGTGGCATGCAAGCAGATGTGTCCTTGAAAAGTAGCTGAGAGTTCTAAGTCCAAGAGGCAGGCATCTGGTTTCAGTTTCTGAAACCTCAAATGCCCATAGTGACACACTTCCTCCAATAAGGCCAGAACTACTCCTAAAGGCCACAACTCCTATTAGCACCACTCCCTATTAGCCTAGAGAGGACATTTTCATCTAAACCACCACATACATTCAAGGCCTGAAATGCTTTATGCACTGAGACTTAAAGTGTTCAACAAAAACTTTCAGACAATCATATTAGCATGCATTTTTATGGCCAAAATTTTAGTTTTTGAGGAAAAATGTCTTATTTGTTAAAGATGTTGCTCTTCATTATATTGTCTTTATTTGATTTTGTAAATATTTTACAAAGAATTTCACATGTAAATTAAATATTTGTCTATCTTAGAGATGTCTAACTTCATACCTACATAAAGGTTTAATACAATGCATAATATATACCATATGTGTGTGTGTGTGTGTGTGTGTGTGTGTATCATTATATGCATTTTTACTTCCAGACTTAATTCTGAAAACACAATATGAAACTACTTCATTTAGTATTTATTGTAGTTTAAAACAGCCTTTAATATGCTTCAAAATATTTCACTGAATCTCATAATTTTGGTTTTTTTAGAAACTCTAAAAGGTATAATCTTTCTCAAATATCAAATTCAGTTAAATATCTTTCAGCAATAATCCCAAATGATTTTCATTTTCCTTAGCAATACTAATATCCATATCATCTTACTACTTGTACCAGTTGGT
The DNA here is from genome assembly GCF_943737965.1 of Phodopus roborovskii. Lineage (NCBI taxonomy): Eukaryota > Metazoa > Chordata > Mammalia > Rodentia > Cricetidae > Phodopus > Phodopus roborovskii. The sequence goes on along the minus strand of NW_026126540.1, from coordinate 10,622,708 downwards.
AATTTGAAGCTTTCTGGTGTCAGGTGGTTGGGACTGTTAACTGAAAGAGCTTTTCATCTGGCTGTGGATAGTGTTTGGCCATTATAAGTCACAGAGGGTTTGTTGTTGTTATGGGCATGATAATGACATTCATTAGCTTTCTGTCTGAGAACCAGGTTGAATACTGTAACAAATCTGCAACACAATATTCTACCCTACAGAGATTTAATGATATTTCTTATGACTTTTGCATGCATCCCATGTATAATAATGGCTTGGCACTGGATCATTTAAGATATTTTACAAGAATGCTAATCAAATAATGTGCAAGAAATTGATCTATTTGATACAACTCGTTTTTTATAATAAGTTCTTTTTTTTTATAGGCCTGGAAAGAAAGCTCAGAGGCTAAGAACACATACTCTATACTTAGGACCTGAATTTGTTTCCCACACTGTAATCTTGTAGGATATAATGCCTCTGACATCCAAAGGCACTCACACTCCCTTGTACACACTCTCGCCAGGGCATCCATGCTCTCACACAGACAAATTTAAAATAAAATAAATCTTAAATCCATTTTTAAAACTAAGTAGATGAAATGGTTTAGTTCTTAGAATGTCACCCTGTACAAGGACAGACACCAGCTATATGTTGACATAAAGAATGATAAACTGGTTATTAGGAAGAGGTAGTCTGATAAAATCATTGATTACACTCAACATTGGTAGAATCAGCAGAGAGTAAACAGGGAATGATCTTTTTCTTTCTTTCCTTTCTTTTTTACAAACTGAGCTTAAGAAGCAAGGTCATTTAATTTCATTTGTATCATGATACAGAGGTAGTTGTGAAAAATATTAAACTAAGAAAGCCTCATTCTTCATTTTTTATCCTTGAAAAATGCTTATGAATAAAAGTACTTGTTGATATCTGGGTAATTAATTGGGTCAAAAATTCAATAGCAAAAATATAGGGATGATTTCATGCCACATGAAACAATGTTATATGTAGTAGTCAGAGTAATTGGATATTGAGTTATAAATTGTAAGTGATGGAAAGGTATAGAGAATTATGTAGTCCCATGACAAGAGCATCTTCTTTACTATTAGCTTTAACCTGTGAACTGAAAGACAAACAGGAATCATCCTGGAACAAGGGCAAAATTTTCACCCTCTAAGTAAAAGGATACAGAGGCTATGTAAGGGTAAGTATGGCATTCTTGAGAAGCTGTCATGAGTTATCTTTGTAACAAGAGAGAAAACACATCAGCAATCCAACCTAAATAATGAAAAACAACACAAAATATTTAAAACCATGTTCATATCTTTTCTTCATTTATTAAGTTTATTAAGTTATGAAAATCTTTGAGTTTTCAAATAAAGCAGGACATGGTACTATTCTCACACTGCTTACTGCCATCTCCCTCTGATCTTCCATTGGCACCAAAGTCTCCATAGAAGGAATTCAGATGACAAAGCATAGTCTTCATGTTCTCCATAGAAAGAATTCAGACAAAACATGCAGAATACAAGGTGGTAGACAAGTGAACTTTATTACAAGGTAAAGTGGTGTTCACTCAAGAATTAAGTCGGGCAGAAGTCAAATGGATCATTGTCAAAATTTCCTTAGCAATCTGTTTCTTAGCATCCCTGAAATAGAATGGCTATCTCATTTTCCTACTCAAAAAAGTGACAAGCCCATTCATTTGTTTTTTAACCAGGAAAAATGTAACACCATAGCATATCATAAGGAGTTAAAAACAAAAGAAAAAAAAGAATTTGTAAAAGTAAACATCTGGAAAACACTCCCACCCCTTGCCATGAGGCTGGGGAGGGCAGAACTCAGACAAGTAAGGGCCAGGCATCCTAATTCTGGCTGGCCACCATCCTCCAGAAAAATCCCCACCTTATACTTATGGGAGATATCATTCTGTGAATATGTTTCTCTTATTGGTTAATGAATAAAGCACTGTTGGCCAATAGGAAAGGAAGATAGGCAGGACTAGGAGACAAGGTGAAAGAGGAAGTAGTAAGGAGGAGTCAGCATGTAGAGAATGCCAGCCCTACTCTCCTCTCTGGTAAGATGAGACCACGTGGAAACACTTAGATGAATAGAAATTGGTTAATAATTAAGACAGAGCTAGCTGACAAGAAATTAGTAACTGGCCAACAGCATAATGTCAAATACAGAGTCTCTGTGTGTTAATTGGGGCTGGCATGGTGGTGGGACCAGACCAGCAGGAAAACCTTAGTCATGTGGCCAGATGGGCAGAACTGTCTAATGCACCAACCTATGATGCCAGGATATTGTGTAGTATAATGATCTCTTTGTGATGAGGGAGCATGGCCCAGCCCAGCATCATGGCAACCTGAGTGGGACAAAGAGATACACATGCAGGCCTAGGGCTGTCGGTCCAGGGCTCCAAGGAGAAAACACTAGCCCACCTGGTACCTTAAATCAACAGGCAGATGGGCACTGTTAAAGTGAGCAAAGGTTGGTCTGTTATTGTCTGTGAGAGAGAGAGAGAGAGAGAGAATGGTTAGGTACTGTGGATTGAGGCACATCTGAAGAGACAAATAGGAAGGGAATAAGTTGAGATGGTGAGGGATTACCCCTTGACCAACTACAGCACATGGGAAAGTGAGCCCTGCACTTTGTCTGGGAAGCACAGCAGTGATGACCCTGTTGACGAGAGCACAGGAGAGCCAACCATGAGAATGTGAACATGCAGACCTAGCCCCATCCCTCATTTGGCTGTAGCAGGGGCTGGGGAGTGTTGTCTTTACCCTACCCCAACCTATCAATGTCTAAGGCAGGTTGCAGAGTTGATCCTGGGGAAATAAGAGTGGGAGAGTTGTCCCTGCCTCCCACCAGCTGCAACACTAGGGAGAGAAGGCCTTGCACCTTGCCAGGGAAGCACAACAGAACCAACCCTGTTAGCATGGGTGTGGGTGAACCAGTCCTGAATTTGTGAGCATGGAAAACCTGTCCCTATTTCTATTTGTCTTGTGGCATTGTGGGAGAGAGAAAGAGCCCCAACCACCCATCAGTCCCTGAGCTGTATGGGAGAGCTGTCTCTGCTAGCCACCAGCTGCAACACTCCAGGCCCTACACCTTCTCTGGGTAACCCAATCCTCTGACACCATAGGGAGGGAGAAGTTGCCCACCTGCCCTTCTATATCTATCAGTGACTGAGGCAAGTATGAGGAATGGCCCTGAGGTCACAAGAGCAGGAGAGCTGTCCCTGTCTCCCATAGCTACAACACCTGGAAGAACAGGCAATGTACGGCACCTGGGTAACACAATCTATGTGACATTGTTGTTGTCAGAGGTATGGCTGCCCCAGCCCTGATGTTGTAACCATTGGGAGAGCTGTCTTCATTATTTGTCTGTAATATGCTAGTGTGGGAGGTTGAGAGATGGCCTCCTCTTGCTCCTCACCCTGTACCACCTCCAACTGGTAGAGAGCTGGTCCTCTCCCTTACAAGCTATAGCACCCAGAAAATGAGCCCTGGGCCTTACCTAGCAAGCAGCACAGCAGAGCTGCATGGTGGTCAGAGGTGAGGTGACAGAGCCCTGATGTTATGAGCAAAGGGGAGCTGTCCCCATTGCTCATCAGACGTGGTAGCATGGGCAAAGGAGTACCCCCAACTCCTGCCCATAAATGCATGGGGCAGGCGGAGGTTCTAGCCCTCTGGTCATAAATGCAGAAGGGCTGTCCCTGTCCCTACCCCCTCATCAGCTACAGCACATGGAAAAAAAAAAGGAGCCTGTACCTCACCTGGGGAACACAATAGATGTGGCCCAATAATACAGGTGTGAGAGAGCCAACCGTGCAGGTGTGGAAACAGGAGAACCTGCCCCACCCCTCACTCATTGCTGCAAGAGGTCAATTAGCCAGGGCAATGCTGGAGAGATCACCCTGGTGGTAAGGTCAGGGGAGAATTGGCTGAAAGACCAACCTACAGCTGCCCAGGCTCAGAAACAGGCTTATAACTTGGCACCAACTATGATCTGCTGGAGCATGTGAAGGGACCTGACCCACAGACCCAAAGCTGCAGGATCAGCAAAACACAGAGTAGCAACAGGTTATCCAAGAAGAGTCCCAGTAAGGGCCCAGCATCAATAGTGTAATAGAAACCAGAGACCTCAAACCAGAACTCTTTGCAATAAACACTTGCAAGTAAAGGTGCATGGAAAAAGTTGTTTATTCAGTGACTCACTACAGCTTCCGTGATGAGATTTTTAATTTTCCTTTTTTTCTATTAAGTTTTGTTTTTTTTGTGGGAGGTGCAGGGCATAGGTAAGATTCAAAGGGATGGAGAAATGAGTGGGATTGATATACATGATATAAAAGACCCATAGAATAAATGAAAAAGAAAAAAGGGGGGAATAGACATCTCTTGATGGGCCTCAAAAAATGTGATAGTTGCTAAGTCATCATCTCCCCCCCCCCATCTAATTAGTCTTTACACATAGTGCTTCAAATTTTAAGACAGTGAAATTGTGGTATTTTTTAAAAAATTATTGTGTGTGTGCATTTGTGTGCATGCACATGTATACCTGTTGTGTGTTCATGTGTGGATGTAGATGTATTTATCCATGAAAGTGTGTGTGAGGACCCCAGAGACTGATGTCAGGATGTTTTCTTTCATTTTCCACCTTATTTTTCTGTGATGGGGTCTCTCATCAAGTCTGCTGTTAGCCATTTATCTGGACCTACCTGGCCAGAAAATCCAAGGGGCCTGCATGTCCATCTAGAAGCAATGAAATTTAATATATACACAGCTATGCCTATTTACGTGAGCTTCAAGGATCCAAATTCAGGTCCTTGTACTTGTCAGTTTACCCACTGAGCTACTTCCCCATCCTCAAATACATATTTTCCCTCCCTTTGCCCATCAAGGTTTTTGCTAGCAAAATTAGTGTGTGAACAGAGTTACAGACAAGGTCCAAAGCTTATTTTCAGTGGAAAAATAGAACATATATCTGCTCTATAAAATGTTCTAGTCATCTTTGACTGGAAAATTTAGTGTCTAGAGACAAAGCACTGCCTTTAATGGAAATCTTATATTCATAACTGCAAAACCCCCTTGAGATGTTTCCCTTTGGAAAATGAGAGGCACTGTTTTGTTTTGGTTTTTTAGAACAACAGTATCTACCCCATTTTCCATGCTCTGATTGAAGTGAATCTCTCTTCTAAATCCATGTGCCAGATTCTTTCAACTATGGAGGCTACTAGGACCTCCGGGGCCCAATACCAATCAGAGTCTTGTATTTGATGATGAGGAGAAAGGCATACATCCTCAATGAGTTTTGAGTCTGTTACTACATATCTAGCCACCTTCCAGTGTAACCTCATTTGATGCACATAATAACCACAGTGAATAAAACAGATGTAGAAATAATGGAAACTTATTAAGAGGCTATTCCCGTCGAAAGAGCTGCCTTAAAGAAACATTACATCAGTAGAGAGATACTACAAATGAAAAGAAGTGTAATACGAAGAATAAAAACCCAGAGATTGATATTCGGATTCAAACTTCAAGCTGAAGATCAGAGAAGTAAATTATTCAAGCCACTAGCTCTTTCTCTACCTCAGGCTTAACAGTTGATCCTGTCTCTACTAGGTCTCCCCCAAGGCTCAGTCTGCTGCCTCTCCTCAATGTGGCTAGACACTAATCTCAGAATGCTACCTAAGAGACTGGGCTCCTGATTTTTATATACCTCTGTAAGACTGGGTGTAAAAGGAAATTTCTAACCCATCTGGTCCAGTAGCCATTTAGTCTCAAATAAATACACAGAGGCTTAGATTGATTATAAACTGTTTGGCCAATGGCTCAGGCCTCTTATTGGGTATCTCTCTCTCAATCACTAAACCATTTCTATTAATCTGTATATCCCCACATGGCCTTGGTTTACTGGTAATACCTGGGCATCTTGCTCCCTAGGCGGTTACATGGTGCCTCCTCAACTCTGCCAACTATCTTACTCTATCCCTGTTTGGATTTCATGCCTGGCTAAATCCCGCCAGTTCATTGGCCAAAACACCAATTAGAAAAATATATTCACAGCATAAGCAATGACATCCTCCTCATCTCCTCTTTTCTGTCTATATAAAATTGTTTTTACTTTAAAACAGTAAAATTACACATAACAAAACAGTTATCAAGCAGGAACTATAGCTAACAATATATAATACATTTATATTTGGCAAAATTTAAAGAAAATTATCTTTGTGAGTCTAAAGTTTTATATGTAACCTACCCTTTATCATAACTAAGGAAAACCATAACCATACTGTCTATCTTCAATGCCATCAAAAAAGTCCATAAGGCTAATAAAAAGTCTAGAATTAACAGAGACATCTCTCTGCCTGGACAGTCACCCGAAGTTCCTCTGTAACACTGGGGCATCCCTCTACATCCTATATGTCCAGAATGAATGTCTGCCATACATTTTGAGAAGCAGGAACCTTGAAGGACCATCCTGTCCCTTGGCAAGTTTATCAGTCACTTTCCTTTTTAACTTGCTTGTCCAGGAAAGAGCAATTTCTTGTCCAAATGGCTATCTCTGCCATGTTGAAGGCAAACTTCCTAACACATTTCTTTGACACCCATCTTCCTCTCTGATGAAATTGATGTTTCCCAGAGGAGTTGTTTCTCCTTGTCATGAAAAACACTAATAAACCATTTTAAACTCCATATTTCTTTATGGTCCTGAAGAATAACTATCCATTTGAAATGTATGGCTATTATAGATGACCATCCATTCATTTGAAGTTTTTAATTATGTGTTACAGTTTAATGAGCTTTATAAGCACATGTACAGTACGCCACATGAATAGCAATATACATATAAAAAATTAACCCTAAACGTGTATCAATAAACCAAAATCCATACCAATGTATTTATTTCTATATCATATTCTTTTTTAAAGAGATTGACTGTGATCATTCGCCATTTATAACCAATCCCATTTAAGTGAAAATACACATTTATAAACAATATTTGGGAATTTGGTTATAGTTCTTTCCAAACTGCTCCCTGTTATATGGGATGCTGTCAGTCCCAAGGGGATCCTGAGAAAACGCAGAACCCTGGCCAAATTCTGGCTGTAGTGGTCTCTGAGGCTTCACAGTCTCGGCTGTTTTGGATGTTGTGTCATCTGGGCAGCTGCTTCAGGGAGTCTTGCTTTATCAAACCATAATAGTCTGGAAGGACTCCACAGCTTTTCATCTTCTATGGAAACAAAAGCAAAATCTCTCTTCCAAAGTAAAATGCCCTTAGTCTTAAATTTTAGAGTTAAGGCATTTTCAAAATATATAGGTTAGATTAATCCAGCAGCATTTATAATCAAATGTCTCTTAGCAGCTGTTGCTCCTTTCTAAGTAGTCAAACAATTCAAAGACAACACAATAAGATACAGTATCCAGACTTTCTGTGTATTTTCCATCTTTATGTGGCTTCTTAAAATTACTACATATCTTATTTTTATTTTTGAGACAGAGTTTATTTGTGTATTTTTGGATGCCTTAGTGTACGCTGTGCAGACCAGGCTCACCTTGAAATCATAGAGATCTGCCTGCTTCTGCCTCCAGAGTGCTGGGATTAAATGGGTGTGCCACCATGCCCAGCTACTCTATTTCATTTTAAGAACTTTCTCTATCCTTTATCTTTTCTGTCCCAAGCCTACGTAGGAAATGAGATGAGGCATGGTGACACACCTACTACTGTATGATAATCCTCAGGAAGTAAAATGAGGATTTATCAAACCCATTAACTATAGTTTAAGAAAAATATGAAGAAAGTCTAAGAGTCTTCCAGATTTTACACTTTAGATGAGTTGAAACTATGTGCAAGTGCACTAATCTATGCTATCAGAATCCAGATTGCTAAAGCATACTTGATGTATATCTTATAAGAAAAGCCTCTTTAGACATTAGAAATCTATATATCTTAAAAGTAAACTCCACAAGGAACCCCAGATTTGCTTCTCTATTCTGTTCAATGGTATTTTCACAGTCTTTAATAACTGGAAAGAGATCTTGTGATGTAAGAAACGCTGGAGGAAGAAACAAACAAGCTGCACCTGCTACTAATAGTAGTTTGAGGACAATCTCAGGAAATCCTAGAGCTCCATCTAGTGGCCAATCAGAGCAGTTTGTGGGAATTAAACAAGTCTTACACAAAACAACACCTGCAATCATCTAGGTGGCAGGCAAAAAACTTCAACAAAGAGTACCCAAGACCACCAGACCACAGGCATCCCTTAAGGCAGTGTTTAACTTGTGGAGTGGAGGCATACTAAGGCAAGAATGTCCTACCCTTCTTTATGACATGAGATCAGCCTCATCCAGTGACCCCAAGTGCAGGTAAAATCTGAAAAGTGACAAATTCCCTTAACTTTATTTCTTTAAAATAAGGACCCCAACAAGGAAGTTGTCCCCATCCCCTTATAGACTGTTGTGGCCATAATTCTGTATAAACTCCCAAATTCTCTACCACTATGGATGAGCTCAGATAATTCTAAATGTGACAGTGTGGTGAAGTTAACTGTATTGTGGACACTGAACTAATTTTGACCCCTGATCACCAAGTTGACCAAGTGGTCTCTGATTCTCCCCTCTGATATTTACGGAAGTATCAAAGCAAACTGGTTAGTACTCCTTTTAAACTCTGTAGTAGCCAAATATCCCCTCCCTCATTCTTTTCTGCTCCTAAATTTTTACAATGTCTTCTTAGATGCTGATGTAATTCTAAAGTTTAGATCTGTTTAAGACTCTTTGAGATTCCACAAGATACTTGTGCCATTCCTAACACCATTTCTCCTGTCTCATAATGGACCAGAGTTGCCTGTATGTCCTGCAATAAATATCTTCATCACCAACAAGTTTACCCTCAAGTATAGGATAGCTCCTTACCATTCACTAACACCCACACTTACCACAATTTCTCCAAAGGACTCTGGCATCTTTTTCGCAAAGACCCCTATACCCTTAAAACATGAAAACAAAGATTTTGCAACCTCTCATTGCTGCAGTTCTTACTACTACAAACCAAAACCCTCTTGCAACACCACTCTCCTTTGAAATGAGTTAGTTGGGTCCTACAGAATAAATCTGAAACCTAAGGATCACAGATTAGGAAAGTCATTCCAATCTATGCCATAGCTCACAATACTTATACATCTAGTACCACCTGGTTCACAGCATTAGATTCTAAGGTCACTTTTTCTTTGCCATACCTGTATACCCAGATTCACAGTTCCTATTTGCCTTTTTGAATGAGAGTAACCTCTAATCAGTTCACTTGACAACTTACCTGGAATGACTTGCTATGGAATTTTGAAACCACTCTGGAACTTCTGGACAGGTTATAGGCTGTTAAAGATCTATGATATCTTAAATTTCCCCTGGAGAGCATCCTTCTATAGTATGTATATGAGTTATGAAGACACCCTAGACAAACCTCCTTCAGATGAACCCCTGGTCTAATTCTTCCAAAGTTGGTTTCATGTGTGTGTAAAGTTACTCTTTAAAATAGCCAAATATCCTAATAAGAGATCCAATTTTTTGGAGTAATATTAACTGCAGACAAAAGAAGCCTTTCCAATCATCATGAGAATCTTACTTTCTGCTATTGGAAATCCCATAAAAACAGTTGGGAGCATCATGATATAAAAGGCTATTGCAGAATTCAAATGTTGAAGCTGAAGTTTTGGCTAACCTTTGTGAGACCTAGAGGTCATAGAAAAAAACAGTTCAATTGGACTCTTGTAAATATTAGATTTAGATCTCTTGAATCAGGCACACCTACCTCTTACCCAGTGTTAGCTCTCCCTAATCTTACTAAACCCCTTTCTCCCTATATATATGAGCAAAAATGAATAGCACTGTTGAGTATTAACCTGAACTTTGGAGTCTCTCTGTAAATTATTAGAGCTGGTAGCACAGAATTCTCTCCTTGCCTGGAGTGGGGGGACAAGCAGCTGTGTCATTGTGATTGATCAACTATAGGAATGTTATTCCTTGTACAGGGTAGTATGGATCTCATGATTCACTAGTTCACTGAAAGTTTATTACAGGTCTTTTCATGGCTTAGATTGCAGAATCAGCAAGTACCAGACTCCTCTTTCAAACTTCAGAGCTATCAATAAAAAACTTCCCAAGCTAAAAACTGGCAGATTCTAAGCTCATGACCTCTCTACAACAGTTCTATGAAGAGACAATTGATCTCACCTGAAGTTCTATCCCAGGTTTACAGATTTGCTCATTTTTCCCAAACTGTGGCTGCCTAGTTCTGAGATGGAAGTGATTTAGTGGTGGCAGCACAGAGGTTTTCAGAGAATCTGACAGTTGGAATGACAGAAGTCACAGACTATAAGGTAATTCCACATCAGTCCCAAAGCATAAGTAATTATTCTTCCTAGGGCTCTCTAGCTAAGGGGCTGGAATGAGTCTCAGTACATTTTTACAGATTCTACCTATGCTTTCTGTGTGATTTATAGCCAATCAGTCATCTAGCGAGAAAGAGGTCTTCTCTTCATTGTCCATAGTATTCCAGATAAACCTTTCTGAGAATTTGACCCTACTAGGAGCCTTTTGGGTTTCAAATTGTGTCACCAAAAGGATCACTCGGACATTTCTCTAGATAATGACCAAGCTGATCAATAGGCCAAATATGCAGCTTGGCTTCCACTGTAGGCTGCCTTAGTTCTCGGCTTCAGTCTCCATTGTTCCCAATGTACACCCCAGGAAACTGAAAGGCTTTAGCACAGTGCTATGCAGCCTTCTTACAGGAGCTGGGCCATGCAGAAAGCAAGTTGTTACTCCTTAGATACAGTGTTGTGAAAAATATCACCTGAAATCATCAATTTGACAAGAAGGGTTTATTTTATTTTACTTTATTTTATTTGGTTCTTCAAGTCAGGTTTTCTCTGTGGTTTTGGAACCTGTTGTGGAACTAGTTCTTGTAGACCAGGCTGGCCTCGAACTCACAGAAATCTGCCTGCCTCTGCCACCACCACCTAGCTGACAAGAAGGTTTATTATGACTCACACTTTTAGGTCCATTGTTTTAGTATCAGGCTACACCATGGCTGGAGTACGTGGTGGAGGAATCCACTAATATTTGTCTGGGAACACAATAAAGTGAGGATCAGGTAAGCATCCCATAATCTTATTCTAGGAAGCACACACTCAATGATCAAAGTCCTCACTATGGCCCACCTAATGAAGGTTCTATAGCTTCCAATAGCATCATAATCATGAGACAAATGTCTTTAATATATAGACTTTTAGGAAGCATTCAAGTCCAAAACTGTATCATTTCATTTCATTAGCTGTTATTCCATGGGGCTAACCAAGTAATCAGACATGTAGAAAGACCTATATATGTCTCTTGTTAATTTTCACATGAGTAAGCCGGAAAGAAATCTTCCACTCCTACACACTTGGTCAACAACTCAGCTGAGACCAAATGCAGAGTCAAAATTAATCACATAAGCTTCCTCTGAGATGTGATCTTCAAAAAACTCAGATAGCAAGCATATTGTGCGTGCGAGGATTTCGTGAGATCCTGAACCATACTTCTCTTTTGTGTTCCTTCACTATGAGGTGAACTGTTCTGTTTTGTCACATCTATTTGCCCCTCCATGAACCTGAATGTATAAAGGTACACATTTGGTCATTTCCTAGGAACTCTAAAATTATGAACAAAATTAACCTTTCAGTTTTATAAGTTGATTATCTCAGAAATTTGTTATATGCTTGGGGAAATATAATGAACAAATTAACTAATACTTGGTTTGGTTCTGCAAGTAGGCATTAAAACTTAATAAAAACGAACTGTTGAAGTAGATTTAGAAGCTGGAAAGTATTAAAGAAAACATTTGGGAAAGAACCATAACATTTGAAGGATTAACCAATTTTGTTTTTTAAAGATATGCCAAGACTTCAGATCAAGATTTAAAGGAAGTGACTTAAATTATCACTGGAAACTGGAAGCAGGAAGATCTTTGCTAGGACACAGAGGCATTTGTAAACAATGTCAGTAGTGATCATGGAGATAAAACAAAAATACCTCCTCAAATGAGTGGGTCTACCCATTGAGACTGTTGGGTTGAATGAGATAACATTTCCTGTAATCACTTAGTCACCAGTTGGTGGCACTGTTTTAGGAGTTTTGGGTAGTGCTGCCTTGCTGGCAGAAGGATTTCACTGGAGGGGAGGGTTTTAGGTGCTTACAGCCCTACCCTATTTGCAGTTTGTCCTCTTTGCTTTGTGATAATGCTTCAAGATGTGAGTTCGCAACTTCCTGTCTGTCACTTGGGATACTTCCCAGGCTGGATGGACTCATACCCTTCTGGAATACTATACTCAAATAGACCCTTTCATCTAAAAGTAGCTTTTGGTCATGGTGCTTTATCATGGCAATAGAAGGCAATAGAAAGGTAACTAGTAAATGTGCTTATGACAAAGCATTAAAATGCCACCTATTATAATAAAATATGATAAAAGAGCTAGTAAAAAGAATGGGAAATGTGCACTCCAGGCACTGAATCATTCACATGCAGCAACATGCAAATATTTACACTAAAATAGTATTAAACTACATACCTATATGAAAAAAGGACTTAAACATCTTTGTAAATTTTGGTTGGGCATATAGTCTTTGAATTCAATTCATGTTAATTGCAAAATGAAATTTGATGAGTTTAACTTTTATCAAAAATATATAGTTGAAATCACATTAAATTGTCCTAATAGAATTAAATTCACATTGAGAACTTTTAAAATATTATTTATTTCTAGTTTTTGTCAAAATCTATGGAATGTCCAGGTTTTAAAAATTAATATGTGTGTGTGTCATCTATCTCTGTTCCCACATATGTTCTTCATGTGAAGAAAGAATGTTATATTTTTCAATAAAATTTTATTATTTCTTGGAGAATTTTATACAATGTGTTTTGATCATTTTTTTATTTTGGAGTAAAATGTTTGAAATTTTTTCATATACTCAACCTTTTGAATGTTTGGTAAGTCTGCTGCTTGCATGTTTAAATAATTCCTTTGGCTATTTTAATACAGTCTGGAAGAAAGTATTAATTTTACCTAGTATTTTTCTCCCATTTATCTTTATATAACTCAACAAACATTGTACAACAAAAATTATTCTTTTGCTTGTTCCTCTGTTACTTGGTAATTTTTTATACTTGCTAGATTGTCAGTGTTAAATTTATCATTTAGTATTATAAGAATGAAGCCATTTCTTTTTTCAATTTTTGCTGTTACTTACAATTTTATGTGTGTTTAGTAAAATTTTACCTCCCATTACCTACTCTCACTCCCTTCTCTCTACCACCATCCCCTTCTTCTAAATCAATTCTTCTCATACTTGGATATATATATATATATATATATATATATAAATGTATATAAATATATATTTTTTTGTGAGTCACCAAGTTTAATTATGGTTGTTTTCATGAGCATGAGTGCCTGTCTGGGGGAGTGCTATTTCCCAGAGAACAGGTGACTTGTCAGTGGCTACACTAGTAAAGAAAATAATATACTTTTCCTTAGCAAAGTTTAACTTTCTGAACCTTCAGCAAAGGTGGAACCTCATGATACCCTTCCCCATGCTTCATGGCACACCGGCAGTCTCAGCCATAGCTGTAGTGAATTAATGAATACACTAGTGTCATGTCCAGATGAATTAACTATGTAATACTAATAAATATAAGTTTAATATGATTCTTGGATGAATTTGAAAGGGGATCTTGTTTTATATGCTTAAAATACAGTGCATCATTGTTGTGCAATGTTGTTTTAATTGGGCAAAGATGTGTTACATTTATTTATGATGCATTTGTTTAATAATGTAAGGATGTGTTGCATTATTTTCATGTTGCCTACATAAGGCACCTGGTTGGTCTAATAAAAAGTTGAAGAGGAATAACATTAATCTAAGATGTAAATGAATCTTCTGAGTTTGTTTAGTGTTTTTCATATGTATATGTTTAAGTTCTCACCAGGCAGTGTTGGATAACCAATCAGGTGGCTCATTGATGAGGAGGACTAATTCTCCCTCTCTGAGAAGTCTTCTATTGCCTGTAGCTTTTCATTTAAGGCTGGGATCCATAATATTTCCCTAGTTTAAGTTGACATGTCAGCTGATGTTTTCACTGTTCAGGTCTTGTTTAAACAACCATATTATTTAGATGTCATGGATTTAGTTTCCCTGTCATGTTCTAGATGACACAATCTCATGGCAGACTTTGCTACTCTCTGGATCTTAGAATCTTTCTGCCCTCTCTTCCATAATACACACAAGGGTACAGGATTTTTTGTGGCTACGTCAACTGGAGACAAGGATTCTACAGTCAGTTGTTCTCTTCATTTTTACTGATTGGGGCTTTCTGTCATTGATCTATGTTTTCTGTTAATAGAAGCAAAGAAAATGAAGTCAGAAGCAAAGAAACAAAGTCAGAACTAAGCTTTTCTGTGAGTCTAGAAAAAAGTACTTAGAATGCAGTTGAAAGTATACTGGTTTAAGAAACTGGCATTAGTAATTATCATCTGAGATTTGTGACCTTATAACACAAGTAACTAACTAGGTTTACCATACCAGACATGATTTCCCACATGATGAATAGGTCTTGGATACAACTGTGGGATACTGCCAAGATTTGAGTGCCACAGATAATTTGCCATTCTGGCCAATGTCGTGGTTTGTAAGCATCAGAGTGGTTAGCACTGTACATTGTATTCTTTCCTTAGTAGCTTGCACCACATTGTCCAGTGTTATGAAAGGTGGTCCTCAAGAAGGGAGCTTGGGCTTAGATCCAGCTGGATTCTTCTTTCCTTCTCAGTGCATAATGTCTTCAGCAATAGGGATTGATTTTCCACCTCTGGGAGGCAACCAAGGGCAATAGCAGCAGCTTCTATTATTTTTTAATAAGAAGGCTTAAAATCTTGTTGCACATGAACACATTACTGTCAAAGTCCTATTGTATCCATTAAAGAAGCAAATAGAAAGAACTTGAAACATAATTTCTTCTTTTATACACTAAAAGAAATAAAAAAATTTAGAAGACTTTTAAGGTTCATGCATGTGAATTTTTCCATTCTTTTTTAAACACAAAATTTTTTGAAGTTATAATATGATTCCAACAGTTCTCCTTCCCCCTTTCTTCCTCTAAACCTTCCAGTATATCCCTATCCACTCTCTTCAAATTTATTTTCTCTTTTTCTTCACTAACTGTTATTGCAAACACTTTTTTTGCTGGACATGTATGTATATGTAACTCGTTCATTAACAGCCTGCAGAGGGCAGAATAGGGCAACAGATCATGAGGAAATGCAAGTACAGGTTCTGATCATCTTGGAAACCAAACTTCATTCTCAGCTGTAGCAGAAACTGCTAACATGTGTGCCCTCTTTCCAGCCTCCAGAAACAGGTTTAGTAAACTTCTGGGATGTGCGCTTTATACTGTGTCTTTGTTAGAATTCTTCATGCATTGAAGTGTTACCACTTCAAAAAGACAATCTTGGAAGCCTGAGATGGATTTCGTAACTTTCACTTCAAAAGACAAGTTAAATATACAAAACTATAACATCAACACAAATTCCGCATGAAAAATAGGACTTCATCTTTTTCATGTGAAAAGGATATTGTCAAAGGGAAAACACACTGATTGTGGTCTATGGACAACCAAAGATTTAGAAAGCAAGTAAAGGTGTTTCTTCCTTTGGTGCCTTGAGATAAGCAGGTTTATTTAATCAGGTACTTGAACACAGCTTACTGAGTGAGTTGTATAAACCATTTCACTATGGATTGTTAACTATCAGTAGAGGTGTGTAATACTGCTTCAAAAGGCAACACTCTCAGAAACATGAGAGTGAGTGTGTTAGCTTTATTCCAGAAGAGAAGAGAACTGCCTAAGCTGAGGTTTCTATTGCTATGCTAACACACAATTACCAAAAGCAAGTCAGGGAGTAAAGTGTTTATTTTAGCTTGCAGTTTATGTTCCCTTATCCAGGGAAGTCAGGGCAGGAACTCAAGGTTAACACCTGGAGGCAGAACACATTCTTTCATGCTGAGGCCATAAAGGAATGCTGCTTACTGTTTTGCTCAGCCTCTTTTTTAATATCATCTAGGATCACCAAACAGAAGTGACACCATCCACAATGGGCTAGGTCTTCCCACATCAATCACTAACTCAAAATCACTACAGACATGGCTGCAGCCCAGTCTAATGAAGGTATTTATTCAGTTGTGAGTCATTCTTTTGAAATTACCCTACCTAGTTGACATAAAACTAGCTAGCACAGTAAAACAAGCTCCAACTCTTAACACAAATATTTTCAGAATAATAAGCCATGATTTTGTGTGGCATGTGAACACAGTTTTTTCAACAGCAAAGAAGTTTGGACATTTAAAAAAAAAATCTGGGTTAAGAATTAATGAATGAGGTTTCCTTATTGATATTTTGGCACTATAAGTTTTGGATGTTTCTTAGTGGATGACTATTCTATATAAGTATTATTTCCTTCCAATTCACCACATATGCTCACTAAAGTATAGTAGCCTTGTTTCCTACTTTGAAATGCAATACTCGCAGAGCATAAGACTAATTTTATTTGGATTCATTACTAGAGAGAAATTGACAAAATTCTAAAAGTGAACACAAGCGCTCCCTAAGGAACAACCCATCATTTCTTCGCTGTATGTGAACATGTTATCATCAAATACTAAGGAACCCATAGGTGGTGGTTACTCTTGGTTATCAACTTGACTATATCCGGAATGAACTACAATCCAGAAACGGAGACATACCTGTGATCTGGATCTTCAGGGAGAAAGATATCATGTGTTTGTTCCACATCTTGAGGCTGGAAGACATGGTCTTTTGATCTGGATCTTGAGGCAGAAGGCATACCTTTAATCTGGGCCACACCTTCTGCTGGAATCCTATATAAGGTCAATGGAAAAAGAAGGGATTGTTCATTCTCTGCCTACTCACCCTCTCCTTCATTGGTATTGAAGCCTACTTCTTCAGAATTCCAGCATATGTAGAAGACCAGCTGGCAAACTCAGCCTTGTGTGACTGAGCAACTACTGAATTCCTGATCTTTCCATTCACAGCTAGTCATTGTTGGATTAGTTGGACCTCAGTCCATACATCATTCCAATAAATTCCCTTTATTTATCTATATGTATATCTGTATCATATGTGCAAATGATATTCTATGAGTTCTGTGAGTCTATGAACCCTGACTGATACATAGTGGAACTAGACGTGAGCCATCAGTGTATACTGAGAACTGAACTTGGACTCTTGATAAGAGCAGCACGTTTTCCTATCTGCTGACCCATTTTTCCCACTCAAAGAAAAATAACTTCAATAAGTTTCTTTAATGTCTCTCAAAAATTGATTATTTCATAGTCTTTCCTTCTGACTTACGATACATTCTTTACTATACTACCTCCTCAAAAAGAAACAGTCTTCATATTCTAAGACTGAGTTTGTTATTTGAAGTCTCAATGGGAATGTTGAAAATAAAGTTGTATCAGCCAGTACAGACACCTTCTGAGTAATAAGCTTCCATTTCTTATTACACCTGAACATGCTATAATCGCAGAGAAAAGAAGGTTTACGTGGCCTTTAAAAAAGAAAACAGACAGGAAACAAGTGAATGTGTGTCCTTCTTTGACTCTGATAGAAGTCAATATTTTAAAAGATTTTCTTGCTTTTATTCATCTTTCAAAATTTGCCTACACACACACACACACACACACACACACACACACACACACACACACACGGCATGCATGCATGTATGTTATACAAGCATATTGCTCCTTCATGGCTTTCAGAGATGGAAGAAAGCAACAGATCTTGTGGATAAGAAGAAGCATGGGATAGCTGGAAGCTAAATAAGAATCCTTGTCAACTACACTTACATATAATTTTAAGGGTTAGATTTAGAGTATAGTAAGGAATTAATGTTTCTCTAACAAAATGATGGTAGTAGTTGGTTTTTCTAAGGTCCATGACCTTATAAGCAGAAGACAAACTAGGT
Organism: Phodopus roborovskii; assembly: GCF_943737965.1. NCBI lineage: Eukaryota > Metazoa > Chordata > Mammalia > Rodentia > Cricetidae > Phodopus > Phodopus roborovskii. The sequence continues at coordinate 10,604,641 of NW_026126540.1, read as the reverse complement.
TTCTAGTAACAGATATGATTTCTTTTTTCAATGAGTCTTAACTCCAACTAGACAGCTGTTGGTTACTTCCAACACATGTCATGTACTGGTTCTTTGAATATATCTTGTCATGCTGGTCCATAGGTTTTGCATGTTGTCATGTTTGCCATCCATCATCTGTAGGCATTGCAGCTAGGTCAGACTGTGTAACAGGTTCCCTCCCGTGGAAGCATTCATAATATTTTTCTGGAACCATGTAAGGTGGACCTCAGGAAAAGAGGCTCTCGGGTCAGATCTAGTTCTAGTAATCTGAGTTGTGTGTGCTAAAGGTGTGATGTCCATTAACAGGGGCAACTAAGGGCTACATCAACAAGAGCTATATTGTATTTTTCTAAATTGTATCCAAATACCTAGAGAAATGTAGCTACAACACCTTGTAAAGAATGCTTCTCTTTACAGAAAAGAAAGAAACCTGTCTGTCACAGAAAAGCACAACTGGACACAACACAGAGATCAAGAGGTTGTGAAGTCCTAGTCCTAATGGATACATTACATCTCCTGCAAGAGCCAGAATACCAGAAAGTCTCTGTGAAACAGTCCCTCTTCTAAGTAGCCATGGAAGCAATATCTCTTAGAAATGGCTTCACAAACCAGACTGGAACAGTAGCAACATCAATGGGCATGTGAACTCAGAAGGGAGAAATTTTCTTTCTCAAGGTCCTACTTCTTGACAAAGAACTACAGGTAACTGCAGGGAGAAAAATTAACTTCTTCCATGGAGGAGCCCCATTATTGGTTTTTCAATGTAGACTAATCAGGCTTCAAACATATACATACAAACAATAAAAAAATGGTCTCATCAAGTTTTATACAGATTTATATATGTGTTTGTGTATACACATATATGTAACAAATATAAAGTAGCATACCAACTTCAGAATGTAGGAAGCATGGGAAGGATTGCGGGAACACAACTATGAAGGGCTGGAGGGAAGAAAGGGAGAGGAGACATGATATAATCAATTCCATTTAAAGCATTAAAACAAAAACAGTCCTGTATGAGATCAATGAACAGTCTTAGCCACTGAGCAATTTCTCCAGCCTATAATTGAAGTCATGTTAATTAGTTCATTCGATGCATGTTTTATAATCAGTTTTTCTTCTAGTTTATAGTTTGAAAAAGAAATCTTCTTTCAGGCAGCACAAATATTTTCTGAGTAATAGCCTCCATTTCTTGTGCCATGTGAATAGGTTACACAAAGGGAAATGAAGTCTAGCTATGATTAGGAGACAACTGAACATTATTCTTTCCGTGACTCTTGGAAAGGAGTAAAGCTGATAAGATTCTTGGATGCTGAAAGGTTGAGTGTGTTATTAGCAGTCTCTCCTTCCAATTCTTCTTGCATTGTTCACCACTGGTAAAGATGCTGATGTTACCACTTCAATAAACAATTCCCTGAAACAATAAATTTACTTTGCTAGATGCACTTCAAAGAGAAGCTAAGTGGAGACAGCTATAACACTCTACACAAATAATTTCTGAGCAATAAGTAATAATTTCTTTAGATATGAACACATTATTATCACTGGGTAAAACAGTCTATTAGTGTAGTCTCTCCAAAAGCAAAAAGATAGGAAGCACATTATCATGTTCTCTTCCTTGACTCACTTCTCGATCGAAATGTGTTTAATGGATTTCTTGAATGTATATCTAAGGGTGGCTGTGTTATCAGCAATCTAACTTTCCAACCCACCATACATTTTTACTGTATGTAATTAAGTTTATATTCATAACTAATGAAACAACACTTGTGTAAGCTTAAGGATGATATTGTTGGTTGCACCCCAAAAGAGTTAAATGGACAAAGCTCTAACACGTAGCACAAGTACTATATAAATACTGGGACTTTGATTCTTTCTACAAATGAGTACATTATTGACTAAGGTAAAAGAAGTCTATTGTAGTCTTTGTAAAACAAGCAGTTGGGAACTAAGTGGACATGCTACGTTGTTTGAGTCCTTATGAGATATAGAATTAATAAGTTTACAGGATGTGTACCAAAGGGTGCTTCTGTTATACGCAGTGTTTCCTTCTGGTTCACCACAGATTATTTTCAATAGGTAAAGACAGCCTTACCATTACAAAATGCAATATTCCTTAGACTGATTTCTCCAGTTGCACTCCAATGTAGAAGTTTCATTTTTTGGCATGTCAAGATAAGTAAAGGCACAAGTATTTTTTTTTTTTGTGAGAAATAACCATTCATTACTTGCTGTATATGAACATGTACTGTCAAAGGGAAAGAAAAATTTAAGTAGCCTTTGAAAAAGCAAGGAGGAAGCAATCAAATGTGCTTCCCATTTGTCTTGTTGACAAAAGCAATCTTAATCTGTGTCGAGGATGCATTCTATGGATGAGTCTATTACAAGTTCTCTTTTCTTTCTATTCACCATGCTGAATAGACTACAGGAAAATAGCCCTATATTTCCACTAAAAAGAGCAACACTTACAGAAAATGCACACTAATTTTATTAATTTCACTACAAAAAGAAATAAGTACTTAAAGCGGCCATTGCAAAAATTTTCTCAGGAAGAAGCCTTCATATCTTACTTCATATTGTCATAGAGAAAAGTGGCCTATTATAGCCTTTGTAAAGGAAAGCTGCTGGAGAGCCAAGGGAAAAAAGAGTTCACACTTTGACTCCATGACAGATGTAAGTTTTCTAAGAAAATTCAATGCATCTTGAGGGGTGGCAGTGTTGGAATCAGTTTTCCTTCCTGTACATTATTTATTGTTCACTATAGGGTTACAAGAAAAGAGAGCCTATATTACTACAAGAAAAAGTAGAAGTTCCAGAAGCCTAAGATTGATTTTGTTAGTTACATTTCAAAAATAAGTTATATACAGACAACTCAAATAGACTGCACAAATATTTTATGAGTAATAAGCATTCATTTCTTGTTGCACATTAATATATTCTTGCCAATGAAAAGCTACACAATGTAGCTTTTTAAAAGTAAATCATTTGCCTGATTGCCTATTGAGCCACTTCTGAGCCTCATGGAATTGAATATGTAGAGAGCTGCCCCATAGATGATCCACCCATCTATCAGTGACCTCATCTACTATGCCACTCTGGAACCTCATGGGATCCAGAAACCTAGAAGACCAGTTAGGGATCTCTAGAATCAATCCACTTTCCTGACAATCAGTCACTGCACCCACTATGTCACTCCAGTTCTGCATGGCTTCCTGTGACCCAGACTTTATCCACAAACTGAACATCTACCCAGCCTCATAGATCAGCTCAGGAAACTACATGGAATCTTTCTGCCTCTTACCCCAGATAAGGAGCCACAGAATGGCTCTCACTCTAACCCTAATTCCACCTGAAGACAACGTAGCATTCTATGTCTCACATGCCCACAAACCACAATCCACACTCCAGTGGAAGAACATGCATCCAAAAATACTCTTGCAAAACAAATTTGTCTTGAAGAAATTTTTAAATGAAAAGTTGGATGGATAAGAGGGTGTAGATTTGGAAAGGCTAGGAGACCAGGGGAGAATTAATGAACACCCAAAGAATGGATATAATATCTTGAAATAAATATAACTAAGGAAGTGAAAGACTTGTATAATGAAAACTTTCAGACACTGACCAAAGACACTAAAGAAGCACCAGCGGTAGAAAGACTCTTGCAATATTACTTGCCTGTTTTTAAAAAAAATAAAAATGACACCATAAAATGTGCAAGCAAATAGATGAAACTAGAAAACATGAACTTGAGTGAGGCAACCCAGTCACAGAAAGACAAAAATGGTATGTACTCATATATAAGTGGGTATTAGCTATTAAGTATAGGATAATCACAGTCAATCCACAGACGCAGAGAGGCTAAGGAGGAGGGCTCCAGGTGGGAAGCATTGATCTCCCTGTAACAAGGAAACAGAATAGATTTCAAGAATGGAGTGGAGCAGAGGGGAATGGAAACAGGAGGGATCAGGAAAGGAGGAATGGAGGAATGGAGGGAGAGACTTTGTGGAGAAACAAGTAGAACTGGGGGCACTTACAGGGTGATGTGGAAACCTAATGCAGTGGGAGCTTCCTGGAACCTATGAGGGTGACCCCAGCAAGGACTTTTAGTAATGGGGGAGACTGAGCCTGAATGATTAATGTTATTCTGTTGTACTCATAAATCAGTACCTAGATCAATTATCATCAAAAAGGCTTCCTTTAAAAGCCAATGGGAGAATATACAGAGACCTGCAACCAAACATTAGACAGAGCTCAGAGAACCTTATGGAAGAAGAGGAGAAAGGATTATAGGAGCCAGAGGGGTCAATGACCTCAGGAGAACATGACCCACAGAATCAACTAAACAGGTCTCATAGGTGCTCAGACACTACAGAGGCAATCATTGAGTCCACATGGTTCTGCACAAGGTCCTCTGCAAATATGCTGTAGTTGTGTAGCTTCAGGTTTCTGTGGGACTCCTAACAGTGAAAGTAGAGTAATCGATGACACTTTTGCCTGCTCTGGAGACCCTTTTATAACTGGGTTGCCTTTTCCAGCCCTAATATGAGAGTTTTTGTCTAGCTTTATTGCATTTTCTTATGCTGTGTTCAGTTGATATAATTGGGAGGCCTGCTATTTTCTTAAGTAAAATGAGAAACAGAGGATCTGGGGGAAAGGGGAGGTGAGAGGGAAGGAATAAAGGGAAGGAAGGTTGTTGTGGTTGGGAGAAAAACACAGTTTGTCTTTTTGTTTGTTTGTTTTTAAGGAGGAAAGCAATTAAACAGAAAAAAGAAATGAATACAAAACAAAAACAACAAAACAAACAAACAAACAGAAAAGACCTCCAGACCTCCCATGCTCAAGAATTGATAAGATTAGTATTCTAAAAATGGCCTTTTTACCAAAACCAATTTGTAGATTCAATGTATTCTCCATCCAAATTCCAATGCAAGTATTTACAGGAATTGAAAAAGATAAGATTAAATTTCATACTGAAGCACAGAAACACCATGATGTCCTAAACAATACTAAAGAATAAAAGAACAGATACATGTATCACTGTCACCAATTTTAAGTTACACTGTAGAGCTATAGTAGGAATACAAATATTTAAGTACTGGTATAAAACTATACCTGTTGGTCAATGGCACAGAACTGAAGAACAACATATAAGTTTTTACATTTTGGCTACCTCAAAACATTAGAGGCCCTGATCCTGCTGCTCCTGTGTCCTGTCCCCATCGAGAGCACCATTGGAGCTCTGATACACCCCCACCCATCCCCACCGCGAGCTTTTCCCCCTACCCTGTGCCCTACCCTGCCCACTGTCCTGCCACTCTGGTTGAGCACTGGGACAGAGGGTGGAGCCAACAATCCACCCTACTTTGGAGACTCCTCAGAGCAACTCTGAACAAAGGAGACATGCCTATCCACTCAGGACCACCTGTAATTTCCACCTGCTTGGTCTCTGACCCCACCTCCAGTCCTCTGCTGGAGTCCTGGGACCCTCCCAGAGATCCACCTATCTCTACAGGTCCACTCTGAGTTCCTGCTGGCAAGGTCCTTGACCCCCAAATCAGGGCCTCTGCTAAAGAAAGAGGCCTCAGATGGAGAGTCCCAGTTTCCAGTGAGATCCAACTATCCCGCAAAACCTTCCCAAATTTCAGCTCAGTCTTTGTCCTCTTCTGCCAGCCATTGGCTAGAGCCATTGGCTAGTGGCATCTTCTACTGGATCCTAAGCCCTGACCCCATCCCTGGGTCCCTGTTTGTTTTCATTTAAATGGACTTGGTTATATAAAATAAATATATAAAAAAAATTACAGGCTAATGGCATCATTTTTTACCTTCAAGAACTTAACTGTAAGACCCTTTTCCACAAGCCGTCACATTCTTGACTCATAAAACATAGAAAGATCAGGTGGATACTAATCAGAATGCTTCATCTCTACTGTTAGCCTTCATAGTAGTGCATGGTATTATGCATGTTACTGGAGGAGGAGGAGGGAGAGGAAAATAGTCATTGATTTCACCCATCTGTGAATATTGGGAGCTACAATAGTAACTGGCCTGGCAAAATATGCCCCGGTGCACTAATGGCAGAAATGTTGTAAGAGAAACACTACTTTCTTTTTTTACTTTTATTAATCAATTGATTGATTGATTTGTTTTTTGAGACAGGGTTTCCCTGTGTATCTTTGGAGCCTCTTTTGGCACTCACTCTGTAGACCAGGCTGGCCTTGAACTCACAGAGATCCTCTTGTCTTTTTTCGTGCTGGGATTAAAGGCATCTACCACCACTGCCTTGCCTGGCAAAACACTCTGCATTCTGATTGGATCTAAGGTGCACTCCACAGCATGGAACCCATACCTCGAACAGTTAACAGGGCCAAGAACCTATAGCTAGATATACCATAGTATCTTAGGGGGAATCTAATACATCTTACATTTTCTTGAGCCATGTTCAATTGCTATCCTTGGGAGCCCTGCTCTTTTCTGAAGGGAAATGGAGGAGCAGAGGATCTGTAAGAAAGCGAGAAGGGTAGGATTTAGAGGAGTGGAAGGAGGGGAGGCCATGGTTGGTATGTATTGTATGAGAGAAATGTAGTTTCTAAAAAAGAGAGAGAAATTAAATTTGAAAAAGGGAAAGAAAGGAAAAAGAAAAGGTTTAGCAATAGTTTTGAAAAATGGACACAGTATTAAAATTACTCCTAATGACTTCTTGTTATATACCCATTTATCAGGGTGTCCTTCAACTCTGTCAGAGTTTTGGGTTTTTTCTTATTTTACATACCAGTTCCAGTTCCCTCTCCCTCCCATCCTCCCATTCTCCCCATGATCCCTCCATCCCATCTCTCATCCACTCCCCAGGAAGGTGAGACCTTCCATTAGGGATTTCCAAATTCTGTCAAGTTATTTGGGGTAGGGCCTAGGCCCTCCCCTATGTCTCTAGGCTAAAGGAGTATCCCTCCATTGGAATGTCTCCCGAAGTCCATTCATGAACTAAGAATACATCCTGGTTCCACTGCCAGAGGTTACTTAGACTGCCCAGGCCTCCTAACTGAGACCCACGTTCAGTGGGCTGGCTTGGTCTTATGTTGGTTCCCCAGATGTCAGAATGTCAGAATGGGGTTCATGAGCTCCCACTTGCTCAGGTCAGCATAGAAGCTTTTTTCTGCAGTAGGTAGTAATAACAGTGAGAACTACAACTGGTCAAAGTGAAGAGAATAGCAATCTTTGGAATTCTCAGCCCTAAATGGGATGGCTTGATTATAACTGTGCTGATCAGTTTTATGTGAACTTGATACAAGCTAATATCATTTAGGAAGAGGGACTCTCACATGAGAAAAATACCTCTATGAGGCAAAGTAGCCGATTTTTTGTTATTAATGATTGGTGTGGGAGGGCCGGGTACACTGTGAGCATTTCCACCATTGGACTGGTGGTCCTGGATGCTATAAGAAAGCAGACTGAGAAAGTCATGAGAAGGAAGTCAACAAAACAGTTTTCCTCCTTGGCATCTGCCTCAGTTCCTGCCTCTAAGTTCCAGCCTTGAGTTCCAGCCCTGACTTCCCTGAAAGATGGAAACTATAAGCTAAAAATAAAACAAAACAAAACAAAATTCCTACTCTAGTTGCTTTTGGTCATGTTTTACAACCAGAATAGAAACTCTAATACAGCATCCCTCCTTATAAACATAGGGATCTTCAGAGAAGAGAGCTTGGGAAGATTATAATAGCCAGATATGGTAGATAACTGCATGGTAACAATATTTTTCAGACACGTAAAAGTTGCACATATGATCTTACAGTGATTGTGACAACATTCATAAGACCTGCAAGCATTCAAACTGGGCAAATCTCAGCACAAAGAGGGGATATGGCATGTAGTCCATGCCTATCTTCAGAGATATTGTCATTTGGTAATTGCTGGAAGAAGGAGAGATAGTTTTATTTATTAATGTGACCCCTGGTAGTTCTACTACACTAGAACACAAGAGTGCTTGGACAATTCAAATTGCAGTAGATGGGTTAACAAGGAAGGAAAAAGAGAATAAGAACATGAAATTGAGAAATGGTAATGGATGGAGGTGGGAGTTGAAGGAGATAGGTATATATGACCAAAATATATTAAATGAACTTATCAAAGAATTAATAAAAATATGATTTTTAAAAAGGGAAATTGGAAGCAAGTAGATACATTCCCTTTAGTGACTTACACATGATCTTTGGATATATGTCAAAGATAAGCTATATTTTTGGTAGTCTTTCCTTGTAGTTAACTATCATATTACCACTCCAAAATCGAATGTCCCAGAAGCCCAAGACTGATTTTATTAGTTGTATTTCAAAAGAGGTTTTAAGTGTACTAATTTCTAATCTATAAAATAAATTTTAAATTATAACCCCTCATTTTCACTGCATATATAAAAAAGTCAATTGTAGCCGCAGAGAAAACAAACAGGAATAAAAGTGAATACTTCTCCCTCTTTGAATCCCTAAAAGAAGTAAGTTATGTTTCTAGTATGTACCTCAGTTGGTAGATATGATATTAGCAGTCTTTCCTTCCAATGCACTTTGCACTTACATTGTAGGTAACGGAGCATTACCATTACAAACAGCATTCTAAGAAATCTAAGACTGGTTATACTTGTTTGCATTCAGAAGATAAGTGGACAAAGCTCTAACAGTTACCAAAATCAGCTTCTGAGTAATAGGCCTTTATTTCTTGTTGCATAGAGCCCATTATTTTCAAAGAAAAAACAAACCAATTTTGAAAAAAATCAGTTAGAAATCAATTAAGTATGTTCTGTTCCTTGACTAATTGAAAGAAGTATGCTTAGTATCTTCAATGTATATCAAACAGTATTATAAGTTACCTAGACTTCTTGTCCACCATGCATTTTCACAGTAAAGAGGCCTGTGTAAGCATTTCGGAAAGCAACTCTACTGGAAGCCCAAGAATGAGTATTGTTGCCCTCCAAAGAATAAATTAAATGAATAAAACCTTAACTGCAAATAGTAATACTTTTTGAGTATTAAGCCTTCATTTAACATTATTGTTAAATGTTACAGAAGCCTACTGAGCCTTTGAATATTTAACAGGAAGCACATTAATATGTTACCTTCTTGAGTTTTGGAAAACAGTGAGTTTAAATAGCTTTGAAGCATCTCAAAGGGTGGCTGTGTTGCAAGCTGTCTTTATTTCAATTGACCATCCATTGATCACTACAGGTGAAGAGCCTACATCACTTCTTCATAAAGCAAAATTTCCAGAAGTCTAAAACAAGTTTTGTTACATGCACTCCAAAAGACAATTAAGTGTATGGAGTATGGTTTTTCCGCCCACCGCCTGGTTTGTCCTACCACACCAGCCCCAAATAATGCACAGAGATTCTGTGTTTGATATTATGCTGTTGGCCAGGTGCTAGTTTCTTATTGGCTAGCTCTGTCTTAATTATTAACCCATTTCTATGTATTTCCACGTGGTCTTACCGAGAGCAGTGGAATGGTGGTTCTGTTCTCTCCAGGCTCTCCATGCTGATTCCTCCTTACTACTTCCTCTTTCCTCCTTGTCTCTTAGTCCCTCCTATCTTTTTTCTATTGACCAACAGTGCTTTATTCATTAATCAGTATGAGAAACATATACAGAATAACATCTCCCATCATTTCCTCTTTTCTGTCTAAATAAAAAGAAGGGTTTTAACCTTAACATAGCAAAATATATCACATAACAGTTATCAAATAAGAATCACAGTTGACAATATTTAGTCCATTAACATTTAGCAAGATTAAAAAACTATTCTATCATCTATCCCATATTTGTGAGTCTAAAGTCTTATATGTAACTTATCTTTAAGCTAACTAAGGAAAACTATAACCATAACTATCTGTCTTCAACTCCTTCAAAGACCACAGAAGGATAGTATATAAACTCTAGAAATGACTGAGACATCTTGCCTTTTCAGTCACCTGAAGTTCTCCTGTAATCTTCCATCTTCAGCCCATAGGCCATAGTGCGTCTGGCAGACTCTTCAGCAAAGCAGAAAACTTTAAACTGTCTTCTTTTATTGGCAGCTTGTCAGTCATTTTTCTCTGTGCCCTGCAGACTGTCTGGCAGACTCTTCCATGAAGCAGGAACTCTGTAGCAATCACCAGTCCATCTTGAATCAGCAGTCACTTTTCTGTGGGTCCTCCATGTCCAGTTTATACAGCATAAAGTCAAACAGTCCAGACAAGAGCAGTATCTTGTCCAAATGGCTAGTCTTGCCATATTGGAGGCAAACTCCATAATGCGTTTCTTCAAGTTCCATCTTCTTTTCTGGTGCAAATGGTATTGCCAAGAGCAATTATGTCTCACTGTCACGAAAACCCTAAACCATTTTAAATGTCATGTTCTGTAGGTCTTTGAAAGGTTTGAAGAATGCCTATTTATCTCAAATACATGTCTGTATATCCAGAAATCTTAACTAACTTAACTATAAGATTTGACTATCATAGGTACTATCTATAATCTGTATTGAAGTATGCATTACATTTTAAATGAGCTATATAAACACAATACATAAACAAGAAGAGAAATATACATATCACAACATTGACCTTAAATTGTATCAATAAACGAAAATCCATTCCAAAACAAAGTATTCATATCTATACCATAATGCCCTTTTTATCTTTAAAAAGAATATTGGTTGTGATCATTAACCATTTATAACCAAGCCCATTTAGATGAAAACAAACATTTATAAACAATATTTGGGAATTTGGGCATCGTTCTTTCCAAACAACTTCCTGCTGGTAAAGGGCGCTGTCGTGGGTGAATCCTAGGAAGACACAGAAATCCTGGTTGTAGTCTGCAAGGCTGCTTTGTCCAAGCTGTTTTGAATGTTGGATCGCCTGGCACTCTGTTTCAGGTGGTCTGGCTTGATCAAACCACATTAGTCTGGAAGGAATCCACAGCTTTTTATTTTCTGTGGAAACAAAAATAGAAATCCTTTTCCCCAGTAACTTGTCCTTGAACTTAAATTTTTGAGTCAAAGCATTTTTAAAATATATAAATTGAATTAATCCAGCAACATTTCCTTTAACAGTTGTTTCCTCAGCAGTCAAACAATACAAAGACAATATAATACCATACAGCATCCAGATTCTCTCCATCTGTGGCTTTTTTATTACTGTTTCTTTTACTTTTTATTTTTTATTTTTTGAGACAGGGTTTCTCTGTGTAACTCTTATCTGTCCTGGAATTTACTCTGCATACCAGGTTTACTTTGAAATCACAAGATCTGCTTGCCTCTATCTCTTGAGAGCTGGGATTAAAGGCGTGTGCCGCCACACCCAGCTGTTCTCTGTCTTTTTTAAACCATTTTTTTTCCCTTTCTCTCCCAAGCCTACATATATTTTAGAACATATTGTAAACCTTTAGAGGTTTTCTTAATGTGAATCTGTCTTTACTGTAAATCTTTATCTTTGTCTGGCCATGAGTCTTTCATCTGGTAAACAACAACATTGTTAAAATGAAAGTCATAGCTGTGTTAGCTGAAGTTTACCAAAGATGTTGGCAGGTATTTTTACCACCAGCAATGAAAGCTGTGGTCACTGCCTTGGTCTACAGGCAGCTAGCAGTAGGTTGCCAGCTTGGAGATGTGGTCACTGCCATTGCCATCTCTCATAGAAACCAATAAATTGTTAGCAGTGCTTTTTAAAAGCCTTGCGGTTTTTTGCCGCTTATGCTGAGTCAGGAACCTTCTTAAAGGTTCTTAAAGGAGCTGCGCGAATATCTGCTTGTCTGTTGCAAAGCAGAGTTCAACTGAGAAAAATACTGCTACCAAGAAACCTTGCTTGTCTCTGTTCTTTTGTTTCTAAGACCTTTTTTTAAGCTTTTGTTAAATTTTAAGTGGAAGTTCTTATTACCCACGTGGGCGCCATTTGTAAGGAGTATGGTTTTTCTGCCCACCACCTGGTCTTGTCCTGCCGCCACGCCGCCAGCCCCAAATAATGCACAGAGACTCTGTATTTGATACAATGCTATTGGCCAGGTGCTAGTTTCTTATCGGCTAGCTCTATCTTAATTATTAACCCATTTCTATGTATTTCTACATAGTGTTACCGATAGTGGAGAAACGGTGGTTCTGCTTTCTCCCGACTCTTCATCTTTGTCCTCTTTCCTCCTTCCTATTTCCTCCTTGTCTCCTAGTCCCTCCTATCTTCCTTTCCTATTGGTCTTTATTCATTAACCAGTATAAGAAACATATACAGAATGACATCTCCCATCAATATATATATATATATATGTGTGTGTGTGTGTGTGTGTGTGTGTGTGTGTGTCTTATTTTACATATCTATCCCAGTTCTTTCTCCCTCCTTCCCATGCCACTGACTCCCCTCCCACCCCACCCACTCAACAGGGAAGGTGATGCCTTCCAGGAAGGATCATCAAAATCTTTCAAGTCATTTGGAGTAGGGACTAGGCCCTCCCTCCTGCTCTAGGCTAAGGGAGTATACCTCCTTGGGGAATGGGCTCCCAAAGTTCTTTTGTGAACTGCTTTCACTGTCAGAGGTCCCTTATACTACCTAGGGCCTTCTAACTGATACCAATGTTCAGGGAGTCTGAGTTGGTCCAATGCTGCTTTCCAAGCACTCTGTCTGGGGGTCCATGAGCTCCCTCTTGTTCAGGTCAGCTGTCGCGGTGGGTCTCTGTAGCCTGGTCTTGACCCCATTTTCTTATCACTCCTCCCTCTCTGAAACTGGATTCCAGGAGTTCAGCTCAGTGTTTAGCTGTGGGTGTCTGCCTCTGTCTCCATCAGCTACTAGATGAGCGCTCTATGGTAGCATATAAGTTAGTTATCAATCTTATTATCAGGGAAAGACATTTAAGGTAGTGTTTTGTCTCCACTCTTGCTCAGATTATTAGTTCAGGTCATCCTTGTAACTCTCTGGACATTTCTCTAGAGTCTTCAAACCTATCTATAATGGCTCCCTCTATTATGGTATCTGTCTTTTGTTGTTGTTGTTTGTTTGTTTTGTTTTGTATATTTGTCTCAATCTTCCTAGCTCCACATGTTACCCTTCTCTTTCTCCCAATTCTCTCTCCACTCACTGCCCCCCCCACACTCCCAATATGCTTAGAAGATCTTGTTCCTTTCCCCTTCTGTGAAGAACTTTGTATAAATCTCTTAGGTTCCTCCTTGTATCCTAGTTTCTCTTATGGTTTGAATTATAGGCTGTTTATAAGCTGATGATCCTTTGCTCTATGTCTAAAATCCATGGAACTTCCTGGGTCTGCTTTGATCACACCAGACATGCCTATCCTTGAGGGACCACCTTGAGTCCCCATGCGCCTCATCTTTGGATGTCATTGCCTCCAGCACTCTGCCAAAGGACCACCTTGAAGCTGCAGCCCCCTAATCTTTGGACTCCATCACCTGACCTCTGCCAGAGGAAAGACCTCCAATAGAGCTTGCATCATCCAGAGTTGCAAACCCACCCACTGGGAGAACAGGGTGGAGATAAAAAGACTCCACCTGCACCCACTGGAAGAAGAGATGGGAAAATAGCAATACAAGAAAACACCCAACAATAGAAAGACCAGTATGACACCACTAGAATCAAGGGACTCTAGATCAACTAGACTTAAACACACCAAAGCAGATGAAGCATAAGAGAACGATTTAAATAATAACTTCATAAAAATGAAAGAGGCCCTCAAAGAAGATATGAGAAAATCCCTTAGAGAAATGAAATAAAAAACAAACAAACAAAACCAGAAGAAATAGTGGAAAATACAAAGCAAAATAAAATATAATAAATGAACAAATCTATCATAGAAAAAAAAAGCCAAGAAAAAAACAATCAAACAGATGAAGGAAACAATTCAAACAGTTTAAGACCTGGAAACCAAAATAGAGACAAAAAAACAAAAAACAAAACAAAACAAAAAAAACAAAAAAAAAAAAAAAAAAAAAAAAAAAAAACACGATCTGAGGGAATGCTGGATGCAAGCATAACCAACACAATACAAGAGATCGAAGAAAGAATCTCAGGCACTGAAGATAAACTAGAGGAATTAGATTCACCAACCAAAGAAACTCTTGAATCCAACAAATTCTCAACAAAAATCATCCAGAAAATGTGGAACACCATGCAAAGGACAAATCTAAGAATAAAAGGCATAGAAGGCGAAGAAGTCCAGATAAGTGGTGTCAGGAAGGTCAGAGACACATATTTACATAGTATACAAAAAGATCATCCCAATACCACTATTCATTCAAGTACCTAAGATAGAAAAAATGTTAACCTTCATTTCTTTTCTTTTTGTTATGGGCAAACCATCCTGTGCATGCCTGATCTTGTTATTTATTTTATACTGTATGTGATAATTGATTTTTTGTGCCAGTTTGACTAGGCCACTAGAGCCCTTTTGTTTGGCTACTTTTCTGGGTGTGCTAAAGAGGAATATACCATCTTGATATCAGATTCAAATTTGAATTAGTAGGCTGAGTAGGCTCATCTACTGTAAGAGCAGTCTGAATTGAATAAAAGAATAAGAAACATTTTCTTCTGTGCCCCATTGTTTTCAAAGACCTCTATCTTCAGACCTGTACTCAGATGGGAATTTGCCCTGATGATCAAGCCTTTGGCTGGAACAATATCACTATTGCTCTTAGTTTTTCACCTTTGAGACTTGAGCACTGGACTTTTCAGCCTTCATAACCATTGAAATGCATACTCTCTCACGTTTTTTTTTTTTTTTTCTTCCTGGAGAAATGTGTTGTCTTTGAGGTTGTAGGCAATGGTTCTTGCTTTGTTCAAAATGTGTTCATCCAACATTCCCATGTTTAAAGTTAATGGTTAATGTGAAAAATTAATATTGTAGTGGGTAATTAAGTCATGAGGATTCTGATGATAAATATTACTGGCATTATTCTAAAAGAAAATTAAGAGAACATTTTGTCTCTTCCACAATGTGAGGATATAACAGGAAAATGTCTCCTTCAAAGCACAGAAAAAGGCCTCCACAGGATTCAATTTCTTGGTGCCTTGATTTTGTATTTTCTAAATTCCAAAAATATGAGAAATATTTCTACTCTTTACACATTGTACACTATGAAATATTTTCAATACAGCAGCCTGAATTGATTAGAACAACACTTAATACCATTAAACTTGAAGATACTAATTGTTCTAATTCTATTAGTGAAGAGGTGATGGCATTCTATCAAATGATCGTGAAACAGGTGTGTGCAAAATATCATAAATAAATATCACCAGTCATCAAGCTAAGGAAGTTGTTACCATGATAGCTGAGATCATTGTTCCTATCTACTAAGATGTTATTAAATTCTATTACAAAACAATAAAGGCAAGGAAGAATGAGCTTGAAAATCTCTTAAGATAAAGATAAGAAGATTAAAAATATGATTTAGTAAAGTCTAGAAAAGATAGTTTGTCTGACAAGAAATGCTTATATCACCCAACTAGGTAAAGTAACATCTACAGCTCCTATGTGTGCTGAAGACAAAGAAAATACAGATTAGATAATTGAATAAAAAAGTTATACACACAGCATACAGCCATATAAACAGATACTGGAATGTTAACCTAGATTATCATCAGTATTACTTTTTATTTATTACAAATATCTATCTACCTATGTACCTTCCATCTATTATGTATATGTCATATGTATATATATACACATATATATATCTAGAATTACCTATCTACATTTATCTGGCATGTATCTATAATTATCTACATCTATTCTCATCTATGTGTCTATCATAGTCATCTATCAACTATCATCTACCTATCTATGATTTATCTAGCAACTGACCTATATCATCTATTCATCTGTGTGTGTGTATGTATATATATATATATACATATATATATGTATATATATATGGGGGGTATTAATATATCTCCATCTCCAACAACAGAAGCTAGTTGTATTGTTTTCTTTTTATTAGTGCAATAAAATACTTGAGGTTGGGAAACATGCAAGGAAAGGGGGTTTATTGCATTTATAGTTATTGAGACTGAAATTTCAAATATCATCATGCCAGAACTTGTGATAACCTTGTATCACATCACAGAAAATGGCAGTTTGGACACAAACATGTCTGAGGGGAATAAAGCACATCAAGACAGAATGTAGTAACCGTAAGGTGAAGGCTCAGACCTGCTGTATTTTTAATCATTCATAAGAACTAACTGAAGTTCCCATGAGAACAACCTCTATTTCTTCTGATAACAACTCCATGACCTCATATTAGGTTCAACTGTTTGAAGACAAATCTTCCAACATATAAAATTTGAAGAGCAAACCATGTCCTAAGATAAGCAATGATAATCTTGCCATGTAAATTGCTTATTTGAAATTATGTTTGTGAGTATATTGCATTTCATGAGTAGATTACTGGAAGAGAAATTCATAAATCAAAAGAGATGAATATTTTATGGTATTTGAGCTACACTTCCAACTTTCTCTACAGAAAATGTGTCCTTATTTAGAATTCCATTTGAATTATCTTTTTCAAATATTTTGCAACATTAAGCCACATTTAATATAAACATTAAAATATGATTTGTAATAAAAGAATTAATAGTATGCTTTCATTTCTTTGAATTCTGAAGAAATTGAAAAAAATGATTATTGTCCTGTTGTTTCTCTTATCAATTATAATTTTATGAAATTTGTAACTCTTATTAACACAGTATTTTTCCAATATATGTGGTATTATGTGAGGTTGTTAAAAAATAAGTGTATTTATCTTCACAAATGTTTTCCCTTTAAAGATTTGTGTGTGTGAGTGTGTGTGTGTGTGTGTGTGTGTGTGTGTGTGTGTGTGACATTTGTGTGCCTAGTGCCACAGAGAACAGAGGAGGGATGTTTAATCCTCTGAAACTGGAGTTATATAGGCAGTTGTAATTCACTTTACAGCTCTTTATTTGGAAGAATGAGTGCTCTAAGCCACAAGGTTTTATTATGTTTTATTTTTATTTCAACTGTATAAACACTGAAATTGCAATAACTTGGGTGGAGAGATGGTTTGGTGATTCAGAGGACTTGATGCTCTTGCAGTTTCTTTCAACCAAATCTGTGGCTCACAACTCGCTGTAACTCCATCTTAAAGGGGTTGAACACTTTCTTCTGGCTTCTGTAGGCTCCTATACATATGTGCAGATATAGAAACACACATGTCTATATAGACACAAACACATGTCAATGTACACATAAACACAATAAAACAAAACAATTAAAGAATTTTAAATGAATAATTTAGTTGTCAATATTCTAAACCATAATTCACCTCCTTTGTTATTCCTTCAAATGTATCTCTACTTACAAAGCTGCACTAAATGCAAAAACCAGATTTCTTCCCATTTCTCTGCCAAATTTTAGTATTTATTCTTTGTTTTCTTCTCATTTTAACATTTATTTTTAATAGCTCTGTTTTTGTTTTAATGTTCAGCATGGGTAGAAAACAGACTCTTCCTCATTGGCAAAGTCTATTTACTGAGCAAACAATTTATTCTTTGTTTGTTACACATTAGTCACAAGTCTAGATATGACTACTCAAGGCAGATGTTGGAATAAATATTAAATTACATTTCAAATTATCTGAAAAGTGAACTTGACTGAATATTAGGATGGATATTATGGCTAGAATTTGAAATGCTCCCCTGAGGTTTGTATCCTAAATACCTTGTTCCCAATTGGTGTTTGTGGAGGCTATGTAATCGAAAGCAGATCCCTAGGGCTGGGTCTTTGAAGACGACAACCAGGCAGCAGCTTTCAGCTATGTTTTGCTTCCTGATCCACATCTGTTTGAACATGTACTGTATAAATCATACACTTTAAAGGCTTGGACTATTATTCTTAAAATAGTTGTAGCTACTTTAAATACTATATGTTTTATGTGAATTAGCTTCCCAGTTTTTATTAATGTATCCTCTAGGATTTTCATTTGGATTTCATGGACTCCATTCATAAACCTAAGCAGAATTAAAAATTTAAGGGCAAAATTATCCCAGTCCCTAAGCCCCCTGAGAGTTCAAACATGAACTTTTTTTGAGGTGGGTATAAACAGTAAGACAGCATAGAATGAATAAAGGCAAAAAGTTATCATTTATCCATGATAATTTAACCATAGAGAGAGTGTTTTCAGGAAAGATGGTATCAGACTAAAAAGTGATAAAATTTCTGAGATCTTAAATAATTTCAGCGAGCATGGAAATAATAATCTTTGATGGCTGACAAGGTTCTCTAACTGAAGAAGTAGTGGAAATAACATCGTGTAATATTAGGGCAAGTATTATTACTAAGGATTCCATGCTCTAGAATCTCATCAAAATTCCAGACTCACAATGTTCTAATCATGCCACACACTAAATTAGAATTAATGTTGTTTATCTTAAAAAATTATTCAATGTTACATAGCCCTGGCCATGATATTCCATCTGTCTGTAATAATCGTCAATGCTCTCTTTGTCTTGCTTGATTGTGTTCTCACGCTGGGCCTTTGGATAGGAGGCTTTGCCTCCAGGGATCTTTGTTTCTATGGCTAGCTGAGATCCTCTTGTCTATAATCTCATACTTTCATGCGCCAAGTCACAAAACCAGATTCTTTGATATTATAACTATATCTAGACACATTTCCTTTTCTCCTCTAATAGATTTAATAGTAACAAAAGACAAAAAATAATGTTCCCTAAATTTGTTTTGATATGTAATAAATGTTTGTTATCATTAAACAGTTAAATAAATTTCTAAATTGTCAAAAAATAAAACTTAATAAATAAAAAATAAATTTTGCTAAATGTTAAAATTTGCTAAGTGAACTAAATATTCTAACTATAATTCTAGCTTGATACCTTTTGTTATATATAATTTTACTGTGTTAAAGTTAAAACCTCCCCTTTTATTAATAGACAGAAAAGAGGAGATGACGGGGAATTTCTTTCTGTATATTCGTTTCTCTTATTGGCTGATGAATAAAACACTGATTGTCTGGTAGCCAGACAGTACCAGATGAGGAGAATTTTTGGGAGAGGAGACAGAGTAGCTACCTGGAATATAGGATGTGCCAGTGTTCTCTGTAGAAATATATAGATATTTCTATATGTAGAAATATATAGATTAGTAGTTATGGGTTAATAATTAAGAGAGAGCTAGCCAGTAAGAAGCCTGAGCCATCTACCAAACAGTTTATAATTAATATAAGTTTCAGTTTGTTTATTTGGGGGCTGAAGGGTAGCCAGGCCAGGTAGGACAGAAACTCTTACCTACACAGAAAATGCCTAAACAAAACAATATGAGATTAAATGATTCTAAAATACTATTGAGTTTGTTTTGTGTTGACCATCCACAGCTGAGAATGGAGTCTTCCCATAAATGTGGGTTTTATATGTAATGTGACTCCTTTAGAGATACCAATTTTGCTCTTGAAAGCAGTTGTCAGTTGAAGACAGTTTTTTATTTAGGGATGAGTGCTTGTGTCCACTTTCCCATCTCAGCACAGGGAACACATGTGGTTTGAACTCTACAGGCCCTGTATCTCTGTGAATTCATAAGTGTTTTAGTCTTCTTGTTTCCTTGGTGACATCCATCCCCTGTGACTATTACAACATTTCTGCTTCCTTTAGGAATAGTTCCTGAGACCTGAGGGGAGGGGTTTGATGATGGAATCCAACTTAGAAGAGTATGGTCCACGGTCCCTCACTCTCTGTGCATTGTGGCTCTCTGTATTTGTTCTCATCTGTTGTAGGAGAAAGCTTCTGTGATGATGGCTGAGCAAGATATTGATCTATGACTATAGCACAATGCCATTGCAAGTAATGTAATTGCTACATTCCTATAGCAGAACAAAAGAGTATTTGTTTTTACCTTTGGTTCATGGCTTATCGAGTCTCAGGTTCTTGGCTGTCCATTCAATGTCAGGAAATGGGTTTCATCACATAGAATGGGCCTTAAATCCAGTAACATAGTGACTGGTTATGCCCACAATGCAAGTGCCATTATTTTACATTATATCACTCAAGGGTGTCACCATTATAAATGTAAAAGTTTATAGCTGGGTTGGTGGTTAACTTTCTCCTCTACTAGTGTGAAGAAGAACTTTTATTGTTATGAAAACTTGTCATAATAGAAGGCCATAGATATGTCCAAGATATGTCCAACTGGATATCTACTTGTTCAATGAGATATGTAAGTAATAACAGTAGTAATAGGGCCTTCCAATTGGTTTGTAGAGAGCAACCAATAGCCTTGGTATTCAGCATGGGTTGTTTAGAAGTTTTCATGGGGACCCTTTGGTAAACAATCTACTAGATTTAATACATTTCTTCTACTGGAGGTTTTCCTTGGTGGATGGATATGTCTACATGGCCCTTTGTCTCCCCCTGTACACACTATTTGGTGACTTTATTTAGATTTATTTCATACATGTACACATTAAGAAACTTCTATGTAGTATGTTTCTATGTAATTCTTCAAATGAATTTTTATGTTATCCTTTCCTTCACATATTGCCTTCCTTATTTCCCTCTTCCATCCCCTTTGCATTTAATACTCCCATAGCAACCTCCCTCTGTCTCTTACTAAAACTTATTCAATTTCCTTTCCCTTAGAGATCATCCCCTTGATCACTGCTATTTACTCTGCCTGACCTCTGTGGTTTACTGATAATAGCATGTTTAGTGAAGGCTAGCATCTGCATATAGGGGGATGCATACAGTATTTGTTTTTTGAGGTTCAGATTACTTCACTTAGGATGATTTTTTTCTAACTCCATTTTTCTGAGAATGCCATGATTTCATTTTTTTTTTTTTAATGGCTGAATAACATTCCATTGTGTAAATGTACCACATTTTCATTATCTACACATCTATTGATGGACAATTAAGCTCTTTCCCACTTCTGGCTATTATGAATAGGGAGTAGCAATGAACATGGATGAGCAATTGTCTCTGTAGTAACATGTAGATTCCTTTGGGAATATGCTCAAAAGTGATGCAACTGAACAACGAGTCTAGTTTATTCCCAGCTTCCTTAATGAACACAACACTGATAAGTCTTCCTCTTACCCCACATCCTTGAAAACCTGGCTATACTTATTGTTGCTGTTGCTGTTGTTGTTGTTGTTGATATTGAACATTCTGACTGTTGCACGATGAAATATCAAAGTAGTTCTTATTTGCACTTCTCTATTGACTAAGGACGATGAGAATTTATTTAAGTATTTCTCACTTACCTGTGCTCCATATTTTAGAACTCTTTGTTCTCTATACTACTCCATTTGTAAATTATGTTAACTGTTTTCTTGGTGCCCAGTATTTTTAGTTCTTTATATAATTTAGATATTAACCCTCTACTGGATGTGTGCTTAGTACATTTTTACCATTCTGTAGCTTCAACTTTGTCCAGATGCTTTTTTTTTCCTTCCATGCAAGAACTTTTCAGTTCATAAGATCCCATTTATCATTTGTTGGTCTTAGTGTTTGTGTTTCAGTGTCATGTTTGGAAAGCCTTTTCCTGTGTCACTGAATTCAAGATTATTCACCCCTTTTCCTCTATCAGATTCAGGGTATCTGGCCTTATGATGATGTCCTTGATCTATTTGTGGCTGAGTGTTATACAAGGCCAGAATAAGTAACTATTTGCAATCTTCTATATGTAATGATGCAGTTTGACTAATGATTAAAGATGTTATCTTTCTTCCAGTGTGTATTTTTGACTTCTTTATCAAATTTCAGTTTTCCATAGCTTTGTCGATTTATGTCTGGCCCTTCAGTTTTGTTCCATTGATCAATATGTCTGCTTTTATGACAATACTATGCTAATTTTGTTACTAGAGTTTTGTAGTACAACTTGGGGTTGGAGATGGTATATTTTTAAATGTTCTTTTATTATTCAAGGTTCTTGTATCTATCCTGTTTTTGTTGCTTGTTTTTTTTGGGGGGGGTTGTGTGTTTGTGTGTGTGTGTGTGTGTGTGTGTGTCTGATGTATTTTTATATGAAGCTGAGAACTGTCTTTTCAAGATTTCTAAAGAATTGTGCTAGAGTTTTGAAGGAGATTTCATTGAATCTGTAGATTGTTTTGGTAGGAGCACTGTTTCCAGTATGTTAATCCTTCCAATCCAAGAGCATGGGAGAGTCTTTGCAACTTATGATATTTTCTTCACTTTCTTCATTCAATGTCTTAAAGTTTTTATCATGTAAGATTTTAGCTTGTTTGGTTGAAGTTACCCAAATTATTTTAAATTTTTTGATACTATTGTGAAAGGGTCCATTTCCACAATTTCTTTCTAAGTCTATTTGAGATTTGTATATAGGGAGCCTACTGATTATTTTAGTTAATCCTGTCTCCTGTTACATTGCTGAAACTGTTTATCAGCTCTTGGAGTTCCCTTGTGGAGTTTTTACAGTCTTTTATGTAAAAACTGATATAGTAAGTATCTACAAAAGGATATTTTGACTTCTTCCTTTCCTTGCTCTCCTTCAGTTGTCTTATTTCTCCAGCTAAGACTTCAAGTACCATATGAAATATGTATATACAGATTGGACATCCTTGTCTTCTTCCTGATTTCAGTAAAAACTACTTTGTGTTCCATTCACAATGATGTTGGCTGTGGGCTTGCTGTAAATTTCCTATATTAACATTGAGGTATGTTCCTTATATTCCTAGTCTCTGTAGAACATTTATCATGAATAGATGTTGTATTTTGTCTAAGATCTTTTCTTTATCTAATGAAATGATCATGTGATTTTTTTGTCTTTTAGCATTTAAGTAGTGAATTGCATTTATACATTTACATAAGTTGAACCATTTGTGTATCATGGTGTGTTATTGGGTTCAGTTTACCAGTATTTTATTAAGAATTTTTAAATCTGTTTTCATTAGAGAAATTGCTGTGTACTTCTTTTTGCTTTGTTGGGTCTTTGTGCTGTTTCAGTGTGAGGTTAAATGTGGCCTCATAAAACAATTGTGACAGGCTCCTTCTGTTTCTATTTTTGGAGAATAATTTAAGGGTATTCTTTGAAGGCCTGGTAGAATTTTGTGCTAAATCAAATCCGGCCCTGGACATATTTTGTTTGAGTAACTTTTAATTACTGCTCCTATTTAACTAGGAGTTATAAGCCTGTTTAAATTGCCTATCTTGTCTTGATTTAATTTTGTTACACTGTATATATATCAAGAAATGTATTCATTTGTTTTAGATTTTCCAATTTGATACAGTATATATTTTTTAAGTGTGTCCCTTGAATTTCCTTGATGTCTGATGTTGTGTGTTTCTCTTTGTCTCTAATTTTTATAGATTTGGATCTTATTTCTCTATCTTTTATTTAATTTGGCTAAAAGTTTATCTAATTGATTTTCCTCAACAAATAATTCTTCATTTTATTGATGTATGTGTTAATTTTTTTTGCCTTTAACATATTTCATTTCTAAGTCTGATATTTTTTGCTGTATACTTCTTTAGGTTGTTAGTTCTTTTTCTCTAGAGCCTTCAGGTGTTCACTGCAGTTGTTAATATGAGATTGCTCCAACTTTTTATATAGGCACTTATTGGTGTGACTGGCCTCTTGGAACTTTCTTCATTGTGTTTTACTTCCAATCAATGATAATGGAGAGATTGTAAAAGAGGACAAAGATAGTGTGATTAACCTACCTGAGTGCCTGACAGTGGTGAACATTGAGCATCTTGAATAGGAAGTGTTTCTAGGTATGGGGCGGCTAATAGAAAGGAATGGAGGTGACCTAGAAAGGGTTGGTGTGAATCTAAGAGAGTGCATTGAGATTAGGATAGCTGGTTGCATAACAAGGTTTGGTGGAGTCACTAGGGAATGGAAGGAATATAGGAATATAGGAGAGGACATTACAAGCAGTCTGCTATAGGGCTAGGAAATCACTGGACAGATTATAGTGGAGGACAGGAAGGAGAATATTAATCATCTACATGAGTCCAGGTTCACAGTCATCCATAGCAGATGTGAAGAGGAAGGTGTTTCTAGGAATAGGCAGCTGACACAAAAGAACAGGGACAACTTAGAATGTTTTCTTTCTTGCCAGCAGTACACCCAGCCCTTTCCCCTGAAGAGTTCTCTTCAAAGTCTCATTGTATTTCTACCTACTTCTTTCTTCTGTCCTTCCTTTTTCATTTTATATATTGCGTGCATTTACATGCATGTGCCATAGTGAATATGTGGTTACAGAGCACAGTTATTGGGAGTCAATTCCTTCTTTCCACCATGGAAGTCCTGGGGATCAAACTCACCTTGTTGATATCCCTTTTTCTTCATGTCTGATGTATCCCTTTACCCCATTAGCTTGTAATGTAAATGAATAATTGCAGGACATAACTCCAACAAAGCAAATCACTGGTTTAAAGGAAGTTCTTCCCTACTGGGTAAACAGGTATGAATCATGTGCAGAAGACCACTGTCACCCAAACCAAAATCTTCAGTGCCTGTACTTTCCTGCTGAGCTGGGTGAAGACTACTGATGCTCGGATGACTGATTATGTAATTTCACTCTCTGTTTTCCTTGTGTGATATAATTCCCTGTTATATAAAGTAAGAAATTTGGGAGTGAAAAAAATTAGTTGTTTCTATAGAAATTCAGATGAATATGTTGAAAGATCTACAGAACTGGTAACATGGAGAAAAATCGCAGTTAAATTGAGTGAAAAAAAAAATACCACAAAAATGTAATGCTTGAAATCTAGCTTCTTTTTACACTGAAATCACCTTACCAGGCAGGGACTACTCAAGGAAGCTACAGCTAGGATTTGTTAGTGAAACACTATGGCTGAAAAGGCTAAGCTGAGTCTGAGCTAATGATGGATTCAGGTCTGCAAGCAAAGACTTGGCCTCACATTAAAGGAAAACTTAATGAAAGTACATCTATATGTTTTAAGGTGTCTGAACGTCACTTTAATGAGCCTTGGCTTTCACTGACTCTAATTAACCAACTGTTTGTGCTAATTGTCATGCCTATGCCTTCCTCATGAGTCCAGACTGCACCATGAGTCTACCTCTGTTCCTGTTGTTTTTCTTTGAATGATTAAAATTCCAAGATCTTCAAAACAGCATTGAAGTCAAAAGCTCCATACCTGAAGGTTCCTTGCAATAAGAGTCCCACTTCATGCTGTCTCTACATCCACCACTTCCCTCCTGTCCTTCTTCCTTATGTCATACACAGTAGTTACTTTTTAAAAGTTGAGATGTGGTGTCCTCTGAAAATATCAGTCCATGTATTGCAACCAAAGAATTAGAAATCTAGCTTTACTGACCATAAGTTACATGTAAATCCCTGTGTTGTGAAATCACACTTTCAAAAGTAAAAACATGCCCAGAGGGAGTAGCATTATCATTTATGTTGCCAAGTTGAATTTAATTTTCAAAATACCAAATACGGATTTTCAGGAAAATCTAGTATGGATAGATGCCACTATAGCTTTTAGTTAGATCTCAAGTCTGAAGATTCACTTCCATCATCATCCCTGAAAATTTCTGCAAGCACACAGGAATATTCTTTTTATTTTGTAAACTAATTGTCTTAATAGTTTCTGACAAATAATGTGTGACTAAATGAGGCTTGGACCCAGCACTATGCATATCAAGTCACCTTTGAAATGCTCCCAAGCATCTTTACAATTGGAAAGGAACATTTTTAAGGACTCAATAAGCAACAGTCAAGTCCTGTGATACAAAATTGTCACTTGTCTATTCTCTATCAATTATTAGTCATAGTAGGAAAGTTTAGATTTTTACCACATTCTCCACAATGTTCTTTTTTTGTGTGTGGTGAGGTGGAGTGGGATGTAAGCATTTGGGCTCCGTAGTTTACATGAAGAGGTCAGAGGACAATATTAAGTATAGGTTCTCTCCTTTCACCATTTTTGCAACAAGCTCTCAATTTCGTACCTGCCTAAGCCACTTTAAGCCTTTAAGCTGTACCCACTATGAAAATTTACTGTGACTACATCCCAACTCAATGTAGGCGGGCAAAAATTATAGATGTATGTTACTGGTCCTAGTAGCTTTATGTAGGCTCTGCACATCAGAACTCAGGACCTAATGTATACATGTAAAGTGCTTCACATACATGGTAAGTGGTTTACCCACTGAGAATATTACCAGTCCAGTTTGCTATTGAAAAGGATTTGACTTATAAGAACTTGACCCTCTTTTAAGTCTGCACATAGTTGAAAATTATAGAGATAGACATTTAGTAAACAGACCCATGGCTATCATCTTGCTTCATTAATCTACTGACGGTTACTTCTGGGTCATTAACAAAACCTCATGAAAAAGGAGTTTCGACATATTTCTCAAGGAATCCTCAGAATGACAAAATGCCCTTATTCCTAGAACAGATCTTAAAGGTGACAAGAGGTGAGACGAGTGTCAACAAATGGGTGCAGTGGAAAACAAAAAAAGCAACAAGACATAGAGTGGACATTCTTGTAAAGAATAGAGCCGAGTTATTTCAGTGTTATATGACACAGTTCAAACTGTGAGTTTTTGACATAAAACTCCATTTTACATTTTGTTAGTTGAGCTACCAGTTATTTATTTACTGTTCTAGTATCCTATATCTTATTGGGATGAACCCTCCTAGCCAAAAGAAAGAAGAAGGGGCTTATACTTCCGGTCACAGACTGTCACTGAGGGGATTCAGGGTAAGAACTTAAAAGTAAAAAACCGTGAAAGGGCACTATTTGCTATCTTGTCCATTGGCTCATGCTTACCTAGCCATCTCACACAACACAATCTGTAGGGATGTTACAGTCCACATCAATTAACAATAAAGATAATCCTCCACAAACCTGCCCACAGACCAATCTGAACTGGGTTTTTTCCTCAGATGTCAAGTTTACACTTAAACCTGAAATTTTAAATGCTAGAAGTTGAGCCCCTAGGTTGGTGCTAGAGGAGCATCCTAACACCAGCACATATACTGAGCTCACCATTTTAATGTTGAACACTCAGCATTCATTTTGGGTGTTGTTTGCTTCTCCAGTGACTTAATGTTACTATCATTAATTAGATTGTTCCAAATTATGCATCACCTGCTTTTCTCAAATTTACTTTTCTTAACCTCCCCTCTTTGGAACAAAAACATAGTTGAAAATCATTCATTTAAGCTGGAGAACATGTTAATGTTCTTAAATGCTGTCTTAACTTTTCTTGGATGTGAGGTTCCAGTTGTACTTTGCTGGACTTAGAAACAAAATACTAAATGATGGGAACTTCTAGGTGTTTGTAATTTCCAAATTATTTGCATGCAGTGTAAAAAATATATGGATATTTAATTATGAAGGGTTGTTTTTTAAATACAAAACAAAATAAAATACAACTAACAATAGACCTTCCAAGATTAGTGTAAATAGCTCATAAATTATTAACTCTACCCAAAGGCAGTGCTATGTAAATTTAATTTTAGGCCCTGGATGCCTCCTATGTTAGCTGCTCAAAAGCACTGTACTCTGTATTCAAGAATACAGAGGTATTACTCACCTTGAAAATGTAATATTATAAAGGCACTGCCATTAGTGATTTTATGTTCTTCTGCAGACTACAGACCCTTCTTGAATTGGAAACAATGAATATGTTCAGTTAATAACTTTCTTCTCTTTCAAATTTTATGACTAAAATATTGAGTGCTGTTTTATAGCCTTCATTAATTATATTCTGTAGACTCAGTTGTCCACTTTAGGCAAAGAAGACTTTAAGAAGCTGAAATGAAACTGATGCTAAGAAATCAGGGGTTTTAAATGAGTGATCATGAATTCAGGAAACAAGATTTTCCAAAGGTTGGAAAGACAACTGAATATCATGTGCTGTGTAATTTGTGAGAAGTCTTTCCATGTCTCTCTACTGTACAATTTGTGTGTGTGTGTGTGTGTGTATGTTACTCAATAATCTCATATTCAAGTATAGGATAAGATTATTGCTGAAAAGTTCATTTCCTTTAGATAACTGTGCACAGAGATTTCGCACAGCTTACGAGCAAATTTAGTTCTGAGGAATTCTAAAGGAATCCTACTAAGAGGAAACCTTAAACAGCGGTGGATTCCATAAATCTTGTGACTATGAGAGTTACACCATTTACACCATCACCATGGAACAAAACTAAACTTCTTTACTCCTCTATTGATGTGGTATTTTTTCCTTTTTTTTTTTTTTTTTTTTTTTTTAACCTTGGACTGAAGATTGAACTCAGTTTCTACTACATGCTAGGTAAGTGTCCAAACAGTAAGCTACTATCCCTCTACCTTTTTTCCACTTTTGATTAGAAATTAGAAATAGTCTCTCTAAATTGCTCTGAATGCCCTTGGAATCCTGTTGCCTTTATCTCCCCAGAGCAGGCAGTCCTGACATAGGTTCACATTTTGACAGAATTCAGTTCTTGTCTATATGTTTAAATGGAATAACAATTTGGTTTCTATAGAAAAACAAACAAACAAAGGAATGGATGAGATTCTGACCCTATTATTCTGACTCCTATTATGAGCAACTAACTTTTTACAAGACCTAGACAGTCCTAGAACTATGTATGGCCATCTTAGTCAAATTTAGTTTCCTTGTCTCCAACATGTAAATCGAATGTCCCGACTAAGTATCAGTATAAGAGCACTTTGAACAATGCAATTTGATTTTTATTAGCTAAGTGCACATACCAATCCTGCTTATTTTCACTGTGAGATAAATGTCCCAGTCTGCTGGTGTGACTCTTGGTAACCTATGATTTCATAGCTGACCTAAAAACATTCAGGACAGGAACTGTCTTTAAAAAGAATCAGGATTAAGCAGATTTTCCTGCATCTTAAGCAGTCATTCTCCATAATTGATGGTGATGTCTAAAACCAACCCAGTCAGAATACCACAGAAATTATGTAAAATGTAGTAAGTGAAACTGCACTACTGCTATTTTTCAAAAATAATGCATTTCCCTTAGAATTCAGGTCAAGAAGAGAAACGAAATTATCATTTATGCATAGCCTCAATTCTACAACCCCCTCTCATTACATGGAAGAAACAAACGCCCCCAAGGATTCTTTTGAAGTGGTTTGGAGTTATTATGCTTGTCTAACTTTTTTTTAGCTAGGGTTGTTTGTTGGGCTTGAAATGTAATTTTAAAATGTAACTAATGTGTTTCTGCCACCATTACAAGAAATACACATCGCAAAAATGAATGCATACTCATTTTAGCCTGTAATATTTGTTTTAAAATTATCACATTTGAAGCCAGAGCAAACATATGAGATCATTTCTTTCCCTCTGCCAACAACATGATTTCCCCACCCATGTGGACAATCAAGTGAGCTTCAGGGTTCCAGCTTGCTTCCCACAGTCTGTGAACACAGGCTAGTGTCCCTGATGGGAGAAGACTAGTTAGGCAGCCCTTGAGAGATTGTGCCTACTGTGCAAAGAACACAGTGTCTGTGAGCTCACTCTGTAGGATAAGAAGTAAGCAAGACTTAGCAGAGTTACACGCGCCTCTGCTTTACGATCCTCCGCATATTAAGGGCTATACTCTTTCTCCACGTGCGTTCCAAGTGCCGGGACATACATGCACACACATGTGCACACGTGTGCAACGATCATCCCGAAGACTCCGGCCAGGACAAGTCCCTAGCACTCCCAGCCCGGCTCCTCCGCCCATCCCCACCCACCCGGGCTCCACGTGGGCGCACCCAGGCGCCAGGGAGCCGCAAGGCCCTCGGAGCCCAGGGCCTGCCCCGAGCTGAGAGGGAAGGCGCGGCCCGGGGCGGGACAGACAAAGCTGGCGTCCAATTGAGCCCAGCATTGGCTCCCCGAAAGGAGGGAGCAGAGGCTCACGCGGGCCCAATGAGCTGGGAGCCCGAGTGGGACTTCCTCCCGGAATCCCGTTGGCCATGATAGCGGGGCCGTGGGTGACACGTAAGTTGGGTGGGAGGTGGCGGACCGCTGGAACTGCCAGATCAGTGACATCGGCCCCCCGACCCCCCCAACCCGGTCAGAGCAACCTGTCCCCATCTCTCTACCATCCACGGTGGACCGTGCGCGGGGACGCCGCTGGGAGCCAGGTCCCTTTGTTGGCCGCGCGTCCCCTATCAGTGGTAGCCACAAAGTCCAGCAGCCGGAGCCGGCGCAAGGGGCGGGGACAGCCGGTGGGGACAGCGAGGCCAAAAAGTGAGGAGGAAGGAAAGCCGGGCAGAGGGCGCCTGGAGACCGGCAGCAAGGGCAGCGGGCTCTGAAGTATGAAAAGGGACCCCACGCGGGCCCAGACACTCGCTGAGATCCGACGTCGCAGAAGTTTAGTGGCGTCTACCCGGGTGGTGTCGATGGCCTGGCGCCCCGCCGTGCGCGGGGGCTGAACGGCCGCCTCTTCCCCTCTGGCCCCGCTTTTGTGTCTTTCGTCTTCAGCTCATGCAGCGTCCATCTACTTCTCTCGGTGGCCTCTGCTGAGCCGCCCGACTCAGCCAAGGACCTAGGACACCACGGCGCCCGCCGCCGCAGCGCGGGGCGCAGGAGGGACTATGGGAAACGGGATGTGCTCCCGAAAGCAGAAGCGGATCTTCCAGACGCTGCTACTACTCACCGTGGTCTTTGGCTTTCTCTATGGCGCGATGCTCTACTTGGAACTGCAGACCCAATTGCGCAAAGCCGAGGCGGTGGCGCTCAAGTACCAGCAGCATCAGGACTCACTTTCTGCCCAGTTGCAAGGTACAGTTAAGGGGACACGCGCGGCCAACTTCGCTCAGCGCTGGTGCTGGGGCTGGGAAAGTAGCTTGGTGTGCAGGTACCACCCATTGACCTTCTGGACAGCCGCCCGGGCTGCTGGCCTCAGTGTGTTTAGAGAGGTAACATCCCGGTTTTCCTTTTTCCTCGCAGACGTTATCTTTGAAAATCACAGCACCAGCTTATCGTCCTGCCTGGCTATGCAGGGGAAGCGGGGCTGGGGATGAGGGTGGTGCATACAACACAGGGCATTTTACATGCAGCACTTGTCAAAGGCCCAGCTGTAATCTAGGCAAACAGCCCTCCTGCCACATCTGCCAACACTTTCCCAAGAGGCATGCCCTGGTTTGTAGATATGGAGAGTTAAGCAGACATTTCCTAACTGGTTCTCCTTTTCAAGGAAAAAAAAAAAAAAAAAAAAAAAAAAAAAGGCTATACACTAGAGGCCTGTGAATGGAACCAGTTAGCTTTTATTGTTATTATTTTGCTGGTTTAATAGGAAACATGAGAAATGTTGGGTATGATGGAAAAGTCCACACTACTTGACTGCTTATTATCCTACAGATGATTGTTTTTTGAAAGGCTTGTCTTCATGTGGAGGCCTTTAACTGATCACAGAGCTCTGTGTGTGCATATTCATGAACGCACACACATGTTTTACAGTTAGTTTTGGGAAGTCAAAAACAAGAAACATAAAATTTTACCTTGCCAACGACAGAAGACAGAACTTGTTCAAGACGTTCAAAACTTGTGTCCTTCTATTTAAAATAAGAAAGTCACACTGACAGTGACTTTCTAAGGCCCAAATGATTCATGAGTGAGTGCATGTAAACACTTTGTGGTTCTGTTAAAGACTATACATACATACATATATATGTACACACACACACACACACACACAATATATATATTGCTTTTACCTGTCCGGTTGGGTTGTTTTCAACACTCATGCAACTCTCCAACACAAAAGAAGTGAGAAATAACTCCTCACTTTTTGGCCTCGCTGTCCCCACGATGACCGTACTTCTTGATGATGGCTTATTGAATCTTCCTGGATGGATTTAAGCTGACGGGGTATTCCTGACAGTGGATGTGTGTACAAATATAAAACAGATGCTGTTGTACTTGATCCAGCTATATGGAGCATTTTCTAGTAAGACTTTTAAGGTAGGCGAAAATGATATGCAGCTATTTGCTTAGTTTTTGTTTTTCCAAACTTAGAAGAAAAGGAAGTATTTTTAGCTTCTTCAGGCTGCCCTGCCCCAGGCAATGAAAATATGTGCCTGGGCTTCTTTCAAAAGGAAAGCCTGTTTTGATTCTCTAGTATATTAAATGCAAATTGGAGGTATGGGAATTTACCCATGAGTTATGAGTTGTTGGTATGAGAAGAGTGTATATTCGGCTTATTTACTTAACAAAGTATCATGGATTCCCCATGAGCTTCAGTGTGGGTATACATGTGTAGACTTGCCATTTGCACAAATATGAGGGCCAGAGGTTGGTATCAGGAAGTCTTCCTTAATCCAGTATCTCTACTTTATTTTTCTGATACATGGTCCCTAACTGAAACCTGAATACCTGTTTTGGCTAGGTTGACTAGCCAGCTAATACCTGGTGTGTGTGTGTGTGTGTGTGTGTGTGTGTGTGTGTGTGTGTGTGTGTGTGTGTGTATGTGTGTAGCCATGCACACGCTCGCGCACACACCACCATATATGTATGTTCGTGTGGAGGCCAGAGACTGGTGTGCAGTGTGTTTTTGTTTTGTTTTGTTTTTTCCATTCTCCACCTTATTTCTTGAGACAGCCAGACTGTCTCAAGATCCTTTGTTTTTAATCCACACCCCAACACCCAGATTGCAGGCATACACCACCATAGCTGGGCTTTTAAATGGGTCATAGGGCCTATACTGGGGTCCTCAGCTTGCATAGGAAGCAACTAAGTGACTGGCTGAGCTGTGCCCCCAGCCTCTGACATCTTTCTTAATTGATACTTTTTGCCATTTCCTTTTGGCTGGCAGTGCAACAGTCCTAATGATTGTGTATGAAGAAATTAGTTCACAAGCTGGTTAAAGTTTCTCCTTTTTTCAAAAGAGGATTCAGACTTGTCTTTAGCAACATCCATTTTCACATCTGCAGGTTATTTAGTAATGAGCACTTTTTGATCACTTGTAGCATTTGTTTTCCCTTTCCCAGGACAAGTGACATTTTATCTGGTGGTGTTACATACTACCTCCATACACAAATCTTTAGAGCATCTAACTCTGTTTGTTTTTGCTTTCTTTATTTTTTGATATATGTATGTATGTATGTATGTATGTATATGTATGTATATGTACATGTAAATGTGCATGAGTCTGGAGGCCATAGAGTAATGCAAGATGTCTTTTCTCATTTGGTCTCCACCTTTACTTTTTGAGATGGGTCTTTCACTGGCTTCAGAGTCATTGGGTTACAGAGCAAAATGTAGGTCTCCAAGCTGAAACCAGATTTACTGACTGAGCCATCTCTAGACACCTCCCTCCCTCTCTTCCTTCCTGCCTCCCTCCTTTACTCACTCACTCACTCACTCACTCACTCACTCACTCACTCACTCACTCACTCTTACCTTCTCTCCCTCCCCCTTTGTTTCCTATGACTTTATTATTTAAGTGATATCTCTTTATTTAGCTCAGATAAAGGTCAGGGTTAATTTTGAGTGGTCTTCTTTTAAAATATGACTCTTGAAAAAGTTGAATTAAGTGTTTCTTTATCAAATGGTACACATTTGTTTTAAGTGAGCATCCTTGTTTTATCTTCATTTGAAGAACAGGGTATACTTCAGGGTTCTTCGAACAGAAATTACTCTTTTGTATAATAGTCCTATAACTGGAACTGGAGAATAACATGGAAAGGCTCAGAGACCAATTAGATGATGGTCTCCACAGAAAGCCATGTTAATATCTTCTGCATTCATGTATCTGTTTACTATCCGTCTGTCTGCCTGCCTGCCTGCCTGCTTGCCTGTCTATCTTCATCTATCTCCTATCTCATCTATCATTTATCTATAATCTATGTATCTATCAGCCATCTATGTATCTAGCTCCTGTATTAGTGCCTTCATTGTACCAAAGAACAGGGCAGAGGTCACTTACTGTGGCAGAAGTAGTAGCAACCTTTGTTCAGTACACTGTTTACATAACATTTGAAAGTTTCCTCCTGCTGCTTTCAAGTGAACCACATGCCAACCTCTTCTGCTCACAGTCTGCCTCCTGTTAGACTGCCCATTTAGAGCACCTTGCATCTCCCACATCAATTAAATCACATCTGTGGGGGTGGAACCCAGGCTTCAACCAACAGTCTTTAAGGCTCCCTAGCTGATTCCAGAGGCAGCCATGGTTAAGAGCCCTGTCTCTCTAATCTGTAAACTAAGCCACTTCAAACATCCTCTCTACTTGCTTGCCCCCAAGAGTGTTTTCATCGCTTATCCTGGGCATGTGATTAAAAGCAGACTGGTTTCTGGATTGTGTTCCAATTCTAGCTCTGCAACTTTTTTTTTTTTTTTTTTTTTGTGAAGTTGGGCCTAATTTTTCTTACTTATTAAATGGAGATTAGAATGACTCATTTTATCAGGGTTATTGTGAGGATTAACCAGAATAATTTCCATGGAACCCTTAGCAAAAACCTGGAATACAGGAGAAATTGTGTGATCATCAGGCTCCCCCTTTGAGGTAGATAATCTGTTTCTTTTTGTCTTCCCATCTTGGTCCTGGGCTCAATTTGGAGATTGGCTAAGTTCTCAGTACAGTTATCTGCCCTCCTTTGTTTCTAAGTATGCATCAGAAAAGTAGATAAACTGGTATAAGCCAGTGCACTTTATCCTGGAGAAGGATGACTCTTCCTTGGCAACTTAAACACAGAATTAGGGTTTGGTTACTGATTAACACCTCTGTATCACATCAGATTAGGAGAGGTGTGCAGCTTTGGAGGTAATGACTGTGTGTAATAAGGTCTGGAATAGGATGTAACTAACACACATTTAAGGATATTAACTGTATTTCCATGAAACACTGGGCTGAAATATGTCATTGATAATGAAATACCACTGAAGAAGATATCTACAATGTTTCACATACTCTAAATTCAAACAGATATGTTGTAATTGTTTAGAAGCAAAGGGTTTGAGAGTTTGGTGCTTCTAAGCAACTCATTTGTTACTTAAGTTTGCTGCCACCTGGACAATACCCTAGCCTGACAGGAAGGTATTACATTGTGTTATGGCCTTTTTGTTTTCCAATGCTCCTGCATTTGTTTTAAAACAAAAGCCCTTCAGTTCAAGCTCAGGCTTTTTACAGTCCTTCCTCTTTCCTCCCTGTGCCAAGCATATAATTTATACTCAGTAAACAGAAGGTGCATATCAATAGATGTTCTTAATAATGGTGGGTGGGATAATATTATTAGGTATTGGCTAGTGAGGCAGAGAACATCAACTTCTTATGCTTTCTCCTACCTATGTGACCTTGGACTTACTTGTCTAAGGACAAAGTTTCTTATAGGTTTCCATGTGGCCCAATATCTAGTATGATATGCTGGATGAGTGGAGCTCGCAATTAGAACTACCATTGAAGGCTTCTGGGCAACAGAGTCCTTCATGGACCTTAGTAATTTAGTCCTTAAGTGTGCAAGTATGGTCAGTGTTTGGAAGGTATAATCATCTCCACATGCAGAGTTATGCCTTGTAACATCAATTAAACCTTGCTTTTAAATAGCCATCTGCATTAAAGTATATGTACCACTTAAAAATAGTATGCTTTCCTTAAATTACTGATGTGGTTGAAATGTGAAATGTGCATGTTGGGCTTAGGTGTCTGAATAGTTGATTGTCTGGTGGCAGGGCTGTTAGCAGGTTGGGAAATTTTAGGAAGTGGAACTAATTAGAAGTGGGTCATTGTGTGGAGAGGTGAGGGTTATAGCCTCTCGAATTTCAGGGGAGGTCTTTCTGTGGTTTGTGGGATATGAGGGGTTCCAGTCTCACTACTCCATCACCATGTTTTCCTGAATATGTTGGACCTGCTCTTGCAATGTGTGAGGCAAACAAATCCTTCCTCTTTTAAGTTGCTTCTGTTAAGACTTTTAAGTTGCTTCTGTTGAGACTTTTGTCACAGTAATAAAGACAACAATTAATAGATATTGATATTTTTACATACAAAATTCATTCCCTACTTACAAGATAAAATTTTTAAATACTTCATGCAACTCCATCTCATGTAAATGATGGATATAAGAATCTACAGCCACACATCATGCTTTCGTCATCCATCCCTGTGAAGGGAGTGGGTCTACTCTATGATGAGGGGAAACACAGGTTGAGTATGAAATAATTGGGCATGACAGAGAGACTTCCATTGTGAGTTCCAGAGAGATTGAAAAACCTCACCTTGACTTTGCTTAGTTTCCCTGTCTTTGCAAAGAACATTGTACCATAGACACTGTCTGAAAGACCACAAGGGCTGGAGTTAGGGACATGAGCAATGAAGATGATGTGAACCCAAAATCAGAACATTTGAGAAGAACCAGAATAGGAGAGAGAGTGGGAAAGGGGATAGTGGCAACTGGTAACTGTTCAAGGCACTACAATTCTTCCTTAGAACTTGATGCTCTTTACAAAATTAGAGGAAGAAAGGAAGAAAGAAAGGAAGAAAGAAAGAAAGGAAGAAAGAAAGAAAGAAAGGATAGAAATCCTTAGGGAATGGATCAGGGCAAGTGGGCTTTAAGGTCAGAGGATGCTTGAAGGCCACTTCAGTAGAACATTTGATTGGCAGCATTTATTAGGCAACTGGCCTGGACAGCAGCTGCTGGATGTGTTGGACTTTTTTTCCCTAGTCTACCTTTTACTACATGTACTTGGTGTGACTAGTCCAAGTTTAAATGGAACTATTTAGGAACTTGGTGCTCATTTTTGCTATAACTTTATGACCCTCTTGTTATCTTTCTCTTTTTTTATTTTTTGACCCTATTTTGAGGAAGAAAAATATGCGAAAGCATTTTACACAAGAATGACTAAAAATTATTGCTTTTCATTTTGACCAGAATCTGCTGGTGTTCTTTCTATCATAGAAGACAAAATGTATTTGTGACTTTTGTTTCTAGCTAGTGTGTAGGATTTATAGCCTCATTTAGAAGGGAAAGTTCCATGTGTCTATCATAAGGTCAAAGAAGAATGGAAAACCACTTTTTTTCTGAGCATAAATTTGTTCTGGTAGAGTTTTAGAGTCTATTTCCACATCAGATATATTTAATAACCTTTATTGAGTGTCCACCATGCCAAGGTACTCTGCTGTGTACCACTTCATTCTGCAGAATTCTGAGGTTTTGAGAGGGAAGTACCTTGTTATGTCAAGATGTGCTCTAATGAAATCAAATGTGAACCCCAATGTAACTTCCTGTCTGGGTTGCTTCATTCATAATCATAGTGCTTCTTGTGATGAAATAAATGTGTTCTGAGAAAGTTGTTCCTGTGAAGATGCAAATAAAATTTAGACTAAGAAGTAAGAGGTTTCACCATCTTTGGCAGCATATTAGGGTTTAGGGTATGGATGCGCTGCCACATGACTCTAGTTGTTGCCAGAGTTGATTTTAGATGAAGCAGATGCTACCTGAAGTGACACTGGATCACATGGTACAAAACTAACTTACTATTCCTACTCAACATTTTCTTGACAAGTCAAGGAGAAACTCTGTGTTTGATGTTGGACACTCTCTCCAAGATTCAGAATCTCCTGTTTCATAAAAGGAAGCCTATTTCAGGCAAATAACAACCTGGAGATCTGAATTTGTTTTATGATTTATAATCTTTTAGTTAAACAATCTATTAATTGCCCATCATTAATGCCATGTACATCACACTTTTCATTTACAAGACAGTGGGTCAAGTTTGCTTTTCAGAAGTCTGTTGTAGGGGAAGACAAACACTTGGCAAGTTTCTTCACTTGCATGCTTGAGGTTTAAGAATGCAACTAACTGATCAGCTCTGATAGGAACACAGAATTTTGCAATTCCCTTAATTCTGAGGTAGATAAAATTCAATCACCTTATGGTTCAAGATGAGCCTAGAACCAAATACCATGACTTCTAGTTGAAGGTAGCTTTCTCCATTGCCCGTGTTCTCTGAGGACCACCAACATCCCTTTCTCAGTTTCAGTTCTCATGGCAATGCTATTTTTATACAATGCTGCAAGTTTCTGAATGGAATGTTTATGCTCTTTGTTTTCATTGGCCCATGAATGCTTATGTTGAAAACATGTCTGTCAGTCATTGTCGTTCACTAATAAGCTTTTACTAAATGGCCTCACAGCCTAGAGGGACAAGGCAATTAGATAAATTGTTCTGTGACTGACATTTAGAAAATATTTCTGTAACTATTTTTCACACATGAAATGTCACAATGTGATAGTGAGAAGAACTCTAAAAGATATGGTGTCATTGTGAAGGAAGGTCACTCTGAAACATTTGAATGATATAATTTGCTTTCCTTTGAGGATAAGTGAATCAACAAATTAAAATCACTTTAGGGGAGTCAAATACTCCATCTTCTAGGTTTCACTTCATTTAACATGCACTTTTTAATTGAGGTTTTTCTTACAAACCACAGAATCTTTTATAAATAATGATCTTCAAGGGAGCTTTCATGTTGCTTATGAGCTCTCTTAAATATAGGTACAATGCTAAAAATAAATAGAAGCAAATTACAGTGGGGAGACGATAATTATTTGGTTACTTAACTTTGAATACAACAATTTATCATGTTTATATTTGGGTAACTTTATGTTATAAATCTAGTATCTGTGACACTGATTCAACTACTCAGCCATTTTTTGCGTATGTCTCTCTGTGTGTTGGGAGGGGAAATGCATGTGCCTGTCTGTAGAGGTCAGATGTCACCACTGTATTAAAAAAAATACAGTATATTTAAAAAAAAAGTGTGTGTGTGTGTGTGTGTGTGTGTGTGTGTCTGTGTATGTGTGTACACATATGTGTGATACATGGGAATGATGTGTGTCTATGTGCATATTTATGTAGGAGTACAAGTACAAACGTGCCACATCATGTAAGTAAAGGTCATAGAACAACCATGGGTATTGGTCTATAATTTCTCTCTTGTTGAGATAGTTTCTTTGGCTTTACCTCTGTATTGTACTATGTTTGCTGCCCTTCAGGCTTCTAGGGATCCTTCTCTTTCTGTCTCCTATCTCAGCATAGCACTACTGAAATTACAGATGCTATCTACTGCATCTGGCTGCATGTGGGTTCTGTGGAGTTCAACTCAGGTACTTATGCTTGTGTGCCCAGCATTTTCACTCACTTATCCTTACTTACGTGGGTTGGAGGGGGGACAAACTCATGTCTTCATGAACATTGCCAACTGCGTCATATATCTAGCTCTAGTTTCTCAAGCTTTTTGTCAACACTGAGAGAGATTTTTAAATATATTAGAAGTTCCATTTAGTGATCCTTGATGTCAAGAATCACTTTTATCCAGGCAAGTGTGCCACCTATGCAACTTCCAAAAAGCAATTCTTATTGTATGAATGAGTAATGGATCAAATTCAAAAATCATTCAAGTTCAGTCTCTGTGGATGAGGGTCCTTGGGTGTCCTTTGATAGAGTACTTTAATATAACTCTTCAAGTTTAGTTCCCCTCTCCTTTGGAGCATCAAAACTGATGGAAAATGGTCAATTCTTAACACCATCAACATTCAGAAGACAGGCAGAAACACTGAGATATTTACATTCTGAGGTGTCAGTAGAAGTGAGGGACAAGGAAGTCATAGCAACTCCGAAACCCAAACTGACACACTCAGGTCCCCAGGCTTGCCAGTCACTCTCCTGGTATTTTGCACCCTGAGGCTCTTGGTTGCTCTCTGGAAGTCAAACATCCTGTTCATGCTTGCAGCTCTGGCTTTGCCATAGCATTCCCTACCAGGGAAATGTGGGTGGGTCTATAGTCTCTGCTCATTTAATCCCTCTCTTTCCCCTTCCTTCCAAGCTCGATGTATTTCTCCTGATAAAATCTTCCCAAAGACTTTGTGAGTTTCCTGTGACACTTTGTAAAGTTTTGTCCTTTTGAGCCTGTCCCATCCATGCAGCCTCTAGACAGGAGTCCTCGGATTTGTGCTCATGCTGGGATAAGTGAGAGGCAGCTCTCTTAAAGGTCTGCCTTTTGTGCTCAGCCATAGTCCATAAAACTTGTTTGAATCCACATGTCTGTGAAAAATGTGATTTGTGACACTCTTGCAAGGTTATGTGACATGCCATTTTTTTTTTAACCTTTTCTTGACCTTAACAGAAAGGTTTTGTAGCTACAAGCTGGGCTTGTATCTAATGTCATGGTTTTCTTGTACTGCAGTGGAATGACCTTTTTTTCTTGTCTGTCCTTCAAACATATGCATCTCTCTCTCTCTCTCTCTCTCTCTCTCTCTCTCTCTCTCTCTCTCTCTCTGTGTGTGTGTGTGTGTGTGTGTGTGTGTGTGCGCGTGTGTCTGTCTGTCTCTTTGTGTGTGTGTGTGTGTGTTCCAGAGTATGTGTATATGTACCACATGTGCGCAGAATCTATAGAGGGCCTATCAGAGTATGCCAGATCCTGTGGTACTAGTATTAGATCTAAAAATGGTTGTGAGATGCCAAATGGATATGAGGATCCAAACCTGGGTCTTCTGCAAGAGCAAAAAGTGTTAACTACTGGGCCATCTCTCCAACTTTGGTGTTGTCTTTTTTAGTTTTACAACTATTTGGCTGTCTGCAGAGTCTGATAATCTTCAATTCATCAAGTAATGGAATTTTCTTATTAACAATCCTTCCATAGATTTGCTTTTTTCCTTCAGTTTATCATAACACAATATAAAGAAACCTAGTGACATTTGAACATTTTTTTTCTAGAAATTTTCCTTAATTGGATCATCCAATTCATTTGAGTTTTTACTGTCAATATACTTGCAAATGACTGGGTTACATAATTACATGGAAGTGTGAGCAATGCTGAAAATTCTGTGCTATATCATCTTATATCCAGTGAAGTTTTTCTTACATCAAAAAATGGTCATCCATCTGTCATTTTACATTTCAAACTTCTCTGAACCATGTGATACAAACAAGCACTTTGAT
Source organism: Phodopus roborovskii (assembly GCF_943737965.1). Classification (NCBI taxonomy): domain Eukaryota; kingdom Metazoa; phylum Chordata; class Mammalia; order Rodentia; family Cricetidae; genus Phodopus; species Phodopus roborovskii. Next base: position 10,563,770 of record NW_026126540.1, on the reverse strand, counting down.
TAGCATATATAATTCTAAGATATATATATATATATATGTACATATATGTATATGTATATTTATATATTTGTGGCAGGGTCTTACTACGTAGCCCAGCCCTGGCTAACCTGGAACTCATAGATATCTGCCTGCCTGTGCTTGCCAAGTGCTGCGATCAAAGGCATGCACCATCATGCCTGGTCTCCTACCTTTAGATTTTTATGGTGGCACCCTGCTCTAAATCCTGTATTAATTATCATTTTGCAAAGCACATTATCCCCAAGCTAAATTGATTCCAAAATATAACGATTGCCCCCAGGGTTTCTGGAAAAAGGGAGTGAGTCCCTCGAGGCCATCCATATTGTTGAGCAGGACTTGAGTCAGCTCAGAATTTCACGTGCTTCATTCCATTTGTTGGAAGGCCTTGGTAGATTTGCTTCCTATCTTGAGTTCATCTGGGCCCTTTCATAGTGCTATCTCAGAACACACTAACCATAAAGAAATCCTAGAAAATCAAAACTAGTGAGGTACAGTAAAAAGACAGGCAAAATTAAGACTACATGAAAGAAAACAAAAATCTTTACTTTGGTTTGTACTTCCTGCTGGCAGAGGGTTAGAAACTTCAACACAGCAAACAGAGTCAAGCTTGCTTAGAGACCAACATTCTCTTTTTCAAGAGATATCTCCAACCAAGGTCTCCAACCAATGTGTTTGAAACAACAGATGAACTATGCTTGTTAAGAACTAGAATGCTTGTGACCTATAGGTGTAACTACCCACACACTTCCCTTATCCCTCATCCTAAATGATGTGCCTCACCTCTTGAAGCCACAATTATACTAAGTAAACACATTAGGAGAAATAAGCAAACTCGCCAATACCTTTGTACCTAATTTCTGAACTTCACTTAATTTTTAAGCCACAGTTGGAATTACATCCCTTGAGTAATGCAACTTAAGCCCCAAAAATCACATATGTAGCTATTATAAAGATGTCTATATGTGACTCTTGTAAGAGCCTGTCATTACACTGGAATGAGTACTGTCCTTTCTTGCATGCATCAGGTGGTTGGTGCTGGCTCTTAAGTCTAATTCATGCACTATCCCTTGTTTCTGCTTGAAAAATAGAGTAGCATCACTCATGTGTCTTTCTGATTTGTCCTGAAGTTCTTTCCTGTGACATATTCATACAGAGTCCCTGTAGACAGAGCACCCCAGGCTGCCTGCAGCAGTGCTGGATGTTTATCCTCCAGGTACCCAAGATGAAAGGCCAGTATCTTAATAATGGGATCTTGGAAATCATTTCTCATCATTTTGCCATATTCTGTTAGTTTGAAATAGACTGTTAAGTTATTCTTACAATCAAGGGAACATGACTGAAGGGTAAGGATAATCAAAAGTGAAGGCCAATGGGAATGAACATAATGTGAGTAATTCAATTATTGATTATTGATATTGGACTATATTATTAAAGCCTAAGCCATCATGAGATGGTGTTTATGAAGCCCTGCCTGAGTACCAGGCCCTGTTCTAAATTATTTTTCTGGATTATGTGACAATATTTTTGGAAGGCAGCTTTGCTCACCACTATACCAACAACACATATTTTTGTAAAAAAACATTTTATTAGACACTATAATGTGACTTTTAATTAAATTTGAAGCATATTAGCAATAAATAATGAATGCTGAAATTTCTCTTTAGAGGGTAAGTGTTTGAAGTCTAAACCATTTAGCTCAAGAAAGTTAAAATTTGGTGTGATTTCTTGAAATGTAAACACAGATTATGGGCTTTGGCAGTAAATATTAAAAGGGAAGGCATCACATACCTGGAAAGTTCCAAAGTCTCTTGGTAACATGTCTGTAAATATTTGCCACAACTGTGATGGGATTACTTTGGCAGTTGAGAGGAAGACAGTGTCTTGTGTGCTCACTGAATATGATTTTCATCTGTTTCTGCCTTGTGGATTACAGTCTTTGGTAAAGATTTGACTAGTAGAAGTTCTTTACTTTATAGAGTTTTATTTAAATAGCATTAGTTGCATGACTGATAATTTTGAATTGTTCATTTACCCCTACTTTGACAGTCAAGTTTAAGATTTTGTTATAAGCAGCCTATCTAATATTAATAAAATCAAAAGTTCAGCATAAAAGCATATGAAGGGAAAAGTTATTTGATGTTTTCTGAGTAGGTATAATTATAGGTTCACAGTTTTCACATCCTCCTAAACACATTTTGATAATTAAGAGTCTGTGAGAAAAGTGTTTCTTCTTTCCATTTGACTTTTATTGACGTTTCTAATATATTTTGTTCTTTCTCTGCTGTTGACTGTGCTGAAATGGATTATCTGATGTGTCCCCTATATAAAAGTATCCTTTTACTAATTTTTAAGTCATCATGCATTGTAATGTATTTTGGTATAGCATTTTAATAAGGTCTATTTCAGGTCTGGGGAGACAGCTGAATGGATAAAATGCCTGCTGTGTGTAAGCCTAATGTCCTAGAGTTCAAATCCCCAGTACTCACTTAAAAAAGTCAGCTGAAGTAAAACATGATTGTAATCCCATAACTATATATCTATTTCTGGCTACACACACACACACATACACACACACACACACACACACACACACACACACACACACACACACACTTACCTATGAGGTTTGAGAGGTGTGAATAGATGGCATTTTGTCAAGAGTTGCATGGCGCCACATATTCCATTCAGTACACAAGAAAAGTTTACTCTAGTTACTGAAGGAGCTGGTGTTGATTTTCGTATAATCTACCATTCTATTTCCACCAGATAGCACTGTATGTATCAGATTGTTGCTACAATCCCAGCTGACACTGGTCTTTGACTTGCTGTGGATAACATAGGTTCCTCTGGGTATGTAATCTTTCTTCTGTTCTGTGTTCTAGAAGTCAAAATTGGGAAAAATTCTCTGCATGTTCTGAAATATTTATTAGGTTATGTGCTGTGGCTTTTAGAGAGACTGACATATTATATTTTTCTTCTTACTCTATATTTGGCTAGGATCCACCTGGCTTAAGCTCCAGGATATTTGGTTTTGTTGAAACTGTCAAGGAAGAAGTAGCAATTAGCTAGCTGAGATGGTAGTGTTTATGAATGCATGTGAGACCTTGTATGTAAATGCCAAAAAGTCAAATCATCTGAGGACTCCAGGAGAATGGTGTGTGATTGGGGCTTTTGGGCTGGGGCTGAGTCTTTATAAAGAAAGTCTGTCTTGTTCTTACTCTTGACCTCCAGATGTTCCCAAAACACCTCCTGTTTCAAAACAGCTGTTGCCTAAGACCACTATGAACATCTGACCTGTAACCTTCTCTCCCTTAAAGGTGACATTCTCAATGTGGGATCTGTGAGTGTCCTTGGACCATCTAAAAATATGTGTCAGTTCTCTATAGGTACCCTTTTCTAAGACAGAAACTGATGTTTAAGTCAAGTCCTAAAAGCATAAGTGACCTGCAGAAAGTGAAAACCTATTGCTTTAGGGAAAATTCCTCCTTTTCAGGTGTTTCAAGTGTATCTTACAATTTTACCTCCTCTGTGTCTGGCCCATGAACACTTTAGAGATGTTTTCTGAGAGCCTGAGTTTGTGATGGATGGTTAGTGTTTTCTGTTGGTATTCATTAACCCAGAGCCCCCATCCCTGTCCCCAATTAAATAAGAAACCTGATGAAAAATTTACATGGCATTTAATGAGCTGACTGCTTAAAATTGATGAATAGCTGATAAGTAATTTAATTACATTAAGAAATAATAATGAATGAATTCAAATTTCATGAAAAAAAAATGTATTGTTTCAAGTGGTGTTATTTGACTCGAAAACAAGTCCCTATGTTATTACTATTTTAAATTTAGGGAAACTGCAAACACACAGCAAGACACTGTCAAAGTTAAAACTGATGTGCAGTCTGCCTATTTTATAATGCAGGTTTCTTACTAATAAATTCAATCCTCAGTTTCCAATACTTCCTCATCCTGGAACTAAAATGAGAGGCTTCCTAGCTTTGACCTCACTAAGAGCATAGTAAACTCCTCAGAATCTGCTAGCATTAAGGGTATGCACAGAGTGAGGCATAGCAGAGCACACCTAACCACAACCCCAGCATTTAAAAAGCTAAGGACAGAGGGTTATGAGTTACAAGTTACATGCAATAGCATGGAATGCATGGAGAGGCAACTCCTCTGGAGTTATGTTAAGAGCTGGTCTCCTTGGAGACCCCTTTCCATTTCTATTAGCTGTGTTCTTGGACAGTGCTGATGGAGACTCCAGATACCAAGAAGAACACACTGTCATGGCTTTTCACTTCTCATTTCATCTCTGCATGGCTTTTCTGGGGATCCCACATGTCCTCTAAGATGCAAGCATGCTTCTTAGGGACCAGGTCCTGGGACAGGAAGCCTCAGAGTCCCTGTGGTGAACTCAGTGTCACCATCCTTTCCGTCTACCTTCAACAGCATGGCCTTCCTATGCACTTTAACTTCCAGAGGGAGGTAAGTTCTATCACTTAAATCAATCAGATTGGAAGAACAAGAATATTTCTTAGAGCCCAGATTGCAAATTCCAATTCAGGTGGATAGGTTTGGGTTTGGCATCTAGAGTGCTCTGAAAATTTCACATATCATCTTGATGGAATAAAAGATTTTAAAAAACCAACATCTGGCTTTCCAAGTTCACTGGAAAATCCTTGATGACCTTGTAGCATTGGATCTGCTTTCCTGTGTAGTAAGCGACTGTCTTTCTTCTTCCTTTGGCCAAAGTTCCAACTGCCATGACTTGGGGTATTTGCATGCCTGGCTTAGCCTTTCAAGGCATCTGCATTTGAACCACTGTGTCTTGAATAACTTCCTTATCACTGGAGAAAGTGAGCCTGAGAGAGATGGAATGTCTTAACCGTTTTTATATTTTAAATAAATGTTACTAAATGACATGTGCTTCATGCCTGTCTCATCTATCTTATATTGAGATTCACCCCAAATCAGAGGTAACTGCAGATGGTTGGTATCTTTTGGGATGCCACTGTGTATGTCTGTCATATTTCATCTGTTTTATCCATTGATGATGTTTGGGTAATATCAACTAATGCTAATATGAATGTTGTTCTTTTAAAGACTAGTAGCTTCTTCATATGCAACAATTTTGTAGAAGATAATGCACCTTAAATGCCTTTACAAATTCTCTTAGTGTTCCTCTGCTAATAATGCAACCCTATGCATTATGTATACAGGCACAGGTCTGTTTATTACTACAAGCTTTAAAATATGATAAAAAGTAAAACCAATCAAAAGGGAAATCTCAAAACAAGCATTTATCGTACTTTTAAGCCAACTGATAAGATACCCTTGTGATTGCCTGGATATGAGTGGACTTTGTTCACAATTTACCCCTATTTACCGCATTTTGTATGAGGATTTTCAACTTGAGTATAGTTAAGGGATTGTTTGAAAATTATTTATAGGATTTATAAAAGTATTTATATTTATAGGCTTAAAGATCTGGGAAAATGCTTAGTTGCTAAAGAGTACCTGAGTTGCATCATATAACAGAAAGCTGAAAGTGTTGTAGCAGGCATGTCATCCCAAAGCTAAGGAGGACAAGATTAATAGATCCTTTAGGTTTGCTGGCAAGTTCTAGTCCAGTGAGTACCCCGTGTGTGTCAGTGTCTCTGTATGTATGTATGTCTATCTTTCTCTCACTCTTATCAAAAAAAGCTAAAAAAGGAAACCTTTTTAAGAAACAACATCAGGCTGTGCTCTAGCCTCTATATGCACAAAGATGCTTGTGCACAATCATTGGAACACACGTGCACTCAACATGCAATAGGGCTACAATAGATTCAACTATTATCTTTCACTCATTTCCTGAAGCAAATCCTCAGTGGAAATATTGGCTGTGGCAGGAAGAGTTTTGGATGGATGTAACTGAGCATTTGAAGTTCTGAAGTTCCTCACAAATAGATGTAACATGGTGTCTAAGCTAAAATTTTATGAGTAAAAGAAAGTTTCCCATTTAAGTTTATCTACATAGTCACTAAGATGAGAATTCTTACAGCAACTCATGATTGGCAGGTAAGTGTTGTATGTGAAGGTGTTATGGCCTTCTTTAGCTCCATGATACACAATAGGTACAAAGGACGATGGTGTTCATAGACCTGTGACCCATAAAGAACTCACTCTTTATTCTTGTGACCTGTGATTATTGAATTGTGTTGGGCTAAAGTTTAAATTATGATAGGAAAAAATATGTAACTATATTCATGGAAGCAAAATGTCCCATTTAACCTCTTAAAAGAATAAACTTTTACTAAGGACTATCATCTGGAAACAGTGACTCACGATGATAAAATACCAAACCTAAATTTTGTCACAGTCTTTAGTTTGGCTGCTACCTGGATCCCCAAGTTTGAGGTATCTAACTGAAGCTGCTAGGATTGTGACCTGCAGATGGTCTTTCTGGGAAGGCGACATTAAGACTGTAGAGCAAGTGCTAACACCTTGAATGTGTCACATTGTCACCTCTGTCACATTGCATTGGGCCAACACATCACATAGACAAGCCTAGAAGCTATGGGATGGAGGAGAGTGCTGAGCAGGAAGGGACTGCACTAATGGAACTACGAGAGAGGAAGCCACATCCCATTTACCACAGTCACCTTCAAAGCAGCTGGGATTTGAAATCACAGGAAAGGGTGTCTATATTTGAAGAATCATGTCACAGTTACTTAATAGAAATTCTATAAAGAGTAATGCCAAGTAGTATAACTTAATAATTTTTGTATATATTTAGGTAGAAGTTGCAAATTTAAAATGAACAAGCCCCTGGCAGAAATTCTAAACAAAAGAAAATAAGGCAAGTGTTGTCTAACACACCATAGGTCACTTGGGCATATAACCTTGCTTATTCAAATACTACCCCCAAGAATAGAGTAGGGTCCAGAAAGTCTCCTCAGTCTTGCAGTGGACCTAAGTTTGAGTCCTAGCATCAATATCAGATAAGATAACTCACGACTACATGTATAACTTCATATCCAGGGGATCTAATACTGGCTTCTGGCTTCAGAGGGTGCATACATTTACATACACACACACACACACACACACACACACACACACACACACACACACACACACACTCAGTCACTCATACACAAACCCATGCACAGACAAATAAAAATAATAGACTAATTTTTAGGAGACAAGAAATAGAGTATAAATGAGCCATTGGGGTGCATGACTGTAATCCTAGGTACTAGAAAATTGAAACGGGTCTGTGAGTTAATTTAAGGATATCTTGAGCTACAGAATGAGTTCAGGGAAGGAAGGAAGACCTAGTCAACTTAGTGAGACTACTCTATGTCTAAATAAAAAAGTATAAAAATTACTGGAGTTATCACTCTGTGGCACAGTGATCAACCTAGTGCAACTAAGGCGCTGGACTCAATCCTAGCATGAAGAAAAAAAGTAGCTAGTTCAATTATTTCCCATTGGGTTTTATGACAATTCTTTTATTGATACAGAGTAAGTAGAACATCTTTTGCTGATTATTCTGTCAATCAGTAATCTGATTTTATAAGCATGAGATGTGATACAGCATTGGCTTTATCTTATATGCCAATATACACAAGATAAAACAAAGTAGAGAAAGTTAAAGCATGTATCTATGGACAGATTGAACATTTGAAAGTTATTCAAGTTTCCATTAGACAAATGTTCTGCTTTCCTTTTATCTTTATTTATTTATTTATTTATTTATTTATTTATTTATTTTTAATTGAGACAGGGTTTCTCTGTGTAGCTTTGTAGACCAGGCAGGCCTTGAACTCATAGAGATCCGCCTGCCTCTGCCTCTCAAGTGCTGGGATTAAAGGCATGTGCCATCACCACCTGGCCTACTTTCCCTTAAAAATATTCACTTAAATTATTTTGTGAATTAAATGAAGAAATGATGTCATTTCTGTTTATTTACAGTTTCTGTACCTACCCTGACAGCCATGTCTGCTTATATGCAGATACTTGGGAAAGGATTGTGGTAAATTGTCAGAGGGAGAAGCCTTGCCTTTGTCTTTGAAAGAACTCATCGGATTTTGAGCATTTCTACTTTTCAAGGTGGACATTTATTAGTCCTATTTTCTGTGAGGTTTCTTTGTGTGTATGTAAAATATGTGTACAGCTGTCATTTTTGTATGTTTATTGTGGTTACTCAGCATCACACTAGCTAGATACCCCTAATAGCAGTTTGTTTGCCTTTTCCTTGTGAACTTCAGTTGTCTATGCCCCGGCCTAAGAATGTCAGAGTTTTGTTTCTGCTCTCAGTAGACAAATACAGACTTGATTTGTAATGGATAGTTCCTGTTAGTCATTGTCACCTGATTGTGGTATATGCAATAAGAAACCGTCTTTTGAATGTACTTGTGTGAATACTGTCTTCTAAGAATGCTTTCAGAATGGGAACATGCCTGTTCTTGTTAATCCCTACTGAATGGAACTCTAAGTCCTTTATCAAACCAGCAGTGACTCCCCCAGGACTCACAATACTGAACTCTACCTGTAAGGTTCCTGTCTTTAATTCAGTTCCTTAGAAATAAGATGATGTGAAAAAGAGAAATGTAGCTTCACCTTTTGTATCCTTCATCTCTATTTTATATATATATATATATATATATATATATATATATATATATATATATATTTATATAACCAAGTCCACTTAAATGAAAACAAACATTTATAGACAATATTTGGGAATTTGAGAGTCGTTCTTTCCAAACTACTTCCTGCTGGTAAGGGGCACTGTCATGGGGGATTCTAAGAAGACACAGAAATCCTGGCTGTAGTCTGCAAGGCTGCTTTGTCCAGCTGTTTTGAATGTCGGATCACTTGGTACTCTGTTTCAGGTGGTCTGGCTTGATCAAACCACATTAGTCTGGAAGGAATCGACAGCTTTTCATTTTCTGTGGAAACATAAATAGAAATCCTTTTCCCCAGTAACTTGTCCTTGAACTTAAATTTTGGAGTCAAAGCATTTTTTTATTATTTAATTTATTATTTTACATGTCGATCCCAATTTCCTCTCCCTCCCTCTCTCCCTCCTTCCCTCCTTCCCTCCCTGCCCTCTCACCTGCACTCTAACCACCCTCCCATCCCCCACCCCAATTCCATATGTAGGGGAATGCCATCCAGTTGGGGTCATGTAGATCTGACAGGTCATGTGAAGTAGGGACTAGGGCTTCTCTCCTGTCTCTAGATTAAGGCAGTTACCCCTCCATGGGGGATGTGTTCACAAGGACGTTTTGTGCACCAGGGATACATCCTGGCTCCACTGTCTGAGGTCCCTTAGACTGCTCAGTCCTTCTGGCTGAGACCCATATTCAGGGGGGCCTGAGTCAGTCCCCTGCTGGCTTCCCAGCTATCAGTCTGGTAATTTATGTTCATTTTTTCCTCTCTTTGCTAGTTTTTCCTTAAAAGTTTGTTCATCACTCTGGTTGTCACCAATTTAGAACAGACTCCAAAGAGCCATTTCTCTTTAACACTTTTATAAACAGAGGTCTTTTTTACTATGCCATGCAGCAGTTTTAATTACAAGAGATAATTTCCCTCTATTATGTCTACAACATTGTTTGCTTGTTTGTGTGTCGAACTGAGTGACATCTAATCCTAACCTTATCTAGGTTTATCTTGTTGACTGAGCCACTCCAAAACCAGAAGCTGTTTACTAGATAGAAGCTACTGAATAAAGTCTTCTTATAATTAATTATATTTGTGCTTCTTTTACACTACAGATGTATTATAGGGATGCTTAGAAAAGTCCTAATAAATCTATTATTTTACATAATTAATATAAGCTAATAAAAATAGAGGGTTATGATGCATATTACCAACCTGTAATATTTTTATTGATAAGATTTTCTGTGTTGGTCTGGAAAAGGCTGGCATGTAGAGACCAAATGACAAAATTTCGGGAGTCCTTTCTTGCCCATCCACCTTGTGTTATGAGATGGTTTATTTCTCTATCCTGGAACTTGCTGAATAGGCCAAGCAAACTGGTCCCTGAACCTCAGTGATGTGCATGTCTCTGCTTCCGCACTGCTGAAATAGAAAGGAAGCATGGCCATACCTGGCTCCCCTCTCAACAATATGTATGTGAAATTGAAATATAATTACAGTATTTCTCACTTCCTCTTTCTCTCTACAACTTACCCAATATGTCCCACTTTCTTTCTCTCAGATCTGTGGCCTTTTAGCCTTTAATTGTGTGTGTGTGTGTGTGTGTGTGTGTGTGTGTGTGTGTGTGTGTGTGTGTGTATTCCTAAGTATATAAATACAAACTTTCTTGCTTGTATGTATATGATTTCAAGGCTGACCACTGGGTATTGGATATCCACTTTATGTGATTCTTCCCTAAGGAGGACTATTTCTCCTGCTCTCATTATTTGGTTGCCTGTAGTTCTTTGTCTAGGGTTGGAGGCCCATGAGATCCCTTCTCCCAAGATTATCTATTAGTCTAGAAATGTCAGGGAAGTTACCTTCATGAAGTCTCACTAAGGTGGTTTCCCCAGTAAGACCTGAAAAATGATACCTAGATATTTTTACCTAGGTTTTCAGGACTTAATTCAGGTCTTCAAGCTTGGAAGGTAAGCCACTTTATGTCTGCTCCCCAGCCTATTTTTAAGGTTTTATTCTGAGTTAATGAGAGAGACAGGTATGATAATCTCTCGACTAGACTAAGCAAATAGGTATCCACATGGGTGTGTTTGTTTGTTTCCATTACTTCCCACATAGTAGCCCAAACATTATAACAATGGGTTATAAAAATAAAATTGGTATGGAACTTTCCATTTCTCTATGATTAGTTTATTCTGCTGTTACTTTATTGTTTTATTTAACCATCAAGATTCCCTCAACATAAATCTGTCATCTATTTCAGGGACTTTTGAAGCCCATGCTCTTCTCAATATCTGAAGACCTACTATTTGGTCTGTCTGGAGTTGTTAATCACTGGTTATATAGCCCTCTGCTCAGATTTCTATCACATGTGCCTTCCCTTGAAAAGAAATCTTCCATTACTGCATAACAATTACTCCAAAAACATAGTTCTTTCAAACTACAAAAAAGGACCATATTTGTTACTTTATGCACTGTTTTGTTGTTGTTGTTGTTGTTGTTGTTTTCCCCCATAAATCTAAAAGTAGCTTTTCTGAGTGGTCCTCACTCAGGGATTGTCATAAGGTCATCTTATTTGTTGCCCATCTTATTTACTTTCATGGAGCTGTAAAGCTGTCAATATGTATTTCATCTCAATATTCCAGGGATCAAATTTAGAATCATGTCAAAAATATAGCAGGCAGTTAGTACTTTCGATACATATTTACATTTTATTGCAATTTTATTTTTTTTCAATTCTACGTTTTTCTTTTTTTATTTTATTGAGAACAGATTTTTCATACAGTACATTCCAAATATTTTCCCTGACCCTGCCTCTTCACAATTCCTTCCTACCTCCCCTCCCATCATGATCCACCCCTTTTCTGCCTCTCAGTAATAATAAAAACAGAATAATAGTAAAATAAAATATAATAAGACAAAAAAAAAACGATTGGAATAGAGCAAAACAAATAGAAAGAAAAAGGGCAAAGAAAAAGCATTAGACAGACATATAGGCAATGCGACACTCATGTTCTCAGCTAGAGGAATCCTATTAAAAACAAAAAAATTGGAAGCCATAATATAGACAAAGAGGACCTTTGAGGTTTAAAGTCATGCCAGTACAACATTATGAGAAAAAAACCCCTCCAAAGATGTCACTGAGTTTGTTTTCTGTTGAGCAGACCATGCTGGGCATGGGGTCTACCATTAAGAGTAGTTTGTTTCCACAGTGAAACTCCCTTGTAGAATTTCCTTTCATTTGCAAGTGGAGATAGCTTCTCAGAGACAGTTAAAGATAGTGGCATGTGATCTTTTTCCATTTAGCTCTAGGTACAGACACTTGCTGACTTTAGTTCTGCTACCTTTAGGCCTTGATTTCTTGGTGTTTTCAATCCCTGCTGGCTCTTAGATTCTTTCCACCACCTTTTCAGTAGGATATCCTGAATCCAGAGGGGAGAGATTTGATAGAGATATTCCATTTAGGGCTGAGTGTTACAAGATATATATCTCTCTTGCTGCATATTGTCTGACTGTAAATGTTTGTGTTTCTTCCCATCTGTTACAGGAAGAATCTTCTCTGATGATGGCTAGGCAAGGCACTGATTTATGAGTATAACAGAATGTCATAAAGAGTCTTTTTATTTCTACGTTCTTTTAGTAGAGTAGTAGTTTTTTATTAGGTCTCTGGACTGTCTAATCTCAGGTTTGGGATGACCCACACAAAAACAGTTATGGGTACAATCTTATGGGTTGGCCTTAAATCAAATCATATATTGATTGGTTAATCCCACAAGCGTAGTAGCACCATTGCACTAATGTATCTTGTAGGTGAGACATCATTGTACAGTGAAAGGGTTGTGGATAGGTTTGTATTTATGTTTCTCCTTTGGTAGCTTGCAGAGTACCATCTGTTACCAAGAAAACTAGCTTAAGTGGGAAAGTCTCTTGGTAGGCATCAGAAAGACTTATCCGTGCTGAATGAGTTGTGAAGGTGTTGTCTTCAGCCATAAGGCTATGCTTTCTCTTTGTGGAGAGTAACCTATAGTGTTGGCAAAAGCCTGGGTTTTCATGGCTTCCCATGGAACATCTTTGGGCACAAACTCAAAAACAGGTTCTCAGTACTGGAAGATTCATTTGGTGGTAAGAAAAGTCCAGTTGGGGATCTGTCTCCCTTATTATTTGGTGACTTCATTTAGATTGCTTTCATATATGCATATATTTTAGGAAGCTTAACTGTATTAGGTTTGCAAGTGACCTGCCCCCACATGACCCTTAATTTTATTTGTTTCTTCTTGTATTTCCTCATTCATACCCCCTTCCCTCATCATACCCATTTGACCTTTGCATTCCAGTCCATCTTACCTCCTCCCTAGGTAGTAGGTGTGTAGACTTATGTCTGGGTCTTTGGTTCTATTCCATTGATCAACATGTCTTTTTATCCTAGTACCGTGCTGTTTTTATTACTATAGCTTTGTGGTACAATTGAAATCAGAGATGGTGATGCCTTCTGAAGTTCTTTCATTATTCATGGTTGATATATATAAGTGTGTCTCATTATAATAGGTGTTCATCATGCAGAAAGCACTTTGCTCATATTTAGACATCTCTGGATCAATGTGCCTTTAGAATTGGATCTCTGAGTGATGATTTTACCACTATACTGTGTATGCCTCAACTTATCATTGTAGTGATCTCTCCTTATCATGATTCAACTATGATAGCTATGAACTGGAAAGTCAAATAACCAGTCCTGATGCAATTTTATGTAAGAACATGCATAAATATCCCCCCAAGTTTCTTTCAAGTTAAGGGGAAAGCAGGTTTTAGTTTCTCTAATTGTGAAATATTTTACATTGCCGTGGTAACTCATATTTCTTTTAATACAGTGTTTTTTTTTTTATCACTTAAGAATGACCTAGTGGGAACTCACTGACTCTGTACTGACAACAGGGAACCTGCAAAGGACCAAGCTAAGCCCTCTGAATGTGCATGACAGTTGTGTTGCTTAGGCAGTCCGGTGTGCAACTAACAGTGGGATCAAGATATATCCCTAATCCTTGAACTTGCTTTTTGGAGCTCATTCTCTTTGGAGGGATACCATGTTCAGCCTAGATATAGGAGGAAAGGGCCTTGGTCCTACCTTAAAGAGATGTGCCATACTTTGTTGTCTCTGAGGAGTGATTAGGTGTGGAATGGTGGGATGAAGGTACAGAGAGCAGGAGGAGGGGAGGGAGTGGGAACTGGAATTGGTATATAAACGGAGAAAAGATTGTTTTAAAATAATAATAAAAACAAATTTTATACATTCATAAAACAGTTGAATCATATCTCCTCTACCCCTCCCATTTCCAACAGCTCATAGATCCACCACCATTATACACCCCTCCCATTTTTCTGTCTTCTTTCTTAAAAAAAACAGCCCAGTCCCTCTCTCTCTCTCTCTCTCTCTCTCTCTCTCTCTCTCTCTGTATATATACATATATATGTATATATATGGGTCTACTTTTCTTCTATTTTTAACATCATTTAACAGACAAGCACTGGGGAAACCAGGAATATTAAACATATAAGGGTTGTCTCTTCAAAGAGAGAGATGATATATAACCTGTTTTCTGCCCAGAAGGCTGGGAATGGAGGTAATTTATAGTGTAATAACATTTGCATTATCTATGTGGCTGAATTCACACCAGGTTCTCCCACAGACCTTCATCATAAGTTTGTTTTTCTGAGTCAATCTATAGAACCTATCTTTATGGAAGCTGCCACATGTACTTGAAGAGTTGCACATCTTAAGCTTACTGTACTCCAATGATTGAGTTAATTATCACCAGGATTTTTTTTTTCCAAACTCTGTTGCACTTAAATATACCTAAAATAAACTACGTGATGTCAGCCTCTCAGAGTTTGAATTAACACAATGCCAACTCTGAGGTGTGCTGAACTGAATTTCCCTTTTGCCTTCCCTGAGTTGACTTCCAGTAATTGTGTCTGCAGAGACCCCACAGACTGAAAGTCTTCTGTGTTACCTTTTGTCTCTCATCAATAGCACAGCTTTTGAACAAGACAACCTTGTAATTCTCCCATGTTCAGTTGTCTGTCCTAAGCAACCGTTGAATCTTTCTGACCTTCATGTAAAAATACCCGGGGTTTCTCACTGAGTAAGTATAAATAGTAGATGAGTAAGTTAAGGACAGCATTCTTCTTGGCAATTCATTTCCTCCTCAGAAGTTCCCTACCAGTGTGAAACGGATTTTGTTCTTGAACCTGGATGACTAGTGAAATGCCTTAGGAATCTGCCTCCAAAATGCTTGCCTTCTTGACCGTCAGGGATGCTCTGCTTTGTTTCTTGCAATGTAGGGCTGGACCAGAATACTATTCTTTAAGGCAGCTTTCTTTCCACTTTCCCTTCCAGATTGTGAAGGGCTGTGGTAGGTAATGTTGATCATCAACTTGACAGGATCTGGACTCATTTGGTCCTGTCTGTGAGAGGTTATCTAGCTTGGGTTAGGTGAAGTGTGACCATCCTATGGGCTGGTACCTTTAGCTGAATACAAAGGAGAAAGCAAGTACGGCCGAGCATTTGTCCTTCCCCTCCCTCTTGCTGACTGCTCTTACAGTGTGAGCAGCTGCATTGCACTCCTGTTGTCTCCACTTCTGTGCCAGACACTGAGCCACATTATACCCTTCCTTCTTTAAGCTGAACTCAGGTATTTTCCTAGAACAAGGATAACGTAACCATACAGGAGCCACTGCAGCTGAATTTCAGTGCTTTAGTATTAGGGGTTTTACCCTGAATAGAATTGCAAGTGCACAGCTGACCATGACATTGGGCTTATTCTTTCCCTGCCCTTTGTAGAGTAGAGGCTTCTTTAACAGCTGCACTGCACTTCAGCCTCTCCCTGGCGATTGTACAAGCATCCCAGGCTCTGAGAATAAAGCCATGAGTCTTTCTGTAGGAGGATCTACTGGTCACAGCAGATTCACAAAGTCAACAAAACATTCAGAGGAAGGAATTTTTTAATTAAATTTTGACACCGTCCATTAATTACCTACATTTTCCCACTCCTTCACATATTTCCTCAGGCTTCCCAACCCCTTCACTCTTTGGAGTAAAATCAAATGAAGTCAGCATTTTCTTTAGGTTGTCAAGCTGAACCAGGTCATCTGCCTGGCTTACTAGATTAGCCTGTCTGCCAGAGAGACTCATCTCTGGATAGCCCTCTTCTTACTGCCATGTTGCCTTGGTTTCCCTTTGGTCCAGTTTCATCACTTGTCAGAATGTGTCACAGTGCCTACCCCCTGAGAATGTAGCATTTCTTATTCTTTTGTCTCCCGTGTCCGAGGAACAGTGTTGAGACTCTCCTCTTGTCTTGCTGTAAATTCAGCTGGAATTCATTGTCTGTTGTGACTTGCACAATGAATTAGAATGAATTTGAGCTTTACATCTATCATGAGTTTTTTCTTTTTTCTTTTTTTTTTAAAAAGCAGAAACTCAGAAAGTCTGTATCCGAAATTACAAGTTTTAAGTGCAAAATTACAAAAGGCACTTTGCCAAGGAGGTGCATAGCTGGATTCTTGGCACAGGAATCTTCTTGTGTCAGGATATTGTGAGTTTGAGGCCAGTTTGGGCTGCATAAGAATATCCATCCTCAAAAACTCAAAGCTGTAACAAAACCAACGGTAGCATGAGACTTCTAGGGAAACAGATCACATGCACGTCCCAGTCACTGCAGATGGGAAACTCACAACAGACCAAAGTAATAATTCCATGTCTACCTTATGTGCCAACGAGCTTACTGGAGATACTTACAGGACCTGTACATGAGGAGTTACTTACTGGAGCAGCAACAACACAGGCAACTACATCAGTAAAAGCCTGCCCCAAGGCTAGCAATGATTCACAAAAGCTCCTGCCTTGAAGTTCTCTACCCAGTTTTCAGGCACGCATCTAAACAGGTCAGTGAGTGTCCTCCAGTCAGCTAGACTATCTTCCAGCAGCTGAGGTGGCCAGAGACTCACTCCTCTGTCTGTTGCTTACTAAGTAAATCACCATAAGAAGGGACCCTTGTGAATCTTACATTTCCACCAGCTTAAGGTAGTTTCCATGGGTGGAGAAGTTGACAAGTTGGTTAACCGAGTTACTGGAAGAGAATGGTAATGATAATATTTTATTCTGCATTTCTTCATTTATGCTTTTAGTTCATCTTTGAATTTGTATTTGGAAAGACATATTACTTCAGAGATATTACTGAAGCCATGGTGTGAATGCCCAGCTAAGGAAGGGAAATAAACTACAGGTTTTCCAAATGTTTGAAATTCATTTAAACCTGTGTTCCAATTTGTACTCTATCATATATGTATGTGTGCATATATATTTATATAATAAAACCTTTGGCAAGCTTCAAATCCACACCTACTAAGATAAAGATTGTACTTGATTGTCTAGAGTTATAAATATTATTAAAACACCAACATTGTACATATCACATGATAGACAAAAATGTCATTCAGCCCTCCCACCCACCACTTATGGTTGATAAAGTACAACTAAACCAATAGGCATCTACCTTAGAAATTCCCAGGACACTGATAACCTAATTTTTATATTGTGAGCTTTAAAGCTGCCTTTGAATGGCTGAACACTAACCATTAGATGGAATGAGTTTAAGTGAGAGTGGTTTAGGAAGTAAACTAGGGATGCCTTAGAGCTCTAATGAAGTCTTAAGATCTCCCTTCAGGAAAGTCAGTTTAGCAATTCTAATACAGGGTCTCCCGCTGCATATTTTGCAGCAATCTTTGAGTGCCTGCTATTCCTGTCATTAATTCACTTTACTCGACAATTCTGAACATCAAAGCAACCAAACTCAATTAAGTAGAGTACTGAGGAAATGGAATATTCTGATGAATTTAGGCTTCTGTGTTAAATAATAAGCATAAGTTCTGTTCCTGGATGGTTTCTGGTCTCAGTGTTTAAATAAACCTATGGCATTTGAGTTTATATTGAAAGTTGTATAACATCCTTTTTTTTTTTTTTTTTTAAAGTCTTAGTGAAAATCCTTAGAAGCTGTATTAATCACTTTGTGTCATTGGAAATAAGATAGGCTGTTATCAGAAAACTGGTTCTCATGTTGTGTTAATGTAAGTCGGGTGGAAAGGTTCAACCCAGTGTGGATTTTCCCCTGGGTATAACACTCAAGTGGCCTTGTTAATAGATAGACATTGGTCTTTCTCTTTCTTCTAAAAATTGGATGCAAAAAATAAATTAACGCCAATCAGCTTTAGGAAAGTTAGAATTACAATAATTAACATCATAGTATGAAGTCAAAGCACTAGTTCATCATTCCTTATAAACTTCAAAGTTCAGGGAATTCTAAGAAGTGAAGGGTTGTCCGTGTGTCTTCAAAGAGCTGGAACTTCTGTTTGTAGGGTTTCTTCTACTTTTTATTTACAGAACAAAGTGAATAAATAGACCTTCTTCCCATCCCAAGTTGCTGTTTTGATATATGTGTCTTATTTCTAGTTTAAACTGAAGCAAAATTATGACCAGAGTTAGAGAACAACAGACATAAAACATCTTTATGGTATAATGTCTACATTTACTCAGCATTGTGGTGCATTGTTCTGTAGAGGGAGAAGAACAAATAGCAAATCAGTTTTGAACACTTTTATCCTACACTAATTGGTATATTAAAAATGATGTTTGTTTCCAGAATTCTAAAAATAGTCATTCTGGAAGTGGAGCCATTAAAAAGCCTCAAGCCACATTTCAATAACTTTTGTGTCTTGCAATTTTTGTTGTTGTTGGTTTTTTGAAACAGGGTTTCCCTGTGTAACTTTGAAGCCTGTCCTGGAAATAGCTCTTGTAGATCAGCCTGGTCTTGAACTCACAGAGACCTGCCTGCCTCTGCCTCCCTATACTGGGATTAAATGCGTGTACCATCACCATCTGGCTAAGTGTGCCATTTTAATTAGTACTCTGTAGTGGTTCTCTCACACACTCATCATGACAAATGACATAAATCTTGCAGGGAAATTATTTGTACATTATTAATATTTGGAGAAAGCTGTTTTAATTTTTTGGTGCAGTATTAAATATAGGCATTTCTACTTGATAGTGATATTTTGTAAACATATTTAAATTAAGAATGAAAACAAATTGATTGCATCCTCTATTTTTTAACTCTGAAGCTAAAAGAACTAAAAATATTTTGTGTATTCTTAGCGAAACATCAGGATAGAACATAAATATATTTTGTTAGATCTCATCTCTACTCTCTTTTGAGTCATGAACCTCTGGACATTTGATAGGAATATTGCCCTCTGCACTGTTCATAAATGCCATATACATTCTGCATATTGATCATGTAGAACTGTCTTTTCTGCCTTAGAGGAATTCTTTATGAGCATTGGCCTCATTTTTGTTTTATTTCTCAAAAATGTCGGTCATATCCTCTGATAGGTTTAGTATCAGTATGATTTACTGAGTTCTGTCAGTATTGACAACTGCTTTAAATCAAAAGGTGTCTTCATCTTTGTGTGTGTCTGTGTGTGTGCTGCAATAATGGCATACCCGAGGATGGATAATTTATAAGGTACACAAAATTATTGCTTACACTTTTGGAAGCTGAGAAGTCTTGAGGGGTCTGTATTTGGTGTGGAACTTCATTCTATAGCCTGCCACAGTTGAAGGCAGAGGAGGAGAGAGGAAGGAGGGAGAAGGGGAGATGGAGGGAGGAAACTGGGTCAGGAGAAGGGGATTAAGGGGGAGGAGACAGAGCAAATATAAACAAACAAACAAAAGCAAGAGACTGAATCTGGAGCTTCCATCCTTCTGTATTCACCAAAACTGTATGTTTGAGGTGGAACATTTATGACATATCTCTTTAAAATGTTCTACCTCTTACTATTAGAGAATTCATGACTAATTGTCTGGTGCATGCTTTGGGAGAACATTAAAATAATACAATTCTGCCTTGTGAATTCCAATCTCTTGTCCTCTCACAGACAAAACACATTCATCTCATTGTGACAATCTCCAATGCCTTTCTATCTTTCTTGCATCAATTCAAAATCTCATAGCTCATGCTCTTATCTAAATTAGGAACAGATAAGATTCTCTGTGCACAATTTATCTTGGGAAATGTTTCTGTCCAGCTGCAAGCTTCAGACATTAAACTAGTTACCTGCTTACACAATACAATGGTAGATAGACATTCCTACACATGAAGGGAAAATCAGGCAAGAACAGTGAGTCCAACATAAATTCAAAGCCCAACAACGGAAACAACATGAAATTAAAGTTGAAGCTTAATCTCATTTGATGTCATAACCAGCATGCTGCACAAACTGGCAAGGGGTTTGGACCCACAAGGCATCCTGTGACCTCGTCCTTATGACTTTACAGGTTGTACCCACAATTCATGGAAGAGCTCATGTGATTGGAATCTTGTGGCACAGATTTCATAGGCTAGATTAGTGTGCTGTAGCTCTATAGTTCTGGAGACTCTTGGGATGTATCATTTCATCTTCAAATGAGAAATAAAGGAGTCACAAACTTATCTGTACTAAAATTAGCAGTCAAAAATGGGTCGTTTACAATGTCAAACAGAAATTTACTGAGTGCATTCCCAACATTCTAATGTGAGGATGCAAGAGGCAAACATGAATATTAACTGCATATTGTCCCGTCTTTCTTACTTACATTAATGCAGCTTTATCATCTGGGTGACATGATGCATAAATGATTTAAGGGTAAATTGGAGGCAATTTCTTCCTCTCATTCTCGATGACCCAAATTTGCCATAAGAAGTATTTTTAGCATAAATGGAGACCAATAAAAAAGAGGCCTAAACAATATTGATTCTCTGCCCCCAAATGTAATGATTTTTAAATAATTGCATTTTAAGTACTGTAAATATAAGAAGAGCTAATAGCTCAAGATTGGCCCAAGATTCTCTAAAGAGCAGATAGTTGTAATTTCTAATTATCAACTTCCTTGCCCCTTTCTTAATTAGAGGGAATTGGACATAAAATTCTGTGTATACACACTGAAATGGACCATGAAAGCATAATTCATTATGATTACCACTGAAGTGTGTTTTAAAAGATATTTTTCTCCTGAATACATGGACACTCACATGCAAATACATTTACCCTCTTAGGGACAGTTTGTCTACAAGGTGATGAAGAAATAGAGAAATCTTGTAGATGATGGTTCTCTCTCCCTGAGATAGTCTACTGTACCTTTTGTCCATGGAAAAAATAATGTAAAATAAAGCTGAAATATCGAGTGTGCTAATGAGCCTTTGCTTAAAAGCTTTGGCTATAATTAGTTGACTGTGGGTTGCTTGAAAATGAAAATGTAACATGAAAATGAATGTCAGCTACTCCACAGGGATGTTGAACTGGCAGAATCTGGAACTGCTGAGCTAATTGTGTGCAGAAGCTTTACTGTTTGCACAATTGTTGTGGCTGTTGGAACAATACTTTGTAGAATACAGGGGCTACAAGTCATGTAACTCTCATCATGGGCCTTAAACTGTTGCTTCTCTCAGGCTTGACTTTTGTTTTCCTTGCTGGGTCCTTGATTCTTTTCAGGACATCATTCTCTGTGAGCTTCACTATTAGGGTGAAAATCAAACCACTTACCCAAGTCCTTTAATAATTCTGATGTCTGTCTAAGCCATCTCAAAGAATAAGAGAATGGTAGAGCAGGAGGAAGCCTTAGAAGTCACTTCACATGGCCTTCTGTTTTGTCATTGACATAATCCGAGGCATTAAATACTTTAATACCTGAATTACGTGCAAATTAAATATTAAAGCAAATCTCTGGTCTTCTTGAGTTCAGTACATTTTGCTATGCCGCAAGGCCCACAAAAGCATGACACTTGACGTGAGGATCTCTGCTTGCCCTCTGTTCTACTTCTCTTTTTGGGCTATGTGGCAAATATACTTGGCTATTTCTAAACATGTGATGGCTACCTTTAATTTTAAACTTGTCACTACTGAGAGTGACTTGGGAAGATGCTCTCAATGAAAGATTGTCTGCATTGTGTTGGCTTTCGGACATGTCACTGTGGGGGCAGGGTTGTTTTAATTACTGATATGAGAATACATAGCCAAGTGCAGGAAAGATCAATCTTTTGGCAAGGAGTTGTGAACTGTGTGGGAGTGTAGGATTGAGCTGAGCACAAACAAGCAAACCAGAATGTATGGATTTGGTCTTTGTTTTTATTTTGCTTTTTGTTGTTTGTTGCTGCTGACAGTAAGTGTGATATAACTGTTTGAAGCTCCTGTCTTGACCTACTCACAATAGTGGAATTATAAGATGAAATAAACCTGCTTTTTCCTGAGGATGCTTTTTTGTCAGGGTGTTTTATTACAGCAACAAAAATGACACAACATGTAAAAGTTTTCATGAGAAGAGTAAATGCAAACATAAGTAAAAAAAAGGAAACTCATTCAATCCACTTTCAATTGGGGCAGTTATAATTGCATGCATCTATCATTTTATTATTCTTGTTATAAAAAGAATAATATGTTTATATACATACATGTGCATATATAAAACACATATATAAAGTATTAAATATAAATATATAGAGAGAGCACATATATTGTATTGTAGACATTCAACATTAAGAAAGATAGTCTTAGATTACATTAACAAATTAATATTTAATAGCTTTCAAGTTATTGTAAATCATAGGTGACAAATTAAATAGAATGTCTTACTTTGTCAGAGCCTTCAGTGTTCTGCTAATCTGGGTGTTCTGTTCAAATGTAAGCCATCAGGAATGTTCAAAGCCATACCAATTATTTCATTGGTATGGTGGTTATTACTGTAAAAACACCTCAGCAGACAATGGGATCACTTGATAAATTCATCACAAGTTGAAAATATCACAAGTCAATAATGCATTCAACACATCTACCTCAGATTATAACTGAGCAAAACAGGAAATTGCCTAGTATCCATCATTCACCCTTGAGGCCCTGTGACTTACTGAGAGTGAATGAGAATAGCACCCATAGGCCCATATATTTGTATAATTGGTTGCTAATTGATGAAAATGTTTGGAAAGGATTAGGAGGTGTGTCCTTTTTGAAGGATGTGTGTCACTAGGGATGAACTTTGGGGTTTCAAAAGCCCATACTATTCATCAACTCTTGCTCTCTCTCTCTCTCTCTCTCTCTCTCTCTCTCTCTCTCTCTCTCTCTCTCTCTGCCTCATGATTGTTGTCTCAACTTGTAAGCTCTCATCTGCTGCTGCAAAGCATGCTGGCATGTCTACCTGTCACCATCATCCCTACCATGATAATCATGACAAATCCTCTGAAACTATATGCAAGTCTCCATTATTAAGTTGCCTTGGTCACAGTGTCTCTTCACAGCAACTAAGAACAGTAACTAAGACAGGGTACTTCATCTCTAGGTTCCAGGAAAGCATCACTAGGGTATTACTGGCCTGGGAAATTATCAAACTTTGGAGGATTCTTCCCAGTCAATGAGTATCTCTTCCACACTATCTTAAGTTGAAAATTCCATGCTTTGTAAGTTGAGCTCCACCATCCACCTACATACTCTACATATTTTTTCATCACTACAATTATGTGTCTTCAAGTTTTATTACTAGAATGATGTTGCTGATTGAACTCTCTACATGCTTAATTTTATTTCAGAGAAAACGGACTCTAAAAGGTGAAATTTCTAAACTTTGTACTCAGAACTGATCATGGATCTGGCCAATGTTATTCTCCTTAGACTATTTTAAAAATCCTCATTTGATGACCTCTTGACACTCTCTCCTTCTATCTGTGTTTTCTATTTCTTTCTCTTTCTGTTTTTCATTCCTAGCTTAGTTCATTTTATTCTCTTTTGACATATTTTCAGTAAATTTTGCCTAATTTACTATCCATGGGATAAAGTTGAAAACTAGGAAGTCTCACTAGAATGCTGATGTACACAAAGAAATAATTTGCTTTCCTTTTTTTATTGTCCTGTTATATATTTTCAATAGACCCCATTTATTGATTTCATTGCACTTCTTTCAAAAATCCCAAATGTACTTTGTTAAATAATGGAGAGATTTTTCTCTGCCTTTCATATAGAAACATTAGAAATTGCAGAATATAATAGTGCCTCTGTTGGTAGAAAGAAGCTGTCTCAAATTTAAAGTTAAGTTACATTGGACTCAATTTTATTAATGGATTTAAATAGAACTCTGTCTTGATAGGTAGCCATCCATGTCCCTCATATGTAAATTTTAGAGCTAAAAATTGACAACATGACTGCAGTGCTCATGTTTTTCTTTAAATTTAGGCATTCTTTAGTTTGTATTAGTCTGGTAACTTAACCAACCTATTTATTTTGTGTGTGCTTGTGGGTGTATTTATGCATATACCATGGCATGTGTGGAAGTCAGAAGCCAGCAGATATCAAATAGATTCCAGAAACACAATTCTGTGTGGTGTTGTCTTGGTTTACAAATAAAGCTTGTTTGAAGAGCAGAGGATGGAGCTTGCCACTACCTAACCATAGAGGTTCAGAGGTCTGTATAGACAGACAGGAAGTGAGAAACTTGCTTTCTTCTGCTGGGAAGCTAATGGGGTAAAGGGGTTATGCCTTGCTCCTTCTTCTCTCTGACCTATCAGCTTTTTCCTCTATGTATGACTTGGGTTTTTATTGTTTAGACCAATTAAGAACTCCATTTACAACTCTGTTTATCAGGCTTGTTGACCCTGAAAATATACTGCAGAAAATTACATTGTTCTCCACTCCAGGCTACCCAGTAGTACAGATTGATAGAGACTGGTATTTTCTTAAGTAATCCCACAATGCAGTGGAAATGACCATTACATGCATGATGTGATGAAAAAAGGTCTTGGACAGAGATATTCTCAGACCTAAGAGGATTGAGGAAGGGAATCCCATTGCCTCTCAAAGCCTGGGTGAACGCTACTAAAGCTTATAACAAGCTTTCTTGTCAGACTATCTGTGAACCACCAGCCCCCGAATAATAACAGGGAGGCTTATTGTTAATTATGAAAGCTTAGGGCCTAGATTCTTCCTCCTCCTCTCTCCCTAGAAATCTTGCCTATCCACTCCTACATAGCTATTAGCCATTCAGCTCTTTATTAAACCAATCAAAAGGTGCCTTAGGCAGAAACACATCTTTACAGTTTACACAAAGATTCCACCACCAGAGCTGACACAGATCTTACATCTGCAGCCACTGGCAGTTTACTCTGTGTATGTCATCACTAAGGAAGTACTCAAGCCTTCTCAGAGAAAGCTTTCCAGAAATCCTCCAAATCCTCAGATCATCATGAAGAATCTCCTATAATCCTCTCTAAAACCCACACCTCCTATAAAGACTATGTCCTTTCTTAAAGAAAGAAAATGAAAACTCTTGTATTTGACCTTGAGAGGTGTCACCAAGTGATCTCAGCCATCTTACACTATAGGGCTTTTACCAGCAGTGTAGGGATTAGTGATTGACATGTGCCCCTTCCCTTAACCAAGGTCTGCCTGGAATTTCAGTGTAGAAGTCAATCCTATTCATAACCCATGTGTCATTAGAGAACCATGGAGAAAATACCCATTTTCTGTAGTAATTCAAGAAAAAGAAAGAATGGCACAGAGATTTATAGGAGGGCTCTGTGCCTTCCTTTAAACTTTGTTATGACCCTAAACATTTTCTTTCAAAGTTTTAGAAAACTTTTGCTTGATCATCCTGTCATCCCACAGGAGAGTTTGCATCCAAAAAACGAGGCAAGAGTGAATGCTATTACCAGGAATTCTAGTCAAGCTGTTAAAATGAACTTTGGCTATCTACTGCTAATTTGGGCCTCCCTGTGTTTACTCTTTCTTCTGATTAGCAGGGTTTTAAGACTTCACTAGTAAACATTAGTAGCCAAAAAGAGTAAGCAGTAGCTTACTCCTTACAACAGAGCTTGAATTTTGAGACTAATATGTGAGGCCTTAGACTAATATGTGACAAGGAAATGGAACAGCTTCTCTGTGCTGACACTCCCAGCAAACATGAAATGTGACTAAAGCCGAGTGTATGATGTGCCCCCCCTCCACATCCTTATTTCTGGTTATAAAAGTTCATCTAGCGGCTAAACAATAAATGGTACTTCCATCCTTTGTTCTTTCCTAAAATATTATTTCTTGAAGTTTTGTACATTTCTGTATTGTACATTGAGAAATTATCCCTCCCTCACATACTTCCAGAGACTTGTACTTAACCTTCACGTCATTTGGATAAATAGGTAGATAGGTAGTAGATGATAGATAGAATTTATATAGAGGTTTGTCCTTAAATGTATGAGACAAGGTCTCAGGGATCCAAGACCTTGAACTCACTGTGTGTTATGGCCAAGGACGACCTTGAACTCCTGATTCTAATGCCTCCACTATTTCTACTCCCAGAGAGCACTACCTCCCAATTCTTCCTGCATGCTAAGCAAACACTTTGCCAAATGCACTGCATTCCAAACCCCCATTGGACTTATTTTTGGTTGTGAGCCTAGCCTTTAACGGCTGAGCCATCTCTCCAGCCCCTATTGGACTTATTTTTATAGTGGGCTTCTAATCATTCACTCGGGTAATTTGATTTGTTTAGCTAAAGATATTTTACTTCTGTGTATTCCTCTGTTTATCAGTGGTTGCCATCTATGCTCACATTACTATATCAGTGTCTTTTCTTGCAAAGTTAGTCCTCTGAAAATAATTCGTTTTGCACTAGAATTAGGACAGAGCCTCTGCAGTCCCTAGGTGCTGTCTCCATTGCCTCATCCTAAGCAGCAGATCTGTACAGGGAAGACATCTGAGCTCAAGATGACCTCATTTAATGCACTTAGATATTTATGGAAGGTACATGACTGTATCTTTTTTTTTTCCTACGTCTGCAGGAACATTTAAAAACAGTGGGTATTTATTCTTAGGAAGGTGTCCTCACAATTGCAAATGCAAAATACCTTTGAAAACAAAGCTTTGCACAAAAATAAAACAAAATCAATCCATCTAGGAATTGGCCAAACAGAAAGCATGACTGTACTCTTACAGGACAAAAGGGGATGACAGTCATCCTAAGTTTTGTCAGGACATCCTGAGACTTGGGGTAAAGTTTCCATCAAGGCACCTAACATAAATACTCCTATGTTAATATCAATATTTGTGTCCTCCAGAAACTTAACACTCAGCTTATGTTGATATTGATGTCACTCGTGTATATGACAACTTTAAATCTAATTATGTTTAGAGGTATAGGAAAAATTACCTTTTAAATATATTTTTAATATTAATTTTACTTAAATAATTGCAATAGCATGTGCCATGATTTTACAGCTATTTCATATCAAGGTTATTTTGGTTTTATTTTTTTGTAAAAAAAATTATTCTATTTAGGTTCATGAGTATTTTTTGTTTGTCTGTCCTTGATAATTCCTTTGTTTTTCTGTCATTAAAATGAAGTCTTGATGCTGCAGTTTGAGTATTTAGGGAAGGTAAGATCCAAATGACAGAGCTAAATTATATTATCTGTGTTTGAAAAAGCACTTCCATGAATTGATACAATGATGACCTTCATGCAAACAAATGCTTTATTTCTTTGAATAGTCATTTGCTTGGTTGGTTTTTAGTTTAAAAATTTGTTGTATATATTCATTATATACAGTACTGCATTACATACAAGTATATATTGTATATTTATCGTATCTTCCCATAACTCACCTATCCCCTGGCTCCCACTTATATTTGTCCCTCTAGATAGATTCACTCCCACCTTCATATATATGTTCTCATTGTAGGCACATATATATATATATATATATATATATATGTGTGTGTGTGTGTGTGTGTGTGTGTGAATATATATATATATATGATTTTATGTATCTACAATTAGAATACCACATTAAATCAATTAAGCCAGTCTCAAAAAGGTAAAATTCTATATTTTCTCCTATATGTGTTTTCTAGATATTTATATAGATATGATCTATTTTTTTTGATTGTATCCATCCTTAGTTCTCCACATAACTCCTCTCCGATCCATCCTAAACTTATTGTGTGTATGTGTGTGTGTTCATTTTTTAAGCTACCAACCAATTCAAGTTATGCTACCCATATATTGTCCTCTTGAGTGTAACAAGAGGTGATCTACCAAGAGCTGCAGGCTTAAAGAAAACTGACTGTCCATCCCATAGAAGCCACTAACTCTTCACAGCTCTGAATGCTCATGAACCGTTTCCCACTCTGTCATAGAATATTGACTGTCTTGGTTTAGCTCTGTGGTCCAGTGAGAAAGTTGGAGCTACTTACATGAACATGGATGAAAGTTAACACTGATGAGTATGGGCAACCAATGGGCAGTTATATCAGGCACCAAACAGCCTATGCTCAAATACATTAGCTCACAAAAGCTATGCTCCTGGACCACCCTGCATTACTGGCAAGCAGTTCAATGAAGAGGGTCTCCTCTCTGCAACTGTTGTTACTGACCTCCCTGGTGGGGGGAAGTATGGATTTTGCAACTGACTGAGCTCCTGAGCCTTGATATTTCTTCCAGGAAGCAATGCTTCAATTTTGAAATAAAATAGGTACATTGGATCTTGTACCCCATGTAGTCCCATTAATATAAAGTTCCCATCGTGTTTCTGTTCAGAACAGCCCAATAGTTCCCTATGTCCCTGTGAATAAAATCCCAAGTTACAGGCCTATGGAAAGTGTCTCCTTTGTTTTCCCTATGTGTTTGCCCTCCAGGCTGGCCATGATCAGGTACCCTTTCCCCTGATCTTCTGTGGTTTATTATATTCATGCTTGTGAGTCTCGATCCCTGTCTGTAACACACACACACACACACACACACACACACACACACACACACACACACTCTCCATCTCTGTAAACTTGTCAAACCTGGCTTTTAATGGGTCCTTGAAGAGGCCTTATTATGTCACCTTGTACTTAGAAGAGAAACTTGCCACCCCATCTCTCCCCCACTTTCAATATCTTTGAGTTTCTTTTTTTTTATATTGCTCTTTCAATTACCTTTTAATATACTATTTATGTTGTTAATCATTTATCATTTGTATGTATCTATCAGGACAGAATATTAGTTTCTACAAGGCATATTTTTAAAGAAACAAACAACAAAAGACTGTTTTGTTCATGACATAGTCCCAAATGTCAGAACAATGCCTGGCATGTAGTGTGTACTCAACAAATGTTTGTAATATAGAAACCACAAAGAGCTGGTATTTGAATATGGATGGAATATTAGACTTTTCATCTTTGGTAGAATCAAGTGATCAACCAATTGGCAAATTCTCATTGAAAAATAAGTAAAAGTTAGATGGCTTGTGAAAATTGACTTTTATGCTTTCTTTAAGCACATTAGTAGTAAAGAATATAGATCCATTATTTTGCTATGAAATCCACGTGCTCTTAACACTGCATTAGACATTTTTCTTATGGATGTAACCAAATACCTGAAAAAAAAAAACTTGAAAAATTAAGAACTTAGTTTGGCTGATAGTTCAAGGGGCTACCACCCACTGTGCTAGAGAAGGCTTGTGGACAGTAACTTGAGGCAGTTAGGCACATGGTACATGTGATGAGGAAGCATGGAGCAGTCAGCAAGTGGGGCTGGTATATGATGTTTTCTCTGCTTCTACAGTCTTCCCAATATGTCACCATCAGCTGGAAATCAAGGGTTCAAACACAGGAGCCATTTGGGACATTTTACATTCAAACCACAACTTATGTTTAGTCCATCTTAAGAGAGTTTGTAAGCATCTCTTCATTGATTTGAAGGACTAGAAACAACCAATCTCTCCCCACCTTCATTTGCCTCCTATTTCCTTCTCCATTTTCTCTCTATCAGTATTTTCCTGAAATGCTTTGAAGTAATCTGGCTGAAATCATAATGTTAGATAAGAAAATTCATTATATATTGGAGTAGCACTGAGTCTATGACCATACCTCATCAACGTCTAACACCTGTGCCTGTGCAGCCATGCATGTTCTTGAAACTGTAGCTTTGCCCTGTACACTGCAAGACTCCCATGGGGCAGGTGGCAAAATATTTTCCTTTCACCTCTGAAAACTTTCCAAAAACAGCCCGACAGTTCAGCCTCTGTTTCTTGAAGGGGATTTACAGCTAGGTCCTCTTGCTTGTCTAGTACACCACCCCTGCCTACTGAGCCATCCCTCAAGCCCTGAGGGGTAAGGAAATTTAGGCACTATCTATGCAGATACCTGAAGAAAAAGCAGTTAGTCTTCAAGAAAAGAAAAGAATAGGAGGCTGCTGAGTTAAATGTGTACCTTGTGTGTTCAGGAAGGAGTGAGAAAGTCATGGGGCTGGAAGATGAACAATAAGGTGAAGCCTGGTGAGGGCCTCAGTTTCCTTCAGCATGTGACCAGAAGACACAAGAAGGCACTACCTCAAAGTCTGGGTCTTGAATATGCAGGGGAGTTAGGTAATAACTAAGTTAAAGTATAAATTATAAAGCAAGCAGGAGAGGTGGTAATGGAAGATATGCATGCTAGTTTCCTGCCACTATAAGGAACACCTGAGACAATTAACTTATCTAGAGTAAAGGTTTATTTTGGCTGGAAGTCTTGAAGGTTTCGGTCTGTAATGCTTGGCCCCGTTTTTTGTTGTTGTTGGGATTTTATTTGCTTTCTTTCCTTTTCTTTTTTTCTTTTTCTTTTTCTTTTTTTTTTTTTTTTTTTTTTGCATGTGATTAAAAAAAATCTATTTTCTGATAGCCAAGAACATAGAACATAGAAATCATTTTCGCAGGATACGCCAGTGACCAAGGGACCCCCCCCACACACACACTAGGCCTTACCTGCTAACAGTTCCCCTTCTTCCATGTGGTGTCATTCTAGGACTGAGCCTTTAGCATGTGGACCTTGGAAGACACTCAAAATCCAAACTAAAGCAGAATGAACCCGGATGCACTGAAAGAAAAATACTTGACATAACAGTGTAAGGGCTGTCTAAAAGAGAAACCAGAAGGACAGACCTTACCATGTGCTTCCGTGTTTCCTTCTCCTGGGAGCTGGAAAAAAGGTCCAGTGTGAGGACCAGATGTTAGCATTTATATCCTCTGTTCCTTTAATGTCTGCTGTGGATTTTTTTTTAAAGATCTTCTATACTCATCCTCAGATTTTGTATAAATTAAATTACTAAAGCAAGAAGAAAATATAACAGAAAAATACATCTATGATGCTATTTTCACATTGAATCACCATCTTCTGCTCCATGGAGAAAGGAGAGCTCAGTGGCTGGCCTCTACCCCATTTACAGTGAATTAGTACCTACACGTCCATCATCATTGGGCAGGAGAGAACTCAGTTGGTGAGGTGCCTGCTTCACAAACATGATGTGACTTGTGTTCAACCCCCAGCACTCACAGAAAGAGCCAGGGGCAGTGGAGCACATCTGTAGCTCTGACACTGGGGGTGGATCTCCTGGGGTTCATTAGCCAGCCAGACTAGGTCCTACCTCAAGAAACAAGACAGGCAGCTATCAAGGAAGATGCCTGATGTCTATCTTGTCTCTACATGTTCACGTGCACTCTAACACATCCATAGAAATGTGTTTAAAATGCACTCACTCACACAGAGATTATCACAAATGTCTGATTTTAGTCCGAAAATTACCCAGAAGCCTTTAAAACATCCTGTTCTGAGAACTGTGTGCACTGCTTTGAATTTATTCCCCCACTTCTTTTTTGTTTCTCGGCTGTCTTTCTACAACCACAATTTTTGAACTTTCAAAATTTGATAACTGACAAACCTTTAATTATTCCACCAGTTGAAATCTGTGACTCTTAACTGAGTTTTGGTAAAGTAGGTTAAACTATAGTAAGAGCTGAAGGGGTTGGAGGAAGGTAGAAAAAAAAAAAAACACTCATGGGCTATTGTTGGTTCTGGTAAAGAAGCATTTTCCACCCCTTTGTTTAAGAAGTCAAGACATCTAGTAGTGCTTTCTGAATGGTTTTTAACTGTTGCGGACTTTGAAATTTTTTGAGTATTTATTTTCTGTGTCTGAATGTTTTGTATGCATGAATGTCTGTGGAGCACCTGAAGGTCCAAGAGGCATCTCCTAATGCCTTGAACTGGAGTAACTGATGGCTGTGAATCATCATGTGGTTGCTGGTGACCAAACCTGGGTCCTCTGCAAGAGCAACAGGAGCTCTTCACCCTTGAGCCATCTCTCCGGCCCTGGCAGGAGATGCTTCTCAGTTCTGAGTGGGAACATTTTACCCTGAACTGAGAATAGCCTTTCACCCAGAGCCAATGCACACAGCATTTCTTTTGTGACTTGTAGATGAAAGGCTGTATTTAAATGCCAAATGGCTACAGATGCTGGCATGTTGTTTTAAACTCCTAAAAAGTTTTCCTTTTCTTTTTTTTTTTTTAAGTGGAAATGAGCCCTCTTTCCATTCCTTGCTGCATGGAAAATATTACATCCTCCTTCAACAAGCCTGGAAGGAGATGAGTATTGCAGAGTTTTATTTATTTATTTATTTTTCATGATTTCTTACCTTTCAAATCTTATTCCTGTGTAGATGTGCATCAGATTAAAGAGCCTGAATGCCAGGTTTGAACCATTGTTTTAAACTTCCCCCACTGGATTTGGCTTGATGCTGTGAGAATATCCATTGTATGCCATTGTGCAGCTTTAGTTCATCTTGACTGATGCCCTTGACTTCAAAGTATAAGTAGAAAAACAGAGACAGGTGACAAGGATTGATTAGCAATCTTTCTTCTAACAGAAACAATAAAGCCACTAGATAAATCACTGACTCAAAAGCCTGAAAAATACATGGTGAAAGAATAGTGTGTGTGTGTGTGTGTGTGTGTGTGTGTGTGTGTGTGTGTGTGTGCGCACACGCGCGTGCGTGCCTGTGTACGTGTGTGTGTGTGTTTATGAGTATGTATTGTAAAATAGTGATTGCATTTTCTACAAGGACTTAAAGATCCTATCTGGCCTATCGTTACTACCTATGAATTTTTATGGAAAAACAGGCTTCCAGATTCTAATGAACTGAAAATGCTTTCTTGCCATCTCTTCCAGGGGATTTTTCAGGCAAAAAGAAATAAGCCAATGTCATTGCCAATAGATAAACAATATACATATCATAATTACTACTATGGTGTTTACCTTTTCCTGCCTTTCTGGTTCCAGAAAACACTCAGGGTGGGCTTTTTACTGCAAATCGAAGCCACAAAGGAAGGAGAGCAGCAGCCACAGTCACTGGGAACAGGAAGCTGTGACTGAGAGTGGGCCAAGGGACAAACAGTCCCATCAGCAGCAAGGGGTCATGGCAGGAGAAAGAGGAGGGCTGTTGCTGGGATCCTGACAACTTTGGCAGCAGCCATTTGTGTGAAGACAGTTCTTGTGTTATTTGTAGACATCTGTTGACCAAAATGATGGAATTGTATATAGCCAGGGGATGCTGGGTCCGATCAAAGAATGGAGTGACAGAATTAACTTAGCTTGCCAGAGAATGTGATAGTTGACATAACCCTGGACAAACAGGAGTTGGAGAGTACATTTGAAAATGAATTTATCCTCTTCTCAGCCCTCCCTGCCTGTTCAAACCACTCTCCAGCTGAGGGCTTCTGTTCCTAGATAAATTCTGAGATACATATGGTGCTTTCTCGGTCTCCTCTGTGAATTCAAAGAAAATCAAATGTTCCTGCAATTTTCAATAGCTTATACCTGTACATGTGGAATTAGTTTGTTAGTTGTTATGTCTGATCTAGTCTATCCTAATATGTCATATTTCATTCATTTCAAGATGAAGTGTCTGTCACTTGTAGTTTCTGCTTGCTACAGATAAGTATCCACCAGTGTAGCAAGAGCTATTGTGAGCATAGATCCCTCCATAAGTTTATCTTCCTCTTTACTCTCCAAGTACCTCTGACTTCTTTATAGTGTATGAATAAGCAGAGAGCAGAGAAGGCAGGAAGACGTTCCAGAATGGACATAGATTTGCTCTCACGGATAGTGAAACTGACTTTTTTTCTTTGTGGGCACTTTCATGGGGTCTTTTGGGGAGACACTCCATCCTCTTTCATTGTGTTTCTTTTCTATGTTGGCTCCTGCATTAAGGAAGTGGAAACATTCTCCTTTTTTAGGGAATCATAGTGCTGTGCTGATTTCCATGACAGTTGCTTTTGGATGAAATGAAGGGCACACTGACTTTGCAGAGAGTGATACCCAGAGGGAAATGCTCTTCATTTGCAGATAAAGGATACCCAGACGGAAGGGGATGTGTATGAAGGGGCACCTGTTGTGTGGACTGTGACTGAAGTCTTGCAAGTGGACACAATTGCCTGGGAAGAGATATGGTGGGCCTTCTAGAGACATAATGACATAGTTAAGAGGCAGTAGAGGGGAAAAAATCTGGCTAACTGACATGTCAACATTTGCTAGGGAGTCCTCCCAGAACTGTGCCCAATAGCATGTGTATTTCTTGTGTTGAATGCATCTATCTGTTTATTCTTTACCCCAGAGGTGAAGCTTTATGTTTTTTCCCTAACTGAATGTGGGCCCTATAGTGGTTCATGTTTTTAAAATTGCCTTTCAGTTATCTGACAAAGTTAACTCTTTCTTTTCCAGTTGTATATGAACACCGATCAAGATTAGAGAAATCTTTGCAAAAAGAAAGGCTTGAACACAAGAAAGCAAAGGAAGGTGAGACAATCTTAGTTTGTGCCCTCTTGTTTCCTCCTCTCCTTATTTGATATAAGGTACATGACCTATGATGCTTTTTTGTTTTGTTCCTTTTTTTTTTTCTAAGTTATTTCTCAAATCACCCTGAAGCCAGTGCCATAGGTGGGCAGTGAAAGAGCTGTCAATAAATGTGTTAGGCATGATGCAGATATTTTACATAGCTTCAGTGATGGGGAAGTAGCCCTTTCTTCTCCTTTGGGAGTTCAAGCCAGATAGTAAGTGGAAGATGTGTGAGCTTTATCATCTCATCTCACAGGGATTCACATCATTCAATCCCATAAAGAACCCTCTGCATTAGAGGTTCAAGAGGGGATTTAGGAGTTTTTGTTCTGTTTCTGTAGCCTTCATGAAGGTCATACATTGGCACACAACATCCTTCCTATATGACATTGATGTATTTCTAATGAATACAAACCTCTGCCCACAATTGAATTTTGAGAAACCATGCATTGTTTATAACAGGACATTTTCCATACACTCCATCTTACATCATAGTGAGTTGACCCACTACCCAGAATCTTTTGAATGAAGCAGTTGTTATTATTATTTCATGAAAAATTTTACTACACAGTTGTTCAATCAGAAATTAGGTACCACTGGCAATGCTGTTGATTTTAGCAGAGCTTTTTAAAGAAAGCATACACTCCAGTATCTAGCTCCAGGAAGTTAACTACGTTCTTATTTTTTACTTATTCACAGTTTGTGATAAATCTGGGAATTTAAGCACTTGAGTCCCTTGGTGGAATAGGAGGCCAGGTGCAGTGATGGGTGCTGGATAGCATGCAACACTCTCCGACTCTTGGGTTGAGCAGACTTCAGAATTCTGAGAAATGCTTTGAGACTTATCTTTGTTTGCCCTGTCTTCCACTGCAGAGTGATTTTATAGAGCCATCTAGTGGATAATAAAGTTTACAGAGCATTGAGATAACTTAGATGGCTTGATTGTCTTTTCAGCTCCTGACAGAATTTAGTGTGCCCTCTAGTGGGTATCGATAAATCACCCTTGTCTCCAAATGCAGCCCCTACCTCTGGGTTTCAAAGGCTGCTTTTCACAGAGATCTTGTAAGTGTCCTCTTCAGTTCTTGATTAAAACACCGGACTCTGATGATACAAGGTTCAGAGATAGAAGGGAAAGTGGAAGATGGCATGCTTTGTCATCTGTTTTCCCACGCTTTGAGAGGTAAAGTGAAATACATAAATCGCCAAATAGATTGCAGAAAGCATTTGTGCAAGTCTGAGTAAAGTATGACTGTCCCTGAGATATTTAAAGATTTTGAAATGGATTCACTTACTATGCTTTCTGCATTTTTATCTTTCCTAGATTTCCTTGTTTATAAGTTAGAAGCACAAGAGACCCTAAACAAAGGAAGGGTAAGACTTTTCTCTATTTTGGCTTTTCATTTGTTTTCATGAAACTTGAGACAAAAAATATTACTGTGAAAAATTTTAATCTATTGATCACTAGCATTGTAAGGTGGACATGTATTTTTGTTACAAAAAAAGAAAACTCCCAAGAGGAAATCTTTAAGCATTATTCATTTAAAACTTACCTCTTCTTGACACACTGATAATGATTAGTGAGAAACTGAGACAGCCTCACTATGTCTGTCATAAGGAGTGAAGGCTTTGTTTGGGTGCTTGGTTTGCTTCTGGAGTTTGGAGATAGGCTGTCTTATTCACAAGAGGCCTCAAAATCCTTATGTAGCAGAGGATGGCTTTGAACTCCTGATCGATCCTCCTGTCTGTACTTCATTAGTGCTGGGATTATAGACTATGTATGGCCACCAGGAAGGGTTATTTTTATTCACTTCTATATTTGCTCATGGTGTCTCTTTTCTATGGCATGCAAAGACTTCCATTTGCCTTTCCTAAATAATATAAAATAAGAGACCTACCTTAGAATTGACATTTGCAAGTATCTGAAGAATGAATTATGGGCAAAATGAATGATATTGGCATTTAAAAATATTTTAGTATTAAAATTCACTGGAGAAAAGCCAATCTTTCTCTTACACTAGAAAAATGTACGAATGTTAGTTGAATAAAACATTAATGTTCAGGGATTTCAACAGGGAGAAAAGTCAGTTCTTTGAATTGCCTGGGAGCAACTTTCAGCTTTCAACCCTTACTTGCTTTCAGAAGCCCCAAACAAACCTGCATGCAAACGATTGTATATTTTGTAATGCAATTTCTTTATAAACAATAAAAAGGAAAAAGGAAAAGAAAAGGTGAGTGGATGAGATGGCAAAGCAATAATGTAGTTTATTTTAAGAGCTGTGAAAAGAAAACAGAGGTGCACACCTTTGTGGTAGCGCACAGCAGGGGTGTGCTGTACAAAAGTAAATAACCTAGGGAATGCAGGCCACAGGACACTCCAGGTATCTTCAGTGTATTGATTGGGAGTGATGGCCTAAGATGTTGGAACTGGGAGGCCTGTGTGGACAGCTGCTCTCTTAGACTACAGGGATGGTCTTGAAAGTGTGAGCTCAAGCTCCATTCCTCCCTATGTAGCTGTGCAGAGTACTTGCTCTGCTTCTGGTTATTTGCCCTATGGTAAAATGAAGATTATGTGAAAGCACACGAAAGTTGGGGGAAGAACTGTCCTCCTCTTTCTCCCTTAAGTCATGCTGAGTTGTGAAGCCTGCTCTTAACTGGTGGATGCCCCACCTATCCTACCCATGCTGGGTGCTAAACTCTGTATTAGTCATACACAGTGACTTTCAGAAGTTCATTGTGTGCCTGGGTCTATAAACTTGTTTAGATTATGAGAAACAGTACCAAATTATTTCTAAGAGCCCCGTCAGTTTACCGTGTTATAATTCCCTCCCCATTCTTTACATTACTATAATCTAACAAACCCAGGAGAAAAAATGAACCCATGTTTCTGCTGTCAAATAAAGAAATAGGAGTTCTTAGGGTTTGATCCAGTGGTACAGTGATTGCCTGATGTGTGCAAGGCCCTGAGTTCAATATCCAATACTGCTAAATAAAGAAAAGAGATGGCCCTACAGATATACTGTCTCTGTCACGGAATTTATGTTAGCTTACAAAGCAAAACTGAAAATCTTTTATTAAGCAAGTGAACATGTCCTTGGCAAAAAGACCCAGATCTTTTTTTTTTTTTAATTTGATTTTCTTTTATTTACAGCAAGATTCCAATAGCCGATACAGTGCATTGAATGTCCAGCATCAGATGCTGAAAGTAAGTATCCTAAAATGTCTTCAATGAACAAAGGAAGGAGAAGGCAATATTTGAACTTATTAACCATCTTGAATGTAACAAAAGAGAAGGTTTGTAGAAAGTTGATTTAGTATATATAGTCATAGTTGGTTAAAAATTGTCTCTAGTTTTAGTGCTTCATAGTGGTTATTAGCTTTAAACACAAAAAAAGTGATTAATGTATTGCCCATTTTCTTATGTAATAATTGGACTCTCTGGTTGCCTACATTTTAAATGTTTTTCTCTTTAGTATCTTTAAAGTTCTTTGTTTGCTTGGACTCTTATGGTGGTTTTTCTCTTATCTTGTACAGTGTGTAGAACTCCAGATCTTCCTCTGTGTCGCTAATGTTTAAGAGATGTACTTTTGTCTACACCAAGAACATAATTTATTTATTAAGTATTTTCCTTCCTTGGACCTTGGGTAAAAGTCACTATAAAGCACCAGGAAGCTCAAAACCACAAACAGTAAAGTGAGAGAGTCCTTGATTCTGCCTCTCAGGAAGAGAGGAGCAGCAGAGCATCCAGAACCATGTGCATATCCTGCCATGGCTCTGCCCCAGTGTTTTCTACGCCTTCGCATCAGCGGAGCACAGAGTTTCTACTGAAATCAGAACCTCTCCCATAGTAAAGAGTGCAGTGCATGACTAAAAACAGGGCACCCTTCCACTTCACTATTTGGAGAATATAGAATTTAAATAACTTGTGATGGCACTGTAGAATCATAATATAAAATCAAATAAATAAAAAATAATTCTAGAAACAATTCATTACTTTTCTGAAAGGGAAAAGAATCAATCCCCTCGCTCTCACCTCCTCTTCTACACCCACCACTCTCTCTCAAACTGAAAATCAAAGAGATATTGACTAAAGTGGCCCTTTGGGGTCAAAAGTCCTGCCTTTGTGTATTTCTAAGATACCTAGAAGAGAATTGAGTGCATAGTGAACATATTCAGCCCTTTTCTTGCCATTATTTCTTTGTGAACTAGGTAGCACAAGCAATCACAAAATGATTGAAAGCATGGTGGTGGACATGTACAAATACTGTACCATAAAGAGTGGAGGATTTTCAGATTTGGGTAACTGAGCTTAGAGTTGCCCTCAATCCTCTCATGAATACTGTAGAGCCTTGATCTTCCTTGTTAAGTAGAAAAAATATGCTAAGTAGCTAAGGGTAAGTTTACTACTACTTTTACCTTGTTTCTACCATAATTTAAATCCAGAGAGAATACCTCAGATCCCCTCCTGCCCACCCCTACCCCCACCACACACCCTTTCCTATCTCTTATGCTAGTCTTTTGCTCTCATTGACGTTTAAAACTAAGGGTATATTTGTGTTTTCCCATGGTCGCAGTTGAACAAAGCGAAAAGGAACTACACAAACAGAGCACAGTGTTAACTGCGCTCACTCCATCATTCATGCTCACCTTCTGATAAGAGATAGGCCAGCCATGCAGGCAAGAAACAGACTCTTGCTGCTGTGATTTAGAGAACATCTCCTTGCTCAAGTATTCCTCTTGCAGAGTCAGCACGAGGAGCTGAAGAAACAGCACAGTGTCTTGGAAGAGGAGCATCGCAAGCAAGGAGAAGACTTCAGTAGAACATTCAATGACCACAAACAGAGATACCTGCAGCTCCAGCAAGAAAAGGAACAAGAACTTTCTAAGCTGAAAGGTATTTGATAGGGTTAGCGATATCTTTGTCCACTGTTTCAACAAGAGCCCACACAGGTGCTGGGCTACTTTAAGATCTTCCCATTATGTAGTGCAGTTAACTTCAGTAGTCACACTGAAAATCAGCCTCTCTTATTCATAGTCCATTGGTTTTGCCTTATTGTTTTAGTTTTTGTTTTACTTATATGGTGTTTTGCCTGCACGTAGTCTGTACACCATGAGCATGCCTCTTGTATCTGGAGGCCCTAAAGGGGCATTACATCTCCCAGAAGTGGAGTTACAGATGGTTGTGAGCTGTCCTGTGCATGTTGGGAATTGAACCAGGATCCTCTGGAAGAGCAGTAAGTGTCCTCAAACTCTGAACCATCTCTCCCTGCCCTCTTTCTCATTATTTCCAAAGAAAGGTTCATATATAGTAAAATTTTAGTAGTCCATATAGAGGAAATCAGAGCTACAGAATATAGGAAAATACATATATGTGATTCTGACTACTAAGGTATTTCAGCCTCTGAACTTTGCACCCAGTACAAAAGTGGAAAGGCAGGAAGCCTTAGAGAGTTTAGCATCACTAAGAAAAGACATTACACACACACAGGCAGGCACATATGTGCTCACCACTTAGGAGAGCTAGAAAGCTAAAAATCGCACTTACAGAATCAACTTTTCAAAGAAGTTTCTCAAAGGGATCTTAAACAACCCAAGTATAGAAAGACCCTTTGACACTTGGCTGGATATTTTATACATTTGTACTTACATCTGATTGTGATAATCGTGTTACTGTAATGGTTGCTGTTAATTGTCCACTTAAAACAATCTGAAAGCACCTAGGAAGGTCTCAGTGAAGTATGATCCAGATTAGTTTGGCCTGTGAGTATGCCAGTGATGATTTTTCTTACTTGGGTTAGGTGATAGGGCATGGCACAGCCTGATTGTAGATGGCATCATTTCACGGATTCAGTCCTGGACTGAAGGACTGAGTATAAGTCACCCTTCCCCTCTACTTCTCGACTATGGATACAATGTGACCATCTGTCCCAGATCCCTGCAGCTGTGACTTCCCTCAGGGGTGAACTATAACTTATAACTGGGCTCTGTGAAGTAAACATTTTCTCCCCCAAGTTGCTTTAGTCAGGGTATTTTATTACAGCAACAGAAGTGGAAATAAGATATGGCTCTGGGTTAAAGGCTTAAGTAATAAAGGTAAAGCATTTTGTGATCAATGAAGGGCAGCCGTGGCTAGGGGCCATAAATGCAGGCAATTTTGGGTAGCTTAATGTGATACAAGGAGAGTATTTAGACCTCCTCCTTTCCCTCCACAGG
The DNA here is from genome assembly GCF_943737965.1 of Phodopus roborovskii. NCBI lineage: Eukaryota > Metazoa > Chordata > Mammalia > Rodentia > Cricetidae > Phodopus > Phodopus roborovskii. The sequence continues at coordinate 10,523,149 of NW_026126540.1, read as the reverse complement.
AAGGCTGACAGCATGGAAACTTAGATAACTGCTCTTGATTTTTGTGAATATAATAGCTGATAACACACTTCTGTAATGTATTAGGACCATGTGAAATCCTTCCAGTGGATGGTTATACTGAAATCTCATCACAAACCTGGAGGCAGTCAGCCCAGTGCCTTGTTTTAACTTAACATATGCAGAACTAGAGGCTGCTGAGCAAAACTTACTACCAGAAGCCCAGTGAAGGCTTGGAAGCCACTGCCACTAATAGTGCAAACTAAAATGCAGATCTAGCTTGTCAAGTGTAGGTATTTCAAGTGTTACAAACTCCATGCAGCCTGCAGTACACTAAAGGTCCATGGAGATGGCTAGTGGTTTCCTGTTTTGACTTCTGGGAAACCTGTGACATGAAGGCCCCATCCTGTCTTGTTCTTAATTGTTTTTCCCCAAAGGTAGTCATAAAGTCTGTGACCAGGAATCAAGAAGGGGCAGTAAGAAAGTAAAACTGTGCCAGCTGTGGTGAGATAAAGGAACTTAAATTGTCCTTTCAACCTTAGCATACCCTGCAGAGATGGAGCTTTGTCTGCTGCAGAGGTACCCCTGTATGGGGACAATTTGGCTGGGGCAGTCCAATTTTATTTAATGCATGCTGTCCAGGATCAAGATTTAATCATGACCCCTTTTTTCTCACAGGCATTGCCTCTTCCAAAATAAATTCTATAATCACCCTGCCAGCATTCAACTTCCCTTGTGTTATTTGTGTACTATCATGCAATCATTGGCCTAACATTATCAGATACTGTCAGATCCATTTTAAACACTGATAAATACTCAAATATGGAAAAGACCATATAGGCAAAATTTTCAAAAGGATGACTGAGTTTGTATGTTTGACTTTCACTTAACTTGTGAAACACATGTCATGATAGAATGTATAAAACTAAAGAGGTAGATTTCGAGTTTGCAAGAGGAAGCAGATAACTGAAAAGGATCTTGGGGGAAGGTTTTGGGAACTCTGACTCCACACACTCACACTTTAACTCCAAAAAGACCCACTCAGACTCGAAGTTAAATTAACAAGAACTCAACAGGGGTAAGAAAAATTAGAGGTTATCATCAGTTAGGTAGAGTTTCTGTTGTCTCAAGTTGAAGTATCTTGTGAGGGGATGTGAAAAAGTATTCACACTATGAGAAATAAAGTCTGTTCTGTTCTTTCCTAGTTTTTATTTGTGAGGATCCTCAAGTCAAAGCACCTGCCCACTTCAGGGCTCGTTCATTAGCAGAAGTGTTTCTTTTCGAACACCTGTGTGATTAAAATTCTTGACTTAATATGTAATGAATAGCCTGTTTCCAGAGGCTTAAGCCAATGAACCAGGTCAGTTTACAATGAGCCTTTGAACCCATGCTGTGTGCTGATATGATATAATCTTTTGTTGGTTTGGGATATTTTACCAGTAAAGATCATGACACAACCTTAAATACGTTTTCAGGTTTCAAATAATGGCACATAAAACTAGACAGTCCCCAGTATTTATGTATGATTGTTCTTCTTATCAAACAGAAACTGTATATAATTTGAGAGAAGAGAATAAACAACTAAGAAAAGCACACCAAGACATTCACACACAGCTTCAAGATGTCAAGGTAAGGTGAAACCAGGCATTTGTCTCTGGGGGATTTGTCTCTTATTTTGCAGAATGTCTTCAAAAGTCATTCCTGGAAGATGGAAAGATGGCTCAGAGACTATGAGTGCTTGGTGCTCTTGCACAGGAACCAAGTTTGGCTCCCAGTACCATAGCTCACAAACACCTCTATCTCCAGCTCCAAGGAATCCAGTGTCCTTCTCTGTCCTCTGTGAACACTACACTCACATGCATACCCCATGACCCCTACACACACACACAGAATTAAAAAATAAAAATAAAGTTTTTTCTTGTTTTAAATTCATCCCCTAATGGATCTGCTTTGCAAACCTAGATTACTGTCATGGGTTTTGCATACCTGGAGTATACCTGATACTTTTGCCACTTGGGCATCACAAACTAAAGTTGGCCTAAGACCTCTGACTATTTGCATCAATACTGAACTCATTCTTTTGGATAATGATTACCCTTTAAGATGGTTTTTATTTACCAAAGCTGACTACGAATGAAAGGATTATCTGGGTAGCACTTTTGATAGATTTTAGAATAGCTCATAAATCGTACTTCTCTCCAGGAATTTTTAAACTTAACAAATGCTCCTACAAGAACAAGCAAGTATCATTTGGGTAGCCACACCAAAGCATTCTGTTTTGTGACATTAATTTAGCTCAACATGTAAACTTCTTTTTTGTGTAGCAACAGCATAAGAATTTACTCTCCGAGCACGAACGGCTTGTAGTGACTTTGGAAGACCACAAGAGTGCACTGGCTGCTGCACAGGTTAGGAGGGAAGCAGCCTCTGTTGGGTCCTTTTAAGGTCTGCTTACTATTTCTAAATTCCTTTATGCATGGAGTTTTTCACAACACAGTCTTCAGAGTTACTTCTGACAGCACTCCTAATCTCGGGGAATGCATGCTTTTCAAAGTCACTGAAGAGACTACTAAAAAACCTTTTCATTGCTTTTGATACATGACTGTTTGTTCCTCTACCACATCCTACATGAAAGGTCCTGATACCTAATTCACAGCATGGCCTGTGAATGTGTTCATTTGCACCGCTCTGGCCTGTATCACATCTTAGTAAAAATCCCAGGATCTAGGATTGTGTGATATGACGACATAATAGATCATTTCCAGGCCTTGTCTTTGTTCCTTGCTTTATTCCCAGTATCCCAGCCTATATGTGTGTACACTTGGAACAAGAGTTAGATAGGGTTGTTCATATTACAGAAGGACAGAAGGGTCAATGGTAAAGGAAAAGTAAGAGTCATGATCTCCATTTGTTCAGAGACTAGATTGCCCCTATCATAAGCCATGTCCTTGGTATATGTATATTAAATGAATAAACAATCAAATATGAGCTATGGGCAGCTTCTTAGGTGATTTCCAAATGAGGACTTTAAAGCTTGAGAGCCAAAGAAGTAGGAGTGCCTGGCCTAGTCACTTGATTTTGCCTTCATAAAACTATTGAAAGCTCTAGTTAATACATTGGGCTTAGACCTATTTCAGAGACTCACTTTTTGCATTTAGGCAACTAAGGTGTTTTTGTTTTTGTTTTCTTAACATAAAAATAATTCATTTTGCTTTATAATTTTCTCAGTATGCGTGCTAATTTCATATATGAAATTACCCCCCCCTCAAATTCCCTTGAGCCCCCAACCTATTACTCTCCCCATTTCACATCATCTCCTTTTGCTTTTTATCTCACTGTGCCCACTTCTGCTGCCTATATATCACGGATGTGGGGCCAATTGATGGAACACTGGAAACCTAACTGTGACCACACTCATAGAGAAAAATGATTATCTCTCTCCCGGCTGCCATCAGCTGCACATTGCTTCCTTAGCTAGGGATAGGGCCTTGTGGGCCGCCCCTCCTTCGGGACCTTTGTACTACTCTGTTTCTCATGACGATTTTTATCTGTATATGTGCCGGTTGACTCTAGACACTGTTGCATTCCAAGTCTTCTTCATAAAACTTGGCAAGTGCTATTTTATGTGAGGTTCACAGAGCAAAGGGGTGGCAAGCTAATCTGAACACTGTGCTGCAAAAGCCATAAATATTACAATAAAAAAATAATCTGAAAATGTACACAAATAGAGTTAAAATGGTTGGTTTAATGACCTAAACCAAGTTCTTATCTAAGTGCATTAGCAGTACTACTGAGCCAACTTCAGAACTCTGTTATCATGATATGGATGTTTGTGTACACACGTGTCAGTGGAAGTCAGAGGGCACACTTCAAGTGTCACTCATCTGGACATCCTCTACTTTCAGACAGTGTCTCGCTGTTCTAGAACTCACTGGTTCCAGTCACTCCCAGGAATCCACCTAGATTCCTACCCCAGCCCTGAGAGAAATTTACAATAAAAGAAAAAGTAATTTTATACACACAAAAATAAATACATATTGTTTTTTATTTAATATGTTTAACTACTTTTGTAACTTCAAGCATTTTGATTGGGGGCTGACCAAAGTTCTGACTTTTCAGGGTTGATTTTTTTTTTTCTCCTTGTTTGCTTTTTTAGTCTTAATACTTATACTGTAACTGTCTGTGCATCCCTAATTTTCTTAATTAGAGCCATATTTCTCTATTAATTTGAACTGATGTAACAAAGTACCATTGACTAGCGGCTTAAACATAACAATGCAGGCTGGGAGTCCTGCATTAACATATTCAGACTCTTAGGAGGACCCTCCTTTGGGTTGTGGCTCCTGGGTTCTTGTATTGCCATGTGGTGGAAACAGACTGGGAATGTTCCCTGGATTCCTGATAAGATGGCAATAGCTTCATTTATGAGGGTTCCACCCTCAGGACCTGAGCACCTTCTATTATTCCAACCACCTGTTGCCATCACTAAAGAGACTAAACTTCAGATATATACATTTTAAAGGGTACATACATTCAGTAAATAACATCATATCACAACTTATCCAAATCTTCAAGGGAGGGACAGTGGCTGTTTCTGGCTTCTACATCTCTTGTGCAAAATCCTCTTGTGAGATTCCTTCTTAACAGGGTGATTCTTAAGTATGGTTGAAAATTTTATTTAATCTTCATGATCTAGGGCTTAAGGATGGTTCAGTGTATAATATCCTTGCCACACAAGCCTTTTAACCAAATTTTGATCCTCAGAATCCACTAGATGTGGAAGGAAAGTCCACTGACATCCACAGGCAGACATGCTGTGACATGCAGTCACACAGAGAGAGAGAGAGAGAGAGCAGAGGTTGAGACGGAGAGACACATACACACATATGTCACACACAATAATAAAATTAATATAAAAAATCTTCATAATCCAATAAATACCCTATGTTCCTTTATAACTAAGTAAACTAGTAAACTGAGGTCTAAAGAAAGTTAAGCAGTTAGTGTGAGAAAAGTGACATCCCCCCCAAAAAAATTGTCACTCCAGTCACATTTCTGGGTGTGTTTAGGAGAATTTTTAGGCAGCACAGGTGTGTAGGCCTTCCCCAGACCTTGCAAACTGTAATTGCTTGGTCCTAGGGAGATGGCTCAGCAGCCAAGAGCAGATATTGCTCTTGCAAAGAACCTAAGTTCGTTTCTCAGCACTCACATCCAGAGACTTACACTACTTTAGCTCCAGGGGATCCCATACCCTCTTCTGACTACTAGGCACTTGCATTCAATGTACACATATTTGCACAGACACACATAAACACACACACACACACACTCATTATTTAAAAATAAAACAAAAATTTTTTAACATAATTTCTGGAGTGGAGGTCGCAGTCTCTACGTATTTAAATATGATCCTTAATATACACTGATATCAAAAGCACAACTTGATTGCCATGATGGATTGTATACCTTTAAGCAGTATTTCTCAGCCTTCCTAATGCTTCCCTTAATACTGTCCCTCATGTTGTGGTGACTCCCCAACCATAGAAGTATTTTCATTGCTACTTCATAAATGTATTTTTGCTACTGTGATGAATCATAATGTAAATATTTGATATGAAAATTATTTCAGGTGACCCCAGTGAAAGGGTTGTTCAACTCCCAAGGGGACCACAACCCTCAGGTAGAGAACCATTACCTTAGAGGGAGAAAAGAGGAATGCATTGAATTGAATTTTATATATCCACATATTACTATGTGAATGCCATTTGTTTTGCTTTGTTTGATCTCCAAAGTTGATTCCTAAATGTTCTGATTGATTTTGAGGTAAAGGCCACTGCCAATTACATGTTACACTTTTGTACAAATTATATAGGAGAGTACTCCCCGGATACATATTTAGCCAGCTAGCATCTTCATGTGTTGATAACTGAGAGATGGCCCCATAACTGTAGTGCTTGCCATGCAATTGTGAGGACATGAGTTTGGATCCCCCAGTCCCCACAGAGAAAAGCCAGATATGGAAGCACAAACTTATAATTCCAACTATGAATTGGCTGGAGACAGTTAGATCCTTGAAGGTATTGGCCAGTCATCCTAACTGAATCAGTGAGCTTCAGGGTTATGAGAGACCTTGTCTTAAAAAACTAAAGATGAATAGCAAGAGAGGAAAATCACTTGGAGTTGACCTTGGGCCTCAACACGTGTGCATGCACACTCGTATGCATATTGTGTGTCCTCAACATACAGACACACACACACACACACTTTAAAAAAGAAAGTGGTAAAACAGTGCTTCTCTGTAGGCATGGAAGAACAAGAGTTGTATGTGTTTATTTACAGAGTAGTTCTGGTTTTAGGATAAGAGTGATAGTGTACATGAAATGTGTATATGCAGTATCTACTAATTTTGTTAAAGTTATTGATTTATTTTCCATCTTTTCTAGCTCCTTGTTAAAAAAAAAAGAAAAATCACATACCTCTGTACCTCCCACGTCAAACAAACAGAATGCACCAGAGCATTCCAGGCCTGCACTGGTCCTCTACTCACACACTGCCTTTGTCATTTCAAGCCAAAGGATGTTCAGAATTGATGACTAGCTTCATTTCCACCCCTACCCCCCCCCCATTTTCCTGTTCTCTGCTACTGCAGAGTATGGTATAAAAAGCAGCCTTGAAAGTAGCAAGTAAAGGACCTGATTTGAGTATAAATAAACTAAAAAGAGGGTTAACAGATAGGTAGGTAGATGGATTGATGGATGGATGAAAGATACACAGATACATACATAGATAATTAGATACATATATAAATGACAAATAGATAACATAAATACATAGATATTCTATTGAAAGTTATAACTCAGGAATACTGTTAATGGGTCTCAATTTAAATAAACATGTAAGTCGATTTCAGATATAATAAAACATTGATTGCATAGCTGTCCTTTATCAGTGATGTTTATAATAAGAATGATTTGCAAAGTTCTTATTTTGTCTCACCTAGCCTGGGAAACTAACATGTCTTGGATATTTTTTTCAGTCTCTTAATTCTGATTCTAATTTGCATGTGCTCAGAAATGGTCAAGCATGACCAAAGAGGAAGGCCTAGTGCATGAAGGCACCCTGCAACTTTGCTAACAAACTTAGGTTTGATGTTCCCTAGTACTCCAGTGAACCGAAAAGCCCATCTAATTGGATTAACCTATGTCTCGTTTTTCTCATCAAATTGTGCAATTTTCTTTCAACTGTGCTGTTTACATACAGACTCAAGTTGCAGAATATAAACAACTAAAAGATACTCTGAACAAGATTCCGAGCTTTCGAAATCCTGACACAGAAGAGCACCGAAATGTCACCTTTCCTCAAGGGACTCCACAAGGTTCCAACATAAGAGCGAAACCAACAGGAGAGGTAAGAGAGGTAAGACATGTGACCTGGGAGTCCCTAGTTGGTGATGTTCCCTGTGGAGCTGCCCTGAGGAGAAATGCTCCCTGAACAGCCAGCTTTTCTTATCATACATATTCCTAGATTTCTTATACATTAGCATCCCCAGTGGGGTATGTTAAACAGGCTTCTCAGCAACAGCTCCTCCACTTTCCAATTTGGCTTATTTGAGGTTTGGCCTGGGGATTTGTATTTCTAACCAAATTAGCTAGTCTGGGGGAAAAATACTTAAAAGATGTAGCATTTACATTTACTGGGAAAGAATTTTCTGGCTTTGTCTTTATCTATGTAAACTTACATGTATTAAAGGAGCTCTGGTATATGAATATTTGAAGATGAGATGGTTTTTCTTTCCTTTGAATATGTGAAAAGGTTTTGAATAGCATAAGATTATTATGTGGTAGCCCATTTTATTATTAACATTAATATAATGAAACTTCCTACATTGTGGGGTCTAATAGAGCTTGCCAAACCATATTAAAATACCCATGTAACCTGATCATGATCCATTTTATTCTTATTCCTCATGAAAATGAAGATTTTCTTGAGTATGTGTAGTGGGATATTTGTCTGCTTCTGTGGCACTGACCACGCCCATTGGGGGGTGGAGCCAGGGGCAGATGGGAGCTATGGAACTAGATCTGAGGGCGAGCTGGGGAATTCTCTCTTGCTGGCAGGTCTCAGAAAGGAGAGCATCCAGTGGAACTTGCTGGTGTTCATCTGTCTAGGTTGTAAGTTATTTCTCCCTGAATAAACATCTATTCGGCCTATTTGTTTATCGGGATCCTTATTAAACCACAATAAGTATGTTTCAGAAGTGGAACATTACTAGTGTGGTCTTAGCACTAATTCTTCCAAGTTATTTTGGGATGGCCAAATAGTTCAGCAGATGAAGACACTTGCTGTAAGGATTAATGACCTGAACTTAATTCACAGGTCCCAAGTGGAGGAAGGTAGAGGGGTGTTCCCTGTCTTCCACATGCAGGCTGGGATGTGCTTGCTCTAAGTGTTTGAGAAGTCTTGTCTCCAAGTAGCCATTTTATGTAGATAATGAAGTCAACACCATTGGAGTTCTCCTATGAATGTTTTTAGCATCATTAGAGCATTCCTTCACAGATAGTCCTTGCAATCTAATTCTTTCTTGGGGATTTGTAATCCTGAAGTTGATGACAGCATGATAGGACCACATGCCTGTCATTTGACTGTGATCTCCCAGTTTTCCATCTGATGATTCAGAGTTTGGTTTTCTCCAACTGTGAGTTAGAGATTGTAGTTATCTGTCCTCACATTCTTCATGGGGACAGAGTGGAGATAAATGGCAGGTGTTTGAAAGTTGTTAGAGACCTTGAGAAAACATTTTCTGCAAGGCAGTTTTATGGCAAACTTGCCAGAAGACTTTGTCAAAATGTACACCTGTATAAATTCCCAGGTATTCAAGGAAAATCTTTTCTCCATGCTTCGTGATTTATACTCTTGACTTTCTCAAGAGTGATAATTACATCCCTGCTAGCTTCAGACTAGGGCTTCCCATTTCCAATTGCTCATAGTGTGGGCCACTGGGCATCTAATTGTAAAAAATCAATCTGACCAAGGAAGTAACTTAGAGGGAAAAGGCACTACAGATTTTCCTATTAGTGTTTTTATCTTCCTAACTAATGTAAGTCAAAGAAAGGTTGGAAACTTATAGAAAATGTGGATATTACTCAACAGAAAAGACATTTTCTCCTCCTCCTCCCCTCCCCCCTCCACCTCCTTCTTCTTTGTTCTTTCACCCTATTTGTTCTTTTATTCCAGTTTGAGACTTTTATCCTTATTATTTTCCTTAAATGTGTAATTAACTTTTGTTTCCTTTTTTACTTAAATTTGAAACAAGGTTGTTTTACATGTCAATTCCAGTTACCTCACCCTCCTATCCTCCCCTATTACCCCCACCAAACCCCAGCTCACTCCCTTTCTGTTCCCCAGGGAGGGTGAGGCCTTCCATGCAGAGTCTTCAAAGTCTTTCATGTTACTGGAGCAAGGCCTAGGCCCTCCCCCATGTGTCTAGGCTGAGAAAGTATCCCTTTATGTGGAATGGGCTCCCAAAGTCCATTCATATACTAGGGATAAATACCATTCCATTACTAGAGGTCCCATAAACTGCCTGGTCCTCCTGACTGACACCCACATTCAGGAGTTCTGGGTCAGTGCTATGCTGGTTTCCCAGCTATCAGACTGGGGTGCATGAGCATCCCCTTGTTCAGGTCAGCTGATTTTTGTGGGTTTCTCCAGCCTGGTCTTGATCCCTTTGCTCCTCACTCCTCCCTCTCCGTAACTGGATTCCAGGAGTTCAGCTTATGTTTAGCTGTGGGTGTCTGCTTCTGCTTCCATTAGCTACTAGATGAAGGCTCTAGGATGGCATAGAAGGTAGTTGTCAATTTCATTATCGTAGAAGGGCATTAAAGGTAGCCTTTCCACTATTGCTTAGATTGTTAGTTGGGTTCGTTCTTATAGATCTCGGGGCATTTCCCTAGTGCCAGATTTCTTCTTAAACCTATAATGGCTCCCTGTATTATGGCATCTCCTTTGTTCTTCTCCTCTGTTCTTTCCCTTTCTCCATCTTCCTGCTCCCTCATGCCCACCTCTCCCCTCCTCTTCTCCCCTTCTCTTTCTTCTATCTCCCTCTCCCCTCCCTTCATGCTCCCAATTTGCTTGGGAGATCTCGTCCCTTTCCCCTTCTCCAGGGGACTATGTATGTCTCTCTTAAGGTCCTCCTTGTTTCCTAGCTTTTCTGGTGGTGTGAATTGTAAGCTAGTAATCCTTTGTTCTATGTCTAAAATCCATATATGAGTGAGTACATACTGTGTTTGTCTTTTTGTGACTGGGTTACCTCACTCAGGATTGTTTCTTCTAGTTCCATCCATTTCCATGAGAATTTAAGGATGCCATTGTGTTTTTTCCACTAAGTAGTACTCCTTTGTGTAAATGTATCACATTTTCTCCATCCATTCTTCAGTTTGGGGGGGGGGCATCTAGGTTGCATCTAGGTTCTGACATGCCAATGAAGTACAAGAAGCTTACAGAACACCAAATAGAGAAGACATTTTTTAAAGAAGAGTTTTAAAGTTTTGTTTCTTGGTTTAGTTTCCTGTATTGAAAGTGTAAAATAAATACACAGACTGCCTTTGGTTTACAGAAGGTTTAAAAAGCTTCATTAATATTTTATTGGGATTAGGAAAAATAACTCAGCAAAATTCTTGCCACATGCTCGAGTTCAACCCCTGGCCCCCATTTAAAAAGCCAAACATTGGAGTCTTTGCTTAGAATAGTAGAGCAGAGACAAGAGGGTCCTTGGGGCTCACGGACCAGTCAATCTAGTCTAGTTTGTCAGCCTGAGAATACTAAGGACCCTGTCTGTACTTACAAGATAGTCAGCTCCTCAACCTGAGGTTGGCCCCAAGCTTCCACATGCTCTGCCAGCATAAACAGCTGTGCATCTGTACACTTGCAAACCCTGGCACAAATTAAACTGTTGTAGCAAAGAATATTTTGCATCCTGTTTAGCTGAAACTATTTTAAGCTAACATGGATATCTACTAGTAATGCAAGTCCCTCTAATTACTAGTTAATGAAGTTAATGAGAAACAAGATTACTCCTTCAACTGAACCTTTAATCTGCCATCCAGGTGGGGTCATGTAAATCTGACAAGTCATTTGAAGTAGGGATTAGGACTTCTCTCCTGTCTCTAGGTTAAGGAAGTATCCCTTCATTGGGGATGTATCTGCAAGGTCCTTTTGTGCACCAGGAATACATCCTCGGTCCACTGTCTGAGGACCCTTAGACTGCTTTTGAGGGAAGTGCTTTTTGTTTTGTTTTGATACATAGTAGGATTCACTTTCCTGGTCACTTACCAGTCTCTGAGATAGAATTTTCCTAAATGATTTCTGTCTTAGGGTGAAATGACACAGCAAGAATTAAATAGCTCCATCATACCAGTTTTCTCTTTAAAGTCATGGTTGTGTATATTTCTGAATTCAATGATTTTTCATATGCTGCAGCCCTTTAAATGTGGTAATGAAAGAATAACGCCACTACATTTGAAATAGCAAAATGTCATTCTTTTTGCCATGCCTATCTTAGGTGTCTCTCCACAATGAGGTGTGGCAGAACCAGGAAGCAGTGCCAGGAAGACTAGAAGAGAAGCCTTTCTCTTCCATGCAGAAGGAAGCAAGATTCCAGGCCCCAGCAGAGCAGAACCAAGTGGAAGCCAGGGAGCCGGAAGAGCATCAGGTGGAAGACGAGCACAGGAAGGCACTGGAAGAGGAGGAAATGGAGCAGGTGGGGCGGGCAGAACGTCTGGAGGAAGAACACGACCCATCACCAGAGGAGCAGGATCGGGAGTGGCACAATCAGCAGGGACAGGATGCAGCCCACCTTCTGGATGGCCACCCTCAAGCTGAGGTGCTTGGGTACTCGTTGCAAGTTCTCTCTGATGGGGAAGTTGGCTTTGCCTTTAGATACAAGTGAAAACATAATGGGGCTGTGGAGATGCTCACTCAGGGACGTGCAAGCGTGAGGACCTTAGTTTGATCGCCAAAGTCTGTGTAAAGAGCTGGATTTGGTAGTGTGGTCTTGTAATTCTGCACTAGAGAAGCAGACAGCTGGGTCACTTGGACTCACTAGCCATCCAGACTAGCCTGACTAGAAAGTTCAGGTTACAGAGAGATACTGTGTTTTTAAAAGGAAGGTAAAGAGCACTTAAAGGACATTTGGGGTACACACAAACACACAGAAAGATAGATAGATAGATAGATAGATAGATAGAGAGAGAGAGAGAGAGAGAGAGAGAGAGAGAATGTGTATAAAGAAAAAGAAGCCCTCTTATGAATCACAGTTTCCACAAAGATCTTTGAAAGAGTTCACTGAACGGTCTTTGCTTATATTTAAATTTTCTGTTGTAAGACTAATGGCATGGCATAGTTCAGAAAGGCAGCTGGAGATCAGAGCAATGGCTGCTCATAGACCTCTATTATTCCATTGTTAATGTTACATAATACATAAGAGCCTTGTCCTCATATCCCCATCAGTTCACCCCATCAGGTGAACTCCCAACTGGGCTCCCAAGAATATGCTCACATCCCAGCTGGAATATCCTGATGTGAGAATATGTCTAATTTTCTGTGACACAGTCCTCCTTCTCACAGAATCCTCCTTCTGACAGAGTCCTCCTTCTGACAGACAGAGTCCTACTTCTGGTCGTTCAGTTACAGTGCTGTTCTTGTGCCATTGCTGGCAAAGATGAATCAAAAGCTCTTACACCTTACCCCTTACACATTTACACACTTACCACTTACACATTCACACACTTACCACTTACCCATTTACACCTTACCCTTTACACATTTACACCTTACCCCTTACGCATTTACACCTTACCCCTTACACGTTTACACATTTACCCCTTACACATTTCACACTTTCCACTTATACACATGTGAGCACCTGTAGCCAGTCTCCCCTCAGATACTGCCTGCTCAGCTCATAACTGACCTGTGAGACCCATCCCTACCTTCAAGACAAACAGAAGCAGCCAGTGTCTTATTGGCTTATTGTCAACCAACACTGAGTGCAGCCAAAGACCTTTCTTCACTGCCTCCAAACTCATACCCAATAATAATGCACATGGATGCTGCTGATTTCTTTGTAACTCTGTGTCTTTACTTACCTTCCTATTTTCAGAGAATTGAAACTTCATGAAGCTTCACCCTTAGTAGGTGTGAGGACCTCTCCTGTTGCCCCTCACATCCTCACAAACTTTGTATCTAAATGACACTGCCATCCTCCCCTTAGGCTTGCGGTCCTCAATTCTGCCCTCTTCCTTTAGCTGATGTTTGAGCATGTGTGTGGAAGGAAGATATGTAACTCATTGGGGAGCAGAATTTTAAGAACTGCTATGCTTGGTTTTTCTCTAATTAGAGTGTATTGTCTCTGAATCAATGTATAGCTTATTTAAATAAAATCTCTAGTGCTGGCTTGATAGCTTAATCAGTAATGTGCCCACTTTGCAAGCATGAGGTCCCAGGTTCAATGTCCAAGAATCCAGATACAAAACAAATTGTAATTCAGTCCCAGTTCTGAGTTGGCAGAGATAAGCAGATCTCTGGAGCTCACAGGCTTTGCCTTAACTCAGCAAGTCCCAGGCCAATGAGAGACGCTGTCTTAAACACAAACAAAACAAACATCCACAAGGTGGCATCTATGGAATGACAACTTAGTTTCTCCTCTGGCCTCCACCCACAATCTCACCTGAAGAGCACACACAGACACATTCTCATTCCTTCTATGTCTCCCATTGTCTCTCTGTCTCTGTCTCTCTCCCTCTCCCCCCCCACCCTGTACTTTCCCACTATAAGCTGAGATTTGACATTTTGTTTAGCCTGACACTGGCATATCCATTGTTGGAGTTAATTAGCATCCTTGGGCCTTTAACTATTCCTAGACAAAGTATTAGCCTCACAAGTTGTACAGTTAGGGTGGGGTTACCATGTGCCAGATGCAGAAGCTATGAGCCTAAATTTAATTAAGAGCGTAACTGATTTTTTTCTGTTGTGTTCTGTTCCATTTGAGCTGGAACACACTGAAAAATGGCCTTCCATCTGGCAGCTCTGTGATAAGAATGCCAAGGCCATTCAGAGAAAGATGGAGAGTATGCGATACTGAACTTTATGTGCAATTGGAGTTCACCTGCTGTGAAATGTTAAGAAGCCCACCCTGCCTCCTGAGCTTGTCCTGACAAGGAAATCAAGGGAGTTCCTGGAGGGTCTAACCTCTCTGGTTCATCAACTCCTTTTTGTTCCAGGTGGACCATTCCACCAAGGCAATCACAAATTTCCGATCCCCATATGAGGAGCAGCTCAATCAGCAGAGGCTGGCAGCAAGGAGGGATGAGGAAGCCCAGAGGCTCAGAGAACACCAGGAAGCCTTGCACCAACAGAGGCTACATGGACATTTGCTACAGCAACAGCAGCAGCAGCAGTTCCTGGCCAGAGAGATGGCTCAGCAGAAGCAAGCAGGGCATGAGGAAGTCCAGCAGCCGCAGCACCCGGAGCAGCTAAGGTAGCCTGCCCCTTCCCTTGGTTGGTGTAGACAGTTCTTCCACTGTAAAATCAGCTTTGTGTATGTGTAGCCCTTTAACCCATAACAAGAGGGCATACTCATAGATCTGGTGTAGACAAAATAGAAAACAATTGGGGGATTAAATGCTAGAAACTTAATTCAGCATATTTTTTTTCTTTCTACATGTAATAGTTATGGACTGAGAAGGTAGCTTGGTGATAAAGGGCTTACCACACAAACATTAGCACCTAAATTTTAATCCCCAAAGCCTATCTGTGGCACACAGCCTATAATCCCAGGTCTAGTACAACAGGTTGGGAGATGGAGACAGGAGGTTCTCTCAAGGCTTGCAGCCAAATAGCCTGGAGTATATGGAGGAAAACAATAAAAAGCAGGCCTTGTTTCAAACAAGGTTGATGTCAAGGACAGTATGCAAGGTTTGCTTCTGACTACCTGGCATGTGCTGTAGCATGCTGGTGTCCTCTCATGAAGCTTACATGCATTCACACACACACACACACACACACACACACCATGAAATAATAAACAAGCACAATAGATCTCAAAATAGATTAGCAGACTTAGTCCTAACTTTATTTTGTCATGGACTGGCCTTTTCCTTCTTAAAGGTATGCTTTGAAAACATATCTGCTGCCACTATTATGTTTTTTTTGTGTTTCTAAATCTCAGAAACAAGTATGGGTTATTTTTTAAAGTTGAAATTCCTTATTTATTCCTGTCTTGAAAGATAAGTAACTTTTTTCAAGCCTTGACTGTTAATTTTTCTTTCTGAATTTATGTCCCCAGCAGGCAGCAAGTTAATTACAATGCTGTAGAGAATGACATTGTGCATGGAGCTGAGGACCAGGGAATCCGTGAAGAAGAGGGAGGAGGTAAGGCTACTTACACAGTGACCCCTCAGTCAGATAACTTGGTCATGTCATGCCATATGGACAAAAACATTCTGGAGCCTCAACAGGCAGAGTGCATACCTGAGTAAATGCTGTGGATGGCCAGAACTCACACTTATGCTGTGGTTACATTTGGGCAGAGTCCTGGCAAAAATATTTAGTGGTCCTGCAAATTGGTGGAAAGAGTGTTTATTTGTTTTTTTGTTTGTTTGTTTGTTTTTGTTTTTGTTTTTTGTTTTGTTTTGTTTTCTGAAACATTTTCCCCTCGGTTGAATCTTATTGAGTGCTTAATAGTTGTTTCTGACAATCATCATAGGATTGAGATTCTCTGGGAATTTTCTGTATTTTCTATTTAGGTTGGAAATCTTGTACCCTTGCTTATACTTATTGAAAACATTTAGTACAAAATTCGACAAATGCTGCTTCCTGTGGAGACAGAACTGAAGTTAACTAGGCTTGGCACCACTGACTTTTACAAATGTTTGATTTTCTAGAAAGTGTCTAAGGAAAAGCACAGGCATGCACTTAATCAGCAGCCTATTGTGCTACTTTATAACCCTAAGAGTCAAGAAATTGTCGCCTTTATGTCCCCTGTGGGTCACCTTAACTTCTTCTATTTGCTATTCATAGGACTAAGGGCTATTTGCTCCCCTCCTGTTTAATAAGAGCCCTTGGGCACTCACAGCTTGCCAGCCACTCCCTAGTTCTTCAGTATGTCCAGACTAAATAATTCTGTATCCTTATCCTTCCCTTTTATGGCTTACTTTTAAAATGATTTACAATTTGCATGTGTTTCTAATTGTGTTAATCTGAGTAAACTTATGTCAGTATAAGCATGGGTTGGTTTTCCTGGCAGCCATCTGTCTGCTTCTGAGTTCACGGTTGTTGTTGTCCACTTTTAAATGTCTTAATTTTGAAAAACTCTTCTTCTGACAGTAACCCAAATCATTTAACCATGTAGGTTTTCTTTTATTATGAAAGTTGTGGTTATTGTTTTCATATCTGGTGGGGAAATAACAGCCTCTGCTACGTATCTCTTAAGAATGGTAGAATGATACATTCACTCATCCATTTTACACGCAGTCTGTAAAAAAAAAAAAAAAAAGGACAGAAATGCTCATCTGTATAAAAAGGACAGAACTGCTCAAAAAACAAAAGAGAGACATGCCACTACTCAAGGAGGAGGTGAGATAGAGTGCTGTGACCTCTAGGGAAGCCCCTTGTAGGCTGCTGTTTGAGAGGAAAATTCTATGTGATCCACTTTGGGCTGATTATGGTTTCTTTGCTTGGCTAGCCTATGAAAGAGATAACCAACGCCAAGATGAAGCTGAAGGAGACACAGGCAACAGACAGGAACATCATGAACCAGAGCCCCAAGAAGCTGACCCAGAAGCCGAGGCAGATGTAAGTTTCCTCTGCTGATCTCAATTAGTATGTCACAAGACAAGTAAAATGTGAACATGTGTCTGACTCAGACTTATAGCTCCAGATGTGTTTCTCATCAGGCAGAGAAGGATCTCTTGCATAACCATGTAGTGTCAAACGGAAGTGTTAAACTGCCAATCATGTGGTAGAGTGCTGCAGGGTTCCCTGCAGGATCACAGCCATCAGGGACATAAACAGCAAAGAGGAGAGAATAAAAATTCAGTATAGCCTGACTTGATCAGTCAGACTGTTTCAAAATATCCAGAGATCCTGATCCCATGGTTTAATTTTCTTATATATTTAAATACTATAGAACTTTGGGGCGAAAGTCTTCATGTTAAATTCGTATAACAAAGCTTCAGGGATAACAACATAGAAATTTCCTTGCTATATGTACCTGAGACCTTTATCATAAGAATAACTTCTACTGACTGGCAAACGGTGCTGGATGCTAGGATCTAGAGAGGAAAAGCTATAATAAGTATGAATTCTATTCATGGAGGACGGAGAGTACTTGGGGCTTCCTGAGGGTGAGTTCTACTCACTGAGAGACTAAACCCAGGATTAGGTCCTAAACAATTCTCGAGATTTGGGGGAATTCAGGTGAAGGCTGTCTCCTAAAGGAATAGCAAAGTATCACCACGTTTCTTGACCACCTTCCACCCCAGTATTCCAAATGAACAGCTATCAGTTTTCCTACCACTTCAAACCAGGCTTGAATGCTTAACAATTCAGGTTTCTCCAGTCTGTGCTTCCTACAGAGGAGATATGAGGAGATGGGCTGGAGGTTGCTCTGGAGATTTAAAAAAAAAAATCACTTTGATATCTTAGAGGTTGATTAAACTTAAACCTAGAAAAGCAAAAGAGAAAGGCATTGAAAAATCCGGTGGCTTTTGAGGCTGAGAAAAGGGTGCAAGCTAGTGTAGACATCTGAAAGAGGACCAGAGAAAGGACTTCATGTTTGCTGAGCATGTTGTGTGTTCTGTTGGGATGTCTCCAGTGACTTAGTTCCTACCCAGTCTCCAGTGACGACCTTCATAACAATGAATAAAGATTCAGAAAATAATTATGTAGATGCCTGGTTAGCTTTTGTGTTGACTGAAAACAAGACCCTCCTCACCTTTCAAGTTGCACAGGTCCTTCGCCCTACTCAGGATCAATGCAAGCCACTGGGAATGATTCCAACCTTTGTTTTGTGTAGATAATATTTGCAGTTTACAATAGCTATCTTATTTTATATACATATGCACACACACACACACACACACACACACACACACACACTGCCAAAGTCTTTCTGGTCATTGCTTAGAGCCCTTTGATGCAGATGGCTTTTGTTCTTTTCTTACCCTAAAACAGGGAAGAATACCTTCTCTTTCTCTCTTCTGCAATAGCATTCAGGAAAATATGCAGCCTGGAACCTAACTCTGAACTGTTTCCAGGAATTGAAGCAGGAACCCATGAGAGAATGAGAAAATATCCCTTGAGAGTAAGGAATCCAGAGCACAAAAGCCTGCCAGCATATAAGAGGAGAAGGCTGCCAGTGTGGAATGGGTGGCTATGACAGGCACTTACAGGGTTAGGATCTGCTGCCGGATCCCTGGCTGATGGGATCTGATCCTTTACTCTCCTGATGTCTTTTGTTTGTTCTAGCAAATGCACTGGAAGAGACAGGCCTTTTAACTTGTCCTCTTTTAACTAGACATTGTGAGTCACCTCTTGTCCCATCGCGCATTTATTATTTTATGTGCTGTAACATATTTCCCTGTGACCCCCTCAACTACTGTTGTTTGGTTGGAGTTGGGACTAAAATTTGCATTTTTATGAATTTTTTGTTTAAAAAAAAAAGTACTTAGTGTTATTCTTCTATGGGGAATATGTTACAGTTTCTTCTTTATCCCCCACGCAAATGACCAATAATTCATACAAGAAAGCCTATAAGGCAAGAGATTGCAAAGTAATTGGAGTTGGGTGTGAAGGTGATGACTTCTCATTTCTATTGAGAGCAGTGTCATTTGCACTTGACACTCCCAGCCAGGGCCGTGCAGTAATAAACCATCTGCCCCTGCAGGGAGCTCTTCACCATGCTCAAGTAGCCCAGTGAATGGAAGAAAGAGGCCCTTGTCTGCACAAGGCTGACAGGCTGAGTCCCACTCTGTAGCTTCAGGGTCTTATGGAGAGCAATTCCCACTTCAGTGAGTGTTCCATGGCTTACCAAAGGAACGGGGATGCCCATCTCAGGATCATTGTGAGGATGGGTATGACTTAACAGATGTGCTAGGGGCTTAAATGGATAACTGAAATAATTAAGATGGCAATTCATTGGAAAGGCATTTGTGGGACACAATTACTCAGAACTGCCGTGGAAATACCTTCCATGGTGCATTGTCTGATTTCTCCTATTCTTTTCTAAAGCAATTTTATTCTGATTCATGGTAGCCCTAGTTGATAAAGGAACTTGCCATGCTACAAATAGACCATTTACTGTGGAATTCTTTCTCTGTCCTATCTCTTTGTTATATCTTCCTCTTGGGTCCTTCCAGTGTGGGCTTTCTTTCCCATGAGCTACTTTTTACCTATTTCCACATTAAAATTTTCTTGCAGGGGGCTACAGAGATACCTCAGTAATTAAAATGCTTCATCTCCAGCACCCACATAGAAAGTCAGGTGTGATGGTGCACCTTATAATACCAGTGCTGTAGAGCTGGAAACTGAATATCCATGGCTCCATACCAAGCCAGTCTAGTTTAGTGGATGGGCCCCATATCTTACTGTAAGTCATCCTATCCAAAAATGGAATGCAAATTGTTCCTGAGGAGTGGCATTTGAAGTTAACCCCTGGTCTCCACACTCATGTGCACTCCTGGGCTGGTGCAGATAGGTACACATGCACACAATTGTACACATGCAACCAACACACACACACACACACACACACACACACTCACACACTTCACACCCACAAATTTCTCTCAGAGGGAAGTTTGTGTGAAAGTCAGTGTAGTGGTAAAAGAAGTTATTGCCCCCCAACTCTCCCATCCTGATTATTACTGATCTATTTTTATTCCAATTTGCCCTGTGACTTGTATGAGGACTGTTAGCTGTGTTGTGGAGCTTATATTACTAGCAGAGTGTTGGGGAACCACTTGCACAAATGAAGTCCTATTTGCACCTCTCAATTGATCTGATTCCTCCTACTGAAAAAGCAAGATGAGCTCCATCTTGGACACTGAGATGTTTAATACTCTGCATGTCTCAGGGAAAATTTGATTTGAACAGTCCAGTGCCGGACAATTTCATTTTCTGCCAGTGTGTGACCTTTCCAATGAAATTAAACTTGAGCCTGAGTTTTGAAGCAATGGTTGCTTTTTATGAACATTTTCCAGAGGGCAGCTGTGGAGGACATAAACCCAGCAGATGACCCCAACAATCAAGGGGAAGATGAATTTGAGGAAGCTGAGCAAGTGAGAGAAGAAAATTTGCCCGAGGAAAGTGAAGAGCAAAAACAAAGTGAAGCCAAGCAAGAGAATGCAGAAATGGATGAGCACTTGGTGGTAAGATGATGCCTGTGATGAACAGGGGTTTGGCCTGAGTATTTTAGTAAATGCATAGTTTATGGGAAAGGCAAGTGCTGTGTGGGTTGAGAGACCATTTGCCACATCAGCACATCATCAGGTATTGGACTCTGGTATAAGATGATATTGGGTTTTGACCCTTGAGTAAGATGATATGCCTATACTCCAAGAGTAAGGTAAGGGCTCATACACACACTTCTTTGGAGAAATGAACATTCAGCATTTTCTGGCTCCTGGTATGCTCATTCTCTGACCCAGCATCCTGTGAGATGCTTCTCCATGGTAGAGTAACATGAGCCTCTCCTTTTTTTTCAACAGATGGCAGGGAATCCAGACCAGCAGGAGGATAATGTTGATGAACAGTACCAGGAAGAAGCAGAGGAGGAGGTATAAGATCGGGTGCATGGGACTGGGCACATGGGGCATACTACCCTCAAACAAACCTCAGCTCTGTTGACTTTGACATTCAGACTTAAATGGGAAAGGGGTGGGAACTTGAAAAAGAAATGGATTATAGCCGCTGAAACACTTAGAAGATAACAAACCAGGCTGATTTTAAATGACCAGAAATCTGGAATCCAGGAATCCTCTGGCAGATGTAGATTCATGGGATCTTTTTGAGAGTATCATGCATGCATTTTCTCGCATCAGAGAGAGAACGAGGCTCTGCATATCCTGACCCCTGTACCTCTGTCTCTGCAGACTCTTCCCCATGCTGTCTCAGGGAGACACCCACAGAGTAAGCTGGGGCCCATCTAACCCTCTCTAAGTATTTCTAGAGGTTTACCAATCTATACTTGTGACCTTTTCCCTTAATAATGAGGACTGGCTCACTTGGCAAGAGAGAGAGGCTTTGAGTTCAGTCTCCAACACACATCCTCCACCAAAAGAAAAAGGGGAAAGAAATGAGGAGATAAAATATGGAAATGACTGGACTTCATTTGAATTAAAATGCATTTAGATGGAATTTCTTAGTGTTAAATTTTAATTTGCTTTCCATTGTAGATTTCTGGCATATTACGTCTAATGAATCTTATATAAAACCTATCCCAGTATCTTACCCCCTATTAATCAACTGGTGAGTGCAGTGTCTATCTCTTTATTAAATTGTATGTGGAAGTGTCTTAGGGTTTTATTGCAGTGAAGAGAAGCCATGACTACAGCAACTCTTATAAAGGAAAACGTTTAATATAGACTGGCTTACATTTTAGATGTTTACTCCATTGTTGTCACAGTGGGAAGCAAGACAGCATACAGGCAGATAATGCTAAAGAGGTAACTGAGAGCCCAGATGGGATGGGCACACAGCAGGAAGAGAGAGAGCCATTGGGCCTCCCTTGAGCTTCTGAGCCCACCCCCAGTAACACACTTCCTCAAATAAGGCCACACCTACTCCAACAAGGCCACTTGTTCAATCCTTTGAAATAATGCTACTACCTATGAGCCAGTAGAGGCCATTTTCATTCAAACTACCACAGAACATATGGTTTGCATCAGGTCCAGACCCCACATTTACTCTCTCTTTATAGGCAAGTCAGTGTTTTCCAAGAGCAACTTTATAACCATTGTCTTATGAAGGGAAGGCTTTGTCTCTGGGTGAACGTGGGGCAGTGGAGGTGGACAAGTAAGATGGTAGACAGCAAGCTCAGAGTGTTTGTTTTTCTGCACTTGTATCCTCGACTGCCTTCATGAATCACTGTCTCATTCTTATTTGCCACCATCAGCTTTTTAGAGCACATGCTAAATTATTTGTGCTTACCCCAAGAAAAGAGAAAATCACACTGCCCTTTATGACCCTGTTCTCTGTAACAGTCTTCATCTTTGCCTTTTCTTGTATTTCTCCTCCTGCTGTTCATCTTCCTGAAGATGCAGAGATTGTCTTTTCAGAAACAGCATTGGAGAAAAGAAGCAGCCTTGGATATGAAGACATTTGCAGGAGAAAGCTATTCATCAGGACTGCTCTTGTAACAGGATGTCTAGACCAACACTCCTTTGTTTCCTTAAATCAGATAAGGGGAAGCTTTGAGGGATTAAGAGAGAAAGGGTTCACCTTGGCTTCCTTTTAAAAATTCAGAAGGGTAAACATAAAAGTTTAATCAGTGTTTGCTGATCCCTTCTCTGCTCTGTAGGGTGATCAGTTACACTGTGAAGGAGAGAAAGCCTGAGATGTGAGAGGACAGAGAGAAAAGACAGACAGGCAACTGCAGGCAACAAGGCAAAGGCGTGTGCTGTCCCACTGCAGCCTGCATGGAGAGGAGGTTCCAGTGTTCCTCTCCTTGGCTCTGCTCCTGCTAGCACTGTCTGGAGGCCTTATAACAATGTCAGTGTCTGTACTTCCTAACTCCCTGCTGCATTGGACTCTCTCTCTCTCTCTTCTCTTACACACACACACACACACACACACACACACACACACACCTTGCATTTGGGACTACTGCCTAAAACTCTCACAGACCTTTTCTTTCCAGCATTAACTGTCCCCCTGTTCGCTCAGCATCCCATGTAGAGGCTATGTTGAATTTTACCGGCTCTTTTCATTATTCCAAGGCCGCTGTAGAGGTGGGGAGAAGAGCAGATGCCAAATATCTTTCAGACACTAATAACAGAGATGAAGAATGTGCAGCAACAATCATGGTGGACTAGAAGCATGGATGCATGGCATCTATGTGTGGGGACAACATTCATGGACACACTATCGAAACAATGAAATACCAAGTGGCTTAATCCTGCTCATCTCTTCTTTGCCTGAGTGTTCCAGCTGTTCCATTAACAACTGGGTTGTAGACTTGTAATAGCACCCAGTTTCCTTCCCTTCCAGGCAAAACTCAGATGTGTTGCTATTAGTGTATTACTGTAGTAGTATTTGTTGACATTAATCCTGTCAGAGCTGCAGTCAGGGAAGAGGAGAAAGAAGGGGAAGAGGGGGAAAGAGAAAGAGTATTATGTGTATGTATACATAAGTATGTTCCAGTGTGTGGGTACACATACGTGATGAGAGTATACATCCATGTGCATGCACATGTGTGTAATGGCCAGAGAGCAACCTTGGATTCCGTCCCTCAGGTGACATCCACCTTTGTTTTTGTTTATTTTTTTTTTTTAAATAAGATCTGTCATTTGGCCTGGAATTCACTAAGGAGTCAGGCTAGCTAGCCAGACAACCCCCCCACCCCAGATCTGTATGTCTCTGCCTCACCAGAGCTGGGATTATGTTCATGCCACATAGGCTCTGAGGATTGAGTTGACAAAACACATCAGTGACTATTCTGTGGCCCCAGCTTTCCACTGCCTTCATTTATCCGAGCCAAGTTATCTTTGTAAGACATAAACATGATTTCCTGACCAGCACTCCTTCTTTATTTCTTTATGATTTCTAGAGTGAAAATACTTTTTAAAAGATTTCTCTCATATTGCTAACATTCCAGATAGTTTATCTTCTTTTGAGTGAAGAGACATATTATGACATATCTTTTAAAAAATAAGTTTATATATTTTAAAGTACTTAAATGTTAAAAACAGATTAAATGACTGCTTGAAAAATGTAGATATGTCAATGTGTCCAGTACAACCAAAAACCAGATTAATAAGAACCTTCAGGAGAGAGAAGCGAAAGGGTACCTGTCCACCTTTTGTAGACAGAGGGACACATACCTGATACCAGATAGGACCTGAGAGTCAACATGTTCAGAAACTTTCCCAGTGCCGGGTATGGCTCTGCTGATAGAGTTCTTGTGCAGCATGCAGGAAACACATGAACTGGCTGTGTGGTGCACACCTAAAATCCCAGCACTTTGGGAGTGGAGGCAGGGATGTCAGAAGTTCAGGGTTGTTCTCAGCTATACAGCAAGTTTGGAGCCATCCAGGGACATAAGGTCCTGCTAGGAAGGGAGGAGGGAAGTCCTTTTGAATGGGTGCAGATTCTTTTAAACATTCCAGATTAGCCATTGTAGCTCATGTTTGAAGGCCTTTGACTGTCTCTCATGCCACCACCTCTGCATCCACCCATGCTCAGCTTCTGAAGGGGACGCTTCTTGGTTCCCAACTATATACACACTTTCTCTCATATGTAGAAGAAAAGTGTTCCTATATACACTAGCACAGGTTGGCTAGCTATCACCGACTTCAGCTGCTAGTATCTGCTTTGTTTTCTTTAACCCCTCAGCAAAGTTTGTCCCATGTGGTAAGATTCTTTTCTGCAATTTCTAAAGTGCAGTTTTCATGGCTGCAAATGAGAAGTAGCAGGGTTGAGATGTGTTTGATAAAGCATGCTGCCAGCTGTAGCAGGATATTAAGACAGACTGCTATGAAACATGGAAATGATCAAAGTTGAACTTTTGACCTAGGACTACCCACTTAAGCATATTGTAAAGCTCAGAAATACAATATCATCTGCTCTTCTTTAGTAGAGCTGTTAAGATGAGCTTGGGTTACTTTTGTCTCAAACATGATGAATGCATTAGTATTAGACATATAACAACCAATTGTCTCTATGGCTTGAATATTACAGAATACCCTTTTTTGATTAATCAAAGAGCCATTTAAGTCATCAGTTCACAACTATAATTATAATGACAACCAAGACATGAGCTAAATTTTCTACAGTAGAGAAAGGGTGAAACATTCATAGAAAGGTTGTTATTTCCCTAGCCAGCCATTCTTAACCAGTACCCATTGTACTCAAACATGTGTCCTATATCAGCTATGACCAAGACTCACTTTGTGAAGTTCATAAAAAATACAAATACCTAGATAGATTCTACCCTGTAGTATTTGGATCTTATCTTTCAAGGGCCCTAGAAATCAGAAACAACAGATACTGATATTTTGGAAACCTCTGTTTAGATAAATAGTACTAGGGAAAGCAGCTATAGATAGACTTTGCAAAGTGTAACCTTTTGAACTTATGAGAGTGGTTATACCCATTTGCTAAACATTTTCTTACTAAATGCTTAACAGGGTTGATGGCTCTCAGATTGCTCCTCCCCCAACACATACAATAACCACTAAGGGTCATGGACTTTGATTCAACACTTTTATTTCATGTATTAGGAATTGAGCTATAGAAAGGTCAGTTAAGTTTTTCAGAACTCCATAATTTGTTATTTACTGTTGAAGTCTAACTACAGCTTACCCAGGGCCAATACAAGGGTGATAGCATTAAACATACCAAGAACTAAAAGATAATGTGAAGGCGGTCTTGGTGGAAATTAATATAGAAAGAATGATAGAACCAGAATATTGCCATGTTGTAACCTCTAAATCAATCAACTAAAGACATGTTCATCAGTGAATGATATCACTATATGAACAGAAGTCAGAGAACTTTCCATGGGACATAGGGTGACTGGGCTATCAACATCTGATGTCACTATCCAAGACAACCTTTCTGTAATTAGGACAAACAGGAACAGATTGCATCCTGACGGCATGAACATAGCCAGTTTTCAGCATTGCTTCTGAAATGCCCTTGCCTCTTATATTGAATCTGAATTGGATCACATTTTATATTAACTTTACTCACAGGAAATATAAGGAACTAAAGGGGTGGTTGCAACAGGGGTTGAAGGCATACCAGACAGAACTGAACCTAGAATTTTTTAAGAAAACAAAAAACAAACAAACAAACAAAAAAAAAGGATGAAAAGCCCATTTATCCATTATCTTTGTTTAGATTGTGATTAGGAGAAAGTTACTGTGCATATATTTTCCATGACAGCAGCCAAGTGTGGTGAGCCACAGTTGGACAGAAGGACCGCTGGTTGATACCAGGTTAGGTCACTTAGTGAGTTTCATGTCAGCATGCATGGCAGTCTAAGGCTTTACCTCAAAACAAAACAAAACAAAACAAAGAAATTGTTAAAAAGATAGTAAAGGGAGTGTAAGTGTGGTCTAGCCAGCAGATTATAGCACAGGATTACTGAAGTTGTCAGATGTGACCATGGCACTTTCTTTGTACAGACAGACTGTCAATGCCAGAGATGTATTCTATAGAATATAAATTGCATTACATGGAAATTGCATGATGGGTAGAAAATTTAAGACTAACTTAGCAAAGGGCTGGGAAGATGGCTCAGTTGCTAAAATATTTACTATATAATCTTGAATGTTTGAGTTATGTCTATAGTATTCACAAAAAACAAACAAACAAAACCTAACAAACATGATAACATACACTTGTAATTCTACCACTGGGTGGGTCCCTGGGGCTCACCAGCCAAAGTGGGCAAATTGGTGGACTTCAGGATCAGTGAGAGACTGAGTTAAAAAAAAAAATTTAAAAAGGAGTGAAAGTCTGAGGAAAACACCTGGCATTGACTTCTGACATCTCTTTATTGGCATGCATTTGAAGGTCTTCATAATGAAAACTGTTTCCCCAGTAGTCCAGGAGGTGATGCAAGAAGATGTGAGTTTGAGGCAAGACCCTGCCTGAAACCAAAAACAGCACATTTGACCTTGTTGTTTATATGGAAGAAACAAGGTACAAGCCTTTGGTTCAGATTTGTCTATCCACATAGTTAAGAGGTGGAAAACTCCAATAAGCACAGTCTGTTTTGTCAAAAAGTTTTGTTGGCCTTTTTGTTTGAATATTGTGTATCGCTGTTTTGTTCTACATTGGTAGAGTTGTGTTGTGTGAGAGAGACAGAATGGTTGAGGAAGCCTGAGTATTTACTAGTCCCCATATGACACAAAAGATTTCTACCCTCTGACTTAGGGATTTTTCTCACTGCACTGCAGTTCCTAAGCTTTCCTTCCATTCTCAACCAACTCACATTTAGACATGTGATGCTTTCTTCATTAAAGTTATTAAAAAAAAGTTGTCTTTGTTTATCAAAACTGACACAACACTTGAGCAATTTAATAAATAATACTTCAGTTTGTCAGCCCTGAATATAGTCGGGAACATATGTTCCACTTCCCTCGTTCCAATATCCTATGGAATGACACTGTGAGATCCTATGATGAATGGCAGAAGAGATGTCATAGACTATTGGTAAAGACATAAAGTGAGACAGTGTTCTATGTTCTATGTTAATTATTTAGATCAAATACAGTTTAGGGGCTCTAGGTCCAGCCCATATAGCAGAATGACTAGACTCGTGAAGACATACTTCTGGCCTGAATATCTTGGAAGAGGCGTCCTTGTAGGCTACAAACAAGCCTGTATCTATCCACAGCTCATCAGGAGGCTGAACTATTCTCACTTCCCTCATCTTGTTTGGATGCTTTGAGACAGTGCTTGATCTCCTTCTACTTGATTATAATACCTCACCCACTTTTCACAGTGGCAACATGCACTCCTCTAACTTTTCTTTCCTCAATTCTCTTACTGCCTTGTGTCATTCAAGAGGACTCAATCATACACTATGAATCTAGAAGAGACTGGCTTTGTACCAGCATAGTCCTTTACATCAAACTGATGTTCTGAGAATCTTTGTAATAAATACAAATGACTTCTGTCTTCTGGCATATATATGGTTTCAGAAGTTAACAATTCAGAAACTGTATTATCATCTAGTTCTACAAGATGTGATCATTACAGGTTATTTAGTAAATATATTTGGATGCTCTCTTTGATTCACATTTTGAGATAAATGTTTGTGACCAATGAATTGGTGAAAATAGTGTATGCAAAACAAAACAATTTCAAACAGAAATGTGTTAGCACATTACAACAGGAATTTGGGGACTGTTCCTAATAGAACATTTCATGAAGAATTTAAAATTATTTTGTCCCATTTTCTATACATTTTAGCTAGATAAATTTATTCTTAGATACATAATTTTTCTACCTAATTTTACATAGACAATGTTATCTTTTGTATTGATGGAGAAGAGATATTTTTGCACTTATTTATTCATTTACCTCATTGATTAGCTATTATGTATATAAAAATTCTGGCTTGCCTGAAACCTACTGGTTATTAATGACAGCAAATAAGACCGGCTGTTTTGCCTTCCTAGAACTTATGTCCCATCAGCCTTGTAGAATTCTCAAGTTCTCCCCATTTGGAAGTGGAAATACTACAGTTTTAAAGAGAGCTGAATCTCTTTACTGTTAACTTTGTAGAGGTCACCTGTATCCAGACAAATTAGAAATCCAATTTAGGAGTCCTTTAAGAATCACATTGATTTTTTTTAATTTTTGTTCTTTACAATTGCATATATTTATTTAGTGAATTTTAACAATTTTCCTCTCTATACCCTTTCTGATCCTCTTCCCTTGTCCCACTACCTTTCCCTCTGAGATGCTTCTTTTCAATAAATCTTCCTACAGTCACATATTCCTTTTGGGGATGGCCCACTAAGTCTAATTAGACTTTCTTGCAAAGCGTGAGTAGGAGTTAATTTACTGGAGGAAATGCAACTTCTTAATGCTACACCACTGAAGAAAATGGCACCTGTTCCTCAAAAGAACATTAATTGCCAACAGTTTCTCCAGAGGTATATCACATCCTTCTGTACACCTATTAGTCAAGATGAACTTTTGAACTTATCATTTTTCAGCTTTAATTTTAGTTCCTCTTTTGTAAAGATATGAAATTTTGAATGACTTTCTTAGAAATCAGGACATTTTGTCACACAGGATTACTTCAGAAAGCATCACTCAGTGTTTGTGATTGTGTTTTAGGTTCAGGAAGATTTGACTGAAGAGAAGAAAAGGGAATTGGAGCATAATGCTGAAGAGACCTATGGTGAAAATGTATGTTTCTTTGAATAGATGCATTAGTGTGTGTGCCTACATGTGTGTGTGAGAGAGAGATGTGCATGTATGTATGTCAGTATGTATGTATGCAGGAATGTGTGTGTTTGCCTACCCTGCTCTGGAATATCACATTTACACTTATAAACCACACACAAGCACACAGACAGAGACCAACAGTATATTCGCTGCACCTCTAAGGCAATGATAAACTTAGCCAGCCCACCCAGAATTAAGAAAAGTTATGATAACTGCAAAAACAAGAGGATTTAATAGTATTGTTTTTAAGAACATTTTCTTCACATCTTCTCTTCCTCTAAAATGAATTATTTTGCATCCTTTGTTACAGAGAATTATTAATTACCAACTCTCCATCCTCTCTTAGTATTTTTTTCTTTTATCTTTTAGGCTGATGATAAAAATAATGATGGTGAAGAACAAGGAGCCCAAGATGGTGCCCATCCCAGAGGAAGAGAGGAGCATTATGAGCAGGAGGAAGATGAGGAAGAAGACGGGGCAGCTGGTGCCCAGAAATCACATCGTAGAGCCGAAATGTAGCTGGATTTGATTTCTAAACTGTGCTCAGCCAATTTTTTATTCAAGCTGCTCTAAAACAAATCCTGCCTACTGAATTCTAGAATATTTAATTTACATACAAAAGTAAGGGTTTAGACTTTTTTAACTTTTATATTAGAAATACTATACATTTATATGAATATATTTTGATAACTTAGCTTAGAACTTCTTTTATAGTCAAGTTAAACACTGACAGGAAGAAAAACAATTAAGACATGCTTTCAGGTCTGAATCTCATTCCTCAGAGATGGTGTGATGTAAAATACTTGGCTTTGGTGCATGGCTCAGCTCATTATTTTTTTATCATCTGACTTCTAGGTAGTCTACCATTTATATTGGACAAAAGGCAGGTTGGATTTAGAAACAAGGTATACTGAGAAACACTGTGTGCAAATGTCCAGGGAATGACTGGTAGCCTAGTGGCTATTTTTCAGGTTCTTATGTACAGCTCTGATAGGATGTCACTACTACAGGCTGTCTAGAAATGAGATCTATCTGCACAGTTGATGTACAAATGCAAAGCCTTTATTTGTGGCAGAGCAAAGACTTCTTTGGTTCAAAGTTTAAGTCAGTTAGAAGAATATTATCAATGTTTAAAATCACAGCAGTCATGCTTGAGAGAAATCAAGTATGAAAGTTAAATAATATTAATACTCCTATGAAAATATCTTGGACTTCGTCTTTTGTTACAGAGGCCAAAGAGGGCCTGACACACTTAGAAACGTATATGGTATGTGTGATGATGCTTCCTGGGTGAACTCCAGGCTCCATCATTTCTTAAGTCTTTTGTAATATGTTCATCAGTATCCAGTTTCTACGACATGTGTTTCTCCCTTAAGCTCTGTGCCTTGGTATTTAGATCACAGTTGTTGATATGAAAGCATGTAGTTTAATAAGATTATTTTTCACAACTGTAGTTTCAGAACTATGTAGTGAAATATCTGTAGCACTATAATTGGAACTCCATCCTCAGTGGCTTTACTATTTACCCAGAATTGGCCTGCCTTTGCCTATATATAAAGCATTTTAATGGCTTTTGAATAATAACACATCCTTTAGGGGAAAATTCATAGAGGAAATTTTTCCCTGAAATGAGCACATATTTTAGTTTGGATCATCAATATTGTTGAGCATGTAAAAAGGGGCCACAATTCTTCTGTGTGTGGTTTTTAAATACTACTTTCAAAATAATAAAA
Source organism: Phodopus roborovskii (assembly GCF_943737965.1). Taxonomy (NCBI): domain Eukaryota; kingdom Metazoa; phylum Chordata; class Mammalia; order Rodentia; family Cricetidae; genus Phodopus; species Phodopus roborovskii. Next base: position 10,492,232 of record NW_026126540.1, on the reverse strand, counting down.
ATTAATTTCATTTTCTGCTATTACCGTATGAATATAATTTTAGTTTGTAATAGCCACACTCATGTATGGTTTTGATTTTCCCAGCTGAATATTTGTGTGTGTTTGCATAGAAATGTTCTGTTCAAACGTATTGTGGATTGCCAGTTACCATAAATCAAATCTTATCTTTATGTATAAAAGCCCCTTATGTAATGTAAAATGTATAATATTGTACATAATACTCAAAATACAATTATTTTGGTAAATTAGTTTGTATTTTAATGTCCCAGTTGCAGTATTTAATTATTTGAAACATATCAAAACTTGGGTAATAATCAATAAAGCTATAAAGAGTGAAGGGTAAGTCTTTTGAAGCATATAATTTCTTAGTGGCTTGTGATCTACGGTTTTTCTTTGTTAGAAGAATATAAATTAATGGATTATTAAATGCCTTCCCCAAACTGCTTCATTTTCTTTCTTTTTCTGTATAGATTGGCGCTTGACTTCTTAGCCCCCATCCTCTCACTTAAAGAAGGCACTGACTTTCATTGTCATTAAGCTAACTTTGGGTGGTGGAAATAAGAGAATGATAAATGAAGATACCAAATGTGGATTGCTGGATTCCACATCAACAGAAGTCAAAGTATTTCATGCCTGTGAATTTATTAGAGGGAAAAGAGAACACTCAATTAGACATGTGTGCAATATAGCAAAAAAAGAGCATAGACATAATGACGGGTTGTTTACAAGAGGGATCAGAGAAGATAGAGCAATATATAGTATAACCTTAGTCACAGGCACCACTGACTCCCTCTTATTAAGAGAAAGGACTGGCATGTATTGAATGCCTTCACTGGGTGAGAAGTAGATGACCTGGACTTTCTTTAATTCCCAGTGCTGCACTCACACTGAGGGCATTTCCCTTTAAGTTGACGAGATGGCCATTGGAATATTTGATATTGTTTGCCTTCTCCAAGTTTATTCTTTTGTCAGTTTGGCTCTTTGGACACTTTGAGCTATTCATAACAAGGCGGGTTGCACAGGAGTGGGTTATGTCACTTCCATTGAGATATCTTCCTGCAGCTGTTGTGTCTTTTCCTTGTCTCCTTCATGGGGACTTCCTGGCTGCTTCTTACACCTCCCCTTTAATGCTGATGCCTTTCAAGTTTATTGCCAGAGATCTTGTGTCTGTTTGACCGTCCTCCCTGGTCTCATTCATTTTCTCAGCCCAATTTTCTACATCCCATTCTACCCCCAAAGTTATTTGCTTATACCTTATAAAACCAACTTCCTTTTCTAAATTGTGTTTCCTTTTACTAAGTTGCACCAAATAGAAGCATGAAGTTCATCCCAAATTCTGTCTTCCCACCCCACATGTTATTACAAACAGATGTTCCATCTTCCCACTGTCCTGGCCTAGGTCCCACTTACCAGTTTTACCTGGAGAGTTTCCTTGCTTCATTCTTCACGTCCTTCTTTCTAATCTCTAAAGCCTGAGACAATAGGACTTTAAAGATAACCTTATGACTGCAGTATTGGGAAATTGTTTAAGAAATTCCTATTACGTGTAAGAAAACACCTCAAACCTGTTTACATGATCTAGCACCACCTTAACTCTTCAGCTTAGTAAGTTACTTTTTAATATGAACCACAATAAGTAGCCCTGATCGCTGGATGGGAAGTTGACTAGCAGAGCTGATGCTACTATCTCGTCTATTTGTAAAATAAAGCATATGATCCATGCAGAACAGATAACTGACTCAACACATAGCAGTTTCATTTCCTCTCTGGGATGTTATTTTTGACAGGCAATTTCAATATGGTATCCCCAAGCATAGAACAGTTTTTATCATGCACTGTCTTTTCAAGGGTTTTAGCAGAAGAAACAGCCTTCAAAGCTGAGGATTTATAGCCCTGAGCCATAGGGTTGGTTTGTTTTCTGGTTTGCCTCAGGCCAAGATTTGGACAAGTTTGCTAGAGAAACCTTTATAAAATGAGAGTTCCCTAAGATAGTGAATCATACGTTGTGTCAGGAGCTTACAAGGGTGAACCGTTCAGTCACCCCATGACACTTGGAAGGGAGGGGTCCACGGTGAACTGGTAAAGGTGAAGCCAGTGCCGCCTCTGTTCTCTACTTTTCTGGGATGATTTCTTTTTTTGTTTGTTTGTTTTTGCTTCTTGTATGTTTGGTTTGTTTTGTTTTTTACTTCACAAATTACATAATGCTTTAGTTACATTAAACTTTCTTTTTTGTCTTTTTTTTTTTTTTATTTTACCTATCAATCCCAGTTCCCTCTCCCTACAATCCACCCTCCCTCTTTCCCTCTATCCTGCCCTCTCATTTCCCCCAACCACCCCCTCCTATCCCCCACACTCCACATGTGGGATTCCAGTTCAGCTCAGTGTTTAGTTGGGGGTTTCTCCTTCCGTTTCCATCAGCTACTAGATTAGGGCTCTATGATGGTGGATAATTATCATCAATCTCATTATCAGGGAAGGGAACTTATGGTATCCTTTCCACTGTTGCTGAAATTGTTAGTTGGGGTCAGTCTTGTAGGTCTCCAGACATCTCTATAGGTTCAGTTTTCTCTTTAAAACCCATGATGGCTCCCTCTTTTATGTGCTCTCTCAATCATCTCTTCAATGATTTTGTTGAATATGTTTTCTGCACCTTTGAGCTGGGCTTCTTAGCCTTCTTCTATGCATAATATACTTAGGTTTGACCTTTTCATGGTGTCTCACATTTCCTGGATGTTTTCTGTTAAGGATTTGTTGGATTTAAGATTTTCTTTGGTCGATGAACCTATTTCCTCTAGTTTATCTTCAGCGCCTGAGATTCTCTCATCTATGTCATGTATTCTGTTGGTTAAGCTTGTGTCTGTAGTTCCGGATCATTTGCCCAGTTTTTCTATTTCCAGCATTCCTTCAGTTTGTGTTTTCACTATTGTCTCTGTTTCAGTTTTCAAGTCTTGAACTGTTTCTTTCACTTGTTTAATTGTTTTTTCTTGGCTTTCCTTTCTTTCTTTACGAGATTTGTTCATTTCTTCCAATTTTTTGTTTGTTTTTTTTCTTCCATTTCTTTAAGGGATTTTTCTTACATCATCTTTGAAGGCCTCTATCATTTTTATGAAGAATTTTTTAAGTCGTTCTCTTCTGCTTTATCTGCTTTGTGGTGTTCAGGTCTAGTTGGTATAAAGTCCCTAGATTTTGGTGGTGTCATACTTGTCTTTCTATTGTTAGGTGTTTTCTTGTATTGCTGCCTTCCCATTGGTTCTTCCAGTAGGTGCAAGTGGGGCTTCTCCCTCTCTCTATGGTATGCCCCCGGTGGGCTTAGGTGGGTCAGAAGTTCGATGTCTGTAACTCTGGGTGGTCCAAGCTCTCTAGGAGTTCTCTTTTCAGTCAGGGGCCCAGGGATGGGATTCAAAGATCAGGCTCCAGCATAGGCCCAGCGATGGAGGTCAAAGATCCAGCAGGCAGGGACTCAGGATGGTCCTGCAGATATAGGCGGATCTCTGGCCGATACCTGGAACTCCAGCAGAGGACCGATGATGGGGGTCAGAGATCAGCCAGACTGGGATTTAGGGTGGTCCCGCATGGATAGGTGGGTCTAGTGTGCTCAGAGCAGCTCCAGGATGTTCCCCGGAGGTGGTGGGATTTAATATTAAACTTTGTTAATGAACATAGGCAAATGAACACCAGCAGTTTCCTGGCCCCAAGGATGCCTCCAGATCCTCTCCTGTCTGTGTCCCACCAGCAAGAGAGTGCTCCCTAGCTCCTCCTCAGACCTAGTTCTCCAGTTCACTCCTAGATGATTTCTTTGAGCCTCACCTTACCTACAACTTCATTCAAGAAATGACTTTTAGGTTGGAATATACTTAATGAACATTTGTGATTCACAGAGACCTGCATTGAGGAATCACTGCCACAGTGAAAGCTGCTAGACACAATACAAAGAAGTGTCAGCATGGCTGTAGTCTTGTAAAACTATGTAAACAATGCAGTGTGTCTCTACAGCTACAGAGTGCTCATCTCCATGGCCCAAATACTTAATGGTGAAAACTGTATTTCAGTAGGAACCAAGATTTTGAGGTCTTCAAGTGTTATGGATTTCTATTCCTTGTTGTGATCCCTTCTATTTTTTAGTTGGCAAGGACTCAACATTATCTGAGATGCTACATCTGTACACCATTGTAAGTAATTGGAAATGAAATATTGTTGTCCTTTACGATCTTGGCTGACCTTGTTCTTCCCATTCCCTGTATGTTACTAATGGGGCTTGAAATTAAATGTCATTTCTGTTTATCTGTTAGCACATTTCTGTTTTTATATTAACACATACACAGCATTGCCCTGAAAGTACATGTCTTCTAAGTACTGGTTCATTGGACAACATGGGCTTGAGCAAGATGAGATGATGGCTTTTGAGCTGGGTTGTCCTATCCTCCTAAAAATATGTGTACCAATTATGTAGGGTGGCACATTCACTCACTATATACAGCTTTGAGGGTTTTTAGGTTCTGTGGGTATTAGACTTTTGCTCAGTTCATGTCCTGTACTAAAATCAATCATTAATAATTATCTATTTATTTATTTTAATTTTGACATATGGTCTTACTACATTGCCCAAACTGGACTTAAGTTTCAAATCTCCTAGCTTTAGTCCTCTAGCAGTTAGAAATAATAGTTTGTAAACCCTGGGTTTGGCTTAGAATTATGGGTGTGACAGCATGCACATGTTCGTGTGTAGGTTCATGTCAATATGGGGGTACATTAGCACATGTATACACGCTGTGGAGATCAGAGGGCAACCTCAGGTGTCATTGCTCATGAGTTCTCTACCTCTGTTTTTTAAAGAGGGTCTTTGTTTTCATTTGCCTGGAACTGGTCAAGTAGGCTAAATGGGCTGGACATTGAGTTCCAGATACTTGCCTGCATTTATCTCCTTAACACTAGGATTACTGGTGAGTACCACTATTCCTGGCATTTTTAGAATATGAGGCCTAATTGTCAAACTCTGGTGGTCATACCTGCGTGGCATGCATGTAACAAACTGAGCTATACCTCCAGCCTTGCCTTAAACATTTCAATAAATGTGATCAAAATATCTTTTATAACCTTTTATAAATTACTTTCTGGGATGGTTTCAAAATTTGTTGAGGAATTCTTCTGGAGTCTATAGTGCTTTTATTCTCTTGAGTGTATAAAAGATTTATTTATTGATGTAAGAAAAATAAAATTTAAGAGCAGTAACCATGTTAAGACTCAGAGGTCAGATTATAAAAGATAATGTATCCTTGCTCTGGATCTTGGATCAGTCATTATGAAAGTGCCAGGCACCACATCCTGGGGGCTATTCAGACAGAAGCCCCACATCCACACAGAATGGAACGAATGTTTCCTGATGATGGCAACACAAGAGAACTTGGATGGAGGGTACCCTCAAAATCCTGTCAAGCCTTCGGATGATGCAATTTTATTGACTGTCATGAGAAAATCTGGCAAAACAACCCAGAAAAGTCATTCTAGACTCAAAGTGCTTTTGAGGAATTTGGTACACAGCAGTAGCTAAGGCATCCATCTTCTGAGCACTTTATAAGTCAAAAGGGAGAGAGGCAGTGCTGATTGTGGTGTACAACCACACTGCCAATGTCCCTGGCCATTTAGCTAGGTGCCCCAATGTGTTAGTATGGAAGGTGGAGTTCAATTCAATGAACAAAATAAAAATTTAAACCAATATAATTGTTGAAAGTTATTAGACTATTTAATAGATACTGATTAGTCTCTCGAGCTTGTGTATACATGGTAAATTTTGTTTGTTTTGGTTTTGTGTTCCTGTGTTGTTTTGTTCAAGAAATTCCAAGCCTATTCTCAAAATAATGAGATCAAGATCTCTGAGAGAAAAGCCTAGACACCAGTATTTTTTTTAAAATCATTTCAACATATTGTCATTGCAGGGACACTATGATTCTAGGTGGATAAAGTATGCAAGGTAGTTTCATGAGAGTCTAAATTCTAACTGTAGATGTTGTTATACAAATCTATACATGTATTAAAATTCATAGAATTGCTACAACAAAGAAAATAAAAGGTTGCTTTTACTTAATGGTAATTCAAACTGAAATAGTGTAGCCTGTAAATAGTTTTTGAAAACCCCCAGATGATTAATGTACAGCCAGGGTGATGTGCTTGGATCTTGTACTTTTAAGGCTGATCAACCATCTTTGGTGTAATCATTTATAACTAGGGCAGCACCTGTGTTCACATCCATGTTAACTAACTGCCCAATCTAAACACACACCCAAAATGTCCTGGATGGATGCATCAAATTGTCTTTGCTGAAGTATTTTACAGTAAATTCCAAAAGCTGTAAACTTGAGCTGTAGTTGTCTCATGTACATTCACACTGGGAAATTTCAGAACACTGCCTGGGCAAATTGTTTGAGCCAAAAGTCCTGTTAGTATCTGCTATTAGAGAAAAAGCACAAAATGGAAAACCTCATCATATAATTGCTTTTCCTCCAAACACTGCTCTGCAAACCTGTAAGCCATGGCTTTTAAAGAACAGCAAAATATTCCCAAAAAAGAATATGTTAGATGTTTATTTAATTTTATTTATCACTAGAACCATAGAAAGAAAGACATTTATCATAAAGCTATAAAACTATGTAAATATGTCAGATGTATGAGATACAAATTTCATAAACAATATTCTGGCCTTCGGTATTTCATTCAAGGTCACCATCTTGTAATGCGACTGTGGAGAGGAAATCATGACTAGTATTCTCTGGGCCATCTTGCTTCTTCCTGTGTGGAGGTGGGGTAGCAGCACTTTTGTCACAGGTGGTTGCTTATGAACATTACACAAACTCCTTGGACCCCTTAGGCTTGCCTTGTCAAGTATAATATTGGCATAATTGCATCATTCTTCAGATAGGGGTTAAGGGCTACAAAATCATCTGAGCCACTCACTCAGTTCCTTCATTTCCTTCCTTTCACACTCTCACTGAGCAAGAAGCTGGAAATCAAAAGTGAATTCTTCTTTTAAGGGCCCACAACCTAAATCTGGCTGTATTGTCTTTCTCTTTTGGATGAGGAAATATGGTAGTTGAAGCCTCATTAGAATTTTCAATGTATACAATACTGAAAGATTTGAAACAAAGCAGCAGTTCTATCTTCTCTCACCATCTGAGGCATTCTGTCTGGAAACATAAGAAAGGACTAGGTAGTTTGTTTGACAATAGAAAGCTGAAGAATAATCCATGCAAGTCTGCCCCATTTATACCCTGAAAGTTAAAATGAGTGGGCAAGTTTTGTTTTCATGATTTGGACTTGTGACAAACTAACAACATATACTGGGGAGAATGAAATGTCCCTCTGGATGAAACTAAAATCATAGAGTTTTGTGGGAGTATAACATGCCCCTACAGCAGTGGCTGCTTTCCTGATCCTTCGTTCCCTCTCAGGCTTCTGGGGCAAATCTACAGTTAGAAAAATCAGTTTATTTGGATTATTTACTAAGGAACTTCAAAATCTTTAAAGGAATGCAAAAATACTCTCTGTAGACATGAAAATAAATCACTGAAAATATAGGTAAATACCAAAAAGTAAAATTGCAGCTGATTTTTTTCCCTCTTGGTTCTGTTATTTCTGGCAAGAGTAATGAAGGCATTTTTTCCCAGCAGCCATTGTTGTTGCTTGTTCACACATTAACAGCAGGTCAAATTCCCAAGCATATGCTCTCAGTCCAACATCTGTCTGATAAGCTCAAACAAGAAACTATTTTTTGATATGGAAGAAAACATTCTGATTTTAATGCAAAGGATGTAGATCTGGGAGGAGCTGGGGGAGGGAAAACCATATTCAGAATATATTGTTTGAAAAAAGGGGAAAAAAAGAGGTGTGGTTAAGTTTCTGTTTTAGTAAGTGAAACACCCCCATGGTAGTTTTTAGTTTGTAAAAATACATGCAGAAGTTGAAATATTAAAGCATCCAAAAGCACAATGTCTGTCTAATGAAAATTAGAGTTAAAAATCCTGGGAAAATGGTTAAGTTATACATTTATGAAAGAAGTGAGGCCAGTATTTAAGTTTAATCAGTTTGGGGCAAGGGATAGAACTGCAGGATAACATCTTGACTTCTGTCTTATAATGTACATTTTACTTAATATGCACACATTTATTAAAGTTTTGACCTTTACATAATAGAACTTAGTTACATCACAAGATGGTCAGGTTCAGGTTCATCTATGTCCAAATGCCCTGGGAACATTATCCTGGCCTTATAAGTAATACCACAGAAGATTATTGCAAATGTCAGTGAACCACAATAACCTATAATCCCATTTTTCACTTTTCCCCTTTTGCTAATGAGCTTGCTGAGATTTAGAATTTTCTTGACTGGTAATTAAGATTAGCAGACTTAAAGCTAACAACTGTGGTCAAGCTGGTTGCCCTAGGTTGTCTAGATGAGGTAGGTTTCCCATCTCCATAGCCTCTACAGCAACTAAGCTAAGATTGCTTTACTGAATCCTGGTGATGCTGGGCTAGGATTTTATTGAGTGAAGATCCACAGATGAGGAATGAAGTAGAATAGCACCCAGTCTAAAATCTAGCCAACCTGTTTGTCCTGAGAAATGAAGAATTACAAAACTATCTTGAGCTGAAGTTCAAAGGCTATAGGCCTTTGCAAATACTGGTTACTTCTATGCAGCTCATCTGGTTATATGATCTCAAGTTGGATGTTTAACTGCTTCAGGATATTATTCTGCATTCCTACTTCTCAGTAGGTATTCACAGTCCTGTAAACTTCTGACCTCCCTCTTTGTAGCCTTTCAGTTTCCATTTCTTCATTGCTGTCAAAAGTCACATGGCATGACTCAGACCAGACAAAAGGAAGGGAAACTAGGATACCAATTATTGTCCCCAATTCAGCTCCATGTCTATAAATGTCCTTGGTTTTGTTTCTTATAATAGACCCTCTGAGTAAACAAATACCTGTATTTCTGTACATGGAGCAGGTTACACATGTGGAGATTATTCTTCTGACACCCCCCCCCCCTTGACATATTCTTAGCACTTGAGCTGACATGTGATCTGTACTTTCTAGTAATACTGGCTACTGTCCAGTGCTACCTATTCTTTCTCTCATTCTGCTAGACCAGTTTACTAAGTGTGTCCCCCATCCACTCCTGCTATGCATCACAAAAGTAACAAAAAATAAACTGTACAGTAAGCCATAATTTACCTTTTTCTATTTTTTACAAAACTTAGGAAACCAAATGTTCTATAGCTTGATATCAATAATTTTTATATAATATCATTATAGTGAAATTACTTGTTTATATATAGTTTTTGGCAGTCAATAAGGATCATCACAGACATTGTTAATTTGGTTCCATGAGAACTTCATCATGAAATATCACTGTGACATGTAGTTGAAAACAAGCAAGAAGCATTGATGGTTTTTAAAAAAGAGGAAATTCAACGACCCCCATCTGTATATGGGATGGATGAAGATGAATTTGTTTATTATACTTCTCAGCCTAAAATTTAAAGAGGAATATATTTTATCATTCACTGTTATACCAAGAGCTTTTCACTGCTGAGAAATTATAGTCATACCATTATCTTACATCTGAAAAATTAATGAAATATAATATATTTAAAATTTTTATTGTAATGATCTCACAAATAAAAATTTTATATCTCATAGCTAAAAAAGGAACCATTCAGAGTCATTATCTCACATTCTTCCATTCTTTCTGTTATTTTACATCAAGGACACAGTTCCAGAATATCTTTAGTTCTATGCATGATACTATTAGCAGGCGAATTTTTTCAGGAATTTTAGCATATGTCATCCCAAATGTATTTGCAAAACAAATGCTCAAATAGTAAATATTACTCTTGTACTAATTGGAAAGTGACTTATTTCTCCCTGTTACTTGGGAATTGGTTTCTCAACTAATATTTTTCAAAAACAAAACAAAACAAAACAAAAATCCAGGAAAAAACTGAGTAACTGAAAGGGCTAGTTAAATTTGTCATTGTGTTTAGTGTCTTTAGATTACTTTACATTTTTGTAATTGAATGTGGTTGTCAAGTTATAATAAAAGAAAAATAAAGCTATGAATATAATTTTAGCCTTTTATTTCAAAGTAAAAAATTTTAGAGCAAAAAGGAGGGACATATGTCAGAAAATTAAATGTTTTTCTGTGTAGAAACTAATAGCCTCATGTGTCATTAGCGCTGTACTGATGAAAACTTCTTGAAGCTATTAAGAAGGTGAAAGATGGAATTTGGAGTGATCTGACTTTGTCCTGGGAATAGTCACACATTGTGGCTCCTGAATGATCCATCACTTATTCCAATTGGAGCGCAATAGACTTTGTGTGGATGGGTTTATTCATTGAATATCCAATTTATTATATTTATTATATATCCTCTTAGAATCTTTAAGATGATAATAAATTCTTCCTTACTAAAGAAACAGTGGACAATGTTTCCTCATAATAAGTTTGCAACATGTCAAGGGTCAAGATTGAACTGGGTGAACACTGCTTTAAAATGCAGACCTATAATCCAAGGCTCTGTATTCATATTCTTTGCTCAAATGTGAATGGAAACTTCATAAAAACCGAAAGGGGAATTATCATTTCTGTATAAATTTTAATGCCAATAAATGGTGTTAAATTCTTTAATGAGGAGCATAATTATGTAATATAAATCTTTGGGAATTAAGGCTTCTATGATATCTGATATCATTAACATTTTAATAACTCTGAGGAACATCACGACTACTTGCCTACATTTTCTTATTAGCGACTTTTGATTGTAAGAATCTTCAATGGTTGTTTTTGGAAAATGCTTTGATGAGCATCCTCTCCAGGGGTGGACATAAGACCATCTGAATGCAGACTCCCTGGCTGCTGAAACTGCCCCCTTCCAATTCTTGTAAGTGTTTGCAGTTCTTCAAAATGAGAATGTGAGCTTAATAGCTCTCCTCACTCTCAAGGAAAAATTCTCTCTAGTACATTAGAGATGCCGAGATGGCTTTCCTCAGAAGATAAAGAACAAAATTGACCCCAGTTCTCAAGCTGTTGTTATCCAGTGGATAATAGGGCATTATTTCTTAGCCTGCTTCAAACTGTTTCCAGAGAGCCTGAATTCACTAAAATTTCTCGGGGGAAGAGGGCAGAGTCGTGATCCAAATGAAATAGTGAATAAAAGAGAACACTAGTTCACAAGAAAATGGATAAACTTTCAAGTGATGCAGCTTTGTGGACAGACTGCTGTCTACTCTATTTAGAATGCTGGGTTATGCCAATGAGTACACAAGGTTCAGAGTGGTAGTTGGCAGAAGGAAATAAATCGGTCCTGAGGATTGGGCTGAAAGAAACAGGCAAACTTCAGCCCACCTTACAATAGCAGCTGAACTCTGACACATTTTTACAAATGACTCACAATCTATGGAGAATTGGCTAAAACAGTGACAGGCTTACATCAATTAGTCCTTCCTTGTTGTTCTGCTAGTACTTAACACATTGAGCAGGAAGTGTAATCTAAATATGAAGAAAGGATAGTTTATTTTTCTTTAAATCATAAAACTGTGAAGAAAAAGTATACACAGCCATCTCTTTGCCCTTAAGCCAACCATCAAGATTCAGATTCTTTCCAATTTTAGACAATTGTATTTTGTTTACCTTCCTCAGCTGACTGAGGACCAAATGACAGTTCACTTGGATGTATTGTGCAAATATGCTGGATTATTATTCCTTTAAGGAATATCAATGATTCCCTTTGCAAACCTGATTCTCATTGAGCAAGTAATGAAACATCTATTTATGAAAGAGACACTGCCTTTCTGAGATGCAATGAATTGCATATGTGTAGGCTTTTAAGAGAACTTTTCAGTGAATTTCAGAATAGCCTGGATAGCATTTGTGTTTGTCTATGACTTCTTTCAAGAGATTGATTTAGCTAGTCATGACAGTCTCAAGGCTTTGATATGTTAAAAAAAAAAAAAAAAACCTGTTCCTAGCGATTGTAAAATTCCTTCTAGATGATTCAATTATTAAGAATCATTATAGGCCAAAGATCAAGTGGGAAGAACATGAAAAGAAGACCTTTATTAATCTGTCAGGTATCTGTTAAATATCTAAAAACTAATGCTCTAGCTCTAGCCACTGGAATGGGTCACATTGATAAATAACACACACAAATGCTTTGTCTTTCTTGCCTTACATTCTCCTTTGAAAGATGGCAAAAAAATAAACTTTTGTGAGTTTTTTTATGTTTGTTAAGATATGACTGGAAAATAAAATATGTATGCATATTGTTCACAATTTGATACTCTGATATATGTTGACACTCCAAATGATTAAACTGACTAATACATGTTTATCACACATCATCTTTTGTGTGTGACAAGCACATCTGTGATCTACACCCAGGAATCCTTAACTGTATAACACATTAATATTAATTATAGTTGTCATACTATAAAATACTCCTATTCTGATTAAAATGTTATGTCCTTGCTGAACACCTTCTCATTATCCCTAATTGTATGCAACCTCCATTGCAGTCTCTGCTCATGTAATCCTGACATTGTTTAGGCCACCCATGTAAGAAAAATTATCTTTCCTTGCTTGGCTTACAGCACTTAGCTTAATGCCACCTAGATTCATCTATGTTTATGCAAGTGACAGAATTTCAGTTTCCTGATCGACGCCAATGTTTCAGATTTCTTTATGTGATTTTTCACTCAAGAGTTCATTAATTAACATAAGAAATAGCCAAGAAAGTCATTTCACATTGATAGAATGAGGAACATTTCAATGTTGATTGGGGATGAATAGTCCCAAAACACTTGAAAACTTACCTAGATTTATATGTGATTCTGGAAAGCCCAGTAGGCTAACAGAACAATATCACAGCTTCAGAGTTTACCATCTGTTTCTGCTACAAGAAACCTCATCTTTCAGAATAAATTACAAATGTTTGATCTGAGTGAAAATAACCAAGGAAATTCCTATGACGTTACTTTGAGTTGTATCATTCAGGCTGCTGAGGAATGGAGTATTACAAAGAGCTATGGAAATCAGTCTGAAACCTACCATCACCTGCTATAGATATCCTGAGAAGGCCAGGCACCTGGGAGGAGTGTTAAGGCCAGAGCTACCAATATCCCCTTTACAGAATTCAAGATGACCAGCTAAAGCTACAGTAGCAAACTACAGCATTTTTCCTATTTTGTAGATGAGGAATCTAAGTGTTAGAGAAAACAGTAGTTTATCTAGATATCAAAAGAAAAAAAAAGATGAGAGAAGAGCTGGAGCAAACTTCTGAGTGTCCTAGTAGCCTTGCATCTGAAAAAGGAAGTGAAAATGTAGTACTGCAGCCTTAGGAGACAAACAGCACCAAAAGAATTTCTGTGTATTTAGAAAAATCTAACATATTGAACTTTGATTCCTTTTAGAAAACATTTTTGGCTAAGACAATCTGCTTTTCCAGTGTTCCTCAACATAGACAACACAAAGATAACAATACTCTCAGGGCAAATCATTCTTGTATTCTAACTTTAACATGGTTTTATGTTATGAACACAGACATTTTGGAATGCAGGGAATTCCAGCCAACACATTACTATTCTGTATTGTGTGTTTTTAATTTTTTATTGTTCACTCTTTTAAAAACAAGATATTGGTTTTATTGACTAAAATAAAGTGTTACCATTATTTCAGTTCTGTATCAGAAGTAATTTTGAAAAAGAACAGAAATAAATCAAATTGTTGTGTTCTACTTTAAATTTCCTTGGAATATTTTCTGTGAACGCAATAATAAAATGCATTACAAATCTTGTTAAGCACACCCTGGGTGGAAGAGGAGGTTGTATTTATGTTTTCTTGTTGCTATTAATAATGAAAATTTTCCAGTATGTTTCACTTATATGCTGTCTGGGTTGTTTAAACTGATGAATTTGAACATGATAAGTATGCATATGACTGACATTATGAAAAATAACTCTGGTGTAGTGGCGCTCATTTTCTGAAATTGTCTTCAGTAGAGCAGTTCTTCACTCAGCTTTGTTTGAGTTACTGTTTAGTATGAAATACTTTAAATTTTGTTGGCTTTTGGTTATGTTAGGAGGGGGAAAAACAATGTATATGAGTGGGGGAATGAACATTTACACATATGAAAATTAATTGCATTCACATGTGAGTGAGCTATACTTGTGCTGAACAGCATTATATCACAATGCATACTGGGAACTCTTTCTTGCAAGTGTATATCACAATCAGGCCTGTGGACTACCGATAGTTCCTCATAAAAAGGGGATGAGAAGGGTCATCAGAACCTCATTTGAGTTAGCCTCTCCTCCAGAAGATGTTTGCATTCTGTAAACTAAGTTGTTGTAGCTATTTTAAGAACTGCTAGAAAACAAAACAAACAAACAAAAGCACTTACTCTTGGCTCAGCATGACAGTTTTACTTGGCTTACACTTGAACCTTTTCTGGTTGTTTTGTTTTGTTTTGTGTTTCAGGTAACATCCACAAAAAGCTAATTTTATGTTTGTTCTTAACGCAGGTGGGATTACTTGGACAGATGTTGGACAATCCAGAAAAATGTAATTTAGCAATGACTCAGAACTACAAAGGACTGTTTCAAACCCTAAAAGCCCAGGTACACAATCAGCTAAATGTAATGTTATACATCTTTATAAGTGCTTTTAACTACAAAACTTTATTAATTTATGAAAATTGTTTTATAGAGAGGCAAACGTTCTTGTGTCTTAATTGCATGTATATGTTGGATTCTATCATTGTGTATGTCTTGATTTGTCTTTCTGACTAGATGGTCAGCTGGGATACCATCTGCTCTGCTTTACAGTGACATGGTGCTAGACAATTTTCCATCACTCTAGAAGCAATTGTTTATAATTATTGGTCATGAGAGCAGCAAAAAACAAAATTTCTGTTGTGGTTATTTCCTTATAGGTATAGCCTTTCTTCTACTGAAATGAATGTTTACAATTATGAAATAAACAGTTGAAAAAACCAAGCCACATTTGTCGATACTCCTTGAGCTATAACAGACATTCATATATATGTATATTCTCACTTGTAAAGCCATGGATGCCAAGACTTAGCATTTTTTTTTAGAATACTATATTCCCTGGAATTGGCATACTCAAAAGATGGTATTAGATTGTGTGTAAAATTTGATTTTTTTTTTGTACATGTTTCTGGAACTTACTATGCAGCATGAGTAACAAGATTTTTTTCAGATAGGTATATATGCACTGTTTGCTCTAACTTATCTTTCTCTTTAGACATTAGTCTATAGCTAGCACTATCTACTGGGTATGTGTTAAGACACTATGCAATGTGGAGAAGTGTTTAATCAGAGATTGGTATTGCTACATTTAAAATTAAGATTTAGAATTCTCTCTTTTTTATCTGTTTGGGAGGTCATGCCATTATTATTCATGTAAAACTGTTAATGTTACTAAAGATTTTTCTTTGGTTAGGTTTGCATTCCTTACCACTTCACTGACTCCATGGATAATTGTTGCATTTTAAAAAAAAAAATAGGAACCAAAATTTTAAAGGATAACAGGTATTTAAGAGCACTTGTTAAGGAATTATTCTGTTTAAATGTATACAAGGCATTTACTTACATGTGTAACTCTTTACAGGTCCTTGCACCTGGCAGATTGAGTCGACCTCCCTTTACAGCACAGGGAAACCAGAACCATCAGCCACATCAGCCAGCCAGATGCTAATGCCCTCCAGTTAGCCAAAACTAAGTTCCATACAGATGGAACGTGGCTAATGAAAATGTTTGTGATGATGTATGATTCCTCACAGTAGTACTTTCCCTACGCCCTTGACAGAAGAGTCCAGACACATAAGTGTGCTTTGCCACAATCTCCATGGCTTGTGCATCCTGACATTCTCCTGTGAGCACCTGCTCAGCAGTCAGTAGCCATGGGAGTAGAAAGAATCTCCCCCACAAACACACACAGGCACACCACACACACACACACATGCAGATACACAAACACTACACACACACACACACTCACAATAAACATGCACCACACACAGCATACACACACAGATACACACACACAGAAAACACAGAGATACATTCCATGAGCATGTGCACACATATGCATGCGTGCAAGCACATACACACACACACATACACATACACACACACCACATACACAGACACATACATCACACACACACACAGACACACACACAAACACACAACATGCAGACATACATGCCACACATAAACAGACACACAACACATACACAGGCCACACAGGCACACCACACACAAACACATATACCATGTACACACAGACACAAACACACACCACCACACACCACACATATAGACACATACCACACACACACACACACACACACACACATACACACACGTCACACCAACACTCAGACACAGAGACCCATACACACAACTTCATCAAATATACTCTCCTTTTTTGATAATTAACTCTTGACATGTATTTTGATGAAATAATTTCTAGCAGCACAGAGCAGCAAAAGCTCCTGATCTTGGCTGAACAAAGACAGCTTTGGTCACCAGGCCTGCATTTCTATAACACCAAACACATTTATACCAGTTTCTAAACAATGTTGTTTCACATGTATCTTAAATGCCAGTTTACATTTAGTGGCAACAATGAATAGGTAAGTCAGTTTCCATCAGTAAATACCTGATTTAGTTTGTTCTCTGAATCTATTTGGTAGCATAAATTAACAAGATATTTGCTGACAAAATTACAAATTACAAATACTATGCCTGAGAAATGTCTGTAATAAGAAATAGATCATGACGTCACAATATAATTTGCAAGAGCCTGGTGTGTGAGAACTTTACTGACATGTGCTTGGTACTTCTTGGCCTTTCTGATGCAAGCAACTCTTAATATCAAAGGTCTAATCATGCACCAAAGCCTGCTTCTTTATTCCCCAGTCCACTCTCTTATTGTTCAACATGTCAGTTTGTCCCATCAGTTACTGAATCTCCTCTTCAACAGGAGAAGCCCTGGCAAATGTAGAAAAGTGAGATGTGTTTCAAAGGAGTGACACAAGAGCAGAAGGGACTCCTGCATTGCTCTGTGAGGCTTCATCATTTCCTTACATGGCTCCTTATTTAAAGGGGAAGCAGCCACAAAGCTGCAGGCTGCTCTCTGACATTTGTATACAATTCTGCCCTAATTGTACTTGTACCTAAGGGGTTGGAAGGGGGGTGTACTGAGGAGCACTAGGGAAGCCATCATACATGGCTTTCATGCAAAGCTGAAGACTTTCCAGAACAACTGCTTTGGGGATCACCCATTCATCTATAAATGACCCTTTACCCATTCTGTGTATTTAGGCTCATAAACTTACTGTTTCCTCGGGGCAAAGTTTGGTGGGATCCTACCTTGGATTGTCATTAAGACCTTAGGAAGAGGGGATAGACAGTGTTCACGCCTCCTCCAGGGAAAGAAATTGGGCAACAATTGGGGGTGTTTTAAATTTATTCTGCCCTTCTTTCCTCTTTGCTTTGTTTTAAGCACAATATTTAAGCGCAATGCTATCTATCATGCCAGTTGCTAGAATTGCTTTTTGCTACCTAGATAATGCCATCTGGACTGTTTTTATTTCTTTGTTATAGACACAAATTAGAAAAAGTTGGTGGTGTGTGGCTGGAGAGGTAGTGTTATTTCTGAAATTCACTAAAGAAAAACCAATTCCATCATTTAAGCCAAATTTGAAACAAGCTTTATTAAATATTAAATCAGGTGGATGGATTCTGGCTACTCACTGGAATTCACAGTTGAATGGCCCAGACAAGTACTGTAGGACTTCTTACAGACAAACCCACAGAGCCATTCTGTTTTCTCATGTGGCTTGGCTGTTATTTTCCAAGAACTGAAACTCCCAGCATTCCAGGAAGTTACCTTGTCCTTGGGCAGGTAGGGTCTTACAAATTAACTTCAGGTCTTATATTCCTCCCTGAAATTGTATCCTGGGTCAAATCCTTAACTCTTGATTGGTTCTTGCTCACATTTGGATCTAATAACCATGAGTTTAACAGTACCCAGATAGGATTATCATCTAGTTATCATATCAGTGATGTAAGAGCTAACAGTAATTAGCAGAAGTAGATGGGCCAAAGGCCCTGGCATAGCTGACATTAGAGTTACTATTTAGAAGGAACCTAGAAATGGACAGGGCTTCGGTTGCTTATTTTATCTCAGCTCTATTTTGTATAATATTTCTTTGGGTATGGTCAGATTATAATCCCATAATGGTTTTCTAGAAACATTTTTTAAAGCCATATAATACATCTTTGTTCTGCATAAAGCAGTTCAAAAGCCCTATCATGTTGCAGAACTAATTTAGTTAATGAATCTATTTAGTTGATACATTTTATAAATCTGGGCCCACTTTCCTGTCATTTCATTGCATTATAGGTAGACATTTTGTTCCCTATGTCAAGGAGGTTCATTGACTTAACATTTCAGCCTGTTGGGGGGACAAAGGATAATGTATTGTCTTCTGTAACTACTTCTAGCTGAAACTAGGGCATTGTTGTCAGGGCCTAAGAAGGCTGAAGAGCTAGTCAAAGGCTTGGCATTGGGGCATTCATCAGAAGCACCTGATGAGCTGACCCAGCTAAAGAGAGTGAGAGCAATCACATTGACAGGACTAGCTCACATCAGCTTTCACCACATCCAGAGCTCAGCAGTTTACAATCTGCAGGTGATGCCTGGATGGTGTCTGTCAGCTAAGAGAAAATATGCCAAGAGAAATACAGATTAAGGACAAAAGTTAAAATTTAGGGACTTAAAGGAAAACCTTACATTTAAATTTCAGACCCATAGTCCTAATAGTTGGGAAAGGAAGGAATTCCAAGACCAACAGCGAGTGACCCCATTCTCAGGAATGGACATGTTGTGAAACTTAGGCTTTACTTATCTAGGGTCCATTTGAACTGTGACAGGTGAATCCAAGTCTCATGTCTTCTTCAATTCAATTAAGTTTACATAATTGTTTTTAGTTTACAGAAAGAGATAACAGTTTTAGATATATTAGCATTACCATTGCACTGATATTCACATTGTAGAAAGGGCAGCTAATGGGTGTCTGTAAAATAGCTGGAACAGATTTAGCGTCACAGCAAAATCTATAGCTTTGTGTTTGGAAAAAAAAAAGTGTGAATATTTTCTCCTCTGTCCCTAGAGCCAAATATATGATTTTATCCTGATGAGAAGCATCTTTACATCTATACTTAGAAGACAACCAAAGCTGATTTAAAATTGTGAGCTTGTGACTGTGTAATAAGGTGTCTGCTCTACTGGTTTATTGGAACTCCACTGATCAGGGAGACAATAGCATAGAACAGGAAGGAGAAATGTAAAATATCTTCCATTATTCATATACCTTAAAATATTTTATATTCCTTTATAACTTGTATTAATATATCTTAAGTCATTCTCTGGGACCCTCAGAACTTATTTAAATGTTTACATCCTCTAGTATGGACTTTGGAACTTATTTATTTATTTATTTATTTTATATAACCAAGTCCATTTAAATGAAAACAAACATTTATAGGCAATATTTGGGAAGAATTTGAGCGTTATTCTTTCCAAACTACTTCCTGCTGGTAAGGGGCACTGTCATGCGGGATTCTAAGAAGATGCAGAAATAATGACTGTAGTCTGTAAGACTGCTTTGTCCAGCTGTTTTGAATGTAGGATCACTTGGTACTCTGTTTCAGGCGGTCTGCCTTGATCAAACCACATTAGTCTGGAAGGAATCCACAGCTTTTCATTTTCTGTGGAAACAAAAATAGAAATCCTTTTGCCCAGTAACTTGTCCTTGAACTTAAATTTTGGAGTCAAAGCATTTTTTTTTAATTTAATTTATTATTTTACATGTAGATCCCAGTTCCCTCTCCCTCCCTCCCTCCTTACCTCCTTCCCTCCCTTTTACCCTCTCACATGCACTCTAACCACGGTCCTGTCCCATCCCCCCACCCAAATTCCATATGTAGGGGAATGCCATCCAGGTGGGGTCATATAGATCTGACAGGTCCTGTGAAGTAGGGACTAGGGCTTCTCTCCTGTCTCTAGATTAAGTCAGTTATCCCTCCATGGGGGATGTGTTCACAAGGACCTTTTGTGCACCAGGGATATATCCTGGCTCCATTGTCTGAGGTCTCTTAGACTGCTAAGTCCTTCTGGCTGAGACCCATATTCAGGGTGGGGGGCTGAGTCAGTCCCATGCTGGCTTCCCAGCTATCAGTCTGGTGGCCCATTAGCTCCTCCTTGTTCAGGTAAGCTGTCTCTATGCGTTTCTGCCACCTGGTCATGTCCTCTACATCTGCATCTGGGTTATACTTCGACTCAGTGTTTATGTATGGGTTTGCTCCTGTTTCCAACAGACATTAGTTGAGAGAAGTTAGTTGTTAATCTCACTCTCCAGGAAGGGCATTTATGGTAGCCTTTCCACGGAATCTCAAATTGTTAGTTGGCTGCAGTCTTGTAATTCTCTAGACCTTTCTTTGTGTTCAATTTTATTTTCGAACCCATATTGGCTCCCTCTCTTATGTTCTCTCTCTCTCTCTCTCTCTCTCTCTCTCTCTCATTCTTTCTCTCTCTTTCCTGTCTTCTATTCCTAACCGGGCTCAATCTTCCTGGTCGCATGTATTTTCCTTTCCTCCCCCACGTTTTCTCCTACATCTCTCTCCATTTGCTGCCCCCCCACATCCCCTGTGCTCTGGGAGACTTGTCCCTTCCCGCTTCTGTGAGGGACTTTATATGAATCTCTTAGAATACACCTTGTATCCTAGTTCCTCTGGTGGTGTGATTTCTAGGCTAGTGATCCTTTGATCTAGGTATAAAATCCATATATGAGTGAGTGTATACTATATTCCTCATTTTGTGACTGGGTTACCTCATTCAGGATGGTTTCTTCAAGTGCCATCCACTTGCCTGCAAATTTCACATCATTTTTTTCTGCAGAGTAGTATTCCATTGTGTAGATGTGCCACATCTTCATTAACCATTCTTCAATTGAGGGGCATTTGGTTGCTTCCAGGTTCTTGCTATTACAAAGAGTGCTGCTATGAACATAGTTGAACAGATGTGTTTGTTGCATGGATGTGGATCATTTGGGTATATGCATAAGATGGGGATTGCCGGGTCCTGTGGTAAACTGATTCCCATTTTCCTGAGGAACAGCCATACTAATCTCCAAAATGGCTGTATGAGGTTGTACTCCCACCAGCAGTGGAGGAGTGTTCCCCTTTCTCCACATCCTCTTCAGCATGAGTTGTCATTGGTGTTTCTAATTTTAGCCATTCTGGCAGGAGTAAGATGATATCTCAAAGATGTTTTGATTTGCATTTCCCTGATAGCTAAGGATGTGGAGAACTTTCTTAAGTGCCTTTCAGCCTTTTTGATTTCCTCTATTGAGAATTCTTTCTTCAGTTCTGTACTCCATTTTTTAATAGGGTTATTTGGTGTTTTGTTGACTAATTTCCTGAGCTCTTTGTATATATAGGATTTGTATATATAGGATTGGTCAGATATAGGATTGGTGAAAATCTTTTCCCAGTCTGTGGGCTGCCTTTGGTCTTGTCCACTGTGTCCTTTGCCTTACAGAAGCTTCTAAGTTTGAAGAGGTCCCATTTATTAATTGTTTCTCTCAGTGACTGTGCCACTGGAGTTATGTTCAGGAAGTGGTCTCCTATACCAATTGGTTCAAGGGTATCTTCTACTTTCTCTTCTAAGAGGTTAATTGTGGCTGGATTCATGTTGAGGTCTTTGATCCATTTGGACTTGAGTTTTGTGCATGGCGACAGACATGGGTCTATCTGCAGTCTTCTACACACCCTCATCCAATTGTGCCAGCACCATTTGATGAAGATGCTGTCTTCACCCCATTGTATAATTTTAGCTGTTTTGTCGAAAGTCAGGTGTTCATAGGTGTGTGGGTTAATATCAGAATTTTCAATTCGATAACATTATTCTACCTGTCTATTTTAATGCCAATACCAGGCTGTTTTCAGAACTATATTTCTGTAGTAGAGCTTAAAGTCAGGAATGGTGATGCCTCCTGAAGTTCTTTTATTGTATAGGGTTGTTTTGGCTATCCTGGGTCTTTTGTTTTTCCATATAAAGTTGATTATTATCCTTTCAAGGTCAGTAAAGAATTGTGGTGGGATTTTAATGGGGATTGCATTGAATATGTAGATTGCTTTTGGCAAGATTGCCATTTTACTATGTTTATCCTACCTATCCAAGAGCATAAAAGATATTTCCATTTTCTGATATCTTCTTTAATTTCTTTCTTTAGAGCCACAAAGTTCTTGTTATATAGGTCTTTTACTTGTTTGGTAAGCATTACACCAAGATACTTTATGTTGCCTGTGGCTATTGTAAAGGGTGATGTTTCTGTGATTTCTGTCTCTGCCTCTTTGTCATCTGAAAAAAGTAGGGCTACTGATTCTTTTGAGTTTATCTTGTATGCTGCTAGTTTCCTGAAGGTGTTTATCAGCTATAGGAATTCCCTGGTAGAGTTCATTAGGTCGCTTATGTAAACTATCATATCATCTGCAAATAGAGACAGTTTGACTTCTTCCTTTCCAATTTGGATCCCCTTGATCTCCTTTTGTTGTCTTATAGCATTAGCTAGAACTTCTAGTACGATATTGAAGAGACATGGAGAGAGAGGGCAGCCTTGTCTTGTTCATGATTTTAGAGAAATTGGCTTAAGTTTCTGTCCATTCAGTATGATGTTGGCAGTTGGCTTGCTGTATATTGCTCTTATTATGTTTAGGTATGTTCCTGTTATCCGTGACCTCTCCAAGACCTTTATCATGAAAGGGCGTTGAATTTTGTCTAAGGATTTTTCTGCATCTGGGGAGATAATCATATTGTTTTTCTTTTTCAGTTTGTTTATATGATGAATCACATTGATAGATTTTTATGTTAAACCATCCCTGCATTCCAGGTTTGAAGCCTACTTGGTCATGGTGGATGATTTCTCTGATGTATTCTATAGTTTGGTTTGCCAGTATTTTATTGAGTATTTTTGCATCGATATTCATCAGGATATTGGTCTGTAGTTTTCTTTCTTAGTTGTGTCTTTGTGAGGCTTGGGTACCAAAGTTATTGTGGCCTCATAAAAAGAGTTTGGCAATGAACCTTCTGTTTCTATCTTGTGGAACAGTTTGAGGAGTATTGGTATTAGTTCTTCCTTGAATGTCTGGTAGAATTCTGCACTGAATCCATCTGGCCCTGGACTTTTTTTGGTTGGAAGGCTTTCGATGACTTCTTCTGTTTCATTGTGGGTTATATGTCTATTTAAGTTGCTTATCTGTTCTTGATTTAATTTTGGTAAGTGATAATTATCCAGAAATTTGTCCATTTCCTTTGAATTTTCAATTTTTGTGGGATACAGATTTTCAAAGTATGAACTGAAAAATGTCTGGATTTCCTCTGTGTCCATTATTATGTTCCACTTTTCATTTCTGATTTTTTTAATTTGCATGTTCTCTCTCTGCTTTTTTGTTAATTTGGATAAAAGTTTGTCTATCTTGTTGATTTTCTCAAAAAACCAACTCTTCATTGCATTGATTTTTTTGTATTGTTTTCCTGGTTTCTATTTTGTTGATTTCGGCCCTCAAGTTGGTTATTTCCTGGCGTCTACTCCTATGGGGTGAGTTTGCATCTCTGTGTTCTAAGGCTTTCAGTTGTGCTGTTAATTCTCTTATGTGACTATCCTCTGTTTTCTTCATATGGGCACTTAGTGCAATGAACTTCCCTTGTAGCTCTGCTTTCAAGGTGTCCCATGAGTTTGGGTATGTTGTGTACTTATTCTCGTTGAATATTAGAAAGTCCTTAATTTCTTTCTTTATTTCTTCTTTGACCCAGGAGTGGTGCAATTGCACATTGTTCACTTTCCATGAGTTTTCAGGGTTTCTGCTATTGTGTTGTTGTTGAATTCCAATTTTAAAGCATGGTGGTCTGAAGAGATACATGGGACTATTCCCATTCTCTTGTATCTGTTGAGGTTTGTTATGCCACCTAGAATGTGGTCGATTTTAGAGAAGGTTCCATGTGGAGCAGAGAAGAAGTTATATTCTTTTGTCTTTGGATGGAATATTCTATAGATGTCTGTTAACCCCAGTTGAGACATAACTTCTGTTAGTTCTTTTGTTTCTTTGTTGAGTCTCTGATTGGTGGTCCTGTCTAGTGTTGAGAGTGGTGTATTGAAGTCTCTCACTATAAGTGTGTGAGGTTTTATATGAGATTTGAGTTTTAATAGTGTTTCTTTTATGAATGTGGGTGCCTTTGTATTAGGGGCATAGGTGTTCAGAACTGAGACTTTGTGTTGATGGATTTCTCCTGCGATGAATATGGAATGACCGTCTTCATCTCTTTTGACTAATTTTGGTTTGAAGTCTAACTTGTTAGATATTTGGATAGCCACGCCTGCTTGTTTCTTGGTTCCATTTGATTGGAACCATTACCCTGAGGTAATGTCTATCTTTGAAGCTTAGATGTGTTTCTTATATGCAGCAGAAGGATGGATTCTGTCTTTGTATCCATCTGTTAGCCTGTGTCTTTTTATAGGTGATTTAAGACCATTAATGTTGAGGGTGAGTAAGGACCATTGATTGTTGATGCTTGTTTGATTTAGGTTTGGTGTTGGCAGGTGTATTGTGAATATATTAGTTCTGCTTTACCCTTGGTTTCTGGTGTAGTTGGATTATCTGTTGCGTACATTTTTGTGGGCATAGTTACCTTCCTTAGGTTGGAGTTTTCCTTCCAATACTTTCTGTAGGGCTGGATTTGTAGATACGTATTGGGAAAATCCGTTTTGTCATTAAATAACTTGTTTTCTCCATTCATCGTGATTGAGTGTTTTGCTGGATATAGTAGCCTAGGCTGGCATCCGTGTTCTCTTAATTCTTGTAGAACATCTATCCAGGACCTTCTGGCCTTGAGGGTTTCCATGGAGAAGTCAGGTGTAATTTTGATAGTTCTGCCTTTATATGTTACCTGTCCTTTTTCCTTCGCTGCTCTTAATATTCTTTCTTTATTCTGTATGCTAGGTGTTTTGATTATTATATGTTGAGGGGTCTTTTTCCCCCTCAAAATTACAGCCTATTTGGGGTTTGATATGCTTCTTGTACTTTCATGGGCATGTCCTTCTTCAGATTTGGAACGTTTTCCTCGATGATTTTGTTGAATATGTTTTCTGTACCTTTGAACTGGGCTTCCTCACCTTCCTCTATGCCTATTATTCTTAGGTTTGGCCTTTTCATGGTGTCCCACATTTCCTGGATGTTTTGTGTTAAGGATTTGTTGGATTTATGATTTTCTTTGGTCGATGAATCTATTTCTTCTAGTTTATCTTCAGCACCTGAGATTCTCTCTTCCATCTCTTGAATTCTGTTGGTTATTCTTGCATCTGTAGTTCCTGATTTTTTTGCCCAGTTTTTCTATTTCCATCATTCCTTCGGTTTGTGTTGCCTTTATTTTCTCTATTTCAGTTTTCAAGTCTTGAACCGTTTCCTTCACCTGCTTAATGTTTTTTTTTTTTTTTTTTTTTTTTTTTTTTTTTTTCTTGGCTTTCTGTACTTTCTTTGCTTTCTTTAAGGAAATTTTTCATTTCTTCTACTTTTTTGTTTGTTTTTCCCCCATTTCTTTAAGGGATTTTCTCACATCTTCTTTGAGGTCCTCTATCATTTTTATGATGGTTCTTTTTAAGTCTTTCCCTTCTGCTTCCTCTGCTTTGTTGTTGTGTTGTGTTCTAGTTGGTGTAGATTCCCTAGATTCTGGTGGTGTCATGCTTGTCTTTTTGTTGTTAGGTGTTTTCTTGTATTGCTGTCTTCCCATAGCTTCTTCCAGTAGGTGTTGGTGGGGTCTCCCCCCCTCTCTATGGTACTTCCCTGGTGGGCTTATGTGGGTCAGAGATTCAATATCTGTAGCTCTGGAAGGTCCAAGCTCTATAGGAGGTCTCTCCGCAGACAAGGACCCAGGGATTGGGTCAGGGTTTAGGATCCAGTAGAAGATGCCACTAGCCAATGGCTCTAGCCAATGGCTGGTGGAAGAGGACAAAGGCTGAACTGAAACTTGGGAAGTTTCTGCAGGATAGTCTGATCTCACTGGAAACTGGCACTCTACTGCTGGGGCCTCTTTCTTTAGCAGAGGCCCTACTTTGGGGGTCAAGGATCTTGCTGTTGGGAGCTCAAAGTGGACCTGCAGAGATAGGTGGATCTCTGGGAGGGGCCCTTGACTCTAGCAGAAGACTGGAGGTGGGGTCAGAGACCAAGCAGGAGGAAATTATGGTTGGTCCTGCGTGGATAGGCAGGTCTCCTTTGTTCAAAGTTGCTCTGAGAAGTCTCCTAAGTAGGGTGGACTGTTGGCTCGACCCTCTGTCCCAGTGCTCAGCCAGAGCTGCAGGACAGTGGGCGGGTAGGGCACAGGGTGGGGGGGGGCAGGCTCGAGGTGGGGATGGGTGGGGGTGTATCAGAGCTTCAGGAATGCTCTGTATGAGGTCAGGACACAGGAGCAGTGGGATTATGGGCCAAACCAGGGAGTTTTGGGGGGAAGAGGTTGTAGGGGAGAGGCCACCCTGATTGGGCCCAGACTCACCTCTAGCCAATGGCTGGTGGAAGAGGACAAAAGCTGAGCTGAAACTTGAGAAGGTTTTGCAGGATAGTGGAATCTCACTGGAAACTGGGACTCTCTAGCTGAGGCCTCTTTCTTTAGCAGAGGCCCTGCTTTGGGGGTCAAGGATCTTGCTGGTGTGAACTCAGAGTGGACCCGCAGAGATAGGTGGATCTCTGGGAGGGGACTGGGACTCCAGCAGAGGACTCGACGTTGGAACTTTTTGTCCCCATCTAATTATTTACCAGAGACATGAGTAGTTATTACTGAGAACAATACTTACAATGTATAATGTATGTTCCTTTAGTGGAAAGTTACACCTGAAATCTGTTTATCTTTTAATATGAAGTCTGTATCATGGCATACCTGCCTCCTTTTTTTTTAAATATGATTTCTGTACCTTTGAGCTGGACTTATTCCCTTCTCCTATGCCTATTATTCTTAGGTTTAGTTTTTTTTCAGGTTGTCCCAGATTTCCTGTATGTTTTGTTTTAAGAATTTGTTGGATTTAAGATTTTCTTTGATGGATGACTCGGTTTCCTCTATTGTATATTCAAAACCTAAGATTCTTTCTTTCATCTGTTGTATTCTATTGGTTATGATTGCATCTGTAGTTCCTGACTGTTTACGCAGCTTTTCTATTTCAAGCATTCTCTCAGTTTGTATTTCCCTTTATTGCCTCTATTTTAGTTTTCAAGTCTTAAATTCGTTGAATTATTTCCTTCAGCTATAGACTGTTCTTAGGTTTCTTTCATTAAATGAGTTATTGATTGCTTCGATTTTTGTTTTTGTTTTTTCCTCCATTTCTATTAAGAGTTTTTCATTTCCTTTTTAAGGGCCTCTATCATCTTCATAAAGTTTTTTTGAGGTTGTTTTCTTCTTTTTCATCTGTGTGGATATGTTCAGTTTTTGCTGGCATACAACCCCTAGTTTCTGGTGGTGTCATACTGTGCTTTATGTTGTTGAATGTATTCTTACACTGGAATGAGTAAAGAGGTCAAGACCATGATGGGGAAACCCACCAAAATAGCTGACCTGAGCAAGAGAGAGCTCACAGACTCCAATCTGACAGCTGGAGAACCATCATAAGACTGAACCAGGTCACCTGAATGTGGGTGTCAGTTGGGGGCTTCAGCAGTCTTTGGGGCCTCTGGTGGTAGAACCAGTATTTATACCACATTGTGAGTTTTAAGTTAACTTTTTGTTACGGATATTACAGACTTTTAGGCATAGAAAGTTTATGTAATAGTTTTAGGCAATTGAATGAAACCTATAATCCCTTTAGTTGTATTGCTTTGCTCTTTCTCCCTGTCTCAGCTCTTGACTCCAGACATAGAGACTTTAAAAGCATGCCTATGTCTGAAAAAATGCAAGTCATAATCCAATTCAGAACCAGCATTTCAATAAAGTAGACCAACATTAAAAAAAGAAACTCTAATATTATCCATACCCAAATGATTTTTGAATGACTATTAAATTAGGTCCAGTGGCCAGAATGCCCAAGGGTAAGCTCTGAGCCCAGGAGGCTGGCTGCAACAGTAACAGCTGAGCTATAACCAAAACACACACACAGTAAACTCACACGATCAAGAGATATCAGTCAAAAACAAATATGCAGTAATTTCCCAGGCAGGAGTGGTGTAGGGGGCACATCTGTGAGCCACTTCAGGAAAGGCTACAGAGCCTGTTGTGCACAGACCTGCAATATTCCATGCCCCCAAAGGTACCCTGGGATGTGAAGTTCAATACTAATGCTTCATCCTCATCTAGACCCAAAAGGAGGAGGTGAGGTGCAGGAGGCACCTGGCTTAAAGGAGCCTTGGTTTCAGGTCTCCATATGGCCCGCTTGGCCCCTCCAAAAGCAGGGCTAAGTTGTCAATCTGGTTGTTCATTTTCTTAGTTGCCCCAAGTCATAACACACTAAAACAGACAAGACACAAAATAAGACACAAAGCCAAAGCAAAAAGAAAAAACCAAAAACAAAACAAACAAAAAAAAAAAAAAAAAACAAAACAAAACAGAAATCATAGAACAAATGATGACAGCGACAACTGTAACAACTGGGGTTACACAGAGATTTCACAGGTCTGAACCAGTGATCATTTTTATAGTCTTCTTGTGCAACCTAGACTCTAAGAGCTACCAAAAACTAGGCCTCTCCAAGTTTTTTCCAGGCTCTTAAATCCACACTGGCCATATACAAATCCATAGCCCTTTTGCTCCTTAGCTCTTCTGTGCTGCATAGATATCGGAATCTTGCTGACCAGGGAAGTACCAGTCCTCTCAATGTAGGAAACAACATATTTCAGCATCCAGTCTGCCCAGGGGGGGTCTTTAAGGTTTACAGGTTAGGAGGATGTGAATCTGCTGGTTCTGGCTGAACTCCCCAATTCACCAGAAATAACAAGGGGTCATAGGACATCTCCCTTTCCCACAAACAGGAACGCACAGACCTTAGCAGGTCCTCCCCATTCTAAGATAGGGTACCCTATAACCAGAATTCAGAAACAAGAGAGCAAAGTGTTACTATGACTTACCAAAAGGAGGCCTTCATAAGATTGCTTGCAATATCCTTATTTATTTATTTATTTTTATTTTAAATGTCAATCCCAGTTCCCTCTCCCTCCCTCCCTCAATCGCTCCCTCTTAACCTCTCTGTCACCTCACAAGCACCCTGATCACCCTCCCCTCCCATCCCCCCACCCACATGTAGGGCAATGACATCCAGGTGGGGTCATGTAAATCTGTCAAGTCATTTGAAGTAGGAACTAGTACTACTCTTCTGCCTCTAGGTTAAGGCAGTATCATTCCATGGGGGATGTGTCTGCAAGGTCCTTTTGTGGACCAGGAATATATCCTGGTTTCATTGTCTGAGGTCCCTTAAACTGCTCAGGCCTTCTAGCTGAGACCCATATTCAGGGGGGGTGTGAGTCAGTCCCATGCTGGATTCCCAGCTATCAGTCTGGGGGGGGGCATTAGCTCCTCCTTGTTCAGATCAGCTGTCTCAATGTGTTTCTGCAACCTGGTCATGCCCTATCCCTCAGTATCTGGATTTTAGTTCGACTCAGTGTGTTAGGTATGGGTGTTTGCTTCTGTTTCTAACAGGTACTGGATGAGGGCTCCATGATAGTGGATAAGTTAGTTGTTGATCTCAATATCTAGGAAGGGGATTTATGGTAGCCTTTCCACCCTTGTTCAAATTGTTAGTTGGCAGCAATCTTGCAGGTCTCTAGATCTTCCTTTAGGTTCAGTTTTCTCTTCAAACCAATAATGGCTTCCTTTTTTATGTTCTCTCTCTCTCTCTCTCTCTCTCTCTCTGTGTGTGTGTGTGTGTGTGTGTGTGTTGCTTGTTGTGAGTGTGTGTGTGTGTGTGTGTGTGTGTGTGTGTGTGTGTGTGTAACTCACTCTCTCTCTCTTCTGTCTTCATTCCTACCCTGGCTCAATCTTCCTAGTCACAGGAGCTTTCCTCTCCTCACCTTCTCTTTCTCCTACTTCTCTCTCCATTCACTACCAGCCCACTTCCCATGTGCTCTGGGGGACTTGTCCCTTCCCTCTTCTGTGAGGGACTTTATATGAACCTCTTATAATACACCTATAATACACCTTGTATCCCAGTTCCTCTGGTGGTGTGAATTATAGGCTGGTGATCCTTTGCTATAGGTCTAAAACCCATATATGAGTGAGTAAATGCCATGTTCCTCTTTTTTTTTTTGACTGGGTTACCTCATTTAGGATGGTTTCTTCAAGTGCCATCCACTTGCCTGTGAATTTCAAGATTCCATTATTTTTTTTTTCTGCAGAGTAGTATTCCATTGTGTAGATGTGCCATGCCACATATTCTTCATCCGTTCTTGAGTTGTGGGGCATCTAGGTTGCTTCCATGTTCTTACTATTACAAATAATGCTGCTTTGAACATAGTTAAGCACATGTCTTTGTTGCATGGATGTGGATCATTTGGGTATATGCCTAAGAGGGGGATTGCCGGGTCCTGTGGTAAACTGATTCCCATTTTCCTGAGGAACTGCCATACTGATCTCCAAAATGGCTGTATGAGTTTGCACTCCCACCAGCAGTTGAGGAGTGTTCCCCTTTTCCACATCCTCTCCAGCATGAGTTGTCATTGGTGTTTCTAATTTTAGCCATTCTGGTAGGAGTAAGATGGTATCTCAAAGTTGTTTTGATTTGCATTTCCCTGATAGCTAAGGATGTTGAGCACTTTCTCAAGTGTATTTCAGCCTTTTTCCTCTATTGAGAATTCTTTCTTCAGTTCTGTATCCCATTTTTAATAGGATTATTTGGTGTTTTGTTGACTAATTTCATCAGTTCTTTGAATGAAATTAAAGAAGACACCAGAAAATGGAAAGATCTCCCATGTTCTTGGATAGGTAGGATAAATATAGGGAAAATGGCAATCATACCAAAAGCAATCTACAGATTCAATGCAATCCCCATTAAAATCCCACCACAATTCTTCACTGACCTTGAAAGGATAATAAACTTTATACGGAAAAACAAAAGACCCAGGATAGCCAAAACATCCCTATACAATAAAAGAACTTCAGGAGGCATCACCATCCCTGACTTTAAGCTCTACTACAGAGCTATAGTTCTGAAAATAGCCTGGTATTGGCACAAATGGACCAATGGAATCGAATTGAAAATCCTGATATTAACCCACACACCTATGAACACCTGATTTTTGACAAAACAGCTAAAAGAATACAATGGGGTGAGGAAAGCATCTTCATCAAATGGTGCTGGCACAATTGTATGATGGTGTGTAGAAGACTACAGATAAACCCATGTTTGTCGCCATGCACAAAACTCAAGTCCAAATGGATCAAAGACCTCAACATGAATCCAGCCACAATTAACCTCTTAGAAGAGAAAGTAGGTGGACCCTTGAACCAATTGGTATAGGAGACCACTTCCTGAACATAACTCCAGGAGCATAGACACTGAGATCAATAATTAATAAATGGGATGGCTTCAAACTTAGAAGCTTCTGTAAGGCAAACAGACTGGGAAAATATTTTCACCAATGCTATATCCTTTTTGAGCATGTCCAGGGAGCTACAGTGAAAGGCCTAGCTCTAGAATTTGGGGTGGAATGGTCTTTCTTATTTCATTGTAGGGCTCCAAATACTAATCCTGAGATTCACAAAACAAAAGCCAATTTCACCATTTTAAGCCAAATTTTAAGCAAACCTCCTTAAATATAAATTATGGCCAGGTAGATGGAGGTTTGCCAGTTCTACTCTAGAATTTTTAGACAAGTGTCCACCAGACATGCATTTTAAAGCCAAACCTATAGGGCCACTGTATTTTCCCATTTTACTTGGCTGTTATTTTCCAAGAGCTACAATTTCCTAGCATTCCAGGAAATTACCTGGTCCTTGGGCAAGTGAGGCTTACAGGTTAACTTTGTGTCTTATAGTAGCCCAGCAGATAAGAAATTTGGGAACATGCTAGTATTTCAGGGACATGTTGTCACTGGGGATGTGCCTGAGTGGCCTACACTGCCTCCTGGGGCAATGGTGCCATTCAGATCCAGCTGTTGCCTAGGACCAGGGATATTGTCCTGCTACAGCTCAGCCTGGGTCTGTGTTGAAGTCCCAGGCCCATGTTTTCACCAAAGGTTACACAGATGCCCAGATCTGGGCCACAACCCATGGCCATATGGGTGTTAGGGAGTCATGCTGTCCCTGGAATCATCCCAATCTGAGTGACTTGTCCTTCTAGCCAGAGCCAGGATATCATCCACATACAAGCTGTTGCTGAGGGCCATATCTGGGCTGTAGCTGGGGTCTGCGCTGATTTCTGTGGCCTATATCTCTTCAGGGGGCTATAGAGAACCATGTATGAAGAAAATAGACTGCCATGCTTGGCAGGCCCATCCTTCACTGGGCCTGGGATTGCTGGCTCTACCCATTATTGATCACTAAGGCAAGAGAACTGGCCCCATCCTCATGGGAGAGCAAGCTCCCTGAACTAGGGAGAGATGGCCCTACCCACCCCTTATCAAAGTTGAGTGAGAACTAACCCTGATGGCCTAGACTTAGGGGAGTTGGCTCTGCCCCTCACCTGAAGGAAGCAGCCCTAGTGGCCTAGAATAACCAGATCAACTGCCACCCAGACCCACAGTAGGGCCTAAGGTTGCCCCACCCTAATATATACCATCTAGGACCTGCTGGAGCTCATGAAGGGATTAGTCCTATGGAATGATACCTGCAGGAACTCTGTGTCTCAGGGAGGCTGCAGGATATCTGAGAGGATTTCTTCTTAGGATCCAGTGTTGATGGTGTACCAGAAACCAGAGGCCTTGAACCAGATCAATGACACATTGCAATGGACATATCCAAGTA
Organism: Phodopus roborovskii; assembly: GCF_943737965.1. Lineage (NCBI taxonomy): Eukaryota > Metazoa > Chordata > Mammalia > Rodentia > Cricetidae > Phodopus > Phodopus roborovskii. Next base: position 10,459,165 of record NW_026126540.1, on the reverse strand, counting down.
ACATTCTTTGGACAAAATGTGACATACTGCAGCTCCTAATGCCCATCAGGAAGAATGTAGAGGTGATAGACAGAAAAGATGGAGGAGCAATATTGCATTTTGTTTGTTTTGTTTTGTTGTTTTTTTTATTTTATTTTGGGTGGGTACTGGAGAGGTGAGTGAAGGATATGGAGGGACTGGGAGATGAGTGGAATTAGGGTGCATAATGTGAAATTTCCAAAATTCAATAAAGAAATTATGTTTTAAAAAGTGTATAGCTCAAAATAAACCAATGTCTTGAAAAGAAGAAGACTCACAGGTCCTACAGAGGACCAGGTTTAGTTCCCAGTATCTACCCATCAGTTCACAACTATAACTCCTGTGCCAGAGGATATGAAGCCTTAACTTCAATGGCATAGGCATTCACATGGTGTACATACATGCAAATAAGCAAAACACCCACACACATACATAAAATAAATATGTCTTTAAAACATTGATGATGGGATTAACTATTCTAGTAAGAGTAATGTGAGTACTTACAATAATGGTGGTGACTATAAAATACAAAGCCATTTACTTAAGACTGACAGCATTTGTGGGGTGGCTACCAAAGAAAGAGGGTATGGCTACAGTAGCAGAAAACAAACCAGGAGAGTAGATCTGATAAAATATGATTCTAATTCATTACTATAATTCAAAACCCAGTTTGTTCAAGCCATTTGATGTAGAACATAAGAATGGAAAGAAGGAGAAAGGCAAATCTGGGCATATTTCATCAAAAAATGTGTACTGGGGTTCCAAGAATGCTAAGTACCCTCCCATTATCTAACTGAGGAGGCCCATTTGAGAGTTTTCCCAAAGACACTGTGACTTATGAAGTAAATACTGACATGGAGCATTTGAAGTCCATTTGGTGCTGCTTAATGTGTGCCCAGAAATATAAAATGTAAAAGGCAATTATGTTTTATAATGAGAATTTTGCTAATTATTTATTAAATAACAGTACAATGTCAGTTGTTCTCATAAACACATATAAATCTGATTAGTTTTCATGACAGCAGTAACAGTGTCCCATTTCTCAGATAATAACACTTGGAAGAACTTTCAAATTGTAATTAATTTTCATATTGAGTTTCTAATTAAAATTAACAATATTTTAAAAATGCATGATACCTTTGTGAGTTTCATATCAGGTATCATTTTGCATGTGCATCATACAGGTTTTATTAAATGAAGATTAATTTCTCATTCCCCAGGCACTTCTTAAATTCATACTTTGCTACAATTAGTTGTTGCATATTTCTGCCTGAATAGTTTATGAATTCCTTGAGGGGGCAAAAATAACTCTCATAAAACCCATGATAGACTATTGTACATAGCTGTACTTCAAAATAACTTGTCCAATTGAAGTGATTTTATTTATAAATGATGAAGAGTGAATAAAATATGTACACATAGTTCTCAGAGGCAGAAATTAACCAAATTAACAATGAGGGTGCTATGTGCCTTTACGGCAAGATCAAGTGTCTGCATGTTTGGGAAGACACATGTCATCTCAGCATTCAAGAAGTGGAAGTGAGGATCAGGACATTGGGATTGTTCTTGCCTGAATAGTGAGTTTGAAATTAGCCTCTGGGAGACAGACTAAAAATTTTTCTGCAAAGCAAAGGTCCTAGATTAGTGTGTGTGTGTGTGTGTGTGTGTGTGTGTGTGTGTGTTTTAAAAAAAGAAATATATAAGTTTCAAAGTCTAAATAATAAACAAAACAGTAATGTATTTTCATAGTAGGAGAAAACATTAACTTGAGATAATAAAGAAATTCTTAGAATGATGACATTAGCATCCATCATTCTAGGGGAAAGAATTAATTGGATAGTAGATCATTCATGTTAACTATAAGAAGTGGGAGAAAACGGGGGGGGGGAGGAAAGGAAAACATGTGCAACCAGTAAGATTGAGTCTGGTTAGGAATAGAAGACAGGAAAGAGAGAGAGAGACAGAGAGAACATAAAAGAGGGAGCCAATATTGGTTTGAAGATAAAATTGAACACAAAGAAAGGTCTAGAGAACTACAAGACTGCAGCCAACTAACAATTTGAGATTCCTTGGAAAGGCTATCATAAATGCCCTCCGAGGAGAGTGAGATCAACAACTAACTTATCCATGGAGCCCTCAACTAATGTCTGTTGGAAACAGGAGCAAACATCCATACATAAACACTGAGTCGAAGTATAACCCAGATGCAGATGTAGAGGACAAGACCAGGTGGCAGAAACGCATAGAGACAGCTTACCTGAACAAGGAGGAGCTAACGGGCCACCAGACTGATAGCTGGGAAGCCAGCATGGGACTGACTCAGCCCCCCACCCCGAATATGGGTCTCAGCCAGAAGGACTTAGCAGTCTAAGGGACCTCAGACAGTGGAGCCAGGATGTATCCCTGGTGCACAAAAGGACTTTGTGAACATATCCCCCATGGAGGGATAACTGCCTTAATCTAAAGACAGGAGAGAAGCCCTAGTCCCTACTTCACAGGACCTGTCAGATCTACATGACCCCAACTGGATGGCATTCCCCTACACATGGAATTGGGGTGGGGAGATGGGAGGGGAGGGTGTTTAGAGTACATGTGAGAGGGCAGAGAGGGTAAAAGGGAGGGAAGGAGGGAGGGAAGGTTGGGGGGAGGGAGGGAGGGAGGGAGAGGGAACTGGGATCGACATGTAAAACAATAAATTAAATAAAAAAAAAATGCTTTGACTCCAAAATTTAAGTTGAAGTACAAGTTACTGGGGAAAAGGATTTCTATTTTTGTTTCCACAGAAAATGAAAAGATGTGGATTCCTTCCAGACTAATGAGGTTTGATCACGCCAGACCGCCTGAAACAGAGTACAAGCTAATCCTACATTCAAAACAGCTGGACAAAACAGCCCAACAGACTATAGCCAGGATATCTGAATCTTCTTAGAATCCCCCATGACAGCGCCCCTTACCAGCAGGAAGTAGTTTGGAAAGAACAACGCCCAAATTCCCAAATATTGTCTATAAATATTTGTTTTCATTTAAATGGACTTTGTTATATAAAATAAATTTCAAAAATTAAAAAGAAAAAATAAAGCAACTAAAGGGTAACTTCAAGTATCTGTGCCTGGGATGCAAAATGAGGAGGAAGAAAAGGCATAGGAACTCTGGTAGAGGCAAGGGTACAGTGTACAGTACAGAGGTTCAAGGCTGCCTCTGAACCCATGTCTGACAGACAGATGTTACCTTTCTTCTGATCTTAACCATTATCTGTGATGGATTTTCACTAAGACTTGTAGAATTGGAATGTGAACGACAAACAAGAAGTTTCTCTGTGAAGAATTTTATATGGAGAAAAAGGACCCAGTGGGAATTTGATGGAGAACTTTCCCAGTTTTAACTGTCTTTAGGGACAGCTACTTTCCTTCCTTTTTGACCACTGTGTCAACTAAAGTTCAGGGAGATTAACACCATCATCAGGACAAATCACCTGACAGTGGCAGAGGTAAGTGCAGACACTTATCTTCTCTTCTATGACCCAGTAACCTTTCCTGAGGGAAACAAAAAACTGTGTCATGAGAGGATCCCAGAGCATCAGGGACAGATGAACCCTCTTCATCACTCTTAGTAGGAAAACTGGAGGATTAATCTGAGCTAGAGCCAGTTCTGTGCATAGATGAATTTGTTTGTTTCCTTAGTTTGTTGTGACAGTTGTTAGGAGCACTTTCCGGCCAGCCTGGTCGTACAGCCACATCAGTCCCAAAATAACACACAAAGATGCTGCATTGATTATGAAACTGTTGACCAGTTACTAATGTTTCTTATTACCTATGTCTCTCTTAAATATTAACTCATTTCTCCAAATCTAAGTTTCCACATGGTCTTAATTTACCTGAGAGAGGATCTGGACCTCTTTTCTCATGTCCTACATCTTGACTCCTCTCTACTACATCTCCCAGAATCCTCTTTGTCTCATAGTCCTGTCTATCTTGCCTTCCTATTTGCCAACAGTGTTTTATTCATTAACCAATAAGAGAAACATATTTACAGAATGTCATCTCCCATCAGACAATGAAATATTGGAGGTGACTAAGAACATGACAAACTTGTTTTGGGTGGTGTGTGTGTGTGTGTGTGTGTGTGTGTGTGTGTGTGTGTGTGCGCGCACAAAATCCAAGGCCTTGCCCATTACAGATACATACTCTACCACTGAGTTTCTCCTATAGCATTTATGATGCTTTCTTTTTCAGAAAATAAAAACATTTTGTTTACCTTATATATCATTCCATACTTCTAATGCAATCAAAAATTGCTTTCTTTCATTATAGAATATCAGAAATTTACCTTCTCCAACAGCTAAACCCTTATCTTTTTTAAGTCCTCCAAGGATGGTTGTGGAATAGGGCATCTGGGTTAAACAATATATCTTCATATATCCCCAGGAATATTTGACTTTAAAACTTAGCTTGTAAATTTAGAATGATCTAGGTAGCACAACAATTGCATTTCATTCAAATACAATAACCAGTGGAATGTGCCTTTGCCTGACATTTCTTTTAAAAATTACAAAACTCTAGAGTCCCTGTGTTCCAACTATCATTGTGCCAGGGACAAGGGTACAGAAAGAAGATTCACTGGGTTGAGCCAAGGCCACATAAAACTTGAAAATGCTGAGAGCTACAACAGAAAAGGACTGTGTGTGGGCCCCAGTAGTCAAGAGGGGGAGCCAGATCTGCTGTCAATAATGGTAACCCACACCTCAAAAAAATGATGAAACCTGAGAGGGTGCTGTGCAGAATATATGCTAAGCAAGGAAGTCAGAAAGTATAGCAGAATGAGACCATCATTAAGAGATTAGCTGACAGGTACTCCCCATCTCCTCCCTAATACCAGGAAAGCAGATCAGCTTGTATCACCTTGTGTAGTAGGACAAAGAGGTTGTAGTCTCCTTCAGGCTTCCTCTCTTGATATTTTTTTTTCCGATTTGCCTAATATTCTTACTTGGAATCTCATAGTTTTGCAATTTCCTATCTTCAGACCACAGCATCTACCCCTACTAGTCAACACAGAAATTCTTGAATCACTACAGGGAAACTCATAGTCTCTGTGAGGTTGTTGGCACTCAGCCGAGATGTCACCCAGCAGTCGGCAGACAGCTCAGTGGAGACATGTACATCTGATAACCACTGAGATCATGGCACTAGGGAAGGGAGGGGGAGTATGCACAGCTTCACTACTGCTGTCTCAACAATTGCTTGCTTTCCCAGTCTGGCAGCTGTCTCTTGTTGCTCATGTTCATGGCCACAGCTTTCCAGAACCCAGTCTCTGTAAAGCCCAAGCCCAGAAAGATTCCTGGAACACTGCTTTGCTAGATTCCTGGCCTGCAGGACAAGAAGATGAATGTTTATGTATTGGAAGGGGAATTTCATGAGCGGGGGATTGATTGCCTGAGTAGAGAATGGTATCTACCTCATCCATGTTTCAGCCATGACCTTCATGTTGAAGAACTCCACTATTTGAGTACCTGAGGCAGAGATCTGCATTTTCAGCTTCCTGTTCAGACAGAAAATAATTTACTCCCAGCATGGAAGACACACCTGCTTATAGTGAAAAAATAACACTGCAATGATTTTTTTAAATTATTTGTCTTAAACCTGGCTATGTCCACTATATTTAGAATCCCCAGCAGAGGCCTCTGAACATCTTTTCACCATGCTGCATTCTGACTTTTGGATGTCATCATATCTCTGAGGCTGTGGTCCTTCACCCTCTCATTGGAAATGGGTGAGAAAGCATACACTGTTGCTTGAAGACAAGCCATGTTGATTCTACACCAATACCATAGATCATTAACTACAGTTTCCCCACTTACCACAACTTTCTTTATTCATCTTCTCTGCCTCCCACTGTCCAACTTGAAGTCCACAGCCATTAAGTCCCCATTAAATCTCCCTCTCATCTTCATGTCCCACTTTCAAATTAATTCATCTGTTCATTTTATCCCAGTGAGAATTAACTGGTGCTGTTCTGTAAATGCCTGGGTGTAGGGTCATCTGTAGATGTGAGGAGCATACACAACCTATCAATAGCAGCTTAGCTCCTAGAAAATACAACATTATCCCTCTACAAGAAGCCATCAACTGCCAATATCTCCTCAGCTAGGGGTGGAGCCACTCATCCACCAGTGCTGGAATGTTAATTGACATGATGATATGGAGGTCTGGAGCAAGCAACCACAGCTGCTGTAAGTTCATGAGTCTAGCAGCCATGCCACAACAAAAAGACATCCATGCCTGTAAGTCTGTTAAAGGACTTGTGCTGGGTATTCCCAGAACTGCTTTTCTGTCTCCTGGTCCTAAGTCTGAAATGTAGGATGCATACTGGACAGTGCTTGGGTGTGGGAAAAGTTAAATTTCTGTTCTTGGAATTTCATGTTCATTTTCTTTAAAGAAAACAATGCCCACCTTTTTCCCCCTACATCTTGCCTTTAGCTTTGGAAAAGCCCTGTCTATCTGATAACCCCATTGAAATTTTGCCTGCTCAACTCCTCGCTTAAATTGCTACATTATAAAATGTAGACTCAATGAACTTGGACTTTAAAACGTTGTCTATAGTGTGTCTTTTTTTTTTCCTACTAGTAAACTCCATAAGAAATTGTTTAAGACTGTGTAGCCTTAAGGGTGGCACTCATCATTTCAATTTTATGAAACAAATCTTCTCAAAGAAAGGACCCTGAGTGGTTTCTTCTCTTGTTTTCTATTTTCTAAAGTTTCTGTAGAAATGGCCCTTTTCCTTCAGGCTTGAAGGCCATTGTTTAAAACTACAAGGATGAATAATTTTATTTTCATTGTGGGATTGTTTCTGCAAAGCCAAATATTGATTTTTTTTTTTTTTTGAAATAGTAACGGCATTTGAAAAATTCTGTTTGCTCTTTTTTTCTTAAGAATCAATAAGGGGAGAGATGAGTATGCGGGCCCCTGTCTCAGGCCTAACTTCCACTTTCCCTCTTTGGGATCTCCTGGCCTGGGGACTGTGGGCAGGTTGATTCACCCTAGGTAGACCAAACCATCCAGAGTTTGCTGACATCTCAGTACTAGTCCTGCCTCCACCCCCACCACCCCCCCCCCCCGGAGAGGGAGTTTCTCAGACCCACCTGCACCAATTGTAAGACACATCAGAGTATTGGACCTGCTTATATCCACCAAAAGAGAACCTTGGGCCTGTACCCACCAGGAGAGGAGGGAGACCCCACCTATACCCACTGGAAGAAGGGAGAGGAAGACAAAAATATAAGAACACATTCAACAACTGAAAAACCAATATGACACCACCAGAGTCTAGGGAATCTACGTCAGCAAGACCTGAACATCCCAACACAGATGAATCAGAAGAGAACAACATTAAAAACAACTTTAGGAAGATGATAGAGAACCTAAAAGAGGAAATGAGAAAATCCTTTGAAGAAATAGAAGAAAAGACAAACCAAAAATTGCAAGAAAGAATTCAAACAGTGCAAAGTTTGAAAACTGAAATAAAGGAAAAGAAAATGAAGTCTGAGAAAATGGTGGAATTAGAAAATTTGGGTAAACAATCAGGAAATGCAGATGCAAGCATAACCAACAGAATACAAGAGATGGAAGAGAGAATCTCAGGAGTTGAAGATACACTAGGAAAAATAGATTCATGGACCAAAGAAAATCTTAAATCCAACAAATCCATAACACAAAATATCCAGGAATTACAGGACACCATGAAAAGGCCAAAATTAAGAATAATAGGTATAGAAGGAGGTAAAGAAACCCAACTCAAAGGTGCAGAAATCATATTTAAAAATGTCATAGAAAAAAACTTTCCCAACCTAAAGAAAGACATGGCAATGAAAGTACAAGAAGCTTACAGAATGCCAAATAGACTGGGCCACAAAGGAAAGGCCCCTTGCCTCATAATAATCAAAACCCCAAACATACAGAATAAAGAAAGAATATTAAGAGCAGCAAAGGGAAATGGCCAAGTAACATATAAAAACAAACCCATCAGAATTACACCTGATTTCTGCGTGGAAACTTTGAAAGCCAGAAGGTCCTGGATAGATAGTCTACAAATACTGAGAGTCCACAGATTCCAGCCCAGATTACTATACCCAATAAAGCTTTCAATTACTATAGAAGGAGAAAACAAGAATTCCATGAAAAAAAATCAGATTTAAATAATACATATCTATTAATCCAGCCAACATAAAGTACTGGAAGGGAAACTCCAATCTAAGGACATTAACTACACTCACAAAAACATAGGCAATAGACAATCCCACTTTACCAAAAAAAAAAAAAAAAAAAAAAAAAAAAAAAAATGGTGTTAATCCACACACAATACCCAATAATACCACCACCAAACCCAAAACAAACAAAAATTAGGATTCAATGTCTTTAATTTCTACAATATTAATGGTCTTAAATCACATATATCACCTATTAAAAGGCATAGATTAACAGAATGATTACAAAGAAGATTACATCCTTATGCTGCATACAAGAAACATACCTCAACTTCAAAGACAGACATTACCTCAGAGAAAAGGGTTGGGAAAAGATTTTCCAATCAAATGTACCCAAGAAATAAGCTGGTATAGCTAACCTAATATCTAACAAACTAAACTTCAAACTAAAATCAATCAAAAGAGATGAAGAAGGTCATTTCATATTCATCACAGAAAAAAAAATTCATTAAGATGAAATCTCAATTCTGACCATCGATGCCCCAAATACAAAGGCATCCAAATTCATAAAAGAAACATTAATAAACCTCAAATACACATAAAATCTCACACACTTATAGTGGAAGACTTCAATATTCCACTCTCACCACTAGAAAGAAACACAAGACAGAAACTTAACAAAGAAACAAAAGAACTAACAGAGGAACAATCCATCCAAACACAAAAGAATATACCTTCTTCTCAGTGACACATGGAACCTTCTCTAAAATCAACCACATACTCAGCAACATAGCAAACCTCAACAGATATAAAAAAATAAATAAATAATTTTTTAAAATGTGTACCTTATCAGACCACCATGGTTTAAAGTTAGCATTCAATAACAACACAAATTGCAGAAACCCTACATTGTCATGGAAATTGAACAATGCACATTTGCACCATTTCTAGATCAAAGAAGAAATAATGAAAGAAACTTCTTAGAATTCAATGACATATGGGAAAGTACTAAGAGGAAAATTCATAGCACTAGGTGCCCATATGAAGAAACTGGAGAATAGTTACACTAGAGAAGCTCTAGATCAAAAAGAAGCGAGCTGACCCAGGAGGAGTAGATGTCAAGGAATAATCAGTTTGAAGGCTGAGATCAAAAAAGTATAGACAAAGAAAACAATGCAAAGAATCAATGAAACAAAGAGTTGGTTCTTCAAGAAAATCAACAAGATAGACAAATTTTATCCAAACTAACCAAAAGGCAGAGAGAGTGTAAGACCCTCAGAATGAGGAGTCTTCCAGGTTTGGTCGATACCCCAAGAACTCAATGTCCAGTCCAGTTGCTGCAAAACGCAAGAGGCTTTAATGAACCAGGAAACGTTTGCGCAAACAGGCTCCTCCAGCACGCAGGCTAGGGAGAAGCCCCCTCCCCCGGGCACAGGTGTTTTTAAAGGCAAACCCACAAGCTTAGGGAGGGGGTGGGACCCTCTGTCCATTGAGTACTTGACCCTTGGAGGCCAGATGGTCTGCTATTAGGGTCAGCAGACCTTAGGGCCTCAGGTGTGCTAATTAATCTTGTCTGGGCAAACCAGAGTTACAGCTATCTCTTGACCCTATTTACCACCTGTTGACTCACAGGAAAGGAGGGGGCAGTGTGAATTCTTCTTATCTCAGGGCCTTGTGAGAGGAAGCTAGCAAATTCCAAGGAACAGATATTGGTTTCCAGGTTAGTCCATCATTAACATTACTTTTTAGGTCTTTCAAGAGAACATGCAAATTAACAAAATCAGAAGCGAAAGGGGGAATATAACAACAGACACTGAGGAAATCCAGAGAATATTCAGGACATACTTTAAAAACCTGTACTCTACAAAATTTGAAACTTTAAAAAAAATAGACAATTTTCTGGATAGACATCACTTACCAAATTTAAATCAAGAACAGATAAGCAATTTAAACAGATGTATAGATGAAATAGATACAGTCATCAAAAGTCTCTCAACCATAAAAAGCCCAGGGACAGATGGTTTCAGTGCAGAATTCTTCCAGAAATTCAAAGAACAGCTAATACCAATACTCCTCAATTGTTCCACACAATAGAAGCAGAAGGATCATTACCAAACTCTTTTTACAAGGTTGCAATTACCTTGGATCCTAAGCCACACGAAGGCACAAAGAAAGAGAACTACAGACCAATATCCCTCATGAACATTGGTGAAAAATACTAAATAAAATAGTGGTAAATCAAATCCAAGAACACATCAGAAAAATCATCTAACATGATCAAATAGGCTTCATCCCAGGGGCGCAAGGATGGTTCAACTTACAAAAATCTATCAATGAAATCTGCCATATAAACAAACTAAAAAGAAAAACCATAAAACTACATGATCATCTCACTAGATGCTGAAAAAGCCTTTGACAAAGCTAAATACCTTTTCATGATAAAGGACTTGGAGATATCAGGGATAACAGGAACATACCTAAACATAATGAAAGCAAAATACAGTAAACTGACAGTCAACATCCAACTAAATGGAGAGAAACTCAACATGATTCCTCTAAAATGAGGAACAAGACAAGGCTGTCCCCTCTTTCCATATCTCTCCAATATTATACTTAAAGTTCTAGCTAGAACAATAAGACAACAAAAGAAGATCAAGGGAATACAAATTGTAAAGAAAGAATTCAAACTTTCAGTATTTGCAGATTATATGATAGTTTACATAAGTGACCTGAAAAACTCTGCCAGGGAACTCCTACAGATGATAAACACCTTCAGCAAAGAGGCAGGATAAAATGGAAAGATGCTCTTGGATACATAGGATCAACATAGTAAAAATGGCAATCTTGCCAAAAGAAATCTACAGATTCAATATAATCAGCATCAAAATACCGGCACAATTCTTTACAGCCCTGAAAGGACAAAACTTAACTTTATATGGAAAAACAAAAGACCCAGGATAGCCAAACAACCGTGTGCAGTAAAGGAATTTCTGGAGGCATCACCATCCCTGACTTCAAGCTCTATTTTAGAGCTATATTCCTGAAAACAGCTTGGTATTGGGTGTCTAACTGAAAACCCTAATATTAACCCACACAACTACAAAAACCTGATTTTTGACAAAACAGCTAAAATTATACAATGGCAAAAAAGAAAGCATCTTCAACAAATGGGGTTGGCATAACTGGATGAAAGTGTGTAGAAGACTGCAGATAGACCCATGTCTATCGCCATGCACAAAACTCAAGTCCAAATGGATCAAAGACCTGAACATAAATCCAGCCACACCGAACCTCTTAGAAGAGAAAGTGGGAGATACCCTTGAATGAATTGGTACAGGAGACTGCTTCCTGAACATTAACACCAGTAGCACATACACTGAGATCGACAATTAATAAATGGGACCTCCTGAAACTGAGACTCTTCTGTAAGGCAAAGGACACAATCAACAAGACAAAACGGCAGATCATAGAATGGGAAGAGGTATTTACAAACCCCACATGTGACAGAGAGCTGATTTCTGAAATCTACAATGAACTCAACAAACTAGTTACCTACAATGAACTCAACAAATTAGTTACCAAAACACCAGATAATCCAGTTAAAAAGTGGAGTACAGAACTAAATAGAGAATTCTCAATAGAGAAATCTAAAATGGCTGAAAGACACTGAAGTGCTCACATCCTTAGCCATCAGAGAAATACAAATCAAAACAACTCTGAGATACCATCTTACTCCTGTCAGAATGGCTAAAATGAAAAACATCAATGACAAATTATGCTGCAGAGGATGTGGAGAAAGGGATACACTCCTCCACTTCTGGTAGGAGTGCCAACTATTACACCCACTTTGGAAATCAGTATAGCTGTTCCACATTTAGGCATATACCCAAAAGATGCAAATTCATACAACAAGGGCATCTGTTTATCTATGTTTGTAGCAGTATTATTTGTAATAGCCAGAACCTGGAAGGCACCTAGATGCCCCTCAAATGAAGAATGGATGGAGATAATGTGGTACATTTACACAGTGGAGTACTACTCAGTGGGAAAAAACAGTGGAATTTTGGAATTTACAAGCAAATGGATGGAACTAAAAGAAACCATCCTGAGCGAGGTAACCCAGTCACAGAAAGACAAACACAGTATGAATTCACTCATACATGGATTTTAGACATAGAGCAAAAGATTACCAGCCTACAATCCACACTGCCAGAAAAGATAGGAAGCAAGGAAGACCCTAACAGAAACATACATGTTCCCTGGAGAAGAAGAAAGGGACAAGATCTCCTGAACAAATTGGGAGTATGCGGGGAGTGGAGAGGAAGGTATGAGAAGGAGAAGAGGAGAAGAGGAGGACATGAAGGAACAGGAAGAATGAGTAGGGGGATAAAGAGAAGAGAGCAACAAAAGAGATACCATAATAGAGGGAGCCATTATAGCTTTAAAGAGAAATTTGGCACAAGAAAACTATCCAGAGATATACAAGGATGACTGTAACTAACAACCTAAGCAACAATGGAGAGGCTATCTTAAATGCCCTTCCCTAATAAATAGATTGATGGCTACCTTATATGCCATCTTAGAGCCTTCATCCAGTAGCTGATGGAAGCAGAAGCAGACATCCACAGCTAAATACTGAGCTGAACTCCAAGAATCCAGTTGCAGAGAGGGAGGAGTGATGAGCAAAGGGGTCAAGACCACGCTGGAGAAACCCACACAAACAACTCACCTGAACAAGGGGGAGATCGTGGATAACAGACTGAGAGTTGGGAAACCATTTTAAAATTGACCCAGACCACCTGAAAGTAGGTGTCAGTTAGGAGGTCTGGGAAATCTATGGTGTCTCTGGTAGTGGATCAGTATGTATCCCTAGTGTAGGAATGGACTTTGAGAGCCCATTCCACATATAAGGTTACTCTCTCAGCCTAGACACACAGGGCTTAGGCCCTGCTCCAAAGGATTCGACAGACTGATTTGACAGACATTGATGATCCCCCATGGAAGGCTTCACCCTCCATAGGAGCAGAAAGGGGATGGGATGGGGGTGGGTAGGAGGCTGGGGGGTGGAGAGGAAGGAGACAGAACTGGAATTAACATGTAAAACAAGCTTCATTCTAATTTAAATTTAAAACAACAACAAAAAAGCATAGGTAAGTATTTTAGATGAATGTGCCTGCTCTTTTTGGTCAGTCATTACTTATTTTAAGTTCCCCACATAATTTCATTCAGAAGTTTTTTCTGTTCATGGAAATAAATCAAAAAACAATTTTAAAAAGTGAGTATTACAGATATATGAATATATATATGTATATACATGTATATACATATATATATTCTCCTCTGTATCAAATCTCATGATGCTTGTGGTGCCTGAGAGTTTTGACAGAAGTCATTTTGCAAAAAATGTACATGGGAATAAAATTGCAAAAATGATTCAGATTTGATGCAATCTTTTTATATATTGAAACACTTGCTTTTTGTCCTTTTTTTAGTGTTCTTTGAACAAAAACAGGCACTATTTCTCTCTGACACATAACTTCATATTGATTATATGACAAAATAGTTATGAATTTTATCATAAATGTTTACTTCACACATCACTGAATATTTATGGAGAAAATATTTATGATCAATGTTGGGTTAAATATGAAGTGCAGTAATCCTCATAATGAGCAACTGAATAAGTATTAATATCTCAAACCTGAATAAGGAAATGTTGCATTATGAAATGATATATAAAAGAAACAAAACATTAGAACGACACACCTAAAATGATACTCTGTCATAGGAGAAATAGATGAACATTTATATATTGATTACAAATGCCATAGGTTTGTCTGTAAAGATGCTACAATAATTCCAAATAACACTACTTGTGAGCAAGAATCAAAGTAATTTAAGAAAAAAGCTGCAAATAGGATCAGACCTCCCCCTGAATCCTGGTAAGAGCCTTTGCTTTGAAATAAGTGATAATTTTGGTGATTTAAATTCTTCCAGTGTCTATTTTAAGGATGTCCCTTTAATGGCATGTGTGAAGAGCTGTGTACAGTGGCTCTTGTAAGACAGTGGAAACTGCTCTTGACCCAGCACTATCACTGTTGACTACTTTATAGCTTTTGAATTATGAACTGTGAGAATTTAAAAATTACTCAAGCATATGTAAAACAAAAGAGTGTTCATGATGAACTATTTTTTAAGCACAGAGGCTTTGTTAGAGTAGTGAGATTATGAGTTCAAAGGGGGAATATATATGTCCTACTTTGTGTGTGGTGTGTGGGGGGGTGTACATACATGCACATGTATATTTGCATGTATACAGAGAACCAGGGTTAATGTTGTGGTCTTCCTTAATTTTGAGCAAGGGTCTCCCAAACAATTCCAAAGCACTCCTAAGTGGATATTCTCACTAACCAGATATTTTGGGGATTCCTGTTCCCCACTTTTTCAGGCTTTCACACTTACCCAAGATTTACATGTAATCTGGGGATCTGACTCTAGCCCTTCTGGATATATTGAAACTATTTTACCCACTGAGAAATATCTTCCACTTCTCAAGAACATTCCATATTTCTCCATTCTTTACTTTTCCCCAGCACTGGTGAACTCACAGTATAATCCTTCACTGGCTGTGTTTGAAAAGCCAAAAACAAACAAACAAAATGATAGAGCTTTTATTAAAGGAAATAAACAGAAACTTGAGATCAAAACATGTCAGGGTCAAACACACAAATACAACTCTACAAGCCTAAATTAGAGCCATAAGATGAGACTATGCGAGAATTGCAAAAATAACTGTAGATATTTCATGAAGAATAAACCTCAACAGGTAGAAATGAAAGTCTGGACCAGGAAAGTGACTATGGAAATAGAATACAAATACAAAAGACAATTTCTGTTTCTGTTTTTGTTTTGTTTTCATTTAAATTTTTTCATGATGTAATTTTGATATTATTTCCCTCCCTCAACTCTTCCAAGATCTTTCCCACTTCCCTACACACACCCAATTTCATGTTCTGTCTTTTTTCTCTCTTAAAAACAACAAAAAATGAAAATAAAAACAAACAAAAAAACCCAATAATACAAAAAATATCTAAATGAAGTTCCCACCCCTAAAAAGGGTTCTGTTTTGTGTGTCTAGCTCTTTCTGGGTGTGAGACCTGATCTGGAGTGGCACTCTATTAGAGAAAACTGATTTTTCCTTTCCTAGTAGGTATCATTGGCAAATAGCTTCTTAATGAGAGATGGAACTTTGTCCACTTACCCTTCTCAGTTCAGGGTTTTTATTTTGGTTCGAACCTGTGCACACCTTGTACATGCCCTGATGCCCTGATGGTCTATGTGAGTTCATACCTGTACCACTCCTGTTGTGTCCAGATGCTGTTTCCTTGGAGTCATCAAACACCTATAGCACTGACAATCTTTCTGCAATCTTATATTCCTCTCCTACATAGATCTCCAAGCATTGAAGGAAGGGTTTGATAAAAAAAAAATTTCCAACTTTGGGATGAGGGGGTCCTATCTACTGCAAGAAGTTTCTCTTGTGTGTGTTGATCAAGACACTGATCTACAGGGATAACCATATATTATTAGGAATTGTTTTATTGCTATATTCTTTTAATAGACTAATAGTAGTAGGTTTCACCCAGGGCTTATGACTTATCTGGTCCAAGGCTCTTGGATACTTTAGCAGAGGCAGGTATGAGTTTCATCTCATAGAGTGAGCTTTAAATCCAACCCAATAGTGGTTGGTTACTCCCACAATGCTTGTGTCACTATTGTACAGGGTATCTTGCAGGCAGATTGTTGTTGTAGTTCACACGTTTTGTAGCTGGGTGACACTGACGATTACTTTTCTTCTCCTGTAACATGCCTTTAGCACTGAATCTTAGTCAACAGGGAAAAAACTATTAGTTCCACACCAGTTCTGTTTCTCCATATCTACATCTTACATGATGTAAATCTACTACTAGGGCCTGAGAGTAACCTATAGCCTTGGCATTAACTTGTGATGTTTATTAGGCAACCCATTCATCTTTGGGAATATAGAAGAAAAGAAGGTGAGATTTTCAGACTGAGATGATCATAAAAGTAGATAGGAAGAGATACAGTGTGAGCAGAAAGGTGGTGAGGAAATTTGGAATACATGATAATTGGTGGGTTTAAAGAATACTGAAGTAACCAAACACAACAAAACAAAAATGGGGGAAGAGAGAAGGGTAGAGCGAGGAAAAGCTGTAATCAGGATGTATTGTATGAGAGAAGAATCTAAGAATTTAAAACATTTTTACATATAGATGCAGTGTTGTGGAGAGAATGAAATGGAAGAAATACATCTGGAGACTGTTGCCCTCAGTGTTATTCTATGGAATCAATGAGGTGGGGTGAGTCATCCTGTAAAATAATAAAGATACAAGAGGGAAAGACCTTCCAACAGCTGCTTGCAGATACTTTACAGCAATTCTAAATGGAAATTTGCTGTGCCTTTCTTCTACTATGAGTAACTGATGTCTGGATATTTGTTTTACAGCTTTCCAACTTGAGCAGAGAGAATAAGTGACTGAGTTACATACAGTGCATGCCACTTGACTATAAATAAAATATTATATTTATGAGATATGGATCTTTTGTTTTGAGAAATGTAGAAAACAGATTAAATAGAATAAATATTGCTATAAATAAGTAGATAGAATAGCCAACCCAAAAGTATCCTGATTTTGAAAATCAAGCCATCAGCCATCTAAAAATTCTGGCAACTTGTGGAGAGGCTGCAGCCAAGTGAAAATTGTGGAGAACAGATGGCTATCTTTAGGTGACAAATACTTAACATGAGACATGGAGAGAATTTCTTAATAATATCTTAATGATCTAAAATTCATTTTGTCTTTGCTTCGGAAAAAAGGAATCATCTACATCCTAGGCTCTCCAGGCCATAAATTGGCATTCTGTTAAGGGAGAAGGCTTCAAGGCAGAGCTTACTAAACTATCTCCATTCATGGGTCTCTCAGTGTTTTAGTCATGTGCATTTTTGACTCTGTAGTATCCTTAGGCCAAAAGAAATATCTAACCATTAATTATATAAGTTTTTCTGATTAGGAGATTCTAACTGCCCTGAGGCTCACTGGAGAGAGCTTCAGGAATCCTTCCTCAGAACTAGGATTGTAACTTTGAAGTACCATGCCCAGCATTTCCACATGAAATCTGGAAATTTATGGAATGTCCTTGATGCTTAACTAACCGGTCATCCCTTATCCTGTAATCCTTGCTTTTTACCACAGCAACTGTTGAACACCTATCTTCTAAGAGCTTTCATTCAAGGGAATTTTATACATTTGTGAATAACCTTGATCTTGCCACTAATTCTCCTTTCAACTAATCAATCTTAAGTATCACTGTGAATGGCTTAAAATATAAGATAATCCATCATGTTCCCTATAAATGTGCTATATCACCTTAAAATGTCTTAGCAAACATCTGGATAAATAATAATTTAGTGAATTTGGGTAAGGAGTCAAATTGGGTCAGGGAACAAACAAACCTTCAGGAGAGTATACTTTGCTTGATTATTCAGTTTCCTCAGTGTAAGAAAATAAGATATGTTTTGTGCATGGCAATAGACATGGGGCTATCTGTTGTCTTCTACACACCATCAATCATTTGTGACAGCACCATTTGTTGAAGATGCTTTCTTCCTCCCATTGTATACTTTTAGCTGTTTTGTCAAAAAATCAGGTGTTCATAGGTGTGTGGGTTAATGTCAAGATTTTTGATTCGATTCCATTGGTCTACCTGTATATTTTTATGCCAATACCAGGCTGTTTTCAGGACTATGGTTCTGTAGTAGTGCTTAAAGTAGGGGATGGTGATGACTCCTGAAGTTCTTTTATTGTACAGGGATGTACAATAAAGTTGATTATTATCTTTTCAAGGACAGTGAAGAATTGTGGTGGTATTTTAATGGGGATTGCATTGAATCTGTAGATTGCTTTTGGCAAGATTGCCATTTTTACTGTGTTTATTCTACCTATCCAAGAGCATGGAAGATCTTTCCATTTTCTGGTATCTTCTTTAATTTCTTTCTTTAAAGCCACAACGTTTTTATTGTATAAGTCTTTCACTTCTTTGGTAAGCGTTACCCCAAGATACTTTATGTAGAGTGTGGCTATTGTAAAGGGTGATATTTCTCTGACTTCTTTCTCAGTCTCTTTGTCGTCTGAATAAAGTAGGGCTACTAAATTTTTTCAGTTTATCTTGTATCCTGCTAGATTGCTGAATGTGTTTATCAGCTGTAGGAGTTCCCTGGTAGAGTTTATTGGGTCGCTTATGTAAACTATCATATCATCTCCAAATAGAGACAGTTTGACTTCTTCTTTCCAATTTTTATCCCATTGATCTCCTTTTGTTGTCTTACAGCTTTAGCTAGAACTTCAAGTATAATATTGAAGAGATATGGAGAGAGAGGGGAGCCTTGTCTTGTTCCTGATTTTAGAGGAATCGGTTTAAGTTTCTCTCCATTCAGCTTGATGTTGGCTGTTGGTTTGCTGTATATTGCTCTTATTATGTTTAGGTATGTTCCTGTTATCTCTGGTCTCTCCAAGACCTTTATCGTGAAAGGGTGATGAATTTTGTCCAAGACTTTTTCAGCATCTAGGGAGATGAACATATGTTTTTTCTTTTTCAGTTTGTTTATATGGTAGCCCATTTAGATAGATTTTTGCATCTATCCCTGCAATCCAGGGATGAAGCCTACTTGGTCATGGTGGATGATTTCTCTGATGTATTTTTGGATTCGGTTTGCCAGTATGTTATTGAGTATTTTTTGCATTGATGTTCATCAGGATATTGGTCTGTAGTTTTCTTTCTTAGTTGTGTCTTTGTGTGGCTTTGGTACTAAGGTGATTGTGGTCTCTTAAATAGAGTTTGGTAATGAACCTTCTGTTTCTATTGTGTGGAACAATTTGAGGAGTATTGGTATCCTGAACATAAATCCAGCCACACAGAAACTCTTAGAAGAGAAAGTGGGAGGTACCCTTGAACAAATTGGTATAGGAGACCACTTCCTGAACATAACTCCAGTAGCACAGACACTAAGATTGACAATTAATAAATGGGACCCCCTCAAACTTAGAAGCATCAGTAAGGCAAACAACACAAAACAAAACAAAACAAAAAAGTTGACAAGACCAAATGGCAGCCCACAGACTGGGAAAAGATTTTCACCAATCCTACATGTGACAAAGGGCTGATCTCCAAAATATACAAAGAACTCAAGAAACTAGTCAAAAAAAAAAAAAAAAAAAAAAAAAAAACAAATAACCCTATTGAAAAATGGGGTACAGACTGAAGAGAGAATTCTCAATAGAGGAGATCAAAAAGGCTGAAAGACACTTAAAATGCTCAACATCCTTAGCTATCAGGGAAATGCAAATCAAAACAACTTTGAGATACCATCTTATTCATGCCAGAATGGCTAAAATTAGAAACACCAGTGACAACCCATGCTGGAGAGGATGTGGAGAAAGGGGAACACTTCTCCACTGCTGGTGGGAGTGCAAGTACAGCCATTTTGGAGATCAAGATGGCAGTTACTCAGGAAAATGGGAATTAGTTTACCACAGGATCCGGCAATCCCCGACTTAGGCATATACCCAAATGATCTTCATCCATGCACCAAAGACATGTGCTCAATTATGTTCATAGCAGCATTATGTAATTGCTAGAACCTGGAAGCAACCTAGATGCTCCTCAACTGAAGAATGGATAAAGAAAATGTGGCACATCTACACAATGGAATACTACTCTGCAGAAAAAAAAAAAAAAAAAACAATGGAATATTGAAATTTGCATGCAGGTTGATGGAATCTGAAGAAACTATCCTGAATGAGGAAACCCAGTCACACAAAGAGGATCATGGTATGTACTTGCTCATATATAGATTTTAGAGCTAGAACAATGAATCTCCAGACTATAATTCACAGTGCCAGAGGAACTACAAGGTAGATTCTAAGAGATTCATATAAGGTATGTCACAGTAGGGGGAAGGGAAAATGTCTCCAGAGCATATGGGGAGTGGGGGGCAGTAAGGGGAGAGGAAACTAGGAGCAAGAGAAGGGGAGGAGAAGAAAGCATGTGGGACTAGGAAGATTGAGTCAGGGGAGGAATAGAAGACAGAAAAGAGACAGAGAGACAAACACACACACGCACACACACACACACACACACACACACACACACACACACACACACAGAGAGAGAGAGAGAGAGAGAGAGAGAGAGAGAGAACATAAAAGAGGTAGCCATTATTGGTTTGAAGAGAAAACTGAACCTAAAGAAATGTCTAGAGACCTACAAGAGTAACTCCAACTAACAATTTGAGCAACAGTGGAAAGGCTACCATAAATGCCCTTCCCTGATAATGAGATCAACAACTAATTTATCCACCATCATGGAACCCTCATCTAGTACCTGTTGGAAACAGAAGCAAACACCCACAACTAAACACGGAGTCAAATTAGAATCCAGATGCAGAGAGAGAGCATACAAGACCAGGTTTCAGAAACACATAGAGAGAGCTGACCTGAACAAGCAGGAGCTAATGGCCTCCAGACTGATAGCTGGGAATCCAGCATGGAACTGATTCAGACCCCCTGAACATGGGTCTCTGCTAGAAGGCCTGAGCAGTTTAAGGGACCTCAAACAGTGGAACCAGGATGTACTCCTGGTGCACAGAAGGACCTTGCGGGCGCATCCCCCATGGAGGGATACTCCCTTAACCTAGAGACAGGAGATAAGTCCTAATCCCTACTCCAAATGACTTGACTGATTTAAATGACCCCTCCAGGAGGGCATCACCCTACATGTAGAGGGAGGATGGGAAGGTATGGTGGTGGGGGTGCATGTGAGGGGGGAGAGAGGGGAATAGGGAGGGAGGGTGGGAGGAGAAAGGATGGGAGGGAGGGAGAAGGAACTGGGATCATTATGTAAAATAAAAAAAAATAAGATGTGTTGAATCCATAAGAAATCTTATAACCCGTTCCCATTTATACGTTGATATGAGTTTGGATAACTTCCTTTCTAAAGGTTATAATCACTTTCTAGATAAAGCAAAAGCATTTTAGCCTAATATCCCAGCAGAATTCTCAAGTAATATGGAAAGGTCAGGCGATGTCATTACTTCTGTGGCAGAATCCAGGAGTCATGTTCTTCTGACAGCTGTGATTTGTTTTGCTCTTGGAATGTACTGAGCTGATTCTTTGGCACTTTGTTAAAGGACACAGTGTCAGAACTGTTATCTATTAGAAGGGACAGGAAATGATCCCATGTCTAATCACTAGGAAGCCTAGAGATGTTTTATTGATGAGTGAAATACTATGCTCCTATATCACCTTAATTGGCTTCTAAACTGGGTCTTAGAATTGGATCCCTGTTTCCTGTCTCCCATTGCTTAACTTGCTTTATTTTGTTGTGTCATAATATATTCATTTTACTCATAATTTATCATCAGTCTAATGTAATCCTTAGGTAGACAACAACCTCTAACCACCAAGGCAGCTATAGAGAACAAATATTCTCCTCTCCCATTTTACATGGGTAAACTTGATTCTAGAATATATCACCAATGAAAAAAGAAGAAATGAGAACAATTACTTTGTACACCTACTCTGTACTTGTTCACTTTGCTTAAATTAACAAATATAGAACTCAAAAGAATACTCTCAGGATAAAACAGCCCATATTTACTGATAAAACATTCCTAACAATTAGTGTTAATATGCAAATTCAAGCAGTAACATTTATGTCCTCTTAGCTATTTACTTGGACACAAGCAAAAAATGTGAAAATCCCACACTTGATCTGTGGTCCTCATTCTAGCATCAGAAAATGAGGATTAAGCAAAGTTATAGTTATAATAGGGTCACATGTTGAGACATTTCCAACAGCCAATACATGGAGAAAATTCATGGTGTTGTGCCTTAGATTCCCAACTTAACATCAAGAGAGCACCTAGAACTTTACCCAAAAAAACAAACAAAAAGACAATGAAAGAAGATTCCATTTGTGCCTGGAAAAAAACATTAGGAAAAAAAATATCTCAATGAGATGACAATTAGAGGCAGCTGAGTTAAGAAAGCTTCACTGTGCCAGAGACTTTGACTATCATAACATTGTTACTTATGCTTTACTTATTTTTTGTATGTATATGTATGCCTTCTTGAATATATGTGCACCATGTGTGTACAAGTGAATACAGAGGCCTTGGATCCCATTGAACTGGACACAGAAGCGTCTGTGAGTTACTCAATATGATCCTCTGTAAGAACATTAACTGTTTTTATCCACTAAGCCATCTTTCTTGTCCCAGATTTTAGATTGTCAAAATGAACTGACTGGTGCTATGCATGTATCATGGTATACTTGTAAGCACGTGTCCCAAAGACATCATGTAGACATCAGAGTACATCTCTTTGGCGTCCATTTCCTCTGTCTTTCAGGAGTTCTGGTCACTGAACTCAAGCATTCAGGTGTGACTCTTAGGTGCTAAGCAATCCTGCTAGCCATGACTTTTTTGTTTTTAAATAACAACAATGTTTGTTCATTCTAGAAGCTTCTCATTAAGACTTCATTCCTGTGCACATATACATACCTTATAATGTGATGTTATTATGTGTCACAATTAGCAATTATAGTTAATAATTTATAAATTCCTTTCCTTGTAAATGATTATAGCCATACCACAAGATTTGATATAATAGTATGATGCAGCATACAAAATTTTGTTATGAGTGTTTATATTTCCTAAGTTGTTGGTTCTGGGTTGTATAAGAAAGCACACTGAGCAAGCCATGAAAAGGAAAACAGGAAGCAATGATCCTCTGAGGATTGCTTCAGTTCTTGCTTCCAGTTTCCTGATCTGCCTTCCCTCAAAGATGAACTGTGACTGGGAAATATAAACAAGGTAAATCCTTTCCACCCCAATTTGCTTTTAGGCAGAGTCACAGCACCATAAATCAAACTAAAAAATTAATTATTTTTTTTTCTTTCTCAAGCAACATGGTACCATTGTTCCTCACTTGGTATCAAGAAACCTGTGTTATATATAAAATCTTCATTATTGTAAATATGTAAATATTTTATTTTCTGAATGGTTCTTTTCATATACGCATGAGTGACAGAATTTTAAATTCTGAGATTTCTGTATTTAAAATCTATAAACAAAAATACCATAATTCAGAACATTGCATAATACACTAGCATCATGTGCATTTTCAGACTCTAAAACAGCTATAATCTTTACCAAAGACAGACCACAATTAATAATGCTGTGCTTAGATATTTAAGATATGTGATTCCATTTTGAAGGGCTGATGCTTCTCAAAAATTTGAGTGCTATAGTGCTATTGTGTGGATTCATCCATGAACATTTGGGTTATTGGACAACATCATTTTCCTGGTGTTCTGCTGACCAATTTAGAAAGGAAACCAAGGAACCAGGTTTCATGAAGTTACCATTCCATTTTCATGCTTTTTATAAAGTGGATCTGATCCTGTCTTCCTTACATACCCTATGACTTCATCTGCTTCCAGTTACTCATAGATGAGCATCCTGGCAAATTTAATGTTTGCTTCTTATTCTACAGTACTGTCACATAAGCATGGTAATAATTCTGAACCAAAGGAAACACAGCACCAAGATTTGTACTTAGTATGTTTAATAACCAACAAAAGTCACAAAAAAAGAAATGAAGTTATTAGAAGTAAGCTCTTCTCACAGAATAGTTGATTCTTCCCAAAGATTTTAAGTTTTTAAAAATCTAGGCTTTATCTTTCTGCCTTCTAGTTTTATTTTCAAGCTTTTTGTGTTATAATCCCTGCCCCATTATACTACCACTTGAATAGTTCATGCTAAGCTGCATGTAATTTGGCAAGACACAGGATATATTCCCAAAAGTTGCACATTGAGAATGTTAACATTTTCTTTTCTTCTGTTAAAATCAACAGTGATGATGATACTTATCTACCAGTAGTTCAGTGTCTTGATCAACCATTATCAGAGATGCTTCTTCTGGCAATACATGGTATCAAATAAAGACTCACAACTAGACAAGTGAAAGACCTTGAAACATTCAACACTCCTTTGGGTTCAGAGCACTCTTGAATAGAAAACAGAAAGATTGTTTGGTCCAATGGAGATGGAAGATACCAAGGGAAAAAAGTCCTTCTAGACACAGCAGGAATGGTACAAATATGACCTCAGAGAGAATGTGAGTAGCATTTTCAGAACCTGCACAACTCTAAACTAGATGTGGTCCCAGTGAGAAGAAAAATGGACACTAGCTCTCACCCCTAACCTAGAAGCCTAGAAGCTACCTTCAACTGATAACTGCAAAGAAACTTTAGTTTTCTCTCAGAGTCTCACAATCGATACTTAAATGCAGGACCCATGCTCAATAGCAGATAGCCAACACAAAAGAAATTTAGTGGCATTTTTAGAGCTTTTTTTTTTTGTCTCATAATGCTTTGTGTGGACATTTCTCCCACTTTCATCTTCTAGGTCATTTGCTTGTATAATATAGTTTATTATTCTCTGTCTTTATATGATTGCAAATGCATGTATCTGTGCATCTATATTTGTTTCTTGTGCTTTTTCTTTGACTCTGTTTGTTTTTGTCTTATTCAAGTTTGTGTTTATTTGTTATTTACTCCTGTTTTTTTTTCTTTTTTAGCTTGCTTTGTGTCTTTTTATTTATTCTTTCTGTCTTTCATATCATGCACCTCTATGTCATTCATTTCCCTGCCCTTTCATATTTACACTCTACCCTTGGAACTCCCCCAAATAAATAAAATTTAAGAGAAAAAAAAATAAAGAAAAAAGTTTTGTCATGAATATCATCATGGAATCTATAGTGTGCACAGTGAGTCATGCGGTAAAATCTTTTATCCATATGCCTTTATTTGTAAGTGTTCATTATATAGTCATTGGTATGGTTTGAGGCCTCTGATTTCTGCTACACCATACATGCAGAGCCCTTCCTGGAAATCCTCTTGGGTATCCTGTTGTTGCCCTGTATCACAGAGATCCTGCAGCTTTGGATCTGCAGGACATGTCCCTTCCCATGCTTCATCTGATAATGGATGGGGTGGGTCAATTTAAAACCCTGGTTCTTGGCCTGGGTAGTGGCCAGGTTGGTCAGCCCGACAGCTTTCCCCATCTTCACCACCAGGGTGAGCTCTCCAGCCCTGCCCTGAATAGTTCACCCTTTGCAACAGTGAGCAAGGGGTGGTACCACTTCTCCTGCTTTCAGGATTGGCTCACCCCATACCTGAACCATCAGGGCCAGCTCTACTGTGCTTCCCAGGTCATTCTACTAAGTGCTGCAGCTAGTGAGAACAAAGACAGCTCTTCCTCTCTTATGAACTCAGGCCCAACTCTCACACCCACCACAACAGCAAGGGGTTGGGATGGGGGTGGGGAAGAGCATCTTTCCCCTGTCCATGCCACCATATGGCTGATGAGGATCAGGGTCAGGTCTCCTACTTAAGTTTTCAGGGCCAGTTCACCTGCACCCCAGTCAATACCCTCAGCTCTCTTATCATGATGCCCAGGTGAGATGCAGGGCCTGCTTTCTCCAGTGCTGCAGCTGGGAAGATGGAGAGTCAGCTCCCTAACCAGTCCTGTTTGTTTTCTAATGAAAGAAAGCAAAAAGTTTGTAGGTTTAGGTGGGTAGACAGGATCGGGGAGGAGTTGGGGAAGGGAAGCTATAGTCAAAAATATACTGCATGAAAAATGTAGGCTCGATGAAAATAAACATTGATAAAAATGAATGGGTATTTCTCTTACAGTGAGTGTAAATTCTCTAGGAAACACTAATTAAAAGTATATATACTTCTCTCTAAGGAGTTAAGTTGCTAACATTTTATTTTTGGGGTCATAAATTTTCTATCTCTGTGTTTACGTGTACAGTACTGTACACATGGGAGGCCATAACTAACAGTGACTGCAATGTGTGGATTGATGACAGATCTACTAAATTCTTAAGTAGGAAAGCTGCTGAGTTTTATTGCTGTGGACACACGTGATTATGTAAATTTTATACAATTATAAAGTAGAAAGTTTCTCTAAAGATTGTACACTCTGGCCCTTGTTGTCTCAGCTTCTTACTCAGACACCCCATGGTGTGTGTTGTCACTGTTCCTTCTTCAGGATTGTGAGCTCTAGGGAAATTGAGACAATGATATTTGCATTTACCCCACCAGTTACTATCTTTGCACATAGAGCTCTTCAATTTCTCTACAACTGAGTCAACAAGTATTAGCAGACTCTACACCACATTCAGCAATGCAAAGACACATTTCTAACAAAGAAAACGTGTATTAGTATAAATAATGGGACAGATGTATACAGAGAGAACAGACAAATATAATATTTTTAAAGAAGTTAATTCAAAATTTCACAGCAATATGACTATAGAGATGTTAGGTTCATGGCTTCTGAGGTTCCAGACACTGAGGATCAGGCTTGCACACCAGGCATGTGTCCCTCTGAGCCTTCTCTGCAGTCCAGCTCCTGTTGTCATCAGTCGTTGTATATAGCCAGTTTACAGGAATGAGGTGGTATTTCCTTATAGTTCTGCTTTGCAGTTACATGGGGACTAAGGGTACTTAACATTCTTCATGTCTACTGGGCATTGATTAGGTCAACTTCCCTTTCCTTAAATATTACCCCATTAGGATCATGGACAAATTTTTCCTATTGTGCTTTGAGTTCTTAGCATAATCTCAGTACCAACCCTTGCGAAATGAATCACAAACTCTTCTCTCCTCTGTATTCTGTTGACTTTTCCTCTGCTGTACTGAAACTTTATTGTTTGCTGTAATCTCATTTTTTTATTTTTGTATTATATCCTACAACTTTTGAATCAACCCTCAAAATATCTCTGTGACAATGTCCAAAACTTCCTCCTATGCTTCTTCTAGATTTGTTTTCCATTCAACCCTGTAATCCATTTCTTTTTCAATTTTTGGAATTGATGAGATTGAGAAGTCTGTAATATTGATTGGTATGTCTATTTTTATGCCACAACTATGTAGTTTATTGACTATAGCTTTGGATAATAGTCTGATACCGGATGGTATGATGTCTCAGTTTTGTTCTCTTTGTTATGCTGCTGGGGTGTTTTCTGTTTGTTTCAACATATGGTTTCTATGTGAAGCCTTGACTCTCCTAGAGCTCCCGCTTTAGACCAGACTGGCCTCGAACTCACAGAGATCTACCTGCTCTGCCTCCTGAGTGCTGGGATTAAAGGTGTGTGCCACCATTACTCAGCAAGATTTTTGTTTTTGTATATAGATTTTATGGTTACATTTCATATTTTTCCAAACCTTGAAAAATCTATTTACCTATCTATTTATATATCTCTTGATTTCATTCAATCTTTTCTAAAAAACTTATAGTGATTTTAGTTATGTATCTCTAGGAGGCTCAATGTAATGCTTGTTATATTATATAACCTGTAATTACTATATGGGAGTAATTTATTAACTCTTTCAATATGTTTTAGTATTTCTAGTCCACACATAGAAGTGTATGTGCATATACAACATACTGTGATCTCTCTGTATTATGTGTGTACAATATGAATCTATCAAATCAGGGTAAGTATTTTTTTTTTGTTCTTATGTCTTCATTCACATTTTACTTAATCACAAAATATATAATTATTCCAAGCCATTGTTCTCCTAATATCCTATAAAACAATGTAACTTAAAAAAACAAAAGCAAAAAGATTTCCTCCTAACCCTTACTCACTATCCAGCATTCTTTTACCTTCCCTGGAAGCAACCTAGATGCCTGCCCCTCAACCAAAGAATGAATACAGAAAATATGGTACATTTACACAGTGGAATACTACTCAGCCAGGAAAAAAAACAATGGAACCTTGAAATTCAAAGGTAATGGATGGAACTAGGAGAAACCATTCTAAGTAAGGTAACCCAGTTACAGAAAGACAAATATATATGGATATTAGACATAGAGCAAAGGTTTATCAGACTAAATCCACAACAAGGAAACAAGGAGGACTGTAAGAGAGACATAAATGGTCTCCCAGAGAAGGACAAAGGACAAGAGAACCTGAACAAATGAGGAGCATGAGGGGAGGAAGAGGAAGGGAAGCAAAATAGGAGGGGAGAAAAGGAGGGGGATGAGAACATGAATGGATCAGGAAGACTGAATGGGGAGATGAATAAAGGAGAGAGCAAGAAAAGAGACACATCAATAGAGGGAACTGTTACAGGTTTAAAGAGTAATCCGGTACTAGGGAATTGTACAGAGATCCACAAGGATAACCCCAACTAGGAATCTAAGCAATAATGGAGAGGCTACCTTTAATGTCTTTCCCTTATAATGACAATAATGACTACCTTAAATACCATCCTAGAGCCTTCATCCATGCTGATGGAAGCAAAAGCAGAGATTCACAGCTAAGAACCTAGCCGAACTCCTGGAATTCAATTTCAGAGATGGGGGAGTGACAAACAAAGGGGTCAAGACCATACTGGGGAAACCCACAGAAATAGCTGAACTGAGCAAGTGAGAACTCCTGGACCCCAGTCTGACAGCTGGAGAACCAACATAGGACCAAACGTGGGTGTCAACTAGGAGGACTGGCAGTCTATGGGACCTCTGACAGTGGAACCAGGATGTATTCCAAGTGCAGGAATGGACTTCTGGAGCCCATTTCCTATAGAGTGATACTCCCTTAGCCTAGAGAGCCTAGGCTCTCTAGGGGAGAGCCTAGACCCTACCCCAAATGACTTGACAGATTTTGATTATCCTTCATAGAAGGCCTCACCCTCCCTGGGGAGTGGATGGGGGATGGAATGGGGGGGGGGAGAGAGGGACCTGTGATTGATAGGCAAAATAAGATAGCTTCAAATTTAAATAAAATGTATTAATAATAAAAAGAATATATTGTTTCTTGTTTGCTCTTTTAATTTTTAATTATTTTGAGATTAATATAATTATCATTCCCTCCTTTCATTTTATCTTTAAAAAACCTTGTTCTTTTCTAAATTCATAGACGATACCCTGTTTTCTTAATTAGTGTTATTGTGTATATATTAGGAACATGATACTCTCTTACTTTTATTTTTATTCATTAAAAAAAACACCACAATGTTTCCAGATTAAATAACTGTCATGCAATAACTCACTATCTGTCAGCTACATATTCAGGCTTTGTTCTCAGGATCAGCAATGCTGAAGTCAAGGTGTCATCAAGGCCGCACTCTCATGTACCCTACTTTCTAGAACATGCAGTTATTGGCAGGGTCTTGTTTGAAATCCTTTACTAGTTCTCATTTCAAAAATACTCTAAGCTCATAGAAGCTGCTACATTGTCTTTCCATCTCTGAAAAAGACAGTGGCCCCTCCTCAAATCTCTGATTCTTTGCTTCAGATTGTTAGATTCAGATTTAAAGGCTTTTTAGTTTTGGGTCAAGTCTTCTATTTTTAAAGGCAACTATGTCATGTCCACAAAGTGCAGAGCATTATATTAGGGCTAGTTAGTCCTTTGAAAGTGACCTTAAAACATTTTCCTGTACTCCCAAATACCATAAACTGCTTCCACAGTAACAGCTGAAAACTGACTTCCAAAGCACCAAAACACTTTGATTAAAGCTTTGACCAAAACACATGTTCCTCTTGTTAAATTTAAAGCTGCACAATAAGTACTTTTTCAGGCCATAATGCTGCCATTCATTCTTCAGGGAACACTGGAGTCTGAATAAAGTATTCCAGATTATACACATACACACATACATACATACATACATACATACATACATACATACATACATAGTGTGCTTGTGGTCTGTGTATATGTTTACATGCATGCATAGATGCATGTGCATGTGTGTGTGATGATGATATTGGGTATAGGGTTGTTTTAGTTAGGATTTTACTGTTGTGAAAAATAACATTATTAGTACAGCTCTTATAAAAGAAACCACTTAATTGGGGCTTGATTACATTTGGAGGTTTAGTTAATTCTCACCATGGCAGCAGCAAGCAGGGTGGCATGCAAGCAGACGTGGTGCTGGAGAGGTAGCTGAGAGTTCTACATCTTGACCCGAAGGGAGAAGGAAGGGAGAATGAACCACTGGGCCTACTTCAGCTTCTTGAACCTCTAGCCTACTCCTGGTGAAACACTTCTTCTAATAAGGCCATTTGAACAAGGCCACATGTCCTAATACTTTTAAATAGTGTCACTCCCTATGTGCCTATGGGGGCTATTTTCATTCAAACCACCTAAAGGGTCTCTCCCTGTGCCGGGAGCTCTGCAAATTTGGCTAGGCTGAGCTTCAATATGCCTCTCTACCTTATAGATGGCAAGCAAACCACCATGATCAGCTTTTTCAGTATTTACTAGCAATCCACACTAAGGTTCTTATGCCTGTATAGTAAGCACTATCCCAACAGACCCATATCTTCAGCCCATTCACATTATCATGGTGCAGTTAAGAACCCACCAAGAAGCAAGCTTACTTTTGATGCTGTCTCTAAATGTAAAAATGAGAGCAATCTGACTAAAAATCCATGCATTTGGGGCAATCATTATCCCACAGAAAGAGGATGTCCAAAATGGAGCAGTTAGAAGTGATTGTTAAAAGCAAACAACAAAAATCAAATGCATAATGTTTATATACTAGCAAACTGAAATAAAAGAAAAAAAACAATTAGCCCTGGCAGTGGTGTCACACCCTTTAGTCCCAGCACTTGGGAGGCAGAGGCAGGCAGATCTCTATGATTTTGAGATCAGCCTGTTCTAAAAGAGCTAGTTCCAGGACAGAGGACAGGCTCTGTCTCAAAATTATGTTACATAGCAAGTCCAGCATCTATAGTGTATATATCTATTCCGATCAAGAAAAGAGGATAGATTGCAAGGTCAAAAGTATTTGGGACAGGAATCATGGGATTTAAATTTGGTCATAACCAATTACATAGGGAAGAATGGTGGGAAGAGATGGCACATTCCTATGCATACACCTGCATTACTACTGCATGAACATTCTTTTTAATTTTTTTCTGAGACAGGATTTCTCTGTGGCTTTGGAAGCTGTCCTGATCTGCCTGTCTCTGCCTCCCCAGTGCTGGAATTAAAGGTGTGTGTCACCACTGCCCAGATATGTAAACATTCTTAGAGAAGGAAGACACCTTAAAAGTGTGCTGCTACCCAACTCACAAAAGTTAGGTGGCAATCATACCATCATAGTCATGGGTCATATCTACCTGAAACAATGCTAGTACCACTGAAACCTATCCTGTTTCAAAATACTTCTGTTATGGAATATTACTTTAACTATGTAAAGGTGTGCTTTATTTGTTTATGTTGCATTTGTTAACTAGGAAAGGATGTGTTACATTTGTTTATGCTGTATTTGGTTGACTAAGTAAAGATGTGTTGCTTTGCCCACATCTTTGATTGGTCCAATAAAAATCTGAATGTCCAATAGCTAGGTGATAGAGGGATAGGTAAGACCGGTGGGCAAAAAGAATAAGTAGTAGGAGGAATCTAGGCTTTGGAGTAGGGAGGAGAGAATGAGACAAAAAGAAAGAGAGACATGCAGGCCAGCCAAAAAGGCATCCCCCAACCAGCCAAACTTGGTGGAAGCAGTGACAGTAGAACATGCAGAAAGAAAGGTTAAAAACTGCCTAGCAAAATATAGAAGGATAGAAATAGGTTAGATTAAGTTATAAGAACTATTGGGACAAGCATGGGTAAGGTCAAGTATACATGATTGATAATAAGTCTCCATATTGGGGGGGGGCCAGTCCCTATTCGAAATGACTTGACAGATTTTGATGATCCCTCCTGGAAGGCATCACCTTCCCTGTGGAATAGGGGTGGGTGTGATGGGAGGGGGTTGGGGGCATGGGAGGGTAGGAGAGAGGATAGAAGGAAGGGAGGGAAGGAGAGGAAACTGGGATCGATATGTAAAATAAAAAAAATAATAAATATATATAAAAAAAGAAAAAGAAAGTCTCCATGTCTTGATTTGGGAGCTGGTTGGTAACACAAAAGAAACCATGCTTGCTACATACTTTACAATTAAAGAACATTATTTAGATACATATGTTACAGGAAATAATTGCTAGTGCTGGGTAAAGGAGTACACCAAGTAAACGTGCAAATTCACACAAGGACCTGCATGGAAGTTAGTTTTCAAATATTTTTTACAGAGAACTAACCAAACCACATAATCTCCTACACTACTTTTACTATAGGTGTTAGAGTATCACATGTGATTGCCTTAATTGTTACTAACACAGGGACATCATGACATATTTATCATAAATCCTTTTAAAAATTTCAGTTTATATGTTCTGATTGTGTGACCTTGAACAAGTGAGAGAAGTTAATTTTTAACCTACTTTCAGCTCAATTTTGATACATAAAGAATAGTATGTGCATTTAAGGTTGTTATGGATATTAGAGAAAATATCTTTCACTTGTGCCTGAATCTCAGCAAGTACTAATTGTTCATAATGTAAATATAAGACAAAACACAAATGAGGTCTAATATAAAAGTCCAGAGCGGCTATGATAGGTCAATTCACTTGCAAGTCAAAGTCATGAGCGTGAAAATATATTACTTACCCAGAAGAGCTGAACTGCCTTTTCACTAAAAGAACATCTATAATCAAAGATAAAAGCTGTTCTGTTCACAATAGTTAGGAAATGGAGTCACCAATATATATGAATAGTGAAAATGCCATTTATAAACAATGGAGTTTTACTGCCATAAAAGTTAAGTAGTGCTATCCGCAGGAAAACTGATGGTACGGGAGATCATTGTGTTAAGTAAAGAGACCTGTATGCTTGAAAAAGCGACAAGGAATTCCATTGCTCTGCATGATGTCACTACTGGTAAGGTGCTCAAGGTTTGGAAATAGCAACCCTGATTAAGGCTTATTGGGTTGCACACAAACAAAAGGATGTGAAAATAGAAGGAGAATTTGGTGGGAAGAGGAAATTCAGGCATAGGAGGAGCACAAGAGGATAATGGAAGTCAGTATGATCAACACACATTATATAATGTGCAAAATTTTATTTAAAATTCATTATTATGTACAATTACTATATTTTCATGAAAATTTTATGAAAAAAAGGAAAGAAAATGGAAAACAAAAGAGATTATGATAGTTTGTTCACTCAAGCCAGTGAGGTATACCACATTTCTTTTGCTGCATTTGTTTTAGATTATTTTACACTGTGACCTGAGTCAGGTTTTACCTCCTGTAAAAGAAAAGAAGATAACAAGTTTATGTGCTTTTAACTATCTGGAGTTTTAATCTTACTAGGGTATGTCACATGAGAAGATGACTCAGCAAAGTCCAGAAACATAATTTATAATTTTTAGTCACCTACTAGGAATTTGTTTCAGAGATTTTTTTCAGGTCAAGTTTTTCACATCAAGGACTTGTTAAAATTTTGGTCATCTTACAAGACTGACCTCAACTAACAATTTGAGCAACAGAAGAAAGGCTGCCATAAATGCCCTTCCCTGATAATGAGATTGATGATTAAATTATCCACCATCATAGAGCGCTCATCTAGTAGCTAATGGAAACAGAAGCAAACACCCACAGCTAAACACTGAGCCAGATGCAGAGAGGGAGGACAAGACCAGGCTACAGAAACCCACAGAGACAGCTGACCTGAAAAAGGAGGAGTTAATGGGCCCCAGACTGATAGCTGGGAATCCAGCATGGGATTGACTCAGACCCCCTGAACATGTCTCAGTTAGAAGGCCTGGGCAGTCTAAAGGACCTCTGACAATGGAACCAGGCTGTATCCCTGATACACAAAAGGACTTTGGGAGCACATTTCCCATGGAGGGATACTCCCTTAACCTAAAGGCAGGAGGGAGGGCCTAGTCCCTGCTCCAAATGACTTGACATATTTTGATGACCCCTCCTGGAAGGCATCAACCTACCTGTGGAGTGGGGGTGGGTGGGATGGGAGGGTGGTCGGGGTCATGGGAGAGTGGGAGAGAAGGAAGGAGGGAGGGAGAGAAAGAGAGAAGCAATTGAAATCAATATGTAAAATAAGAAAAATAAATAAATGAAAAATATTGGTCATCTGAAAGCAGTAATTTATCATGAGTCACAACATTGAATTCTCTACTGATTAGATACCTAACACACTTCAACCTTAAGGGAATGAAAAAAAAATTCCATTATTGATCTGTTCCAAGTGGTGGTAGTTCAGATTCAAAGTCAATTGCTGTGTATGTATCTGTGGTGCTTCTTCAGCCAAGTACACTGTTGGTGCCAGCACATGACCAGGCATACCTGCAGGATAAGTGTAGCTTTCTCACCTCCAGACTATTTACACAAGGATGAAGTATTGTGGTTAAATAAGGATCAGCATAAACAAATAGGCCGAATAGATGTTTATTCAGGGAGAAATAACTTACAATCTAGAGAGATGAACACCAACAAGTTCCACTGGATGCTCTCCTCTCAGCAACCCACCAGCAAGAGAGCCTTCTCTGGCTCCTCCTCAGACCTCCTTCCACAAGTCACTTCTGCCCCTGGCTCCACCCACAAAGGGCGTGGTCAGTGCCACAGAAGGAGACAAAGTGAATATCCCACTACAATTCCCCTTTTAGTCTAAAGAAAAGATTTAGGCTTAATACAAAACTATATACAAAACAGTGAATAACACGTGTGCTTTAAGAAAAGGAAAATCGAGAACAAAATGACCTACATATCTAGTCCTAGGGTGAAGGCATAACGGAGTTTACAATAGCGTTGTCCTAAGCCAGAAAACTTAAGTGTAGTACTTAATATATCTAACTAGAAAGAGAGAATAATAGTTGTGATAGTTTAATCTTTTTTTTATTTATTTTTTTATTTAATTTTATATAACAAAGTCCAATTAAATGAAAACAAACATTTATACACAATATTTGGGAATTTGGGCGTCGTTCTTTCCAAACTACTTCCTGCTGGTAAGGGGCACTGTCTTGGGGGATTCTAAGAAGATTCAGATATCCTAGCTGTAGTCTGTAGGGCTGTTTTGTCCAGCTGTTTGGAATGTAGGATCAGCTTGTACTCTGTTTCAGGCGGTCTGGTATGATCAAACCACATTAGTCTGGAAGGAATCCACATCGTTTCATTTTCTGTGGGAACAAAAATAGAAATACTTTTCCCCAGTAACTTGTTCTTCAACTTAAATTTTGGAGTCAAAGCGTTTTTTTTTTTTTTTAATTTATTATTTTACATGTCGATCCCAGTTCCCTCTCCCTCCCTTCCTCCCTCCCCTCCAGCCCTCCCTCCCTCCTTCCCTCCCTTTTGCCCTCTCTACCCTCTCCCATGCACTCTAAACACCCTCCCCTCCAACCCCCCACCACAATACCATATGTAGGGGAATGCCATCTAGTTGGGGTCATGTAGATCTGACAGGTCCTGTGAAGTAGGGACTAGGGCTTCTCTCCTATCTCTAGAATAAGGCAGTTATCCCTCCATGGGGGATATGTTTGCAAAGTCCTTTTGTGCACCAGGGATACATCCTGGCTCCACTGTCTGAGGTCTCTTAGACTGCTCAGACCTTCTGGCTGAGACCCATATTCAGGGGGGTCCGAGTCAATCCCCTGTTGGCTTCCCAGCTATCAGTCTAGTGGCCCTTAGCTCCTCCTTGTTCAGGTAAGCTGTCTCTATGTATTTCTACCACATGGTCTTGTCCTCTCCATCTGCTTCTGGGTTCTAGTTCGACTCAGTGTTTATGTATGGGTGTTTGCTCCTGTTTTCAACAGGCATTAGTTGAGGACTCCATGGAGAAGTTAGTTGTTGATCTCACTCTCCAGGAAGGGCATTTATGATAGCCTTTCCACGGAAGCTGAGATTGTTAGTTGGGAGCAGTCTTGTAGTTCCCTCGACATTTCTTTGTGTTCAACTTTATCTTCAAACCAATATTGGCTCCCTCTTTTATGTTCTCTCTCTCTGTCTCTGTCTCTCTCTCTCTCTTTCCTATTTTCCATTCCTAACCAGGCTCAATCCTCCTGGTCGCACATGCCTTCCTCTCCTCCCTCTCATTTGATAGTTTAATCTTAAACCTTATCAAGACCTGAGAAGGAAAATAATGATACTAGAGTAGACAGGAAGTGTGGTGGGCAAGTTCCAAAAGGTGCAACAAGGACAGAAACAGCAGGCTACCTGGACAGTCACCCAAGGTCTCACAGCAACGTTGGTACATCCAGTTTTGGCTAAGACCAAGAGAACTTGACAGACCACAACAACAGCAGGGAGGTAAAGGCTGTCTTATCCTGACTTGGCAAGGTCCAACAGTCTTCTATATTTGTCTCCTGCAAACACATAATAAGACTGCATGTCCAAATCAGTGGTCAAGATCGGGCAGTTCTTTGCCCAATAGGCCATTAGCTGAGGCAGGAATGAACTCCAGTAGGAGCAACAACAGTGTCCAACATATTTTTGGGAAAGTGCACAGGGCTGTCAGGAGCAACAGTGTCTCATGTCAATGGACTACTTACATTAAAACATTTAAATGCCATGTTCTGCATGTCTATGAAGTGATTGAAGATTAAGCATCTATGTCTGACCTATCTCATAGGTAAAGGAAACATGAGTGAAGATAATCTGTAATACTCAGGAACTTAGCTAAAAAACTGATTTAAACTTTTCCCTGAGTAAAACAGAGACAAATACCTAGACAATATAACTATGTACATATACATACATATAAATCCCTAAAATAGAGGTAGAGTAGAAATGTCTAGACAAGAGGTTGAACTATAAAGGGCAGCATGATAAATATCCCAAATTGTATCAATATACAAAATGTCTTGAACATAAGGAAAAGTATACATACATAGAATATGGTAAAAATAATGTGCATAAAACATCATAAATGGAAAAATTTCACACAATATAACAAAATATAAACTTAATTGTACATAGCTTACCACAAATAAGAATATATAATAATGTAAGCTGTAAAAAACTATTATCTCACTCTTACTCAAATTCACAAGAAAATAGGTTAATCCCATCTAAACCATATCTTTCCCAACCATACCCTATTCCTGTCTATAAGATAAACCCAAGTCTAAGCATAACCTTCCATACCCAACCCTAAGTAACTAAAACCAACCCAAAGAAGATGAATATTATCCCCAAATTCCAAGGGTAGAGAAAGGGGAAGTCATTATCTTAAGATTACTTCCTGCTGAAATGGGACGATAATTGCACCATGGGATCATGTAGGAAGAAAATTTTTAGCAACCAAATTTCTCAACAGAACTGGCTGTGACATATGTAGCTAGTCACTATGTCACTATGTGGCAGAAAATGATTAACTGTAGTTCTATTTCAAACTCTGGCCAGGGTGTAATAAGAAGGTGCACTATTACAGCTAGCTAGTCATAAGTTGTCTGGAGCAAAACAGTCTCAAACCAGTTTTATGGTGATGTTGGTACTCCAGATGTATCAAGTTGAGTCAAGATGAAATGGTGACATGGGGCCCCATCTTCTTTCCAGAGAGTTCAAAGTTTGCTGATAGGAATTGTTATTATTCCTTGTGGAAAACTTAAACATCAATATTAAAGTAAAATTTTCAAGTTTTAAAGTATGCATTAGGGAAAGGCAACAATAAGCATTAAAATGTATATGAGAAAATTAGGATTTCAGAGAGAAAATTGTGTATAAGAAATGAGTCCCCAGATTTTGTTTTCTTCTGCCTTACACCAATTGGCTTCTTGATTTAAGGCAGAAACCGTGAATTTAATCTTAACAACTTGCTTAAATTTAGAGAAGGAAAGCCAAATCCAACTCCAAAGCCAGCATTGGTTTACATGAATTGGGACTACAGGAATACTAGATAGTAAAGAGAAATAGATTTCTGTATAGAAATGGTTTACTAGAATTAAATATTTTTACCATAAATCAGATTTCTCTTCATTAAGTGATTGTTTTGGGGGAGTAGCCGCCGCCATCTTTGATAAACTGCAGTGGAAACAACTATGACTTTCATTTTAGCAATGTTTGTTGTTTACCAGATAAAAGACTCGTGGTCAGAAAAAGATAAAGATTTACAGTAAAGGCAGATTCACATTAAGAAAACATGCTAAAAGTTTACAATGTGTTCTAAAAATATATGTAGGCCTGGGAGAGAAAAGGAATAAAATGGTTTTAAAAATACAGCAAGGAACTGGATGTGGTGGCACATGCTTTTAATCCCAGCACTTGGGAGACAGAGGCAGGTGGATCTCTGAGATTTCAAAGTACACATGATATGAAAAATGAATTCGAGGACAGATAAGAGTTACACAGTGAAACTCTGTCTCAAAAAAATGAAAAAAAAATAGAAGAAGAAAGAAAGTAATAGTCAAGCCATGTAAAAATGAAAATCTCTAAGAGAATCTGTATACTATATGGCATTATATTGTCTTTCTAATTTTTGACTGCTGAGAAAATAACAACTATTAAAAACAAATGCTGCTGAATCAATCCAATTTATATATTTTAAAAATGTTTTGACTTCAAAATTTAAGTCTAAGGACAAGTTACTGGGGAAAAGGATTTCTATTTTTTGTTTCCACAGAAAAGGAAAAGCTGTGGATTCCTTCCAGACTAATGTGCAAGCCAGACCCCCTAAAACAGTGTTCCTGGTGATCCAATATTCAAAACACCTTAAACAAAGCAGCCTTGCAGATTTCTGCGTCTTATTAAGATCCCCATGACAGCTTCTTCTATCAGCAGGAAGCAGTTTGGAAGAACGAAACCCAAATTCCTAAATATTGTTTGTAAATGATTGTTTTCATTTAAATGGGGTTGGTTATAAATGGTTAATGACCACAACCAATATCTTTTTAAAGGTAAAATGGGAATTATGGTATAGATATGAATACTTTGTTTTGGAATGGATTTTCATTTATTGATACAAACTTAAGGTCAATTTTGTGATAAGTATATTTATCCTCTTGTTTAGGTATTGTGTTTATATAGCTCATTTAGAAATGTAATGTGTAAATTAGTACAGACTATAGATAGTTACCTATGATAGTCAAAACTTAGAGTTACTTTAGGTTTTTCAGATGTACTTGAGATGAATAGGCATTCTTCAAACCTTTCAAAGACCTACAGAATATGGCATTTAAAATGGTTTAGGGTTTTTCTCGACAGTGAGACATAATTGCTCCTGGCAACACCACCTGTGTCAGAAAGGAAAATGGACATTGAAGAAAGTCGTTATGGAGTTTACTTCCAATATGGCAAGACTAGCCACTTGGACAAGAATCTGCTCTTGTCTGGACTGTTTGACTTTATGCTGTATAAACTGGACATGCAGGGCCCACAGAAAAGTGACTGCTGATTCAAGATGGGCATTGCTACAGAGTTCCTACTTCATGGAAGAGTCTGCCAAACAGTCTGCAGGACACAGAAAAATGACTGACAAACTGCCAATACAAGAAGACAATTTAAAGTTTTCCTGCTTTGCTGAAGAGTCTGCCAGACACACTATGGCCTATGGGCTGAAGATGGAAGATTATAGAAGAACTTCAGGTGAGTTGTCTCTGTCATTTCTAGAGTTTATCCTTCTGTGGTCTTTGAAGGAGTTGAAGACAGTTATGGTTATAGTTTTCCTTAGGATTAAAGATAAATTACATATAGGACTTTAGACTCACAAAGATAGGATAGATGTTGAAATACTTTCTTCAAATCTTACTAAATGTTAATAGACTAAATATTGTTAACTGTGATTCTTACTTGATAACTGTTGTGTTATATACTTTGCTATGTTAAGGTTAAAACCCTTCTTTTTATTTTAGATGAAAAAAGAGGAGATGATGGGAGATATCATTCTGTATATATGTTTCTCATACTGGTTAATGAATAAAGCACTGTTGGCCAATAGTAAAGCAAGAGAGGAGGGACTAGGAGACAAGGAGGAAAGAGGAAGTAGTAAGGAGGAGTCAAGATGGAGAGACTGGGGAGACCAGACACAGGCCCCATTTCCTGGTGAGATGAAAGCACGTGGAAATATGTAGATTAACAGAAATGGGTTAATACTTAAGACAGAGCTAGCTGATGAGAAACAAGTAACTGGCCAACATCATTATATCAAATACAGAGTCCCGGTGTGTTAATTGGGGCTGGCACGGTGGTGGTACAAGACCAGTGGTGGGTGGTACTCCTTACAGATGAAGTATCTCCTAGGAGATAAATTGTGAGGGGCCACTTGGATCAGTACACCTGTAGGTTTACTAAGCAAACTGTCTGATAATTTTGGGTGGAGCATGGTGATGTTCTCAACTTCCTTTCAATGTTCTAGCATTTAAATAGATTTAAGAAGCTGAATTTTTGAAATATAATCTTGGTTAAGAGGTACAAAGATGTTTACTTAACAATAACATTTTCCTTAACTAAAAGAATTTGTGATTCATCTTTTACTAAATAATTGTCTACCAGTGGATGAAACTTCTACTAGTTAATTTTGGAGGTAGACAGTGTGAGAATGCTTGCCTGAGGATCAAAGATCCAATGATCTCTCACAGAAGCATTTGCTGTGTTTCCTCCTTACCTTGGCTTATCATCCCTCATTACTTGTCCCCACTATTTAACTTCCTACAAAAATTAAGAAGTTAAAAAGCATATGTACTTAACATTAACATTGTTTTCTTAACTAAAAGAATTTGTGATTCATCTTTTGCTAAATAATTGTCTTCCATTTTACTAGATAACGACTAATGGTGAAGATGATTGCTAATATAAGCACTTTTGGCCTCTAATAATTAACAGAATCTAAAGTGTGTGTCTCTTTTGTCCTCTTCCTGGAAAAGCACACTTTACAAAACACAAATGCACCTTTGACTTCCATTGAAAGTGATGCATTAAATCTTTTGAGATTCTTGGCGTAATGCCACAAAAGCTTTTAAAATGGCATTTTAGGGGGAAAGGTGTTCTGGCCATTACAACCCACTGTTATAACCAAATTATGCCTTCAAATTCCATGCTTTTTCTTACACTCCATTCAAGACCCCCCGTGAGAAACAGTCTGATCGTTTCAGTGATTTGTCAAATCCAGGAAAGGTTTTATACATGATTATGTTACCAGCAAATATACTTCTCTCTGGTACCTACTCTCTGGAGTCAAAAAGCAGCAGCAACTGATTCTGACTGGTACTAGCATTGAGTGCCATATTTTATGTTAGTAATCTGGGCTAGATGCAACAGAAATAGTGATGGTAATAGAATTTGAAAGTAGGAGTAATTGCTAGACTGTGTTTTCAGCTTAACTATTTTATTTTTAGACTTGTTATATTCTTTTGTTGTCTCCTTTTACTGAAAATATAGTTTCCTGTTCAGTCCCTCTGTTCCTCCCAGTTCAGTCCACCTTCCCTCCTCTGAGTCCACTCCAATCTGTTCCTCATTAGAAAAAAAAGACAGTTTTCTAAGAGATAATAATAAATAATAAGAAGAAAATAAAAGCTAACACATGAGAATAGGACAAAAAAGACAGAAAAGAGAGAGTCAAGAAAAGGCACAAGAAACAAATATACAGAGACTGATTCATACCCAGGAATACCATAAAATTACTAAACTGGGAGCCATAACATATATCAAAAGGACATGTATGGTTTAAAGATGGTGGAGCAAAATCCTTCACATGACATTATAAGACAAGGAACATCCAAAGATGATTTTGAGTTTTTTTTTTTTTTCTCTTGGCCATCTACTGCTGGGCATGCAGCCAGCCCTTAAGAGTACTTTGTTTCCCCAGTGAAAATCTCTTAAATTAAATCACTTTGCATTTGATCAAACCCAATTTTATTTTTATTTTTTCCAAGAGACCATTTATATACCTTTGTGACATGAACTGATATTATTTCAGTTTAGTAGCAGCCAATCCTAACACCTGTCCGAGCCCTGTAGACACTGATCTCTGAAAATACATTTCTGAAAGCAAAAGAAATGCATTAAAAACCTTCCCTTCTTATTGATAAACAATCATGTAATCCCCTTGTATCTTTATGAATGACTGCTAAATATGATAATTTCTTTGCAAACCTAGCCAGTTACAGAGAGCTAGGGATAACATAACACCGTCACATTGGCAGTGTGATTGGTTTTCTGTTACCTGGGCACTTCTCAGATTCTCATGGCCAGGTTAGTATTATCTGGACCACCCTTCTGTACATGTGTATTTGAACCTTAACAGGAACCAGATGGGTTTGTGGTAACAGCTTCCCTGTGAATCCCCACCAAGCTGTCACAGCCCCCAAAACTGCCACTCTCTTTTGTAGGAAACTCATCCTGCTCCCTTGTTGGTCTAGTTTTCCCTCGTTGCCCTAGGATTTTAAACTCAATTACAAAGTCTGGGGAGGAATTGTTCATCTTGCAAATTAGGCCTGGCACTCATCTATCAGAAACCACAATCCAGCCTTCTTGGTTCTTAGCAAGTTCTCTGGGACTGCTTGGGAGCAGAAGCTCATCTGGTGACCTGGTTTCTATTTGTGCTAATACTGCATACAGGAGTTATCCACTGTTTTGAAAGGTCTGGAGATTTCTGGCTCTGCCATAGCAGCAACCTGCTGTTAATTCACAACACAGGTTTTTGTTTGAAGGAGCCTTATTAGAAAATATGCCTTTTATTAACTTTCTCAAGAATTTATATTCTTTGCTTGATTTCTTTAAGGTTAGTAGCTTAGTTGAAAGTACCAGCATATGGCATTCAGATAGAACAGGCTGTGTTCAAGACAACTTTTGGCATTTACTTTAATTCTTATATAATTAATTGTTAGGAGTATGTTTTCTGTCAACCTGGACTCACTGTGGTGCCAATTAACATACAGAGACTCTGTATTAGATATAATGCTTTTGCCCAGTTATTTGTTTCTTATCAGCTAGCTCTGTCTTAAGTATTAACCTATTTCTATTAATCTAAGCATTTCCACGTGGTCTCATCTTACACGAGTGGGGCTGGCATCTGCTCTCTCCAGTCTCTATATGCTGACCCTTACTACTTCCTCAAATCCTCCTTGTCTCCTAGTCCTGCCTATCTTGCTTTCCTATTGGCCAACAGTGCTTTATTCATTAACCAGTATGAGAAACATATTTACAGAATGACATCTCCCATCAATTTATTTCTATTTTGTCCATACTATAGTCCTGTGCATACATAGTTGAACATGCTATGGAATATTTTTTCTCTTTGTGGATATGTGGCCTAAAAAAATCTGAATGTCGGAGCAAGTAATAGCTCTCTGTGTCTGATCAGTGTCTGTGATTTGTGTGCTTTTGTGTTTATCTGCTTAGTGCACTGTTACTTTGAAGCAAGTAGAAGTTTTACCTTCGCCTTCTGGAGGCTCTTCTCATGTGTCTAGTCTGGCATGTCAGAGAACACTTAGCCTGTGACTGTGTCGTTTTACAGAGTTTAATTCATCTGCAGTAGATTCAGCTACCTCAAGAACTCTTGGGGGGGGTAGACTTCGAATCAAGCACTGGATTCTTTGATAAAGTTAGATTGTTTTTGACCCAGGTCCACAGGAACACAAGGATTGGCAGAATATCTGAAATTCAATACAAAAAAGAAATGAAATGAAAAGTGAACATACTGTTTATGCCACCCCTTTCTGTTTGCTGTCAA
This sequence comes from Phodopus roborovskii, assembly GCF_943737965.1. Lineage (NCBI taxonomy): Eukaryota > Metazoa > Chordata > Mammalia > Rodentia > Cricetidae > Phodopus > Phodopus roborovskii. The sequence goes on along the minus strand of NW_026126540.1, from coordinate 10,415,281 downwards.
TTGTTGTTTTACTGTGCATATCCTTGTTTTCAATGCAATGCTTGTTACATAAATATTGTGAACTATATTGTAAATGAAATGTATTATGTTGAAAGCCATCAGCAGCTGTCAAAAATAAGCTTTTGTTGTGAAAGAAAAAAAAATATGTTAGATAAAAGCAAAACAAGACAGTCAAAACAAACACAACAAAAGCAAAACCCTGTTTTCATATAAAGCACTTATTTGAATATACTCTTTCTTTAAGATTTCTTTTAGCATCACCATTTCAGTGATGTGGAGGGATTTCCCTGTCACATTTTGTCATGGTAATGGCTTGTGAAGAAATAAGTGATGAGAGTACAAAGACAGGGATGGTGAGGGGCTTGGGCATACTTCCTCAAAGCTCTGCAGAATGTGAGCCTCCTGTTTCTCTATACCCATTGCCTGATCTGAGTTGTCCTATTACAGCAAGCTGCACCTTGGGTCACTCTTGGAATGTTTTGACAAAGGTGTGTCACAGGCAGAAAAAAGAGTTGACAGAAAATGGACTCTTCAAAACTGACATGTTCATATCAGTAAATTTTGTTTACAACATCCAATATTTGTATTTGTTTTTTTGTAAATAAAAGGAAGTAATTATTTTTTAAAAAAAATCTGGTGATCTATATAGATGTGTAGATTTGTGTCAGAGTTTTCACTTTGTGTCCATTGATCAACAGGTTAATTTTTATGTCATTATCAAGCTGTTTTTATTACTATAACTGTATAATCACTGGAGTTCTTGCATGGTGATATCTCCAGCAGTTATTTTGTTATTTAAGATTGGATTAGAGTTTCGTTATGTTCCCATAATGAAACAGAAAATGTCCTAACAAGATCTGTAACGAATTGTGTTAGAATTTTAAAGGGGATTACATTGAATTTGCAGATTGCTTTTGATTAGATAGCAATTTTTACTAAAGTAATCCTACTGATCCATGAGTATGAGAAATCTTCATATCTTCTGATATCTTCAATTTTTTTCTTCAATCTTTCACAGTTTGGATCATACATGGTTTTCACTCCTATATTTTTGAGGCTATTGTAAAAGGTGTTCTTTCTGTTATTTCTTTTTGCAGTCTGTCTTTTGTATATCAACATCTTTAGCTGTCAGGGAAATGCAAATCAAAACAACTTTGACATACCATCTTACTCCTGCCAGAATGGCTAAAATTAGAAACACCAATGACAACTTATGCTGGAGAGGATGTGGAGAAAGAGAAACACTCCTCCACTGCTGGTGGGAGTACAAACTCATACAGCCATTTTGGAGATCAGTATGGCAGTTCCTCAGGAAAATGGGAATCATTCTATCACAGTACCTGGCAATACCCAAATGATCCACATCCATGCAACAAAGACATGTGCTCAACTATGTTCATAGCAGCATTATTTGTAATAGCAAGAACCTGGAAGCAACCTAGATGCCCCTCAACTGAAGAATGGATAGAAGATGTGGCACATTTACACAATGGAATACTACTCTGTGGGGGGAAAATGGAATCTTGAAATTCGCAGGCAAGTGAATAAAACTTGAAGAAACTATCCTGAATGAGGTAACGCTGTCACAAAAAGAAGAACATGGCATGTACTTGCTCATATATGAATTTTAGACCTTTAGCAAAGGATCACCAGCCTATAATTCACACCACCAGAAAAACTAGGATACAAGGAAGATTCTAAGAGATTCATACAAGGTCCCTCACAGAAGGGGAAAGGGACATGATCTCCAGAAGATATGGGGAGTGGCAGGGGGGGGGCAGTGAGGGGAGAGGGAACTAGTAGAAAGGGAAGGGGAGGAGAGCAACACACGTGGGACTAGGAAGATTGAGTCAGGGAAGGAATAGACAAGAGAAGAGACAGAGACAGAGACAGAGAGAGACCATTAAAGAGGGAGCCATTATAGGTTTGAAGAGAAAACTGAACCTAGAGAAATATCCAGAGACCTATAGGACTGACCCCAACTAGTAATTTGAACAACAGTAGAAAGACTACCATAAATGCCCTTCCCTGATAATGAGATCAATGATGACTAACTTATCCACCATCATGGAACCCTTATCTAGTAGCTGATGGAAACAGAAGCAGACACCCACAACTAAACACTGAGCAGAACTAGAATCCAGATGCAGAGAAGAACAAGACGAGGCTACAGAAACACATAGAGACAGCTGACCTGAACAATGAGAAGCTAATGGGCCCCCAGACTGATAGCTGGGACTCCAGCATGGGATTGACTCAGACCCCCTGAATATGGGTCTCAGTTAGAAGCCCTGAGCAGTCTAAGGGACCTCAGACAGTGGAACCAGGGTGTATTCCTGGTGCACAAAAGGACTTTGGAAGCACATCCCCCATGGAGAAATACTCCTTTAACCTAGAGGCAGGAGGGAGGGCCTAGTCTCTGCTCCAAATGACTTGACAGATTTTGATGACTCCTCCTGGAAGGCATCACCCTACCTATGGAGTTGGGGTGGGTGGAATTGGAGGGTGATCAGGGGGATGGAAGGATGGGAGGATGGGAGAGAGGGAGGGAGGAAGGAAGAAAAGGAAGGAAGGAAGGAGGTAAAGTGAACTGGGATCAATATGTAAAATAAAAATTAAAAAAATTAAAAAAAAGAAGAGTACTGATTTTTGCATTCTTATAATAAATCTACACCAGCACAGCACAGGGTAGGTTCCTTATTTGTTTACTAGACTGACTTTCTCTTGCCTCATGTGTATAGTCTGTATAGTCTAATCAGCTACTCTTTAAGTCTCTCCTTTAGTTATCACAGCAATTAATTTCCAGAATATTAGTGGTGGAAAGTCCATTGAAGATGTTGAAACTTACATCTCTGTTCTTTGTTTAAGCAAGATGAAACTAGAGGTGAAGTCTTGATCTCACAGCTAATTCAGGTGACAGTGGACATGAGAGACCATTGCTTTCATATCAAGAATCCCACAAGGCCTCTGCTATTTGAGGATCGCCTGAGTTGCTTAGCAAAATAATATTACCTGAACTTTCAATCAATCAAATCAGACTGCCTTTATGGTTGGATTAAACTTTTGTTAGGTTTTCAGATCCTGATGATGCTGTCCCAAACCAGGACTGATAATACTGTTTTATGATAATATTGGTTTATGGTACTATCTTTCAGAATGGCAATTTTTACAATTATTATCTGAATTTTAAAACTTTCTCTCATGATTTCTTTTGCCTCCGGCTCTCTAAGTATAAGATACACAGACATCCATTGATTTTTAAAGTAAGACAGATATAAACCAAAGCAAGAAAGCCATTACCTGGCTTTGACTTTGGCTTTCTAAGCATAGATACACAAAAATCCATTTATTTTAAAGAAAGGAAGATAAAAAACAAAACAAAAAGTCATCGTCCAGCTTTACTTTCAAAATAACGTTTAAAAGTACATAGCAAAAAGATTTGAAAGGCTAAGCTTTCAATGAAAAGGATGGGAAGAATGAGGGCATTTTTTCTGAATTAGATCTTTTAAGTTTCAGAAGTCAGAAGTGAATGGAGTGTGACATGAAGGATAAGTGAATCACAGAAGAAGGAAGATGAAGGATATGTTGGAAGAGTCAGAGGCATGGAATAAAAACAGTAAGTAATGATGAACTTTTTTTTTTTTTTTTTTTTTTTTTTTTTTTTTTTTTTGTGGATAGAGCTTTTAGAGAACAGAAGCCAAAGCAAAAAGAGAGAGAAAAAAAGGTATATACACCTTGGGCTGATTACCTTGTGTCTTGTGTATTAGTCAAGGTTATCCTAAAAGTAAGAACCAAAATGACAGAAAGGCCAAGGGAGGAAGGGAAAGGAGAGGGAAGAGGAGAGGAGGGAAAGGAAGGCAGGGGTGGGGGGTGGGGTGGGATGGGGTGGGGTGGGGAAAGCCTCAATGATGAGAAGAATATACAGAGAAATTCCAGATAGGAGTCTGTCTGTGGGCAAAATTCCTTCCTAAGTGGCCATGCAGAAAGTTAATCATTTTAAATTAAATTTTATTTAAATTAAAGCAATCTCATATTCTATACTAATCCCAGTTCTCTCTCACTCCTGTCCTCCCATTTCCCTGAAAAATACCCCATCCCATCCCCATCCACTCCTCCCATGAAGCCTCCCATGATGGATCATCAAAGTCTGTCACATCATTTGGAACTGTAACTAGCACCCCCCCACCCTCCCATCCCTAGGCTGAGAGAGTATTTCTCCACAGGGAATGGACTCCCAAAGTCCATTCATGCACTAGGGATAAATACTGGTTCCACTGCCAGAGGCCCTATAGACTGTCCAACTGGCACCCATGTTTAGGGGGCCTGGTTCAGTCCTATGCTGGTTCTCCAGTTGTCAGTCTGAAGTCCATGGGCTCCCACTTGCTCAGGTCAGCTGTTTCGGTGGTTTTCCCCAGCATGGTCTTGACACTTGCTCATCACTCCTCCCTTGCAGAGAGTTAATCTTATTCTGTTAAAGTCTTCACCTTACTGAATGAAACTTATTTTATGAAGGATTATTTAAATCAAAATCTACCCATTTGAATGTTAATCTCATACAAAATCTTTACAAAGAAACATCTCAAATGGATTGTCCCAGCCAAGTTGAAATATAAAATTAGCCATCATACCCAGTCAGTTGAACTCATATCAAATTTATCTTTCCCCTATTTACTCTGCTTCTGTGAGACGAGAACATTTTATTCTGGTTGGATCTGAAGATAGAGGATAATATGAAGGCTCTCACATCCCAAAGCATTGTTTGGTTCTAGAACAACAAAAAACAGAGAAATTTTGTGTATGATAGCCACAAATCTACAAAGGATCTCATAATACAATCCACTGATCCAGAGAGGCTAAATAACAAGGAAGCCCCAAGGGGGATATGATGAATTTCCATGGGAAGGGGAAATAGAAGAGATGTCCTATGTGGACTGGAAGCAGATGGGGATGGGAACTTGAGGGATCAGGTTGTGGGAGTGGGTCAAGAGTAAAAGAACACTGGAAATGGGGGTGGTGGGCATTTAGGGTCAGGTAGACACCTGATGCAAGGGAATATACAAGGATGACCCCAGTTAAACTCCTAGCAGGTTATGTAGCCTGAACTGGCTATATCCTGTGGTCAGATTAGTGACTACCTTAACTGTCATTAGAGAGCCTTCCTCCAGTAACTGATGTAAACAGATGCAGAGAACCACAACCAAACATTAGGGCAAGCTCAGGGAATTCCAATAAAGAGAGGAAGAAAGTTTTGTATGAGCCAGAGGAGTCAGGAACATCACAAGAAAACCCACTGAAACAATTAATCTTGCTTCATAGGAGCTCACAGAGACAGAACCAACAACCAGGGAGACTTCATGGAACCAACCTAGGCCCTTTAGATATATGTGATAGTTGTGTGGCTTGGTCTACTCAGAGGACTCCTAAAAATGGGAGCAGAGGCTTTCTCTAATGCTTTGTTTGACTCTTGGGACCCTATTCTGCATACTGGATTGCCTTGCTCAGTCTTAATATAAGGGAAGTTGCTTAATCTTACTGCAATGTTATGTGCCTGCCTCTTTCTGAACAATAATAAATGAGGAGTGAATGAATGACAAGTAGAGGAATAGTGAGGAGAGGGAATGGGAGGAAAGGAGAGGGAGGAACTATAGTCAGGATGTAAAATAAATAAATAAACACACACACACACACACACACACACACACAGAAAGGTCTGTGTTCCATTTGTCAAGCTTTCACCCAAGACCACCTGCCACAGACACCACCCCATGTGTTTGTGCTCTATGTATGCATCAGAGAGAAGGACTGGAAGAGAGAGGGCCTGGTCTTAAAAGGGACAAGGGGGAGGAGAAGGACTGACCAGGAAACATACAAAGCAAGCAGTTCTCTGGACTTTTTTCAATGAGTGAAAAGGAGGGAGTTAGGAAAATACTGGAATTCAAAGTTCCAACTATAAATACCTCAACTATGTTGTTAATTAGAATCCATACAAGAGCAGAATTGCTTATCTGATTTGGTCATGGGAAAAAGTGAGCAGAATTGCTTATCTGATTTGGTCATGGGAAAAAGTGAAAAGCAGCTCAGAGTAAGCCCAAGATTAGTATCATCTGCCACATACAAAAGTTAATGATTCTGAGGTTTCTGACTTTCAAAAACCTAGCTTTTAAACTCTATACCTTTTATTTCTTTAGACATTTAAAATGTGATTGATGTTCTTTCAGCAGTAGAAATCTAATCTTTTTGAAGACAGAATTGAATTTTACTTCTCTCTATCACACTCATTGAGATTTCCACTGTGAAAATGAATAAGGCTTTGAAGATGGCTCAGTGGGTAGAGAACTTATGACACAAACATGAAAACCACAGTTCAGTTCCCCAAAAACAATGCATAGTCCGACAAGGTAGTGTAGTACGTTAAACCCCATGCTCCTCTGACAAGATGGGTTGCCAAATATTCAGTAATAGACAAGTCACCTTGTCTCAGATGGAAGATAGACTCAACATTCAAGGTTTTCATCTGTCTCCAAATATGCACTCATATATCAAAGTATACATGTGCACACACACATACATATAAATCATATGAGCACATCTAATAAATACACAGTCATATGTGTTATACACATATTAAATTCAAATCATAGACACACATATAATATACACACCATATACAATATTATACATGTACTATTCACACAAATCATATGCATATCATATACATACATACATCATACATATATAATACATACAAACATAAAAAGTCTGCTTTTTCAAGAACATGTATTTTGTGATATATTGTAAAAAGTAATTAGATATAAAATATAAAGGAAAATATGACATGGAAGATGTTTAAGGACACTGACACACAACAGAAGTAAAGAATTTATTAGCCACAGGTTTCACAAGGTTTTTTTATAAGGTAATGTGAATGGTTTGATTTGATCTTTCAGAAATTCTAAAGAAAAACCAAGGACAATTTCTCCTTTTAAGATACAATAAACAAGAGTGAAACAAACATACACTTTCAGTGATTCAACTATTGGTTCTTTTGTTCCAGACCACTAAAACCAATCAGAAACTTGTTTCGTGGCTGTGATTTTAAAAGCTGACAAGTCATCAGTGTTGTTTAGTAGTATAGTAATAATAAGTTATATTTTTTCTACTGTAGAAATAAATAGTAACTGAAATCAAGTGACATTAAAGAGAACCAAAAAATAAGTTTACTATCAGTTTTCAGCTTCAGTTTTCAAAATTCCATACAAGTGATTTATTTGGGAATATTCCTCTTTTTACTTTCTATGCCTAGATTATTTCAAGAAATTCAGTGTTTGTATTCTATTGTTGTGAGAGAGAACATCTTGAACAAGTCAACTTATAGAAGAAAAAGTATATTTGGCCCTGTGTTTCCAACGGGGTAAGAGTTCATCATGACAGGGCATCACTCTAGCGAACTGCAGCTATGGTGGCAGTAATAGCTGAGAACTTGCACCTTGACCTGCAAGCAAGAAACAGAGAGCACACTGGGAATGGCACAAGGCCTTGAAATGTCAAAACTCCCCCTAGTGAAACATTTCCCCCAGAAAGGCTATGCTTCCTAATCCTATCCAAAACAACTTCATTATCTAGGGACCAAATATCCAAATACTGGAAACTATGGGGATGTCTCTTTCAAACCATCATAGTCTATTTCTTGCCTTGGTTCTTTTCAGTTCATTCATGATGCTATTCCCCCAACCTCATGGAATCCCAGTGTTCATATTTCTGTTTTCATTACACTAAAGATAAAATGTCAGGATGATTTCAAGAACCTGGAAGCTGAGTAAAAGTCTAAGATGCCATTGAGTATAACAATTAGTAGATATAAGAAAGAAGTTGGAGGTTACAGGAGGCTTGTATCATCTTCAAACACAAAAGAACTTTCAAAGACTAAGAATGGTTATGAAAATGCCATTGGTTCAGATATACACTGGAAAATTCTTTATTGAAAGGTAGACTGACATAAATGTCCATGGCAATAAGTTGACAAACAAGAAGGATTTTGTACATAGTGAGTGAGTTCTGTTAGTGTAGCTGCTTGCATCACACTCCTCTTTTAGAGCACTATAGCATGTGTGTTATTTAACCCCGACAGCATGTTAAGCCAAACTGTTAGGATAAGCATGAGTCTGCCCACATGTACCCTTTGGGGGAAGAGTGATTTTGGAACACAAAATTCTATGTAAGAAAAGATGCGACATTAGTGTATCCTAATGGTTAGAGAAACACAATGACATAACCAAACCTTTCATAGAAGAACTGTTTTTCTGTAGCATTAGATTAAAGCCAGAAGTTGGCTGTTTTCATTTGGTGTGAATAAATTTACATAATTATAGGTTCATTGTTAGTTGAAAAGCCCATGGATATTTCGTATCATAGTATGACTAAAGGTAATCTAAGACCTAAGAATGAGTCAGGTCTCTGTGCATTCTAGAAGGTACAGAGAAAGCCATGTGAGTAGATATAATTGAAATTCCATTATTGATGCATAAGCTATGGAAATTGCTAGAGTTGGTGAGCAGAGAGACCAAATCTTAGACTCATTGTAGTCAGTTCATGTACTTTATTCTCTCAATTCCAGTACAGGCAGCAGCTACTTAAACCAAGCTGCTTTGGCCACCCTACCCATAGAATATCGATGTGTTAAGATTAGAAACTACAATTGCAAGTCAAATATGCTATGTCTTTGGGAATTTTGTCATGTACTTATTGAGCTCCCTAACCGTAAGTCTACCCATTGTTTCTAAAACCTAAATAAAGCAACCCTGTACCTCTTATTTTCCATGTAAAAACCCATGGCTTTCTTGTCATTTATGATGTTTTCCCTATAAACATTTTCTGCATTTTCTCAAAAACCCAAATAAAATTCATGCAACCAATGAAATATTATTCCAACGTAATGCTTAATTTCTAGTGTCCTCATTAAAGTATTAAAATTTCCAACAGTTATTACCACAAAGGAAAAATTTTAATTAATTTCACCAAAACTCCTAAAATTATGTTCTACCTGGTAATTCTGCCAAGCACAAATGATTTCCTGCAGTGGTCACATGCATTCACTCAACTTATTGTGCTGTTTAGGGGTGGAAGGAAACACATCATTGGTAAGGTATCATTCAGCCCCTAAGTTTATAGAGATGTTAGGTGATAAAGGTGAGTCTATAGTAAAACATCATGAAATTCTTCTTTGAATATATACATCTTCCCTAGGAATGACGATGACCATGTCCCTCACCATAGTCACGTCAGACCCCAATGAAGCAACTTTTAACTGGCTGTTTGTTTACTGGTATGATACAATTTTTAAAAATGTAACAAAATACAAGCTTGTTCCTCAAGTTTCTGTCTGTAAGTGATTTATAATACCCTTTTATCTCACTGGTGGAAGAAAGTTCATCAGCAGGAGAGGAAATAATGCCCCTTCCAGAGAAATCAGGCAAATATGACGACTAGTAATACAATCAACACTGTGACATCAAAACTTGGAGCAGAAATTAATAATAAAATGCATGATACCATGATTTTTAAAGGCAAGTTTTTCAGGGACATTGCCATACTCACACTTTTCTATATTGTCCATGGCTGATTTTTCTCTACAGGGCAAAGGTAAGCATGTGCAACAAAAATGTAGTTAACAGTACATAAAATGATCCTTCATTTCTGCAGTGCTGAGAAATTGAACCTAGGGCTTCATGCTAGCATATATTCCTGTCCGAGAAATGATCTCTTAAGGGAATATTCTCCTACCATGGCTAGAGATAGAATATGCACATGTATATTACACATGTATATACTGTATAACTATACATTCAGACAGTGGTTAATCATACATTACCTTTATTTTTAGCTGCTTATCGACAACCTGTTTTCTTTCTATGCACAATGTGTTATGATAAAATACATAATTTTGAAAAAACATTATTTTCTGGAGGTGAACAATCTTCTGGTAACTTCAAGATCCCATCCAAAATCTTTAAATTTGGCAAGTAGAAGAACACTCTAAAACAAAAGAAAATGGAAGTTAAGTAAGCATATCGAATAAAGCATTTTATTTCACTTACTTTTTTTGAATAAATTCATTTAACCTATTCAAATAAGAATGGTGCATGGAAATCATTTTGTTCTCTTCTCCTTATCTTTGCAGAGAGGTTAAAACAAGCCATTGTTCATATCCTGGGCATAGTTTTATCTCTCTTGGTTATAAACAGATATTTCAGAAGAGGTAAATATTGATCAGAAAGTGAGACAGCATACAATCTGTTTTTATAAGAGAACTCCATTCAAGTTTTCATAAAATCCTCTAAAGAAAAAAAATCAGTGAGCATAGTCAGCCAATATACCACAAGGGAAAGAACGAGAGTGGTAGTAAATGGGTCTGTCCTAAGGTTGAAAGTTGAGTGAGGGATTTAAGGAAGTCAGTGTCATTTAGTGAGAACTGAGGAGTACAAAAGTAGGATGAAAAATATATTCTGTAAGCTCTTTTGTTTTAACATAAAATGCTCATGAGGGTCAAATTTCAAAAGTATGAAGTCAATGATAAGGCCAGAAGATTTCTGATCAGTACATTTAAACAGTGGTCATATGCAAAGAACTGTTAGAAGGCAGGATCTTCTTTCAACTGATCAAATGTCCTATAGTTGGGATCTCTTAGACTTCAAGCAAATGGAGTCTATGGTCCTCAGAATGAAAATGAAAGATCCTTCACCTGTCATCAGATGTGCTGGGTCATCAATGATGGTGCTGACCTACTTAAGACTCCCTGTTGTCCCTGCTTTTCTCAGAGTAAAAATTTGTTCTGAGAATTACTTCATTCAGTTCTCACAGTAGCTCCAAGAAGCTGAGTCTGATTCATGCTGAGTCTGAGTCCCTACTTTAAGTAATTTATTCAGGATCTCAGTCTTAGCCAGAGAAAATAAATATAAAATCTAAATCCTCTGGGGCCAATGTTCAGACTTAGGTCATGGGAATCCCTCACTACTGAAGCTTTCAAAACACAAATCCGTGATGAAAATAATATCACATTGATTTCTGAAAAATGGTAGGTAATTTAGCTTGTGTTAAGTTAGTATGTCCTAGAAGTGGGATTTCCTGCCATCCTGGACATATACTATTAGCTGTCTCATTGTGTCTCTTCTTTTTAGAATAATCCTGTCTTCTGACTCTGTGATCTAAACACAGGAAGAAAAAGGGTGAAAATTCTTAATTCCAGGTGACAATAACCACAAAAGTGACATCTAAAATTATTTTAAGCATGGTACTAAGGATTTTTAGAGTCTGACCCAAATCTTGGGTAAGAACACCTACTAACCAACTAAATGTGGCTATGATCTGCAAAATGTGATTATTGGTATAGTAACTGAACTCAAATTTAGATGAACTCTGAAGTTCATCTTAGATTCTCAGAATGAATGGAAGCTTAAATCCTCTCTTCATATCTTAAAACTAGCCCATCTTTCTTTTCAAAGCAACCCTGAAGTGTCTCAAATCAACATAACCTGCTTTTTTGTAGCTTAAAAGGCAATATGGCAGTATATTTCTATTTTGGACCCAATCCAATGAAGTTAATGGAAAAACAGGACAGACTTATTCTCATAATTGTATACCACATAAGTTTAATAGAGGGATATTCCCTCAGCCTAGACACATGGGAGAGGGCCTAGGCCCTGCTCCAAATGATATGACAGACTCTGAAGACTCCCCACGGAAGGTCTCACCCCTCCCTGGGGAGCAGAAAGGGGATAGAATCAGGGTTGATGGAGGGATCAGGGAAGGACTAGAGGATGTGGGAACTGTGATTGACATGTAAAACAAACTTGTTTCAAATTTAAATAAATAAAAAACAGGTCTCAGAAAAAAAGTTCTGAAAGCAGAATTATAGTGAATTGTCAGGACATATCATGTTTCAGACCACTCTAATGTTCCTACTGTGAGATGATTTTTGGAGGAAGGCAAGTGACTGAGTTGACACCAAAATACTGTATAAAATGCTACATGTTAACAAAACTGAAAAATCATACTGTGTTAAATTATCCTTATGACTAGAAATGTGCCTTCTTATGAATGATATTAAAATGTCCAGCTAAACCTCCTATGAATACAGAAATATAATTTTAAGCTTCAAAACTTTATTATGATTAAATATTAGCACAATATTATAAAGTCACTATAATGCCAGTTTCTGCTACTTTGTAAAAGCAATTTGAGAATTTATGATCACCAACATGAAATTTTGCTTTCCAAGTACAGTCATAGGGGAGACAACTGCCATAATGAGATTTATGTAGTAACAACAAAGATTAGAATTCATATTTTGACAATTTTTCACTGTACACCAGGAGTTGAGCAGTTTAATATTACATAAAGCTTTTTTGTTATTATAGGAAAACTTATAACATGAGAAGCAAAAAGCAAGAACTATATCTGTTATTGAAGCTGGATGTATGTTAAGGGCTTTCATCATAGAATGGGGTTAGACAGTCCCCAGAGATGGTTTGATCCTTAGTTAAAAAAAATTAGCTGAGAGATAAAATGATCTGTGGTCAAATGGGATCAAGTATGAGATTAGAATTCAGTTACTTGCTCTTATTTTTCAATTCCCTTAAGAATACCAACGCTATAGGAAGAATTCATTAGAGATGTCCATCCATTTTCATATCTATCTATCCATCTATCATCTATATATCTATGTGAGCATTTTTCCTAGTGCAAAATCCAAGTTAAATTCCATTAGCATCATTAGGAAGGTCCCCAACAGTGACAAAATCATAACATCATTTCTTCTTGGCAGATTGAATGATATTTCAAACATTGCAATAGACTAATCAATTACTTGTTGGAATATAGTGCTCATTGACCATCATGAAAATGAAATGAGAGAACAGAGGATATACAAGACAATCACAAAAATTTTTTAGGAACTTGTATTTACAACAACAGTTAAAGACACAGTGTCTCCTAAACATGAGAGAAAATACATCAGATTTTGAAGTAAACTGAAATCTTTTTGTATATCTAGAAAGTCACATTACAGAGATTGAATGAAGATGGTGAGTGTAGACAAACAACAGTCCCATCTGACTCTATAAAACTCAAAGAAGAACTCTTATCTGTATCTCCAAAAGGAAGAAGAGGCCCTTAGAAAGACAAGCTTGTCTCACATTCAATAATAGACTGTGGTAGTAGATTCAATAAAATATAGAAATATGGAATATTCATTTTATAAAATAATCAAGAAGTTCTAACCCAGAGCTTTGAACAAAGCAGAAGACAGGAGAAAAGCACTTTAAGGGTGTCTTTACTCTGGCTAGTGAAAAAGGAAAGTCTTCATAAACAAATACATTAAATGCAGACAGTTTTGCTGATAGAGCCATAAGCCATGTGATGCAGATACTGGGAAATTACCCAGTGCCAGCTATTGTTGTCAATTTTCTTCCCTGTAGCAAATCTTAAGAGAGATGGTAATCAAAGTAATTTTTTTAGGAAGTGTAGAAGACTAGCACAAGCACATGTACATGCCTCAAAGGTTCTCTTTGGTGCATTGAGGTCATGGGACCTAGAGAATCACACACCAACATTTGATCTGACTCAAACTAAAACTCAGAGGAGCAAAGATACTCAAATTAGATGGTGAACCCTAAAAGCACAAAAGGCCTGGCAAGATGAGATCGTCAAGACACAATGACTTCTCCTGTACTTAGTATTCTACTCTTATGTGGCATTAGAGGTGGTGCCCAGTTCTTTGAACACATGGGCTTAGGATTTTCTTCTGAGCCCCACCTCTATTAAAACAGAGGAATAACAACAGAACTCAAGGATAACCTAGTCCAATTCTTCAATTGAGTGAAAATAGCTGATTAAAATAATGTAACCAATGATATCAAGGCAAAATCATAAATCCCAATACAAAGATGTAAGAAATATTTAAACCAATCAAGGCAACAGATTTCTTGGAAGTTACCAATACAATAATAATGAATTTCAGTGAGAGTCAGAAGAATCCCAAAGAATTCCAGAGAATGGTTGAAAGACTGTTCAACAGAATGACAAATGAGAAATCTGGAGAGATTGTGCAGTGGTTAAGATTACCTGGTGCTATTATGAAGGATCAGATTTCAGATACCAGCAACCACTTTAAGCGTCCACAATTGCCTATAAATCCAGTGCCAAGAGATTTCATACTCTCTTTTGGCCTCTGCTGGAATAAAGCATGCATATAGTACATATACATATATGTACTACATATGTACATATATGTACATATATATACATACATACATGTAAAACATTAACATACATCTTTTTTTTCTAAGAAAAGGGACATAATTACACTCCTGAATTAGTTCTAAGGGAACACAGACAAAGAAGTGAAAGAATGTGGTCTATTGAGAATTCTTTCTTCAGTTCTGTACCCCATTTTTTAATAGGGTTATTTGGTGTTTTGTTGACTAGTTTCTTGAGTTCTTTGTATATTTTGGAGATCAGCCCTTTGTCGGATGTAGGATTGGTGAAAATCTTTTCCCAGTCTGTGGGCTGCCGTTTGGTCTTGCTGACTGTGTCCTTTGCCTTACAGAAGCTTCTAAGTTTGAAGAGGTCCCATTTATTAATTGTTTCTCTCAGTGTCTGTGCCCCTGGAGTTATGTTCAGGAAGCGGTCTCTTATACCAATTTGTTCAAGGGTACCTCCTACTTTCTCTTCTAAGAGGTTCAATGTGGCTGGATTGATGTTGAGGTCTTTGATCCATTTGGACTTGAGTTTTGTGCATGGCGACAAACATGGGTTTATCTGTAGTCTTCTACACACCCTCATCCAATTGTGCCAGCACCATTTGTTGAAGATGCTGTCCTTGCCCCATTGTATAATTTTTGCTGTTTTTTCAAAAATCAGGTGTTCATAGGTGTGTGTGTTAATATGAGGATTTTCAATTCGATTCCATTGGTCTACCTGTCTATTTTTATGCCAATACCAGGCTGTTTTCAAAACTATAGCTCTGTAGTAGAGCTTAAAGTCAGGAATGGTGATGCCTCCTGAAGTTCTTTTATTGTATAGGGTTGTTTTGGCTATCCTGGGTCTTTTGTTTTTCCATATAAAGTTGATTATTATCCTTTCAAGGTCAATTTAGAATGTGGAAAAATGCAATAAAAAGATTTAAAAATACTTAAAAAGAGTCAAGTAAATTTTGGTAATGAAAATTACAATGACTAACAAAAACCTTGGTGGGAAGCTTTGCCAAAAGTAGAAATCAAAACAGTAGATAAAATATCAGGAATTCTAGAAAAGGTAGGCAAATTTGGGCATTCAGACAGCAGTAATGATAAAACAATAAGAAAGTACAAACATTGAAGAGGTAAGCAATATCATTAGAAGACAAAATTGGGTACAGAAAGAGGAGGAAAAGTGTAAGATAACAACACAAAAATATATATTCAAGGAAACAATTATAGGCTAGTCCCCAAATCTAGAGGAGTCACCATAAAGACACAAGAAACATTAGGAATAATAAACAAGACCATAAAAGAGTCAACTTAGAGATAAAATGATGAGTATACTGAGCACAGAATATCAAACACTGCAAGAGCGAATCATTATGTCACATATAAAAGTAAAGCCATCAGATCAGCAGCTTTCTCAAGACTCTAATGTCTCCAAAAAGCAGAATAATATATTTTTATTTCTGTGAAAAACAATAACTACCAACCTATATTTATATTTTATGTAACAATACATTTCATAATTAAAAGAAAAATTACACCATGATTAGCACAAACTAAAGAAATACATTATGACTAAGCAAGCCCTACAGACAATAATTTAAGGAAGCCAACACACTGAAGGCAAAACTAGACATATATGTGAAGTCACATAAAGAATCGGGTACACTAGAGAACAGGGGAAAAAACAAAAACAAGGAATATTAAATATTAAAGTACCTAATGCTATAAAAAACAGAGAAATGGAAAGTTTCAATATATATACTTTAAAATATTACAAATGTTCATGACCCCAATTCTCCAATCCAAAGAAAAAGTTCAGGATATTTATTTAAAAGACAGAAGGCATCTATTAGCTACCTAAAGAAAAACAACTCATTGACTAAAACAAGTAAGACTTTGGGGTGGAGACAGAAAGCAAGCAAGCATGTCCACACTAGTACCTGACAATGTAGACTTCATTCCAAAATTATTCATAAAACATAAATGTCACTTCATATTAAGTGCACTATCCATCAGAATGATATAATAATTCTAATCATGTATACAGTATTGGACATAAAGGCACTGACTGAACTTAATACAAAAACAGTGGTTGGATTTACTATAATTATCATAGCACTCTCCACAAAAGCCATTATGAAATCAGTCTTAGTATGCATCAACACAGAAATGAATTTAAAATGTGGTTTCATTTTGCCACAAAGAAGAAAGTGATTATTTTATTTGCTAGAAGTAGATGCAACTAAAAATCATAATCTAACCAAAATAATAATAATTTTCACAAAGACAAATATTGGTTTTATTTCATTATTAGATCCCTTATTTTTATATAGATATATAAAATAAAAAAAATTGTGTGTGTGTGTGTGTGTGTGTTGTGTGACATAGTGACATAAAAATACGAACAAGCTTGTGTGGGGAAGGAAGGGCACTGTGGAGTAGGAAAATGAAATGGGAGTGTTAAGGGGAATAGGTATGAGGTAAACATGGTCAAAAGACATGATATGATTATGTGGAAAATCTGTATGAAATACATCATTATCTAAGTGAATATATGCCAATAATGTTAAGTTTGTGTTATGCTAAGACCCTGTCATCAGTGCTACCACCATAAGATTAACTAAGAACTAAGAAAGTCTTTTTTTTGGGGGGAGGGGTTGTATGTATTGCTTTAGAACTACCTCTGTAGTCCAGGCTGTCCTCCAACTCACAGAGATCTGCCTGCCTCTGCCTCCCCGAGTGCTAGGATTAAAGAAGTGTGCCACCAACACCCAGCTAAGAAAGTCATTTTAAGACAACACATGCGTATTGGTTCATTCCTTCTGATATTTTAGAATAGTGAAATGATGAATACAGAGCTAATACTATGAGTATTTTTGGAGATAGAGAGATGCCTAAGTCCCTAGCACTCACATTGTGGCTTTCATAGTCTGTAACTCTGGTTCCAGGGTATCTGACATCCTATCAGGTCTCCACAGGCACCTAAATGCAGGTGGTGTATATACATGAACTCAGTCACACACATATATACACAAAAGGAAAAATCAAACCTTTGCTACGTGAATGTAAACAATAGAGAAACAACATGCAATATGGCAAACAGTACATTGCTCAAAAAAAGGTAACCCAGGCATTTGAGCCTTACTGTTTCCTGTAGTTTTGGTGAAATTCACAGGGGTTCCTCTTCAGGGTGAGGGATTCCAGTGGTGTGTACCGTAAATTGGAGAGGCCAGCCAATTTCTCAATGTGGTTTTCAGCCAACGATAAATGTTGTATTTGGGGTATCTTTGGTAGTTGTTTGAAAGATGTGAAATGGTTTTTGTTCATATTTAGTACTCTGCATCTGGAGACAATGTGAAAGTCTTGTCATTTGCTTTCTAAAGTGGATAGTGAACTACTAAATCTCAAACCACCTGCCAGTCCTGATAAGATCATGGCCACACCAGAGAGTGATAGTGAGAAGAACCACAAAGGAAGTAAAATTATCAAGAGCAATATTAACCACAGGAGTGAACTGGCCTAGAAGATCATAAGCCTGCTAGGCACAGACACCTCCTCCCATGTGTTCAATGGGTGTTGAGTGCCCCATTTACCTTGAAAGGATGACTAATTTCATCCTATTTCCTCAGCATAAAAGTATAGACAAAGTAACCCAATTTGTGAAGAATGTTGTCTCTAAGAAAGAATTTGTTCCTCCTGACTTTGTGTATGTAATAAATTATATAATGAGAAAATGGTATTGTAAATCAGAAGTAACTTTTGTTTTATATAAAAAAGAAATCTACATAGTACCCTTAACAGAATAAAAGCATATTTGGCACTTAAGTTTAATACATTTTCCGATATATAATGTTCCTCAACACTTTTGACATAAAATAATAATTGTATGAGACCATGATAAGGGAAAAAATAATTCAAAATCCAACTCTAGTGCACTGTCTTAATGTATGAATAAAAATGTATTCGACACTCCAAGTCAACATTTTCTAGTTCAGTGTTCTAAATATGCTCTGAACCTATGTGACCACCAAATAGCCTTTGTTGCATGTTTATTTCTGTGAAATATAACTGATGCATCCCTCCTGACTTAAGCAGGCAAGTTTAATAAATAAGTTGGTGCCAAATGATACAGGATTTGTGTGTGTGTGTGTGTGTGTGTGTGTGTGTGTGTGTGTGTGTGTGTTTTAGTATAATAAAGTTTCTTTGAATTTTTCACGTTCTTTTAAACTCATTTTTAAAAATGAACAGAAGTATATTTACTCCATTTAAAAGTCCATTAAGCAGATTGAGGTTTCACAGAGACTTTGAAAATGACTGAAGATGGTTGGTGATGGCTATATGGACACTTTGTATATGGTGATGTTTTTTTTCATCTCCCTAGCTGTTTCTTCTCTCCTATATAGTGGTGCTGGTATGCTTCTCTGGTGTTGTCAGCCCAGCATCAGAAACACATCTTCATTGCTCTTTCCTTGTATGTAGAATCTCTGCTTACTTTTCTGTTCTTGATTCCTGCTAATGTGATTGACACCATAACAAAAGCTATTTTAGGAAGAAAGGGTTTCTTTAGCTTACAGCTTATAGTCCATTACCAGAGAAAACCACGTTAAGAACTTGGAGCAGAACACATGGAGGAATGATGTTTTATGGATTGCTCCCAGGTATTTGTATTCAGCTAGCTTTTGTATGTAGCCCAGCCTATCCTGCCTAGAGATGGTATTGCTCACAGTAGGCTGGACCCTTACACATCAATCAGTAATCAAGAAAATGCCCCAGACAGTCATGCCAACAAACCAATGTGATAGAGACAATTATTTCATAAATTCTGCTTTCCCCAGTTTTGTCAAGGTGATGACAAAAATAACCATGACAATCTTCTAATCAACTCATGAAGACTTCATGTGTGCCTCTTAGGCCTTTTAATACTCATCCCACCTACCCATTCTGCCTGATGGAGCTGAATACAGCTCTTGGGACAGAGTGTTCTTACACAACCCTGACTGAAGACACAAAGTGGCTTCTACAATAGCAATTAGGAATCTTTTGAGTGATAAAGGGTTCCATGAGAAAGTTTTCTTATAAAGTATTTTAATTAGTCTCATATTTGCTTTGGTATTTAGGATACCCACCTTAACATCTATATTATGCAAGGGTGAACATAATTCTCTTGTTAACTTACAGTTTCTTCACATAAGTTTTCAATAAGTGCAGATCAGTAAAAAACTACTTACAACCATAATGTAAATGTAGTGGAATTGTGTTTCCCAGTTCACAACACAAGGAAAGTGACAATATTTTCTGCTCACCAAATCCATGATTCCAATTACAATGCTAAAAATGGGTAAAAAACAAAAGTATATTTGGATGATATTTTAACATAAAACTTCTGGTTGTTTGTTGTTGTTGTTGCCTGGCCACATATGTGCCTTAGCATAAATGATCACTTATAAGATGTGACCTCATAAATTGAGGTGTTCTATGTATACATATTGTCACATATGTCCAAGAATCAAATATTAAATTCTGAACAATCAGTCGTACCTTGGCAATCTTATGGCATTTAGATCTACTAGTGAATTATCCACCAACCATAGGATTTCAACTCGAATCAGTCTTCTAAGAATTCTTTTAAAATTTTCAACTTGATAAGGGTCCCCCAAATCCTGAAATGAAATGTTCAGTTTCTGAAGGAAAAACAAAAGTAGTAAGTTGTCACTTTTAATGTTGTTATTGCTCAGCATATGACAATGTACCTTTTATTAAAGTTTTACTACTTCATCTCTCCCTTCATCTCTAATAATGCTTATCCTCCTGAACAAGCACAACTATCTTGCCTGGGTTTTTGAGGACTCTAAGAGATAATGAGAATTTTTGAGTGATATAAGGTTAGAGGGAAATGAGAGAGGCATAGGACCCTCAAGAATATTCTGAAATTTTATGGGAGCACTGAATATCGTCAATAAAATTTTAATGAAGAATAGCTGGGCTGAATGATTAGTCCATCAGCCTTACTTGCAAATAATCAGAAATCAAACTCATACAAAAAAAATCCAGAGAAAGACACATCATTCAAAAGGTTTCAGCTTTTGTTTGTGTTTAAATCAACTACAAACACATATTCATAAATGACTTTATTTCAAACACAGTAATTTAATGTTTCCTTTTACTTATCAGCCTGCTCTGGGATATAGGAAGCCAGTACTACCCCTGGGCCCTATAACCTCCATTCATAAAAGACAATGCAGCTATTAAATTAGGTCTCATCACTAACTACTGCCAATGAAAGCTGTGGAGTAGAATAGAAACCCTCTAAAAGTGTTGAAGCAAAATAATTTGCTATACTTAAGGAACTACAGGCATCTAAAGAATCTACTTTAGATAAAATTAATGTATGAGGCTGAGATGTCTCAGTGGATAAAATGCCTACCACTCAATAGTGAGGATATAAAGTTGAACATCGAGAACCCATTTAAAAGGTGGGTGTAATAGCAATTATCTGTAATCCAAGTTCGATCATGAGTTCAGAGATAAAGAAAAAAGGGAACCCCTATACTCCCAGGCCAGATAGCCTGGAATATGTAGTATGGTCAATAAATATATCACTATCTCAATGAAGAAGAAAGACAATGACTGACAACTAAGGTCATCCTCTGATCACCATGCATTCTACGTGGTATATGCACATCCACAAAAATGTGTGGGTGCATACACGCACACACACACACACACACACACACACACACACACACACTCACAAACATATGTGGGCAGATTAAGGAAGTCCATGAATACTTGAATAAAAGAATAACAGATATTTTTATGTGGAACAGTCACACAATGAAGGTAAATAGTCCCCATGGTCTTCTGCCCCTGGAGGCACAGGATGCTTCTATGCAGGATGCTCAGACACCACCCAAGAGTGAGAGCAAGACCCCTACTCTTCCTTATAAGAGAGCATGTCTACACACTGAAGCCACACCCTAAGACCCTGAAACTATCTGCAGAAACATTTTTCCCACTACATACATATATATCATATACACACGAAAAGAAGGTTAAATGAAATAAAACTGGTCTTGACATTCTAGACATTAAACATTATAAAGATTCACACTTAGAGCTCTGTTTTACATAAGAACAACAGACTTTTGCCTGAAAATAAAACATAAGGAATGAGAAAAGATCATACCCATGTTCTACACATCAACATCACTGATTAGTTTTATTATTTACTGTTATTTTGTGATTGTCTTCCTTGATAATTTAGAGTTTATTAAGTCATGTTTTTATAACCAAAATGTTGATTATATTTTTTACTTTCCTTTTTTATTTATTCTTTGTGTCTTTCACATCATGCATCTGGATAGCATCTATCCTCTGTCCCCTCTCATCTGCCCTCTGGCAATGCAATCTCTACCTCCTGCCCAAATAAAGCAAAATAAAATGCAAGAAAAAGAAGGGGAAAAAGGAAAAAGGGAAAATCTCCTCATGGAAGTTATAGTGTGACAGAGTGAATCAAGCAGTAAACCCCTTTACCCATATATCTTTACATGTCGGTGTTCATCGCAAAGAATCATTTATTTGATTTGAGGACCCGAGGACCCTCATCTCTGCTATACATAGGCCCTCACTGGGAGCCTTCCTGGAAATCCTGCTGCTGCCCTATCTAGGGGAGATCCTATAGTACTAGGTCGGCAGGACCCCCCAACCTCAACCTGTGCTCCAGCAGATCACACATGGGGTGGATGTTGGGGTAGGCCAACACAACTTTGGTTCTGTGCCTAGGGAGTGACAGGGTTGGTCAGCCCACCAGCTCCCCGTTCTCTCTACCACTAGTATGAGCTCTCCAGCATTGTCCTGGCTAATTCACCCCTTGCAGAGGTCAGCAAGGGGCGGTTCTCACACTTTCACATCCTCAATCTTAAGAGCCAGCTCTATTGTGTTGCCCAGTTGAGGTATAGGGGCCAGTCTCCATCAGTGCTGCAGCTGATGAGAGGCAGAGACAGATCTCCCACTTTTATGACCTCAGGAACAGCTCCCCCACCTAAGGCAGATGGGGAGGGGATTTCCCTCCTGCCCATGGGGCCACATGACAGATGAGTACTGGGGACATCTCTCTATATCCCTCAGGGTTGATGGGCAGGTGGGGGTGAATATATTTTTATGATCATTTATTAACAAGTTCCATGACCTTGAGGTTAGCTTTAAATTACAGCTGTAAAGAACAACTAGACCAAAATAATAGCCTTGAAAGAGAAGGCTAAGTGAAACTGGAAGTCAGAGTCTTGAGTGCTCTGTTTATCTCTTTTAAAATAAATGAGTGGGCACACTGTTCAATTTGAAAGGGTATTATGTATCTATTTATTTTATAGGAATAATTTAAAATTAATTTTAAAGAAAGCATCATATTGTAACTCCAGTATTCTGCTTTACATCTTCCACGAGTAATCTCTACAACCTTGGTTTTTTTTTTTTTTTTTTTTTTTTTTTTTTTACTGGACTTCTTCTGAAAGGAGGAATTGAAAACAGACCTTCTGTGAAATTTCTTCCCATGCACTACTAAGTCTCTGACATACAAATTCAGCTTGTTAAGTAAAGGAAGAATCAGGGAACCTCAACATGAAGCATCCAAACTCACATTTACTGCTAGTAGATGTTCTAAACAACCATCAAGTGTTATTTAATCATTTCCACAGAGTTGCAAACAGGATGACTTTCTCTTTTATTGCTAGCAATGCTACAGACCATATTGCTAAATAAATATAAATAAATATGCAATTTTTGCCTACACGTGATTTTTAAGGAGACTAAATTTGAAGTCACGTGATCAAAGCCACTGTCACTTACGGAGTAAACAGGATGACTAATCAAAGGGCTGTTTCAGTACCACCAATTGAGTCATTGGAGCCCCATCATGTGAACCCACAGCCCCTATCTTCCTTGGTGAACAAGGTCATTTACACAGGTTCCATGAAGACAAGTTTGGCCACCTTAGCTGTCCAAAGCTTTTACCCTGACCAATTACCTGAGAAAGTCCAGACAGAATTATAAACTTATTGGTATAAATTACACTAAATTGTTTTATTTTTCTTTTATGTATGTGGATGTTTTGCATGTGGGTAGTACACAATGACCACAGAGGACAAAGAAGCCATTGGAGACTTAGAGTTATAGACAAGGTGAGGTACAGTGTGGGGCCTGGGAATTGAACTTGAGACTTTTGGAATAGCAGCCAATGCTCTTTAGAGTCATCTCTCCTGCCATAACTTTAACATTTTTTTAAACAAAGGGAAATTTTTCATTTTCAAGTATTTTCAACATCCCTAATATTTATCACTACAAACATACAGGTAGAAAATACGCATAGTCAGGATGAAGACAAAGTGGGGAGGAAGATGAGGGAAAGATAGGTTTTTAGATGAAGATCTGGAGATGGTCACAATTGACCCTTAAGAAAGATTCACTCCTATTAAGTTCTCATAATGCTTGAATGAGTACTGCTGTAACTGATCCGCAGGGAGTGTGGGCTTTACCAGAGCTCACCTTGCAGTCTTCCCAGTTTTCCTGCCACCACATTTCCCATTTGTTTTTCTCAAGGGCTCTTTTCTTTGGAGCCAAGGTGCACCCCACTTGTCTGGATAGTAACCAGTCTTCAGAGGGCCCTAAACCAAAATCATAATGTGAAACCTCAGAAGACACTAGGAGACCAGGATTGTTATTTTTGCCTGCTTGTTTTTTGTTTTTTGCTTGTTTGTTTGTCAAGTGTTTGAAACTTCACTCTCTATCTGGATGGGAAAGAACTTGATTTTATTTAATAGATAAGATCATAGTATGATTCCCATCTGATGTGGGCTCTACCCCCATTACCATGCCCAATCCAAGTAGAAGGGAGCTGGATCACTTGAACACATCACATAATTTCTGTACATTTTCCTCGACTATCACTAGAAATGTTTTTCTTAAAATTTGCCCAGTGGGCTTCCTTTCTGTCTTGGCAAGTGCAGTCCAGCCTCTGCATCTACAGGTCCTCTGACATTGATGAAAATTATGGATATGGTAGAAGGTCAAATGTGAGGATAACCTCCAGATTTGGAAACAGGGAATCAGATTCATAGATATGACTAGAACGCATATGTGAGCCCCTGACACTGATTTCCTTGTTTCTCCATCTGCTGAGGAAGCCCTGTCTATCTAAGTACTCCTATCACAGAATGAATTACACATGAGGAAAAGTAGCAAAAGATTTCACTTATTTTTCATATATAAATCTTAACTTTCATTAGAATTTATAGAAAAGAGTGTATTGTTACTAAGAGAAAAAGATTATATAACTGCATAGATATGGACTACTGGTAATACATGTATATATTATTATATATGTATAATACATATATATAACCAATGTTTCGTCTTTCTAATTCTAATTAAGAGTAAATTTTTTACCTGTATGAGTTGAGTTTGAATCAATGAACGCAGAATAATTAATTACCTGACATATGGAAGACCCTGGGTTTGACTGGCAGTAACCACACACACACACACACACACACACACACACACACATACACACGTAGATTCCTTTTAAATTTTAAAATAGCATTTTACTAAAGAAAAATAATATTTAAACCATGTATCATGTGTCATTTTGTTAGACCACACTAAATTCTGGGCATAGGTTTTAAAGCTCAAATATAACCTGTTTTCCTATAAATGATAAAAAGTAAAAATAATTACTTTAATTAATGGAGGAGAAATAAGATGTAGAATTAACCTTTAGCCCTATATAAATTACAACTAGCACAATAAAACGAGGACCACTAGAAAATCCAATCTTGATATAATCTGTGTAGGAGAGTGTGACATCATTACTAATTTTTTTCTCTTTGGTCTCTTAATTCAGTGAGGTTTTTTTATTTGATCGCTTTTCACCATAAAACTCCATCCCTTCATTTTCAATAGCTGGATACTAATATATGCCCATTAAACTGCAGCTGCTTTCTCAGGAACTTCCTTCTAAATTGTACCCAAGCTTTCAAGCAGCATCTACCAAAGATCATGCATGTTCAAAACATGACAGACATGTCTTCCTACCTGGCCACAAACCCAGTCTTGTCAAGAGAGATGCCCATTTCTTAATCTAATTTCCATTTCCATAACAATTTTCTACTATTCTCCAATACTCTCCCCCAAATAAGATTTGTTCACAGTTCTCAAGGTCAGTTAAGATTGTTCTGCTTCTGATCTTGAGGTGAGTAGAAAGAGGCCCACAGGACTCCAGGTAATGGATTTTCAGGTGCTGACTTTCATTCAGTGGTTTCTATATCTAAAAATACCAGAGAGGTCAGAAGCAAGGCAGGGAAAACATACTTGTTTGGCATTTATAATTATTCATCAAATATTTATTTCTAAAAAATAATTGGCCAATATATGTTTTCTTATTTCCACAATCAGCTGCACTGTTTATTGAGCTACCCCAAGCAAACCTCAGTCTTCTATCATGCAGATCCCCTGAAACAAATTGGTGGTGAGTTTCCAAGGCACTTAGCTTTAATATATTGTATTGTATGAGTTGTATCTGCACCCTTAGAACTTATTTATGTTTATTTTTCTGGAATTCATGGATCTTCTCTTTTCAAAGACAAAGATAATAGAAAAAAGGAACACTGGCGATACCACAAGCCAACGTTGCTCTTGTGGCATGTTTGTCTAGATGATTATAAGACATAATGATTCCTTTTGTGAAGAATTTAAGGAAGCAATAAGAAAGAATCCAATGTTTCATTATTCTGACACAAGTCTTTCTGACTAGGCAAAGGTATATGTCAAAGGTGTTCATCTGGCCTATTTATGTCATAATGAGCTGTACATTGATAATCCAGGAAAATCCTTTGACCCTGAGTATGTTAGGGTCAACAAATTTGAAAATAAGATGGCCTCACCTGGAAGTTGTTCTTCATCAATGAAAATGATTGAACATAAAATCTGTAGCGTACAAAGCTTTTAAAAAATCCATCTAATTGACCTTAGATACCTTCAAACAGTGTTGTCTTGAACCCTGTCCGAATTTGGTAATGCTGAATGCCCTCTGTGTGCTGACTAACCCAACGTGCTGAAGATCTGCCCTGTACTGTTGGTTTGAGTGTTATTGATTTTTCTGGTCTTTTAATTATTTCTCTTTAGAGCAGCTTCCAAAGATTTATTTGATACTGGAGGCCAAAGGTCATTTCCTCTGTGAGAATTTATATTAAAGTGGTGTTTTTCACTCCTACTGGGTTAGTAATTGAAGATGTATCTTAGCAGCTAAGACTATAGACTGGAGTATCTGACAGCCCAGGGGTGTTGTTTTCACTTGCTATCTCTTACCTCATTCTTTGTCTCCTTGCTGCATATATATCTAAAAATGGCAGTCAAAGAATCACTTTGCTGGGAGATTTTCAAATGCAATAAATTTATCCTTTAGAAGGATTCTTTCAACAATGGTTGCTTTTGCTTTATTTAATTGGAACAGGCTTAGTCACTCTTGATCCAGCAATCAAAGTAATTGCTGTTTATCTCACACCAAATAACCTTACTTTCCTTACTGATTCTATGGGAATAGACAATTGGGACAGTTGAGACCATCTAAAATAGTTTTGACAAATGGTTGAGGATCTAATCTCAATGGAGGATAATTCTTATCAGCATGCTTTGAGAAGCCTTTGTTTTCCATCTCACAAAACAAATCTAAACCAAATTAAGGGCATTGTGGAAGGGAAATCTATTTTCTCTATAGTTTAAGGTGATGAAATTTTTGTCCAGTGTTTTCCTTGCTCTGGGCTGTGCTCTGTTTCTTTTATGACTACTCACTTATGAGAGACTGGGTGCTATTAATGATCTAAGGAAGGGAAATGTGCCTTTATCTAAGAAGAGCAATGGTTTCTTCTGCATGAGTGGTTACTATTGTCATGGAGTGGGATTGGTTTTGCTGATTGATGATCTCAACACTTGACTTGTCCCTTTAAATCGGGGAGGAAAGGGTGGGAGCTATGAACTGAACATGCTCATGGTCTGTTTCCTCTCAGATGTACTACTCTTTTCATGTCCTCATGTTTCTTTTTTTCAGTTCTGCAGTTCTCACCAACATGTCAGCCCTACACTTGTGCTCAGATTATAGCTTCTTTTTGCATCACCATGGCTGACAAAAATCAGAAACCACCCAAGCACCTGTGTACACATTGTACAATGTGTACACATTGTAATTATCTCTCTTTCTCTCTCTCTCTCTCTCTCTGTCACACACACACATACACACACACACACACACACACACACACACACACACACACACCAATGTTCTTCCTTTATTTGCTGCCTCACTGTCTATCAAATGTCTCTTCTCAAAAAACTCAGCACATCTCATAGCAAGGCCTTCATATGATCTCCAGCAGAATTTGCTGCCATCATTTAACAAGTGCAGGCAGCCTCCAGAACCTCATCCCACAGGAACATGTGGTGTAAAAGTCCCAGAAATGTGAATTCTTTGCACATGAAAGACCTAAGTTGATTCAAGTTCATCTCATCCAATGGCATGGCTCCCTCTCCTACGCACCAGCAAACTCCGCACTCCAATTCACTATCAGCTTTCCTGATTGTTCAAACTTGTTGGCACATTTTTAACTTCACAGCTTCCTTAACCATGTAAGCCAAATATTATAATCAATATCCTATAATGTTATCTCTAGAAAAAGAAAACATTTATCTGGAAAATCCTAGTACTGTAGTGAGATAGTTGGGTGTACCAACGTTGCTGTGAGACCTAGGGTGACTGTCCAGGTGGCATGCTGTTTCTGTCCTTTGTGCACCTTTTGGAAGTTGCCCACCACACTTCCTGTCTACTCTAGTATCATTATTTTCCTTCTCAGGTCTTGATAAGGTTTAAGATTAAACTATCACAACTATTATTCTCTCTTCCTAGTTAGATATATTAGGTACTAGACTTACGTTTTCCAGCTTAGGACAACTCTATTATAAACTCTGTTATGCCTTCACCCTAAGACTAGATATGTAGGTCATTTTGTTCTCGATTTTCCTTTTCCTAGAGCACACTTGTTATTCACTGTTTTGTATATAGCTTTGTATTAAGCCTAAATCTTTTCTTTAGACTAAAAGGGGAATTGTAGTGAGATAGTCCTTCTGTGGCACTGACCACGCCCATTGGGGGGTGGAGCCATGGGCGGAAGTGACCTTTGGAAGGAGGTCAGAGGAAGAGCCTGGAAAAGCTCTCTTGCTGGCGGGACTCGGACAGGAGAGCATCAGGTGGTACTTGCTGGTGTTCATCTGTCTAGGTTGTAAGTTATTTCTCCCTGAATAAACATCTATTCGGCCTATTTGTTTATCCTGATCTTTATTTAACAGCAATATCGTACATTCAATATTTTCTTCTGTTGCTGTTAATATAGATTTACAATAAATTAAAGCAGCATTAGCTAATCAATTGAGCCATTATTCATGCACATAAAAATAATAAATTAATTTCTAAAAAACATCATTGATTAAATACACTTAAAATGTACACATAAAAAAATGTGTGCAAGTTTAAAATGCATGTTTTAAGTGATATGTTAAAGAAAGCTGCAAAATACAAAATTTTATATATAAATATATATGTGTGTGTGTGTGTGTGTGTGTGTGTGTGTGTTTTATATACATATCTATGAAAATCTGGTTATTTTATATATTTGGTCACAGGACCCTCTTTATCTTTCTATTCAACATTTACTACTAAGTACTATTATTTTCATAATTATTTAAAGATGAAACCACTATATAAACAACCCTTTGCCATTACAAAGAAAAAAACTCAATCCACAATGTCCTTACCCATCCCCAAGGAATACAGGAATATATTTTAACATACACTGTGGGTGTTAGAACGAGAATGGACACCATAGGTTCATATATTTGAAGGTTTGGTCCTCAGTGGAACTGATTAGGAAGGATCAGAGCTGTGGCCTTGTTGGAGGATATGTGTCTCTAAGGATGGGCTTTAAAGGTTTATAAGCATACCCAGGTCCAATCTCATACTCTCTCTCTCTCTCTCTCTCTCTCTTTCTCTTTCTCTCTCTTTCTCTCTTTCTCTCTCTGCTGTTTGTGGCTAAGTAAGTCCTCAATTAAATACTTTCTTTTATAAGAGTTGCCTCAGTCATGATATCTCATCATAACAATAGGACAATCTCAGAAAGTACAAAAAGAATACTTCTTTTTTATTTTATATTATTTTATTTTTTACCTTTTCTTATTCTTGGGCAGTGTAGCTGACTTCCTTGAATGTTATGTTGTTCTATGTTGTACCATGTAAGGTGTTTACAAGAATCTGATGGAAGCTTTAAATAAGAGAGAAAAGAAGCATCATCTACTGTATGTATACATCACATAATATATTTAGTTTACTTGTGTGCATCAAATATTGTCAAATCGAACTCAAGATATCCTGTTATGAAAGTCACCCTAGTGCATTCAACATTATGTATCTTCATGTCCTGTGTTCCAGCATTTGCAACCTTTTTATATTTGATGATCAACATAAAATCATATCTACATCTATATATGCATTTATATGCATAAAAGCATTCAGTCTACTATAAGCAATGTTAACACCCTTTAATGACTGTTTACTGTTTCATGAGGATTGATTATAGAATAGTACTAGCTCATAAGATTGCTTCATGTAATGGACCCTCTTCATTATATAACTCCTCTAAACTGTTCCATGTGTGCCAGGTCTGCCCTTATAAAGCTACATAAAAAAAATCAGTCTGCCTGTGATTACTATATTAGATGTCTGATGCTATTGATCATCTTCTTAAGTAATTCAATTCACATATACAGATCTTGGTTTATATACTATTAAGCATCCTGGTGGCTTCTCTTGTGAAGCAGTCCTGTTTATTAACACTAACATTAAAATGTGTAGTTGTTAATGAATGAAATATTTCAGATAGGTCATCTTCTTTTTTGTGGTCAGATTAGTATTAACGAGAACATGTGCTGGAACCATATCTGGGGCAATCTTGCAAAGTGCTTTCTGCAATTCTAGAAGAACTGGGTCCAGTTTTTAGAACATAAGGTAAATGTTTCACAACTGCCTATAACTCTGGCTCCAGGATATTATAGTGCCTCTGCCTTCCACCAGCAATCTGTTGCAAAGATTGTCACCAATCAGAATTGCCAGTATTTTGTAATTTTTATGACATTTCTGAGGTCAACATAAACAAATGAATACAATTTATATTATTGGAAAAATGTTATGCTAAATATACATACACACCATAAATTCATTCTTCTGCTATCCTTGGTACATATATATATATATATATATATATATATATATATATATAGAACAGATCAACTCAGGGTAAGGGCATAACAAAATGTCTTCAATACATTAAGAACAACTTCGTTAATCTCACTAAGCCACTCGCATAGCTTATGGTTTACTTAGGTATAAATTTGTGTAACTAATATAAAAAATATTTCAACTGCTAGATAAATTTACCATTCAGGAGGTGAATATAAACAAAAGTTAAATTGCCAGTGGAAAAATATTTACCGATGATGATATTCCAGAATGTGAACATGTAGGACATATTCTGTTCCTTGAAAAAGCTGAGCTGGTGTTGGACTCCCTGAGATCAGAGCAGCATGATGTATTAGATGAACAGGTCTCTCTGCTACTTGTACTTTGATCAAAGGAGCTAAAGGAAAGAACATATTGAAAGTGTTCTTTTATGTTTTTTACTAACTTAAAAATAAATACTGCATTTAAAATAACAGCAAATTATAAGCATAACCTTCTATTTAGAGAATATGTAAGTGATGAATTAATGAAAAAGACACTTTTATATCTTGTTATCTTAAACACACACATATACATATACATATACATATACATGTACATATACATATACATATTAGTACCCACTTAAAACAAATACCACCTACCCCCCAAGTGAGGACACCTACATGAACTGCCTGTTTTTAAAAAAAAAAAAAGAAAAGAAAAGAAAAGAAATAGCATATACCCAAGTTTAGATTTTAAGGTGTTCAGGCTACGCACTGGAATATCATTCCCCATGAAGCTATGGAGCCACCAAGCTGACATGGCACCTTCCAATCTCTCTCTCTCTCTCTCTCTCTCTCTCTCTCTCTCTCTCTCTCTCTCTCTCTCTCTCTCTCCACCTAACAAATTGGGGCCATAAATGTTCCCTAAGATTAAAATTGATGGCAAACAAACTATAAAGGAAATTTCTCTAGACATCACTCACTTTGAAATGCTGCCCAGCCATTCCACTTTATTGTCTAGTTTCTTCAACTGTCTTCCCTATTTTTAGACTGAAATATGAAGTACTTTTATTTTTGTTATTGTTATTCTTCTGTACCAGTTCATTGCTTTATTATTCATTCCTATTCTTTTCTTAGAAATTGTTATCAGTTTGTCTTCCTGTAATTGGTACTATACATTATTTAATATCAATAATTTTAACACAAAATAACTTATTCATATCAAGAATAAGTTGTTTGCTTGCTTACTTGCTTATTTGTTTGATTGTTTGAGACATTGTTACCTGTATAATAGCCTTTGTCCTGAAACTCACTTTTAGAATGGTCCTGCCTCAAACTCACAGAGATCTGCTGTCTCTGACTTCCAGCTGCTGTGCTGGGAATAAAGGCATTAAAAGCATGTGCCACCATGCTTGACCTTGGGAAGTAAGTTTCAATAAAGGATTGCCAATACTAAAAATAAAATAAAATAAAAATAAATTAAAAGAAGAAACTGCCCCTCTATTTTGATGTTCATTTCTCTCCCTGTAGATTATGTTTAAAACTCTAAGACTTGTTGTTATTGTTTTCTCCATATACATGCTTTCTTAAGAGGTAAAAAGTCAGGATGCATAGACTTATTTCTCACCCACTTTAACAGTTTCCATCCTGTTCTAGAAGTTCCCAGAGGGCACTGTGTTTTGGAAGCAAATTTAGAGGCATTTAAAGAACAACACTATAGTCTATGAACTTCATAATTACTAATATAACCAAATCTTGATGTCTACAAACACACTTTGAGCTAATAATCAAGAATGGAAAGCTAAAGGAAAATAAAATAATACACTTATGGACAAACAGTAGCTACACTCTTGACTTTTTAATTTAATTTAAAAAAATTTACTAATGAAAATAAAACCAGAATGCTAAAATGGGTAGATTGTAGCTAATGTTTCTCACCTCTAGTAATGTTCACAAAATGTGAAAAAAATTCTCTGCATCACTCTCTTGGTTCTTAAACATGTTCTTTTTTATCTTGTATAATTTCCCTAAAATACAGCAGATAGGGAAATGATCACAGAAAGAGAAGATCTGACTGAAAGAGCTATTATTGGTGGTTTCACTATATATGCGCATGCTTGAGTGTGGTGTGTGTGTGTGTGTGTGTGTGTGTGTGTGTGTGTGTGGTGTGTGTGTGTGTTGGGGACAGAGGATGCAAAGTGGAAGAACTCTAAAAGCAGGTGAAAGTCATCTCATCGCCCTGCTTGTCTTAACACTTTCTGGTTTATTTATTTATTTGTTGTTCTGGGATCAAAGGCCTTGCTCTTGTGAAGCTTACACTTTGTCTCTGAGCCACATCTTTTTTTCCCCCTTATTTTATATATGGATCCCAGTTCCCTCTCCCTCTCTCCCTCCTTTCCATGCGCCCCCCCCCCACCACCTTCCCATCTACCCCCCTCCACACTCCACATTTAGGGTAATGGCTTCCTAGAGGACTCATCTAAATCTGTAAAGATTTTGCAGTAGGGACTAGGCCCTCCCTCCTGCCTCTAGGTTAAGGGAGTATCCTTCCATGGGGAATGTGCTCCTAAAGTCCTTTCGTGCACCAGGAATACATCCTGGTTCCACTGTCAGAGGTCCCAGGGCAGAAGGCCCTGCCCAGGCCTTCTAATGAGATCCATGTTCAGGGGGTCTGAGTCTGTCCAATGCTGAATTCCTAGCTATCAGTCTGGGGGCCCATTAGCTCCTCCTTGTTCAGGTCAGCTGTCTCTGTGTGTTTCTATAGCCTGGACGTGTCCTCCCTTTCTGTATCTGAATTCCAGTTCATCTGAGCCACATCTTTAGCACTACATTTTTCTGATTGAAAGTGGAACTCTTTGTGACATTATCCTAAAAGCAACGAGCCATTTATTAATATAAGCGGGTAATGAAAACGTTAGTAATAAGAGTGGGTAAGTACCTACTATCTCCCTCCTCTCACCCAACCCTCTCCACCTTCCTACTCCCCCATCTTCCGACTTCTTCTTAATATGGAAAAGAAGCTAAGATTAGTAGTCTCAAGATGGACTACTCTGACCATCTTGAGAGTGATATTTTGGCTTTCTGCCCTCACTTTCTTTTGTCACTCCTGAGCAGCATGGCAGTAAGCAGTGACCAGAAGTGGCTTCCTAGGACTATATTGTGATAGAGTTCCTTCATGGAACTCTAAAGCTCATCAGGGATTTCACTCCATCCCAAATGTAATGTGAAATATGATTTTTTTCATTCTTCTTTTTGTTTGCTTTTTTTATTGAGAAATCTCAAAAAAAAAACAAAAAACTACAGTGTCTTCTAGAACATATAAATCTTCCCTCCACAATTGTCCTATCATGCACAATGCTGAAGTGAACGTTGCAAGACATGTAAGTCCTAACCATCTATGCTGTGGTGACTTCTGTGACCCAGCCAAGATACTCAGCACCTATTATCATAACGTCTTTATCTTTTGCATCATTCAGAAATTAACACTTTGGGAGCACATTTCCCATGGAGGAATACTCCTTTAACCTGGAGGCAGGAGGGATGGCCTAGTCCCTACTCCAAATGACTTGATAGATTTAGATGATCACTCCTGGAAGGTAGCAGCCTCCCTGTGGAGTGGAGGAGGACATAGGAGGGTGGGAGGGAAGGAGGGAGGGAGGGGGAAAGGGAAGGAGAAAGGGAGGGAGAGGGAACTGGGATCAATATCTAAAAGAAGAAAATAAAATAAAAATTCTTTCCCCACTCCCCTCACTTCCAAATAAACCAGACATATGCAGTTTACATGGTATATTGATTTGTTCAATTTTAATCTTTCTGCCAGCAGTGAACAAACACCCATCATAAATTACAAACCTCAACCTTTATAACAGAGGAATTAGTGTTATTAATGCTATGGCATAAAGCTGTCCTAGAGAAAATGCCATGACTGAAATTGCACAGCAGCCATCAGGCTTGATTTATAATGTCTTTAAGCATAGGTGGCACTGTCTGAACTGGTCATCTTTTCTTGTTTTTTAAACATGTAGAATGACCAACAAGAAGTAAGCAGGTGAGCTGAGAAGACAGGATAACAAACAGCAAGAAGAACTTATCAGTTCCCACGCACCCGCCATCAGAGGACTGTGGTGTCCCTCAGCCATGAATTTATAAGCCTCATAAAGTGTCTGCAGGAGCTGAAGCTATCAGTTTAATTAAAACATCTAGTTGGCAGTTACATGACTTGTAAAGGTGACTAAAGGAAGAAGAGCAGGTGGACTACCTGTTCTTCCTCCTTGGCTGGAAGCAATAACACTGGGCACACATGAATTCCGGGGGTGAGTTTTCTATTTCACACAGGGTGAAAAAAACATCATTCAGTACAACTCAATTTCTGAAACTGCCATTCATTTCTATTAGTAGATTTCCCACTATTTAGCGACGAGGAATACAAATTCAATTTATTTTTCACTTAGCAACTAGCACTCTTTCCAAATCTTCAAACTCCTTCACTCAGTAAAGGAAAAAAAAAGATTGAAAAACTATGTGACTATTTGTTTACTTGCTGTGCTTCAGTCTGAGTTAGATTTTATCATATTTACTTCTGTTGTATATACTAGCTCCTGAGCTGCATTTTAATGTGATGTGAACAACATTTTATTTCTCTTAATTTGTTGGCTTTCATTGCCGCACCTCCATGCCTTGCCTTATAAACATCAATGAGTCCCAAATCTATGAACAATAAAAGCAAGAAAGCAAAGAAGATTCTTCTACACAGAAGGAGCTTTTAAGGTGCACAGAGCATTAGTGAATCCACTGATATTTATAAGAGCAAAGTGTGTGCTCAAATACTTGAACAGAGGAAGATAGAAATACTTATATCCTGTCTCTAAAAGTCATATTTAGAAATTGGAGGCCTTTGTTGTCCTGGCACACATAGTTCTGCTTAAGTTTTGACTCTGTCCTTTCTATGTATTGTTACAATTTTGAAATTGTAACAAGACTCCCTGCTACTGGAGAGAATAGACACTGGTGGACATGTGATAAAAAATTTAAAGCTACCTAACCCCAAATGAAGTAGACTCCTTTAGAAAAGCCCTATGAATACAGTGTGCAGACAATGTGATGAGCA
Organism: Phodopus roborovskii; assembly: GCF_943737965.1. Classification (NCBI taxonomy): domain Eukaryota; kingdom Metazoa; phylum Chordata; class Mammalia; order Rodentia; family Cricetidae; genus Phodopus; species Phodopus roborovskii. Next base: position 10,379,614 of record NW_026126540.1, on the reverse strand, counting down.
AAATACCAAAACTGTGCAAACAAAAAATGGTTCCTCTTCCCTGCCCTCTCTCCTTCTGCTCTCCTTCTCTGTCCTCCTTTCTTTTCATTTCCCCTTTCCTTCCTTTTCTCCCCCTTCCCTAAAATTATCTTTTCATCATTTTAATTTTCAAATTTTGAGTAATGAAAGATAGTTTGTAGCCCACTGTCACTTGTTTTAACAATGTCTTTAAAATTGTTTCATAAAATGCAGGTTGGAAATGACATCGCTGATGGTAAATACCAGCTTACATAGAGCTCACAAATTTCCTTCTTGTGCAGGTAAAAAATGAGGTCCATAACACTGTACAGAATCTCTACTCCATTTAAAAGGAATATTTTGCCTGTCAATTCTTCAAATTATGAAGCTTTTATATTTTAATGGTAAAATATACTTTACTTGAGATGCACACAGTTGTCTTCCCAACACAGAACATTTTGGCATCTCGCCACTTCCACACCTAAGATTCTAATTCTTCACAGACCCTTAAAGAACAATCCTCAAATTTATATGAAAAAAGCAAAAGATCCAGGATAGCCAAAAACCCTGCACAATAAAGGAACTTCCAAGAGCATCACCATCCCTAACTTCAAACTCTATTATAGCGCTATAGTCCTGAAAACAACTTGGTAATGCCACAAAACCAGATGACCAATGGAATCGATTAAAAACCCTGATATTAACCCACACACCTACAAATATCCGATTTTTGACAAAGAAGCTAAATTTATACAATGAAAAAAAGAAAGCATCATCAACAAATGGTGCTGGCATCACTGGATACTGGTGTGTAGAAGCCTGCTGATAGACCCATGTCTGTTGCCATGCACAAAATTTAAGTGCAAATGAATCAAAGACCTCAACAAACACCCAGCCACACTGAACCTCTTAGAAGAAAAAGTAGGAGGTACCCTTGAACAAATTGGTACAGGAGACCGCTTCCTGAACATAACTCCAGGACCACAGACACTGAGATCAACAATTAATAAATGGGACCTCTTGAAACAGAGATGCTTCTGTAAGGCAATGGACACAGTCAACAAGAAACAATGACACTCCATAGAATGGGAAAAGATCTTCAGTAACCCCACATCTGACAAGGGGCTGATTTCCAAAATATACAAAGAACTCAAGAAGCTAGTTAGCAAAACACCAAATAATCCAATTAAAATGTGGGGTAGAGAACTAAACAGAATTCTCAATGGAGGAATCTAAAATGGCTGAAAGCCACTTAAAAAAAAAGTGTTCAACATTCTTAGCCATCAGGGAACTGCAAATCAAAACAACACTGAGATACCATCTTATTCCTTTCAGAATGGCAAAATTCAAAAACACAAAAGACAGTTTATGCTGGAGAGGATGTGGAGAAAGGGGAACACTCCTCCACTGATGGTGGGAGTGCAAACTCGTACAGCCACTTTGGAAATCAGTGTGGTGGTTCCTCAAGAAAATGGGTATTAGTCTACCTCAGTATCCAGTAATTCCACTTTTAGGCATATACCCAAAAGATGCACATTCATACAACAAGAACATCTGTTCATCTATATTCATAGCAGCAGTATTTGTAATATCCAGAACCTGGAAGCAACCTAGATGTCCCTCAACTGAAGAATGGGTAGAGAAAATGTGGTGTAATGGTATACTACTCAGTGGATAAACACAATGGAATCCTGAAATTTGCAAGGAAATGGATGGAATTAGAAAAAAACATCCTGAGTGAGTAACCCAATCACAAAAAGACAAACACAGCATGAGCTACTAGCACAGGTCCTACACAGACACCCTCTGCCTGCTCAAGGATGCACTGATGTCTATACCTTAACCTACTTCATAGACTACAGAGAATTGACAGCAAAGAAGATTTAATCTTGGGTTTGTACTCTCTAAACTCATGTTGAACTGTATAGACAGTCATCTAGTGAATGGATTTTGATAGGCTAAAAGATTACATCACTTATCCTCAGACAAACCTGTGGTTTTGCCTAGCAAGTGAAACACTGCTTTGTGTTTCAGCCTCTCATTTTATGTAAGTTCAGAGATAAGAATATTTGGGGTATATATATACCCTTCAAAGTTGGTTTGAAGTTATATCTTCAGGGTTGTTTCACTGAAGATGGATCTAGCCTCTGTTTTCATTGTGTCCAGCATTTTGTGTGGCTTTTTAAGGAGGTGATAGCCTCAAGAATCCTGGACCTGTGGGACACAGATGCATTTGTCAATATGGAGCTTCCCTTGTCCTGTGGACATGTATGCCAATGCCATCATCACTTCTGAAAGGACTTTCCTGACATCCTTGATAAAAATGACTTTGCTTTCTGAATAATTTTTATTTATTTTTATTTTTTCTTTTCATATATTTTAATTGTTAACATTTTCTTCTGGTTAAATTTTCCATATTTCAATAAATTTATTTCCACTATTAAGGATTAATAAAATGCCTGAGGAAAAAAATTAAAAAAGTTTTCTCTTTACTACAGATAATAAGTGGAAGACACAACTAATTTCTGTATTTTATGAAGTCATGGTGTACTTAATATTGAAGGCAAAAAGTATGAATCTCATGCTTTAAAAGATGAGAACCAGGTTATACAGCAATATAATTTTTTAAAAAAAAAAATGTAACACAGAACAAAACAAAACAAAACCTTGAAGGAAACTACAATCCTCCAAAATGCACATTGTTCAATTATCTACAAGTTCTGTGACACTCAGGAGACAGTGATCAGACACAGAACTAGAAAAGAAGGAGTAGCCTTTTCCTGAAACTGGTGTATAGTCTCCTATTGGCAGTAAACCAATTTATTTAAATCTATCTAGTTAGTATTAATAGACATTCCCATTTAGTTGTCCCAATTATTCTTCTGAAATTCACACCTACTTCTTAAAGAGTATCTGCAGTCCACCTGCCTTGATAAGGCCTTGATAAGCTACATTTGAGTTTACAGCTAGCTGCAAATGTTGGGCAGACGATGGTAGCTGAGTTCGTTTCATTCTGGAAAGAACCTTCATCAGCCACCAGGTTAGCACTTTACATCTTCAACTGCAATATAAACTGGTAACAATATCTATGCTTGCTGGACTTTTATGTTCTCTCTCAAGTAATAAATAAAGGTTACTTTTATTTAGTTCTATTTTCCTACCTTTTGAACATGTCTGGAAGGTGAAAAAAAGTCCCCCCTTCTTCATAAAAGCTTTTTTTCTGAAGATAGTTTTTCACACCTTTCCAAGGATATAAGAAATGTCCTTCAAGAATTGGCTGCCACTTTGGGGACAGAAGTCTTCAATGGACTCACTGTGACCAAGGAAACAAGCTGTTGCCTAGCAACGTGGCCATCTAGGAGGTCTTGTTACCACTGTCTGGGAGCTTGTAAAAGGAGCTCCTGTGCTCCTAGCACAGGTTAACAGTGAACATTGCTCACAAAGAGTTGTCAAAACTGTCCTGTAACTTGAATCTTCCCTATGTAATTTAAAGAGACAGCGGGGGGGGGGGGCTGAATATCTGCAGCCATACACTAATGTTTACCATCTTCATTATTGTTACTTTAATTGAAAATACATTTTTCATACAATATATTTTTTTATTTTTCTTTTTTTTTATTTTTTTTATTTATTTTATTTTATATAACAAAGTCCAATTAAATGAAAACAAACATTTATACACAATACTTAAGAATGTGGGTGTTGTTCGTTCCAAACTACTTCCTGCTGGTAAGGGGCGCTGTCTTGGGGGATTCGAAGAAGATTCAGAAATCCTGGCTGTAGTCTGTAAGGCTGCTTTGTCCACCTGTTTTGAATGTAGGATCACCTTGTACTCTGTTTCAGGCGGTCTGGCGTGATCAAACCACATTAATCTGGAAGGAATCCACATCTTTTCATTTTCTGTGGAAACAAAAATAGAAATCCTTTTCCCCAGTAACTTGTCCTTCAACTTAAATTTTGGAGTCAAAGCATTTTTTTTAATTTAATTTATTATTTTACATGTCGATCCCAGTTCCCTCTCCCTCCTTCCTTTCCTCCCTTCCTCCCTCCATCCCTCCCTCCCTCCTTCCCTCCCTTTTACCCTCTCTGCCCTCTCAAATGCACTCTAAACACCCTCCCCTCCCATCCCCCAACCCCAATTCCATATGTAGGGGAATGCCATCCAGTTGGGGTCATGTAGATCTGACAGGTCATGTGAAGTAGGGACTAGGGCTTCTTTCCTGTCTCTAGATTAAGGCAGTTATCCCTCCATGGGGATATGTTCGCAAAGTCCTTTTGTGCACCAGGGATACATCCTGGCTCCACTGTCTGAGGTCTCTTAGACTGCTCAGTCCTTCTGGCTGAGACCCATATTCAGGGGGGCCTGAGTCAGTCCCATGCTGGCTTCCCAGCTATCAGTCTAGTGGCCCTTAGCTCCTCCTTGTTCAGGTAAGCTGTCTGTATGTGTTTCTGCAGCCTGGTCTTGTCCTCTCCATCTGCATCTGGGTTCTAGTTCGACTCAGTGTTTATGTATGGGGGTTTGATCCACCTCCTGCCTCCAGGTTAAGGGAGTATCCCTCCATGGGGAATGTGCTTCCAAAGTCTTTTGTGCACCAGGGATACATCCTGGTTCCACTGTCAGAGGACCCTTAGACTGCCCAGGCCTTCCTTCTAACGTAGACCCATGTCCAGGGGGTCTGAGTTGGTCCAATGTTGGTTTCCTAGCTATCAGTATGGGGATCCATTAGCTCCCCCTTGTTCAGGTCAGCTGTCTCTGTGGGTTTCTGTAGCCTGGTCTTGTCCTCCCTCTCTGCATCTGGATTCCAGTTCAGCTCAGTGAGTTACAAGTAGGTTTCTACCTGCTGACCTGGACCCACAGCCTCACCAGCCCCCACATAATACACAGAGACTGTATTAAATATAAAGCTATTGGCCAGTTACTAGTTTCTAGTCAGCTAGCTGTGTCTTAAATATTAACCCATTTCTATTAATCTAAGTATTTCCACATGGTTTTATCTTACTGGAGAGAGGGGCCAGCGTTCTGCTGTCTCCAGTCTCTTCATACTTACTCCTCCTTACTAATTCCTCAAAATTTCCTTGTCTCCTAGTCCTACCTATCTTGTTTTCCTATTGGCCAACAGTGCTTTATTCATTAACCAGTATGAGAAACATATTTACAGAATGACATCTCCCATCATCTCTTTTCTGTCTAAATAAAAAGAAGGGTTGTAACCTTAACAAAGCAAAATATATAACATATTTATCAAATAAGATTCCCAGTTAACAATATTTAGCTCATTAATTTTTAGCAAGATTTGAAGAAAATATTCCATCATCTATCCTATATTTGTGAGTCTAAAGTCCTATATGAACTTATCTTTAATTCTAACTAAGGAAAACTATAACCATAACTATCTGTCTTCAACTCCATCAAAGACCACAGAAGGATAGTATATAAACTCTAGAAATGACAGAGACATTTTGCTACCTGGTCAGGCACCTGAAGTTCTTCTGTAATGTTTCATCTTCAGCCCATAGGCCATAGTGTATCTGGCAGACTCCTCAGCAAAGCAGGAAACTTTAAACTGTCCATCTGTAGTGGCAGTTTGTCAGTCATTTTTCTCTGTGTCCTGCATACTGTCTGGCAAACACTTTCATGAAGCAGGAACTCTGTAGCAATGTCCATCTTGTATCAGCAGTCACTTTCCTGTGTGTCCTACATGTCAAGTTTATATAGCATAAAGTCAAACAGTCCAGACAAGAGCAGTATCTTTTCCAAATGGCTAGTCTTCGCATATTGGAAGCAAACTCCATACATGTTTCTTTGATATCCATCTTCCTTTCTGACACAGGTGTGTTGCCAGGAGCAGTTGTGACTCACTGTTAAGAAAAACCCTAAACCATTTTAAATGCCATATTCTGTAGATCTTTGAAAGGTTTGAAGAATGCCTATCCATCTCATATACATCTCGAAAACCTAACTTAACTGTAAGTTTTGACTATTATAGGTAATTATCTATAATCTGTACTATATTATACATAATTTTTAAATGAGCTATATAAGCACAATATCTAAACAGCAGGAGAAATATACATATCACAAAATTGACCTTATTTGTATCAATAAATGAAAATCCATTCCAAAACAAAGTATTCATATCTATACCATAATTTCCCTTTTACCTTTAAAAAGATTGGTTGTGGTCATTAACCATTTATAACCAATCCCATTTAAATGAAAACAAACATTTATAAATAATATTTGGAAATTTGGGCGTCATTCTTTCCAACTGCTTCCTGCTGGTAGGGGGCACTGTCATGGGGGAGCCTAAAAAGATGAATAATTCCTGGCTGTTGTCTTCAAGGCTGGCTTGTCCCAAATGTTTCGAATGCTGGATCACCTGGGAGGCTGTTTCAGGGGGTCTGGCTTGATCAAACCACATTAGACTGGAAGGAATCCATGGCTTTTCATTTTCTGTGTAAACAAAAATAGAAATCCTTTTCCCCAGTAACCTGTCCTGAGACTTAAATTTTGAAGTCAAAACATTTTAAATATATATAAATTGAATTAATCCAGCAGTATTTCCTTTAACAGTTTTTTCCTCAGCAGCCAAAGGATAAAAAGACAATATAATACTGTACAATATCTAGAATCTCTCCATCTTTATGTGACTTTTTTATTACTCTGTTTCTTTTACTTTTTATTTTTTTTCATTTTTTGAGACAGGGTTTCTCTATGTAATTTTTATCTGTCCTGGAATTCACTCTACATACCAGGTTTACTTTGCAATCACAGAGATCTGCTTGCCTCTGTCTCTTGAGTGCAGGGAATAAAGGCGTGTGCCACCACACCCAGCTCCTCTCTGTCTTTTTAAAACCATTTTATTCTTTTTCTCTCCCAAGCCTATGTATATTTTAAAACACACTGGAAAACTTTAGAGGTTTTCTTAATGTGAATCTGTCTTTACTGTAAATCTTTATCTTTTTGTATCCACAAGTCTTTTATCTGCTAAACATCTGCTAAAATGAAAGTCATAGCAGTATTAGCCATGGTCTAACTAAGATGGTGGCGGGTACTTTTTACCCCCAGTATTGAGAGCTGTGCTCACCACCTTGGTCTATGCTGCACCCAGCAGCATGTTGCCAGCTTGGAGATGTGGTGACTGCCATTGCCAGCTCTCGTACACGCCAATAAATTGTTAGTAGTGCTTCTTCAAAGCCTTGTGGATTTTTTTCCGCTTATGCTGAGTCAGGAAACCTCCTTTAAAGGAGCCACACAAATCTTTCCTTGTCTCATGCAAAACAGAGTCCAACCCAGAAAAATGCTGTTAGCAAGGAGCCTTGCTTGTTCTTTTGTTTCTAAAACCCTTTCTTAAGCTTTTGTTAAATATTAAGTGGAAGTTCTTATTAACCACATTGGGCGCCATATGGTTATGAGTAGGTTTTTCTCAACCAGTCTGGTCCCACCACCATGCCAGCCCCAATTAACACACAGAGACTCTGTATTTGATATAACACTGTTGGCCAGTTACTTGTTTCTTATCGGCTAGCTCTGTCTTAAGTATTAACCCATTTCTATTAATCTAGGTATTTCCACGTGGTCTCATCTTACCAGAGAGAGGGGCCGGCATCTGCTCTCTCCAGTTTCTACATGCTGACTCCTCCCTACTACTTCCTCAAATCCTCCTTTTCTCCTAGTCCTGCCTATCTTGCTTTCCAATAACCAACAGTGCTTTATTCATTAACCAACAGAAGAAATATATTTACGGAATGACATCTCCCATCATCAGTGTTTAGCTGTGGGTGTCTGCTCAGGAAACTTCTATTATGACGACTGGGAAAGGCCTGGGTCTGTGAGTGTAGCAGAATGTGATTAGCACAACAGTAGTACTTTGTTTTCCATTATCTATGACCTCTCTAGTCTCTGGTTCTTGGCCCCTCAAGCAGTGTTGGGTGTGGCTTCCATCTCATATCTTGGTAGGTTCATCCCACAAGCTTTACGCAACCATTGTACCAGCATATTCTGCAGGTGCATTACCAGTGTAGCTGAGTTGGTGTTTACATGTCTCCTTTGGTAGTATGTTAATCCATAAGTGTGAAAGCTCTAGGGAAGAACCAGCTCAACTTCTTGGTGTTCAAATATCTTTATAAGTGCTGTCTTCAGCAATAGGGCCTTACTGTCAATATCTTGAGATTAACCAATAGCTGTGGCAATAGCCTGGGTTTTGAGGGGTTTCCATGGGGTACCTTTGGCCAATAACTCAATATGATGTAACCTGTTCCCTGTAATTGAAGCTTCATTTGATCACAAGAGATGTCCATTTCAGGCTCTGTCTCCCCCCAGACAGAGGGAAGATTTGGTGACTTGTGCCTTGGTGATTTCCTTTAGATAAACTTCATATGTGTATATATTTTATGAAGCATCTACTGTTATGTTTCCTTAGACCCCTTCAAATGACTCTTAGTTCTAGCTGTTCCTCTGCTTTATTGCCCCTTCCCATTTGATTCTCCTATTTCAGTGTCCCCCTCATCCATCACTAAGTTTTTTATCTATTTCCACTTTATAGAGAGATCCATCCCTCCCAAGTAGTCCCTTACTCTATACTATTCTCTGTGGTTATAAGGATGATGTCCTGCTTATCAATGACTTAACAGCAAACATCCACATATAAGCACATCCACATATATACCATAGTTTTCTTTCTCGGTTATATCACTCAGCATGATATTTTTCTCACTCCGTTCATTTGATCACAAGCTCATCTTTAACATCAAAGTAATATTCCATTGTATAAATACACTACATTTTCTTTACTCATTAATCTGTTATGGGCGTTTAGATTATTTCCAATTTCTGTATATATTTAATAGAGCAGCAATGAACACAGATGTGCAAATGTCTCTGTGGTGGTATCTAGAGTCCTTGGGTAGTACCGCTGAATCTTGTGGTAGATCAATTACCAACTATCTGAGGAACAGCCATCCTGTTTCCTGTACAAGTTTGCATTGAATCAGCAATGGATGAGTGTTCCTATTATGTCATGTCTTCACCACATGAGCTGTATTTGTTTTATTTATTTTGGCCAGTCTGACTCATAAAGATAAAATCTCAAAGTAGTTTTGATTAGCACTTCCCTGATGACTATAGATACTGAACATTTCTTTAAGTGCTTCTCGGCCACTTGAATTTCCTTTTTTTTTTTTTTTTTTTTTTTTTTTTTTTTGAGAATTCTGTTTAAATCTGTACCCCATTTTTAATTGAGTTATTTGCTTTCTTGATGTCTGGTTTTGTGACTTCTTTATATATTTTGGATATTAGCCCTCTATTAATTATGTAGTTGGTAAAACATTTTCCTGTTCTGTATCCTGCCACTTTGTCAGAATGATGGTGTTCTTTGCCATACAAAATCTTTTGGACTTCTTGAGATCCCACTTGTTAATTGTTGTTGTTAGTGCCTATGGTATTGGCATTCTGTTCAAAAACTCCTTTCCTGTGACATTTAATTCAAGACTATCCCCACTTTCTCTTCTATCAGATTCTACCTATATGGCCTTATGTTGAAGTCCATGTTGATTTGGAGTTAAATTTTGAGCAGGGTGAATAAGAGATTGAATATTGAGTATAAAGAGGACTTGCATTCTTCTACATATAGACATGATCAAAATACCTACTTTTGTATGAATATGATGTTGCTCTTATTAACATACCTGTAGAACAACTTGAGATTAGGGGTGGTGATAACCTCCAACAGTTCTTTTATTATTCAGGATTATTTTAGTTATAAAGATTTTTGCATTTTCATATAAAGCTGAAAATTCTCCTTTCAAGTTCTGTGAAGAATTGTTTTGGAGTTTTGATAGGGATTCCATTAAATCTATAACTTCTTTTGGTATGATGGCCATTTTCATTATCTTAATCCTGCTGACCCTTGAACATGAGAGATCTTTCCAACTTCTGATATTTTCTTTAATTTCTTAAAGTTTGTATCCTATAATGCTCTCACTTGCTTGGAGTTCCCCCAAGATGTTTTACATTATTTGAGGCTATTAGGAAAGGTGCTGTTTCTCAAATGTCTTTTTTATTCCCTCTGTCATTTGTATATAGGAAATCTACTGAGTTTCACATATTAATTCCTTTATTCTACATCTATTTTGATTAAAAGTTTTGCTAGGTATAATAGTCTGGGGTAGTATCTCTGATCTCTTAACGATTTTACAACATCTGTGTAGGAATTTCTGGCTTTGTATATTGTCAACCTAATAGGTCTCCCTTTAAATGTTAATTGGTGTTTTTCCATGAAAGCTTGAAATGTTTAATATTCATTTTGTTCTGCACATTTAGTGATTTGATTATTAGGTGCTTGCACTTATTTATTTATTTATTTTTGTGTTGTTCTTTTGATGTTCTGTATGCTTCTACTTTGATAGACATCTCCTTTGGATTAGGAAATTTTCTATAATTTTGTTGAAAATATTTTCTGTTTCCTTGACTGGGTCTTTTTCTCTTCTTCTATTCCTATTGTTCTTAGATAGTGTCTAAGATCTCCTGGATGTTTTATGGCCGACTTTTCTTTTTTAGATTTAATATTTTCTTTGATTGAAGTATCCAATTTTCTATATTGTCTTCAGTGCCTGAGATTTTCTTTTCATCTCTTGTATTCTGATCATGAGGCTTACCTCTGAAGTTCCTGTTCCAGGTCCTAAAGTTTCCTTTCCTGTTTTACCTCAATTTTCTTTATTGATTCTGTTTGTACTTTCATGTCTTGAAATGTTTTCTTCATTTCATTCATTGTTTGCATTTTCATAGATTTCATTTATGAATACACCCATATCCTCTCTGAGGGCCTCTAACATATTCATAAAGGTTATTCTGAAGTCCTTGTCTTGTGCTTCAGCTATACTGCATTTCTCTGGGCCTAGTGTAGTAGTGTTGTTCAGCTCTAGTGAGGAAATATCTTGGCTGTTATTGATTCTGTGTCCATGCTGGTGTCTATGCATCTGGAACTGGGATGATTTTGTGATGGTTGGTGCTGATATTTGGTCTTGTCTTTGTTGGCTAGGTGTCCTGTTAGTTGGCTTCTGTTCCTCACTCTAGTTTTTATGAGTGTGATGGCTGTGGGTTGCCTGGTAGGAAGAGCTGCTGCCCTGACAGGAGTGGACCCTGGGAGTCCTTGATAGAACCTGTTGCTGGGTATTTGGTGTTTACATTTGGGAATGGGGATGGGAAGAAAGCAGAGTTTGCCTCCACAGTCTGCTTAGTCTCCTAGGAATCAGGACCAAGTGGGCAGAGAGGCCACAGCAGGTGATCTGCTGCCAAAATGGGGCTGGTGATGGGGAATTGGATTTGGAAGAGAGGAGGGAAAGTGAGGATTGCTTACTTGATTCCCAGGCTGGCATGGCTGGCAGATTCTCAGGTGTGACCATTGATAGCTGAAATAAAGGGACTGAGTGATAAGGAACTATTGTCATTATTGAAATTCTTGAGTGTGTGGATTTGTTGAAGTGTGAACCTTCTACAAAACGTCTCTTGGTATTTAGTTTCTTGTTTCTCTGCTATGAGTTTAGAATTGAATGGAATAAGATGAATGATAGATAATTCCTGCTTGAATTTTGTACAAATAAAACTCCTCTGAAGACAAGGGTTCTTTCTTGCTCATAACAAGAAAGAAACATACTTTATTTCAAAGCAAACATTTTACCTTTTTGCACAGAGAATGGAGTAACCAACACATTTATTTGTATGATTGTTTATTGATACAACAGGTTGGCTCAGGATATCTACTATATACATAGATTACATCTCATTCTATTCAAGTATCAACTTTTGCTATTTTTAAAGTCTTTGACAGTTTCATGCATGTATATAATAAATTTTAGTCATTTCCACTCCCATATTCTCCCCCCTCAATTTTTTTCCCTCTCCTGCTGAAACCCATCTTCACAAGTCTGCCTCTGATTTTCATGCTTTGTGTGTATGTGGCCCACAGAGCTCAATTTGAGTTTCTTTAATGAGTGTGGGTAAGAGTTTATTTACTAAAGCATGGGCAACTTATTAGTGGCTACCCCAGTGAAGAAAATGATGCTCCCTCTGCTAACAAACATTAACTGCTTGAAGACCCCCAGGGAGGGATGAGACTCATTTGCTCCTCCGCATCATTGCTTCTAGGGCTTAGAAATTGCTGTTTGCCAAAAGCATAGGAAACTCTACTGTAGGCTTTTCTGCTTCTGAGAACTAGACATTAGGGAAATCATTTGACTAAAGTCTAATTTCAAAAACATGGTATTTGTTGTATATTTAAAACTGTTATTCTCGCTAGTCACCTTGGTACACATCTATTGTCCCAGCTACTTAGGAAGCTGAAGCAGGAGGATCACTGAATCTGGGACTTCTAAACTGTAGTGCACTATGCCAGATAGGTTGTTCACACTAAGATAAGCCTCAGCACGGTGACTTCCCAGGAGTAGGGGACCATCAGGTTGCCTAATGAGGAGTGAACATCCCAGTTCTGTAAAATACAATGATTTCCAGTCTTTCTTTTCTACACTGTAGTTTCTCAGATCAAGTTTGATTCTATGAGTCTTTAAATGATTTAACTCACTTCCTCTCACACCTCCCCCATCTCCTTTTTATTCTTACTCTCACCTGACCAGTCAGACAATTATCTCCATAGAGATTCATCATCCATTTGTGCTCTTCATCACTTCTCCCGTCCTTTCCCACTTCTTGTCTGTAATAAGCATGCTTTTTCAATGCTTCGCTCTATTGAGAAACTCAATTCCACACTCTCATCTCTAATTGATGGTCTAGAAATTTACTACCCTCTATATCACCCATGTCATTTTTATTCTCTGGATCATCCCCACATATATAAGCATGTGTACTTTTTTCTCACTTAAAACAAAAGTCTTAGAAAAAGAACTCTCTGACTTCTTTATTCAGCTTCTATCTCAACAGGTTACTTAACATCTGCTGCAGAATAAAACAAGACGAAAAGTGGTTGCAACACCTGCTGCCTCCAATTTTCTTCCCAGACTCCCTTGAACTAACCCAAATGTTTCACGTCACTGTTCTCCCAACCTACTTTTGGCAAAGTCATGGATGATTGTCAAACTGCTTGAATCAATAGTTGATTTTAAAGCATCAGAGGAATCCAGGCATTTTCTTCTTCCAGCAGACTGTTTTTGACATATGCAATACTTTTTTTTTTCTGATTTTCTAATCTCTTCTACTATTTAATACTCATCTCCCAACTCTAACATTAGTGTGCTGAAACCTCAGTATTTTGACTCCCTTTCTCTCCTTTCTCTCTCTCTTTCTCTCTGTGTATGTGTGTGTGTTTGTGTATGTGTTTCAACTCCATTAATGACTAAAGATATATAAGCAAATGTTCTATTTGCTAATGATTCTAAAATGTGTAACTGTGACTGTGTAACCCTAGAAATATATCCCTCTTCTTTCCCCCTTCTTCTTCCTATTTGCCATCTTTCCCCAGACTCATATGGATGTCTCACATGCATCTCAATATTACATCCCTGAAGTAGACTTTTAAAAAAAACCCATTCATGTGCCACAAATTCTTGAAGTGAACTACAAGGCACAAATATATATCATTTTTTAAAAAGATGATATATTAAAATTATGCTTCTTTTGAAGTAATAAAGCAATCAAGGCTTAGACGTTGTAAAATTCTGGGTCAAACTAATATTATTTTGTTTCTCTTAAAATCAATGTCAGTTAAAAACAGAGAATCTCAAATCTGGAATATGACCTATAAAAATATAGGCTTTGTTTATGAGTATTTCTCAAGGAAATAGATAATTTTCTTAATACTATAGAATCAAAACATAGAACTTATAAGCAGCTTACGATAATTGTAGTAGCCTACACATATTTTCTTCAGAACGGATATGAACAAATTCTCACTACACTTGAGAACAGAGACCAGGGGCTGAAGATGTAGTTCAGTGGTAGTGCTGAATACCTAACGTACACACATACACAAGACCCTAATGAGAGAGAGAGAGAGAGAGAGAGAGAGAGAGAGAGAGAGAGAGAGAGAGCAGACACAAGCAAAACTTTTGTAAAACAACTGAATCAACAAGTTCAATAAGTTTCTCTTCAAAAGCTCTAGTGTCATCACACAGAAAGACTAGAGATCAATCTAGATAAAATCACAGCAGGGTGAGAAAACAAAAAGAAACTAAAGTTGATTTAGAACAACCTTAACCACTAAAAAAAAATATTAAATGCACTCTGGATCAAAAATAGTATAATATACTAAAATATGCTCAGGCAGTAAGAACAGGTAACTACAGGGAAATGTCTTCAAAGTATGCAAGACATAAAATCACAAGTGGCATGTGGAGAATCCTTTTTCTGAAGCTTGTATCTTCTGAAAAAAGATAAAACAGACAAAAAAAAGGGGGGGATGAAAAAGTGCCCTCTGTTAGCTGGCCTATGAAAAGAAAAAGAAATGTCCATCTTAAATCCTTACAAGATGAAGTATAGCAGACAAAATGATGAAAATGTGTGTGTGGTAATTTGAATAAAAATAGCCCCATAGGCTCTTAGGGACTGTACTATGAGGATGTCTGTCCTTGTTAGAGTAGGTGCAGCATTGTTGAGAGCAGTGTGTCAGTGGGGTCAGACTCTGAGGGAGTTCAAGGGAGGTCTAGTCTGTCTCAGTCTCTTCCTGCTGCCTGAGGACCCAGATGTATGAATTTCATCTCCTATGTTTGTCTACATGGCACCACATTTCTCACCTTGATTATAATGGACTAAACTGATGAACTGTAAGCCAGCCTCACTGAAATGTTTTCCTTTAAAAGAGTTCCTGAGGTCACAGTGTCTGTTCTTAGTGATAGAACCCCTAAGACAATAAATAAGCTCACAAATGTTTCCAGTGTAATGCTCAGAGCATGTCAATATACCATCTTACATAACAAAAAGCATTTAGGTTGAAAATGGAGCCAGGATCTCTGCTTTTTGTTTTTTAAATACCCCCCAATATTTCATGTGTTCAAATCTATGAGATCAATGACCATGGACTGAAATCTCCATAATAGGAGCTAACTATTGATGAAAACAAAATCCAGTCTACATTGACAGGAGAGCCTGTGGGTAATTGTTTGGTTGGGTGAGAAGTGCTAGGCACGACAAGGGGTAGGATTACAAGGACACACAAGAAAATCTTTATTCTGAGGTATGTTTATTATCTGATTACAACACGAGTTTGGCATGTTTGAATGGATGTCAAAACACAAAGCTATTTAAAATATATAGTTTGTTAGATGCCAGCCGTTCATAAACACTTGGAAAGAGGAAGGACAGGGAAGAAGAAAAAGACTGAAAGGTTATGAAAGAGCAAGAGAATGGCAATGCTGAAAGGGGGAAAAAGAAAACAAAAGCAGAAGAAAAGGAAAAAAGGAAAACAAATGCAGAAATGCAATGAAACGAAAAAAAGGAAACTGTAGTCTTCGTGTTCACATTCTTGTTTTGACACCAATTTTATCTATCAGCAATGAATGTGAATCTTAAACTGAGGTTAAACAAATGGATCACTGTTCTGATATGATTTATATATGGAATTCTGTATGTTTCTTTTTTTTAGGAGATGTGCTTACATGTTTTGAAAGTCACTGGGAACCCTGTTAAAATGACTCAATGAATTTGTGATGGGTCTTGATAATGCATTTTAAGCTGTGAATCTTTTATCATACATAGTCATTTTCTCCCTCTCACCCTCCCTTCTTTCTCTGGATTTTCTGTTACCCATGATGACCTAAAACTCCTGGGTTTGCCTCTTGACTACCTCAGTGAGTTGTGATATTCATTCTTGACATCTTCGGAGGTCATAGGGGTGCCTTTATATTTACACACTTGTAAATTGGTTTCTGGGTAATAGTTAGATTATCAATAGTTTATTAGTCATAGAAATTTTCCATGGGAAGGAAAGTCAGAAGCTGGTAAGCCTGGAAAGCTTAGAACAAGGCACTAAGCAAAGGCAAACAACCTCACAGAACTACACTGGAGGAAGACCAGGGTACTAGAAAGTAAAACATGATGGGAACAGATGGTACCCAAAATTGCATGCCTACTCAACAAGGTCTGAAGCCTCTGAAACCTCTACCCAAATCTTTAAAAGTATGGTTAAAATTTTCTATATTTCCAATCTTTTTCAGCAACTACCTATTGCTTTCATAATACATTTATATTAAGGTGGTTTCCTAGGATACTGACAAATCTAACTTAGTGGTTCCTGAATAAATCAGACAATAGTTAAAGATTACTAGGGATAGGGCATACCAAAATAAGAAAAGTTAGGTTCCATGTTTTCTCCTAATCACAATTGTTAACATACTTCACAACTCTGGTAGTAATAAAACAATGTGTAGTTACCATGGCTATGTGCAGAATACATGATGATATTATAGAAAACCATGATCATTCTGCCTCTAGTAAGATTGTAACCTTAACACAATGTGTGCATATAGAATATGCCTTGTGTTGTGTTCTGACAGCATCCAGGGAACAGTTCTAAAACAACCATTACACTTTGGAACTTTGTGAGATCACTGTCAGATGTCCTGTATATCAGATTCACATTTGTATAGTAAATATAGTAGGATATATATGCAGTGGATGATGATAGCAGATTCCTAATCCAAGCAAGGAACCTAATCTAATCTAGAAGTTGAAGGAAGGAATTTTATTTCTTTGTTTGTTTGTTTTTGTTTTTGTTTTTGTTTTTGGGACAGGGTTTCTCTGTAGATTTGGAGCCTGTTCTGGAACTCACTCTGTAGATGATGCTGGCCTCAAACTCAGAGATCCACCTTCCTCTGCCTCCTGAGTACTGGGATTAAAGGTGTGTGCCACCACAACCTGGCTAGGAAGGGCTTTTATATGCAGATGAATTGCTAAGCAGTCTTGCTTTCTGTCCCTATGGAATGTCACCCACCACTCTGTAACTGACTTTGCAGAAAGTTCCTGCCCCAATACCAGCTAATATGAAAGCAGCTGAGAGATGAACATTAAGCTAGAAACTTCTTCCCAGTGCGGCTCCTGGGAAATGTGATCATAAGATGTTGCTCGCAGAAAACACTTCGAGGGGCTGTGTTCAGTACAAAGTCATTTGAGCTCCCCCAAAAGCTGACATGGAAACTTCAGGAAAAAAGTTATCTATTTTTAATCTGACAATATACAAGTAGGTCAGAAAACAAGACACGTTGGAGAACTTCCATCGCATATTTCTAGAAGAGTTATATGTCTCATATTCCATTCTTTAGGGAGAAAAGAGTCACATTGACAATGTGACTTCATTCTCCCCGACCCCCCCCCCCCCAGGGATAAATAATGTTTAGTCTAACAGTTTGACGCCTGGCCCAGGGCAGATCTTAGGCCAGAAACCTGCCTTATGTAGAAATGGATTGATATTCCTAATTATGGAAGAATAGAACTCTTTGTTTAAATAGCAAACAGAGGTTGTAGTGGCACCCATTAAAAAGCAGCCAATGATATCCAGAAATGTAACTAAAAGAGATTGTTACAGCTTTAAAAGTTGAGGAAAAGCCAAAGGCAGGCCAGGTTCTATTATTTTTAATACCTATATCATGTGAAATTTTCTATCATAATTGTATACATTTGTACATATGTATGTATATTCAAAGTATAGAGGCAGAGTTTAACATTTTTACTAAAGATAATTCTAAGTTGTGGAATATACATGGATTAAACTTTGAGTATAACTTTGAGTATTTCATGAAAACAAATGTTTTGGTTAGTTGATTATTGATAAAATTTTGTTTTTGTTCTCCAAAATAAATAAAATACAAATAATGGAAAAATTAAATTGTTTTATCATTTTTAAAAGGATAAGGCATATCAAGAGGACAGGAAGGATGGCTTAGTTAGTGCAGTATTTGCTAAATTCAGATTCTCAGGGCCCACATAAAAAGCCCACAGTGGTTGTGTGTACACACTTCTAATCCCAGTGATGGACAGACAGATACAGCATCTTGCTGGCAAACTAGTCTTGCTAACTCAGTGAGCTCTAGGCTGAGTAAGAGACTCTGTTTAGAAAAATAAAATGAAAGCAACAAAGGAAGACACAAATATTGACCTCTGGCTTACATAAATACACACAAACACACACACAGTGTGTGTGCAGCTAAACACACACAGGTGAACATACATACAACAAAGGTAATCCATGAGTATCTAGAAATTTATTTTTAATTTTTATTGAAATGTAAGCTTTTACAATGTATCTTAAATATATCTTAATTGTTTTCTGAATCTTAAAGGTATGTGGCCTTCTCCCTTCTTTGGTTAGTTTAGTGAGAGTTTAACAATTTTATTTCTTTGTAGAATATGCCCTGTTTTGTTGACTGTTCATTTCCGTTTTCATTGTGTTCTGCTCTGATTTTCTCCTGATCTACTGCTCTTGTGTTTGTCTTGTCATTGTTTTTTTATGGCTCTACATTTATCATCAAGGTTTACTGAAATCTCTGTAAATTTTTAAATATAAACATTTATGAAGATAAACTTCCTTCTAGTCCTGCTTAATCATGTCTCATGGGTTCTGATGTTTTTGTAATTAATTAAGTCTAAGAATTTTTAATTGCCTTCCTGATTGCTTCAATGGCTCGTTCACCATTCCTTCACTTTAAGCTCCTCATAAGCTTGTATGCATCCTTTTCCTTTTGATTTCTAGTTTTCGTCCATTTTGATCAAATAGAACATATTGTTTGTATTTTTTAATATTCATTAGGATTCCCTTTCTGTTCCCCAAGGTATTAGAGGATGATACGGTTGTAAACTTTTCTATAATCCCTTCCTTTCTACAAGTTGGAAACTTAGCTTTTTTCTTTCCAATAGTCTCACCAGTTATACAAACCACACTTATGGGAAGGCACCGGGTCTTTTACAAGAATATTATTTTCAAACTTTTGTGTTTTTATGGGATTTTTATGTGTGCCAATGTGTGTTGAATAAGTGTATGTGTTTTATTTTATCCCCTTTGACTATTATTTTCTTTTCTTTCTTTCTTTTTCTTTTTCTTTCTTTCTTTTTTTTTTTTTTTTTTTTTTTTGTCTATTTGGCAATTTTCCATCCTATTATGATTTGTTTGTATTTATTTTATTTTATTATTGTTTTTTGAGATGTTTGGGGCAATGGGAGGTGGACAAGACCTGGGAGGAGTTGGGGTAGATGAACCACATTCAGACTATATTTCGGGAAAAAATATTTTTAATATAAAAATATATCTGTCATATGTACTAAGAACCTCATTATGTTTTGATAAAAGCTTTGATAATTACTAATGCTTATCTATGTGTTTTGCTTCTTTAGGTAAAGGGAGGTTTATACGTCTAACCTCTTAGTACACTATAATTCTTTTTTTATGCACACCGACACACACAAACTTACAATATACAGACATACATATATCATATACATAACTTGTGTCTATGATTGCATACTTATATGACTGGCATTATTCATATTATTTCACATATTTTTTAATTTTTAAATTTTTATTATAATTGTTTTCATTTTACATACCAACCACATTTTTTCCTCCCTCCCTTCCTGCTACTCTCTATCACCTACCCTCACCCCCTATCCACTCCTCAGAAAGGGTAAGACTTCCCTTGGGGAGTCAACCAAGCCTGGTATATTAAGTTGAAGCAAGACCAAGTCCCTCCCCTCTGGATCAAAGTTGATCAAGGTATCCTACCATAAAAAATGGGCTCAAGAAGCCAGTTCATGCACAAGGGATAAAACCTGGTCCAATGGCCAGGGGTCCCACAAACAGACCAAGCCACAAAGTTATTAGTCCAGTTGTTAGTCAAGAGTCCATAAATTCCCACTACCTTGGTTTAGCTGTCTCTGTGGGGTTTCCCACCACAATCTTAACCCCGCCCCCTTTATCATATCATCCCTTCCCCTCTCTTCAACTGGATTCCATGTGCTCAGCCCTTGGATATGCATTTTTGTGTCTACTTCCATCAGTTACAGGATCAAGGTTCTATGATGACAATTAAAGAAATCACCAATCTGATTACAAGAGAAGGCCACTTCATGCACCCTATCGACTATTGCTAGGAGTTTTAGCTGGGATCATCCTTGTGAATTGCTGTGAATTTCCCTGGCACTAGATTTCTCCCTAACCCTATAATGGTTCCTTCTATCAAGATGTCTCTTTCATTGCTCTCCCTCTCCATTTCTCACTGGACCCAACCATCCTGTTCCCTCATCCCCCAAGCCCCTCCTTTTCCCTCCCACCCCAGTTTACCATGGAGATCTTATCTATTTCCTTTTCTTAGGGTGGCCTATGCATGTCTAATTATGGTCTTCTTTGTTACCGATCTTCTCTGGTGCTGTGAATTGTAGCCTGGTTATCCTTTGTTTTACATTTACTATACACTTATTAGTGAGTATAGACCATGTTTGTCTTTCTGAGTCTGTGTTACCTCACTCAGGATGATTTTTTTTTCCTAGTTCCATCCATTTGCCATCAAATTTCATGATGTCAATGGGTTTTTTTTTTTTTCAGCTTAATAATACTCCACTGTATAAAAGTACCATATTTTCTTTGTCTATTCTTCTGTTGAAGGGCATCTAGGTTGTTTCCACATTCTGGCTATTACAAATAATACTGCTATGAACATAGATGAGCAAGTGTCCTTGTGACGTGTTTGAGCTCCTTTGGGTATATGCCCAAGTGTGGTATTGCTGAGTCTTGAGACAGACTATTTGCACTTCCACCACCAGTGGAGGAGTATTCCCCTTATGCCACATCATCTCCAACAAAAGCTGTCATCAGTGGTTTTGATCTGAGCCATTTTCACAGGTATATGTTTGGAGTTGTTTTGATTTGCATTTCCCTTATGACTAAGGTTGTTGAACAATTCTTTAAATGTCTTTCAGCCATTTGAGATTCTTCCAGTGAGAGTTCTGTTTAATCTGTAACCCATTTTTTATTGGATTCTTTGTTATTTTGATGTCTAGTTTCTTGAGTTCTTTATATATTCTGAAGGTCAGTCCTCTGTCAGATGTGGGATTGGTGATGATTTTTCCCATTCTGTAGGCTGCTGTTTTGTGTTAATTTACCATGTCCTTTGCCTTATAGAAGCTTCTCAGTTTTATCAGGTCCCATTTATTGATTGTTGTTCTCAAAGTCTATGCTACTGGTGTTATATTTAAGAAGTGGTCTCCTGTGCCAATGCATTGAAGGTGACTTCCCACTTTCTCTTAGGAGGTCTTTGGTCCACTTGGACTTGAGTTTTGTTCATGGCACTAGATATGGATC
The DNA here is from genome assembly GCF_943737965.1 of Phodopus roborovskii. Lineage (NCBI taxonomy): Eukaryota > Metazoa > Chordata > Mammalia > Rodentia > Cricetidae > Phodopus > Phodopus roborovskii. Next base: position 10,358,324 of record NW_026126540.1, on the reverse strand, counting down.
TATTCGCATTCTTCTTCATGTCACCATCCAGTTATTCCAGCACCATTTGTTGAATATTCTTTTCATTGTACAATTTTGGATTCTTTGTCAAAAATAAGGTGTTCATGAGTATGAGGATTAATGTCAGGGTGTTCAATTTGATTCCATTGGTCCACCCACCTGCATTTATGACAAAGCAGGATTTTTTAATTATTATAACTCTGTAGTAGAACTTGAAGTCAGGGATGATGATACCTATAGAAGTTTCTTTATTGTACAGGATTGTTGTGGGTATCCTGGGTTTTTTTCTTTTTCCATATGAAGTTGAGTATTGTTTGAGTTCTGTGAAGAATTGTGTTGGGCTTTTGATGGGGATTTCATTGAATCTGTACATTGCTTTTAGTAAAATTTCCATTTTTAACCTACCTTTCCAATAGCATGGGGGATATTTCCATTTACTGATATCTCCTTCAAAGACTTAAAGTTTTATTTTCATACAGGTCACTTATTTGGTTAAAGTTACCCCAAGATATTTTAGGTTATTTGTGGCTACTGTAAAGGGTGATTTTTTTTATTTTGTTTCTCAGCCCATTTATCATTTATATATACGAGGGCTACTGAATTTTTTTATTAATCATGTATCCAGCCACATTACTGAAGGAGTTTATTAGCTGTGGGAGTTGCCTGGTTGAATTTTTGGGGTCACTTATGTATACTATCTTATCAGCTGCAAACAGCAAAAGTTTGACTTCTTTCCAATATGTATTCCCTTGATCTCCTTTTGTTGCCTTATTGCTCTAGCTAGAATTTTGAGTACTATATTGAATGGATATAGAGAGTAGACATTGGCTTGCTGGATATTGCCTTTATCATGTTTAGGTATGTTTCTTGTATCCATGATCTCTCCAAAACCACTATAATTCTATTATTGAATTCTTGTTGAACAATTATGAGTGTGCGTGTGTGTGTGTGTTATGCCTGTAGCATATCAACAGTCCAGAAAATAAAAGTTTATTCATAATATTTATAATAGTTTTTCTGCTTTCCATTTGAGTTACTCCAACTTCTTATTACCAATAAATCACTGTTAAGTATCTTAATTAAAAATCTCTAGCAATGAAATCCCAATTCTGATTTTATTATATGCTGATTATTGCTTAGTCTAGTAACCTGCTTTATTCTAAATGAGTAGATGCCAAGTAATCTTAGTATATCTAAAGTCATTTTATTAACAGAAGCCAGTTGGTAGTTATTAGAGCAGTTATATAAAAGTTTCATTAAAATAAGAATTAAAGGTAAATACAAAATTATGTTAAATTTTTATCATTGTTTTCTTATATAGGATGTATTATTAGGTTTGGGGAAGACAAAGAAAGATCAGCATATGCAGAAGACTGGAGCTGAGAAGCTTTGAGAATTGGGTTGGTTGGGGTCTAAATGAAAGTGAATAATAATTCATAATGAGTCTTTAGCTACAAACTAAAATCTTATCAGAAAGAGCAAGGAAAGGGTTTTAATATATAAGTTATCATCTGAAGGGTGACTCTTTTCAAACATATTTGATTTCAAAAGCACCACCAGATAGGACCTTGGGTCTATAAGTGTCAGCCCAACTGTGTAAAGCAAATAGAATTATGCTCTCACTTCACCTTATGAAAGAGTTTAACTTAATTTTATGAGAGAATCACTAAGGCATTTTAATAAGAAGGATGGCAAGATAAAATCAGGGCTTTAATAATATCATCTGACTACATTGCAGAGGTAGACTTAATAGAGCAAAAGTGGAGGCCAAAGACAGCATAAGAGAGCCTTGGAGAGATCCAATATAAGTTTGATGGATCTGAGCAACCCCTTAAAGTTCTCATTGACAGGGTTGGTTGAAAGAAAGAATAAGGAGAAGGAAAGAAATGACATCTAAGATTTCTGACATTGCCAACTAAGAGAATGGCAGTACTACATGCTAAAGAGGTAATTCAGTTACTCAAAGATAATCAAATAGAAGCACTAGGTAAAAGCATATTAATACAGATTTAGAAACCAGGAGTGGTTTTATAATGTAAATCACAGCACTACATCAGACTTTTGGAGGAAATATGAAGAATAACTAAAGAATAAAAGCCAGGAGCCTCTGTGAAGGGTGGAAACCTTTAAAGGATCCTGCAGACCTATGCTGCTCCCACCCAGAAGACAAGAAGGAACTGGTGATAGAACAGTTAATGCTGTATGAGCTCCAAGAAGAATAGAAAGGAAAGAACACAGAAATCAGTGACAGAATGCTGATATATTCAACCCCCAATGAAGCAACTGGTTTGTTTGTTTGTTTGTTTTTGTTTTTTTTGTTTGTTTGTTTGTTTTTCAAGGAAGTAAAAAGTTAGTTGGGGAGAGTGTGAATCAGAAAATATTTGCCTGGCAAAGGAAGGAATCTTTATTAATGGTCAGTTTATGATTCTCTTGTGTTGGGAACCAGCAGTCTGCTGACCCTGCACCCCTGATGATGGGTGGGATGCTCATGGCCTTGTCGTATCTACCTCATGACTTTTCTGGCTGCTCAAGCTTTACTTGGCTGCTAGGGAACTCAGTTACGCATGTGCAAGTTTCCCTTTTAAAGTAAATGTGCCAAGTGCACCTGTCTCTTTGGCTCCTTCTCTCTCTTCCTCCTTTCTCTCTCTTCTCTCTCTCTCTCTCCTGCTTTTGGTTGGCCACCAGATACCCCCTTTCTCTCCTCTCTATCAATAAACTCCACATAGGCACTGAGCTCATGTTTGTGTTTCATAGGCAATAATTATAGCAAAAGAACAATATCTTATAGACTTAAAATGAGTATATAGCGAGAAATTCATGTGATTTCAAATTATTGTGAAACAATTATTGTAATTTGTTGAAGAACATTAAAATTTATAAATATTAGAAATCAAGTATATTCCCTAGACAGGTTCTAATAGACTGGGTGAGTGTACATGTGTTTCTTGAAATACATTAATTTGAAAATAAGATGAATACTCAATTTCATCAAAGTCTTCTTTCTAATCACTTATATTCCTAAAGAGAGGTTACAATGCTCCTGTCTGAAAATACCAGTAGATTATCCTACACCCATGTACACACAGGCAGCATTCAGTGGACACATTTCTTTGATCAAAGAGCATTCGAGAGTCCACACAACATCAGGGAACTTCTTGGAGTGGCTTTGAACACAGGAGACCTGCCTATCCACGCGGGACCACCCAACCACTCTGAATTCCTGCCAGCAGGATCCTTGACCCCCAAAGCAGGACCTCTGCTAAAGAGGCCTCAGCTAGAGAGTGCCAGGTCCCAGTGAGATCTGCCTATTGGTGCAGAAACAACCTGAGTATCAGTCCAGCCTTTGTCCTTTTCTGCTAGCCCTTGGCTAGAGGTGGGTCTGGGCCCAATTCAGGTGGCCTCTCCCCTACACCCTCCCACGGGGAACTCCCTGGGTTGGCCCCGATCCCCCTGCTCCTGTGTCCTGTCCCCATCGAGAGCACTCTTGGAGCTATGATACACCCCCACCCACCCCCATGGCAAGCCTGCCCTCCCCCTACCCAGTGCCCTACCCTGCCCACTGTCCCTTCTCTCTGGTTGAGCACTGGGACAGAGGGTGTAGCCAACAGTCCACACAGGCTAACAGAATGGATATGAAGACAGAATCCATCCTTCTGCTGCATAAAAGAAAGACATCTAAGATCCAAAGATAGACATTACCTAGGGTAAAGGGCTGGGAAAACATCTTCCAATCAAATGGAACCAAGAAGCAAGCAGGTATGGCTATCCTAATATCTAACAAGTTAGACTTCAAACCAAAATTAATCAAAAGAGATGAAGACAGTCATTTCGTATTCATCGCAGGAGAAATTCATCAACACAAAGTCTCAGGTCTGAACATCTATGCCCCTAATACAAAGGCAACCACATTCATAAAAGAAACACTATTAAAACTCAAAGCTCACATAAAACCTCACACTCTTATAGTGGGAGACTTCACACCACTCTCAACACTAGACAGGACCACCAATCAGAAACTCAACAAAGAAACAAAAGAACTAACAGAGTTTATACCTCAACTGGGTTTAAGACACATTTATAGAACATTCCATCCAAACACAAAAGAATATACCATCCTCTCTGCTCCACATGGAACCTTGTCTAAAATCGACCACATACCAGGAGGGATGACAAACCTCAACAGATACAAGAGAATTGGAAAATCCCCTGTATCTTATCAGACCACCATGCTTTAAAATTGGAACTCAACAACAACACAAATAGCAGAAAACCTGCAAACTCATGGAAACTGAACAATTTGCAATTGCACCACACCTGGGTCAAAGAAGAAATAAAGAAAGAAATTAAGGACTTTCTAATATTCAACGAGAATGAGGACACAACATACCTGAACTTATGGGACACCTTGAAAGCAGTGCTACGAAGGAAATTCATTGCACTAAGTGCCCACATGAAGAAAACAGAGAATAGTCACATAAGAGAATTAACAGCACAACTGAAGTCCTTAGAACAAAAAGAAGCAAAGTCACCCTATAGGAGTAGACACCAGGAAATAATCAACTTGAGGGCTGAAATCAACAAAATAAGAACCAGAAAAACAATACAAAAAAATCAATGCAATGAAGAGTTGTTTTTTTGAGAAAATCAACAAGATAGACAAACCTTTATTGAAACTAATGAAAAAGCAGAGAGAGAACATGAAAATTAACAAAATAAGAAACAAAAAGGGGAACATAACAACACACACAGAGGACATTCAGACAATTTTCAGGTTATACTTGGAAAACATATATTCCACAAAAATTAGAAATTCAAAGGAAATGAACTAATTTCTGGATAACTATCACTTACCAAATTAAATCAAAAACAGACAAACAACTTAAATAGACCTATAACCCGCAATGAAATAGAAGCAGTCATGGAAATCCTTCCAACTAAAAAAAGCCCAGGGCCAGGTGGCTTCAGTGCAGAATTCTACCAGACATTCAAGGAAGAACTAATACCAATATTCCTCAATTTGTTCCACAAAATAGAAACAGAAGGTTCATTGCCACACTCTTTTTATGAGGCCACAATAACTTTGGTACGCAAACCTCACAAAGACACAACAAACTACATACCAATATCCCTGATGAACATCGATTCAAAAATACTGGCAAACCGAATTCAAGAATACATCAGAGAAATCATCCACCATGACCAAGTAGGCTTCATCCCTGGATTGCAGGGATGGTTTAACATATGAAAATCTATCAATGTGATCAACCAATTAAACAAACTGAAAAAGAAAAACCATATGATCATCTCCATAGATGGTGAAAAAGCCTTCAACAAACTTCAACACCCTTTCTTGATAAAGGTCTTGGAAAGGTCAGGGATAACAGGAACATACCTAAACATAATAAGAGCAATATACAGCAAACTGACTGCCAACATCAAACTGAATGGAGAGAAACTTAAGCCAATTCCTCTAACATCAGGAACAAGACAAGGCTGCCCTCTCTCTCCATATCTCTTCAATATCATACTAGAAGTTCTAGCTAAAGCTATAAGACAACAAAAGGAGATCAAGGGGAGCCAAATTGGAAAGGAAGAAGTCAAACTGTCTCTATTTGCAGATGATATGATAGTTTACATAAGCGACCCAATAAACTCTACCGGGGAACTCCTACAGCAGATAAACCTTCAGCAAACTAGCAGGATACAAGATAAACTCAAAAAAAAAAAAAAAAAATCAGTAGCCCTACATTTTTCAGACAACAAAGACGATGAGAAAGAAATCAGAGAAACATCACCCTTTACAACAGCCACAAGCAACATAAAGTATCTTGGGGTAATGCTTACCAAACAAGTAAAAGACCTATATAATAAGAACTTTGTGGCTCTAAAGAAAGAGACTAAAGAAGATACCAGAAAATGGAAAGATCTCCTATGCTCTTGGATAGGTAGGATAAACATAGTAAAAATGGCAATCTTGCCAAAAGCAATCTACAGATTCAATGCAATCCCCATTGAAATCCCACCACAATTCTTCATTGACCTTGAAAGGATAATAATCAACTTTATATGGAAAAACAAAAGACCCAGGATAGCCAAAACACCCCTACACAATAAAAGAACTTCAGGAGGCATTACCATTCCTGACATTACGCTCTACTACAGAGCTATAGTTCTGAAAACAGCCGGGTATTGGCATAAAAATAGACAGGTAGACCAATGGAATCAAATTGAAAATCCTGATATTAACCCACACACCTATGAATACCTGATTTTTGACAAAACAGTTAAAAGAATACAATGGGGCAAGTACAGCATCTTCAACAAATCGTGCTGGCACTGTTGGATGAGGGTGTGAAGAAGACTGCATATAGACCCATGTCTGTTGCCAGGCACAAAACTCAAGTCCAAAGTATCAAAGACCTCAACATCAATCCAGCCACACTGAAACTCTTAGAAGAGAAAGTAGAAGGTACCCTTGAACAAATTGGTATAGGCGACCACTTCCTGAACATAACTCCAGAGACACAGACTGAGAACAAGAATTAATAAATGGGATGGCTTCAAACTTAGAAGCTTCTGTAAGGCAAAGGACACAGTGGACAAGACCAAATGGCAGCCCACAGACTGGGAAAAGATTTTCAACAATCCTATGTCCAACAATGGGCTGATCTCCAAAATATACAAAGAACTCAAAAAACTAGTCAACAAAACACCAAACAACCCTATTAAAAATGGGGTACAGAACTGAAGAAAGAATTCTCAATAGAGGAAATCAAAAAGGCTGAAAGACACTTAAGAAAGTGCTCAAATTCTTGAGTGATCATGAAAATGCAAATCAAAACAACTTTGAGATACCATCTTACTCCTGCCAGAATGGCTAAAATTAGAAACACCAAAGACAACTCATGCTGAAGAGGATTTGGAGAAAGGGGAACACTCCTCCACTGATGTTGGGAGTGCAAACTCGTATATCCATTTTGGAGATCAGTATGGCAGTTCCTCAGGAAAATGGGAATTAGTTAATCACAGAACCTGGCAATCCCCCTCTTAGGCATATAACCAAATGATCCACATCCATGCCACAAAGACATATGTTCAACTATGTTCATAGCAGCATTATTTGTAATAGCAAGAATCTAGAAGCAACCTAGAAGCCCCTCAATTGATGAATGGATAAAGAAGATGTGGCACATCTACACAATGGAATACTACTCTGCAGAAACAAATAATAGAATCTTGAAATTCGAAGGCAAATGGATGTCACTTGAAGAAACCATCCTGAATGAGGTAACCCAGTCACGAAAAGAGGAACATAGTATGTACTCACTCATATATGGATTTTAGACCTAGAGCAAAGGATCACCAGCCTATAATTCACACCACCAGAAGAACTAGGATACAAGGTGTATTCTAAGAGATTCATATAAAGTCCCTCACAGAAGCGGGTAGGGACAAGTACCCCAGAGCACAGGGGAAGTGGGGTGGACAGTGAATTGAGAAAGAAGTAGGAGAAAGAGAGGGGTAGGAGAGGAAAACACTTGCGACTAGGAAGATTGAGTCTGGGTAGGAATAGAAGACAGGAGAGAGAAAAAGACAGAGAGAGAGAGAGAGAGAGAGAGAGAGAGAGAGAGAGAGAGAACATAAAAGAGGGAGCTATTATTGCTTTGAAGTGAAAACTGAACCCAAAGAAAGGTCTAGAGACCTACAAGACTGCTGCCAAATAACAATTTGAGCATCCGTAGAAAGGCTACCATAAATGCCCTTCCCAGGCAGTGAGATCAACAAACTTATCCATGGAACTCTCACCTAATACCTGTTAGGAACAGAAGCAAACACCCATACATAAACACTGTGTCAAACTAGAACCCAGATGCAGATGGAGAGGACGAGACCAGGTTTCAAAAACACATAGAGACAGCTGACCTGAACAAGGAGGAGCTAACAGGACCCCCAGACTGATAGCTGGGAATCCAGCATGGGACTGACTCAGGCCCCCCTGCCAGAAGGACTGAGCAGTCTAAGGGACCTCAGACAGAGGAACCTGGATATAACCCTGGTGCACAAAAGGACTTTGCAAACACATCCCCCATGGAGGGATACTGCCTTAACCTAGAGACAGGAGAGAAGTCCTAGTCCCCATTTCAAATGACCTGTCAGATCTACATGACCCCACTGCATGGCATTGCCCTATATGTGGAATCGGGGTGGGAGATGGGAGGGAAGGGTGGTCAAGGTGCATGTGAGGGGGCAGAGAGGGTAAAAGGGAGTGAGGAAAGGTGGGAGGGAGGGAGATGGAACTGGTATCGACATGTAAAATAATAAATTAAATAATAAATTAAATAAAATAAAAAGGAAAAAAAGAGCATACGAAGTTGATACTGAGAGTAAAAGAAATTTCATGGGAGGGAATGAGGGGTGGACATGACAGAAACACATTGTATGTATATATAAAATTCCCAAACATTAAGATTTTTATTTGTTTTTCCCTTAGAAATATTAAGCTTATAAAAAATAATCTACAAATCTGTTGACCAAAACTTTTTGAGAATTATAGCTTTAGTACATTAACACAGATGTTCATATTATGTTTTGTGTTTTATTTGTTTTTGGGTTCTTTTTGTTTTTTTTAAGAGTTTATACTAACTTTGTTGAAGGTGTTTATCAGCTGTAGGTGTTCCCTGGTAGAGTTTTTGGAAGGAGGGAAGAGGGAGTAAAGAGAAAAAGAAGAAGAGAAGAGAAGGAGAGAGATGGGCATGAGAGAACAGGAAGATTGAGACAGGGAAGAGGAGAACAAGAAAGGAGATGCCATAATAGAGGGAGTCATTATAGGTTTAAGGAGAAATCTGGCACTAGGGAAATGCCCAAAGGTCTACAAGGATAAACCAAGCTAACAATCTAAGCAATAGTGGAAAAGCTACTTTTAATGCCCTTCCATGATAATGAGATTGACAATTACCTTATATGCCATACTAGAACGTTCATCTAGTAGCTGATGGAAGCAAGAGCAGACACCCACAGCTAAACATAAGCTGAACTCCTGGAATCCAGTTACAGAGAGGGAGGAGTTATGAGCAAAGGGGTCAAGACCAGGCTGGAGAAACCCACAGAATCAGCTGATCTGTACAAGGGGAAGCTCATGCTCTGGTAGCTGATAGCTGGGAAAACAGCATAGGATTGACCCCGACCACCAGAATGTGGGTGTTAGTTAGGAGTACTGGGCAGTCTATGGGGCCTCTAGTAATGGATCTAGTAATTTATCCCTAATATAGGAATGGACTTTGGGATCCCATCCCACATAGAGGGTTACTTTCTCAGCTAGCCACATAGGGGAAGGCCTAGGCCCTGCCCCAAATGATAGGACAGACTTTGAAGATTCCCCCTTGGAAAGCCTCACACCCCCTGGGGAGCAGAAAGGGGATAGGCTGAGGTTTGTTGGGGGAGATAGGAGGGATAGAAGGGTGAGGGAACTGGGATTGACATGTAAAACAATCTTATTTCAAAATTAAATAAAAAGGAAAAAATTAAAAAGAGTTTATACTAAAGTACATTTAAAGATGCTACCTTTAATTTTACTTTTGAAAGTCTTGCTAATTTTATTCAATCTTTTCTCTGTTACAATTTCCATGTTTTCTTTATATTTCTACTTCTTCAATTATTTATTTCAAAGAGCCATAAGCATACAATTAAAGTATATAATGTCTTAGTAATCATTTGATCACTTAATGTATTTTTTATTTAAATTCAAAGTATATTTTTATTGTAACAATAATTAATTCCCTAAAGTTAATCAGGAATAAATTTTACTACATCTCAAACAAGAGTCTTTCCTTAATAATCTTCAAGTGAACAAAGGCTCCTACCTGTGAGAAGAGTGTATATGAGTTAGTCCTTATCCCCACCCCAGGACAAACAAGAAACAGATTTCACATTTCATAATACTGAAATAAATTATTCCTGGAATCTCTGAATGGTTCTTTCTCTCTCACTCTTGTGTGGGTAAAGCAATGCTATGAGAAGATGGGCTGCCAAAAGTTCAGTATCAGTTTTCATAAGCACACCTGTATGACTATGTTAAGAGCCATTATACATTAGATCCTAAGCATAAACTACAAGGCTGAAACCTTTTAAACCATGATATTCTGAAATAGTCTCAATTCTTTGCAAAAAGATTTGCAAGGAAATGCCTTTTATAATCTTCCTCTGCACTTGTACTTTGCTCCTTCATTTTCTATTAATTATGTAGCTAATTAATTAATTGCACTCTACATTAATACATGTCATCATCCTCAGGTTATACTCTACTATTCTTTTTCTACTCCATGTCTCAGAACAATCTTTCATTTACAACTTCCAGCCAGTGATTCCTAGTCTGGAATGCCAACTGAGTTCTTGCTAGAGATGTAGATATCACCTGTGTATACATATAGGTCACATATTAAAGTGACATCCCCCTTTTGATGACACAGCTTCTCCCTGTAGCAGCATGCCTACTATTTGGGTGCCATGGAGTATAATGTGGTAGTTTATAAATACATCCTACTCAGTCTATAGGCTGTTTCTTACATGTATGTTTTCAGAACATGTGTCACATCCCTGTTTTCCCCACATTTCCCACATCTAACCCTTGACCTAATTCAGTCCTATTTGTCTGAGATACTTTATCCATATTATCCCTTTATATTGTATATATCTTTACTGTGCTATAGTTTTTGAAAGAATACTTATTGTTAGGACTCCCTCTATGTTCTGAACCTCTAAAGGCAGGAGAGATATCAAAAGAAAGAACCATTCTTAAGGCACTTAGATTGCTGTACTAAAAACAAAACAAACATGCTGATCTGTATTTAGTTCTTATAAGTACTTCTCATTCTTTAAATTTATCTATTGTGAAAGCTATTTCACTCCACATATTTGTTCTGAATTGCAAGTGACATATTCTTGCAAATTCATTAAGTATGTTTATACTGTGCATCTTGTATAGCAGAGCTCATCTTATTGAGATACAATTATTGTTTTGTTGCACTTAGACATTATAGATTATCAGATTTCACCAATTTTCATGTGTGATAGACAAAAGACAATGCCATATTTATCAACAAAAGCAAAGAAATGCATTTAGATTTTTATAAAGCAATTAGTGATCCATCAACAAAGCATAATTAGAATCTCAGTTTGATTTTTTTTCTTCTGAGGTTATTACCAGAGAAAATTAAATATTTACTTGTGAATATACCTTTCTAGCCAAACAGATTAAAGCTAAGTGTTAAAGAAATTGAAGATGGTGGTAACCTCGCCACTGGCAAGCCAAAGTACAAGGGTAATGATCTTGTGGCCAGCTTGAGGTACATACTGAGATCCTGACTTTAAAATTTTGATTTAAATTTAAAAAAAATTTAAGGCATAATAAGATTGTTGTGTAATTTAAGTTCTGTTCATCCACCATTAAAAGTAATTTTCAGTTATATAAGAAAATCATATATGTTTAAAAGTCATGCATAGTCTACATATACTTGCAGATTTCATCTGCCCTTAACATAACCTTTTAGATGCTGGTTATTAAACATAAGTTGAGAGTCTTACACCCACCACAGCTATACCATTCTTTTCATAAAACACAGTAGGAAGCCTTGAGCTTGAGCAGGAGCAGATCAAAGTTGGATGCTATCTGTCCAGACAGCAGATTGGTTAACGCAAAAACTAAAATGAAGCTGTGGGCAATGTTTCTTGTAAATAAGAAAGCATTGTGACCTGGAATTAGGAACAGTAGCTAGCGTGTGGTCTGGGATTCCAGGAGGATGTAAGCAAGATCTTGTACTCTGAAAGATTTGCACACGTTGATGACAAGTCTAAACTCTAGTCAGTATGCGCAAAGAAGACTTTAAAGAGAGTTACACAGATATCTGTGGAATTTTCTAATCTTTCATTGGTGTTATGGCTAGAATAAGAATGTTTCCCATAGGCTCATGTGTTTGAGCACTTGGTCCACAGATGGTGGTGCTGTTTGGAAAGGCTACAGAAGCCCTAGGATGTGGAACCTTGCTGGAGAAAGACTGATGTCACCTGGAGTAGGATTGGAGTTTTATAGCCTGATTCCACTTCTATTATCACTCTACTTATAGACTATGATGCAATGTGCCAAGCTGCCTTTGTGCCTCTGCTGCCATATCATCCTGCCACGATGGATTATTTCTCTTTGGATCTACAAGCCAGAATAAGCCCTCTCTTTCCTAGTTGCTCTTTCTCAGGTTATTTTATCCCAGTAACAAAAGAAGAAATAAATACAAGCATTCTTGCTGCTGTGTGGGAGAAACACAGAGTCTGAAAGTCACTCCTGTGGCCTCCATGGAAGCTTATGCCGCAAGATTATCATACTGACTTAACTTGCCATTATGTGTTGAGTAAATTGGTGGAAGTCCGGGTGTAAAGAAAGGGAAAGCTGACAAGGGTTATTTGTTGATTAGATCTAGCAAGACTGGCAGGGAATAAACAAAGGCTATGCTCAAGTGATGAAGGGAACATTGTATTAAGTTGACTAGGAGAGAGAAAGTGAAAAAGAGGCATAAGACACCCAGTAGACATCCATGTAGTAAAGATGTGCAGGCAGCCTCCTGAAAGGAACAAAGGTTCAAAGATGATATTGGGCCCAATATCACAAATTTATCTGTAATTAGTCCACAAGTGGTGCTTACAGTTAGAAAACACCACCTAACAAAAGATTTACTCTTTTCCCTGCGTTTTTCTTTCCCCCTGTAGCCAAAGGTGCCTGCTCAAAAAGAAGTTAATTATTATTAGATCAAATTTGGCAATATCCATAAACAATGGTTAGATTTAAAAAAAGGTGTTTCTGTTATTGAGTAGCAGCAAAAACCTAAGAAAGCAAATGAAGTACAATGAGCAAACTCTATCCTCCTCATGTTGTTTATTAGACATGATAAAACATATCTAGTTTATAGATAGGAGTGGTGATGCACTCCTTGAATCACAGCACTAAGGAGGCATAGGCAAGCAGATCCCTGAGCCCCAACTACAAAGACAACCTAGTCTACAGACTAAGTTCTGGGACAACCAGGGATACATAGAGAAAACTTGTCTTTGAATAATGGGGAAAAAAAGAAAGGAAGGAAGGATGGAAGGAAGAAAGTTGTTTATAATATAGTAACCAAGTCAGACCACTAGATGGCAGAAGTTACCATATTCAAAAAATCTGTTTTGAAATGAAACTTGTTATAAGATAGATCATTTACAATGAATGACAAGTTGCAGAAACAGAATTTTATTGATCCATCTTCTCCATCCTTCTTTATCTTGAGGGATTTGTTATTTCTGTGACAGGTTTTTCTGTTCTGTTTCCTTGGTTTTGTCACAAAGATGGAAGGATTAAAGCAATTCTCTATACAAGATAGATGGTTCTCAAAACAGTCTAGAATCTTATCATTTCCACAGAATGCAAAGTGGAATCACAATGCTAGGTGACAAATAGCATTTAGGGGAATGTGAAGATGAATGGCTCTGTTGCACTGGAAATTGTTCAATGAAGGCCAAATGGCCAAACCCACTGCTCTTGATACTATCTTATACAGAAGGGAATACACATCGTTCAAATAAACAAAGATATTTACTGCATATTGAACTAGCTTTTATTTAAATTAGAAACAATCTTATTTTACATATCAATCCCAGTTCCCTCTCCCTTCCATCCTCCCATGTTTCCCACTGACTCCAATCCCACCCCTATCCACTCCCCAGAGAGAGTGAGGCCTTCCATGGGGGATCATCAGTCTGTCACATCATTTGGAGCAGGGTCTGGGCTCTCTCCCATGTATCTATGCTGAGAAAGTATCCCTCCATGGGGGAATGGGCTCGCAAAGTCCATTTATGTACTAGGGATAAATACTGGTTCCACTTCCAGAGACCCCCATAGACTGCCCAGACTTCCTAACTGTCACCCACATTCAAGTGGCCTGGGTCAGTTCTATCCTGGTTTCTCAGCTATCAGACTGGGATTTATGAATTCTGCCTTGTTCTGGTCAGCTGTTTCTGTGGGTTTCCCCAGCCTGTTCTTGCCCTTTTGCTCATCACTCTTCCCTCTCTACAACTGGATTCCAGGAATTCAGCTCAGTATTCAGCTGTGGATCTCTGCTTCTGCTCCCCTCAGCTGCTGGATGAAAGCTCTAGGATGGCATTTAACATAGTCATCAATCTCATTATAGGGGAAGGTTATTTAAGGTAGCCTCTCCATTATTGCTTAGATTCTTTGGTGGGATTATCCTTGTGGATCTCTGGACATTTTGCTAGTGTCAGATTTCTCTTTAAACCTATAATGGCTCCCTCTATTAAGGTATATCTTTTCTTGCTCTCCTCTGTTCTTCCCCAACTCAATCTTTCTGGTCCTTCAAGATCTCCCCCCTCTTCTTCCTTCCCTTTTCTTCTACCTCCCACTCTCCTCCCTTCTCCCCTGTGCTCCAATTTGTTCAGGAGCTCTTGTCCCTTTCCCCTTCTCCGGGGGACCATGTATGGCGCTCTCCTTGTTTTCTAGCTTCTCTGGAGGTATAGATTGTAGGCTGATAGTCCTTTGCTCTATCTAATATCAACAATTGAGTGAGTATATACCATGTTTGTCTTTCTATGACTGGTTTACCACCTCACTCAGGATGGTTTCTTCTAGTTCCATCCATTTGCCTGTGAATTTCAAGATTTCATAATTTTTTGTTTTTTGTTTTTTTTCAGTACTCCATTACGTACATGTACCATATTTTCTTTAACCATTCTTCAGTTCAGGGGCATCTATGTTGCTTCCAGGTTCTGGCTATTACAAAGAAACTAGTCACCAAAACACCAAATAATCCAATTTTAAAGTAGGGTAGAGAATTAAATAGATAATGCTCAATAGAGGAATCTAAAATGGCTAAAAGACACTAAGACAACATCCTTAGCCATCAGGGGAATGCAAATCAAAATAACTCTGAGATACCATCTTATTTCTGTCAGAATAGCTAAAATCAAAAACACCAGTAGCAGTTTATACTGGAGAGGATGTGGAGGAGAAATGAGAATACTCCTCCATTGGCTAGTGAGAGTGCAAACTTATACAGCCATTTTGGAAATCAGTATGGCAGTTTCTCCAGAAAATGGGAATCAGTCTACCTCAAGATCCAGCAATTCCACTCTTAGGCATATACCCAAATGATGCACATTCATAGAACATGGACATCTGTTCAATACAATTTTAATTATTTTTTTTGTTTACTCACTTTGTGTGGGGATGGGTAGAGATGGGTTCATTTGCCATGGAATTCCTATAGAGGTTAAAGGACACACTATAAGTCATTTTTCTCCTTCAACCATGTGGTCCAAAGTGAACTCGAGTCATCTGGTTTGACAGGGGACACCTTTACCTGCTAAGCCATCTTGCTCATCCCTAATATTACATTTAAAAAATATCTTTGACCTATTGTCCATTCATTTGATCAGTATGCTGGTTACTTAACCCATAAGTCTCGATTCAAATTTAGAGAATAAAAAAATGAAAAAAAAAAGAACCCTAAACTATCAAACTTATAGTTCAATGCTAAAAGTTCAATTTCAGAATATGCTAGAGATTGTTATTCTAATTAGCCAAACTTCTTTTGAACTGCTAATTGTTTGCATTTGACCAGTTACTTTAAATATATGGTAGTAACATAGGTTCATAAAATATGAAACCTTTGTTTATAAATTTCCTAGGCCAACATATATTTCCTTATGCTATCAAAGGAATTCTTTTGGCTTGATAAATGTTAGCTCCTTGGCTTGCTTCAATGGTTCATGTACTAAATATAAAATGATATGGAAAAGATTCATCTGCCACCTCTGCCAGGGTGGTCTACGTTGGATGAGTTAGTCAAAGAAAGGGATCACTCTAGGATGAAATTTTAAGTCTTGTGTGAAAGCAGGAAGGTCCAGTTTCTAATGAACTGAACTGAACTTTGGACATCAGTACAAAGGCATCTTTATTGATTTTTTTACACAAAGTTGTTTTTCAGGTAAAGTATTTCCTCATACCAAGGTCCCTAATCTAATCTATATGTTTCTAAAGGAAAACTTCACATGCCCTTGCTACTTAAGTCTGTATTGTGTGCTGTTGGCAGTACACAATAATCCAAGAGCTTCAGGTGTGCCAGAACATCTTGTGACCAAGGTAATGCAAAGGCTGTAATGCTACCTCAAAAGAAGAATACTATAAATCTCTGCTTTTCACAACGATTCTTCAAGGTCAAAGTCCTTCTAGATAACAACTACTCACTCTAATGTTTACCCTAGATACAATGACTCTGCTAGAGTCCTACAGCATCCCTCTCTCCCCAGAGATGGCATGCTAACTTATGAAGTAGTCCACATTTTAAGGGCAAAAGAAGTGTGAAGACACTATCCTAATGACTATGTATGCTCACATAAAATGCTAATAAAACATTTTATTTACTTGGTGTAGCTAGATTTAGGCAGCCTATGATACTGTTATTTTGCTTCAGTTACTTCTCATGATTGTTCTCTACAGATAATGCACAAAGACAATTTATTACATCCCAATGATGAACCCTGGTCTAGCTGCTCTCTTAATCTTAGTGGTCTGGCTGGCATAATGGCATAACTCTGTGCAGGTTTTAGTGGTAGAATACCTAGTTTTGCAAACTGGTGCCACCACTTCAAACTTAGGAAATCTTGGCTTATACTTATTTTGATATGTTATTTATCTCCAATATATTTGAGATTTTATCCTGTACTTTAAGAATGGCAATAGTAATACTGTCTTGTTATGTGTAAATTTGGATGAAGTCACCCTTATGATACAGTTGCCATGGTATCTGGCAAAAGAAAAAAACAAAACAGTGTCTTGAGGTCTTTTTTTTTTTTTTTTTTTTTTTTTTTTTAAGAAAAGAGATGCATTCATACTAAGTATCTCTACTAAGATGTCTTACAGGAAACCTCAAGGTAATATAGCCAAGTATTTAATATGAGTTTTCTTTCTTGAATTGTCTATCCAAGCTAATGGCAGCAATCCTACCTAATTAGGAGTCTCCAATCTTTCACAATTATTCAATCTCCATAATCTGTTGACTCAATTTGGTAAAATCACCTGGGATTATTCTACAAAGTTTATCTCTATCTAGTATTATACTCATTCATTCACTATTCATTTATTCATATCTTATTTATCTCTCCACTGAGTATATTGTCCATTGCAATATGATCTGGAGATACAGCCACAAAGCATCTGCCTGTGGACTCACAGTTATCAAAGAAAGCTAACATAATGGGAAAATTTTATAAGCATTTCTACTTTAGTTTCTCACTCCATCAAGCTTTTACCTTGTTACAATTACCTTCCAGTTCCTCTTATATTACATTCGGTTAATAACATTAACCAATGCAATTTTTAGACATAAGACAGTATTCCTTATTCTAGCACAATGAGATAAATTATATCAAGAAAAATGCCATTGTACAAGTAGAAAAATCCAAAGGAACTATAGAAAAAATAAGAAAAAAAATACATGAATATGTTAAAATGATGTGTTTAAATGAGGTTGTAAAAATTATTATGCATGCTTATATTTTGTGCCTAAGCAACAAACTATGTAATTGAAAATACACACACGCACACACACACACACACACACACACACACAACATTGAGAGAGACTATACAATAGAAGAATACCTGACATCTGTCATTCAAAAAGAAAGCAGGAGGGAAAAAGAAAAAAACACTTTTGATGGGAGATGTCATTCTTTAAATATGTTTCTCTTATTGGTTAATGAATAAAGCACTGTTGGCCAATAGGAAAGCAAGACAGGCAGGACTAGGAGACTGACTAGGAGGAGAAAGGAAGAATTAGGGAGGAGTCAACATGTAGAGACTTGAGAGAACAGAAGTCCAGGCCCTCTCTCCAGTAAGATGAGACCATGTGGAAATACTTAGGTTAATAGAAATGGGCTAATATTTAAGACAAAGCTAGCCAATAAGAAATGGTAGTAATAGGCCAATAGCATTATATCTAACATAGCGTCTTCGTGTGTTATTTGGGGCTGGCGCAGTGGTGGGACCAGACCAGCAGGGAAAATATACTCACAACACACTTTGACATAAATTTACCAAAAACTGTCCATTAGCTATATAAACCAATCAAAAAAAGTTTAAAATTAAGAAGATATAAATTAATGGAAAGACAGACCATAATCAGGAGCAGAAAAAAATAACAGTACAACTTGTTTAATTAATTTATATATTTAGCTTGACCCTGATTAAGTGCCTGTAAAGATTTTGTCTACAAATAAACAACTTTCCTAGGAAAAATCATCGAATATTTTGAAAAGTAACAAGAATAAATTAAATAAACCCTGAATAAGAACAACAACAAAGAAAATGGAAGAAGGGCCAGGTTAAAAAAAAATATTTGAAACAGCATAAAATATAATTGAAACACTTCACTATTAGCACATGGATACCAATGGTAACAGCAGACAATCCAGAAACAGAGGCAATTGTAAGTGGAAATTCAGTGTGCAAGATGACAGATGTTTTAAATCACTGCGAAGAAAGTGGACTTTTAAATAAATGATATAAATGGATATCCATATGGAGAAAGATAAAAATGGCTCCATCTCCCACATCAAAAGCCACTCATATTCCCAATGGATCAGATATTTAAATCAAGGATTAAAAACGGAACCAAATATGTATTAGAAAGGAACACATGCAACTTCTTCTGTAATCTGAATCTAGGGATTCTAAAACCTAAAAGTACAAAGGGAAAGAAAAAAAAAAGGAAGGAGGAAGGAAATAAGGAAGAAAGGAAAGAGAAAATGAAATGAAGGAAGAAACGAAGGTAGAAAGAAAAGAAAGAAAGGAAGAAAATAGGTTTCATCTTAAGCAAGGCTTTTTTTGCATGGGACTTGAGTAACTCATGAAAAAAAACAAGTTACAAATGGAATCCCACAGCTAAAGGAACAGTTAATCATATAAGACAGCCTAATAATGAGAGAAGAAATCTATGCCAGGTATGTATCTGACTGAAAATTTGAAACCAGAACATGCAAAGAAGTCAAAAATCTAAACAAGAAATCAAACAACCCAATCAATACATGGTGCAAAGAACAGACTGTTCTCAAAAGACAGCATACAAATAGTTAATAAACATATGGAAACTTATTCAACCTCACTGTCCTTCAAAGAATTGATAAGTCAAAACCACATTGAGATCATATCTTGCCTAAGTCAGAATGTCAGTTATTAACAATGAATGCTGCTGAATGTATGGATAGACAAACCACAAACACATCTAGTAAAAATATAAACTAGAGAGCCACTATATGAAGGTTTCTCAAAGAGCTAAAAATAGATCTATACATGACTGAGCAGTATCATAGTAAATGTATACCATTAGCAAGGTTTAAAATCTATACATGACATAGTAGGAGCAAATGTTTGTAAGATGTATTATCAGTGGTATATTAATATAAGTCATACAGTAATTTCATACACATATGCACATAATATAACACACAGGAATCTTCCAAACTAAAGAGGAAAAATGGATGACTTGCATAGTGTAATAAACCGATCCACATAAAATGTATAGGGAGGTAAGTAGAAATTGACCTTGATGATCTTCACAGTTTATCTGTCTCACATATGAATGATAAAACTTGCTCTGGGTGTTCATTACATACATGTGTTCATAAACCTGACTGCCACTCACTTGGCTGAGAGCTGCAGATGACTTCTCATTGCATATAGGATCCATTTCTGACTGATTAGCACAATAGTTAAGACTTTTGAAAGTCAGGGTTCTGCTGACCCCAACTGTACACATGCATATTGTGATCACAGTCAAAAATTTGTGTCACAAATTTTAAGGAAACATTCTTCTCCTGCACATGCTTGCTTTTACAAATGTTTGTGTCCACTATGCCTTCCCCCTTTGCTCTCCAAAGTCCTGTAATTCTCCAAGATTCAAATCTTGAGCTTTCCTTGGGACATCACACCTTTAAATTCCAGATTTAAAACCTTCATTGAAAACAATTCTCACCCAAATTTAGCCTAGTCCCAAAGAAGCATACTAACTTTATTGAATACTGTAATTATTATGAATTTGTCAAAACACTTTCAGCCTTTCCACTTTTATTAAAAACACATGTCAAGGGGAATAGAAGTTGGAAAATGGATTATTATAGAGTGTTTACTTAATACCCACAGTTTAGGCCATTACTGAGGATTCTTCAGGTTAAATGAGAAAAATCTAACTTGAGTCAGCTCTGCAAACTGGCAATCTACTGGCTACAAGAAGTGAACCTTGGAAAGGAGTTGATTTCTGTTTCTGTTTCTCTCTCTGCTCTCTGTTTCTGCCTCTGTCTTTATCTCTCTCTCCCCGTGTGTGTGTGTGTGTGTGTGTGTGTGTGTGTGTGTGTGTGTGTGTGTGTGTGTGTGTGTGTGTGTCATTCCGTTTGTCTGCCTCCCATCTGTATATTGTTGCAGGCTGCCTTCCTCATCTTGAACTCATTATGAATCTCCATGAGGTAACTAACACCAGGCATCTATCTAATGATAGCTTAGATTTACACATATGTATATTCTTTCAAGTAGCAAGAAATAGAATTATTTACTTGTAATTCTAACTTTAAAAAAAACATCCCAAGACAATTCTCTGCTTGGCCTGAATCATGACACCTATCTAGGCTAATTACCATGACTAGGACTGTAGAGTATGTGGCCCACCGTTGTCTAGCACTGTAGAAGGCAAGAGGTCCTGGTGCTCACAGATAAGCACTAGGAGGACCAGGAATGTTAAATAGAGTTACCATTGTATTAACAGCCTGATGACCCATGATAGCTGTAGGGGCAGGCAATATCTCAATTCCCCAGACTATTATATTTATCCCAGACTCTTCCCTAGACATTGATCTTAAATATTTGTTCCTCAGTCAATAGAAGCTATCTTTATGGGTGGTGTCACAATATGCACCTTCAAATAGCCTGGATGAGTACTGTGTTATCTATAAGGCCACTCCATACCAGGCACCCACAGACTTTTATGTTTTTTCATTTTTTGTTTGTTTGTTTGTTTGTTTTGTTTTTGTTTTTGTTTTTTATTCTCCCTAGACATTTATCTTGAGTGTGTTTTTCAGTAAATAGAACCCATCTTTATGGAAGAGGTCTTATGTGTTGTAATTTAAGAAAAGCAGTGCACCATTGACAGGGTTCAAGCAGAAGTTTGTTTTGTTTTAATTAGGGAAAGGGATCATAAAAGGGGGAAAGGAGAGACCAGCCTCTGGGATAGGGGCAGCAGGAGAGAGAAATAAGTAAAGAGGGAGAGAGGGGGGAGGAGAGAGAGGGAGAAAGGAGGAGATGAAGAGAGGGAGAGGTGAAGAGAGAAGAAGGGAGAGATAGAGAGAGAGGAGGAGGATGGGAGGTGAATGGGTCCTTTTCAAAAGGAACAAGGAACATAGCAGATAAGCACAACTGGTGCTCTTAGTGGTTGCAGCTGAGGGTATATCCTGTCAGAATATCAAGGACAGGCAAGTACAAATGCCTGAATACTAAGAATATGTACTTTCTAAATAGTTTCATGTAAATGTGTCTTAAGATTTGTTATACACTCATAATTGAGTTAATTATGACCAAGAAACCTTTTTTCCCAAAATCATGTTGTACTTGAATATGCCTAGAAGAAATAGCCTGGTGTCAGACTCTAAAAGTTGGAATCAACACCAACTACTAAGTCATGTTGAACCAGATTTCCTTCTAGCCTCAAATGGATTGTTTCTAAGCTGGACCTGGTGTATGCAGAGATCCCACATAGCATTAGATCCATCCAAAGGATAAGATGATCAGTGAGAAGTTCCCATCACAACAATATTTTCGAATATAAAATGAGTACCCTTCTAAGAAATCAAGGACATCTAGGTATTTGGCAAGAGCACTTTTACCATGGATAGAAAGATTTAAAAAAAATGAATCAAATTATCTAGGATGTGAAACAATAATAATGATCAAAACCTTTTTCTTTCTGACACACAAGTGTTAGAGTTTAAACATATAAGAGTGTGTTGGCCATGCTTTTCTTGGCTTGAAAGCAACTCAATGTATACACGAATTAACATTGTGTGATATCTGATGAATTGTACTGCTTTAAAGTATTTTGGTGATTCTGGGGGTTAAACCCAAGGTCTTTTTGCATGCTAGGTAAGTATTTCACCACTAAGCTATATACTCCTAGCCCAATTAAAAGAAACAGCTGACTAAGGATTTTATTTGGATGTTAATGTATTTTCCTTCTCCTTTCTAACTATTCTATAGATAGGCATCTATTTGTGGAATACAATTCCCTAATCTAAACCTCTTTGGTTTGATAAATTTGTGCATTTTCCCCACATATATTGTATTCATCCATTCTTTCATAATACCTACTTTGCCCAAAGCCAAATACAACATTTGAGAAGAAAAAGCTGAAGAAAGGAAAAAGAACCCTTTCTTTTCTGTGAGTTGTTGCTCCAGGATTTTTCTGTAAGTGAGAAAGACAGGAGAAAGTGCTTCTAAAATGTTCTATCTCAACTGAATTTTCCAATCACACATTTGAAGTTGTTATAACACCGTACCCCAAAATTGGACTGGCTGGCAAATTTCACCGTCCAATTCTGGGCATGCTGTCTTTAGGAAGCTTGTCTGGGAGGTGCCATTACCAGACTGATGTGGTAGCCCCAACAAGCTGCTTTCTCACAGATTCATTTGGCTCACACACATTTGAGTGCCCAGTATGTGCAAGGAGTATAAAGAAAAGAGTTTGAAAAATAAAAGTTCTTCAAGAAGCTAACCCTGCATTGAAAAAGAAATAAGAAAAAGTGTTCATAAGAATTTTTTAAGTTAAAAACCATTTTTAAACAAATTGAATGCATTATTGTAAAGATACACTTTTTAAATTCATAACTACTTTCTGATTTTTATTTTATAATAAAAATAAATGAAAAGTTATTTTAATGTATAAAAGGACACACCTCATCTCACAATTGTATGGATTAAAACATTATGTTTTCCATGGGAAAAATAATCTCTGTTTAGGCTCTTCGACTGTAAAATGGAGCTAATAATTCTACCTACCCAGTGAGAGTGCATGTTGCAAAATAAGATAACATGTGATAAAAATGTTTATGCTATACCTTGAATGTGAAAGATATAACAAACACATTATAGTCATTGTTTTTATTACTAGTTTTAAAACGTTTCATATGAAGCCCCTTGGCAAACACAGAGTCTATGAGAAAGTATTTCTATACTTAGTTTAAATTCTTTCCCATCTTTGTTCTAGTATGATCTGTTATGAGTAAGTTTTTCCCCAGCAGCCTGGTCCCTCCGCTTTGCCTGCCCCAAATAACACACAGAGATACATAAGATATAAAGCTGGTGGCCTGTTTCTAATGTTTTTCATTGGCTGGCTCTGTCTTAAATATTAGCCCATTTCTATTAATCTAAGTACTTCCACATGGTCTTATCTTACCTGAGAGAGGGGATGGTGTTCTGCTCTCTGTCTTCCATCTTGACTCTCCTGAAGTGTCATCCTGTAAATATGTTTCTTGTATTGGTTAATGAATAAAGCACTGTTGACCAATAGGAAAGCAAGATAGGCGGGACTAAGAGACTAGGTGGAGAGAGGAAGGAATAGGGAGGAGATCCAAGATGGAGGACGGAGAAAGAAGAAGCCAGCCACTCTCTCCAGTAAAATGAGATCATGTGGAAATACTTAGATTGATAGAAATGGATTAATATTGAAGACAGAGCTAGCTGATAAGAAACTAGTAACAGGCCTACAGCATTTATATCTAATACAGGGTCTCTGTGTGTTATTTGAGGCTAGTGTGGTTCTGGGACCACGGCTGGCAGAAAAACCTGCTCATAACAATGATCCTTTATACATCCAACTTTATATTGAATCATTTCAAAAGACACCCAGAAGGGTATCCTTGTGGGATCTTGGCTTGCTATTAATCTCATGATTGATTTCTAGTAACAAGAAAATGATTGTTAGTAGTTGATTTCTAGTAACAAGAAAAACAGTGACACCATATCCTATTCCAGGCCTGGGATTATTGGCATCTGCAGTTTTCTTTTAGTTGAATTGAAGGTGAGGAAACGAAGGTAACTTTCCTCTTTACCCTTGTTCTTTTTGTTTGTTTGTTTGTTTTGTTTTGTTTTTCAAAACAGGGTTTCTTTGCAATGCTTTGGAGCATGTCCTGGAACTGTAGACCAGGCTAGCCTCAAACTCACAGAGATCCAACTCCCTCTGCCTCTCAAGTGTCGGGATTAAAGGTGTGTGCCACCAACGCCCAGCTTCTTTACCCTTGTTCTTACAACTTTCTTTTCAGTTAGAGGATCCATGAAGGACATGGTAAATCATGACAGCTTCTTACTTGTGTCTTCTGTTGTCCCCATAAAGCTGCAGTTCTAATGCATTCCCAGTGTGTCATCCACAGTATTTTTAGGGAGTTCACAGCTGACTCTCCAGTTAAGCTCTCCCCAAGGTTTTCTGGCTGCTATAAAGGGCTTTCTATTAAAAGGAATCTCTATTCAGTGAACCAACTCCACTCACAAAAGTATGGGCTTTTTTCTAAATCTATTTGCATTAAATAAGCATGGGGAACTGATCAAGGAATAGAAGGTATTTAGTCTTTAAAGGCAATCTATATTTCCTCTTTCTCAAGTTTATGGGCTTACCACTGAAGCATTTAAGAACCAAAACTGGAATTCAGTATCTATATACTTTACCTTTTTTCTCAACAAAGTTTTCAGGCTATCTAGCCTCTCGGAGATTGTTTTGGATGAAGGGAGATTATCTGCTACATTGAGTGCTGTCTGACTTCAGTGTGTTTTGAATGCCATTTTATTTTTATTTATTTATTTATTTAGCTATTCATTTATTTTTATGGGGAGTAAAGCATTTATTTCATCTTATACTTCCAGGCGAGTCAGGGCAGGAACTCAAGGTGGAAAGAGGGAAAATACAGCCTAACTCTCCAATGACCCCTCAAAACTAAAAGATTAGAAATACTATCTAAAAGGTCCTAAAAACCTCAAATTCCAGACCCTGTCTTCTGCCAGTAAATAGGCGAAAGGTCACACTCTTTGCAGCTTATCTGACTTCATAAACTGCTTGTGAAACCCCTGCCCCAGTGACCTATCCTAACTGCCATTTGTCACCCCACCTAGAAGCCCACACAAATGCAGACCTCTGGGGCTATAGAAAACTGATAGGGGGCTTGTATGATTTAAAATGATTGGTCTAAAAACTGTAAAATGGTTTAAATTGATTGGCCCATACTGCCCGGGCTCTTGATGCTGAGATGATTGGTTTGTGATGCACAAGCTTTGTTGTAAACCCTATAAAAGCTGTTTCAATTCTGCACTTGGGGTCTTCAGTCCTCTAGCCCTGTGTGGCACATGACTGTGGACCCCAGTGCTCTTGGAATAAAAAAGTCCTCTTTCAGTTTGCATCAAGACCACTTCTTGTTAGTGATTTGGGATATGCCATTCCCGAGTCAGAGCGTGAAGGTTCATGCTCTGAGGGTCTTTCAAAGACAGGACCTTAAATAAGAAAGCTGCTGCTCATTGGCTCAAGCTCAATGCTTGCTCAGTCAGCTTTCTTATTTTTTTAATTTATCTTTATTTAAATTAAAAACAATCTTATTTTACATTCCAATCCCAGTTCCCCTTACCACCCAGCCTTCCATACCCTTCGCCCAACTGACCCACCATCCCATCCCCCATTCACTCCTCAGGGAGAGTAAAGCCTCCCATGGGGATCATCAAAGTCTGTCACACCATTTGGGGCAGGACCTAGGCTCTCCCCCATGTAGTGTAGATCATATTAAAATGTAACTATTTTGGGGGTAAATTAAATAATCTAGCCAGGTACTTACCAAACTTACTGTCCATACATTAAAATTTTGCCGGTGATTTTGGCGACAGTGTTGCTTTTGTTGTCTAATTTGATGGGGGAGGGTGGAAGGAAGGAAGGAAGGAAGCAAGCAAGCAAGCATATAATGTGGGGGTCCCTGCAAGCATCCTGGCAGACAGGAAAGGAAACTGCAAAGAAGAATGAAAACTTGGTCTCCAAGAGGTTTAGGTTCAAGATGTACAAATTCTGAAAATGTTCTCAGATATTCTCAAATTACAACATTCTGTTCTTTTGTTGTGGCTGATGATGATGATCATTGCAGAGTCTCCTAAATTCGAGATTATAGATAACAACTGACTGGAATAAGAAGGTAAACAGTATGGATTAGCTGCAGAAGATTATGCAGCTCAGAAGTAGAATTACAAACACAAGGCTATCTAGCTGCATGAAAATTTAAAATTCTCTTTAAAATGCATGAGCATCTAGCTTATAGGAAGCACAATTCTTTGTGACTGTGAGACTTCCCAGGCATAACACTTTATAAAATCACTGCCATTGGAAAGCAAATTTCACTGAGCTTGCAAAGAAAGCTAACACATTACAAAGTATGTGATGAAATCATCATTAATATATTATGGACCACTACTTTTTTGTATATTAGAAGAGGACTGAATTATATTAAAAAGGATTTAGCTTTATTTTTATGTACTACATGTCCATAATGAAATACATATTCTACTATTTTGTAACAAATACATGCATATATCATTATATTTGTTTTTAATCATTAGTGGTATAACTTAGAAAGCAAACTTATAGGAAGGAACAGAGACCAAATGACCTTTAAGAAGAATTTTGTTAGGGAAGTCATAATCTCATGGCCATAGCCACATGGGGCCACAAAAGGATACAAACCTTGAGATCCATAAGACAATAGAGGTTTGTTCCCTTGTAGGTTTCCAGAGTGAGACCATGGGATGGTACCATGTGACTTCCTTTGAGTCATGAAGAGATCTACATAAAAGAGCAAAATTACAACCCAAGGTGATTTCATGGCTAAGTTCTAGATGGCAGAGTTGAGTTGGGTTTGCTCATATGGGGAGGGGGTTACTGAAGCCTATATAGGAGCTTAGAGAAAGAAAGGAGAAAGAGAGAGAGAGATTACAGGGATGTGGCCTGATGTGGGGAGAGAGAACAGCAGTTGGAGGGGTTTGTGTGGGGGGCAATGACTGACAGTAACTAACAGCTGAATCTGGGCTCTCTCATAGGTTTAAGAAAATTATTTAATCGCTCTACTCTCCATGTCCACATATAAAATGACAATAATTTTTTATTCAAAGACCCTAAATCATATCATTGTTTTCAGAATTTGTTTTTTGTAAGAAACTCCTCAAAACAGTATCTGAAACAATTTGTATAAATATTTGTGAAATGCCACTTCTTATCCAGCCTCTGTTTTTACTCTAGGGGTGTAGAAATAAAAAAATATAAACACAGCTGTACCCCCACCCCACCTCACCTCACCCACCCACTTTGGTTTTTTGACTAGCAACTAATTTGTGGTGACCTTGCCTCTCTCTACCTCCCAAGTGTTGAGAGTACATGTGAGAGCCTTTATGTCCAGTTTCTTCTTATCTTAAATGAATTACTTTACAGTACATTAGAGAGATAAGCATCCAGTTCAAATACCATAACCCACATCATGATTAATTTGTAAGAAGACAATGGAAGGATCCTTTGGGAATACCTGAATTTACAGTGGAGATTGAGAATGATACTTAGTTCAATACCGATGACAGATAAACACATATACCTGCAGGTACAGAATTTGCAGTTGGCTTCTGGACCACCTCAAGTCAAAAGACCTTGCTAGACACACCCAGTTAAAAATTGCTTTCTTTCCATACAGCCTACTCTCCTTTTCTTCCCAGTGGTCTCTAAACTCTCCTGTACCCTGTGGGCTCCTGGGGCTGTAGCTTTCTTGTCCCCTTGAGGAAGCTTTGAATTTCCCTCACTACCGTGCTGGCATAGCATCAGAGCATTACTAAGAAAACTCTGATACACTCCCATGATGCTCTGTGAAACATGCCTGGAGTGTTGAGCCTTGCTAGCAAACTCTTTCTCAGGGTAGCATGATGCCCTCTTAGTAATATTGCCTTGCTCTTACTGTCTTCCTCTGGGATTTAGTCCACTGTCTTCCTTGTTGTCATGATGGGTCATTTAGTTACCTTGTCTGGAAGAGTAACTTCCTTATCAGAGCTTGAATTGAAAGTAGATTTCCTTCATTGAACAGAAATAAGAATGCCTGACAGTTAATATGTAATGCCAGTAAGTTCTCCTTGGTTGGAACAGCTCACAATTTCATTGTTTAATTCTTGCCTGCCCTGTATTATGTAGAGAACAAACAAAATATGGTGTAGCTGTGAGCACTAAGGGTTTTTCCTTAATGTAATCAAAAGTAATCTAAAGTCAGTTTTGATCATCCTCTTAGCACCAGAATAAAAATTCATTGTTATATCAAATGTTCCCACAATAGGGTGGGAGTCTCCAGTGTTCAAATGATATAATGCACTTACAAGAGATATATATTAAAATTATTTCTGATTATTTGTCTTGAACCAAGGTTTAATTTTAAAGACTTGGTCAATAAGAAAGGAAATAGCTTTTTTGGCTTTTTGTCTGTTTGCTTTTGTTTATTTATTTGTTTAGATTTTTCATTTATTTTAATTACAAAATAATTGAGGCATATGATATGAAATGCCCTTCTATATGCTGCAAATATGTATTGCTTTTATTGGTTGATGAATAAAGCTGTCTTGACCAATGACCAGGCAGAATATAGCTAGACAGGAAATCCAAAAATATTTATGGAGACACAGAGATTCTGTGTAGCTGCCAAAGAAGTTAACATGCCAGAGCATCACACTTAAGCCACAGCCTTGTGGCAATACATAGATTAATATAAATGGGTTAATTTATAAGAGAGAGCTAGCTAGTAATATATCTGAGCCATTGGCCAAACTATTGCAATTGATATTAAGCCTCAGAGTGTTATTTCATAAGCTGATTCCACCACCCAGCAGACAGGAGAGAAACTGGTCCAGCGGGACCAAGTGAGACAGAGAAAAACTTCCTGCCCATCTGACACTCAATGTGGAGCACCAAATGTAGCAGGCTTTTTCTTTTTGGAGCCACCAACCAAACCCCAAATAAAAACACAGAGACTTAGATTACTAGTTATTAATGCTTAGCCTTAACTTGTGCTCTTTTCTGGCTTGCTTTTTTTTTTTTTTTTAAACTTTCATTAAACTTAATCTGTTTCTCTTCATCTGCCTTTTGCCTCAGGTCTTTTTACCTTTCTGTATGTCCTACTCTGTGTCTGCTGGCTGGTGGCTGCCTCACTAGGCCCAGACATCTCTCTCTCTCTCTCTCTCTCTCTCTCTCTCTCTCTCTCTCTCTCTCTTGGTCTCTCCTCTCTAAAGCAAAGATAGCATTATAAAATTTAATTTTTCTGATCAGTTCCAAATAAAATATCCATCAATGGTTGCTAAAAAAGTAATAGAAGTCCTAGCTTTAAATTAGAGTTTACAAGTCCTCTGGGACTCCATGATGCAGCTTCCAGTGACACAGATGATTTTCAGAAACCTATGCACCCTTGAGTTCCAGGAGATAAAAAATTAAACAAATCAGAGTGAAGAGCAAGTGACTTCATCATTTGGGGAAAAAAAAAGACTACATCGAAAACTGTTTAAGCAGAGTGAAAAGGGACTCTCTCTGCTACTTCCAATCACTACCTGCACTATAAAACTTAAAACATTAGACTCATATATTGTACATATAATCTTAAACTTGATAATACATTCACATGGACTTCTGAAGAACTGAATGATAATTTCAACTTTATCAATGACTTCATAACCCTTATTACTGACAAAGACACCAATGATATTTCTACTAACTCTCATTCTTATAGCATAATTCTTAATTCTTTTGTATTGAGATAACATTAAAATTATCTGAGGTATTTGTGATATTACATGGTGTATGTTCTTAAATATCAGAAATAATACTGATCTTAATTCTAGGGAAATTACAAATGAGAATGACGATATTATATCATTGCATCAATCAAGATTTACCTGCCATGGTCTTGCCTAGTGTCATGATGGCCTAAGCAGGGCACAAAGAGACCCACATGCATGTTCCACTCTGGGTGCCGAGGACTCAGGCCCACACAGTGCCTTGCATAGCTGGGCAGTTGGGCACTATTACGGTGAGCAAATCTATGGTCTGGTATGGGAGAAAGAGAGAGACAATGATTCATGTCCTGTGAACAGGCATATCTAAAGAGGTGAAAGTGAGGAGGAACAGACTGAGGTGGGTGGCTTGATTGTCATCCAGAGCCATGGATTGATTTCAGGGCCTGGCCTGATGCCAGGGCCCATGGCTTGGTTCATGGCCTTGCTTTAACCGTAGTTTGTGTTGATGTCCTTGGCTTCTGATACTATCAAAGACCAAATGGATAGGGCTGTTGAAGTTGGCCCTACCCTCACTGGCTGCAACATTAGGGAGAATTTGTCCTGCCTCTTAAGCTGAAACACTTAGGACAGTGGGTCCTACAACTGGCCTGAGCAGCACAATAGAGCTGACCCTGTAGACAGGGGCATAGGCAAGCCATCCCAAAGGCATGAGAAAGGGCCAGATGGTACTGCCCCCTCACCTGACCTGTGGCAGTGATGATTAAGGAAAGAGCCCCCCCTTGTCCCTGCCACTTGTAGCTGGTTAGGGAACTGAGCCTCCCCTTTACCAGCTGCAACATGAAGAGAAGTGGGCCCAGCACCTCCTCTGGACAGCACATTGGAGATGACCTTGTTGACTGGAGTGTGGGTGAGCTGAGAACATGAGCATTGGGTATGTGGCCCCATCCCTCATCTGCCATAGGATAGCAAGGGCAAGGGAGAGAGGCCTTTACCCCAACCCTGCCCTCTGCCGCCAATGGTAGATGGAAGGCTGGACCTGAGGTCATAAGGGAAGACTATCCCTGCCCTCACCAGCTGCAACACTTGAGAGGATAGTACTTTAATCTGGCCTAGGAAATATAACACAGCTGGTCCTGATGATATACGTACGTATGGGTAGGCCCATCCTTAGGACATTAAAAATAGAACTGTCCTACCCCTTGATTATCATTGAATAAGGTGGGTAGCTAGGACAATGCTGTAGATCTCACCCTGGTGGTGAGGATGAGAGAGAGCTGGAAGTCTAAGCAACCCTGCATCTACCCAGGTCGAGAACCAGGACCATGAGTTGGCCCACCCCATCTGTGATCTGCTGGAGCACAGGAATGGACATGCCCTGCAAATACAAAGCTGCAGGGATCTCTACAACACAAGGAAGCAACAGGATACCCAAGACAAGTC
Source organism: Phodopus roborovskii (assembly GCF_943737965.1). NCBI lineage: Eukaryota > Metazoa > Chordata > Mammalia > Rodentia > Cricetidae > Phodopus > Phodopus roborovskii. Next base: position 10,326,979 of record NW_026126540.1, on the reverse strand, counting down.
CCGATGAGGGCCCAGCTTCAGTAGCATAAGAGAAACCAGAGGTCCTAAACCATAACAATGACTCTTTGCAATGAACACTTGCAAGTTAGGATATATGGATAAAAGGGTTTATTGAGTAACTCACTGTGTCACAACCACAGATTTCATGATGAGATTTATGATGAATTCTTTCTTTTTTTTTCTTAAATTTTATTTCTTAGGGGTTATAAGGGCAGAGGGTGGATACAAAGGGATGGGGAGATGAATGAGATCAAGATGCTTGATATAAAAGATAGAAAGCATAAATAAAAAAAATTGTTTACCAGACCTACCAGACCAACCAATTCCATGTTTTAAAAGAGTCGAATGTTTCACTGTGTTAACCAAAGGATTCTGTCACTATTTGGGATAATATAGATTCATAAAATTCAGCTTCCAGATTGAAGAGATCTATTTTAAATTTTGCATAAAGAACATTCTTTCTCAAGATACCTCTAATTTATGTCCACATTTCTGGAGCCAGAAACAATGGAAATTCTCCTTAATTGGAAAAAAGAAAAGAATATTAACTGTGTCCAGTCAAGCGGATCACTATAGAACTACTGATATTAAAAAAACATTAACATAGAATAAATTAAAAGTTCTGGGAAGCCCTCTGGCATTTCACACTTCTGTTTTCCTTAGAACTAGTATTGACTTTTAAAACTCTTTTTAGAGATACACAAAGATCTTGGAGTTGACTTTTTTTTTTTATCCAAATTGTAAAATAGTCTCCAATAGTAACCCTCATATTAGTTATGTGTTTTATTCTGGGTTCTCTAATAAACCAGAACAGATATAGTATATATGTATGTATATATATGTATGTATATATGTGTATTGTGTGAGAGTGTGTTTTCTTGCACACACATGCCTGTATATGGGGATTATCACTCACAGGCATATCCAGGGGTTAATCTGACCTAGATAACCACTCACAGGTGAGCCCAGAGGCTTATCTCACAGGTGAGTCTATGTCTCATAAAGTTGGCAACCAGTATTAACCATGTCATTTAATTCTCTATTAAGTAGTTAATATTACTAATATAGCAATGTTTAAAATTCTTAACCTGAGACACAGGGCGACCTCAGCAATAAAACTTTAATTATTATGCCCATTGTGAGCATTCTGTTTATTTTTAAATATGTAAAACCAGGAGCAGAATGCAAACTGAATTTATAATTTCACAAAAAAGGAACTTTTTCAGTAATTAAGACTGTCTCCAATATTAAAGAATCTAAGTTCTAAAGCAGCCTTCAGGAGAGGGAGAAGGAGTGGCAGTTTTCCTATAACACTTGAAGCAGAAATCACTTGGTCTCATCAGCATGGGACTCCTATGCAGCCCCACAGCCAGGAGACAGGGGGACCTCCTGTTACCTCAGATACAGTATAAGGTGTTTCTTTTGAAACAGGGCAGTTCTGTAAGGCATCATGGGTCATTGGAGGTTAGAATTGTGGCTCAGAATATAATTCATTGTGGCCTAATTCCTAAAGTATGGAAATTTTGCTATTATTTTGTCCTATTGTCTCAATAACACAGAGAAAAGAAATATCCTTTGCCTTCTTTCTTGTTAAGTTTATGCTTTCTTCAACATATAAATTGTGGGGGAAATAGTTCAGTCAGTAAAGTGCTTTCTCTGACTTCCAGTCATTCACACACACTTACACATACATCGCATACCATACCATGCCCCACATGCACTGGCACACACAATCACACATATATGTACATACACACACACACACACACACAGACACGTGTGTGTGTGTGTTATAGGCATTACTGAAGGGCATTAAATGTTTATTCTTAATGAATAAATGAATATATTCACAGAAAATTCTTTAACCACAATCAATCTTCTGACGGATATTTATGGAATTTTCCATTTCCTTGTGTTGCTAACAATGGATGAGGAAATCTCTTTTTACATAAATCACTACATAAATGCTTACATATTTCCTTAAGATAAATTTGTACTTTTTCTATTTTAAAAAAAGCATATGCATTTTTAAAAAACTAAGGGTAGACATTCAAATTTTCTTCAAGAAAATCTGTAGGAATTTGTGACCTCCCTTTAGTGGAGACAGTTTACTTCAGCAAACTATTAGCTTCATTCACAAGCATTAATCTTTTTATTTCTCCTAATAAATCTCTGCAGAAATCATGGAAAGAAGGAAGAGAAGAAATGAGAAGTAGCCTCAAAACTCCTGCAAACATTTCATCTACATAAAATAGTGATCTATATTAATTTTCAGCTTGTATACCTAATGATTTCCCGGAAGTTCTTCAATATGTTCTCCAAAATTTAATTTTAACTTCTATCTGTCCACATCATTTTCCTCCACATGTGACTGGAATACAAGATACTGAGTATAATGGATGCAAATGTCTCCCTGCTTCCCTTAAGTTATCTCATAGTTCCTGCTTTAAGATGCAGCAGGCAGTGCAGAAATAATGATTCAGCTGTTTTCTAAAGATTTCACAACTTCATATTTAATTTGAGAAAGAGAATTTATGAAAGTTATGGCATTTGTGAAGTATTTGATATCGATGCCTATGGAAATCTTGGGTACATGCCCAATTCCCGATCTCCCAAGATCCTGTTATGCTAGTTAGCTGAACTCCCAATGGGAATTGACTTTGAGTTATGGTAAAATTTAACAACTAAAATGCCAGCAATGGTTTCAGTTTGAAAAGGCAGTGAAAGGTGCCTTACTGAATAAAACCTTGTTTATATCTTACCACCTGGGTCATGAAAATGAGGGATATAAGGTCCAAAGTGTAAAAAAGCAATATAATGTTCTACTTAGAATTTATTCACTTAGTGAATCATGGTGATATCATGGCTGATAGTGAACCATAAGATGCCTTAAATTTTAAAATATAAAAATAAATTAATGAGATTATAGTATAGTGACATATTTAAAATTTAAGTACTTATTCCTAAATAAAAGAAATTTTTGACTTGAGAAAGCTAGCTAGGATACAAAATACATAATTTTTAACTATTGCTGTATAAGCCAGGAATTGTCTATTGAGCAGGATAGAAAAGTTTTCAAATGACAGGAGTAGGGGCCAGTGAAAACATCTTCTGTTCAAGAGGAAAAAGGAAAAACAACAACAACAATAACAGCAACAAAAACCTAATTATTATAGTGACTCATGAATTTTTATGTATTAAAATACATAACATACATAACAATACACACATGATTCCTAGACTTAGGAAGGCTGCGTTTGGGATCTATTTTATGGACAATTGTGAAACCCTGATAATTTAAAAAATCCAAAGACTGGAGAGATGATTCTGTGGTAAAGAGCAAATACAGCTCTTTCAGAGGTTCCAAGTTTGATTCCCAGCACCTTTCCAAGTGGCTCACAACCACCTTTAACTATAGTTCAGAAGATTTGACAGCCTTCTTTGGCCTCCAAGGACAACAATACTCACATGTACATACACACAAGCCCCCCCCACTCAACACAAGCATGTGCAATAATAAACCTTTACAGGGAAAAGTCCAAATGAGGGATGGAAGATAAATTGAAAGAATGGTGCAATATTTAATGTGATTGGAAAGAATATATGAGGAAAAGGGTTTTTTTTTTTTTTGTAACGAAAAGAAGAAAAAAGTAGTTACTAAGACAAGAATAAACTACATACTTTTAAAATAAATTCAAATAAACAAATACCAAATTTAGTTATGAAAAAGGTGTTAACGTGGCCTATATATTAAGAATGAAGTACAGCTGTTGCAATGGCTCTGCAGTTAATGGGTTTGATTCCTAGCACCCACATGGCAGTTCACTCCTTCCCATAACTCTAGTTCTAGGTTATCTGTTGCCCTCTTCTGATTTGCAAGAGCCCTTCATGCTCATGGTACAGACAGACCTTCAGACAAAGCACCCTACACCCAAAATAATAAATAATTTTTAAAAGGAATGCATGAGGAAATATGAGGGCCAATGCTAAAAAAAAAAAGAATTATAAGGGTAAATACCAATAAAATGTAGAGTGCTGAAAATATCAAGGTTCAGTTAAAGTGGAGTTTATAACAAAGACACTAAATGAAACAAAGTTTGCACAAATGTTTGGTAAATGCTGTAAACTGAAGGAAAGCCTTTTCCAAGCATACATATCAAGTATATAAAACTCAATCTTCCAGAAATAAGATAATTTAATCAAAGGAGGCTACATGGCATAAAACAATAAGATTAGTAGGCTTGTCTTCAAATATTTATAAATATATGTATTTTTTAAATGATGATCCTGAGGAGATGGTTCAGTGGGTAACATGATTGCCATGAAAATGTGAAAACCTGTTCCCAGAACACATGTAAAAAAGAAGGGGAATTGGAGGTGGAGACAAGCTGATCCTTGAGGCCCATTGGCTAGCCAGCCTAGCCAAATCAATGAGCACCAGGTTCTATGACAAACCCTGTCTCAAAAAGTAAGGTTGGGACTGATATGATTGAGGAAGACACACAATGTTGATCTCTGGCTTCCACATGCACACATGCATATGTGGATGCAAATCTTCATGTACATGGACAAACCCAAACACACACATATGCACACATAAATAATAGTAACAACAATAATAAACTGTTATGCTTTCCTCACAGAAAATGAACATTATCTTCTTACATTACTAGAGTATATACATTCCCCAGTGAAACCAACAAAAGTAGGTATCAACAACAAAATCATGAGTAAAAACTTAGAGTCACCTGGTGTTGGTGGCTCATGCCTTTAATCCCAGCTCTCAGGAGTCAGAGGCAAGCATATCTCTGTGAGTTCAAGGACAGCCTGGTCTACAGAGTGAGTTCCAGGAGTTCCAGAACAGGCACCAAAGAAACACAGAGAAACCCTGCCTCAAAAAACCAAAAAAGAAAAACAAAAACCTTAGAGTCCTTATTTAAAATCATTTAAGATTCATTATTTTTGTTTTGTTTTGTTTTTGGTGTGTATGGGTGTTTTGTCTGCATCTGTCTGTGTACCACATCCCTGTACTGTCTATGGAGGCCAGAAAAGGGTGTTGGAATTACAGACAGTTGCAAGCTGCCATGTGGGTTCTGAAAACAGAACCCAGCTTCAACACATGCTCTTAGCCGCCATTTCTCCAGCTCCACCATCCTTCTCTTAAGCAGCTACTAGATCATAGTAGAAATCACATAGCTATAAATGGAAATCACTTTGCAATTAACTTTAGTCATGCTCCACCTCAAAATCTATAGAGTTGCAGCCTTTAAAGTTTTATACAAGAGAATCTGAAAAATTTGAGGTTGGGGGACCAACTTTAAAAGAGAAAAGACATAATTCTACTATTCCCACAACTGAGCTATTTTAGAACTGTTGCTTTACTGGTATATTTAAGATTATAAGACACAATTCTATTATTCCCACAACTGAGCTATTTTAAGATTGTGGCTTATCTGGTATATTTAAGATTTATTACACAGAAGACCTAGTGAGGTCTGGCAAGCATCCAAGCCTATTTTTAGCAATTTCCATGACATGACTGCTCAGGATCTGTGCAACATACAGCAGATTCCCAGCTAGGATACACTGGAGTCATCAGCCAAATGGCAGCCTTAAAGTCTTCACAAACCCTGGAGGTGTATCTGGGAGAAAGGGTCTCACCCAGGTAGATCTCCAGGCTCAAAGGTTTTCAGCAGGATGGCATTTTATTTTTGGGAGCAGCCTCATTAGTATAGGCTGCATTTTGTTAACTGCCCAGCATGGGGTAGACAGAACACAGATCCAGCCCTCTTCCCAGTCCCACTCAGCCATTCCCCCAGGAAGGGCCCTTTTTTTCCCCCTGTTTGCCTAAAGGCATAGCAGAGTTATGAATGCCAGGAGGTAGAAATAGTCAGCAAGTAAATAAGAGGTTACTGTCACTTTTCTGAGAGAAAAGTGTGGAGTCTAATCTCATATTTTATAAACATAGGACAGAAGGAGCATATATCTTCACCTCTACACACACACACACACACACACACACACACACACACACACACACACCACTTAGCCACCACCCTTAACCTCAATCAGGGAATAGCATTTGTCATTATGTATTGGCAAGCAACAAAGGGACTCCACTGACTGAGCTCTCTTTGGGGGATCCAAGTGGCCACCACCATGGAAGGAACAGGACTGCCCCTCCTTTGCATAGTTTGTATCTAATGGGACTCAAACATGGGTCAGGTACAAGGCTGTTTCTGGCATGACCTTCCCCTCTGCCTCCCTGCAGATAAGGATCTGATCACCTCCCACTAGAGCCACACGTCATTGATTTAAACGACTATTGTGGAGGAAACTAGGAGATTTCTCCGTATTTTGGAGCCCTACGGACTCACTGCATACAAAGGCTTGCTGTGACTTCCTGGTCCTAAATAAAGCAACATTGGCTTTTTCTGGGAGGCAAGAATTCAAGATGATCAATGGAGGAGGGGCTTACATTTGAGAAGTACAACCCCATCCTACATCATCTCACTTCCGTCCAAGTAGGAACTGGGCAAGGAGCAGGAAGAAAGGTGTTTGAAAGCTGAACCCTTTCAACAATTGTGCTCTTTTTCTCAGATTTCAGTTCCTTGAAAGCCTTTAACGCAGCCACTCTGTGTGTGACTGAGAACTGGTGCTGAATGCTAGGACAGCTCTGCTTGGAATTCCAGCTTCCTAGGTTCCCAGAGTTCTCCAGGGACTGGGCTCTTTGAAGGGAAAGGGCACTCAGCTGCTCCTGTCATTTGTTTGCTTTAGAACCCTGAGCTGGTTAGCTCTCACTTTAGATGCCATGGCATCATATGGAAAAGTCTCTAGGGGCTAGAATATGCCTCGGTGGTTAAAGGTACCTACTGCCAAGTCTGCATCCCTGAAGTCTAGCTCCTCAGCCTGTATAGTATAAGGAGATAACTGACAGGGTCTCCCATGGGGGAGAGGAGGGGTGTCATATAGGGATGCAAACTGCAGGAGGAGATGAGAATGAAAACTGTGTGACTGGCTTCGGCAACCTGGGAGAGACTTCAGGAAGGCTTGTGCCAAGTGGTTCATTGTTAGCATATTTAAAACACAGAACAATTTGGGAAATGATTTTCAGGCAGCAATCAGTCCAGTCCAGGTACACAATAAAGCTTAAGGTGTGACTACATAGAAACTCCCTTGCAAAGTGCATGTGACTGTGAGAGAAGGTTCTGTTGCTAAAAGGCCTACAAAGAGTGTGATCTCTGCCCCGTAGCATACAGGTCAACTGGCTATAATTTGCATGTGGTATCTCCTCTAAGAATGGGTAATGGCTTAGGTAGGGAAGAGTCTTGGATGATCACTGGGTGAAGCTTGCCTCTATAGCAAAAGGTAGGTGAGCTTTGCTTCCAGAGATAGCAAGAAGGTCACCAGGTCATTAACAAAATCTACTCCCAAGTATTTTATCTCCTCCATTGAGAAGAGGCCACTGTGTATTTAATATTCCTGGTTTCCCTAGTGATCTGTAGACACAAGGACCTATATGCCCAAGAGAACTGACTCCCCCAAGTTGTTCTCTGACTTCTACACACTTACTGTGCCACATGTGACCTTACCTAGAAACACATACATAGGTGATTAGTAAATACATACAAATGTAATCTTTAAAAGCTGTAAAGCACATTAGAAAATAGTACCTCGAACTCAATGCTTATATTTCCTGAAACATCCTGACCTATTAGATGTTGGTCTTCCTCCTCCCGAGGGAGATGGTCCTTTTTAAGCAGGCAAGGTTTACTCCGACAGCCAAAATCAATTGCACACAGAGAGGCATTTTAATGTTATGTTTTCTTGTGTGTGATTTAGATTATATTTGCACCACACAATTTCAGCACAGTGGAGTCTTTCATTCATTTTGCAGATAATGAAATGTAACTCGAATGACTGTGTTGTTCATTATAATGGAAAATTTTAAATGCCTATCATGTGAGTACGATTTATGAGACTTGCTTTTAAATGTGTCAAAGGGCATCATTTTGTGGTCTTTGTTCAAATTCCCTGGGATTCTTATCTTTCTTTTTCATTGTGCAGGTGAGGAAGGTGGCAAAGGCATTCTGTTTCACCAGCTGCCAATTAATCTCTGTGGGGAACAAAGTAGGAAAGCTCGTGTTTACCCTTCCCATATAATAGGACATATCATGAACAAATGTGCTGGGCCACATTCACTGCTATTCTGGGACTCATATGGCCTGAGAGCCACAAGTTAGACACACTTGGTAAACTCAGATGGCCTGAGGACCACAGGTTAGACACACCTGGTAGATTAGCATTCAGTTGGAGAGAAAATTGAACATTACACCATGTTATATTAAAGATCAAAAGAGGGACCACTGCTTCCTACAGGAGCCTGAGAAACCTGCATGTGTGACATGGATAGTCTACAAAACTTGGGCTTTCCACTGAGTGTGGTAATAAAAAAATTAAATACCAGCCAGAATTTCACTTCATCTAGCTTTAAATTTGTTGTAAGAATTTCCCATTGTTCTTGACAGATAAACTGGGGTCAGTGGTGAAGAGGAATTTACAGAACACAGAGAATGAGAAAACCAGATCAAATTTTAATAGCATAAGATCTCTGACTAGTCTTAGCTTAAGATTTTACTTCAAAAAACTTAAAAACACAGAAAATGGATGAAAATTTATTTTATTATGGTGTTAAATCAGACAAAAATTATAAAAATTAGGCCCTATTCTACTAGATATTTTGCGTGCACTTAATTCCAAGATATAAACACATATATCGCTATCTTTCAGCAGTTCTCCAAATGAGAGCCATATTGCATCCCATGCAATTTGTCTTTTTAATTAGCATATAATCTGGATAATTTGACATAAAGTACTTATAGCTATATATTTGTGTAGATACTTAAAGGCAGAATTTTTGGCTAAAGGAGTGTGTTTTTAATGAGACCCCTCCATAATGGAATGCTGACTTAGTCTTATGCAGGTCTATACAGGAAACTACGAATACTGTGAGTTCATGAACTAAACAGTCCTGTCATAGCCAGAAGACACAAATTGTCCCCTGTCCTTCAAGACTTCTGACCTTTATAATCTTTATACCCATTCTTTCCCAGGATTTGCTGAGTTTTGAAGGGGATATAGATGTCCCACTTATGATTAAGCACTACACAGACAACTATTTTGCATTTTGGCCAGTTGTGAATTTCTGTTTTAACTGCGATCCACCAAACAAAGAAGTTTCTCTGATGAAGCACACTAATCTATGGGTCAAGAGATAAATATTTAGAGGGTAGTTTGATACTATGTCCATTTAGTAAAATAGTAGTAGTGGGGTTTACCCTTGGGGCTCAATTTTGAGTCCTTACAGATTTATAGTATCAGTTATACATTTCTCCTGCAGAGTGGACCTTCTACTCAGACAGAAGGCAACTGGTTCCACTGCTACTGTTGCACTCATGAGTATCTGTATTACGGTTGTTAGCACAGCTAGCAATGCTCACAGCTGGGTAAGACTGCTGAGGCCTTTTCTTCCCCAGAAGCTTAGATAGGATCTAGGAGCTTGATTTTCAGCCAGCCAGGACAAAGCTTCTAGATCAATACCAGCATGATTTCTCAAAGACCTGTGACGAAAGTGCACGGTGCCTCCAGCAGAAGAATCTTACCAGCAGGTTTTGATGGGCAAAATGACATGGGTTTTTAGAGTTGTATATTATGCATAGTATTCTATATTTTTCCTTATGTTTACACTTAGAAGCTTCAATTAATAAGACGTCTCTGGACATAGTCTTCTGTGCTGGATATTTGCAATAGTGTGTGCTGGGGTGGGGGGCGATAAAATGAAGTTACAATTTAATCAGTCTCTTTAGTTGAAATTGCTTTGTTTTGCTTCAGTTTTTCAGTGGCATCATTTTGATATTGAAAAGGGATCATCCTCTGCCCTGTTCAGTGATCATTTATAATATCTACACTGGTATCTGTGAGATTTGACAAATGCACACACTGCACAAAGTAGAAATCATTCCTTAGTGCTGCTCCACGGCATTGACTTTAGTCATCAAATAAAAATTGAGAGCTCCTCAAGCATTTCCTAGATTTCCAATGTTTACATCCACCTCAAAATGAGAAAGCTTTCAACTCTTCCAAAATGTGCTTCTGATACTGATAAAAAAAAAAAAAAGTTTGTTCTTTGCCTCTATATCTCAACTCACCTGGGAATTGAAGAATGACACTGCATGACTGAGATGTTCTACACTCATGGAAAAAGAGAAATGTGTACTCAACATGGTCTGTGATGGGGACACTTTGTTTCACAGTATGGGAGAGAAGCTTTGTGCAGAACACACTACACTGCCAGTGAGTTTCCTGTCAACTGCACTTCCCAGAAAGGAACAGAAATGACTTGTCATCACAGAACACCCTCTCTAGAGACCCTGCCTTCTCCTCCTTAGTCTCTAGTTTCCAAGTGCTGGCTTGCTTAATTTTAAATGATTCCATAGGATGCTGTCTGTTTCTATCATGGTCAATAACTTTTTTCCATGTGCCTTCTTCCTTGTTCTGGGAGCACAGTTAGACCAGGCAGTACATCAAATACTCCTTTTTGGCTCCCTGAGAAGTAACACTTTGGTCTAAAAACTTACTTACAAGTGGTGCTGACATTCATGACAATGAGAGATAGAGATAGAGTGAGTTTTGGTGAAGATATTTTGACTCTGAAACACCAGCAGCTCCTTTAAAAAGCCAAAATTGAAAAGCAGTTATAAATGTAGAGTAGAAGGTGGTGAATAGAGAGCTGCAAGCAGAGGCAGCCAGCCAGCAAAACTCAGGAAGGTCAGAGCTTGAGAGCTTGTCTTTGCACCCACAGCTAAACACTGAGTCAAACTCCTGGAATCCAGTTGCAGAGAGGGAGGAGTGATAAGAAAAGGGGTCAAGACCAGGTTACAGAAACCCACAGAGACAGCTGATCTGAACAAGGGGGAGCTCATGGACCCCCAGACTGATATCTGAGAAACCAGCATTGGGCCAATTCAGTCCCCCTGAACATGGGTCTCAGTTAGAAGGCCTGGGCAGTCTATGGGACCTCTGACAGTGGAACCAGGATGTTTCCTGGTGCACAAAAAGACTTTGGGAGCACATTCCCCATGGAGGGATACTTCCTTAGCCTAGAGGCAGGAGGGAGGACCTAGTCCCTACTCCAAATGACTTGACAGATTTTGATGATCCCTCCTGGAAGGCATCATCCTCTCTGGGGGGGGGGGATAAAATGGGAGGGGGTCGGGGGCATGGGAGGATAGGAGGATGGGAGGATGGGAAGGAGAGGGAACTGGGATCAATATGTAAAATAAGAAAAAAATATATATACATATGTTTAAGTAAAGCAGTGACAGAGGAAAAGTTTTTTTTTTTTCAGAATGTTAATAAGTTACTCCTAACTAGTTTTATGGACTCCACTTGTCTAACAGTTTCACCCAGCCTCTTTCTTCTTTCCTACAATATATGCCCTGTCTACTCACTTTAAACCAGCAATATAGAATATATAACTATATATAGATTCAAATGTTTATATCTATTTGTAGCAGGCATTCAGGAGCTATAAGGGGTCTTTTGGCTGTGAGAAGCTATATTATTTGGTGAAACTGAAATGCTTTTATGACTGTCTTCTTTCATAAGGAAACAATCTCTTATTTTTTTCATAGAAAAAAAAGAACACTTTTTATTTATTCCCTCCAAATTTTTATATTCAACAACTACTGCTTACGGATGCAGTGGAATGGCAACACGCATTCATCAACACAGACTTTACTGAACAAATACTTGGTAAGAAAAATTGGAATCTGCTCTTTATGTGACTTTCAAGAACACAGAGCTCCAGTCACCATGCTGTACAGTAGCCCTTTAGAACTTACTGCTCTTAACAAACTGAAATGTTACAGCTTTCAGTCTGTATTTGCTCTGCAGAATACCCACCTGTATTCTGCATCAGACTTTAATAACCACTGCTCAATCATCAATCAGATTTTAATTACCCTGAGAAATACACTTCAGAGCAGTTGTGAAAGAATAGGGGTGAATATATTTGAATGGGCCATTTTAAGATTACCATGTAATTTCTGCCATCTTAATCAAATATATAAGGATATAATTAGAGTGTATTTTTATTCTCACACTTTTCCTGAAACTGTGAAACCATGTTAGGGATGGATAATATTTCTCATGTTATCTTTAGCATTATCTCATCTTCACTTTTAAAGTGCAACTCAGTTTTTCTGAAATTGTCTTCTGATTAGAACATTTTATTCAAAATGGAAAATGAACATATTGGAGCTGGAAGGAATAGTATAGCTTTCTTAAGCCTTTCCTGAACAAGTGTCGTAGAAAGAAAAATATTTGTCACAACTTCCTGGGGGCAAAGGAAGCATACATTTTGTAATCAAAGGACATGGGTTGACATCTTAGCTCTGACATCCAACTTGTAGATATTGTCTTATCTAGAAATTGAATTAAGTGCAAATAATACTCAAGCTAAATTATTACATTGATTATATTGTGTTTTAGATATTTTCCTTGTGTACCTATTGAAATCAGTATTCCAGTAGAATTACAGCCTCCTCTGTGTCCCATTTTTTTCCAGAGCTTAGAACAGATCATGTCACATAGTAGGAGCTATCATAAATCCTTCTTAAATAATCGAATCTGATGGGTAGCTTGCATTGTTAATATACAATATATTTACAATTAAAATGTAACTCAATTCCATTTTAAATAATGAATATGATATTTATGTCATTGATAACAAAGTTATTTGACTCAAAAGTGCGAGAAGGTTTTTCAGAAGATCTGTAAGAAGATCTTTCAGAAGATTCTATTGGCCAGGAGTTCTTGCATTTAAATCCCTTTTTAAAATGTCTGGAAGCTAGGGAGACAGTTTGGTGGGTAAAGACCTGCCTACATCATCACCAGGATCCAAGTCCAGAGCTCTAGTACCAGACACAATGAAAGCAGAGAAAAGAAAATTTCCCTGATTAGTTGGCTAGCCCATCTAGCCAATTCATTGAGCTGTGAGTTCAGTGAAAGACCCTGTCTGTAAAATAATGTGAGTGCCAGTGAGATGGTTCAGCTCATAGAAAGCACTTACTTGGAAATACTGGCAATCTGAATCAATCCTTGAAACCTAAAATGGAAGGAGACAGCAGACTCCAGTTGTGATCTTCTTCTTGCAGATACATGGTGACACTGGTGTGACTACACACACACACACACACACACACGTACATGCACACACACAGCCTACACAAACACAAACACACACGGAGCCTACACAAACACACAGCCTACACTCAGACACAAAGCCTACACACACACACAAACACACAGCCTATATTCACACACACAGCCTACACATACTCTCACAGACACACAGCCTACACACCCACACACAGCCTACACATACTCTCACACACACACACACACGTACATGCACACACACAGCCTACACTCACACACACAGCCTACACACACACACAAACACACAGCCTATACTCACACACACAGCCTACACACACACACAAACACACAGCCTATACTCACACACACAGCCTACACATACACACACACACAGCCTACACACACACAAACACACACAGCCAACACTTACACACACAGCCTACATACACACACACACACATACACACAGAGGTAAAAATAATTAGATATATTTTAAAATATGAAGAGTAACAGAGGAAAAGACCAGATACTGACCTCTAGCTTCTATGTGCAGGTATACACTTGTAAATGTGAACATGTGTTTATGTGCATACACACGGAACAAAATATATATTCAGACAAGGAACTACTATGTATTTACTCTAAATTCTGTTTGTTACTAATTCAAGATTTTTTCCCTTTTGGTTCATGGAACAAAATCAAGAAACATGATTTTATTATAGGTAGCAATTTTTTGGCAGTGAGCTATCAAATAAATTCATTCATTCATCTATCCAACCATCTGTTTATTCCTAGTAATTACAACCTAGAAGTTGGCAGGATGTATGAACCAGGACATGTACTATGTCTGGTTGTTCAAGGATATCTTCAATATTTATCATGTATATTCAAAATGGGCTCAAATGCCCTGAGTACAGACTAGGGTGTCATTTTTACCTTCAAGCAGTGAGACATAGGTATATAATAGAGAATGCAGAAAATGAGGTGAGACTGTCAAAAAAACAAACAAAACAACAAACAAGCAAACACACACATAAAAAAAAAAAACCGCAACAAAACCACATGCAAGATAAAAAGCAATGACTTTTACTCTAGCTTTTCTATCTTGATTCTTTCTTGCTCGGTATGAAGGAATAAAATTGAGACAGAGTACATGGAGCATACCCAGCCATCAAAAGCTTACACATCCATAGTCGAAGCATTCTATTGGACTATGTTTGGTGCTGCCTCAAGTGCTGTGACAGACTTTGTTGATTCTCCATGGGAGGATTCACCCTCTACGAGGAGTGGATGGAGGGTGGGGTGGGAGAAGATAGAGGGAGCTGGAGGCTGGGAGGAAGAGGAAACTGGAATTGGTATGTAAAATAAGATTGTTTTAAAAATTAAAAAATAATAACTAAAAGAAAAATAAGTGGGTCTCACCAAGCGTGTACTAAGAAGAGATGTACATCAAGCATGCTCCTAGCCACCAAAGAGGCAGCTCCCTTCTAAATCACACATGCAGCCCTGAAGCTATACTTGAGTGAGGAAGCACTTACCTAGCATGTTCAAGTCCCTGAGCTCAGATCCCTGCAGTATTAAAAAAAGTTCTAAAATATAAATGCATATATAGTAGATGTTTGGTAAATGATGAGAAACTATTGGCTGTAAACAGATCTGTAGTTGTGTAATCCCACATAACCAAGATGCATATGAAATGAGAAAAGATCCCCGCCCCTCCCCCCATGTGCACTGCATGTGTTAAGTACTCACTAAGTTTTGAGGACTCATTAAGAAGGCAAGATGCAAATGACCTTGTTAATAGAATTTCATTGATCACTTATTAAAATGTATGTAGCTACGCTTCATGCTGAAGTATACTGCAAAACTAGTGCCACCTGTTTAACTCTTTTTTAAAGTAAGGCTACTAGAAAATTTAAAATGGCATATGTGGATTACATTTTGTTTATATTAAATGCCATGTTGCATATTGAATGCCATTCATCATATTGCCTTAGAATTGTCTTTGAGGGCCTATAATTGAAGAACCATGTTAATTTAGTTGCACACTCTGAAAGAAAGAGAAAGCCATTGGATACAGCAAAGCACTGAGCTATGCCTGGAGAGATGGTCTAATAGGTTAGAGCTTTTGATATAAAAGCATGAGAACCTGTGCTTAGAAACCTAACACCCACACAACATTTTGTTCATGGCCATAGGGGCTTGTTACTGTTGATGCCTGCTGACCACCAGCCTAGACCCAAGATTACAAGCTCCAGGTTCAGTGACAGATCCTGTTTTAAAGGAATAAGGTGAAGAACAGCAAACCTGGAAATTATATCCCTCTCACAAACAGAAACAGATACACACACACATGCATGCACACACAGAACTCATATAGACACTTACACTAACACACATACACACAAACACACACACACACACACACACAAACACACACACACACGAAAAAAAATTACATAACAACTTGAAGTAAAAGGAGGAAACTATTCCTCCTTTGGTCAGTATCTATCAAGAATGTCATTCCTCCTTTCCTCTCTCATTCATGCTCCATCTTTCCTCAAGACAAGTGATGAAAGGTACTAGTGGTTCAGAATTAGAGTTTAGGGATACATAGAAACATACTTTGCTTACATTCTTATCTGGATACTCGAACAACTGCAGAATCATGCAAACACACTATTTAAAACTGAAGTGATGATGGGAATATCGTAATTGAGAATCCTCCATGGTTGTACTCTGGAGATGAGTTGAGACATGGAGACTGATTTCCCATCCTAGAAATGTAGCCAGCAAGAAACTTGCATCAGCGATTTATGTAGAAAAGGGACTATGTTGTAACTTGCCAATAGAGAAGTCAGTGAAGTACTGGTTCATTACTTCAACACTTGTGGTCCTCAAGAATAGAATTAAAGGGACATAGAAGTTTAGTGAAAGGAATGTGGTTGTCTGGGCTTCCTTATTGACCAAATAAAAGACCAACTCATCTTTCAAAATGCTATTTCTCCCTAGTTTTCTTTTCTTCAATGCTGTTGTTCTTTTTTAAGTGAGTGAGTGCATGAGTGTGTGTAAGCATGCATGTCTGTGTGTGCATATGTGTGTGTTTCATAGGTGATGGTTAATAAAAATGTATTGTTGTCTTTCAGGTGGTCAGCATTGGTCCTCATCTGTAAGGCCTTGCTTCATACATTTGGAAAGAGTCACTTAGCATCCTACTACATACTCAGCTCTGACTATCCTGTTAAATTGCTGCTGAGAATTTCCCACTGTCAGCAATACAAAGTCCTAATTCCTTAAATCATGTCCATGGCATCTTTACTATTTGCTATTTGTTCTAGTTTATCTCAAGTGTGAACTCTGCTCTTTCTGTTTTAGTAGACTAGAACAATTTGGCGCCTCTTACAAGTACCTCAAATCATGACTTCACTAGTTCAACAAATTTATATTGATTTTCTCTGTAACAGTGGTTCTCAACATTCCTAATGTTGTGACCCTATAAAATAGCTTCTCATTCTGTGAAGAAACAAAAACATAAAATTATTTCCATTACTATTTCATAACTGTAATTTTTCTACTGTTATTAACTGTAATGTAAGTATCTGATATATAGAATGTCTGATATATGACTCTTAGGGAAGGGTTGTTCAACCCCCAATGGAGTAGTGACCCACAGGTTGAGGACTACTGATCTAGAGCATCAGCAACACTTAGGCATACAGTAGGCTAATCAGTCACACTTCCTTCTAATGCACAATTTACAATGAATAAGTAGAAATTTTTTTTTCTTGGTCAATTTTGGCCTTGTTTCTTTAAGATACTTGAAGAGATTTTGCTCTATGGATGGAATATTATATTAACTATGAAGCCCTTCTTCATATCAATACAATCTGTGTATGTACATACTCACAGAGGTAATGTTGGGTATCTACCTCAATTTCTCTATTGCCTATTTTTTGACACATAGTCTCTTGATGAACCTGGAACCCAGTTATTAGGCAATACTAGATTGCCAGTATACTCTAGGGTTCCTCCTGTCTCTGCCTCTCTAATGCAAGCGTTATAGGCCCATTCTCCACTGTAACAGGTGTGTATAGTATATGATGATTATGAACTCAGGTCATCATACTTGCACAGAAAACACTTGACTAAGTCATCTCCCTAGCCTTTGTTTCTATTCTTTTAATTCATTGTTTGATGAACTTTGTCTCTACTATCTAATTATCGTCCCACTTTTCAGTCACAAGAGTTATGCCATATCTACCTTTGTATCTACAACATTTGGCCAATGTGGAAAATTAAAACATGCTTAATTTCCAAACTTTGTTGTTTCTTAGCTAATTCTGTCTTTGTTTCTTAATTTTGTATTTTCTATGAAGTTATATAACACCCAGAGATTTGACAAAGCCAAGTTTAGCTCAGAACAGTTACGCAATCAAAATATGCTTTAAAGAAGTCTATTCCAAGCAACATTGGGTGAATGATTTAACATATTTCTTTTTGTATCTAAACAATGAAGTCATTTCTGGTTGGGAGGGTGAAGAAAGCAAAGTACAGACTTCCAAAATTATTCTGAAAATTAAGGGTAACAGCTGCTATAATTCTGAACATTAAAAAATCTATTTTGACCATCAGATGCTCATTTTAATGCAGACAAAAATAAAGCTATAGATAGTTAGCAAAGACTTGCATGCTGCTAAGTTGTAATCACCGAGTCACTGATTAAGGAGTGGCTTACATCTGGAACTTGTCTTGAAAATGAGATTTTTTTCAGCATCAAAATGGCTATTTTCTTTTGTTCAGTCCTTAATAACAACCACGGAAGCAAAAGGTTTCAAATGCAAATGTTTACCACTTCCTAACCAGCACTTAAAATTTCTGGATATGTTCTGTTGGGGGAACTAAAATAAAGAGATATAAAGTTGATTACAATCTCTGGAACAACTTAGAATTTTTAAGACACAAAATACACTAAAATGTTCCTAGGTATCTGAAGCTCAACAAAAGAGTCAAGGTATCTGCCTTCCTAAGTATTAGGCAGCTCAGTGTGACACTGGGGCCACAGAAATAGACAAAGCAGGTAGAGACATGTGGGACAGTGAAAAGAAACTGAGTTGGCAGCAATTTGCACATGACATCCATCAAGTACTCTCTGGATGATGGTCAAGTCAGGAGATGATAGCACAATGAGATTAAACATAAAGTCAAGAATTTTTCTCACCCCAGCATTACTGCTCTGTGCATCCTTCCTGGTTCTCTGATACAATTCCACAAATTACCAAAAGATGAATTCAGAAATGAATGAGATTCATTCTTCTTGCCTGGCACAATGGGCTTGAAGTATAAATCAAGTTGATGCATGGATGACAGCATGGCGTTTCTTGTATTCTTGAGTTTGGAAACTATTGAACAGAATCCCTGAGCATATATGAATATTTCTGAAGGGCATATTTCTATAATTAAAAGTACTGGATCCAAGTGTATGCCTTATTCCCATTTTGATAGGCACTACCAAATTGACATCTGAACTATGAATATTTTTCTATTAACAGTGTACAGAAGTGTTCTTCATCTGATGAATTTGCCAAATCCTATCAGTTGTTTCTAAATGTTCATTTATCTCAAATATTTTCTTAAATTTATTTCTATAGAAATACTTTTTGGCTTGTTTCCAGAGAGAATTGCCTAGAGATAATTGGATTTAGCTTACTTTCATTCAAGCTCAATGTCACTGGCTATTCCCTACCATCTATTTAATTTCCTGTGATGAAAAGTTAAAGAGAGGTGGAGAACAGGGGGACTAACATTCATTAAGAGGTTGATTTGAAATTAGCATTTTTCCCAGCAGATGCCACATTTGTGTCCTAATAACAGTAAAGTAGTGTTTTTCAAAGCCTCATATCTAGACAAATAGTACCCACAATTACCTGGGACCTGTCTAGAAATATAAATTATTGGCTACTAGATCAGAAATTATGTTGCTGATTCAGCTTAGTATTCTTTTGTTTTCTTTTATCGGTCATCCATACAATTCTAATCTGCCCTAGAACATGTGAACTATTACCATATGCTATTTTTAAAATAAAGAATTGAATTGAAGGGAAATAAGCACCAAGGTCATGACCATTATAGGGTAACATGTATGCTTCCTTTCTGTGTGGAGATAAATTTGAACTACATGCAACAATGGGCAAAATGTGTGTGCTAATATAGAAAAACAATATTGAAAAGTATGCATTATATAACTCCAGGGAAAAGTAACCAGAAAACTAGCTTTAGATGCAGGGAAAACAGAGTACTAAGATAGGATACAGCCATAGCCAATCTATTAATTTGACCTAAAACTCATTCGAAGTGTGCATTATTTCTCTAAGTTACATAAAGATGTCAGCAATATAGAGAAAAGGCCAACGGCAGATACAGACCTGTGATTCACAAGTTTATACAATGCTAATAATTTGGGGAAACACATGATCAGAGTTGGGAGAAAACAAATGCATCTCATCTGAAATAATTTTAGGTCATCTTTGTCAGGGATGGTGATTAGTCACTGAAATGTTTTCTGTTTTGTTGCTTATTTTCTCAGAAAAGAGAAAATAATTGCATGTTTTGTGGTTTAAAATAAAGGTTGGATGTCAGGAGTAGAGAGGAAGTAGAGGGCAAAGGGCCTTCACTTTGGCAGAGGGAAGAGTTCAGTATGGCTCATTATTAGTCACAAGAAAATTAGTTCTGTGAGATGCAACACCCTAGACCACTTTGAGTGCTCATATATAGCTCAGTCTGGGTAGAGCAAAATCTGGCCACTACTCTTTGAATCTAAGAATGTAATTTTGGAAATAGAGTGTGTTTTTAAGATAAAGAGCTCTTTGTGTGAGAGTAGGTAGGGTAAACACAACTTTATAATGGTATTTTGAGGGACCTCAATGGAAGAGGGGATCCTGAGGCCAGCCCTCAGAAAGGGGGACATTTTTTTCTATTAAATCATATTATATGCATGAAGAGAAGTGCAAGTCCCGTGAGTAGTGCAGTGTAGCTCTGTTATCCTGAAACCCAGAGTTACCAAGAATGCCTGCTGAGCACAGCCTCATGGACCACATCTGAGAGTTTTGGTTCAAGAGATCTGGTATGCAAGCCTGAGAGATGACTTTCCTAACAAGTTCCTTGATAATGCTGTAGGTTCTGGAACGTAAAGAAAAGGCCACAGTAGGGAAGCAGAATGCCTATGCTCTTGTGTAGCAGCGCTGTGTGTGTGAGGGGTGTGTGTGTGTGTGTGTGTGTGTGTGTGTGTGTGTGTGTAAGCTAGAGGTTGACATCTAGTGTTATTGTTAACTCGAAATTATTTTTATATTTATTTTGAGACATGTCATCCTGGTTAGGCTGCAACTCACTATCTAGACCAGGATGAACGCATATACACAGAAATAACCTGCCTGTGTCTACAAGTGATGGGATTAAAGTAATGACTCATTATGCTCAGCCCTCCTCCTTACTTTTATGGCAAGGTCTGTCACTGAAGCCAGATTCATTGACAGATTAGGTCAGTAACTGCAGGGCTTCACCTGTGCCTGCTTCCTCAGGGCTGTGATCACAGGCTTCCAGTGCTGTGCCTGCTTTGGTCTTGGGAGCTGGAACTGGAATTCAGATCTTCATGCTCAAACAATCATTTCACCACCTGAGTCATCTTCACAGCATCCCTGGTCAAGTCTTAGCACCCAGTTGCTGAGTGCCCTTGCAAGAATCATTCTACCTTCCAGATTTATCAAGTTTTAAGGCTCTCTCTCTCTCTCTCTTTCTCTCTCTCTTCCTCTCTCTCCCTCTCTCTCTTTCTCTCTCATGTGTATGTGATCACATACCACCTGAATTACTCACAAAGAATTGTTGGGAGGGCCATATGAATTGATGCAGGAGAATGCTTATAAATGTTGGTTAATAATGTGAATTTCTTTCTCTTTTATACTTAGAAAAGTAAGTAAAATCACTTCATTCACAAATTTATGCCCAAATGATTCTGCCTTGATTTCTTGGAGCTGATGTACAAGAAGGACAGTCAATCTTGATGTCAAGCTGGAAATGCTGGAAGACAATGTTGGTGGCCTATTTTATAGCAGCTTCTTTTTCTTTCCAATAGACCATTAATTTTGCTCAATAATGTAGTTTTGTGCTCAACGAAACATTAGTTCTTCACATCACCCATGTGTATAAATCATGATTGGTGTTTGTAATCTTAGATTTTTGTCATATGAATAATGTTAATAGACTCAAAATTCATGTGTTAAATTACTATTAACTGATTGCTGGGGTGGCTAATCTTGGGTGTAACTTGTCTCTAGCATATTGACCTTTGGGTATGTCTGTGGGGCATTTTCTTGATTACTAACTGATACAGGCCAACCCACTGTTGGCTGTAGCATTCATGTTCAGGCCTGGGCTGTATTTCAAAGGTAGCTGTCTGTGAGCCCAGAAACAAGCCAGTAAGCAGCAATTTCTGTGGTTTCTGCTTCAAGCCCCTGTCCTGAGTTACATGCTTCCCTGGATGGTTGAATTGAAACAAATCCTTTCCTCTTCAAGTTGCTTTTGGTTACAATGTTTATCACAACAACAGATAACCAAACAATGACAATTACTAAGTAACATCTTGCTGCAAGAAGATATGATGAAGAAGAATCACCAAGTCTTTCAACTGGTGTTGTGTTGTGAAAGAGAAGATTCTCGAAAACCTCACTGTCAGATTTGGTGTGAATAACTGGATTGATACATACTTTTCTGAGATGCTTTTAGAGTAGTTTGGTGGAAGAGTATGAAAGACAACATATTTTTGTTTGGCTACACTGAGTGTGCAGCTCTTCAGAGAAGGTCAGAGTAGGACAAGAAATAAATCAAAGATAATCAGTAAATCTACCGGGGTCATTGAGTTCAAGAGGAAGTTGACAGTGTGAAGAGGTAACTACTAAGCACATGGTAAATGATCCTGTGTAAGGAATGGTAAACAGTGTGATGGACTTGCCAGTTATCCCCAATATGATCACTATACATTGCATTTTTGTATGAAATGCTACATCCTGGTCCACACACATGCTTAAATTACCACTATTGAAAAGGAATTTTAAAATATCTTTAATTTGTTTCATATATTTTGATCACATTCTGTTCCCACTTACTCCTCCCAGATCTCCATGCCCTGTCATCCAACAAATTCATGTTCTTTATCACTTAAAACAATGAAACAATTTTTTAAATGAAGTCATTTTTGTGTTGATCAACTACTCTGCCATGAGCCCTGCCCTGGAGTGTGGTCAATAAATCTGGTGTTAATTCCAATGGGGGAAAAAAAGATTTTCCCCTTTTTCCCTCTTCTAGAAGTCACCAATTGTAAATAGCCTCTTGCTTAGTTGTGGGACTGTGTGCCTACTTCCCCTTCCCCATGCTGGGATTTTGTCCAGCTTGAGCTTTCACAGATCTGTATGATGTGGCAGGTTGTCACAGTCTCTGTGCATCCAAACAGGCATTAACCCCATTATTTGTAGAAAATAAGCTTACCTTTGAATTATCTACCTCTTCTGGTTCTTAGTCTTTCTGCATCCTAGTCCACAGAAACACTGAAACTTGGGAAGGTTATGATAAGGACACCCCATTTGGAGCTGAGGACTCTAAAGTACTGTCTGCACATTATCTAGTTCTGGATCTCTATGTTGGTTGCCAATTATAGCAAGGAAAAGTTTCTCTTATGAAGGCTGAGTAATGGGCTGATCAATGTGTATACCAATATGTCATCAAGTTTATTGCTCTGTTTACTTAGCAGATTAATAGTTTTCATCCTAGAGTCCGATCTAGTCTCCTGTTTTGGGTCTCATTAGCCATGTCAGGTATAGGTTCCATCTCATAAGGAGAGGGACTTAAACACAATCAAAAAGTGGTTAGTTATGCCCATTCATGCCACTACTATACTGGACCATCTGTAGGCAAGCCCATAGGGCATATTCTTAATTAGTAGTTGATTTTGGAGAGCCATTGTAGGTGGCATTCCTGGCTGCTGGTACTGGATGAAGTTGAGCAAACCAGGAAAGGAGCCAGTAAGTAGTACTCCTCCATGGTCTCTGCATCCATTACTGCCTCCAGGGTCCTGCCTAGAGTTTCCACCATGACTTTCCTAGATGAACTACAAAGAAGCCATAAGCTGAGAAAAGCTCATTCTTCCCAAATTGCATTTTTATGTTTTTTATCATAGCAATAGAAACACCAAGTTTTAAATATCAAAATTGAAATTTCAAGTGATTAAGCATGTGGTAGTTAGTTCTTCAATACTATTCTGTCTGTGTGAATATTAAATTTTATTTTATTTTTCTTTCAGTGTTGATGGTAGAACCCGGGGCCTCATACATGCTAGAAAAGTGTACACCACTGAACTATATTCACAGTTCCTTTGCCTTGATTTACAGATTTACATTTTATTTATGATGGGGGTCTCACTAAACTGTCATAATTTTCCTTGAACCCACTCTGTAGTCCTAGAAGATGTTGTATTTAGGATCCTCCTTCCTCAGCTTCCAGAGTAGCTGGGAATACAGGCCTGGGCCACCAGTCCTGGCTAAAATGTCTATAAAGTAAAATTGTAATTGAGTTTGCTAAAGATTTCATTTTCTTTTTTATTTAAAATATTTATTTTTCATTGTATATACCAATCCCAGATACCCCTCCTCCTACTTTTCACCCTCCATCCACTCCTCACAAGGGGTAAGGCCTCCCTTGGGGGTATGCCAACAAAGTCTGGCATACCAATATGAGGCAGGACTAAGCCCCACCCCCTATATATCAAGGCTGAGCAAGGTATCCTAACATAAGAAATGAGCTCCAAAAAGCAAGTTCATGCCCCTGGGATTGGTCCTGGTGCCACTTCCAGGGGCCCTCCCAACAGATCAAGTCACATAACTGTCACCCACATTCAGAGGGTCTAGTTCTGTCCCAAGCAGGTTCCCCAGCTGTCAGTCCATAGTCCCTGAGCTCCACTAGCTCCAGTCAGCTGTTTTTGTGGTTTTCTCCATCATTACCTTGACCCTCTTTGTTGATATGAATCTTCCTTCCTCTCTTCAGCTTAACTCCAGGAGCTCATCTCAGTGCTTGGCTGTGGGTCACTATATCTGCTTCCATCAGTTACTGGATGTAGGTTTTATGATGACAGCGTACTCCTAAAGATTCCATTTTTTTAAGTCAGAGGAATTCAAAAGATAAGAATTGAAGCACTTTCTCAAATCTTTCTATTAGAACCCAGTTATTCATATTTGTAACTCAATTAATTCATGTATCAGCATACTCTTTTCAGATTTAAGAATAATGATATAAGAAAGATGATTACTGTCCTGATTACACATAGAGAAAAAGAAAAAGACTAGAAAAGTTTAGATAATGTCTCTGGGCTTTCATTCCATTCTACTTACACTAAGGAAGGGCAAAAGCATGTGAATATAATTCTAATATCGCAATAAAGTATGTGATAGTTTTACGCCATTTATTTTACTGGAAGGTAATCTGCACACTACCAAAAGAGATACATAATCACCAAACCATCTCCAAACTTTGATCTACAGTGGTATCTGCCTACAAGATCCACTGTAATAGTGGCACCAAGTTCATGGGAGAAAGCAACTAATATCTGATTTGACTTAAGTCCCACACCACTAAATGGAACACATACCCAACTGCTGCTTGGGTGACCAACAGTCTGAGACTAGATATCCCAGGGCTCTAGAGATAAACCAAATACTATTATTCCACTGAAGTTATATAGCAATTAAATGATGACATTCTGCTATATCCATAGATCCATGCCTTTCTTAGCCATCATCAGAGAAGCTTCTTTCTATTGTGACAGATGGAAATAAATACAGAGACCTACAGAGTGAAAGACTTTAGAACAGCCATCCCTAAACAGACTGTCTCCATCAAACCTCTCCCCTCAGGGCTCAGGGAACCTTTCAGAAAAGGAGGCATCAAGAGAGGAAGAGCCGGAGGAGAGTAGGGCCACAAGGAAACAAGGGCTTCTAATCCAAGCAGGATCAACACACACAGGAAATCATCAAGACTGAGTCAGCATGTGGAAGGCCTACATTCGTCTGTGACAGATGGAAACCTAGAGCTAAATGGAGACCTGGAAAAAGTCCCCACTCCTAACTCAGAATCTACCTTCAATTGGTAACAACTTGCAAATGAAAATTTAGCTTTCTCCAAAGGAGAAACCTAAATCACTGGGGAAAACAACTCTTCCTAAGGTCCCATGCTGGGCAGTAGATGGCCAACAGAAAATGAACTCCAAAGCACCTTTGGAGATTCCTTGACTACTAATGTAATGTCATGCTCCCCCCACCCCCATCTCTCTCAATTTAATTTAATTTTTATTTATTTGATTTTATTCTGTTTTTCTGTCTTTGTACAGGTTCTTTGTATATATATTATGGCTTCTGGTGTTGTGTTTTTATGAGACATCTGTGTGAAAACACATGTGTCTCTGGGTCTATCTTTTTTTTTTTTTTTTTTTTTTTTTTTTTTGTGCCTTCCTTGGGATTTCTTATTTCTGTTTTGTTTGATTGTGATGCGTTTATTTTGTTTTATTTTATTATTTTTACATTAGTACTAGCCCCTACATGCCTGTTTGTTTTCTAACAAAGGGCAGTGTGGGGGTGAATCTGTATGTGAGATGAAGTGAGAAGGAACTGGAGAAGGTAGCGGAAGGGGAAACATAGTATGTATATATTGTATGAAGAAAAATCTATTTTTAATAGAAGAAAAAAGTGACTATTGGCAAAGTGCCTATATATTATATAACTTATTTATTATGAGTTCAAGTTGCTGGGATCTGTTTAGGATAATAATTTTAAATGTCAGGAATCAATAGCTAATATCCCAATATGGTTTGCTTTTCTTCTCTATACATGGGTAGAATAGAACAGCTGTCTGATTATTTTGCTCACTTATTTCTAGGCATTGGACCACTGTCCCAAAACAACAGTCACATTTTCTAAAATGTTTGACTCTATGGAATGCTTCTGCTACCACTACCCATTGCAAAGGAGAAGTTTTCCCTCTATAACTGGGCAATTTGCTGCCCAGCAGCAATTTGCTGAAACAAACACAAAGGTTTAGCAATTTGACTGCTACATCACATCCACTTAACACAATGTCAATGGCTTCCCCGTTGGAGTCTATGACCTTTCTGTCACTTTATCATTGTCTTTCCTAACAGTACCAAGCATTAAGTTTCTTCCTTTGGTCTTTAATCCAATCAGAATCAGCTGGTAGCATCTGTAATAGTAGTGATGCCAATACAACAGTGGGCTCATCTTACCTGACTTTCTGTAGTATAGAATGCAGTTTTCCTAATCTGGCAGTGCTACTGTTGCTGCTAGTTCTTCTGAAGCAGTATACCTATTAGGGCTACAAAAACAGGCAGCAAGGAGGAAGTCACAAGCTCAGTTCCAGCTTGGTTTCTATATGTCCCACCACCAAGTGTTGTATCTTAAACAACAGGTTACATCTAATTCTAGCATGCAATCAACAGCAGTGGCTGCAGCATTTATGGTTTCTTTGGCTTCAGGGATCCCTACCCTCAACATCTAACAACTTTTAGGAAGAGAGCCCTCCCTGGTACTGAAACCTTTATCCAAAAAATTGTAACTTCTTAGAGTGATATTTTCAAGCAGCTCAGGGTTCTCTCATTCACTCAAAGTATTTAATTAAGGTGTTTTTCCATTTTCTAGATGCTTTCTCAAATATGTAAGATATTATAGGATTAACATTATATAATGAAACTTTTTCCCCCAGAGGATAAACAGGATCTCTTAAGCCTCATTTTTATCCATTCCAAGGAAATTCAATTTATCTTGGAATTCAGTGTGTTATGGGAATACTAAAGTAAAGCATAAGCAAGGCCCAATACTCTGCAAAAAGATTCATCATTTATGTGAAGCGCTCTCTAATAGACCTAGGCATTGCAGACAGGTTTTGTCCTTTCTCCTTTCCTCTCCCTTATTAAAGCCTTCAATTTTATTCCTAAAGCTACCCCTCAAGGTCTTTTCCCTTATTTGACTATTAACTCATTCCTGATACTGAGCACCATGGTCCAGCAATCAAAATTCATTTGTTGGCTACACGGGATAACTTCTCTAATCAGGACTTACAAACCCATCCTAATAGAGACTTTCCATTTTCTCCTTAAAAAACACTTCTGCAGAGATATCTGTGGCTGCCTTTGTCTGATCCAGAAACAACTCCTGCTTGCCCCTCTGGGGTAATAAATATTCTTTGTGCTAAGAATTTGGTGTCTGGGTGTGTTCTGTACCAATTCCAAGTCATGTCCCTACCCCAGCCACAGTACATACAGTATGGACCATAGATCAATACTGGATATTGGTAGGATGACTCTGAGTCAGCTACATTAGAACAAGAGAAACAACAACAACAAAAAGCCACTGTACCTCCCTGCCCAACTTGCTGCCAGCTCCACCAAAGCCCCCACTTCCTCTGCAATTATTATTCCTTATATAGCTTTGGGGAGCAGTCTGTTTGTGGCTAATTTGAGTTATTGACATGATTGGATTTACAATCACTGGGCATTCCTGCAAAGAAATTTTCAGACCAGATCATTTGAACCAGGAAGACCCACCCTAAATGTGGGCAGCACTTTCATGTGAAAGACCAGATAAAATAACATGGAAGATGGAAACTTTTACTTCTGCCTACCCACCTTCCTTCCATCTTGTTGTTGCAGAATTCCTTTGTCAATATTAGAACAAGCATTTTAAGGTTACTAACACAGACTGAGGACCATCAGCTCTACCACAATCCTCCAAACTTTCAGCATCAGGTTGGAACTGCTGAGAGATCCAGCTTGTGAATTTAGCACCTACCAGATTCTTAGCCTTCCTGACATGAGGCAATCATTTCTGCACTTTCTGAACCATATCCCTTAAGCCAATGTAATATATATATATTTCATCTTATCAGTTTTTCTTGCCAGGACTCTTGTAACTTTCTGAGTTTGCTTTCTGAGCTTTCTGAGCTGTGTCCTGCCTCTCAGCAGCAAAGTTTTGATTAAAAGAAAACAACCATACAAAAGTATGTCTTAGTTATTTGATAAATCCACTTGAAATACCTAATTAATTATCCAGTGATTTATAATAAAATCAGAATTAGTTTCCTAACATTATAGGCTGAAGTATACTAACAGAAATTCTATATGGGTTGACTTTCCAAATGGAATATGAAGCAGAAGTGCTAAGGAATACATGAGAACTCTAAATGTATAGCAACAGAAAATATAGGGACACATTTTCACTCTAAACTCAAAGGTGAGCCCATCTGGAAGAGATGCTAACAACAACACATACTAAAATGCTGATACACATAATAGAAAATTGTTAGAGAAGTCTTAGTAATGTATAAGCATATTGTTGAAATATAGGGGAAAAATAAAAGAGAAAGTTCCTCAAGTGATCACAGTCCAATAAGAGCTAAATTGTAGGTAATCTGGATGCCAGGTAACATAGATGTATGCTCTGTGCAACAAGGGAAGAGTTCCACTTGAAAGTTTACATTTGCCTTCTTGCTTAGACTTCCTCCCTTGTTCTATGCTCTTGTCTTTTTTGATGGTGCTGCACTATCCTGATTATGTCCCTTATCATCCACAAAAGTTTTGGTTTTGTTGTTGTTTGGCTTGGTTTTGGTTTGATTTTTGGTTTTTTTGAGACAGAGTTTCTCTGTGGCTTTGGAGGCTGTCCTGGAACTAGCTCTTGTAGACCAGGCTGGTATCAAACTCACAGAGATAAAGATTTTATATTATTACTGTGTATATTTATTTTCAGTGTCAGTTTGTACTGCTATAACAAAATGACATATGTCAAGTTGCTATGCATTCCTCACAGTTCCAGAGGCTGGAGGTCTGAGGTCAGAACATTCTACGGTGAGGTCCTGTGTGGGTCTTCTTCTAGGCTGAAGATAACCATCTTCCCCTTGCCTGTGCATGATAGGTAGTATGTCAGGAATTCTCTGAGGGTCTTTAAGTAGGACTCTACACATATTACCTGATTATACCTCACAAATCCTAGCCTCAATATCATTACACCATGGATGAGATTGCAGCATAAGAATTTGGGAAGGACACAAATGCTCATCCTACAAAAATGCAACATGCATTTTGTGTACATTAAATGTTTTCTTGAAACTTCACCATGACATATATTTTTTACTGAATAATATTTTTGAAATTTTTAACAATAATAGTTGGAATTATAGCTTATCTTTAATATATGTTTAAGCATATGAATCTGTAATAAATTATTCATCAATTCCTGTCATGATGAACACTTAGCTCATATTTTCTGAAATGAGTACATATTACTTTACAAAAACACAAGTTGGTGATTTATTAAGTGATGATAAAAATTCAATGACGGTATTTACATGGCTGCATTGTATCATAGAAATTATTAATTATGTTACCTAAATGCAAATGCACATGGAAACTCTCCTTATATTGTGATAAGTTCTATTTGTAATTCATAATAAATTAAAATTCCTTTATTTTTAATTTTTCAAAACCTCTTCCTTTCTGAAATATTAAAATAATTAAAAATCAAAATATGTTTTCATTTTCTATATCTATCTAGTGGAAATTTACAAGGTAATACTACAAATAACAGAGAGAAAAGAGGTGGAAGTTTTAGTCTTCTATAAAGGTCAGTTTATGTTCAACATGTGTGCTATTCACCATCAACTGACTTACAGCGACTCATTTTTCTCTGAACACAAACATGGAAGTAGAATTCATTCCTCTACCCTGGGGGGCTAACACATTGTGAATGGTCAGTAAATATTTGATGAATAAGTTATGGTATTGATTTTTGATGTTGAGAAAAAGCCGTGGAGAACATGTTCATGTCAAAATGACATTTCAGAAAGAACTGAGAGTTTTATAATGGAGATTTTAGAGAAAATACAGACTTTAAATTGCTACTGTTCTAGAACATCTGAGATGTTGTAATAGATTTACAATGGACTTCTGTTTGCCTTGTTGGGTCTATTTATACAATTCTTAAGTTTTAGATCACATTGAAGCATCAGGACAAAACTGTTAGCAGCAGTACATTGATGTCTAAATCATAATTTCTGCCTAAGTAATGTGTTTGTATATATACATGTATCAGATATGCACATGCATGTTACATATAAGTAGATGCTGTGTGAAACTTATTTTATTATAGTTTTAAAATGTGATATTAATACATTGACCTATAATTTTAGTTGTTAGTTATTTTTAACATAGGATACCAAGTAATGAATTTCATTATGGCATTTTTGTACATACTCTTACTTGTTCTTACTTGTCCTCTGTAATGGTTTGTCTTGACTGTCAACATGACCCAATGTAAAATCACCTGAAAGGAAAGTCTCAATCTAGGTTAGCTGGTCCATAGGTATGTCTGTGGGGAATTGTCTTGATTCCTTAACTGATGTGGGAAGATCCCAACTATGCGATCACAATGATGGAAAGCTAACTATCACAGATATTTTGAAAATATGGAGAGTGCTACCTAATTATCCAGATGAACATTTGTAACAGATCCCTTTGTAAGATGATACTACTATGATTTGCTTTTCCACTGTCTCTGATTTATTTGTGCAACAACATTTTTGAGTATGGAAAAGGTGAACAAAGAAATACTATGAAGCTGCTCAGGGTGTTTGGTAGTTGTAAGCCCTGGATTCCAGCTGAAGTAAAACATACAGTTTATACAGTGATGAGCAATTATGGTTCTGATGAAGGACAACTAAGGCTTGAGGCAGAGCATGGTGTACAACTGCTTTCAACCTGAGTTCCCTTACTAGACAGTAATTTTAAAAACACCTGGTGTGGTTAAGATGGCGATACAGTACGGAGTGTACAAAGCACAGTGATCATACAATAGAAAATGCCCAGGCAGCACTAACATGGGAACAAAGCTGACCATAATGGTTTGATTGGTGAGAGTTGTTTTTTGCTGTGCCTATTACTCACATCGAAGTGGATCTCTTTAAAGACATATTTGTGATTGCTTTATTAAATCTCCTAGTTGTTAAGAATAGTTTCCCGCCTGCCAGTCTTGTTTCTCTGCCATGCCAGCCCCAAATAACACACAGGGATATATTAGATATAATTATGTTGGCCTGTTACTAGTTTCGTATCGGCTAGATCTGTCTTACATATTAACCCGTTTCCATTAATCTAAGTATTTCCACGTGGTCTTATCTTACTGGAGAGAGGGCTCAGGGTTCTACTCCCTCTGTCCTCCATCTTGAATCTCCTTCCTACCTCTTTCTCTCTCCTCCTAGTTTCCTAGTCCCGCCTATCTTGCTTTCCTATTAGCCAACAGTACTTTATTCATTAACCAATAAGAGAAACATATTTACAGAATGACATCTCCCATCATCTAGTAAAACAGTATATTGTCTGTATTGCTTCACAGTAAGTTAGGCATTCCTAGAGAGCTCTAAGACCTCTTGTCAAGACTACAGATACAAAGAGACAGCAGGTCTGACCTTGTGAATGCATAGATTAAGTTTCCATAGAGTTTTTCCTCACTATTTTTTCTTTTCATTTCTGCTCTGAGTCAGATAGTTAGATGTTCTTTTGTTGTTGTTTGTTTTGGTTTGTGTTTCTTTGTTTTGTTTTGTTTTGTTTTTCAAAACAGGGTTTCTCTGTATTGCTTTGGAACCTGTCCTGGAACTAACACTGTAGACCAGGCTGGCCTCGAACTCAGAAAGATTGCCTACCTCTGCCTCCTGAGTGCTGAGACTAAAGGCGTGTGCCAACTCTCAGCTCAGATGTTCATTTTTGTCTATCATATTTTGCTTGTTTGACTTGATGTTTGAGGTTTTTGAGTTTATCTATTATGTTTTGATGTGGAAATTTTTTTTCCAGAAGTGAGTCCCACTCAATTTGACTCCTGGGGGAAATATGTACATAAAATTGCTAAATCATCATCAACTCTTTTCTCACCTTCAATACTAAAATTTAAAGTTTCCATAACACTTCATATTTTTTAATTAGTTTAGCACTGTTTTAATTTTTTTTTATACTTGTGAAATGTGAATGCCCGAAATAACTCAAAAGTAGGTTTAGAAAGGATCAGCAAATATCTTCAGTCTTCAAGAGAAAATAAAGACCCAAGTTAAAATTCAAAAGTAACATGTGAAATCCAATTAAATAAATGTACTAGGAGTGGCTAAGGGAGTAGCTTGGTTGGTGGACAAAGCCCTAGGTTTGATCTCCAGCAGCAGACAAACCAAACATGGTGGCACATGCCGTAATACCAGTATTCAGGAGATGATACAAGAGTATCTGATGTTCATGGGCATCTTGGGCCATATAGTGTGTTTGAGGTCAGCCTGTGATACATGAGATACTAGCTTAAAATAAAACAAAATAAAATGTAAGATTTCTCTGGAATAGAGATGTGAAAAGGCTGTACACAAATGCCACTGGTTAATAGATTTTAATAAATTATTTATTTTCAAAGATGTGTTCTCATTTTTTTGTGCATAAATGCTTTGCCTTTTGCCTGTATGTAAGTATACACATCGCATACACAACTGGTGGCCTCAGAGACCAGAAATGGCATTGAATTCCCTGGAACTAGAGTCACAGACAGTTGTGAGCCATCATGTGGATGCTGAAAATCTAATCCCAGTCTTCTTCAAGGAGGAGATGGGCTGTTAGCTACTGAACCATCTCTCCAGCCTCTAGATTAATTTTTGAAATAGTACTTTACAAAATGCATTCTGCTGCATAAACTAAAACACACACAACTGCAGCTTGCACAGCTCAGTTGATTCTGACAAGTCCCCAAAGCACCCTCTGTCTCACACCTTGTATAACATCCTCACTGCCTACACTGACTTCTGTCTCTCCCTCCCACCCTTCTCCACTGGCGTGAACTCAGAGTGGGAGCTGAGTGCACATTTATGTTTATGTCCCTAAGACTCTGGTGGTTAGGTACTCAACAAATGGTTAATGGAATAACAAATGAGCGAACATTCACAAAATTTACTGAATGGCTACCCTATCATATAGCTTGTTGGGCAAAGATGATAAGGTTAAAGGTAACCAGTACCTTTGTGTCCTCAGCTTCAGTGATGTCAGTCAGGTTTATTAGTTGCCATTCTAAGGCTCATCAGGCAGTGGCAATCAGGCAAAAGATGTGAGTCCTCAGGCAGGCATGTACAGAACAACAAAAGCTGTTTCAAGTCTCAGAAGCAGAGAAGTACCAAAAAAAAAAAAAAAAAAAAAAAAAAAGAAAAAGAAAGTAATCAATAGCTGTTAAGCTGTTAAGGACCCACTGGCATGTGTGGTGGTCGTGGGATGTTCGAGACTTGTCCTGCATTATTCAACAAGTTCTAGTATAAGCAACCTCACAAAGACAAGGTACTAATTTAAAATAAATGTTTCTTTCTGACTGGAGACCACACTGCTGTCACAAGTGAGTATATTACATAGTTTATTATTTTGGTGAAATACCAAGGAAAAAAGTGAGAACAAAAGTGGAAAGGTGTAATTATTTTTTTCATGAGAACAAGTTAGTCATGTCAGCAGGCTGACAACTGTAAAAACAAGCAGATGCACATTCATATGTTTAATTATTCAAGTCTCGTGTGTGTGTGTGGGGGGGGGGGGCAATTGGACATTTGTGGACCTAAGGCTGTCCTGGGCATTTGTCCTTTAAATTGAAACTGTTGTATCTGTTTTGGTTCAGACAATTAGAGTCTCTCTTCAGATATACTACATCCAGCAGTAGGGGAGATGAGAGAAAGGGTCAGAGGGTAGTAAAGTGATATGTCCATGTCAATTCATATTGACCAGGACATGATTGCCTGATTGCATAGTCATAAGGCAAGCTAGAACACACTAAAGGTGGTATTTACTTATGCCATTGCTTTCCCTCTCCCAAAATTCTTTTCTCTTCCATGAAAAAGACTTAATAGGCCTAAATGAGGGTAAGAGGACACTATATCCCAGTACCTCCCTCGCAGAGGTTGACCAATGTTTTGTGGCCTGATGGTATTCACAGAGTGAGATTCCTTTTTTAGATGGAGGAGGGAAATAATTCCTGTTTACCCCCAACAGGAACAACCCTCTAGAGCAGCCTGAAAGTGGAATTTATCCCCTGTGCAAGAGTTCCTAATTACAATGCTCTAGATGTTGCAAACAAAATTGAGGGATCATCTAAACTAAGTACAACTGGATAATTCTACATGTATACTTTTTCACCATAAAATGTATAAACTTTATTCAATATCTGTGTTCTGAGCTTGAAAATATTTTCTGTAAGAGACTGAAACAACCTTCTTTTCCTTGTCTTCATGGTTAGCATCAAGAAGTTTATGATTTATGACCCTCTTTCTCTCAGGATAAACCAGGGAAGACGTTTTTTTTTTTCTTAACTCAAGAAAGTGGGTTTTAAATCTTTTGATTTGAAAATGTCTATGACCACAAAGACAACATCCAGCCCACTGGATGAGCAGTAGAGTTTACTGCATTTTTGCTGTGCATTAAGATGAATTTTGGTGTGCATTTTTATTTTTTACAGATCTGCAGCTCAATGGATGGGCTTTTTAATAATGGGTTATGTGCAGAAGCAAATGGATATAGCATCGAATATGATCATGCAGCCACCTGAGCACTGCTTTAGAGAATGTCTTTTTAAAAAAATATTTTCTGTCATGAAGTAAATAGTTCCTCATGTTTCTCTTATTTTAGCAATGCTGTAAAATTTAAAAATGGTTGGTCTTAATTAAATAAACTGATAAAACTGAAAATAAAACTGAAACCATGCATCTGGGCATCGGTGAGTACAGAGGAATCAAATAAGCATAGTAATGGGTAATAAACAACTGCTCAAGAATTTGCAGTATCTTGCACTTAGACAACTTTGAGTCTCCATCATCAGTAACCTGAGACATAAGAACACTGTCATATTAATGTGCATAAGCTTCTTTCTCAGCATTTTTTTTAATACCCTCAACTAGATTTCAAGAGCTTAAAAATACATGCATTTCTAGGTCTTATTTATCTATGTGTCACTACTACATGGCAAATAAGTAATTTTTGAGTCAGTTGGAAAAATTCCCCCAAAAAGGAAAAGTAAAGGCCCATTATAGACAGCAAAGGCATTCATGTAGCTAACAAGATTTGCTTGTGAACTAAGTTTTTCCTATTTAAAAAAAAAAATGAAGGAATTTTTCTTTTTGTTTTCTTTTATTGAAAATAGATTCTTTTATTAGGTTTAAATTAAATGGATCTATGTTGAGGTCTTTGATCCACTTGATATTGAGTTTTGTATATGGGGATAGATATGGATCTATTTGTGTTCTTCTATATGTCGACATCCAGTTATGCCAACCCCATTTGTTGAAGATACTTCCTTTTTTTTCCATTATACAAATTTAACTTCTTTGTCAAAAATAAGGTGTTCATAGTGTGTGGATTAATATCAGCATTTTTGGTTTGATTCCATTGGTCCATGTGTCTATTTTTATGTCAAAACCAAGCTGGTTTTCTTACTATAGCTCTATAGGAAAGCTTGAACTCAGGAATAATAATGCCTCTGAAGTTTTAGCTATCCTGGGTTTTTGTTGTTGTTTGTTTTTTTGTTTGTTTGTTTTTTGTTTTTTTTGTTTCTTTTTTTTCCATATGAAGTTGAGTATTGTTCTTTTGAGGTCTGTGAAGAATCGTGTCAGAATTTTGATGGGAATTGCACTGAGTCTATAGATTGTTTTTGGTAAGATTACCATTTTTGCTATGCTAATCTTACCTATCCAAAAGCATGGGAGATAACCGCAACATAAATCCAGTTACACTGAACCTGATAGAAGAGAGAGTGAGAGGCAGCTTTGAACGCATTGACATAGGAGACCCCTTCCTAAAAATAATGCCAGTAGCACAGACACTGAGAAGCTTCTGTATGGCAAAGAACACAGTAAATAAGTCAAAATGGTAGCCTATAGAATGGAAAAAAATCTTCACCAACCCCACATCTGACAAAAGACTGATCTCCAAAATATATAAGGAACTCAAGAAATTAGACATCAAAATACCAAATAATCCAATTTAAAAATGGGGTACAGATCTAAACAGAATTCCCAACAGAAGAATCTCAAATGGCTAAAAGACATACTTAGTCATGAAGGAAATGCAAATCAAAAGTACTCTGAGATACCATCTTTACACCTGTTAGAATGGCTAAGGTTAAAAAAAAAAAAAAAAAAAAAAAAAAAAAAACACTGAAAACAGCTTATGTTGGAGTAGATATGGAGTAAGGGGAATACTCCTCCATTACTGGTGGGAGTACAAACTTTTAGAACCACTTTGGAAATCAGTACGGTGGTTTTTCAGAAAATTGGGAGGCAATCTACCTCAAAACCCAGCATTACCACACTAACAGATGTTTAATAATAACCTCAAGGACACTTGCTCAACAATGTTCATAGGAACATTAGTCACAATTCCTAGAACCTAGAAACAAGCAAAATGACCATCAACCAAAGAATGAATAAATAAAATGTGGTACATTTCCAGAATGGAGTACTACTCGGAGGGGGGAAAAACAAAAACAAACAAACAAGCAAAAAATGACCTTTGAAATTTGCAGGCAAATGGATGGGACTAGAAAAAATCATCCTGAGTAAGACAACCCAGACCCAGAAAGACAAACATAGTATGTGTTGTTCTTTTGCTGCAGCTAATGCCTAAGAAACACAAACACAAGACTCAGCACCCATGTGGAGTTTATTGAGAGAGGTGGCCAACAGAAAGCAGGAGAGAGAGCAGAGAGAGGGACCAGAGAGAGAGCAGAGAGAGCAGAGAGAGGAAACAGAGAAACTAGAGAGAGGCAGAGAGAGGCAGAGAGAGAGGGAACAGAGAGAGAAACCAGCGAGAGCAGAGAGAAGCACTTGGCACGCTTGCTTTAAAAGAGGCTTGTACATGCGTAACTGAGTTCTCTGGCCGCCAGGTAAAGCTGAAGTAGTGATGACAGGGCCATGAGCGTCCTGCCCATCATGGGGGCGGGAGGTCAGCTGGCTGCTAGTTCCTAACATTCCCACCTCTTATTGTTATTAAAAAGGTGGGGGTTGGGCGTGGCAGGTTAGGGAATAAGGACATTGAGTTCTGGAGACTGCTTCCTGCTGATTTGGGGGCATAGTCTTTGGGGGATCCGAGAAAGCTGGGGTGCTGCCACGTCCTGGTAGCTGGTTGTTTATCACAGTTCTGACAGCATGGGACTCTGGCATCTCTTTGAGACCTGGCAAGATGTTAGCAGAACAGAGGACAAGGTTAGGTTTTTTTTCTCTTAGGTCTTAGTACTTAATGGGAGAAGTGTGAGGTGGGGGAGGGGCTCCCAAGGGGGTCCTGGGACAAGGGAAGGAAGTCCTGAGCCCAGGAAAAAGGTGATTTGTTCGGAGTGAATCTGACCTGTAAATGGATCCAATTCTGCTCCCTGGAACTTAAAAGAATCCTTTGAGTTTGTGAAAACATAAATATTAAGACACATTAGCAGCATACTCATGTTAGAAATGATTTGGCTGAAAGAATTAACTCATGCAGCTGGCAGATTTTTAGCACAATGAAAAGCACCTTAATTGTAAGGTCATAGTTACAGTTATGATCATATAATGGCATAGTATGGTGTTTAATACTGTCAGAATTGGATTAGTAGCTTCTTAAAACTGTATTGATTAATGTTAAGACTATAAACAGTAGCAATCTTAAAATACCCATTTTTGAAATCTGTTTAGAAACAATTGGAGCCTTGGCTGCTGCTTTAAACTGACAAAGCTACCAGTCGTCAAAAGCATCAGAGTTCTTGAGAAGGATAAAATTTTACCTGAATGATTAGAGAGTAACAGAGACTTACTAGCTGGCAGCATGGACAGCCACCCCAGGTCCTCCACAGTTGTTGAAGTCAGAGGCTTTAAGGATGTCTGCCTCCTGCTGATGGCATGAGACCTGTGGATTAGGAGCTTTTGGAAGATTTACCTACCGTTGGCCTAAGCAACGTGGAGAAAGTCAATTCCACTGCCCTCTTGTCCATGGTCCTTAGAGCTCTTTGCAGCAGTTGAGATGAAAGGCGGGATTGCTCAGTGGCTAGTGTTGCCACTTTTGTGGGTGGAGCTTCTTTCAGTGTCCGGCAGTCTTCTTGGAGGAAATGGGTGGTGCCAGCAGCTGGCCTGTCTCTCTGTTATAAAAGCTTTTTAATGAAACATTTTAAATGCCATATTCTCTAGATCTCTGAGCATTTGAGGGCTGTCTGACTGTCTAGCATACCTTAGTATACAAAAATATGTCTTTAGTTACTTGCCTTAAGCACACAGGTGGCTAGGTAAAGCTTTATCCCTGTAATTAATTAATCTGTTTGGAAAACTGGATCCAAGCTGAGAGGCTATGGAGGGATGCTTTACTCAGAGCCCTGCAGCCTGACTGTAACTGGTTTTAACTTAGCAGATTAAACTTATACCTGTAGAGGACAAAGAGGTAGAGAAAAACTCCCTTTGATAATAGAGGCTTAACCTTTATAAACAGCTTACAGGAAAGACTGGGTGGCATAAATATTTTGTTAGCTTGAAATAGACATGTATAACCTTAAATGTTTACCACCATTAAAAAGGCACATAACAATTTAGAAATATTTGAAACTTAGTACAGTTGAATTTAAGTTGTATGAAGTTAGCTTATATTTACATAAAGTTAAATTTGAATCAAATGTACAGATATATTAAACAGGACTGGGTAAAAATGAGAAGGACTAGAGTGTGAAGCTATGTGCAACATAGTGAAAAAGAAATTAGAGACAAAGAATAAAAGGCAAAAGGTAAATGATTTACAGGTTCTGTTGGTGGCAGAAGCTGGCTAGACTCCTTCTGCCTAGGTGGCTGGTATAGCAGAGGGAAGAACCATGCGGGGTGAGGCTAGGCCATGTGGTCAAGACGGTGGCTGCCATAAACATATCCCCAACAGCAGGCCTTGTCATCCCTATGTCAGCTTTACCTGGCAGCCAGAGGACTCAGTTACGCATGCACAAGCCTCTTTTAAAGCAAGCACGCCAAGTGCTTCTCTCTCTCTGCTCTCTCTGGTTTCTCTCCCTGTTCCCTCTCTCTCTGCCTCTCTCTGCTCTCTGCTCTCTCTCTGCTCTCTCTCCCTGCCTCTCTCTGATTTCTCTCTCTGTCCCCCCCCTCCTGCTTTCAGTTGGCCACCAGCTACCCCCTCTTTATCTCCCCTCTCTCAATAAACTCCACGTGGGCACTGAGTCTCGTGTTTGTGTTTTATAGGCATTAGTTGCAGCAAAAGAACAGCAGTATGTACTCACTTATAAGAGGATATTACATGTAAAGCAAAGGATATCCATGACAAAATCTATAGCTCCAGTGAAGATAGGCAACAAGGAGTATCCTAAAAGGGATGCATAGATTTCCCTGGGAAAGGAAAACAGATGAAATCTCCTGGGGAACGGGGGGGGGGGGTATAGAGGGGAGGGGGTGGTGGATGGGAACATGTAGGATTGGGATGGTCAAATTGAGGGAGGAACAGAGAAGGAAAACAATGCAAGAGATATGTTGATAGAGCTGGCTTTTGTGGGATTAGGGAAAAAGCTTGTGCCAGAGAAACTCCCAGGAATCCACAAGGATTACTCCAGATAAGACACCTAGTATTAGTGGACTGGGTGCCTGAACCTCCCTTCTCCTGTAATCAGATATGTGACTATCCTAATTATCATCATAGAACCTTCATCCAGTAACTGGTGGAAGCAGAAGTAAAGCTCCACAGCCAAGCACTGGGCTGAGCTCCAGGAGTTCAGTCAAAGAGAGGGAGGAGGGACTCTATGAGCAAGGAGAGTCAAGATCATGATGGAAAACCCACAGAGGCAGCTGGCCCAAGCTCATGGGAACTCAGAGATCCTAGACCTATAGCTAGGGAGCCTGCATGGGACCAACCTAGGCCCTCTGCATATGGGTGCCAATTATGTAGCTTGATCTGTTTGTGGGTCCCCTAGCATTTGGACCAGGACCTGTCCCTGAATCATGAGCTGTCTTTTTAGAACCCATGCTCTATGATGAGATGTCTTGTTCAACCTTGAGGAGGGGAGGAACATAGTCCTGACTCAACTTGATATGCCAGGCTTTGTTGGCTCCCCATGGGAGGCCTTACCATTTCTGAAGAGTGGATAAGGGGGATAGAAAGGATGCAGGGAGAGAGAACAGAAGGAGAGGAGGGAAGGGAAACTGTGTTTGGTATTCAAAATAAAAAATTTGAAAAAATAGATTCTTCACTCATAAAATATATCCCAACCATAGATTCACCTCTCTGCTCTCCTCCTAGCTTCCCCTCCCTCTCCCCCTCCCCTCTCCCTCAAATCCACTCTCCTTGAATCTTGAATGTCCTCTTCAGAAAAAATGAAAAAGAAAAAGAAAAACAAACAAACAAAAAAACCAACCAACCAACCAAACAAACAAAAAAAAAAAACCTCCTAAGAGACTACAGCCAAACAGGACAAAACAAAACACAATAACACAATAATACAAGGCAAAATCCTCCATATCAAGCCTGGATAAGGCAACCTAATAGGAGGAAAAGAGTCCCAAGAGCAAGAAATAGAGTCAGAGATAGACCCACTCCCACAGTTAGGTGTCCCACAAAAACACCAAGCTAACAGCCATAACACATATGCAGAGGACCTGGTGCAGACCCATGCACCACTTGTCTTGTTGCCACTCAGACTCTGTGAGCCCATGTGACCCCTGTTTAGCTGATCCAGTGGGTGACATTCTCCTGGTGTGAATGATAATTTTTTTAAATGTTGCCTCCAAATTCACATATAAGCAACCATTCAGCCCCTAATAACTAAAACCCAAAGACACTCCCTTAACCTAGAGGAGGTTGGGAGGGCCTAGGCCCTACCCCAAATAACTTGACAGATTTTGATGATACTTCCAGGAAGGCTTCATCCACCCAGTGAAGTACGGGAGGAATGATGCGGGGGGGGGGGGGGGGGTGGGATGAGAGGGAGAGCTGGGGGGCATGGGAGGATGGGAGAGAGAGGGAACTGAGATCTATATTTAAAAAATAATAATAAAAATATATAAAACTGAAAAAATATGATTCCATGTAAAAGCTGAGGCAGAAATAGGATATCATGAAAAATATTGACTATTTTACTT
The DNA here is from genome assembly GCF_943737965.1 of Phodopus roborovskii. Classification (NCBI taxonomy): domain Eukaryota; kingdom Metazoa; phylum Chordata; class Mammalia; order Rodentia; family Cricetidae; genus Phodopus; species Phodopus roborovskii. The sequence goes on along the minus strand of NW_026126540.1, from coordinate 10,285,531 downwards.
GAGTAGCAGCAAAGAGTCTTACTCTGTTTTCTGAGACTTACCATTGATATCAATAGTCTTATTTTAGCAGACACTTTCTAGAATTTGTGTTAGTCTGGAATTTCATACTGACATTGGCAACAAGCAGGTGCCTATTGGGGGGTTTCTCCCATCCACCTAGCTATTTAAAGATTGAAAGAAAAGCATTTACTACCCTTAACAGCTTATCAAGATTGTAAACACCTATCTTGATATTCCAGTCTTCCTTGATGCCAGACAAGATCAGGTGCTTTCAGGGTGGTATGGCCTTAGAAAACAATAACAGGGAGAGCCATTTTAAGAGGTATCTGGCACTAAAGAAGTGTCCAGAGACCTACAAGGATGACGCTAACTAACAATCTAAGCAATAGTGGAGAGAGTAATGGATTTGTTTGGCTTAGGCTTCCATATTGCTATTCATCATCAAAGGAAGTCAAAGAAGAACTCAAGGCAAGAGCCTAGAGATAGGAGCTGTTGTAAAGCTCAGGGATGGGTGCTGCTTGCTGATTTACTATGTATGGCTTCCTTATAGAATTCGGGACCTTCTTCTTACAGAAGTTAGAGTCATCAGCCCAGAGATGCCATCACTGACAATGGGCTGCGACTTTCCACATCAGTGACTAATGAATAAAATGCCTCATAGCTGGATCTTTGGGGGGCATTTTCTCAAGGTTCCATTCCTTCAGATAACTCTAATGTGTGTGTCAAGTTGACTATAGGATTTAAAAGAAATCTGGCATTAGGGAAATGTCCAGAGATCTACAAGGATGACCCCAACTAAGAATCTAAGTACTAGTGGAGAGGCTACCTTAAATGCCCTTCCCTGATAATGAAATTGATGACTAGCTTATGGTCCATCCTAGAGCCTTCATCTAGTAGCTGATGGAAGCAGAAGCAGACACCCATGGCTAAACACTGAGCCGAACTCCTCGAATCCATTTGTAGAGAGAGAGCAGTGATGAGCAAAGGAGTCAAGACCAGGCTGGAGAAACCTACAGAAATGGCAGGAGGGTGCAGGAACTGGGATTGATGTACAAAACAAGCTCGTTTCAAATTTAAATAAAAATATATCAAAAACAAAAATTGATGCCAGGAAAAAAATATCAACCTTAATCTTTTTTTATTGATATTTACTTAATATGCATTGGTGCTGTGCCATGGCTGTCAAGTACCCTAGAACTGGAATTACAGACAGTTATGAGCTGTCATGTGGTGCTGGGAATTGAACCCAGGTCCTCTGAATGAGCAATCAGTGTTCTTTACCACTGAGAAATCTCTCTAGCCCCATCAGCCTTAATCTTTTAAAATGTTATTTAAGTGTGTGAGAGTGTACCTGTGTATGTGTGTGTGAATGTGCACATGAGCATCACATGTTTACAAGAGGCCAGAAGAGAATTCAGGTCTCCTGCAGCCGGAGTTATAGGGAGTTGTCAGTTGACAGAAGCAGGGGTACTGGGAAATGAATGGGGCAGCAAGTTCTCTTTATCACTTTGGCCCTCTCATCCTCAGTTTTATTAATAAAGTTTAGCATAAAATTAGAAACTTCTAATTGAAGTTGAGCCTAAATGAGCAGAACCATTTTAAGTGTTTCTGAATAATATAAATCAGAAAACAAAAAATGTTGCACTTCAAAAATATCAGTATCATTATGACACAGGAAAATTTCCTAAGAAGTTTGTTGTGATTTGATCCATACAAAGACAATGATAAAAAAAATTTTAGTGTTTTCTGTTAAGGAACAGTTAGCCAGATAATAACTTCTAGGACTTGGTAATCCAGCCAGTTAAAATAATTTTATTGAAGGGAGAGGAACTTCTTGGGGGAAAATGAAAGCTGTGCTCTGTTTATCTGATGATTCTCAGCCACTTCAATTAGCTGCCACTAATTAGCAATGTGTAGTGTGTTAGGTAAGAATGTGATTAAACATCTCTGAAAAGATACTTGCTTTCTACAGAGGCGCAGTGAACTAGACTCAGCACTCTCATCCTCCCCTCTGCCCCCTCACTCAAGCACAGATGCCAATATTTAGTGTCCACTCCTAGGCCGTGAGTTAAGTCCTGGACATGTTTAGTCTACTTCAGATAAAACACAGTCATCTGCTGAAAAGCTTTCCCACGTTCCCTTAGCTTCCAGTTATCTGACCTACTCATCTCTTCTTCCTTTCTTTTCCCTGATCTTCCCTCTTCTCTTGATTTGATCTTCTAAATAGTCCCCGTGATAGCCAATGGAAGTAATACTTTTAGGAAATTACAGTTGACAGCTTGTCTTCTTGCTGTGTACTTTTACAGATAAGGCCCTTATAGGCCCCGAGATGAGTAATGTTTATCCAAGTTCAATGAACTCTGGATATCAATGAAGATTATTTTTTTAATGTGCTGCTAAGGAAGAATAAAAAGAACTCAGCTGAAATGACATCAACTATAATGTTTATTTAAAATCCATTCAAAACTCAGTAAATGCCATTTACATTAATTCAAAATAGTTTTATTGTATATCACAATACTTATATTTAAAATAAAAATACAGACAATATGCAATGATTGTAGAACAAAGCCCAGCCCTTCTGTGAAGTGATTGTTGTCCTTATTTGCCCACTCATTGACAAGGGCACCAGTGATTCAGTGCTGGACAAGGAATTCTGAATTTTTATTTTTATTTTTTTTTGTCTCCAGGACTTTGTTCCAAGCTATTGACATCTATTCTTAACATCTTGAAACTGGTACTTTATTTTCCAGAAAAATCAATGAAATGTGTTTTAGACAATAACCAAGATTTATGATGCTTTCTTAAATGATCACTAGGATTTGTTCTCAGCTGCTTCTTTGACTGGGGTCTCAAGGGACACCAGTTATGTGACACGATTGCTGCATGCACAGGCAGTGGTAAATGTCTCCATTATTGTCTGACCACAAATGATCCCCAAACACCTTTGGTTTCTCCACCACTATAGGTGTGAATCACAGAAAATGGAGTATTTTAGAAGGGGCGTAAGGGGGAAGGTCAGTGCTGAAAGGTCACTTTTCTTGTGGCTAAGTATCCAGTACCCAGGCAGATGATATCATTTAAGCTCTACTGTAATATTATGAAGTGGATACTACTATTAAATGTATGGTAATTAAATAAGTTGCTTCAAAGATAGCTGTCTAGTTAAGGGTTGATTGGGGCTTTACCTGAGTTCTCCAACTCCATGCTCCCCCGCCCCCACCACAGGTGTGTTTATAAAAATTTAATTAAAAAATATTGGAAAAGGAGGCCACTTAATCATATAGAAATGGGTAATCTCTTCATTGGTAGTTTTATTTTTTGGATGTCAGAGAAACAGATGATTATGGGAATAAAGGTCAGATTTAAATACTCATGAATTACAGCCATAGAACAGGAAGACAAATGAAACATCTATTTGAGGAAGAACAAAGCCACATCCTCTCTCTCTCCACTGTGAAGGCGCTAAAGAAACGTCTTCTGGAACACACCATATGTTACAGAAAAACATTTTAGTTTTCCTTTGAACTTTCTGAAAACTTCAAAAAGAAGAAAAGAACATATATATCTTCTGCAATAATAACAACATAACCTAAACAGACAATACCCATTTTCTCTCTGGTTTTGAACAAAGTTAGCATCCTTTTCACATATCTGTCTCATAAAAATAAAAGCCAAGTATCCACTTTAGATTTTTTTTTTTTTTTAAAAAATCTCTATTGTATCTTTGGGGGTTTCACTTCTTGTCCACCTGCAAGTATCCCCACAACCCCCCTCATCCTTGCTACTCCCCCCCAATGAAAGAAAACAAAACAAATTAAGCAAGCAAATGAAAGCAAAAACAATAACAAGAACAACAACAAAACCCAATGAACCAAAACAGAACAAATACTACTCCTGAAACAGAAAAATGTCTGCCTCTCTATCAACTCTTCATCCACCCTGATGGCATTGGTAGCTTTGGTGTGTCATATAGTATACCTTCTTGTCCCATCAGTTTTACTGGCAATTTTCCATTGCCATAAGTCATTGGTCTAGTACAAGGCCTCTGATTTTTGGTACACCATCCTCACTGGATCTTCACCAGAACTCTCCTGTGCTATATTCTGTCTTGGAGATCTTGCAGGTATCATTCAGCAGGGCCAGTAGCTCCACGAGCTCTACCAGGACTTAAATGGGGTAGATGCTAGGGGGGGTCAACCCAAAGCCCAGGTGTAGGTCTGGGTGTTGACCAGTCAGGTCAGATCAAGCCACTGTGGCCAACCACCTTGGTTACAGTGGTGGGGTCAGCTCCCCTTTATGCATACCCTCAGGGTAGGTTCATTGTTGCCTGTGGTGAGGAGGGAAGGCCCTCTTTCACTAGTGCAGGGCCAGCTCTCTTGCTGTAGTGGGCAGTGAGATGTAAGGCCAGCTTTCCCAGGGCAGTGAAAGGCAGAAATGATTCAGTACAGCCCCCTGATTTTATCTCGGGTGATTTCTAAGGCCCCATGAGGTGCCACTGGACACAGACCTCAACACAGACCCCAGCTGCAGCTGGACCATGGACCCAGACATGACACTTGGAAACAGTTTAGGCCTGAACAACATTCTGTCTATGGGTGGAAGGAATAGCCTCTCAGGTGGGAATGGTTCTACCAGCTGTGCAGTCGCTGGACACCTCCAAGGCCTCAGTTTGCAGCCCCCATGTGACCATTAATGGCGGTGCAACACCTAGACTTTAGGTCATACCCTCAGCTGCAGTAGGACCATGAACATGAACATGGCCTTTACCAGCAGATGAATCTGGATATCACTACTGTCCCCGCAGCAGTATGGCCCTAAGACACTGACTTGACCGTTGATCTTGTGTGTCTGCACAGACTTTCATGGTAGCAGGAGCATGGAATATCAGCATAGACCTGGCCTGCATTGGGGCCACAGACCCCAATGCAGCTAGGCCCCTCAGCTGCAGCTAGGGCAAAGATTTTCCTGTGGCATTGAGTGTCAGTGCAGGCCACTCAGAAACGGATGCATCCTGGTCCTCGGACACCAACTCTGACTCGGGTTGCATATTTGACCTCCAACTTCTTCATGGAGCTTGTGCAACTAGTACCACATATGTTAATCTGGACCCTGGCTGCTACAGGCCACAGCCCCAGTCTATAGGCCTTCAGAGGCAGCCTGGGCCCAGATGATACCCTGGTCCATGGTGGTAGTACAGGCCACCCATGCTTGCATGGCCACTACTATAGTGTGCCCCCCCACCCCGATTCCACCCAAGCCACAGGCTCTGGCCCAGATCCTGGGCCTCTGTATGGTTCTTAGTGGTAATATGTGCCACGGAGTTCAACACAGACCCCAGCTGCAGCTGGGCCACAGACCCAGACATGGCCTCAGGCAGCAGTTTAGCCTGATCGACATCCTTGTTTTAAGTGGTAGCTCTGGCACTCAGATCAGGATGGCTCTGATGCCAGCATGACGCCTGGACACCAACAAAGCCACAGGATGGAGCTCAGACCCCAGGCTTCATGTGACCTCTGTTGGCACCGAGGAGACATGGTTATCAATATACACCTCAGCTGTGGTAGGATCACAGGCACAGACATTGTCCTTAGCAACAACCTAGGCCTGGCTGTCACTATGGCCCCAGATGACAGCAAAAACACCCTGATTATTACGGCCCTAGGGGCAGCATGGTTCATGAACCCGATCTTGGCCCCAGGAGGTAACCCAGCTCACTGGAGTCAGCATGGCATTCAAACACAGCAAAAGCTGTGGATACCAACACAGAGCCTGGCTACTGTAGGACCAGAGACCCACATATAGCCCTTGGTAGCCAGCTGCCTGATCCGGTTATCACTATGGTCTTGGGTGGCAAACAGACTTCCTTCCTCAGTCTACTCCTCACCGATGTCACCATGGGCCCAGGTGGCAAGCTGATCTCTAACATCCGCACAACCCTCTCTATCTACCTTTGTTCCTTTATGAGTTTTTCCATGGCTTATGAACCATTCTGCCTTTCTAACTCTCCCAATTCTCCTCCCCTTATTTACTACCTTTCTTCTTGCCTACTGGCAAGTTGCCACCTAGAACTGTCTATGTGAATCTGCTCACTTTAGATTTTTGACTTATTCATGTTGAATTATCTTCTATTCTTTGAACTGAAATAGTTAATAAAAAGCTAAGCTGATTTTCCTATGAAATTCTCTTTCTTTTTAGGATATACATTTATAATTTTTAATAAGATGTTCTTATGTTCTTAACAAGGCTTCAATATTCTCTCAAGAATAACTTTGCTGGTAGACAGGAAACAAAACACATGAGCGAAAACTATGCTCTCAGGTTGCACAAACAACATGTCATTTATTTATGTAAATAAGGCTGACAAGATGGTTCAGTGGTTAAGAACACTGGCTGCTCTTCCAGAGGACCAGAGTTTGATTCCCAGCACTCAAATGGTGGCTCACAACTATCTATAACTACAGTTCCAGGGGATCTGACATAGTCACACATGTATACATGCAGGCAAAACACCAATGTCATAAACAAGTCATTAAATCCAAGCATTCATAATCACCTACTTTTTGTTATATATCATTCTAACTTAATTACTTTTGAATCAACTTTGCTATCATGTATACATATCTAAGTATGGATATGAATAGGCAGATTTTGGTGTACAGGGATATTTATTACATAAAAAGATGTGTTCAATGAATGGGCAGAAGAAAATGAAATTGATGTCAAAAAGATAAAAAAAAATTCACACTACCTAACTCTAAAGCCCCTTAAAAACAATTATAACCGAGACAGTTTGTAATGGTGAAAAGACAGATATATAGATTAATAGACTAAAGAGACCAGAATAGATTTGTAGAAATGTCAGTGTGTTTTTCACAAAAACACAAAAGCAATTCACTGTAATCAGACCAGTTTTCAGTAAATGGTGCTATAATAATTGTACATCAGAATGCCAAAGAAACATTAAATAGCCACAGCTTCACAAAAGTCAATCCAAAATGTGTTATAGGCACAAATACAGTAACCATCTAGATAGTGGCACAAACCTAAAATCACATGGGCAGAGAGTCTCAATCAGATTGTCTTGTGGATACATCTGCGGGGGCTTGTGTTGATTGGTAAGTGTGTCCAGGAGACTCTTCCTGTTTATTGGCGGCATTATTTCATGTCTGAGCCCTCAAATGTATAAGACAGAGAGAGCTAAAAAGCATGAATACAGCATAGCTGTATTTCTCTCTGCACCTGAAGGTAGACATGATATGATAAAGCTCCTGCCTCCATGGTGCCCCATTGATGGTGGACTACAGCCTGGAATTCTACAGTAAAGGCAGTGTTTCCTCCCCTGTGTTGCTTGTCAGGATATTTATCGCACCAGCAGAAATGAAACTAGAACATCAGCAAAAGAGTCTGGAAAATGCTGACTCATTTGATACTGATAATGTCTTGATGTTTTTCTATCTGTGAAATATACTAAAAAAGTGAGATAAACTGAAAACATCGAGAAAATATTTGAAAGTACCATATTTGACAAAGGAATTAAAATTATAAAAGAATTTTTGAAGTCAAATAAAAAATCTAACATCATAAGCCAAAGGTTTTAACAAATACTAGAGAATATGCATAAATGTAAAAAGTACATAAAGTGTCCAAATTTAGAAACCAAGACATTGGGGAAATAGCAAATCAAAACAACTTTGAGATACCATCTTACTCCTGCCAGAATGGCTAAAATTAGAAACACCAGTGACAACTCATGCTGGAGAGGATGTGGAGAAAGAGGAACACTCCTTCACTACTGGTGGGAGTACAAAATAGTACAGCCATTTTGGAGATCAGTATGGCAGTTCTTCAGGAAAATTGGAATTAGTTTACTACAGAACCCGGCAATTCCCCTCTTAGGCATATACCCAAATGATCCACATCCATGCAACAAAGACATGTGCTCAATTATGTTCATAGCAGCATTATTTGTAATAGCAAGAACCTGGAAGAAACCTAGATGCCTGTCAATTGAAGAATGGATAAAGATGTGGCACATCTACACAATGGAATACTACTCTGCAGAAAAAAATTAATGGAATCTTAAAATTCGAAGGCAAGTAGATGTCACTTGAAGAAACCATTCTGAATGAGGTAACCCAGTCACAAAAAGAGGAACATGGTATGTACTCGCTCATATATGGATTTTAGACCTAGAGCAAAAGATCACCAGCCTATAATTCATACCACCAGAGGAACTAGAATATAAGGTGTATCCTAAGAGATTCATATAAAGTCCCTCACAGAACCAGGAAGGGACAAGTCCCCCAGAGCACATGGGAAGTGGGGAGCAGTGAATGGAGAGAGAAGTAGGAGAAAACAAGGGGGAGGAAAGGAAAACAGTGCAACTAGGAAGATTGAGTCAGAGTAGGAATAGAAGACAGGAGAGAGAGAGAGAGAGAGAGAGAGAGAGAGAGAGAGAGAGAGAGAGAGAACATAAAAGAGCCATTATTGGTTTGAAGAGAAAACTGAACCTAAAGAAAGGTCTGGAGACCTACAAGACTGCCTCCAACTAACAATTTGAGCTTCCGTGGAAAGGCTACCATAAATGCCCTTCCCGGATAGTGAGATCAACAACTAACTTATCCACCATCATGGAACCCTCATCTAGTACCTGTTGGAAACAGAAGCAAATACCCATACATAAACACTGGGTAGAACTAGAATCCAGATGCAGAGGGAGAGGACAAGACTGGCTTGCCGAAACACATAGAGACAGCTGACCTGAACAAGGAGGAGCTCACGGGCTGGGAATGCAGCATGGGACTGACTCAGGCCCCCTGAATATGGGTCTCAGACAGAAGGACTGAGCAGTCTAAGGGACCTCAGACAGTGGAGCCAGGATGTATCCCTGGTGCACAAAAGGACCTTGCGAACACATCCCCCATGGAGGAATACTGCCTTAATCTAGATACAGGAGAGAAGTCCTAGTCACTACTTCAAATGACCTGACAGATCTACATGACCCCACCTGGATGGCATTGCCCTACATGTGGAATTAGGGTGGGGGAATGGGAGGGGAGGGCGGTCAGGGTACATGTAAGGGGTCAGAGAGGGTAAAATGGAGAATAAATAATTTTAAAAAAAGAAAGCACTACAAATTTCAGGTTGGCCAACACATTCATAGAGATTTATCAGCACATACTAGTGTTAGCACAATCTGACACCAACAAATGCTAACATATTATGTACATTTAGTCAATTTCTTATAAATGTAATATTGTTAAATGACTCTGTAATCCCCATTCTGTGTTTTGTTTTTATTGTGCAGATTTGGTTTAAAAAAAAGATTTTATAATTGCAAACATTTAGCAATGACGTAGATATCGTTAATGTGTTAGCAGATAAATACATCATGGGATACATGTACAGTGTCTTCATTCTACCATAAAAAAATCAAGAACATACAACTTGAATGAAAAAGTTGGATGAATCTCTCAAATATGTCACAGCTGAATAATGTAACATCTTGAAACTTTACCCTTCTGTAGTATTGTGTTTATATGATCAGGAAAAGACAGTAGAAACAAATGGCTGATAGAAGACATGGGCAGATTTGATGTGACTATGTCTAATGTTTCCATGATTTTGGTCTCTTTCCCAAAGAATTGTAAATGAAGGCTCATGTAGATGTGCAAAAGAAACAAGAAAACTTGATTTGGAGTGAAGAAATTGTGGCAGTTATAAAGGGCCACACTATTATTGTTGGCAGAGGGTCACATTACTGAGAGTGCTCAGGGGGCCAGGCTACCCTATCACATTTTTTTAATGGACTTCAAGAGTAGGAAAGGCTGATTACTAAGGAGCAAAATTTGCATAACTCTATTTTTACTGACAAATTAGATTATATAACAATTTCTTTATTGTGAATACTCCTTTCTGCAATGCATATGATTTTAATCATATATATATATATATATATATATATATATATATATTTGTGCATAGGTATATGATACTAAATAGGGATTTCCCCAAAAAGATTACTAAAGGACCAAGTTTCACTTTACCATACAGGACACTTCAAATCAGTTCAGTTCAAACTGTCTCTTCTATTCCTAAAACTGAATAAGAGAATACAGTTGGGAGTTCATTGAACAGAAATGGTTTAAAATTAAATGTTATCAGCCGCGGGGAACTTGTTCAAAGATAGGAATATGCGTGGCCTGATCCAGATAGGGCTTCAGAGGGATTTGATGTTGCTGGGCTCCTTGTTTGAGTCAGGGTGATGCAAATGCTGGTGAAGGAACAAGGCTGTGGACTACATTATTACACTGAGTGTCTGTGTAGAAGTCAAATTCAAATGGGGGTCCCATGTCAAGCTATTTTCTGTGCTGGCCTGCCTCATGATGATGAAGGGGTAGTGTGAGTAGAAGGGAAATATGTATTCTAATTACAAAAATTACATGTATTTACACATTTTAAAAACCAAATAACCATATACAAAAGTGACCAACTTTGAGTGTATGCGTCTTTTAAACCATAGCAATTCAAAACATTTTATTCACATATAAACTAGACACCTATGCTTGTCAAATACTGCAATACAATTAAACTATCTTTCATTTATGTAGCTTCTTATGACATACATAAATAATTGTTCTAAACTTTAGTTTACATGTTTTTAAAACTGGCAAATTTCTTGCTGCAAGTAAAATATTAAAATTTGGATGGGAAAACACTTTGCAGAACACAGTCTAGATGTGGATGAGTTTTATGTGGTGAAAGTATTCCTTTTTACTAAAGGGGGTTCATCAAGCTGTGGAGTGGATACATACCATCAGCATCCTGATGGAACAGGAAATGTCTCCCCAGTGGATAACATGGAAGGGCTCTCATTTACAGACACATTGAGGAGACAAATCGCCATTGCAGAGAGTAGACTGTTAAACATAAAAGGGAACGAACAGAAAAAAAATGGAAACACACACAAAAGTCACCTTGTACACAAACACACACAGTAACACACACAGTAAGAGGAGGATATGCCCACAATGAAGCACACATCATACTGATGCACACACATGCTGAGACACATACACACCCTGAGACACACATAGGGAGACACACACTAATATACATACACAGACCCACACAGAGATACAGATACATATACACAAAGACACACACACACACAGAGGTACACCCTCCCACTGAGAAACTTACACTGAGACATACATACATTGAGATACACAAAGACACATACTGAAGCACACATGTGAAGACACATATCCTGAGATAAATACTAAGATACACATATCTACACACACACATGAAGACATACACCCTAACAAGAGTATAATGGGATGACTTACTGGTTCAATTTTAAAGAAAGAAAATAACTAAATATTTTTTGAATGTGACTTATATAAGTGGGCCAGAAATCAAATAGTAAAAGCATGTGACTGCTTACTCTAAATTTGCCTATTTTACCTTTGCTTCTTTGTGTCCCCTGTCCTGAAATCACACATCCTTCATGATTCTATCATTGTCTAAAGACAAAAAGCTGATCTGCATTACATTGGATCTGTGATCACTCAAGTCTGGAAGTTCGTTTTAATAGTGTGTTTCGTGTCAATTAGAGATTTGTCTTGAATTTAGTCCAAAAAATTTTGAAATTATAATACACTTAATGTCTCCCTGTCCTCGCCTCCCTCCAAACCCTCTTATATACACTTTCATTGCTCTACTCTAAATTATTGACCTCTGTTTTCATTAATTCTTTTTGGATCAATGTGTGCATACGTATATACATATATATTCCTAAGCACAACCTGCTCGGTCTGTATAATATTACTTCTATGTGTGTTTTACAAATAACATTTCTATTGTGCACAAGAACATTAACAGGTCAGTTAGGTTTCCTGGAAGCTACTAGCAGACTTAGCACTTTAGTAGGATGTTTCATTGAGTCTCTACTTAGGACATTCTTAAGACTAATCTTTGAATTAAAAAATCTTGCATTGTGTCTGCTTTTAGAAGAGTCCCTTTATAATGGACCATGATGTGGTGAGGCTCTGAGAGTAGGGCAAAGTTGCAGAGTTTTCATCAACAATATTTTTCCTATTACTTCCTTTATTCTTGAAATTGTATTTTATCTTTGCTCAAGATCACAGGAAAGACCTTTACTTCACAAAGACAAGTTTCAACTGGTTTAACTTGCCTTCAGCTAGTAAGTGAAATTCCGCCACTACTTTTGTTTTAGAGAAAAAATTAAGACAGGTTTTCAGATAAGAAAAAATGACTAACATTAAATTCAAGAGACTGATTATATATCAAAAATCAGTGAATTGTATTACATATAGCATGCATATTTAATGAGAACAAAGTATGCTCTTTACTGCATTTTCTTTTTATTTTCAGTGTTCTTATAAAGTGAATGTTTTGGGTATTTAAATAAGCATTTATATAAAACTTATTTTAATATTTGTTTGGTCATAATGGTGATATTCACATATAGGATTGTATTGTCTATTATTATTCAATCCAGTCTATTGCATACACACAAATAACTAAAATGAGAATTTCAGTTAATATCAAAATATTCAGAATGATTGACGATTTCCTCCAAAACAAAAGTTCAGAGAACAAAAGTATTTTCCGTGGTGTGTGTGTGTGTGTGTGTGTGTGTGTGTGTGTGTGTCTGCTTGTGCATGTACCTATAGTAATTATCCATTGTAATTAAAGAAAATAAAACAACTAGGAATGATGCATTGTTACTTTTTCAATAAAAGAAATCTGTTGAAGAAATTAAAAACAAAGAGAGGACAACAGAAAACCTTGAGGCCAGTGAGATGACCCAGTAGATGCAAGTCTTTCTTGTACATTTCTAACAATTTGAGTGTGATTCTGGGATCCTAAGGTACAAAGAGGCAACTGATTCCTCCAATTTGTCCTCTGACCTCCACATACAAACTGTGGCATATGAATGCCTGTGCTCTAGTAAACACATACACACATGCACACACATTAAATTATTAAAAAGAAAACGCTTGGTGTTGTAATGTATTAATTCTAAGCTTTCCACCAGCATGAGAACATCCATTTTCAATTAAGTAACACCTAATTCATATTGAAATAATTTAAGGTAAATATTACAAATAGTAGAACTTGAACACAAATCTGTCAATAAAAATAGCATTTGGGACTTTATAGAATCAAGTGATTGCATAAACATGTTTATTCTTCCTTACCAGCAATACATTTAGTTAACTGATGAACATACATGTATAGTCAGATGAGTCATATTCACAAGAAGGATGCAGTGACCAATGCTGTCTTAGCTTAAAATGTGAATGCTGAATCAACATCAGCCATCACAGATACATAAATTATAAATGAAAACAAGACCAGTATTTTAAATAACATGAAGATTTTTGAATAAGCTGCAAGTCTTCTGAAAATATAAGCTGTAAAAGACTCAGTGTTAAGTACTATGTCCTTGGATATTCATAAATTTTTTAAGGGTATTGCCTATAAATGTCTCCATATTTTTAAAGATTGTATTTCAAGTGTTGTAATATGCAGAAGCATCTCACATTTATCTATGGTATATACTATAAAAAACTTTAGAGTCACACTAATTCTAGACAAGGGCATTGTATTATTAAAACAGATTATATCCTTTTCCCATCCAAGCTCCCTCCAAGTTCATTCAGTAAAAATTAGAGTTTTTTATGTATTTATATTAATATCAAATATGCAACACTTACATAAGTAGAATTTTGCTAGCCAAGTAACAAACAGCAAAGCCCATGTTCCAACATCCAAGACATCAGTTGGAAACTAGTTAGAAAGGTATTGTCCCTGTTTTATCTTAAACATCCTGGTTAAGAACTTGCACTTATAATAATTGACCAGATGATAATATCACTCACTAAGTTTCAGAAGCATTGATTCCCTATGATGCACTGACTAATGATTTTTCTTTAAAGTAAAAACATCTAAGAAGCTGGTACACCAAGGTATCACTTGATGCCTTGGATATATTCTAGGAAATGTGCCATTGGGTAATTTCATCTTTGTGTGAACCTAAAAAAAAAAGAAAATCACTTGAATTTAAATGGTACAAGGCAATCTTTTCATGGGACCTCTCTATGTCATCAGGGGTGGCTAATAAGATGTTTGAGCTTGTTACTAGAGTCATGTGGCATACAAATGCTAGTCAAACTTTTAAAGATAAATATAACCAGTATGCTCTAATGACTTGAAAAGTATAAACTACAGTATAGACAATACATCTATAGGCTTTACATATCCCAAATTTTTCCTAAAAGTTTTGTCATGGAGCTCTACGGTAAATGATGATTCCAATTTTTGTGGTTTACTTGCCTCCACTTCACATTATTGCTTATTATATACACATGTGCTGCTCGCTTTGGTGTTCATTCTGCATGATTATGAAGACACTCAGAAACAGCAGGTTCTACATTGCAGGATCATTACATTGTACAATTCCTAAAGAAACGACATCGTTTCCAAATCTCAGCTATAGTGGTGCGCAGACTACAACTACCTCCAAAGTGAAAAAATTACTCACAAGCTCAATATATACTTTTATTTTAAACAACAGTACAACAGACACAATGAGGACCATAATCTTAATACTGACAAAATTTCTTGACAGGCTGATTTATAGATCAGATGCATTACTTCTACTAAGAACTATTTTAAGTATTACTTTAAATAATACTGTAAAACAAAAATCCTAGCTATATACCAATTGTAAATAAAATGTGCTTCATCATTGCTTTCTTTTTACTCAAACGTCATCATTCAAAGTTCCTCAAAGTCATGTCCACTTGTGTTCATTGTTTCGGGGTGCATGACTCGTCCCATGAATAATATTGTACCTGCATTCATTTAGAAGTGAGCAAAAGAGAAGAGTGAGCAAATGATGGAATACTTATTTCCCACTTGCTTACAACTAGCAATGTTTTAAAAAAAATAAAAAGTACAATATTTTAATTTTTAAAAGTATAAGAACATTGGAAGCAATCTTAAAAATAGGTATCATTTTGAAACAGAAAGCTTTTCTGTGGCTTATGAACTAATATATTCACATAGCACACTCACCAGTTTTCCTGCTCTTGATAAGAAAGAAAAATGGATGGTCGACAATAACTTGAGGGTACAGCACAGCCATCCTGCTAATTGCAATCATTCCTATGGTACAGAAAGGAAGTAATTACATGCCTATAGATGTGCAAAGACTCAGACTTCTGAGAATTTTTCAAAGCAATCTATGTCTATTTGTTTAATGAAAAAGCAAAAATCTACAGAAAACAGGGGTTGTAAGTCAGAAATGTTTTAAAGGTGTTAATATTCTAAAGAAAACAAACAACCACAACACATATACAAGTCATTTCTTCCCTCTAAACCATCAAAAATTGTATGGTAATTTACTCTGCCTGATGTAAAACATGTTATCCTTAGTCCAAGACAAGTATTTGTGTTTTAATCAAAGTGCCTTTTCAATTAAGAGAAGGGAGAAAAGAAAGAATTGTCAAACTGAAGGCAGTCTTTCACATTTTCAAGTTATTTCTGTTACCTGTAGTAAGTGTACTTTGAAGCTCTGTGGGGTGCCAGTAATGACCAGGATGAAATGACAAATGAAAATCCAACAGCGAGCAGGCTATTCAATTCCCCAAGTTCTTATTTGCTACAGTCTGTTTAGTTATCTGAGATTGTAATCTTTTTTGACCACCTAAGACTGTTTCCTTTTCCTCTTGAAAGTACTGTTATCACTGATGAGGTCAGAAATATATGTCAATATGCAAATATATTGCCAGGTAACGGAAACTTTATTAAATTTGATCTTATCTGTTCAACAGGCAATGGAAGCAATCCTAAGCCAGCAAGAGGATATGGGAAATACAATGATAAAGTCATGCACGGTTATCTAGGAAAATCACAGCTGCCAAAATGATCAAGGGTGTGGATGGGGAAAAGGCTCAGTCAGCAAAGTTCCTGCCCCACAACTGTGAAGACCCGGATTCAGATCCTCTGCATCCATACAAAAAGCTAGGCATAGTAGACTATCTGCGCTTTAATTACAGTTCTGTGGAAGTAGACAGGTTCTCTGAGGCTTGTTGTCCAGCAAGTCTAACCAAATTGGTAAGCTCCAGATTCTGTGACAAAACTCACCTCAAAAAAAGGAGACAGATAATTATTGAGAAAGACACCAGATTCCTACCTCTGCTTTTATAAACACCCACATCCAAACATACATACATGGGTGCACACTTAAACATGTATTCATCACACACAAAAATGATGAAGGACCATTAACCTGTATATGGAATCTATGTCCATTTAAAAATTTGCCTATTGAAAATTATTGCTTATAACTATTATTATTTAAAGGTACTTAAAAGCATCTATTTTTGTCTATCAACTCTTATTTTTACATGTAATTTCTCAAAACCAACTTTACACAAACAAAAATTAAGAACTAGCTTCCAAAGGTAATTAGGAAGGAAACAATGTGTGCATACCCACTAGGCAAATGCTAACAATAGTTATGTGAACAGTGCAGTGGGGGGGGACCATCTTTTAAAGCTGCCACTATGTGACACCTCTCTGGGAGGCTAGGCATGGACCTACTTGACATTCTATTGAAAATGTTCTGATTGCTTTAGCTTTTGCTTGACTTGGGACTTGGAAAAGAGTGATGTCTTTGGTACGGTTTCAAAGGGGATCTCTATTTCCACCCAAGGTTGTTTAAAAACAGAAATTTGGAAGAAGGACGAAGAGTGAGTCCTGAAAATGGCTTAGTATGTACCAGAGGCTGCAGCTGCTTCTGACCCTTCTTCATTAACCTCGATGAAGGACTTGTGAACAACTTTGGAGAGGAACAGCTCTTTCTTATCTGAAAAGAAGAAATGAGATCATTAGCACCAGACACACAGACACATTTGACCTCTTGGGTAAGTAAGTTTGAGAGTGCTGAGAAACCAAGATACTTGATTAGAAAAGAAAAGAAAAAAAAAAAGAAAGAAAGAAAGGAAGGAAGGAAGGAAGGAAGGAAGGAAGGAAGGAAGGAAGGAAGAAAAAGAAAATACAATGCCAGATTTTACTTACGGCATGAAAGAACTTGTTAGTGATGGTATGTTTTCAAATTCGCCCTCATTTTATTACCACTTGTTAATTTACTCCAATCTTTACTCCAGTAAGTTCCCACTGTATATTTCTCCTTTTTCCTATTACTTAACTCTTATACTGCTCAGAGGGAGGGGAGCAGAAACTCTGTTTCTAATAGTGACCTCAAATGATTTCATAATGCACAATAAAAATATTTTATCCATTGGCTTTATAATTTGAAATAAAAAGTACACAATGAAAAACAGTGAAGATCCAGAGATAAAAATATGCTTTCCTTAAGCCTAATCAATAACTTTTATAATATGTAGATGACATTAACCTGGTAAAATAAAATTGACTTCTTGCCTGGAGAAATGTTAAAAAAAAAAAAAAAAGAGCTTACTTTGAAATTAATGCTTACTTTGAGATTTATGCTCCTAAACATTCATTTGCTCAGGTCCTAACCCCCAGGACTTTAGTCCATGACTATACTGAAGAACGGGGTCTTAAAATGAAGTCACTGTAGAGTATTCTGATCAGATATGACTAGTCTCCACTCAAGACCAATTTGAACTGAGATAGCTACAAAGAAAAGCAGAAATGAAATGGTTCATTTCATGTGTCAATTTGTTCAAGCTTTACTACTTAGACACTTGAACAAACATTCTGGATGTTTCTGTGAGCATGTTTTTGGATGAGATTAACATTTAAGTCAGTGGGTTTTGAGTAAAGCAGATTGTTGTCCCAGTGTGGGTGGGCCTCATCCAATCAGCTGAAGAAGCTGTATTAGAACAGAGACCTCTTCAAAGCAAAGAAGAATTCAGTCCGCAGATTACACGGCACTCAGCTACCACTTTTCCTTGAGTGTCTGCTCTGTAGATTTTTAATTTCTCCACATTCATTTCATTTCAAGCCTCCACAATATATGAGCCAATCCCTAAAAAAGAAATCTATCATCTGTCTGTCTATCTATCTATCTATCTATCTATCTATCTATCTATCTACCTATATAAATGTGAGTTCAAGGCTGATCACAGGTATTTGAAAAACAACTTGGAAGTTCTTCCTTGGGGAAGTCTGTGATACTTTGCTGAGGAGCACCTAGCAAACTATAAATGTCTTCCAGT
Source organism: Phodopus roborovskii (assembly GCF_943737965.1). Taxonomy (NCBI): domain Eukaryota; kingdom Metazoa; phylum Chordata; class Mammalia; order Rodentia; family Cricetidae; genus Phodopus; species Phodopus roborovskii. The sequence continues at coordinate 10,267,283 of NW_026126540.1, read as the reverse complement.
CTTGAGTTCAACTGTTTCCCAAGATGAAACAAAAGAACCATAAAATGCATTCCAACTACTTTTGAAAAAGGAGAAGCTCAGACAGCAGGATAAAGAGTTACGCAAATGTGTTCTACTCCACACAGTCCTTTTCTTCAACTCTAGAAAGTCTGTGCTAAATTTCAGATAAATAACTGCATTGTTTATATCCAGCACCATTTGTAGAAGTTACAATTCAAGGACTGGGTAGAAGGATAGGTTGATAAAATGTTTGGCACAAAAGCTGGAGGACCTGAATTCAGATCCCAAGCACCTGCTTGAAATGGCAGTCATGGTGAGTAGGAAGAGACTGGGCCTTCCTGGCCAGCTAGTCTAGCCAGTTAGAGACTCCCTCAAAAAAAAAAAACACATAACAATAATAATAATAATAATAATAATAATAATAATAATAATAATAATGTGGAGAACAGTTGAAGGAGACTCCTGATTTTACCTCTGACCTCTACATGCACATGTATAGATGTGTGCCCAAAATACACATATACACCTGAATGCGTGCACACACACACACACACACACACACACACACACACACACAGAGAGAGAGAGAGAGAAGAGATGCATGTATGCATGCAGAAAATAAAACTCACAATTAATTTAACATTAGACTGTTGAATAACATAATTAACTTTGACCTAAAACAACATACATTTTCTCTCATTTTCAAAAACATTCTACACATGGAGAACAATAGTCACCAATATTTTTGGTACATCTGGTAAACAGCCCCTGATTATTTTGAATAATCACCATGGTAACCAACAATGACATCTGTGAATATACTTCTAATAGGGATCCATTTCCTTAGATATTATTTGGTATCAATAATAATTATCACATTATTAAATAGTCCCTCTCTTATATTTTCTTACAAAATGCATTTGATGACTAAAAGAACAATAAATTGCAACCAAAATGTACATGTAAATATCAAGTATAATCAGTTCTCTCAAATCCCAAGACCTTTTTTGCCTTTATTTAACAAGGGATGGAATATGAACCATTTGATTATTCAGGAATCTTTTAATTGGCAAAATAAACACATGAATCCAAAGGCAGTGAAATATACAAACAATTTAGCAGTTAGCTGATAACTATTTTCAAATCTTGATGCTTTTTAATCTTCATTCATCAGTTAATAGAAGGTCATGAATGAGGACACGATTATGGCTCTCAATGCAAAAGCAGTTGAACTCAGTTCCTCTGACTATGGATGCCCAGCCTGCCAGCTAAGTCCCCCTTAAATACTCTGAAGGGGAGTTTACAAAGACAGAATTATCATTCAGCCATACCAGCTTGCTGAGATAGAACTGTTTGCAGTAGTTCTTAGACCTTTCCTAATGTATGCATTTGACGCACGGAAATAGAAAAAACATGGCCCCTTTACATGTAACCTCTGTCCAAATGTTGGGGGGGGGGGGACCGGGATAGGTGGATCAATGGACAGAGACTTATAGTTAAGTAGAAGTAAGAAGTTGTGCTTAAATTAACTGCAGGTGATTGCATGCTGTGCAGTTCAAAAGACTGCACTAAAGCATTTCCAAATTTCTTTTTAACATAAATGAATATTTGAGGAGATAGATGTGTTAAGCCTGATTTAAACATTAGACAAGGACCATCCAGATGACCCAGACAGTAAAGTGATTTGTAATGTAAGCCTAATGACTTGAGGTTATTCTCCAGAACTCACATAAAGGTGGAAGAAGAGACATGGCTTCACAAAGTTATTACATCATGGCACATGCAACCATACAATATTCACACAAATAATAATAAAAATAATAACTAAAACTTAATTTTAAAATTCAATTTTATTTTTTAAAATAGTAACAGCACACATATGAACTTGAAATATTACATGGTACACCATTAGAATAAATTTTTTCTATTATTTATGTCAGCTCAAAATAAAAATTTAAATTAAACCCATTGACATATATAAATGAATTTCTACTAAGTTGCAGTGGTTTTCAGTGTGTCAGATCAAGGTGATGGAAAGGTTGTACACTATTAGCAGAATGGACCCATACAAGTGCAAAGCCGTTTATACAGCACTCTAGTGAGCTCTCCCTCCTCCCCTCTGTCCCTCAGCCTGTCACCCCACCTTCAGGGTATTTCATACTTTTGTAAGTCCTAGCACGTCCCTTGGGCAGTATCTCACTAATTCATTCCACATTCTATGCCTTGAATGCTGTGTGTTGTCATTTGAGTTTAAAATGTTCCATCTTCACTCCTGGTTTGCTTCCCCAGATCCTCCCTCAGCCTCTGGGCTCCTAAGACTTGGCTTCTACCCCAGGCGACTTCTCTTACTTTTCTGATTCCTGTATCTTCAAATTAGATCTGACCATGCCTTTCCCATGGACCAAAAAACTGATTCTATGAAGCCTTTCTAATGTATTACACCAGCATTGTGTGTCTCCTCCTGGACTGTCACCTTTCTTAAAGCAATGACTGTGTCATTCATCTGAGTACCCCTACCTTCTGGCATATAGTGTAAGGATGGAAAAATTTAGCCTAATTCTCCCTAGACCCTGCCCCCTAGCAGTGAGTAGGCAAAAGGTCACATTCTTGAGTGTTTAAGACAGAGCTGTTTATGTCAGCACCTGTGAGTGAATGAACATAAGGAATGAGCCTTGTCACACTACCCAGAAGCCCAAGCGAAAGCAGACTTCCTGGGCTAAGCAAGGGCTTGGATAGTTCAAATTGATTGGTCCACACTGGATGCTATGAGATGATTGGTTTGTGATGCACGGGCTTTGTTATAACCCTATAAAAGTTGTCTGAACCCTGTACCCAGGGTTCCCAGTCCCCTACTTCCATGTGGAGTATGGCTGCGGACCCCAGTGCACTGGAATATAAAAGATCTCATGCTTTTGCATCAAGACCGCTTCTCCTGAGTGATTTGCGGGGGGGGGGGGGGCGTGAGGGTCCTCACCCTCTGCAGGTCTTTCAATAGCTGTACTTAAAATCTGAATTCCTGAAAGGAGGAAATACTCTGCTAATGTGATATTTTCTAGTATTAACCCAGCACAACATGATACCCAAGATTTGATCATTGTTTAATGAAAAGTCTTAGCTTTTTCATACTGTGATTTTGTGGGTGTGACAACTTTCTGTGACAACACATGGACATAGTTCGGCTCACAATTATGCCCCTAAGTTTTATTTTTATAAGAGAATCCATGATAATACAAACTAAGTATTCCAAGAAAAGAGCAATAAGAGAGAAAAAGAGCAATAAAAGACTTAAAAACTGGATCAAGTTTAAAAATAATGGTAATAGTATCTGGCTGGTGAGTGTTACTGTCTATATTTCAAAGTCAGCAAAGCAAAGATTGACTTTGGTGTTCATATTGCCATAGCATGACTCATGCCACCCAATAACTAATTTGGTGTCTGCAGATGTAGAAAGATTCCAGACACTTAACATACAGGGAAAAAAATCTATGACTATAGATGTATACGTAGGGCTGCCCCCCCATTGGAATAAACATCAAACAATCACATTAAAATAAAATATCATTGCATAAAGGTTGAGGAAGCATATGTCACTGGCAACAAAATTTTAAGAATAGGTCAAGACATGTGGAAACACAAGCAAGTTTATGTTCATGACTCCTTATGCTTGTATGTGGACTTCATCCTTGACAATTGCATGTTAATCAGAAGCCCTCTGTCCTGTCTTAACGTGGCTGCATATACTTGTATGGCTATACATGTGTGGATATGGATACCAAGGGTCAACTTTTGGCATCCTCCCCCAGGAATCACATACCTTGTTTTATGAGACAAGATCTTCCAGTGGCCAAGAGCTCACTAATTAATCTAGTCTGGCTGGTCAGAGAGCCCCAGGAATCTGCCTGTACCACCACATCCTCAGCATGGGTAGCCCTGCCTTTTAATATACCTTTTAGGGATTGAACTTGGTGCTTGCATGTCAAACACTGTAACTCCTTAGTCTGCAAATGTTGCTCTCTTTTCTTTCTTCTTTCTTTTTAATTCTGTTTTTTTTTTTGTTTACTTCTTTTTTTGTGTTTTGTTTTGTTGTGTTTTGTTATATTTTGTTTTGTCTGCACATGGGCCCAAAGCAACCTTCTCTTCTGGCCCTGCAGGCACTGCTGTTCAATGCTTGGTTCTACTTTTCTCCAGGCATCCAGGACCCAGACTTTTTACAAAGGACAAGATGGGAACAAGTCAGCAAACACTAAGCTACCCAGAGAGGAGCTGGGCAGAAAACCAAACTCATATGAAGAAAGCAGGGCAAAGTACTCAAGCATTCATTCAATGGCTGAGCAAATATTCCTTGAGCAAGTGCTCCATTTGACTTATTGTGCAGGGTACAAAGGCTCTCAGAATCTGAGACACACATCCAGCTGGCAGGGTGGTCATCAGGCAAGTGTTGGCCTCAGTTTCCTTTGTGGTATTGTTTCTGAATACAGCCAATTTAAATAGACTTCTGCATCACCAAGGGCAGGATTAAATTAACAAAATGGCTAGAGTATCAGAGCAAAACAGTACATACCAAAAGTGCCTCTATGTGACCATATTTTTAGCTTCAGCCCCACCCATAAAGCTTTTAAAGAATGTCCCAGAATCTGACATCTTTCAGATTAGAACAGTGTCAATTTTCATACAGATTTTGTTAGAGAAGCAGAAATTATTCACTTATTTGCTTGTTCATGTACTAACTACTGTCTACACTAGGACATTTATAAAGGCAAATGGACATAAATAAAAGACAGTAATAAATCAAATCCATAAGCGGCCATGATTTCCAGATGTAGTTCATATACCTGGGAGCACAAGATAAGACAGTATGTTGGTTGGTGACAGAGGCAGTGTGGAACATTTACTTGGAATTGTTAAGGGAAGATGGGAGAGTAATGGGAGCTGAGACTAAGTGAATATGATAGAAACAGCCAGGGGAAGACGTGAAGGTGCAGTGGAAACAAGTGCAGAGACAGATTCAAATTGAGCATATTTAGGGAGGGAGCGAAAAGTGTCCCTGGGGCTTAAAAGTATGGGACATAAAAAGGGTGAGGAGCAGAGAGAAGCAGCCTCCTTAAACCTGGGCAGTATTCATTGCCATGCTCCCCATACTTCTCACTCATTCCCCCCCCCACCCCAACACTGTGCTTATCCCTGAAGACAGAATGACATCTCATACACAGTCACTGCCTTGAAACAGCTTGTAGCTCAGGTCCAAGTGTTTACACAGAAAGTCCAAGTTAAAAGTGAGCCGTGATAACAGCCACAGGAGGGAAACACTGCCATGTTCCAGTTGAAGAAAACGAAGTTGCCTAGGAGGCAAGCAGGATGCCAGGCAAAGGTGACAGCTGGGCTAGTTCTGGAAGAATGAGTAAAGGAGTGAAAGGGAAGGAGGCAAGGTCATTTGACACATGAACACAATTACAGTGTGGGAGAAATGGAAGGAATTAAAGGGCTCAATGGAGTGTAGACTATGAGGAGGTTGGGGAGCAGCGAAGTTTCTCATGTTAAGAACTTTGACCATGAGGTTAGACACCCTGGGCTCTGTCTAGAAATAATGGCATATGCTCATTTTGAGTTTAGAAGAAACCAGTCAAGAGATAATTTTGATGAGCACATACCTAGGGGCAGGCAGATAAAGTTCACCTTTGCAATAGTCAGGCAAAAAAGTAGGAACAAAAGTAGAACTGTGGCAATGAAAAAGGAACAAGTCTCTGTCTTACAGTGCAAAGAGAAAGAGCAACAAGGGGCAGGAAATAGGAGCTGGGCCAGCATCAATCTACAGTGCTTGCTTCCTTCCGACCTGAATATGCCGTTCACTGTGTCTTTTAAGTCCTTTATTTTATTGGCTTCTTTATTAAAGCTTGTACTTTATGCTGAAGGATTTAGAAGTCTCTTTTTCTTGTCCTTTATACCTTCCAAGAAGATTACCCATTAATCCAAATGCCATTCATTTTCATTATAAAAATAGCCTTCCTCTGTAACAGAATCCTTGCTGCAAGTACCTGAAGATTTTAAATGGAGCCTGAGAAGAAAATGGTTCTCAGCACTGTGCATTCCATGTTTGTTGTATGAGTCTTTACTGTTTTTTATGTTTATAGGATTTAGCATCAGAAGCAATGGATATCAAATTGAGATGGAGAAGTCGACTTAATAAATATTGAACACCCTACTCATTCACATCTGCATTCAATGAGTGCCAAGCAAGTAAGAGTGATGGGCACTGAGGAAACATGCATCAGAATAAATCTTTGGGGCATTTATGTTCTACCTGGGATGCAAGATGCATAAGTAACATAAATATGAAATAAGATGTGTGATGTGTAACAAAAAGGAACACAAAATACTAGGGACCCCACGACTAGTTGCTTCTAGTGATGCAATCCTGGTGGCCTGATGAAATTTGGGCTATCTGGAAGTGAGGCTCAACTCAGATGGAAAAGATTTCCCAGATGTGAGGAGCTGGGGAAATAGGCAGAGGAACCAGAATACAAGCTAAGTAGAAGCTCTTACCTTCAGAGGGAGGAGCTCGCAATTCCCTGTGGAACAGGGAACAGTGCATTGCAAAGCAAAGGAAACTCTGGGCCTGTGCAGCAATGCACCTGAGAGGGAGTATTAAAGCGATTAATCTTGGCAGTGGAAGATACAACAGATTAGGTTAGAGAGAGATTGGAAACCATTTAGCAGAACACTGAAGTAGCCTAGGGCATCCATAAGAAGCCTTCCCACAAGAGTGGATTCAAAGAGATAAAAATGAAAAAGCTTCCCCAAGAAGTCTCAGTGAAGGATTTCAAGTCACTCAGTTTCCCCTGTAGCAAAAGGAGGTGATGTAGGTGGTTTGTTTTCTTCTCCATACATGTTTTAAGAATCTTTACCACGATGATATGGTTCTTTGTATTCTTTCAAATGTACAGATTCATTCTACTATTTTTTCTACTATTGTTTTTAAATAGATTTTTTTTTAAAACTTTAAGTAAAATTTTTGTTAACACATGTACAAGGTAACATTCCAAATAATGCTGAACTCTGTAAGAAATGGAAGTTCTAGGCTGATTAGATGACTCTTGTGGGTAAAGTGCATGCCATACAAGCATGAGGACCTGAGTTCTGACTCCCAGTACTCATGTGAAAAAAGTCAGATGTGTAGCAATACACCTGTCATTCCAGCTCTGAGAGGATGTGACAAATAGATCCCGTGGCTTATTGTGCAGCCTGTCTAGCTGAAATGATTCTCCACATATAAATACTTCTTTCTACACACATTCAAAGTTTTCTATACATACTCTCTTCTGTCTTTGCAAGGATCTCATTTGACTTTTGCCATATTTTCTTCCTTGTTCCCATAATGCTTTCTCTAACCCATGTTTTTCCATTCTCTAGTCACTGCTGACATTTAAGATTGGGTACTCAGTAACTGTGGGAGCCTGTTTTGTTCATTGCAGATGTTCAGAGGCACAACTAGCCTCTAACTGAAAAGTAGGACCATTTCCCATTGTGATATACAAGAAGATCTTGAACTATTGCTGACTTTTCCCCATGGTGGGGGTGGACAGGACATGTGACCTTGAGAATCACTGTTAGTGTTTCTTTCAGTCTTTCTCATATTAAATTGGCTGCTATGTCTTTCTCCCCATAAGTACCCCAAGCTTTGGAGCTGGAGATATGTCTCAATGGTTAAAAGATCTAGCTGCTCTACCAAAGTACCCAGATGTGATTCCAAGCACCTACAACTAATGACTTTATATAACTCTAGTCCCAGAAGGTCTGCCACCTTCTTCTGACTTTAGGGTAAATGTCCTTACACCCAAAAATAAACAAATAAAAGTTTAAAGTGTTCATGTTTCTTTCTTTGGGTCAGGTAAGATGTTTCTTAAATGTACAACATAGTTTTCTTATACATTTGCTTCACTAGCAGGTGTTCTGTGAAAATAATAGCTACAGCATGAACTATCACTCACCTTATATATCATTAACACCCCCATAAATCTTGAGAAAGAATTAACTAAACACATGTAAATATTTTTATTGTGTCCTTGTGAGGGTCACTACGAATTACAGGATCTCCAATTAGCAAGGTTTGTTATTTGGAGAGGTGAAAAATCAGTCATCTGAAAAGGATTTGAACCATGGAAGGCAGAGCATATGGTGCTCAAATAAACAAGCTGAGAAATCACACTGAAATTAGAAGAAGCAGAGGCAAAGAAATAAAAAGTGCATGAATTAATGAAGGAGAGAGGGAAGAGAAAGAGAGGGAGAGGAATGCTAAATATCTGCCTGGATGTTTGGGAGACAGTGAGGAATCATGGTAAAGAAAGCAGAATGTAAGTATCCAGTGGGAACTCACCCAGTAGAATAAGATCAATGTTCTAAATTTATAAAGAAGGCAGCATTAGAATTTTATGCTATGCTTTAGCTATGAATGTATTTCTGACCTAGGTATAGAGATAGCAGATGATCTTTCTTAGCTCACTAGGCTGGCCTTCCTGACTATGCCAATGTGAGGGTTTTCACTCTAAGAACTTGGACATGAGCCCTGAAGAAATTTACTAAATTTCTTCTCGATTACATAGACAGAGTCATCTACACAGTAGGCTCTTGGAGCATATCTGTTGATGCTTAGGGAATCAAGCTCCCCAAATGAGGAGCAGAAGTTAAACACCAAATACACCAGAAACATCATTCTCAGCTCATTGCTAGAATCTGAGTGATGCTTAAAAACAGCCCTCACTATCCTAACCCTAGCAGAGCAAGTGCTAGGATTTTTTGAACCCTATGATTCTCTCTCTCTCTCTCTCTCTCTCTCTCTCTCTCTCTCTCTCTCTCTCTCTCTCTCCCCCAAGGGTGTACATACACACACATATAAATGTAAGTAATTTCAGAAGTGCTGAATATATTTCCAGAATTCATCAAAGGCATAGAAGCTGTGATTTCACACAGGTGGCTGACTCATTAAGGGAAAATTAAATTCTTTCCTGAACACCAGAACTGATGAGGAAGGTCCCACCAACATGTGCTTTAGTTCAACTCTATTGACTATAAAGAGGCCTCACAAGTTTCGTTTCTTTTATCTTAATATGTATCTGTCTTCTCATTTAAAAATGATTGTATTTTTGCATTGTCAAAAAATTAGAAAACTATAATTATATAAGCTTATTTATTTAGTTAAGCTTAAATGGTAAATACCTTGTGGTTATATGCAAGATTAAAGATATCCAAAATAAATGCCTTGATGTTATTAATATTTTATGGTTTCTTTTCTAATAATTCAACTAGTTAATTTTCATTTTCTGTATACTTTTTAAAAAACATTATTTTTACTGAAGACTTAACAAAAAGTATTATGACAATATTTCACTAGGCAGTTTTTATTCTTTTTAAGATAATCTTTGGCCCGTTTCTTACTTCAGAAGATATTCATTCATCTTTCCTACATGACTAATTCCAGTGGGATCTATTTAGATATTCAATCAACATATTCATTGATTGTCTATTCCACAAGGTATTTTATTAGTGTAATAGCGAATTTGAAGATGTACAATGTGTTCTGGAAAGAATCTTCTAAAAAAAGGCTCAAAACAGGCAACACAGAACACTATATCTATAGCTATAGTTTTGTTTGTATAACTAAATATACCTCTTGTTTCATCTGGTAAGAAATAAAGATATCTAAGAAATCCCTGAGAAGTGATGGACATAGCATCATTAATTTGAAAATCATTTTATAAATAATATTTTAATTGATAATATTTTTTTACCTGACATAGCAGTCAAATTTCCATCTTTGATGAAAATTTCAGTGACTCCAAGGGCTTTAAAGATGTCTTTCAAATCAATTTCCTGTTCCACAGTGAACCTGGAGGACATATGGCAAGAAAGTATTTCATTAACAACAGCTTCTTACCTGGAACAAGGATATAATGCTCAGAAGATTTATGACAAATGTCTATTTTATGGTGGGTAAATTATGCTAAAGCTCACACTACTGACTGAAAGAAGTATGTGATTGTTTATTCTCATCAATGATAGGACCCCCATTTGGCTTGAACCTATGTAGGAAATGGTCAGCACAAAAGGAACTTGAATTTAATAGCAGTTTTGTAAGCATTTTGTCTTATATTCTTTTGTTGGGAATTGCTTTTTGTCTTATTTGTCTTTGGCTTGCATATTTTGACTTGTGTGGTTTCTGTTTATATGGGAGGAGTGAGTTGGTTGTGTGAACATGTGAGAAAGAAATTCTTGTGTTTGAGTTTTAGAGAGAGTCTGTTTGGAGTTGTGTGGATAGAAAGATGAGGAGAATCTAAGAATTGGTGGACAGAAAAGAATGGTCAAAATATATTGTATACAAAGGATTTTTTTTTTTCAATTAAAAAAGATGGTGGATCAAAGTGAATGACATAACACAATAGGATCTAAATTCATTAGTAGAAAAAAAATATTTATTATGTACAGACAACTACAATGTATGAGAGTTCAATGGAACTTTGAGATTAGGTTCTATTAAGTACACTGTGAAACTTTTTAATGGGGCCGGTGAGATGGCTCAGTAAGTAAAGGCACTTTCTATCAAGCCTAATAACTGGAATCTGGTTCCCAGAACCAACACTGTGTAAGGAAAAAAGTGACCCTAGCAATTTGTCCTCTCATCATCACATCATCACACATTCCAACACACACACACACACACACACACACACACACAAATGTAAAAACATTTTTAAAATCCATAAATGATTCATTTTCAAAATATTGTAATGAATTGGTAATATCTATGATGTTTTTCAAGCTGATAATGATTAACAATAAATTTACCCACAAATTTACTCAGGTCTTTCTATTTTCCTGTGTGTGTGTGTGTGTGTGTGTGTGTGTGTGTGTGTGTGTGTGTGTGTGTGTGTGTGTGTGTGTGTGTATATATATATATATATATATATATATATATATCAATATATGATCAAACAATGCTTCCCCTCTATCATCTACCCACCATGGACAGGGTTAAACAAGTAGCAAATTATGACTGTACAATTAAAAGAATAAGCATTTCAACTCCATGAAACCTAATACATTTAAAAAAAAAGCCATCGTTGTGTTTATATTCACACACACATAAAGAAGCATGTTTTCATGATATCACAAGAAATCACTTATCAATGAAAATGAGGCAAACATTGTATCTTCAATACTGTAAGCTTTTACAAATAGAATAGAGCTCTTGCAAACAAAAGTGACCTCATTTTTGAAGGATTTTGAATTATTATGCACAAGTGTATTAAATTTGTAAGAACTAAAACATTATCATAGCCATAAATGGAATATTAAATTTATATAAATGGTTTCTATGGTAAAGCTTTCTTGTTAATATATAATCTCTCCATAAGCCAACGAGTTATCCTATTAGTTATTCTATGTAGAGATATTGAATGAACGTGCCTTCACCTTTTTAATTTAATAAAGAAAAATATATTTAATACTTTTAAAAACAAGACAAAATTGTGTCAGGAAGAAATGTTTTCCTTTTTCTGATGCTGCCTTTTGCTGACTACAAATATTACATATAAATTTTTAGATAGCAGGCTATGTCTTTAATGAGATAAGCTGAACTATCCACTAGACAGTATATTTGCATAATTTCTGACATCATTAGAACTAGCAGGAAATAACCACTAAAAATACTCAGATATAAAGAGGAATGATTAGGGAAAAATAATTTTGGGAAGTTAATGTTTCCAAAAAAAGACCAAGAGGCAGCTCTCTGTAAATCAAACATATTAATCCAAATACTGAAATTTACTATATTTTTACTTCAAATTAGACTTCAATTGATTGTTTATATCAAAATATGAATATTTATTTTGAAAATAGAATTCTTCAGAGTCTAACTTATTTAATGTTTGTAATAGCTTAAATAGGAAAATCCACATCTAAAATATAGCTTTTTCTAAGATTTTTGTTCAAAGTTAACAGAAACTGTCAATAATCTCCAATTGCCTATTCTTGTCTGTTTGCCCTTTGCAAGCAACTGAAAATCGTGTCCAATCATCACCTTTCTTGTATTACAGACTATTAGCATATCTGTCTGTTACTGTCCCACCTCAAACACATTTTACAGACCGTGTCTTGTCAGACAACCTGAGAGGGAAATAATGTTTTCTCTTGGATACACACACAAAAAAAAAGAAGAAGAAGGAAGAAGAAGAAGAAGAAGAAGAAGAAGAAGAAGAAGAAGAAGAAGAAGAAGAAGAAGAAGAAGAAGAAGAAGGAAAGAAAGGAAGAAAGAAAGAAAGAAAGAAAGAAAGAAAGAAAGGAAACAGGAAAAGGAAAGGAAGGAAGGAAAGACAGAAAGAAGGAAAAAAGGAAGGAAGGAGAAAAAAAGAAAAGAAAAAAACTTGAAGTGAAAAGAGCTAAGCCACAAGCATGGCATTGTTGGCACATATCTTTAATCCCAGCACTGGGAGGCAGATTAAAGGGAGAAATGAAGATAGTAACTGAGTCTTTCTGACTGTACAATTTTCCAAATAGCCTATATATCTCTGGGCTCAAACTTAGTATGTAGCTGAAGATGATCTTGAACTTCTGATCCCCTGGATCCACTTCTGGTAAAAGTGAGTCACCATACTCAGTCCATGCAGTGCTAGAAATAGAACCCAGAGCTGCAGGAATGCTAAGAAAGCACTCTACCAACTGAGCCACATCCTCAGTCTTCTTCTCTAAAACCCTTAAGTATGGTTGGTATTTTTATGTAAATTCTAGTATAGCTGAAATTAAAAGAATCTGTTTGGTAGGAAAAGAATGTAGCTCTGGAAATACAGGCTGGGATTTTTAGAATAATGTCTCCCTGTGAAAACTATGTGAGTTATTAAACGCTGATCCTTGAGAATACCTAGTGTTTAGCTATTAGAGGCATTTTTATGTTTGCTCAAATTGGGGTACAGAAGCCACTACCTTCATCAAATTTTTAGAGCTTCCAAACTCTACAGAATGCGGAACTTTAAAATTGATTATTACATCAAACACCTGTTTCAAAACAGTCACTTTGTTACAAAAGAAAAATCAAATTTATCTCCATTGAGCTATTTACTCTTCCTGTCTGAACATTAGCCATACAGAGGGTGAGTTCATAAAACGCCTAAAGATATGGAGACATGGAAGTTAGTAACAGGCATTTACAAAAAGCAAGGAAGCTAAAGTATATCATAGTTGAAGAATAATAATTTTCTTTTGCTACCATATTCTATTTCTCAGTGGACATGACCTAAGGAGACCTTTCTAGTGAATTTGGATGAATTAGAATATATAACACTTCTTAAGCACTCATTTAGTATTCTGTTAAAATGCCTATAAGTAACTATATCATCATAGAATGGAAGCTTTTGAAGACACTACATTTAGCTTATGCAATTTAATTACTGAAGTATTAACACTGTATTGAATTTATTGCATGATCAAAAGGAATTGCTTATGAGAAAAACTACTAAATACATGATAAAAACATGAAATAAGTTTAAACATGAGTTAAATAGTTTACATATTTGACCCTTACAGAATATTTATATTTAATTATGAATGTTTATCAGTAAAATATTAGTTTAAAATATCCTTGTTCATAAAATAAGTATATGAAATAAATTTTTATATTTTAGCAAATTGCTACCATTTGTTAGGTATTCAGTGACTACTTCTTGAGAATAGACTAAATCTTTCTATGTAAATGTATCATCAAGGAAAGTGATTCACACTAAATATCTTAGATGCCGTAAATATTTGGGTTATGACTACTTTAGTTTTCACACGAATACTAATCAAGATATATATATATATATGTATATGTATATGTATATGTATATGTATACATATATATATGAAGATTTATAATTTTATAATTCTGCTACAAATATCAATACAACTGTATATTTTTCATTTACAAAGTCAAATCATCAGCTAAGTTTTTGAACAAAGTAGGCATTTACATAAAATATAACTTTTAAACATCAACTCCTAAATTTGAAATCCAAATGAAATATTAAGATTTTATAATCCAGCTTTATTAATTTATTTATCATCCTTTAGTATTTATAGAAACCAGTATTTGAATAATTTTCTTAATATAAAATAAGTCCTAGAACTGTACTGCTGTGTACAGGACATTATATATGTTATTAATTAGTATATCTTGTTTTCTAGCCTAAATTTTTCATTATGTTTGTAAGCCCATGGTTCATGGAAGGCTTCCTGGAAGGTCTAGTGTCACAACTTACCATTAAGCCTAAGTAAACAATATCTGGAGAAGGAGACTAAAGATCAGTGCAGGAATATAAATAGAGACCTTGGGCATGGAAAGGCAGTCATACATGTGTCATAGCTATCAGGAAACGGAAACAGCATGCTATTAAATATGCTGATGGCCCTGAGGTGGAATTCCAGAGAAAAGTAGTCACAGTAGTAAAGACATGCATACATCTTACACTTCTGGACACAGGGAAGATTTTGAGTAGCATTGTTCCTTGCTTATGTACGAGTATATGTTAGCACCTACCACAGTGGATTGTCTGCAAGTGCTACCAATAATGGCAGAGGTTTTCTCCCCAGCTATAATCAACTTCGACAGCACATGGTATTTAGTGCTTAACAAATCAAAGAGTAGATGTAGATTTCTGGGTAGGATCATGTCTGTATGAATGAATATTAAGGATGACAAGAAGAGAGAAAGAAGAAAGAAAAGATAGAGGAGATGAAAGAAGAAAAAGAGAAGACAAAGGATGGGGAAGACAGAGTAAAAGGAGGATAAAGAAGAAAGGAAGGAAAAGATGATGGAGGAATTGGAGAAGGTAGAAGAAGAAAATACTGAAAATTCAAAAAGCATTGGCAAAGGATTTTCTGGATCATAGTATTGTGCTAAACAAAGGGCCACACAGGAACTCTCACCTGGGCAGATATACTTCCACCTTTTGTTTTTTAACGGAGTTTGTCCATTCCTCAATCAGTTGTGCTTTGAGCAGAGGCTCCAGTGTGGCCAGAGGGACTTCCTGTCTGGACAGTACAAGCATCATGCTAATCTCATCTCCCTCATAGGGTATTTCTAGGACTTGATAGATGCCACCAGCCTCATTGGATCCATCACTAAATTCCCCTAAAAAACAAAATAAAGACTTTAAAAGTTTATATCAAAGATTTCAAAAAATGATTTTAGGTTTTCATGTCTTCACTTGAAAAGAATGTTGCGATCTGTCTGGAGAAATGCTTAGTAGTTAAGACTCTTGCAGAGGACCTGAGTTCAGTTCCCTGCACCCACACAGTGGCTCACGACCATATGTAATTTCAGATCCACAAGCTCTAAATACCCTCTTCTTTCTTCCTGCCAGATCAGCACACATGTGATACCCATACATACATACATACATACATACATGCAAGAACATACTCATACACATAAAAATAAATCTTTTTTGAAGAAAAGAAAATAATGTTTAGAAAACAGAAAATTTGAGCATCCAAAGAAAAAATGATTTGAGAATATGCTTTGAAAGTAAATAAATCATCACCTCCAAAAATTTATATACTTTTGTATTCCCAGAATTATCTCACATGTTTTATGTTCTCTAGACTGGTTTTTATATTTAAATAAGATAATTCAATTTAGCATAGTGAAAATGCTGATTCTACAAATAAATCCCTGGCTTCAAGTTGGATGTAACAACTTGGACATTTACCAGTATTCTTTGATTTTTTTTAAGAAAGGATTTATAATGCTGGGTACTCCACAATCACCATTACAAGATACAAGGTCAATGTTGATATATATATATATATATATATATATATATATATATATATGTATATGTATATATATACACATATAAATTACATACTGTATAGTAGGTGTGTTTAAGATCATAAAGTTCTCAAAGTCAGCCATTAAGTGAGATAACTTATTTTGTGTTCCATAAATTGAGCAGAATTTCTTAGGCATGTGTGCATACACACCATACACACACAGAAAAATAGTCTTCTAAATACACCCTCTTGTCATTACTTTCAATTTTCTCTATCAACAAAATTAAGAATAATATATCTGTTATTAATATTTTCCTAATTATATTAGACATGACACTAACCATCTTGGTTTTCATAGTTAAAACTGTTATATATTCATTATAAAATTATGTTTCTTCTAATGATTTAACTAATTACTATAATTCAAGAGGAAATGATACCTTAAACTTCTGATGAGTCCAAAGAAATTCAATGAAAATATCAGAGATATTGAATTACATCATGAAGTACAGTTCTCTAGGCCATAGAAACACAAATCTGAGGTTTATAATGTTTGAAAGTCCAATTTAAATTTTATTGTTTATGTATGTAGACCTGGATGTATGTAAGCACTGCATGTGTGCAGGTGCCCATGGGGGCCCAGAAGAGTGCAGTAGATCCCCTGGAACTGGAATCACAACAGGTGTGAGCTGTTAAATGTGGGTGCTGGAGACTGAACACAAGTCTTCCACAATAACAGCAAGTGATTTGAACTGACAAACTATTCCTTCCACCACAATATTTCAATTTAAAGAAAAGTTTTACAAGGGCCCGGTAAATGTTTAAGTTGGGGGGAAGGCAATTGCTGCTGAGTTCTGGCTATCTTTCATATATGGTGGGAGAAGAGACCCAACTCACTCCAGTTGTCTTCTGGACATGAGCCATGGTATACAAGCTCACAAACAAACAAACAAGCACATTTTAAAAAAATAAAAGGAAAGAAAGAGAAAAATATATAATAAGAATGTTTACAACTAAATCAGATTCTGGGTGGACAATAAAACTAAAGACCATCCCAAAGTCAATTGTTTGGTAGAGTAAATCAAAATGTTATTACAAAAGATCAGAACTTTTGGTGTGTGTGTGTGTGTGTGTGTGTGTGTGTGTGTGCATGCATCTGTTTGTGTGTGCCTGTTTGTGTACTTACACTCCTCTTCTCTGCCCTAATAATTATATAAGAAGTTTAGGCTAAGACAATCCAAGAGCCTTCAACAAAGCTCTTAGTAAACTCACAAGTTTAACTTTTGCATAAGAATTATACATCCAATCAATGCAAATCAATTGCTTTAATTAAGCTAAATCCTTCACTAGACTGATAGGATTCATACCTAAGAAATTTTAGTTATTAACAAAACCCCCAACTACTGGCTTCGTTCTACTTCTCCTGCCTATCAGAAAGTCTGTTCTATACACCTTCTAAATTGCAATTTGATGTGATTATAACCTTAAGACTTGGTTAAAAAAAAAAAAAGCTATAACCTGTGTTTAGATTTATGATTTACAGTCTATTGCTTACTTCACCATTTTATCACACAAGATCAGAACTTTTATTGTGTGTGTGTGTGTGTGTGCATGTATTGTTGCAGAAACAAAGATACCATGGAGCATGTATGGAGGTCCTTGCCTACTTTTTCATTTGACAGCAGGACTAGCATTGTTTTACTATTGTGTCTTGACAGGTTACCAGTGCCATGTGTTTCCAGGAAAACTCTGTCTATTTCCTATCTCAAGGTACCAGTGCTGGGATTATGGGTGCACAATATAGAGTCCAGTTTGCATTGAGTGTTGGACATTCAAACTCCGGTCCTCATGCTTACATAGCAAATGCTTAACCCAGAAAGTCAACTTGCCAACCCAATATCAGATAATTTTAGATGAGAAAAGCCACTTGGCAAGTGTAATTAACTTTATAAATTTAAAAAAATATATGTTAGAAGACTGTCAATACTATACAACTCAGTCATGATCTAATGACAAGCTTTTGGAAATGCAGCCAAGAAAATGGAACTATAGCCCAAATTATATTCACAAGGTATTGGAGCAATAAATATTTCATACTTCCAAAAGAATTTTTGACATACTACAAGAATTTTTTTTTTTTTTTTTAAAAAAAAGTGTCTTACCATAATAAAACTCTCCTTGTTGATACATCATTGGAATCTGTACTTCACTTTCGTCATCTTTAGTAAAGGAAAACGTTCTGGTATTTTCAGGTCTAAACTGTGACTTCCAGTTCCCTTTGAAATACACAGCATTGATGAGGGCCAGATTAGTGACAGCATCAAAATCCCTTGGAGATACCAAATCTTTCAACAGACCTATTTAGGTAAAA
Source organism: Phodopus roborovskii (assembly GCF_943737965.1). Classification (NCBI taxonomy): domain Eukaryota; kingdom Metazoa; phylum Chordata; class Mammalia; order Rodentia; family Cricetidae; genus Phodopus; species Phodopus roborovskii. The sequence goes on along the minus strand of NW_026126540.1, from coordinate 10,249,114 downwards.
TACAGAGAATTCACGTTAAATTGACAAGTGGAAAGACACATAAAAGAATTCCAATGCCACCCTCTGATAGAGTGGGTCCCAAGGAATGTAAGATGTATATATTACAGAAGTAGAAGGATCTTACTTCTAAAGGAAAAATGCTATCATACATGCATAATTAAATCATTAGCAATTAAGGTAATCCAAAGCAAGATATGCCTAATAGCATCCTGATACAAAAACTACTCACTCATATCCAAGTATATTACAATACTTGTAAATGCAATAATGCATGTAAAACTATGAACATAGGCAAAGCACAGCAATATCTGGAAGTTTATTTTTAGGGATCAATTTACTTTTATGTGTATGTATATGTTTGTTTTGCCTGTATGTATGCATGTGCACCACGTGTGTGACTGGTGCCCCTGGAAATCAGTTTCAAATTCCAGGAACTGGAACTGTGGATGGTGTTGAGATACCATGAGGTGCTGGGAACTGAACCAAGTCTTCTGAAAGAGCAACAAGTGCTCTTAAGTGCTGACTTCACTCTCAACCCATTAAATTTTATTCTTCAACAGGCATATAAGTGTCATTCTATAAAACATGTCCCCATTAAATTTTACTCATCTTCCTTCTGCTTTTAATGAGATGCAAACAGATAATTGAAAGCTAATTTAGTTCCTGATACATTTGTTTCTCTATCACTTGAAATTTTTTAAAGTCTATCCTCTAAGGCAACATGTTGTTGATATTTCCCAAGAGTGATCAAATGAATTTGAAAGCTAGCATATTTTAATAACACAATATATTTCAGGGAGATAGTTATTCTTTTTGAATGATTGATAATGTGAAGCAATCTCATACTTGAAAAAAGATCAAATTTATTTAACATTTTGTCAACCATATCACTTCTTAAGATAAACACTATCTCAGAGTTGTATCAGTTGCAGGGTTTAGAGTGTCTGATAGTGATTTATGATGGGAGATGTCATTCTGTAAATATGTTTCTCATACTGGTTAATGAATAAAGCACTGTTGGACAATATAGGTGGGACTAGGAGACAAGGAGGATTCGAGGAAGTAGTAAAGAGGAGTCAGCATGTAGAGACTGGGGAGAACAGACATCAGCCCCACTCTCCGGTAAGATGAGACCACATGGAAATACTTAGATTAATACAAATGGGTTAATAATTAAGACAGAGCTAGCTGATAAGAAACAAGTAACTGACCAACAGCATTATATCAAATACAGAGTCTCAGTGTGACATTTGGGGCTGGCATGGTGATGGGACCGGCGGCTGGAGGAAAAACCTTACATGCAACAGTTTTATTCTTCTAATATAAGGTTTTAGAATAAAACTATTTGGGAAGTTTTGACAATGAGATTTCATTTAATAAACAAGTGTACTAACCTACTTAAAATATTAATTTATCTTTAATTCATTTTTAAGTTTTTATGCATCATTGTATATTGTTTATGGTATATTTTCTGCATATTCTCATACCTTAATTTTCTTCCCCTTCTCTTCCATTAAACTACTTTTAATTATTCCCAATTTTTAAATTATTATTTCCATTATCTAACTTGTTAATTGGGAAATAAATGATATAAGTTTAACCACCTAAAATACATTTAAAAAATATCTCCGCAGTTAATAGCTCTTGTTGCTCTTACACAGGACCCATGAATAGTTCCCAACGCCCACAGGCTCATACCCAAGTTCCAGGGGTTCTGAAGCCCTTTTGTGGCTGCCACCAGTATGTAAGTGGTTCATATACATACACTGAGGCCTACACATATACACATAAAATAAAAATAAATCTTGAAACAATGACATGAATTAGAAATAAAGTGCACAGCATGTGTAGCCAGTTTCTAATTTCTCTCTACTAACTTGAGCTACAGTTAACCACTAATTTTAGAATGAATATCTTTCCCTTTTGTCACTCCCCAAAGAGAGTGAGGCCTTCTATGGGGAAATCTTCTAGGTCCTAGGCCCCCCTTCGTGTATCTGGTCTGAGAGTGTATCCCTCCCAAAATCCATTTGTGCACTAGGGATAAATACTGGTTTCACTGTCAGAGGTCCCATAGACTTCCCAGGACTCCTAACTGGCACCTGTCATGGCTATAAAACCAAGAAATATCTTCAAACATTGATTTTTATTTCTTTCCTATTTTATTTTAATTTTTGCAATGAAACCATCACCAACAACCACTCTGTCTCTAATTTATCAGATAGTTCAAGCAAAATTCGACACAGTAGCTACACAGAGAGTTTCCTCTATTGTAGAACATTGATGAAAGATAATCAGAGACAATATTCTACTCAGGGTCACAGATTTACTAATGTAGTAAAAGCAAGGACACTTACACCTCCTAAAGTAAAAAATGTTTAAAATTGAACTAAATAGTGAAAAGAAAGCACATACTATTTGTATAATTCTCCACCCACTTATTGATGTAGTTGGCCACAGCTACATTTTGACTGAAATCCACATGATTGACTTCTGCATTAAAGTACTTTTTCATCATTTGCAAGAACTCATCATTGATATGAAATCCATTTTGCACAAAGAGGGAGTTAGCAATTTTCATCACGTATTGGCTTTCTTCAGCAGAGACCATGTCAGAAAAATCCTTCAGGAAAGAAAATTCTTCACCTGCAAGATGGCAAATGACAAGTTTATCAGTGGAAGAGCGCAATAACACAGGGAAGGACATGAGGAAAAACAGCAGGCTTTCTCCTTACAGAGACTGTAGCTGAGATCTTCAAGGGCTGTTTCTAAATGCTCCAATTAGCTTGGTCCAATAGCCAAGTGATATTCTTTGTTTTTATTTATTTGTTTTGGTTTGGTTTTAGTTTGTTAGTTTTGCAGAGTCAGAGATCAAGCCCAGGACCTTGGCACATACTAGGGAGCTTGAATTGCAGCCCTTTATTGTGACTTGCATAAAGTCTACAAAGAAGAACCAAATTAAGTTGTTTCTTTCAAAATACGTGGCTTGGTTACATCCAACTGATCTTTTTTGGGTTATCAATGAAAATTTAACTATCTAAAAGATATTCCTTTAAATATTCCAGACTATTAAATATCATAAGGAGGAAATCTATTACTTTCTTTTTTAACTTTCTGATGAATTTGCTCGTGTGTACATTGGGAAAAAAAGCATTAAAACAGAATTCACACCCCATTTCAAAATTATTTTCCCTAATTCCTATAATTTTTATAATAATAGTACTTTTCAAAAGACTTGGATATTCTTAAACAATGAGAATATCATTGAGTATAAAGTAGAATGTGATAAGCTTCATAATTATGATGCCCTTTTCTTTATAATATATCACATTACCTCTTCATTATTTCTTTGATAATTTACACTGGAAATTGCAGAATCACATTTTGTTTTCTTTAATATGCAAACTTATTTAAATAATACTTGTGAGAAGATTTCCTTAGATTTACTTAGCTATGACTAGAGATTGGAATGAGCCCTTTCTTTTACTCTAACCCTTCTAAAAATTTCTTACAATAAATTCATTTCTTACCTATAGTGAATATTACTGCCCCTCACAGAAGGCAATATGATTGAATTCAAAATTAAACTCAAATAATTGTGAGAAATAAAACCCAACAACTCACCATTTTTCAGGCCATCATATCCCATTGAATGGCGGATTTCTTTCAGAGTAGATCCTTGAGCCCCAAGCTCCATTATTCCCATTGCAAGGGCAATGCTCAGTGGAGAAAAGAGAATGTTTTCATCTTCTCCAGTGGCTCGAAGATGGTTATACATATTTACTGACCGCTCCGCTATTGTTTCATCTGGGAAAGTAGCCCTTATCATCACACTTTGCATGGCCAGCAAAGATAACAGTCCAAAATAAGCCATCCTGGAATGGTTTGAAGTCTGGAAAATAATAATTTATATATTAACTATTATCTCTGATACACAAATTAAAGGAAGAAAAACAAAGAATTAGTACTTTGTGGGACTATAAGATAAAAATTTTTAATAAGCTGAAATTTAAAAACTATTTGATACTACTAATTTATCTGTAAAAATGCCCATTAAAGATTTAAGAACAAGCTTCCTGTCATGCCCCACCCGTGTGTGTGTATGTGTGTGTAATGGAAGGTATAATGCTAAGCACATACTCTAAAACTGAGTTAAACCCTTGTCGTTATTTGCTTCCTATTGCTGTGATAAAGCAATGACAAATCAATTTGAGAAGGATAGGTCTATTTGTCTTTCAGGTATCTTTCTCATACAACTCAAGTTCACCTGTCTAGTGACTAGAACCTCCTGAATCAATGAGAAATCAAGAACATGGCAGCTATGGGCATGCCCATAGCTGAGTAAAATGCATGAAATCTTAAATCAAAGTCCCTTCTTGCCACATATGTCTAGTTGGCAATCAAGATTAACTATCACAAGCCATAATCCCCAAACTTCTACTTTTAAAAAGAATCAACTAATAGTCAATTGAACAGAAAAGATTGCTAAGTTGTGAAGTTTCTCCAAGGAGCAGGATGGATGTGGTTATAACATTCATGACATTAAGAGTATATATGATGTTCTGGCTAGTTTCATGTCAACTTGACACATGTTAGAGTTATCTGAGATAATGAAGCTCAATTCAGAATTCAGAATTGAAAATATACCTCTATAATATCCAGCTCTAGGACACTTTTTAAATTAGTAATTGATGGGGAGGGCCCAGTCCATAGTGAATATGCTATCCATGGCTGTTGGTACTAAATTCTAGAAGAAAGCAGGCTGAGTAAGTCACGATGAACCTCACCTCACTCCTACAGGTTCCTGCCCTATTTGAGTTCTTGTCCTGATAGCCTTCAATGATGAACAGGAACATGAAAGTATAAGCCAAGGAAAGCCTTTCCTCCTCAAGTTACTTTAGATATGGTGTTTCATTACAGCATTAGTAATCGTAATTAAGACAGAAATTGGTACCAGAATTGTGAGGTACTGCTGGTCAGACTTACCATGTTGTTTTGGGTAGGAGTGTGGAATGATTTTGAAACTCTTTGAGAAAAACCATTGAGTATTCAAAGCATGGTGAGCTATTCTGTGAGAGCTCAGAAGAAAACAGACACTTCAAGAATAGCTAGTGGGTCAACCAAGTAGGATAAAGAAGACAATATTGAGGGCAATTTAAATGGTGGGGGCCCACCTCAAGAATGTTAGTAAGTGGCCTAGAAACCATTCTTGTGATATTATGCCAAAAATATGTTGCTATTTTTTGCCCTTGTCCTAAAAATCAGACTGAGGATAAATTAAAGCATTTGTTGTTTTATTGTTGTTGCTGTTGTTGTTTTGTTTTGTTTTGTTCATACCAGTGGCAGTGGAGATTTCAAGACAGCCTCTAATGGACTCTGACATGTGATTATTAGTAATTGCTCTTATGAGAATCTATTACAAAAAGGAGCAAGCTAGATGAAGAGAGATACAAAATGTACAGTTTGAAGTGAAAAGAAGCACCAGGATGTGTGATGGAATTAAAGCTAGTGCTCAACAACACAAAAAGTTTAAAGAAAAGCCTGATGCTAAATGGAATAAAAGAAGTGGTACCTCAGGGCAAGAACCCACACAGCTAAATTTCCAACCTGTGTAAAGAAATGAAAGAAAACCTTAAGCAGCGAATGGAATCATCAACAGCTGAAATTCAGCTGGTTCAAATGTAATTCAAAGAAGGGACCAAGTACCAGCCCAACCAAACAACAAAACTGAACAGTTTGGGCAATGTACTTCTAGCTTCATAGTTACAAATACAAGAAAGGGATTGAGGAATCTTCCTCTATTGCTAAGGAAAGCCACTGAGACCAGGGGTATATCAGGGGTATCTCCGAAGAGGTCATTGTGTGAAGGTAAAGCCTGAATTTTTTTTGGAGACTTCAAGATCCTGGAGGTTCTAGAGCCATGGGATACTGGCCATGAAGAGTTGCAGACATGATGTGGAAACAGTCCAAGAGAAAGAACTTTGCTGTAGTCAGCAAAGCTGGAAGTTGGGTTTCTGAAGAACACTTAGACATCACGTATGGAGATGCCCATTTTGGAATTTTCTCTGTTGGATTTGGTCTTCTCTCCCTACCCCCGCCAGTATTTTTTTACTATGTTCCCTTTCTTCTAGAAGTTATACTTAAGAGATTTTCTTGAGTCTCATAAAAGATGTGATACATTTAGTTTGAGGAACTGAAAGTTCCTCCCTTTCCTCTCCTGTCCTCTCTTCCCTTTTTCTGTTAGTCTTTCATCTTTAGTTGTTTCCACTTTCCACTTTGAACTTTTAACTGGTATTGAGACTGTGATAGACTATGCTATGAAGACTTTTAAAGCTTAACTGAATAAATTATTTCATTATGATATAGCTACAAGCCTGGAGGTGGGAGGCAAGGAGTGAAATGTGGTGGTTTGAATAAGAATGGCCCCCACAGGCTCATAAAAGTGAAACTTATTGAAAGAATTTCAGGGATTAGGAGGTGTGGCATTGCTGGAGTTAGTGTAGCCTTGTTGGAGGAAGTGTGTCACTGGGGGTGAGCTTTGGGTTTTCAAAAATGCCAGGTCCAGTCCCCCACCTTCCAAATCCTCCCCTCTTCCAAGTTCCCACAGATCAGCTCACCAAACTTTGAACACTCAGTGACTCTTCTTTTTCAAAGTTCCAAAATTCTTACACAATCTATATTTGTCATCCTAGTAATTGATAACGACTTCTGACTTAAGGCTACAATTGCTATGTTTGAAACACCATAACTAAAGCAACTTAAGGAGAAAAGGATTTATTTGGCTTATGTTTCCATATCACTGTTCATTATTGAAATAAATTAGGATAGGAACTCAAAAAGGTCAAGTATGCAGTGGCAGAAAGCTGATGCAAAAGCCATGGAGAAGTGCTGCTAACAGATTTACTCATCACAGCTTGCTCTGTCTGCTTTCTTACAGAATATAGGACCACCATCCACAGAACAGCACCATCAACAATGGGCAGGGCCCTGCCCCATCAATAGCTAATTAAGGAAATGTACTAGTTGGATCTTATGGAGGATTTTTTTCAATTAAGGTTACCTCCTTTCAGATAACTCTAATTTGCATAAAGTAGACTGGCCAGGGCTATAAATCTCAAGAATAGGAGAAGACCTCAGCCAGTGCTTTTTGCATATGTATGCATACCTGCTTTTGAGTTCTATAAACACCTATAAAAGCTTTTTGTTTGCTTTCTTTTACCCCTTGCTTATGAGTGTATCTATATTTAATGCTGCTACCATTGCTATTTTCACTAACATTGGAGCTCTGTTTCTTTGGGTTTTCAGTGTGAACAGTGACTCTTCAGGAACTTTTTAGGCCTTCTTCACTAGATTGTGGCTGATAAGGCATCCAGTTCCTGGACTGTGCAGGCACGGGTTCTCAGTTTCTTCAGGGTACAGATAGCTATCAATGAACTATCCATACTGTGCTATGTGAGCCAATCTAATGAATCCTCTTTTAATACACACAAATATATACATACACACAACCATATAGATACATAGATATAGATATTGATACACACACACACACACATATATATATGTATGTATGTATGTATACATACATATATACACACATGGGCTCTGTTTCTTTAGAGAACCCCGACTGACATCAAATCTCAATGTTATCCAAGCAAAACAAACCCCAAATTCAAATGTTTTCTAAAGTTGTTACCCATATTCTGATCTGTAGACTGAGGAAAGACCTGGCACATATTCTCTCTCTCTCTCTCTCTCTCTCTCTCTCTCTCTCTCTCTCTCTCTCTCTAATAACCTCCCTCTAAGTCACTATAGACATCTGGAAGGCAAACTGCTTATTAAAACAATTAAGTAACTTATTTGTTCTTGATCATTTTTTAAATCTACCATTAAAACATCACATAATGTTGAACAAACACATTAGGAAAATTGTATTTTAATTAGAGTTGATAGTCTCAATTAATCCAATAACATTGTACATAGCAATCTGACTGAAGAGTATACTCCTAGCAGGCTTTCACCAGAAGACTCTAAGTGCTTGGCATTGCAATTCTGGCTTCAGAGAACTGTTTGGTCACTTTCTATATGTCCTTCACATTTTAGAATTAGATACATGCTCTCTTTTTGTCTGAAAAGTCTCAAGGCTCTATGCACAATCCCCATCTCCTTGCTTTTGTAATGAGTTTGGGGAATACTTGCTCATTTAGGAAGGCAGACTCCATTGTGTATCTCAGAACCTATGTTTTAAATGCTATGGATTCTAGGAGGTAATCGTTATTGAATTCATTAGGTTCAATAATACTTAGTGGATGTGGATCATAAATCCGAGTCAGATTCAAAAGCCCACCTTGGTTTTTTTTTTTTCCATTTATTTATTTAGTTAGTTAGCTTGTATGTTTATTCAGTGTGTGTAGTAGGGGGCATGTATATACCAAAGAGACCAACTTGAGTTTGAATCTATCCTTCCACTATATGGTTACTGGGCATAGAACTGAGGTCATCAGGCTTCAAAGCAAGTATTTTTTTTATTAATTTATTTCTTACATTCTAATCCCAGTGCCCCATCCCTCTTCTCCTCTCACTTCTCCACTTTCTCCCCTCCTCCCATCTGCTCTTCAGAGAGGGTAAGGCCTCCTCTAGGAAGTCTACTAAGTTTGTCCCATCATCTAGTTGAAGCAAGACCAAGTCACCTCTCCACATGCACACACTCCTGTGTCTAGGTAGGCAAGGTATCTCTTCATATAGAATGGGCTCCACTGAATCAGTTTGTACATTAGTGTTAAATCTTGGACCCACTGCCAGTGGCCTCATATATTGTTCCAGTCACACCATTGTCACCTATATTAAGGGAGTCTAGTTCATTCTTATGCAGGTTCGCCATTTGTCAGACCTGAGTCAGTGATCTCTCACTAGCTCAGGTCAGCTGATTTTGTGGGTTTCCCATCATGGTCCTGACTCCCTTATTCATATTATCGCTCTTCCCTCACTTTGATGGTACTCCAGGAGCTTGGCCCACATGCTAGTTTTGGATTTCTGCTTCTACTTCCAACTATTTCTGGAAGAGGATTCAAGCTTCTCTGGAGTTATGGATTGTAGGCTGGATATCTTTTGCAAAGCAAGTATTTTAACCTGATGAACCACCTCATGATCCCCCAAAGGCCATCTTCTTGATCAGTATACTTGACAGTCTAATATGCCATCTGAACTTCTTGACTGTGAAGGCCTGAACCTGGGCCTCATTACTTTCCTTTAAAATTACATACTATGATGTTGGGGAGATTGCTCAGTGGTTAAGATCTCTTGTTGCTCTTTCCTCTGAGCCAAGTTCATATCACACATCTCATGATTACTTGTAACTCCAATTCCAGGAGAACTGACACCCCATTCTGGCTTCTGCAAACACTAGAGCACACACACACACACACACAGACAGACACACCACACACACACACACACAACCTGCACAAAATAAAAATGGAAATTAAATCCTAACAAAAGATTTGATGAGAAGACTCAGTGGGTAAAGGTACATGCCATGAAATCTGAAGGCCAAAGTTCTATCGCTAGGACCCACAAGTTATGGAGAACTGATTCATGAAAGTTGTTCTATGTCCTCCATAAGTATACTATGGGACATGACCTGCCTCTGAAAATAATGTAATCATCCAGAAAATTTGGAAGTCTAAGTGGTATGAAAAGATAGTTGTATCTGCCAGTAAATAACTCAGGCCTTAAAAAATATTGGGCTTAACATAAGTAGCCAATTTCAAGGTAACAAAAAATCCATTTTTTTCATATTAAACAAAACTATATTATCAACAAAGTCCAGAAAATGATAGTTTATTAAAATGTATTTGTGAGCATTTTAATTTACACATAAGTCTATCAAGAAATAATAACAGCTTGCTTAAATTTTGTTGCTGCCCTATAAGAAGTGCTCCCACTTTATAAATGAAAACAATATGATCTGAGTTGTTATAAGCTTTCCTATTATCATAGGAGATCTGGACCCAGAACTAGGGCTCGAGCCATCCTTATATGTCCTGGGTTATTAAGGTAATATTCCTCCAGGCTTTGAATAAACAGAAAGACACAAGTGTTGGAGAACAGGACTTGGTTTATATTAAATGACCCCAGGAAGTCAGATATATTTTCTCTGCCTTAGCATCCACATCTGTGAATGAAAATGGAGCTCCTATGCTACACAATTATTAAAGAAATAAGTGAGGAAATTTCTGTGTGAAGTACTCATTTTAACATACAAGTTAAACAAGAGGCTGTAGTATGAAAATGAGGACCTATCATTCCTCCTGGCCCAGCTAATGTAACATCTTTGTACATTCATTCAGCCAAGAAAGTAGAGGTTTATAAAGATATAAAAATATTTAATACAGGGTCTTGTCCTCAGAGACATCACACATCACAGTGTGAATACACAATCAGGACAAGGTCAATTAACCCATCAAAAAAAGATGCCGTACTGATGATGTCAGATGATATTCCTTGTGTAGGATAATCAACGACTTCAGATGAAGATGCCCTAGTCTACAGCAGATAGTTCAGATAAAGAATCTGTGTTTGGCAGCCCTGCATTTTGCACGTCTCCCTGTCTTCAGGAAACCATTGTCAAAACTATAAATATATCTTTCAGTAACCAGAGGTCTCCGGTAATAAGTACCCAGTATATTTGTGGAAGAGGTTTCTGGCAAGGCTGTGAGGAGCTAGCTATGGACAGCAAATTATACTAGGAATATAGGGGCCTGTGTCTGGGGATGGTGGCAACAGGTCAAACCGTGAAACATTTTTCAAAACCATAGAAAGAACTGCATTTTAAAAGCTTAGATGCCCAGTTTCAGAAAGAGAACTTCCAGTTTACAGATCAAATTTCCTTTGCTATCCTGGTTATATATTTGTGGTGTCACCTATCCTACTCTTGGGTATTTAACTTTTGGTTGGGTCAGGATCTCATTTCCCTAATGTACCTAGTAAGTGTATGTGTTCCCCATATGTCTTACTGGGTCTTGCTCTTCTCTCAGACACACTTCTCATACTAGTCTGCAAAATGTCACAACCTCCTTATTAATCAAAATAGCTAACATATTCTCAAAGATATTCAGCCTACTTTCCAATGTGAATTGCTAAATGTTCCCGTGGGCTTTAGAAGTTTTTACTTTGCTTTGGCATTTTGAATGCTGTTTCTCTCAAACAGGGCTCCTTACCTTATCAAGGACTCTCCTGCCCCCTTGCAAAATCAATATTTGGTTATAGTTTAACTCCTTTCCCTCATATCCAGTGGTTGTTAACATTTCCATATTGTATCCCATGCACTTCTCCTAATGTTTACTCAGAGGCTGCAAATGTAGTTGCTGTCCTTTTTTGATTCCATTGTTCTCTGACTACTAACTATCCTCTTCAATCTGACATGCTGGTAGCCTCCAGACAACTGCTTTGACAAAACCGCCAGAACAAACTCCCAGAGCTTTAGTCTTGTATATTGTTGGGGCCCATAAAGATGGGTCTGCTTCATCTTGCCTCAAGGTCAGAGAGTTCAAAACTGTCCATGATAAGTCAAAAGATCTAAAGGTCTAAGGCTATGCTACTGCAGGGTGTTTTGGCCTTTGTGTTTGTGGTGGATGTCTTATCTAAATAGCAACAGACTTAGGCTCAGGTGTGTTTACTTTTGACCCTCAAGGCCAGATAAAAGGTGTGGTTACCAAATGCTTGGAAGATTAAGGGAAGAAAGTCTGTTTGCTCCTTAGACATAATAGAAATCTTCTGTCATGACTCCCTTTTGGTTGAGATACATAAGAATGTTGAAGAACAAATTTACTCCCTTAACCTAGAGGCAGGAGGGAAGACCTAGTCCCTACTTCAAATGACTTGACAGATAAGTTGATCCCTCCTGGAAGGCATCACCCTCCCTGTGGAGTAGGGGGTGGGGTGGGATGGAAGGGTGGTGGGGGCCATGTGAGGGAGGGAGGGAAGAAGAGAGGGAGAGAGGGAGGAAGTGGGAACTGGGATCGATATGTAAAAAAAAAAAAAAAAGAAAAGAAAAAGAAAAACTTGACATATTCATTGTTTACTGGATTGCCCTCTGACTCTATCCTGTGTCTCTGTCCTTCTCTTAATGTCTTTATCTGCCATTTCTCAATCCACACTCCCTGTCTCACGTATGAACCAGGAAAGAAGGCTGACTCACAGAAGCCCCACAAGTCCTCACAGTATATAATCCTTTGTATAAATTTCTACATACTACTGTCTCCATGCACCCTGCCACTCTTGTCAGATGCTCTTTGGAAACACAAGCCCCAGAATCCCTCTTTTTCTTGCTGGCTTGTACAGCTCTTTCTGGAACTACCTTATCACAGTTCCCCATGCTCTGATTCTAGCCACAACTCAGTCTCTGCCCTGCACCTACACCCTTCATTAACATCCTTTTGGTTTTTCAGTTAGAGTTTCCACATATTAAAGGTAATTCCATATATGTAGCATCTCTTTTGAGGGTTTTGAGAGCACTAACAAAGGGCATTCTTCTTTGCGTACTCTAGACTAATGAGAATAAGCAACGAATGCATTACACAGAGGAAATGGCAAATCAATGTTTATTGAATTAGTATGATATAAGACTTGAAGTCACACAATGCTGTATCACACGAAATAGCCAGAGGGGCTGCAGTTTCTGAACATTACTGGTTAAATTCATCTGGGCCAAGGATACTAGCTCATTTTCATTTGTTATTTTTTTTTTTTGACAAAGTGTTTCCTCCCTGCATGTGAGACTGCCTTTCCAGCCTGACAAAGTGGTACTGTCACTAACACTGGTATAATGTGACAGCTGGTCATTGGAAGCAGTTAGAACAAGCACACCTCCTTGAGCAATGACACAGGGGCCACCCAAATGTTACTGTGATAACATTTGTCTACAAAATGTCAGGGCCACTAGAATTAATAAGCAACATTCTCAAGCCAGTTGTTCTCACATGTAACCTTATTTTGGAGATTTATTATTTACAATAGACTGAATTGATGAATCGAATGCTTTAATGCACAAACTACAAAGGGCTACATAATGCAAAAACTACAAAGAATTACCATCCTGGAATAGCAGTTGATAACATGCTGCAGTAGTAGAACAAGAGGAAGAATTCAGCTTTGAATAAACTATTGTTTTGCACTTCTCCCCCTTCTTAGAAGTGGTAGGGGAGGTGGTGTGTGTGTGTGTGTGTACGTGTGCGTGTGCGTGTGCGTGTGTGTGTGTGCAGGTGTCTGTGAATATGTGCACACTATATTACAAAACACAGCATAAAGCACATGAGGGAGCAATATTCTTATAATTGCTTTATGAGATTCATATAATTAAATGCCAGCACTATTAAACAGATAGTTAAAAAAAAATCTTCTCAAGAGACTGAAGAGATGGCTAACGTGTTAAGAACACTTGCTGTTCTTGCAGAAGACCCAGGCTCCATTCTCAGAACCCTATAAAGACCTCACAACTGCCTGCAACTCCAGATCCAGGGGATCTGACACTCTTTTGGGGCCTTGGATGTCACCTGTAGGTATCTGGTGCACACACAAAGAAGCACCCACATGAATAAGAATATTTTAAAAAGAAAACAAAACATCTCAGGCTTATGAGATGGTTCAGCAGGCAAAGGAGTTTGCTGCCAAGTCTGACAACCTGTGTGCCAATCCCAAGACTCATGTGATGGAAGTATAGAACAGACTCCCTAAAGCTGTCCTCTTACCTCACAAGCATGCTGTGGCATGTGCATCCCACCCCCTACACACACATACTTACACACATATACAAATAAATAAAAAACCAAATGATTTAAAAACTGAAACAAGATCTTTTCTGATATCCAACATCATTAGTGAGATGATTCAAAAATGCATCTTATTATGTTTTAATAACACAATTATTTCACATTAAAAAAACTGATTTCATTAATGTGACTTGAGAAAAATAGCTAAATGTCCTTTCTCCAGGAGGTTAAAACAAGGCAGGTGGAAATAACTAAAGAAATAACTAACAGAAAGAGGGAAGAGAGGAGAGGGATGGAGAATTATTTCAGGTCCTTAAACTAAATGTATTTGTGTTTAGAAAATATCACATCCTTTTTATTTTGCCTTGCGTTTTGAAAATTTTCTGATGACCGTTTGGAAAAGTGTTTTAAAACATTGTTCTATCAGAATGGAAAAAATACAGCCTAACTCTCCAATGACCCCAGGAAGCTAAACGTTTGAACCTTAAATTCCAGACCCTGCCCACAGCCAGTAAATAGGTGAAAGGTCACATTCTTTACTATTTAGGACAGGACCTGTGAGTACTTGAGCTTTGTCATCCCACCCAGGAACCAGGGCAAATGCAAACCTCCTGGGCTATAGGAAACTGATTGGTCTATAATGCACGGGCTTGGATGGTTTAAATTGATTGGTCCACACCGCTCCCGCTCTGGATGCTATGAGATGATTGGTTTAAGATGTGCAGGCTTTGTTGTAATCCTATAAAAGCTATCTTATTTCTGCCTTCATGGTCCTTAGTCCTCTGCCCCTGCATGGCGCATGACTGTGGACCTAGTGCACTTGGAATATAAAAGACCTCATGCTTTTACATCAAGACCACTTCTTGTGAGTGATTTTTTGGGGGGCCGCCTTTCCTGAGTCAGGGCGTGAGGGTCCACGCTCCATGCTCTGCAGGTCTTTCAGTTCCAATGTGGGTTAGTATTCACTCTATTGATAAAATGTGAAATGAGCTGAAATCTCCAGGTCTATGTTTTCTGTTTTACTAAAACAAAGGCATATATCATCAGATCAGCAGCAATGACATTGGAAAATGTATGGAATAATTAATTGGTACAACACAGAAAAAGGTTACTACTTGTTAACACTATTAATAATAATAATAATAATAATAGTAACCAGCATCTCAGCAGACCTGTAATTCAGCAAAATTTCTGTTTGTAACATGCAGTGTCTGCTTCCTCTTCCCCAGTGTCTATTTTTCTGACATTGCAATAAGTATTCTAATTCAAAGAAACCAGCCCATCTCCAGTCAGAGTTGCATTGTGACATGGTTTCTCTTTCTTGCTATGGTCTAAACAAGTGTGGTCTTTGGGCATTTGTCAGGGGTCCTGGACTCTCCCGAAAACTTTTCCTTGAAGTTAGAGCTGAAAGTATCCATAATTAGATCCAGTTTATGAAGAAGAGACATGAAAGTTTTCCAAGAACATACATTTTCTGTGTATGATGCCAATGTTCGGGGGGGGGGGGTCACCTAACTTTCTCATAAAACATCAACCAAATTTTTAAAAGGACCTGAGAATGAGGATACATGCACACAATATTTCTTTCCCTTTTATAGTAGCTAAAACAAACAAACAAATAACAACAACAAAAACAGACCAACAACAACAAAAACTAAACATATTTCTTACATGCCAAGCAGTGTAGTTAAGGGCAGAAAAGTGATCATAATGTTCTAAAGATAGGAAAGGGAAATAATCCTTCTGTTCTGGGGTAAGGATTACTGTTGGTGTGCTAAACTATCGAGGCTTTCCAATATCTTTGGAAATTGTAAGTGGAAATGCATGTGAAAGGCAGGAATATGTGGTGAACTCCCCAAATAATAACTCTGCGTTTTTGAAATATTGTAATGGCTACATTTTTTATCACAAAAGTTCTAAAAAGGTTCAACTGAAAAGAGCAATATGGAGCTGAGGAGACTGCTCCCTTAGTGGTAAAGGCATTTGCCAAAAAGCCTGGCACCATGAGTTTGGTAACCAGAATCCATGTTGTAGAAGAGAGAACCAACTCCTGCAAGTTGTTCTCTGATCTCAATGACTTCCACATATGCACATGGCATGTGTACAGACACACACAACATGCCCCCCCCCCCCACATTAACTAACTAAATGTAAGAGAAATTAAATGCCTTATAAAAACACTACATTCTGTGCCAGAGAAGTGATAACTAAAAATAATCCTGAGGAATGATAGAAAAGTTTACAATTAACTTTCTGCTATGACATGAATAAATCTTCACTTTTTTTTTCTCCTAAAGATACAAACATTATGTCCTTTATAAATTTACTTTTAGCCAGGCAGTGGTGGTATACACCTTACATTCCAGCACTCAGGAGGCAGAGGCAGGTTGATCTCTTTGAGTTCGAGGCCAGCCTGATCTACAAAGCTACACAGAGAAACCCTGCTCCCCCCAATAAGCAAACAAACAAACAAATAAATAAATAATATTTCTACCCCCAAGTACTTATTAAATCAACGTGTTTCTGGATATCAGTAGCCAAGGTAGTAAGGAAATGCAAAATGTAATCACATGTAATATTGTTGGGACTCCAAACAATAACAATAGCCCCAAGCATGGTTCCCTGATGTGCTAATTATTTTAAAAGTCTTTGGAGATTAGCAGTTGCTATAAGCAGCTTTTGTCTGATACCCTCTTAGCTGCTTTAAGCTCAGACAGCCAAAGAGCATGACACTTCTTCCACCCCTCTGCAATTTCCTAACTACTGCCAGAAAGAAGATGCAAGAAGAATGGGATCATATTTAGATGTATTTTGTCACAAGGTATTGTGGATTTTTCTCCTTTAAGTACTCTATTGTTTGTTTCAGCAAACTGAGTTGTTTAATCCGCAAAGAGAAAGTCTTATCTTTCCTACAACACAACAGTTTGGTCCTTTCCTCTTTCTCCTTTAACTAAACCCAGCCACTCAGCACATCTTTCCCTGTGTTCTTAACTCACAGTTTGCAGCATTATAAATGCCCGTGTTCCCCTCTCCCCCGTGGGATTAAATCAGGCAAAAAGGAAAGCCCTTTCAGACTTATCTCAAAAGCTGAACTTGGGAAAATGCCTGGTAAATCAAAACGCCCTGTTGGAGATAAGGTCTCTAAACCTCCAAGAATATTCAATAATCACAATAACTTCCAGGTAAATTGTTTTTGTTTTCATCTTAAGCAGCTATGAATAAATATCTGTTTGACCCCTTCCTCTCTTTAAAAGAATTCTCAAAAACTAAAAACTAAAATACTTTGTTTTGTTTTGTTTTTTAAATCTAGAGTAATGCTATCAAAATAGGTATGCTATTTGTTAAAAATGATAAGGAAGACTTCATTCAAGAGACTACACTGTGATGGGTGTTCTGAAATAGTGGAGAGGTACTGGCATGATTATAAACAAAAGAATAAATGAATCTCACCTCTTTCTCTCTCTCTCTCCTTCTCTCTCTCTCTCTCTCTCTCTCTCTCTCTCTCTCTCTCTCTCTCTCTGTGTGTGTGTGTGTGCACATGTGTGTACAAAATGGAGATAGAAGAGTAGGAAATTACCAAGAGAAATTACAGGAAAAAGAGGCAATTTACCTAAACTGACTTAACAAGATTCTCGTGAAAGACAACCAGGATGATAAAGTATTGAAGACAGTGAATGAGAAATTTTGTCAGATACAAAGAGTAGTGGATAATTGCAAAGCTGACCCAGCAGGATTCCTACTAAAACTGGACTTTTAATCAGACCCAAGAGAAAATCCAATACCCACTTGAGAAAACGGTTCAGAGAAATTTGACTGAAATTTGGTCATGCTGTGAGTTTTTTGTTAATATAATTTTTGAGAATTTAATACATGTATATAATGTATTTTGATCATAATCGCTCTTACATTCCCATAACTCTTCCAAGATCTACCTACCCTTCCTGTTCTCTTCCTAATTCCATATCATTTTAAAAAATGACCCTCTGAGTTTAATATGTGTCACCCATTTATGGGTGTAGGACTATCCACGGCACCATGGTCGACCTACCAGGGAACATACTCTACAAGAAAACTGACTTGTTCTCACTCAAAAGTGGTCACATTTCAGTAGCTTCTCGGCTATGGAATGGGGGCTCATAAGCTCTTTCCAACTCCATGCCTCTGAGAGTCCATAAGTTCAGCAGTCCTGTCATGTCCAGAAGAAAGGCTTTTGCTATTCCTTCCAGACCTCTGGTCTTACAATCTTTCTTCCCACTTTCCCTTGATGTCCTCCAAGGCTTGTGGGTAGAGGTATGTATACCTGCCCAATTTGTAACTGAACAGTTTACAGATATTTATTCTAGCAGTGATGTTTTGATTCAATGCTGTTAGTAGTATTTTCTCAAAGGTCAGATTTATTATCTACATGTACTTGCGTAATTAAAACAGAAACTAGGACTTGTATTAGTAGGCCTTGTGCAATGTGGTTAGTGTAGCTCAAAATTATATCTTAACTTTGTTTAAATTTAAGCAACTTAAATAGCTCATATTTTTAGTGGCTATCCCATGAAGCTAGCAGTATGAAAATATTAGCTTTTTATAACATTGGCTCTTAATCAAATAGCCCATAACAGATGCATTAAAAAAAAAAAAGCAGAGAAAATAGTATCTAGAACTCTACCACACATGCTTCTATACCTAAGATGCTTTGACTTAAAAAGAAACTCCTTTTCTTTAGAGAGCTCAAATGACAGAAAGGCTCCATTTGAAATTCCAAAATGTTTTAGTTATAGCTGGTGAGTACTGGGTAAAAAAAATAAAAATAAAATCAGTGCCCAGACAATACTGTTAAGTCCCAAATCATTCTGAAAATGTGGATTAGGCTTCCTATATAATGGCATAATACAAAATTTTTCTATTGGCACAATTGGGAGAAACTATACTCAGCCAGCAACAAGTTATTTCTCTTGGATTTGTGTGCATATGGAGAGCAAAATAAGAGACATGAAACCCAAAGAAAGGATTCAGTAAACCAAATCAGAGAGATGGATCAACACTCATCCTCAATCAAAGCCACATGTTTCCTGTGCCCATATCAGAGTTAGGCCAGTCATTAATGGTCTCAAAGTCCCCATTAATTCTTTAAGAAATCCTCACAGTTTCTTCCTCACACATTGGCCTTGGATTGTTTTAAAAATGTTGATATTCATGATGGAAATACTTGTCAGGCCCATCATTTTGTACTTAGGAAGCAGTTATTTATATTAAACAATGTCTTGAGAATGAAAACTATTTCATGACCTAATGAAACACTCATCTGTGGGTACAATGTTCAGATTTATTCATATAAACAATTCATTCAATAAATACTTGTCCGATTCTTATCAGGTCAAGTTCAGGGTGCTAGGAACATGGAAGGAAACAAAATTACATAAGTGACCTGTCATGTGGTGTTTTCCTAAATGTAATAGGTGTTTGTTGCTCAATATAATATTTAGTTTTTCAAATCAAGTTTTTAAAAATTATATTTTATAATTTTCCTTTATAAAATGTTGTTTATGTGATACTCATGCAAAGCTGGTTATCTCTTCCTCGTTCTCTCTCTAGAACTCTGAAAAAAAATCTAAAAATATCCAACAGTAAGGTTAACTTCTAAATATTTTGCTGAGGGATGAATTATAGCCTGATTCATTTTTCATCCATCTACATGTCACAGTGACCCATGAGTATGTTCTGATGGGCTGAGGAAATGAAGGGAAAACCTCTGAGGAATCATTTACTGCATAAAGAGAAAATGGAATCCCCACACTTGGGAACCAGAGGCAGGTGAACCTTTGAGTTTGAGGTCAGCCTGGTCTACAGAGTGAGTTCCAAGACAGCCAGGGCTACACAGAGAAACCCTGTATAAACAACAGCAACAACACATGGGTCTTAATAATATTCTGCTGTACTCATAGATCTAGGACTAGCCCAGTTGTCATCAGAGAGGCTTCCTCTGGCAGCCTATAAGAGCTATCAGAGACCCATATCTAGGGGAATCCTGAAAACCTGAAGGAGGAAAGATTGTAAGGAAGAGGGGAGTTGTGGACACCACAACATGGCTCATAAGTTGGACTATGCAGGGATCATAGAGACTCAGAAAGAATGAAGAGCAATCACTGAAGCCTACAGGGGTCTGCACTAGTTTCTCTCCCCCTCAGTCTCTCTCTCTCTCTCTCTCTAATTTGTCTATCTACCTATCTATCTGTCTGTCTATCTGTCTATCTATCTCTCTGTGTGTGTGAGTGTGTAGTGCTTGTGTGGGACTGGGAGGTGTCTCTGACTCTTTTACCTGCTATGGGGACCCTTTTCTTCCTACTGCATTGTTTCTAGTCTTACTGCATCTTCTTATGCTGTGTTTGGTTGGTATCCCTGAAGTCCTGCTCTTTTCTGAAGTGAAAGGAGGAGCAGTAGATCTGGGGAAGAGGGAAGATGAGGAAAGAGGGAGGGGTGGAGTGAGAGGAGGCTTCAGCCAGGATATATTGTACAAAAGAATAAATTTTAAAAAAGAAAAATAAAGTTTTGCAGAAATTGTCATAACAATTTATGGTCAGTTTTAGACCTGTCTTGATGCTGTAACTTCTTGCAGAGATGCAAATACATCTTTGTAATGTAATGGTATCCAGAGATGTGGATAGGACAACTGGTACACAGCAAAGAATCCAGATGAAATTGTATCATGTTGTATTTAGAGAGAGTGTCCTTTCTCATCTTAGATTTTCTGTCCCTTGCTCCCTGTGCTATTAACCTCAGCTCTTGTGTTCTGTCTGCTCCTTTAGCTCTATCCTGGACCATTTGTTAGAGATCACATGTGATAGTCTGAGGACAACATACAGTTTCCTGAGGTGAAACCCTTAGATGTATATTTCACTCTAGTCTCTATTGAGGCCACACAAAGCTATTTTCTTGTATGGCTAACAAGCATAGCATTTTCAAGATTGGATTTAGCCAGACTGATTTAGCTAATGAGATTCTGACAATAAGTAAACAAGGAGGAACTTTTAAATTAACTTCAAATTCATGAGGCTGTAATTTTCATATGTCAAAAACATCAAGTATCGAGCTCATTCAACGTGCTACACACTGAGCATTTATTGTGTGCCATCATGAAGACAAGCCATCTAGTATGCTATTTTGCTACCTTATAGACCATAGATTTATTGTTTAAAAAATGCATCCTGACTCAGACATCTGAATTAAATTCTTCATTATCAGTTCCTCTAAGAAATTCGTTCTCTGTCAGTTGCACAGGAGGTGTGGGTGACAGAAAGAACCGTGACTAACCCTGAAATGATTCTTGGGTCTGAGCTCTGTTTAAGATTATTAACTTTTAATTCTTCTTTTCTCAAAAGATTACATCTTTTTTGAGAATATAATATAATTAAATGATTTCCTCTACTCTCTTCTTCCCTTACATCCCCTTGCTCTCTTTCAAATTCATTGACTCCTATTTCATTAATTACTCTTACATACACATATGTATATGCATGTATATTCTGAAAGAACTCATGACTCACGGTAGTTTTATACTTGGGAAATGAAACTGTATACATTACATTTAAACATTCCTAATCAGGACTACAGACTATGACAAGAGGGAACTACAAACTCAAAAATATTTTTTTTTTTTTTTGCCTTATTAAGAAACTCCCTGACATTCTTTAGTGTTATATGAGTGGTACTTGGACACACCTGCCTGGTAACTGTCACGGGATGAGGGGGTTCTAACAGAAATGTGAGTTTCTTCATCCTGTTCATTGCTGTGAATATCTGAAAGGACAAGTCATTATTTGCAGAACTGAGTGTAGGCAACCAAGTAAAGCATAAGCCGATATAAAAAGAATCCACAGAAGGATTCTAGTCTCATTTCACGCTCATATTCAGAACAGTGTTTATAATACAGTAACAGCTTTAAGGATGTATGAAAAAGGATATGTCAGGGAAGTCAGCCAATTTGAAAGTTTGTTAGGAAGGGGTGAGAAATCTGGAATTTATTGTATTTCTCCATAAGGTTCTTCATATAGTGTTTTCTTATTTGAAGTTATCAGGAGAGAAATGGATTTAATTATTTCCTTCTAAATTGAATCCAAGTTTAACAGTCCACACTGACAGGAAATTGTCCCTTATTAAGCTACTTCCATAACAGCTTAAAGCTTTTCCCATCATCGATAGAAGAATTGTGTGTGTGTGGGGGGGGGCAGTTTACGCTGTAAATTCAGCATCTGCTTTCTCCTGGATACATAGGACACATCACTTACTCTCTAATTTAGCCACTGGGAGATCCCAGACATACAAGTGTAGGTGTGTGTGTGTGTGTGTGTATGTGTGTGATTGAGATTTAAATTTGTGTGTATCCATGCACACACATCTATGTGGGCATACATGTGTGTGGAGGCCAAAAGGCAACTTTTTTTTTTTTTAATCACTTTCTGTCTTATTTTTTAAAGCTGGGTCTCTCCTAGAACATAGAGATCACACATTAGGTTGGACAGGGTCGTCAGTTAACATCAAGTATCTTCCTGCTTCTACTTCCCCAGTGCTGTGATTACTACTGTGCAGAACTGCTTCTGGAATTTGAACTCAGGGGTCTTCTTTGGGCTTATGCAGCAAGCATAGTATCCTTCTTCAGAGCCTAAGTTCTTTTTTAAAATTCTGTACATCTCAAGTGTTATCAAAAAGCTAAATTTACTTGTATTGTAGGAACTTCAGAAAGTATTTTAATGGCCACAAGATATATGCCAGAACATACCATACAGAAGAAATTTATATATAAGTTAATTAGAACAAAAATAAATTATCCTCCTGGTTTTGCCTTATAACACACACACACACACACACACACACACACACACACACACACACACACACTTCACCCCACAGAGAATGACTGCCTGATGGGTATCTTGTTGCCATGAGCATCATGAATTCTGTACTGTAACAGATCTATATTTGCATGTAGTTTTATAAGAACAATAAGAAAACGATAACTAAAGCTCAATTTGAGATAAGTGTAAGGGAGGCAACTCTAATAGAAGGTACGTTCTATTGCATGTTGTCACTTTTCAGCATTGATTTTAGATTCTATTTGGGTGGCTGGAACCTACACTGCTCATAGAGGAAAATTCAAGAAATGGGAAAGTTTCAAATTGCAGAGAAAATATGCTTATAAAATAAGTTTCTTGACCTTCTTTCCTACTTCCCAAGAGTCAGCTGATTCAGTGAATTCTACTGGAATAAAAACAATATAAGGGACAAGTATCAAGGAATAATTAAAAATCCACATTATAAGTTGAAATCAAGTGTGGTGGTGCCTCCAGAAGTATTATTTTTCTCAGGTTTACTCTGGTTACTTTTGGTCTTTTGTGCTTTCATATAAATATTATTAAGGTTGTATACACTGTCTTTGGTAAGATGACCATTTTCATAATATTGATTCTTTCTATCTATGAGTATGGTGATCTTCTCATCTTCTAGGGTCTTTTACAATATTTTTCTTCATTACTAATTCTTATTTTTAAAAAAAAAAAAAAAAGATGGAGGTAAACTATTGTGGAGATTCAGACTGAGTCAGGGGACAAATAGACGAGAGCAGAAAAAAAAAAAAAAAAAAAAAAAAAAAAAGAGGGTACTATAATAGAGGGAGCCATTACAGGTTTGAAGAGAAAACTGACTCTAGAGAAATGTCCAGACACCTACAATGGTGACCCCAACTAACAATCTGAGCAACAGTGGAAAGCCTACCTTATATGCCCTTCCCTGATAATGAGATTGATAATTAACTTATATGCCATCATAGAACCCTCATTTAGTAGCTGATGGAAATAAAAGCAGACACCCACAGCTAAACACTGAGCCGAACTCCTGAAATCCAGTTGCAGAGAGGGAGGAGTGATAAGAAAAGGGGTCAAGACCAGGCTACAGAAACCCACAGAGACAGCTGACTTGAACAAGGGGGAGCTCATGAACTGATAGCTGGGAAACCAGCATTGTACTGACTCAGAACCCCTGAATGTGGGTCTCAGTTAGAAGGCCTGGGCAGACTAAGGAACCTCTGACAGTGGCACTAAGATGTATGGTGCACAAAAGGATTTTGGGAGCTTCCCCATGGAGGGATACTTGCTTAGCCTAGAGCCAGGAGGGAGGGCCTAGTCCCTACTGCAAATGACTTGACAGATTTTGATGATCCCTCCTGGAAGGTATTAATCCTCCCTGTGCAGAAGGGGGGGGGATCAGGGGGTATGGGAGGGAGGGAGAGGGAATTGGGATCGAAGTGTAATAAGAAAAAAAATAATAAAATTTAGAAAAAAAAAGTATTTGAAACATAGTAAGTTTAGGAGACCTAAATATTTGTTGGAAGTTTTCATATACTTTGCTGTTTCACTGTGTTCCCATTGTATGAAATTTAGGGGAAGCACGTGGTTCTGTTCATTTAATGCATGAATTATCTATACAAGATTGACTCTGCTAAATCCTCCCTACCTCAACACACACAAAGCTGAGTGTGGTATGTTATCTTATTTTCTGATGAAGTACCTCTCTATTGTTTTGACAAACACTATTTTTAATGTCTTTATCCTACCTGTGTCAAATAACACGTGATAGTCATTAAACATAAAATATATTAAGATATTAATATCCATTTATTTGTCACCACAATTATAGTGTTAACAATGCAAGTTAACTGGGTAAAATTATCCACACAGTAACAAAATTGAAACTTTAGTTGAAGCCATATTAAGACAGGGTCTAATGTAACCCAGGCTAGTCTCAAACTAGGTATGCATCCAAGGATAACCATGAACCTCTGGTTTCCGATTCTCCTTTCCAACTTCTGGGCCTATAGGCTTGTGTCAGAATTTCCAGTTTTATATGGTTCTGAGGACTCAGACCTAGAGCATCTTAGATATTAAGTAAACAGTCTACTAAGGGAACCACATCACTAACTATAAAGGTAATGATTTTCTTTCCCATATTCCTTTGCTCTTATCAGTCAATTTCCCTCAATACAACCAGTTCACATCCTCTTCTATATGGTAATACAGTGGGTTCATTATCATTCTTAAAGAAAATAAGATATTATGTGATAAATGTCCAATATATTTTCATCTAGCAATATACATTGGAGGCTATTGTCTATGATTTAACAACGAATGTCTTCCCTTTTTAATTGGCTTCCAGTATTTCACTGATATAGATGTGTGTCATTTATTTAATTAGTCTCCTACCAATAGGAACTTAGATCATGCAATCTTTTACTGTTACAAATAATGCTGCAATGAGTAATTCCAGGAAATACATCAATTCACAGGTATGCAATTATCTCTGCAGGATACATTCCTGGAAGTTAAATTACTAGGTCAAAAGACACAAGTACTTGTAATTTTCATAAATACTGCCAAATTGCCTCCACAGAGGTGATGTCATTATAAACCGTAGGAAACACTCAAAGGAAATAAAGAAGATTTATATAAAAGAAAAGGAGAAATACTGCTGAGGAGTAGTCAGAAAAAGGAGTATATTTCTTAATGCCCTACATAGTGTTCTTGCCAAAATAACAACAGTTCAGATTATTAAACATCATTGGACTATAAACAGGAAGGAAAAATTCACAGGACAAGTGTCTCAGTTCCAGAAAACAATATGCAGGAATAACTGTTTGGGGAAGAAAGATAATTTTAAAGAGATTCCAGTAACTGATAGCAGGGAAACCAGCATAGGACCAATCAAGATGCCCTGAATGTGGGTGTTAGGAGGACAGAGTCTACGGGGCCTATGGTAGAGGATCTGTTTTTATCCCTAGTATAGGAATGAACTTTGGAAGCCCATTCCATATAGAGGAATAATCTCTCAGCCTAGACACATGAAGGAGGGCATAAATCCTGCTCCAAATGACATGATAGATTTTAAAGATCCCCCATGGAAGGCCTCACACACCCTGGGGAGCAGAAAGGGGCTAGGGCTTGGGGAGGGACAAGGAAAGAGGGGAGGGTGAGGGAACTGGAAACGATAAGTAAAAAATAAAAAAACTTGTTTCAAATTTAAATAAAAAGATATAATAAATGAAAGAAAAAAGAAAAAAGAAGTTGTTTTTTAAAATTAGTGGGTTAAGCTAGATTATTTAGTTAGTGATAACTGATATTTAGATAGCAAGATATCTGCCTGTATGTGTGATTAAGTTGGCAGAATGTTTGCCTAGCATGCAAGATGCCCCAGGTTTGTGACCCAAGCACCAAATAAAACTGGCCGGGTAATGCTTACCAAACAAGTGAAAGACCTATGTAATAAGAAATTTATGGCTCTAAAGAAAGAAATTAAAGAAGATACCAGAAAATGGAAAGATCTCCTATGCTCTTGGACAGGTAGGATAAACATAGTAAAAATGACAATCTTGCCAAAAGCAATCTACAGATTCAATGCAATCTCCATTAAAATCCCACCACAATTCTTCACTGACCTTGAAAATATAATAATCAAAATTATATGGAAAAACAAAAGGCCCAGGATAGCCAAAACAACCCTGTACAATAAAAGAACTTCAGGAGGCATCACCGTCTCTGACTTTACGCTCTACTACAGAGCTATAGTTCTAAAAACAGCCTGGTATTGGCACAAAAAATAGACAGGTGGAACACTGGAATCGAATTGAAAATCCTGATATTAACCCACACAACTATGAACAACTGATTTTTGACAAAACAGCTAAAATAATACAATGAGGCAAGGACAGCATCTTCAACAAATGGTGCTGGCACAATTGGATGATGGTGTGTGGAAGACTGAAGATAGACCCATGTCTGTCGCCATGCAAAAACTCAAATCCAAATGGATCAAAGACCTCAACATCAATCTAGCCACACTGAAGAGAAGAGAAAGTAGGAGGTACCCTTGAACAAATTGGTATAGGAGACCACTTCCTGAACATAACTCCAGGGGCTCAGATACTGAGAACAACAATTAATAAATGGAACTCCTTCAAACTTAGAAGCTTCTGTTAGGCAAAGACAAAACGGCAGCCCACAGACTGGGAAAATATTTTCATCAATCTTACATCCACCAATGGGCTGATCTCCAAATTATACAAAGAGCCCAGGAAACTAGTCAACAAAACACCAAAACCTATTAGAAATGGGGCACAGAACTGAAGAAAGAATTCTCAATAGAGAAAATCAAAAAGGCTGAAAGACACTTAAGAAAGTGTTCAGCATCCTTAGCTATCAGAGAAATGCAAATCAAAATAATGTTGAGATACAATGTTACTCCTGCCAGAATGGCTAAAATAAGAAACACCAATGACAACTCATGCTGGAGAGGATGTGGAGAAAGAGGAACACTCCTCCACTGCTGGTGGCAGTGCAAACTCGTACAGCCATTTTGGAGATCAGTATGGCAATTCCTCGGGAAAATGGGAATTAGTTTACCACAGGACCTAGCAATCCCCCTCTTAGGCATATATCCAAATGATCCACATCCATGCAACAAAGACATCTGTTCAACTCTGTTCATAGCAGCATTATTTGTAATAGCAAGAACCTGGAAGCAACCTAGATGCCCCTCAATTGAAGAATGAATAAAGAAGATGTGGCACATCTACACAATGGAATACTACTCTGCAGAAACAAATAATGGAATTTTGAAATTTGCAGGCAAGTGGATGGCATTTGAAGAAACCATCCTGAATGAGGTAACCCAGTCACAAAAAAGAGGAACATGGTATGTACTCATTCATATATGGATTTTAGACCTAGAGCAAAGGATCACACCACCATAGGAACTAGGATACAAGGTGTCTTCTAAGAGATTCATATAAAGTCCCTCACAAAAGGGGGAAGGGACAAGTCCCCTAGAGCACATGGGAAGTGTGGGGGCAGTGAATGGAGAGAGAAGTAGGAGAAAGAGAGGGTGAGGAGAGGAAAGCACATGCAACTATGAAGATTGAATCAGGGTAGGAATAGAAGACAGAAGAGAGAGAGAGAAAGAGAGAGAGAGAGAGAGAGAGAGAGAGAACATAAAAGAGGGAGCCATTATTGGTTTGAAGAGAAAACTGAACCTAAAGAAAAGTCTAGAGACCTACAAGACTGCTGCCAACTAACAATGTGAGCAACGGTGGAAAGGCTACAATAAATACCCTTCCCAGATCGTTAGATCAACAACTAACTTATCCATGGAGTCTGCATCTAGTACCTGTTGGAAACAGAAGCAAACATCCATACCTATACACTGAGTTGAACTAGAATCCAGATGCAGACAGAGAGGACAAGACTGGGTGGCAGAAACATATAGAGAGACCTGAACAAGGAGGAGATTATGGGCCCCAGACTGATAGCTGGGAATTCAGCATGGGACTGACTCAGGCCTCCCTGAATATGGGTCTCAGCCAGAAGGACTGAGCAGTCTAAGGGACCTCAGACAGTGGAACCAGGATGTATCCCTGGTGCACAAAAGGACCTTGTGAACACATCCCCCATTTAAGGATGCTGTCTTAACTTAGAGACAGGAGTGACCTAGTCCCTACTTCAAATGACCTGACAGATCTACACGAACCCCACCAGGTGGCATTGCCCTACATGTGGAATTGGGATGGTGGGATGGGAAGGGAGGGTGGTCATGGTGCATGTAAGGGGGCAGAGAGGGTAAAAGGGAGGGAAGGAGGGAGGGAGGGATAGGGAACTGGATTGACTTGTAAAATAATAAATTAAATTAAAAAAATGGGCATTGTTGCATACGCCTGTAGTCCCAACCATTGTGAAGTAGAGAAGACCAAGGGTTCAAGGTTATCTGTGGTGATATATTATCTATGATTTAATAAAGATTGCCCAAAGTGTCAAAATGCAAAGCTAGTCACAGTAGTTAGCTATACTAGCTAGGCAGTGGTGATACAAATCTTTAATCTCAGGACTTTGGAGACAGATATCTGTTAGTTCAAGGCCATACTGAGATACATAAAACTGATCCAGTAAAAAAGAAAAACATTGTACACAAAGGAAATTTCAGCACTTTGGATCCCACACTAATCCCAGGATTTGAGTGCTATAAAAGGAAGAAACAAAGAGTCTCATGTGAGAATTAGTCTCCAGCTTCTATTTGAGGAGAGCATAGCAGTCTGGAGAAGCAATCTGAGCTTCAATGGGTTGCCACTTCAGTCTGAGGTAGAAGTAAGAGCTAGAGGCTTGCTGCTTTGCTTTTCTGATCTTCAGTTTGAACCTTGAACTCCAATATCTGTCTCTGGGTTTTTATTTTTCATGTTACAGTTATCCTTAGCTATATGACTAGTTTGAGACTACCTGGGACTATGTAAGACCCTGTTTTAAAAAGAAACAAACAAACACAACCTCAAAAATCGTTACATGTAAAAAGTTTAAGGTGATATATGCTTTTCATCACAATCAAAATAAATTCCAGACATATCAGATTTTTAACAGCAAATGAATAATTATTCTAGGGAAATCTCATGCGAATAACTTTAAGATGCATTATAACTCTTTCATGTGCTGATATTGTGATAGTTTGAATGTAATTACTCCCCATAAGCTCATTGGTACTCCTTGTTGGAGTAGGTATGACCTTGTTGGAGGCAGTGTGTCACTGTCAGGGTGGGATTTAAGTTCTTATATACATCCAAGCCACCCCCAGTGTCTCAGGTCACTTTGTGTTGCCGGCAAGATATAGAATCTCACTCCTTCTGCCTACATGCTACCATATCCCTCTGTGACAATAGTTGATGAAACATGTGAAAATGTAAACCACCGAGTTAAATGTCTTCCTTTATTTTTTTAAAGTGTTTTTATTTATTATTTTTTTCTTATTTTACATATAGATCCCAGTTTCCTCTCCTTCCTACCCTCCTTTCCTCCATCTCTCCCTCCCTCCTTCCCTCCTCCATGTCCCCCAGCCCCCTTCATCCCAATCCCCACTACCCCCCCCCACTCCACAGGAAGAGTGATGCCTTCCAGGAGAGAGCAACAAAATCTTGACAGTCTTTTGGAGTAGGGACTAGGCCCTCCCACTTGCCTCTAGGCTAAGGGAGTATCCCTTCATGGGCAATGTGGAATGTGCTGGTTGTGATGCTGCAAATGTCTTCCTTTATAAGAGTTGCTGTGGTCATGTGTTTCTTCACATCAACAGAAAACCTAACTAAGACAGATATATTTTCATTTATACATACATATGTATGTAAAACATACATGTACACACAAATCATTATTCAGTATTGAAATAGAGAAGATCTAGCAATGTTCTCAAAAGCAATAAAGAAAAGATTAATGGATATGACTGAGCTATTATAAAAACATCTGCATAGTCCAAGTCCCCAAATAAAAATGAAAGACAAAGAAGAAAATAGAAAACTCTGGGCCTGGAGAAATGGTTCAGTGGTTAATGTTCTTGAAGAGGACCTGAGTTCAGATTCCAGAAGCCAATTCAGAGTCTGATGCCTCCAAGTAAACCTGTATTAATGTGTATATATCCTAATACAGACATGCATGCATGTTCTGCTTTGGGTTTTGTCAACTTGACACAAGCTAGAATTATCTGAGAAGTAGAACCTCAAATGAGAAAATGGTGCCATGAGATTGCCTATAAGAATATCTGTACTTGATTTTCTGGCTTAATGATTGATGTGGGGTGGTCCAGTCCACTGAGGCAGAGCTATCTTTGAAGCGATATCTCTGGTAGGCATAAGAAAACAAGCTGAGCAAGTCATGAGAAACAAGCCAGTAAGTAGTGTTTCTCCATGATCTCTGCTTCAATTCCTGCCTGCAGTTTCCTGATTTGATTTTCTATCCTGATTTCCCTCCAATGGAAACACATAACTCAAATTAATAAATAGCTTTTTAAAACTCGAAATATGGAAAGGAAGATAGAGGTGCATAGAACCCGTAATGAAACTGACATGAATATAACTTTATAAAATGGATCTATTTAAGACTAAATGGGCCCTTTACGATAAATTACGATAAATGGTGTTCAAGCTCACAAAAATATGATATCTATAATTAATAAAGAAGGCTAATACCCATGAGACTTAGCTAAAATAAAAGTACTCAGAGAAATTATTAGTTATTTACTAGTTTGATAAGCCCTCAGTACTTAAGAATAACCCAGAGGCTAACTAACTTATGGGAATAAAATGGGTAAAGTCAAAAGGTGGATACTTCATAAAAGTTAAGTACACTCCTATACTCCCCAGGGCCTAGTGTAAGACTCTACCTGTTATACAAAGGCCATGAAATCAGATGAGTTCTATTATTAAAAGGCAGACTCTCTGGTTTTTCCATATGCTGAATTGGGGAAATATCAAACATTTTTGTGA
This sequence comes from Phodopus roborovskii, assembly GCF_943737965.1. Lineage (NCBI taxonomy): Eukaryota > Metazoa > Chordata > Mammalia > Rodentia > Cricetidae > Phodopus > Phodopus roborovskii. Next base: position 10,218,022 of record NW_026126540.1, on the reverse strand, counting down.
GTTTATGACTGAATGCAGAACTTGGCAAAAAGCCATATTTTAAAATTCGTTGACTTGCTGCAATTACATTATGATAGTGAAATCACATTGCTGTTTGAATCTGCATGGCTTAATAATATCAATCATTGCCACCATCTGTTGATTGCTGTCCCCTGTGGATGTAGATATAAGACTCTTCAGGGTCAGTTTTCTGTGTTTGTGGCTGTTTTTTTTTTTTTTTTTTTTCTCTATCATGTATGGCATTTTAAAACTCTTCATGTGTATTTTTTCCTCAATAAAGCTACAGACAACAAAAAGATCCTCTGGAGGTAGGGAGAGTTATTTTAAGATTTAAATCCTACTATGGTTAGATAGTGAGTTTATGATGTCTTTGGGCCATTAATATCACTAATGTGAGGTAAAAATGTTAGATTAAATGGCTTCTGGGAGAGCATAACTTACTCAGAATGACATTCCTTTGCAATGTTTTTATAACCTATTATTAAAAGGGAGACAGGAAAGCTGTTTCGCTAGATCAGCATTTCACAGTGGTCTGGCAATATTGGTGTCAGAATTTCATTAGCAGGTTTTAAAATGCATTGTAGGGACTACTACATCCTCAACGTCTTGAATCAGAAATTATACACATTGGATTCATTTCCCTACATTTTTATAGGATATTTCAAGGGATTGATAAATACTAACGCAAGTAGGTAGGATAGCAAGTAGCCTCCACCTGGCTAAAACAGTTTTCTGAGAACAATGGGAAGGAGACATCTGACATCTGAAGGCACTCTCTCTGTAAGCCATCTCATCTATTCCTCTACACCGCCACACCTGTGGTTTTCACACTTCTTCCAGGATCATTCTTGATTCATATTGCTCTATAGCCTGCACCCTTCATGAGAACAGAAACCAGCCTGCCTGACTCAGGGATGTCTTGGTATAACTACTTCTGGACCTGACCTAAGTCTGTGTTCAGTAATTGCCTAGTAAGTGATGTGTATAGAAATTACTTACAAGTGAGCCCATGGAGACTCAGAGACTCTGAATGGACTGTTTGAAACTACATGACTTCTGAAAATCAGAAAAGAGTCAGTCAGGTAAGCATGGGCCATTTACTCTCAATATCCCTCTTCCCCCTCTCTTTGAGACACTCAACCTGTCTGTCAAACAAATTTCTATCCATATGGCTTGTTAAACTCCTAAACCTACAGAAACCTTTATAATGAAACTTAGTTTGAAAGTATAATTGAACTGGAATAAATACCCCAAGGAAGTGGATTCAATGAGAGTATACAGTGAATAAATAAAAAGAATAAGTTGGAATTTTACACACAAAGATGAGAAAGATTTTACCAAAGCTCTCAGTTTTACGGGATTGCTCCAAGGGGGAAGATGAAGAAGCAAGCTCCAGAATCCTGGGATTAAAGGCCTGAATTTACAATTACAGCTGCTAAGAAAGCTATAGGTCATTTGGTTCAAAGGCAGAGAGGTTGGCACAGATGGAATGGGGAAAGTAGGCAGAGAAGAGGAGAATGTCTAAGTGGAGTGTTCAGACCCATGGGCAAGGGACATTCATTAAGTTGAGCAAAGGCAACTCTATTGAGCAGAGAAAAGGTGGATCTATCTAGCTGAAAGAAATGAAAATTAAGAGGAGAATTAGGTTGTTTGCACATTTAAGACAGGAAACATAGCTTTCATATTTTCACTAGTGATAGCCCATAGGAGAGGAGAACTTTGGTTATAGGTATTGCAGTAGTGCTATCAAGAGCAGAAAATAGGAGAAGAGATCGAGAACAAGCAGACATCTTGGCTTTAGATATGAACACAGATGTTGCACTGTCAGGAACTGGAGCAAGGGTGAAGTTCACTGGAGCAGAGGCATTTGGGTAGGTGCACAGGGTAGTAGGAGACCATGGTTTCCTAATGGATCCTACAAAGCAAAGTCTTAGAGGAAGTGCTGTAAAACTTGCCTTGAGAACATTTTTTATCCACTTCTTCATACACAAATATGAAACTAGGTATTTCTGCTTAACCATATGGAATACGTAAGGAACAGATTCTTGTCAAGGCAGTGTTTCTCATCCTTGGTTAAAATACGATTGGAAAACATATTGTACAAGTAATGGGTTTTACAAAATAAATTAATACAGATTGAAAACTTTCTTCTGTGTTACCACTTGTATTGCAATTTATTATCTTAAAATCATTCATGTTCTGAATATCACTGAGAAATTTAGTAGACTGCTGAGCTTCACCCCAGAAGTGGATTTCTAACCATAATGTAATTGGAAAGGTCGTAACTAAGTTTCACCATATGGGACTGCTAGATGCAATCAAAGCAATATAAGTTTGAAGAAGACACTATTGAGTGTGTCATTGCATTTTATAAGCAATGAAGGTTATTATTTTTTGCAACAGAAATCACTCTAATGTCTTAGGAAGTTAGCATATTGGTAGAATATGCAAGTATCAGAGGGATAATGCAGAATGAGTAATCATGACTGAGTGATACTATACTAAATAAAAACACAAAAGTCAAGTAATAAAGATATTGTTCACAATACCTCTCTGTCCTATATACATCAAATCTGTAAGGCTAATATGACTGAAAGTTTTTATCTTAATAAATTGGAAAATGCAACTGGAAACTGATATACAATATACTTATGGATTTGGTTTGATTAATAGTGACTATAAAGGCACTAAATAGAAGATAAATGATGGTTTAAACAACAGAAATTGCTATCATTGGATGATTCAAGCTTCAAAGTGTTTTAAACCCAGCTTCTAATGCATCAATGGTTAAACTTAAAAGTCAGTGATCCTACATGCATGAAGTCTATTATTTAAAGGTCTGAAGTCATAGTGAAAAAATGTCACATCAGGGTAAATCTTATGAGATTCAGTTCCCAGCCACCCAAGTTAGGTTGTAGAGTGTTACTGTACAAGCAAAGAGCTCATAACTATACACCAGGTACAGTTGTTGTACAGTGTTAAATCTTATTCAAATACAGATGTATATGCTATATTCCATCAATGGAATAACATTCCAAAGCTTATGGAAAACCACCCATCATGTAAAGCATAATCATCTGTGATTACCCTCTTAGAATGTGAAATTGCTGAATTTCACTCTAATACCTTCCTAAACTGAAATTTGCTGAATTGTAACAGAAAAAGTGACATACATATCACTGCCTTAAGTACCCATAATGTTTAACTCATCATCATTCAGGGTGAATCTCAATGTACATGTGAAAAGCACAAAGGAAAATCAATCTAGACGATTTTTAATATACGGTGTTTGGTCACATTTCTTCAGGGGAGGGGTGTTCCTCTGAGAAGATCTCTAGATATGAACAAGATTTGCAAATGTAGTGCTATCTCTCATTCTCTTTTGGAGAAAAACACCTAGAGTTGTGGAAAGCCCTATCATAAACTCATATTTTAAAACCAAGACAGCATGTTTGACCTAGAAGCAACCTATGAGATATTTGAAAATTACACCTATTCTCCAAAAGCTACCCCTTTCCTGTCCTGGTACAAGAGTAGGACAATGATGCTCAGCATTCCAAACTCAGGTTGGCACATTTTCTCCTGACAGGATCCAGCTGGCAGCTGCCCCTGTCTTACCAGAGCCATTCCAATCTTGGTCAGGCCAAATTGATGGCACCACACAGAGCGAGAGATGAGTTCACCCAGGGGGACCACAGTGATGTGTGAGCAGCAAGACTAATTGAATATTTTTAGTGAAGCAGAATGCTGAATTTCTAAAATAACCCCAAGATTAAATAAAGTTAGTTTGGAGAAAATGATGCTTGTTTCCCAACTGTCATCTATATGTGTCCCTTTCCTGAGGTAAGGATGTTAAATGTTTACAGACTATTCCAGGAAGACAATGAGGATTGCGTGCTTCAAGGTCATGTCTGACAGTTGCACTTTTGATGTCTGTGGAGGCAGAGTTACCATCCTTGCTTCAAATAATATTCTTACCCCTTCTACTTGCCCAATCTACACTTTTTTCTTTGAAAACTTATCTTATTGTGGGTGATACCCTCAGCAATTCATATCCTTTTGGTACTTTTCATGCTTGGTGTTTTGACATGTACATTCTAAACAAATGTTTGTCAAATGAAGAGGAGGAGTAATGGCATTTTTGGAATATGAATAATATGAGGTATAAATAGCAAAGAAACTGTATTAAGAATGAGAAGATATGGACTCGAATTCTAGCTCTACTGTAAATAACCCATGTTGCCTTGAAAATCTTTCACACTTACTGGAAATTTCAACTACTTTGTAGTTAGTTATAAGAATGAAATAGTTACAGCCTATTTCAGAAGTGATAAAAATAAGATCTAACAGCTGATCTTCAATTAATGGCCTTCTCCAAATCACTGATATAGTTGGCAGCTACATCCAGTGTCAAGTATGAGCCATAAATATGACCCCTAATCTCCTCCACAGCTTTTACCTTCTTCACCATTGTTTCTTCTGGATGCTGAGGGCTGAGTGCAGGGCTTCATGTGGATGCTAAGCAGTAAGAGCTCTACTATTGAGCTGCACCCTCACTCTTTCCTCTAACTCATAAACTTTTTATAAAGCATCATAAAAATATAAAAACCTGTCATGACTTTTATTTATTTAAATTATTTCCTATTTCAGAATGATTTTAGCATACGAAGGAGTAGAAAGAAGTATAGAGTTCCCAGGTGGCCTTTCCTGTTTCTTCAAGCTTGAACATCTTACAACTAATATAAATTATCCAAACCAGAAGCCTTTCCATTGGCTTATTACAGTTTATCATTCTACCCACTTTATTCCAATTTTACAAGTTTTATACTAATATCTTTTTCCCCCCTGGCTCTGGATTCTGTCCAGGATCCAACACTATTTTTAGCTCATGCTCCTAGTGTTCTCCAATCTATGAAAAGGTTATCTTATGGATTGACAGTTTAAGATTATATAAATGTCCTTTCTTATCTCAATTTTGGCCAACACTTCTGACTTACATTTATAGCTCATTTCAAAAAAAATAATAACCTATTTTTTTCATTTTTCCCTTATTTTACATATCAATCCCAGTCCCCCCTCTCTCCTTCCTCCCTCCCATGCCCCTGACATCTCATCCTCACCCCCATCTTCACAGGGAGGGTGATGCCTTCCAGAAGAGATCAACAAAATCTGTCAAGTCATTTGGAGTAGGGGCTAAGCCCTCCTTCCTGCTTCTAGGTTAAGGGGGTATCCCTCCTTGAGGAGTGTGTTCCCAATGTCCTGTTGTGTACTAGGGATAGATCCTGGTTCCACTGTCAGTGGTCCCTTAGACTGCTCAGGCCTTCTAACTGAGACCCAAGTTCAGGCGGTCTGAGTTGGTTTCCCAGTTATCATTCTGGGGGGCCATTAGCTCCCCCTTGTTCAGATGTCAGCTGTCTCTGTGGGTTTCTGTACCCTAGCCTTGTCCCCATTTTCTTATCACTCCTCCCTCTCTGCATCTGGGTTCCAGTTCAGCTCAGTGTTTAGCTGTGGGTGTCTGTTTCTGTTTCCATCAGCTACTAGATGAGGGATTTATGATGATAGATAAGTTAGTCATCAATCTCATTATAAGGGAAGGGCATTTAAGGTAGCCTTTCCATTGTTGCTCAGATTGTTAGTTGGGGTTTGAAGAGAAAACTGACTCTAGAGAAATGTCCAGAGACCTACAAGGATGACCCCAAATAACATATTTTTTCAAACTGTGTTGTTTCTAGTTTTGTTACTCTTTCGATGTTTCCATATTCCTATTCTACTGTAAGAAATAGGTTATTTTTATGTGCTCATAATTGTATTAGTTTAGATGCACTTTATTTTGTTATATGGGTAATAACACACTGCTATAATTCTTTTTGAAGTTGTCTTAAACTTGGTTTTGCATCAATGCCTTGAAACAAATGAATCCATCCAAAGAAACGCTTGTTTAAAGATGTAGCGTGGCACAGAACCTTGGAAATGGTGGCAGCAGGATCAGAAGGCCAAGTGTGGTGTGTGACACTGTTTGGACATATGGCTTTGTTGGAGAATGTGTGTCACAGTGGGAGTGGGCTTTAAGGACTCCTATGTTCAAACTACTCCAGGGAGTTCACTTCCTGCTGCCCATGGATCAAGATATAGAACTCTTAGCTCCTTTTTAGCTCCTTCTCCAGCTCTATGTCTGCCTGCATGCTGCAATATCCCACCTTGATGATGATGAACTAAGCCTCTGAAACCGCAAGCCACCCCAATATTTTCCTTTATAAGAGTTGCTGTTGCCAATGGTATCACTTCACAGCAATAGAAACTCTAACAAATACAGCCAGCCCGGGCTACATGAGAACCACACCTGAAGAGGGGTGGTGGGGGAAAGATGCATGGAAGTAATGGCTTTAATCCTAGCACTCTAGCACTTTGGAGGCAGAGGCATGCAAATCTTTGAGTTCAAGGCCAGCCTTGTCTACAGAGCAAGCTACAGGACAGCCCAGACTACTTGAAAAAAAATGACATGGAATGGATGAAAATTAACCACATGCTATAAAAGGAATTGTGTTTTCAAGGGACACTGTAGATACAGCACTTAAAACCTACAAGTTCCAAATTGAAGGAAAAAAAAAAAAAAAAAAAAAAAAAAAAAAAAGGCCCCGGAAACACAGAAGTTTAAAATAGTGAGCATCACCAATGTTTATACTCTGACTAGAGATTTAGTCATTTAGCATTTGGCAAGAGGGCATTTAGGAACACTCACATTGTTTTATATTTATAGGAATGTACAGAGCACAGTAAAATGTGTGATGCCAACTTTAATGAGACAGAGAAAGAGAGAGGGAGTAATGGGGACAGGAGAGGTGGGGGAGGAGAATGAATAATAGTTCACCAATTCAGGCTATTTGAAAAATAAGAAAACTTTTAATAAAACGTATAACCAACCAGTAGCATGGATTGCATAATATAACCCTCCCTGCAACAGAATATATGGGAAAGCTCATGTTAGTTTAACCATTGTGTTTGTTTGTAGTCTCATCTATTAACTCATCATACTGTCTCATGCTTTGAAACTTTAATATATCCCAAATACTGTATGGAAATCATGGATAGAAGCAACAATTAAATGTTTTCCAGTGACCTCACACTTAGTGGGGCTAAGCACATTTCCAAAAGTTAGTCTTGGTTTCATGGGTAGAATGGAAAGTTGGTCTTTGGTTTTTAATATTCTTTTCAGCACTAAAGACATTTCATATGGTGGCTAATTCAATAATAGCCAGGAGACTGCAAAAGGCCACTCCCTCTCAAAATTGTCTATATGGTAGTAAATGCACTTTCCTCCCTTTACTATATCCTTCGTAGCTGTTTCAATGCTGAGTCTCACAGAGTTGGTTCCTCAAGGATGGAAAGCCTCATTTACACACATCCACACACCCCCACACCCCCAACATATATATATATATATATGTATATATATATATATATATACATATATATATATATATTCACCAATCTTCCACTGCAGCTTACAGCTTTAGCTGATACATGATAGCTGAGATTCACAATATATTATTTTTCTAAAAAAAAATTGAGCAAAGCTGGTTGCATATCATAGTTTTATTTGTTTTGGAGGGCCTTTTGGTTGATATACATCAAATAATAATGTACATAATTGTAGTACTACACTGGAAATTTCTTTCATAGCCATAATGGCCATGTTGATTCAAGGGGATACTTAGCCACACCTCCTAAAACAAAATGCATTAGTAGTTAACCTATGATCAGATATTCTGATTTGGGGTTTTAAAATAAATACACACTTATAAAATCAGAAGCATCTGCTTGTTTAGTGACTAATAATGCAGGGTTTTGGTATATTATGTGAAAAATACTTAGGAGTCCCAGACACTAAGTGATTGAAAATTACAAAAATAAAAAAAAAAGTTAAAAGAGTATGATCAAATAATATTAGAGGGCTATTTACTAAATTCACATTTTATCTTCACATCAGTTCAAAGTGTGAACAGTTAATGCATCGGTCTGCACTGTACAGGAAAGTGAGGAGAGCACCAATATTCTTATATGTGTGCCAGGCAGACTCTAGGGGCTTCAGGTTGTAAGACATAAAATATTTATGAGTTATCTAAAACAAATAAAAAACAAACAATGGCTTTATGTGCACTAAATGAGTCTGTGACAGGATCACACACATTTTCCTTCTCGAGGAGCAAAAAGTTGCTATGAAATTGGTGAAGGCACAAGCATAGAGTTAGAAAACTAAATAAATGTGAATATTTTTAAGTAATCCAGCCATGCTCTATTATAAAAAAAAAAAAAAAATCAATGTTCCCAGTATCTTTGGTTACCTACCTATTTCCAGTAGGGGATAAAATCAAGGTACCAATAAAAACAAATTTGATTCTGGAAGTTTGTCATGGAACGTCTTTTTCAAGGGATTTTTTTTTTTAAAGCTATCACCCTGAACCATATCTTGTATTACAATGTATCATTTTTGTGTACAGATAACCTTATGCACTGCAAATATACAGTTATGGACTAATGTTTACAGTGAGAGCTGTGGTGCATGACTTGCTGAGAATTTTGACAGACTAGCCATAGTCAAAAGGAAATTGAATTTATTGAATAAATGGTTCACAATACAGATCAAACTGTAAGTTGCCTTATTTACTGTCGGAGGGAACTGTAAGGTGTTGACAAACATGCTTATGAGCAATGGGGATGGAAGAAAAGACGCAATTTAGGAGATAAGGAAGGTAGCTAGCATGATGATTCTTTTTGGTGGTCAACTTGGCACATCTGGGAAGAGGGAACTACAACTGGGGGCTTAGATTGGTCTTTGTATACATTTCAGGGTATTTTCCTTACTTGCTAATTGATTTGGGATGGTCCTGCTTATTGTGGATGCCACCATCCCTAGGAAGGAGGGCTTGGGCTGTAATAAGAAAGGCAGCTGAATATAAGTCAAGGAGAAGGCCAGTACACAAAATTCCTTTGGAGTCAGGGAGCAAGCCAGTACACAATATTTCTTTAGAGTCAGGGAGTAAGCCAGTGTGAAATATTCCTTCACAGTCTTTGCTCCATTTCCTGCTTGGGTTCCTTCTTGGCTTCTGCTAATGATGGCTGTGATAAGGAACTGTAAGATGAAATAAACTTTTTCCTCCCAAAGCTGCTTTTGGTCATGGTGGTTATCACAGCAACAGAAAGCAAAGTAGGAGAGCTAGCTGATGCGGACAGGAAATGTGTTTCTAGGCAGTTAGGGACCAGGCAGTATATTGGTTTGGGGAGAATGTAAACAAATACTTAATCCCCATGATTCTATATTGGTGATATATTGTGGTGATATATTATTTATTATTTATTAAAGCTTGCCTGAGGATTCAGAAAGCAAAGTCAGCTACAAGCTATACAAGCCAGGTACACACCTTTAATCCCAGGACTAAGGATTAAGAGGTAGATATATCTCTGTTAGTTAAGGCCACACTGAGCTATATGCAACTGATCCAGTCCTAAAGAGAAACAGCTCACACAAAGATGATCTAAACACTTGGGATCACATGCCTTTAATCCCAGGACTCTTGAGAGGTATTTAAAACAAGGACAGGGTCTCAGAGCTGGTGTTCATTATCCAGCCACATTGAGGACAGGAAGACATTCTGTCTTTTGAGTCTTTAGCCACATTGAGGAGAGCATAGCAGTTTGAGTAATCTGAGGAGAAGTGAAGTTGGGAGCAGTTTGAGGATCGCCCTTTTGTTCTGAGCTGAGGTAGAGGTAAGAGCTAGTGGCTGGCTGCTTTGCTTTTCTGATTTTCAGCTTGAACCCCAATATCTGTATCTGGGTCTTTTACTTATTGTGTTACAGCGTATGCTTTCCATTGTGAACTTTAGACAATAAAAATGGATTTATTTAGATAAATCTGGGAGCCCCATAGAGTGGCAGCCAACAAATGAATTTTGGAGCAACTAAATACATAAAGGGTGTGTGTTCTGTAAATATCCATATTAAAAAATATAGCTCTACCAGAAATGGTTTCTTTCTGTATGAATTTAGAGACACTCCTCACAATTAGATGTGTAATCACAGGTTTTACATAGTGTAGTTCTTTAAAACTGAGTCATGAACCTTAATACATTTTATGTTGACATTAAAAACATTTAAGCTTGACAGAAAGCATACATGCTTTATGCCAGAATTTCTAACTTAGGAAAATATTTGTCCTAAAGAAGTAAGCAGAACATTTATAGACACTTTAGTATTTTAATTGTATAAGCAATGAAAATATCTGTGAGCATTTTTACAATTATGGACCAGTAGAGGTCTTTAAGGGGCACTTCCCTCTTCTATTCCAGTGGCTAAAATTGTCCATGCTCTGGCTATAATGCTTGCTTCAGTTGGTGGTTAAATTCTAATTTCATCCATTTGGGGACTTGTGTTATCCTGCAGTAACTCTAAACATTTATTCCTTTTTTTCCCACTTGGATTGCATGCCTAATTAACTGATATGGAAATTATACTAGTGACCACAAAATCTTAAACAGGTTGAAAACAAAGGTAAATGTGGCATAAATCTTGGCCTCTTCTAAACACAATTATAGGAAGTGTAAACTCTGCAAAGGGAACTTGGAATAAAATTTTATATGATTTCAAAGAAGAAACAAATTAACTCTTCCTCTTTAAAAAGTTATGATTTATTAAATATTTTATGTCCTTAGGATTAAGTCCAAATATAGCTCAGTCAATCAAATGTATACTATTTCTTAGCAGAAGACAGTGGTACTATGTAGAAAATCTTTTCAGTTTTCCCATATCTATACTTCAGATGAACACTGAGTTTCTGATACACACTAATTACCTTTTGATGTAGTGATACTGGTTCTAGGTAAGATTTAGACATATGTTGAAATCTTGCCTACACCCTAGGAATAAGATATATTCTTCAAAATAACCAGTCTGTTGTAGGTGATGGAGATGAGATAGACTTAAAAGCACCACAAAAGTTCATCTAATGCACAGATTTTACTGTACATGCCCAGTCTGATCCCCAACTGACATGCATGTCCAAGACTTTTGAGAATCATTGTAGAAAAACAAAGGGAGGGTATGGAAAACACAGTAGTTTAGCATCATGCTCTGACATCTCATGAACTTGATTCTTTCCTGACAAATGAATCTATATATTCAACAACAACAAATTGCTTATACTTGCAATTTTACAAATTTCCAATCTGCCATCTGGCTTAATAGAACTCTCTAATTTGCCACTTCTTTTTACAGGGAGAAAACATTTGAGAAAATTAATAGAAAAGATTAGCTGTTCCATCCTTTAACCTTAGTTGCCTAGGATAAGCTTCGAGAAACTTTTCTGATATACTTTGATGAGTCAGTCTGCATAAGTTTACCTAAACATAAACATTCAAAACATTTGAAGTATCTCCACAGAATTGCTACAGTTTTGAATATGAAACATTCCCAAATTTCATATGCTTAGCATTTGACCTTTACTGGGGATGTGAAATTGGGAGGTGGTAGAAATCAAGTGGGCTATATTTGGAGAAAATCAGTCACAATGGAGTATCTTATCAGTCCCTCCCCCAACTCCTAGTGTCCTTAGTTCCCCTCCACCTTAGTTTCTTTTTCCATTCCTTTGACAAAATAGTGTGAGAAGACCAATTTAAGGGATAAAGTGTTATTTTGTGGCTTACAGCTCAAGTACAGTTTATTATGAGGAGGGAGTAAAGGTGCAATGAGCTTGAAGCAAGTGTTCACATCATATTCATAACCAGGAAGAGAGGACAAGGCATGCGTGCTGCTGCTCAGTCCCCATTCTTCAGTTATATAGTCCAGGATCCTGTCAAGGGAATGGTGCCACCCATGGTGCCCATGGTGGACAGGCCTTCCTTCATCCCATATTTTGTCAAATTGACAATGAATCATAACCATTATACTGCATCCACAAAGCCAGCAGCCACCTCACATTCTCCCTCAGTTGATAGTTCTGCGTTGAATCAGTCCCAAAGCTATGATGCCTGTTGTATTTGGACCATTGTACCCTTTAAAAACATACTTTCAAATAAACATTTCCTCCAATAAAACTGTCTCTCTGAAATGTTTCTCATAGCAATAAAACAATGACTAATGCAATAGTATATTTAATGTACCAGTGGGCTCATACACCTGAAAAACCTCAGAAGTTTAAAGTGTCATGGTCAATATAGCACATCAGAAGGGTCTGTAGCATTGAAGAGGGTATATTTTATGTAGAGACAGTGCTTTCTCTAAAATAGAAATGCTGTTAAGCATATTTAACAAGGTGAGGCAGCCAGTTTGGACATCAGACTTAAAATTACCTTACTGTGTTTTATAATTTCCTACTTCTGAAATTAGAATTATGTGTGTGTATACACATGTTCATGCATACGAAAGTACAGGCATGTAGAGATCCATGTGTATGTGTGCATGGGGAGGCCAAAGGCTCTCAGTGAATGTGGTGCTCATTGATTCAACTATAAAGGACTTTACTTACTATTGAAATAATGGTTGGATTGCAGGGCCAGTCATTGGTAGAAACAATTACAATTGATAGGATAGGTTGATCCTTAGGGTAACCTAGGTAACTTTTCTGTCACTTTCCTCAGTATAGTAGCTGGAATTACAGCAATAATTGACTCAAAGGACAGTTATAAAAACCAAGAGGATAGCATATCGGTGTATAGACACTGGCATGCTGCTTAAGTCACATAAACAGTACTGCCTTGAAAAAACAGTGTGGTTTTCTGAGTTTCCCCCGCCAGAACATTCACTGTCTCCTTACAACCTTTCACTGTCTGCTCACATCCAAGAACTGCTTCCATATAGCATACACACAGGTACCAAGAAAACATGAGTATAACTCCATTGTTCCATGTTGCCTCTTCTGCTTCATTAGTTTTCCTTGTTATTTATTTTGTTCTTACTTATTATGTCAAACTGCATGGCCTAAATAATCTTTCACACAGCTTCCTGAGCTCAGCTGCACAGGGAGAAAGCTTATATAACATGTAATGTGCTCACATCCCCATCCTAAGCATTTCCGCATGAACTGTTTCCCTAGCTGGAAAAAAGTGTAAATGCAGCTGCACAGAGGAAGCAAAACTTCAATTCTGGTTTCCTTTCTCTGAAAATAAATCACTTTTGGTGGGTACTTTGTCAATAGCTCTAATTTTCCTTCTTAAGCATCAAATATTTTTGTATCAAAACAAGTTGTATGAAATGTTAAGGGAAAATGTCATGATTCCCCTCTCAATGGAAAGACAAGAATTTATGTTCTTCCTCTTATATGAACAATATAATTTGAATTTAACAGGGCTGCCCTTCATTTGGCCAGATAACTAAGACAAAGAAGGGAGAATCCTATGGAATTGGAAAAATGGAATATTGAGCCAGGTGTTCTGATAGAAGTTCCCACCAGACAAACATGGGACATGGGTGGTGCTCAGTGATTTTCCTGGCTAACTCAGTTTTCCCAATTCCGTAGGTCTCTCCACTCCTTTCGGTTTTGCTTTCTATTACTGAAACATTAACTTGTCTGAACAAACAAATTAAGTAGCAATGAACAGAAAAGTAAAGACTTTGCTTAAACAGTTTCTGAAACAGGCTTAAGGCACAAACTGATGAACACAGTGAATTTTTCAAGTGAGCTGGCAAGATTCTGGAGCTAATCCTGGGTCACAGGCCACTCTTCTGTGGGAATTCCATATCCATTTGACCGATGAGTTCTTGCTATAAGATTTTTATTACCAAGCCACGCTGATGAGAAGGAAAGAAGGCAAGCAAATACTTAAAATACTGAATGTACTTCTTGTTGCTGGGGATCAAACCTTGGGCCTTGTGTATGTTGGGCACATTCTCTACCACTGAGCTGCAGAACTAGCAGAGAGCACGCCAAAAAAAAAAAAAAAAAAAAAAAAAAAAGGGCTGCCTGTGCAAAGAGAGCAATTACCATGGCACATCGCATATGATAAATGATTTTCAGTGATGGATTATTCATGCAACCTAGCAAGCTGGATTTATGACTCTGAGCATGAAAAGCACAGGTGTTTTAATATGCTTTGTGGACACAAAGAGGCATACAAAACCAAAATATGAAAATTTCCAAACAGGACAAATTAGAGTACTAAATACACACAAACACAATGAGAGGAAACAAAGCTGGGTATTTCAATCAAAACTGACATCTTTAATCAAAAGACAAGCGATAATTTTAAAACACGGATGTAAAAATGTCCAAGGCAGCGTTATTTTGTAACAAAGCCAAGTGAATGCAGATGAATCGTCCTTTCAAAACAAAGATTCCAATGCTTCAAAGTTTCAGTTTTATAAGTGACCTCCTTTTGATCTAAATTTTTAAACATTTTTTTTAAACAGGGAAAAAAAATCATCAAATAGCACCATCGTCACAACTTTAAATGACAAATTGTTCTACAATTGTTCTTATTGCTCATTCACAGCTTCCATGGTGTCACTTCCTCAGTTTTTCCTATCCCATTGGTAATACAGGTCACAGGTAAGAAACTAGCCAAGTGTAACACAACTGAGCATGGTGGAGATGGCAGCATTTGGATTCAGCAACCATCCACACTTACCTGTGGGTTGATTTCTGACCTGTAGCAATTCAAAAACAAATGTTTCTGAATCCATATTTCAAATTTTCCTTGGATCTACATTACCTTTGCCACAATGGGAAGGGCCACTGTTATCTCCTATGCTTCATCACTGGTATGTTTTCTCTTTTCTTTATTCTTAGCTATGTGTTCCTTTGCTTTGTGTGCTCATTTACTTCCACCTGACTAAATACAGATCTGACACCAACAGCCAGGACCATGCTTATTTTTCACATTATTTCATGCTTTAATTCTATGTAAGCTGTACAAACAGACTCAATGCTATGGTCTCTTCACAGTGCAACACACCGTCACCACTATAAATGACTCTGTTCATAAAATTCAAACTTTTTGTCTTGAATCCTGCCTTGTCTTTTATGGCTACTTAAAATTTTAAATTAACTTTTATATATTATTTCTTTGCACTCCTTTTCCTTACCCCAGTATTGCTTTATTGTCTCTTTAAATCTGAATAACAGGATGCTAGGAATGCAGCTCATTTGGTAGGGTGCTAGCCTAATGTGTATGAAGCCATGACTGAATACCTAGCATCCAAAAACAAAACAAAAAAATCCTGATCTGGTGGCACATAGTTGGAATTCCAGCACTCAGTAGGCAGAAGTAGGAAGATAAGAAGTTCACAGTCAGACAAACCATCCTGGGATATGAGACCCAGTTTCATTAAAAGAGAAAAGAAATGCTGAATTTTTAATCTTTGAACAGCAAACTAAAGCTAGGCAGTTGTGTATGTCTGTAATCACAACACTCCAGAAACTGAGACAGGAGGATTTTATGTTCAACTATAGCCCATACTGCAAAGGAAAATCCTATATTTAAAATAAAGAAAGGTCTACGATCATGTATAGCTGTAATAATTTATTTAGTATGCTGACACCATTTCAAAGCTCCTTTTTATTCTGCTTGACTCAAAATTTTATTCTTTATTCTTAATATTATCTTTGACAAATATAAAAAAGCATGTATTGATGTTTTCATGGGGGCTGTATAGATACCTCAGAGGCTAGGAATGCTCTTCTAGAGGACCCCAGTTCTGGTCCTAGTACCCACATAGGGTGGTTCCCAAAAACTGGGAACTTTAGCTGCAGAGGCTCTGATAGCCTCTCCTGGGCTCTGCAAACATATCTCACCCCCCCCCCCCAGCCCTGTCTCTCATACACACACAGTAAAAAGAAATTCTTTTAAAAAAGAATTTACTATTTCTTACATTTCCCTCCCTCCTATTTTCCAGTGGTCTGAGATAGCAGAGCAAGAACATTATTGCATTCATACTGATTTTTTTTCTACCACAAAATATCCTAATTCATAACAATTATTCATTTGACATCAAATTGAATTTATAATCCCATTAAAGACTAGGCAATAGCAGTTTGTTTATAATTGTTTTAAGAAACAGCTGACTCCACTTCCTTTTTAGTTGAACAATATTAAATGACTTTGATCATGTCCTTAGCTAGAGGTCAATTTTTTGACTAGTTCTTCCTCTATAATCTTGTAAATGACACATTATAAACTGTTGCCATTATTCTGAGAATTGACTGAGATATGGTAACTGTCTGACCACAAACCCGTAACATTTACCTTCCCCATAATCAAAAATAACTGCAGAACTCTGCTTTCAATCACTTACTCACTTGGTATAGATACTACTCTGTCTTTAATCAAAGTGGTTTTCATTATCCTGCCATGAGTGACTAAAAATATGGCCTGGTCGTTATTGTTTTCCTTTCAACATCTTGGTGTTAGCTCCTATTTTTTGACATTTTTGTTGTTTTGCACACAGAACCATTATTTTTAAGATCTATGTAACTTTAAAGCAAAACATCAGCAAACATTTCCATCTTATTTCACTACTGTAATGTTGAATTCACATCTACATGGTCAACAAAGTACCATTTGTTATTTTCTGTGGCCCTGGTGAGTATTGTCCGTGTCATGACTGAGAAGACTATGCATTTCTTATGTATGCTGAGCTAAGGGATTATGAATCATAAACACTCGGTTGTCATTCCCTGCATACTGTACTATTTTCTTCTGTCATTAAGTGCTGCAGTGCAGGACATGACAAGTTTACTGAGATGGTTTAATTATCATCAATTTGACAAGATTGGTTGCCATGTTTGTAAGAAAGTTTTGAGACAGATTGAATTAATTAATTTGGGAAGACTCAAAGTAAATGTAGTCAGAAGGATTCCATGGGCTGGAAGCCAGGACAAGCCAAAAGGAGAAAGTGAACTGGGCATCAGTGTTCATAGCTGTTTTCTGACTACACGCGTAATTTTCTGACTACACGTGATTGGTTGATGCAAACTCCATCATGATGGACTATATCCTCCCTCAAGCCACAAGACCAAAGAAACTCTCACTTTCTCCGGTTCCTTTCATCAGGTTGTTTGTTGTACCAACAAGAAAAGTAACTTATAGAATGAGTTTTTCCATTTTAGTTGGTTAAAGCTTGATGTTTAGCCCGGCTCTGGCATTCCAAAACTACAATAAACAACCCCACTTTTAAAGATATCAATCTTTTTTCATTAATTTTGCCTGGCGTTCTGAAGTCAAATGAATGGTTTATTATTACTTTTATCTGCCTGTTCAGGTTTCTCATAATTCAACTTTATATAATTTGCCTTATGTTAGCCTTTTAATGTTTCCTTAAAAATCACTTTCACTGCAAAACATTTATCTTCCATAATTTTTTAAAAAATAAATTTAGTTTTAAATACAATACATAAGTCTTTTCCTGTGTGATAGATAAGATTTCCTTGTCAAGGGTTAAAATTCAAATAATCCCTTTTCCCTGAAATGTATTCTACATTTTTTATTTGATAGGTTTAATAACTATACTCAAGGTGTGTGTATGTGAGCATGCAGAGGTCAGAGGGTTTTTCCACACTCACTTTCCACATTACAATGGTTTTATAATAAACAATTCATCCAGTTTAAAAGAAACAGGTTCATGAAATTAAGAAACCATCACTATCCCGTTTTGGGCATTTCGTTATCTTGTATAGAAATAGGCTACTAACATCAGTTTCTATGCCCTCCGACCCATCATTAATTTGTTTTTACAGATTTGCCTGTTCTAAAGATTCCCTGTAAAAATTGGCCTATTATACTTGTCAGTTTTCTCAGCATGTTATTAATGGCAACTGATGTTAGCATCTACCAACATTTCATTCATTCTTATGGTTAAATAATACTCCATTGTACAGAAATACATTTACTTTGCCTATGAATCAACATTTATGTGGATTTGTTTTCCAAATTCTTTTGGGCATACTGCTACTGTGTTATTGCTGGGGTCACATGTTAACTTTGTGTTTAATATTTTGAGGATTAGTCAAAGTGTTTTTCAAAGTGAATGTGTGAACACTTGGTACCTTCAGAGGCCAGAACATAAAGGTTTCAATTTTGCCATACTTTTACCTCTTTTTAATTTAAGCAATTTTATAGTTGTCAGTTTCTTATTTTGATTTTGAATTTTATTCCCCAAATTTCTAGTGATGTTACATACCTTTACCCCCATTTATTGAAAATATTTTTTTCTCATACAATATATCCTGATTACAGTTTCCCCTCCCTCTATTCCACTCCCCATCTCCCCTCCCATCAGGATCAACTCCCTTTTGTCTCTCATTAGAAAAGAACAGGGTTCCAAGAGATAAAAACAGAACTTAACAAAATAAAATGTAAGATAAAACAAAAGCCACACGTTAAATCATCAGAAAAGCCTAAGAAAAGGCTCAAGAATCAGAAACCCACTCATACACACACTTAGGAGTCCCATAAAAACACTAAACTGGAAACTATAACATATATGTAAAAGACACAATGCGATCCATATTGGCCCTATGCTTGTTTCAGTCTCTGTGAATTCATATGCACCTTGCTTAGTTGATTCAGAGGGCCTTGTTCTCCTGGTGTCCTCCATCCCCTCTCGTTCTTACTTTCTGTCTCCTTTTCCTGGGAGTTCCTTGAGCTCTGTGGGGGAGGGATTTAATGGAGATATCCCATTTAGAGCCATGTGTTCCAAGGTTCCAAGGTCTCTCTCTCTCTCTCTCTCTCTCTCTCTCTCTGTAAGTTCATTAAGATTTTGTGCATACAAAATTCAACGTCAGTATAAGATTCATTATTTGTTTCTAATCAAGAAATTTTCTATTTTCCTTTTCCAGATTCCTTACTACAGGAGTGAATGTAATTGAGAGGTTCTATAGTCTTGTCTTTTTCCAGATACTAAGCAATTACATTTAGAGCTTCATAAATACATATAATTTTAGCACTCAAATTTGTAAAGTTCTTTAAAAAACCTGACATGATTTGTATCATATGTGGAATCTGAACAATTAATATACATATGTAAACAAATGTATATTATCTGTACAGTGTAGCATGAACAAAAACAAATGAGAAAGTAGTGAATGCAGGCAATGTATACAG
Source organism: Phodopus roborovskii (assembly GCF_943737965.1). Lineage (NCBI taxonomy): Eukaryota > Metazoa > Chordata > Mammalia > Rodentia > Cricetidae > Phodopus > Phodopus roborovskii. Next base: position 10,198,934 of record NW_026126540.1, on the reverse strand, counting down.
ATATATGTGTGTTTTTCTACTTTTAATTCTATCATTTTTTTTTCTTTTGGTGGTGGATAAATACATAAACTTCACAGCTTCCCTTTTGAATTCCAATTGTAACTGTATATAAGATCACCAAGTTATATAGTATTTGGGTCTGGTTTTAGTTTTATTTCAAAGTATTTTGTAATAAAGTAAATGATAAAACACTGATAAAATTATCTTAAATTTCTATATATATATATATATATATTTTTTTTTTTTTTTTTTTTTTTTTTTTGTTGCTTGAGACAGCCTGAATGTGTAGCCAGGCTATATATCTTTATTGTGCTGTTGTGGTAGAATTCAAGTTAAAAGTATCTGAATTAAGAGAAGCTAGAACCCTCTTTCAGAAACAGTTGGAAGCTGATGCAGAAATCCACAACTAACCAATGGGTCAAGCTCCCGAAGTATAATCAAAGTGAGGGAGGAGCAATAATATGAACAAAGGAGTAAAGTCCATGATGGGAAACACAGAATCAGCTGACTCAAGCTAGTGAGAGATCATTGACTCAGGTACAAATGGGGAACCTGCCTAAGACCGAGTTAGACTCCCTTAATATAGGTGACGATGATGTGACTGAGACAATATATGAGACCACTGGCAGCGGGTCCAAGATCTAACACTAATGCACAAATTGGCTTAGTGAAACTTATTCTATATGGAGAGATACTCTGCCCAGCCTCGATACTGAGGTGTGTGTGTGTGGGGGGTAGAGAGGTGCCTTGTTCCTGCCTCAACTAGATGATGGGTCAGACTTAATAGACTTTCTAGGGAAGGTCTTACCCTCTAGGGCAGATGGGAGGTGAGGGGAGGGAGTGGGAGGAGAGAAGGGAAGGGAACCTGGGATTGGGATGTATAAAATTATTTATAAAATCATAAATAAAACATATCTGGACTAAATTCATGTACTACTTTGTCATGTAATTATTTCTAAATATTATTTGCTTGTTTCTTTTCTAGTTTTAAATTAGTTTTCATAGTTTTTCTTTTAGTTATTGGCCTATTACAATTATCTAATGTGCTGCTCTATAAAGTACATCATACTAGCCTTTATTTGTAATACTCATGTCACTATGATTCAATACCATTTTTGCCCTTTAAAAGCATCGATTCTTATGGTTCCCTAAAACAAACTATTTAACCTTAATTGTATCCTAAGTATAGATTGACTTTATATCTTTAGTTTATGTCTCCTGAGTAAACCCTATCTCTATAATACTTTATATTTCTTTTTTTTTTTTTTAAACTTTATCTTCTTTTTATTGAGCAGGACTAGTTTTAAGTACAGATACAAGAGCATTTCATGGGTACATAGATTTGTTGCATTCACATAGCATCTTCTAGCATGTACAAACATCTGTATCCTGTTACTGCAAGAACAATGACAACAGGTACAAAATGAACAAACCCATTTCTATTTCGTTTCTTGATACACACTTCCACCCACATCCTTTCTCTTACTGACAATAAGGAAGAACTGAAATGGAAGGAGCTGTGCTGGCCATTATTCCTTTATTTGTATGTCATTTCCTGAGTGATTGACAGTTACAATACTGTTGAAATCCTGGAACGTTTGTGTTTCGAGAAATGGCATGACCATTTTTCTGCATAGAAAATCCAGGTTCAAGTGGAAATCCACCACTCTCTGAGTGGCACATTCTGTGGATACTTGTTCAGGGAGTTTTGCTGGACTCTTGCTCCTGTTTGTTTGTTTGACTCTTACTTACATCTACAAGAATCAATCTAGGACTAGAGAGATGGCCCAGAGTTAAGAGCACTTACTGCTCTTCCAGAAGACCCGAGTTCGGTTTTCAGCACCCGCATCAGACAGTTCACAGTTTCTTGTAACTCCAGCTACTGGAACACCCTCTTCTGGCCTTCATGGACACATATCCTCACATACACACATAATTCAAAATAAAATAAATACTATGTATTGCTATTGTCTGGAGATACTTTACTACCTTGTATTAATGCTATCTCTAATATTGTTTATTTTGCTCCTCAAATTTCTTACAGGTAAAGTACACCATTTTTAGTTTCCTGATCACTTTCCCCAGACACAGGAGGAACTAATTTTAGCATTTTAAACTTTCATGTGAACTGAAGTTAGATTTCAATTAAAATAATAAATCATAATAAACTTTGATATTGATTAAGCAACATTTAGTGAGCATTAATTACTGTTAGGTATAGCAAAATATTATATCAGCATAAACAGACTAAGCCATTGTGTATCACATGCTAAGATTTAAAAAAATTGAATATTATCATATAGCAATAAACATAGAACAAAAATTCCCAGCCCAGTTTCATCTGACTACAGAGGTGTTATACTTAGAGGATAATAGGCTTGCTTAAAAGACCAGATATGAAATATCTTAGGCTTATAGACATCCGCTTTTCAACTCTGATATTACAGTAAGAAAGCAACATGCAAATGAAGGAGAATAGCTGTGTGCTAATAAAACTTTATATACAAAAGAAAGTAATGTGCCAGCAGTGGTAGCTGTTAGCTTGCCATGCCTTGCAATTAAGTGATACATCATAATATCTATATTCTTTTTTACAACACGGCTTGATTACCAATAGATCAATATTTCCTGCTTCTTGGACTTCTCAAATACTGTTTGTTTGTTATAAGACCAGAGCTGTGATTTATATAACCATTTTCATGTGAATGTGTGTCATGTTGCCTTTTCCTGTTACCTATATTGAAATATTATGACATGCAGTAAATCACTTTTTGTTTTATCCTCCTATTGTACTCAGTCCCATGTTGCTGGATATCTAAGCATTTAGAAACTTATGTGGTCACAAGCGGGTACTCTTGCTCCCCACCTTCAAAAGTCACTTTCATAAGGGAACCTGATAGATAAGCAAAATGGGGTAAAGTACTGAGGGAAAAAAAAGTATAAAAAGAACAACAGGACTGTTTGATAACATCAGTGAAGTAAAGTCTTTATACACAGATGAAGTTTTCACTAATACTTGTTTTCATTTCCTCATTCTGGAATTCTCCTCAGGCTTTTCTATCTGAAAGAATAATTCATCAGAACTGTTAAGTCTAAGATGTGTCATTGTACAGATGAGTCATCCTGCAGGTAGTAATCACTTATAGATGTTGGCAACATTTCATATTTTAGAAATGGTAACACCATTTTCTATGGTGACAAATTTTATAGGGCTTTCCTCTAAGGAGCAGTTTGTTATTTTGTTTTGTCAGGCAGCTTAGCAAACCTTCAACTCCTCTTAAAAGCAATCCTAATTTCAAGGACCATTTATTTATTTATTTATTTATTTATTTATTTATTTATTTATTTGGTGAGTTGATGTCTTGCCAGACAGGCCTCAAGCTCATAAGCTTGTTTTGCTTAGCCTCTTAAATAAATACTGGGGTCCATGCCCTACAGATCCATATTATTGAATGCAGTCATACAGACATAGACTCTTAAATATTTTCAGGATTAAGGCAGATTATAATATAATCATCAACTTTTACAGAAAATGTTAGAAAAAAACTGCAGGAAAGGCATTAGATTGCTGGCTAGCTTTCTGGAGGGAGATGCCATCAGCCTCGGAGCATTCCCTTTGCCTAGGGACTTGAAATTTGCTAATTACCAAGATGAAAAGGTGGTATAGGGAAGTACAGCTTTGCTAATGTACCAGGTGGGCTTGTGAGTTACTAAGAATGAGAGTTAAATTTAAAGTTAACATGGTTTTAATGAGAAGTCTGGCTGGCTGACACTACTGAAAGTTACTCCCAGATCATTTTCCAGCCTCCATCCCTTTGCTTCATACATTGCAAGTCTCTGATATCCCATCTTCCATTGAGGTTGTAGCAGTAACACACTGTAGGTCATTGAGTACACAGTGGACATCTGCTATAGGCCTTTAGGAAAGCTTTCGTTTCTTGGTTCAAAGCCCCCCCCACCAATTCTTCCACCCTTGGACTGGAACATATATTACTTAGACAGCTGGGCAAAGGCTTTGTTTACCTTACACCTAAATATGAGACATTGCTAGGTCAAAGACTCAGCAACGTTGAACCTATGCAGGAAAAGCAAAGTCTACTCACCTCTAGAAGGCTGCTCTTAAAATAAACAAACAAATAACGTAGAAATGTAAAATAAATTCTATTGTTTGCATCATTTTGCTTAAAACTTGCTGCTGAAAGCATTTGTAATTGAGACATATATATTTAAATTCTTAAATACTTGGAGGAAACATATTGGGAATACAGGTTTTTGGTTTTTGTTTGCTTGATTTTTGAAGACAGGGTCTTATTATATAGCCCTGGCTGCTCTGGAACTCATTATATAGACCAAGCTGGCCTCCAACTCATTGAAATCTGACTGCCTCTGCCTCTGCTCCTGAATGTTGGGTTTAATGGCATGGCCTCCATGCCTGGCAAAATATCTAGTTTTACATTACTATTAACTGATTTGCTTCTTTTAAATAGGTGTATATGGTGGTGCCGAGGGCAGGTACTGTGTGTGTTCCACAGAGTGTGTGGAAGTCACTGGACAGATAGATGACCGTGGACTGGTTTTTTTTTTTTTTTTTGTTGCTGATTTTTTTGGTGCCTTTGTTACAAATTAATATTTATTATATAATTTTTATTACAAGTAAAACTTTTTGCAAGAGAATACTTATATAACAAAAGAAATTATATTTATTATATAGCAAAATAATAAAAATATGTAAAAAATAAATAATAGAAAGTTTTGTTAGCAAAGAACCATAAAATTTATCAATCACAATGATATTTCTTATTTTTGGGACAGGCACTTTACAACATAGCCCAAGCCAGGCTTGAACTTACTATCCTCCTGCTTCAGCTTCCTGAGTGGTGGAATTACAGGCAGGAATCACCATACCTGGCTTATATAATATCATTTCTTTTTCTTTTTTTGTTTAAATTTGAAACAAAGTTGTTTTACATGTCAATCCCAGTTTCACCACCCTCCCATTCTTCCTCCATTACCCCCACCATACCCCAGCACATTCATCCCCTTTCTGCTCCCCAGGGAGGGTGAGGCCTTCCATGGGGGACCTTAAAAGTCTATTATATCATTTGGGGCAGGGCCTATGGAGCATGGAGGGAGGGGAGAGGGAGTTAGGAGAAAGAGAAGGAGAGGAGGGGAGAGGAGGACATAAGGGAGCAGGAAGATTGAGTAAGGGGAAGAATGGAGGAGAGTAAGAAAAGAAATACTACAATAGAGGGAACCATTATAGATTTAAGGAGAAATCTAGCACTAGGGAAATGCCCAGAGATCTACAAGGATGAACCCAACTAACAATATAAGCAATAGTGGAGAGGCTACCTTTAATGCCCTTCTACAGTAATGAGATTGACAACTACCTTATATGCCATCCCAGAGCCTTCATCTATTAGCTGATGGAAACAGATCCAGACTCCCACAGCTAAACACTGAGCCAAGCTCCTGGAATCCAGTTGCAGAGAGGGAGGAGTGATGAGCAAAGGGGTCAAGACCAGGCTGGAGTAACCCACAGAATCAGCTGACCTGAACAAGGGGTTGTTCATGCACCCCTGTCTAATAGTTGGGAAGCCAGCACAGGGCCGACTCAGACCCCCTGAATGTGGGTGTTAGTTAAAAGACCTGGGCAATCTATGGGGCCTTTGGTAGTGGATCAGTATTTATCCCTAGTATATGAATGGACTTTGGGAGCCCATCCCACATAGAGGGATACTTTCTCACATAGAGGTTGGACCTTGGACTGTTTAAGGCAGGTTTTTTTCATTTTTGTCGGCAGGCTAGGGTGGGTATTTTCCTGCTTCTACCTCCCATCTTGTAGTAGGGGCACTGAGATTTCTTATCTATAAAGCTTTCAGCTTCATAAAGACAGACTATGAAATCTGTCCTTAAACTAACACAGTAAGTCCTTTACCCACTAAACCACCTTAGCAGCCCAACCATGTTTTTGTTGTTGTTAGTTTAAGTGTACTTTGCTTTTAAATAATTTACCCAACATACCCTCACCCCAAAACAGCTGATCCACTCAAGTAAATGAGGATCAAAATAACAGAGATCAAGGTGACATCAGTCATCAGTGTAGCATGGATGACAAAGAGCAGCCAGATAAGATGACATATACAAACTGGTGAATTTTTATTTTTCAATTTCTAAATAATCTAATCTGCTTTTATCTGTTGTGGAGCATGAAGAGTTGCAAGGTTTGGACAGAATAGGCCTATAATCCTAGCACAGGGGGAGGTGGAGGAAGAGGATCAGAGCTCAAGGTCAGCCTGGGCAATGATGTATGTTTGAGAACAGCGTGAGCTTGTGAGACTTAGCTCAAAAAATTATACCCAAGAAGCTCCTATTAATCCTTATAATTTTATATTGTATGTATGTATTAGGTATATGCATGTATGTATGTGGACATATTAATGCATGTGGGTGAGGCAGCTTTCTGCAGTTAGTTCTCTTTTCTACCAAGTGAGGCTCAGAGACCCAACCCAGGTCATGAGGCCTGACAGCAAGTACCTTTACCTGCTAAAACCCTTCAATGGCTCTAGTTCTTTATAGGAACACAGAAATGTTAAATACAAGAAATGAACCAAACCCTTTTCTGACAGATTTCATTCATGCATCTTTTGTGAAGGGACTCATAAATTTTTTTAAGTTTCTAGAGTTACCTGCAACAAAAAATACAACATTGTTATGCAGCTGTAAGAATATTTCATAGACCTTTCTTGTGGTGGTATATGGCAGAGGACTTATCATACATGATTTAAACTGCTTTAAAGATAGATTAACTGATTTAATATATGTAAGCAATTAAAGAATTTATGTAGGTAACTAGACAGAGGCTTCTTAGCTAGAAGGCTGAACATCCCTCATATATGTTTTCTGCTTCAAAGATATTAACTGTTATGTGAGGTGTCCAATAATTAAATGCTTCAATAACTAATTTAATTCAAGTGAGTGGCAAGTATTATACTTTGTAATAGCATGATACTTCATATTATACTTCATCATAGCATTTTACTAAGGGATGAAAAAAATAAATTACTTCTTCAATTAAAAGGGTTAAATCACCTATAACTCAAGAAAATTTAGATTATCAATAAAAGGACATCTGTGTGGTGATCTAAACTTATAAAACCCAGCACTTGGGAGGTAGAGGCAGAAGGATCATGAGTTTAAGGTAATCTTTGGATATATACTATGTACTAGTCTAGTCTGGATTACATGAAGTGCAATGTTAAAATAAAGAACAAAAGAAATTAAATACATGCAACATACCAATTATTTCTTATATTTCTGGCTAAGGTCAAGTGGAGAAAAATATGAGATCTTTTCTCATTTCAAAACAAGAAGAAAATAATACTAAAAAACAGATGCTAGGAAAGAGATGGATGTCAGTTAAGAGGTGCTCACTGACCTCTTAGCCTGTGTCATTAAGCTAGTTACTGCTAACTTTGGTTGAGATATATCTGACAAAAACAATAAGCCTGTTTTTAAAACACTTTTAAAAACAAGCCTGTTAAGGCACAGTAAATTCTTTGTCTGCTTTACCACATTGGTCACAAACTAGTAAAGAGCTCTAAGCACTCTATTCCTAGGCTAAACCACAAAGGAGCTCAAATGGCAGCTGAGTTGACATGCCATATAAGCTTTCACAGTCAAATGATGCAGGCCAGAACTGAGCATCTCAAAACTTAACTCTTCCTGGTGAAAACTCCAAGGTAACAAAAACATGTAACTCAGGCTAAATTAGTCTTACTATGGCCTTTTAGATGTAACCATTTTGATAAAATAGAACAAATATTCTACTTTAAGGACTAATTTCTAATCCAGATGAAGCCTTACATTATATGCACCTAATTTTCTGTAAGTTATTTCTATAGGTAAGAAAAAATATACACAAACACATGCATTTGGGGTTAGTATAAGTTAAAGACATCTTCAAAACAACAGAATTATAGAGGTAAGGTCTGTAAGGTTTTTAAATGGCATCTGATGAATGAATTCCTAACTAAAGCATATTCCATGCTAGGCTGAAGTTAATGACAATATTTGCTCTATTCATTCAGAAATCCAACAAAAGACAAGAATGATTATTCTTAGCTTAGTAAAGACAACTGTGTGTCAATGGGCTGAATTAATTGCTAAATTGGATATTTAAGCAAGGTGAAGTTTTCTAGTTGACCTTCTTTATAAAACGATACAATAGCTTGACAAATAGTTGAACACATTAAATATGGCCTATGTATAAGGCTCTGACCATACATATAAAAGCCAAAGAAACTCAGGATGAATCCTAAAGGCTCTGAATATCTGATGAGCAAGGCAGTCATGAACTCAGCTAACAATACGAGGCATTGCTAAGTATGTGAGTGTCAAAGGAATAAAGAATATTAATCATCATTTCCAAGCTCATTCATATACATTAGCATGTTAGTAAATGTTGACAAAAAGCAAACACAAGCCAGCTAAATAGCTGCTGTTATTAATTTCATTATCAAAGAATTGCTTATAATTAACTAGTATCCACCAAGTGTCTAGTAAGAAAAGATTAAAAAAAAAAAAACTTTCTAAAGTTTTAATTCTGACACAAACCAAATTATACTTTTTTCTAAAATGTCAAGTCAAAAGTATCTAATATCAAATTCTACAAATGCTTAAATAATAGAGGAGGACCTCGTTCCTCCTTCTGAGGATGGGGTAGAAAAAATAACCAGACACACTGAAGAACAAATTCACACTTTACACAATGAAATATGGTTTTAAAAGGAAGACATTAGCAAAGGTTTTCCTTGGAGGAGATGTAATGGCAAATGGAGGTGTCCCACAGGCTTCCTTGGATGGGAAATGTCCACCTTGGGGGCAGCTCCTGGCAGAGCCATGCCTCTCAACTACACTCCCTCCCTCTGGAATGACCTTAGAAATGCTGCCACCCAAAATTGTAGCTAAAATTTTGTAGCCCACAAACTATGAATCAAATCAGGCTTGAATCAATACTTCTGAATAGTTAATTAGAACAAAACCATTTTCAGAATAACTAATTTACACAGTTAACTACAAATCCAGTGGGTGGTCACAGTGGGTGGTCCTTCTGCTGAATTTGCTCAAGATCAACATGAGAAAGAAAAGAAGCACCTGGACTGGAGAGCCCACTGTTCTAGTTTCTAAGACCCATGCCTTCTGGAGAAGTTAAGGCAGCAGGATCACAATTTTAAGAGCAGCCTAAGTAATTTAGCAGCATTTTATCAAACAAAAACAAAGAAAATCTGAGATTTCAAAATTCTAAATTTAATGGGTTAAGAGTTTAGCGGCAGAGTGCTTACCTATCACGCCTAAGGGCCTTGCTTCAACTCCAGTACTGACAATGACAATAAAAATAAAAATGCTCATAGTGGAGAGGTTACCTTAAATGCCCTTCCCTGATAATGAGACTGATGGCTATCTTATATGCCATGCTAGAGCCTTCATCCAGTAGCTGATGAGAGCAGAAGCACACACACAGCTAAACACTGAGCTGAACTGGAATTTAGTTGCTGAGAGGGAGGACTGATGAGCAAAGGGATCAAGACCAGGCTGGAGAAACCCATAGAAATTGCTGACCTGAACAAGAGTCATGGACTCCAGTCTGATAGCTGGGAAACCAGCATAGGACCAACCCTGAATGTGGGTGTTAGTTAGGAGGACTGGGCAGTCAATGGGGTCTCTGGTAGTGGATCCATAGTATATGAATGGACTTTGGGAGCCCATTTCACATAGAGGGATACTCTCTCAGCCTAGACACATGGGGGAGGACTTAGGCCCTGCTCCAAATGATAAGGCCTCACCCTCCCTGGGAAGCAGAAAGGTGATGGGGTGGGGATTGGGGGGCAGGGGAGGAGTGGGAGGGGGAGAGAACTGGAATTGACATGTAAAACAAGCTTGTTTCAAATCTAAATTTAAAAACAAAAATGAAATGAGGATCTCAGAAAGAAAATAAATTCTACCTGTATATGAAAATGAATATTTATAAATCCTATAAATTAGAAAAAAATACAACTGCCCAAATTTTAAGGATGAAATGTGGAAAATATTAGCTGTATGACTATAAAAAGCAAAACAAATTCTTATCTGAACAAACAACTGATCCAGATCCCCAAACCAGTATTTAACCTTAGGAAATTTTGTAAAAATCTAAATAATTGGTTCTAGTTTATATTGACTATTTCTTTAAGTAGCTCTGTTAAAAGAATAAACATCAATTCAGCTTTCATTTCTTTTAATTTTTTTTGTTCAAATACTAGCATGGTGTATTTGTTTTGCCTTTATAACTGTTCAAAATTTAATATATTAGTAACTTAGGGACCCACATGGGTAAAAAAGCAATGTCTGCATTACGGATGTAGGTCTGTAGAAATCAGTGGTTGAGAATTCTTACATGTAAATTCTTACATGAATTTAACAAAGAAAAAAAAATTACGCATCTTTTCTCTCCTGACAAGGGTATGCTTCTCAAGCATTTTTTAAAATATCTATTTCCCTGTCTCCCATACACACACACACACACACACACACACACACACACAAAAAAAAAAAAAAAAAAAACAAACAAAAAAAGAAACATTTGCTCTTGGACCTGTAAGTTCTGTTGTCAAAGACAGTCACCAAACCTCCTGTCAGAAATGTATTCCAGTCAGTTTACTTTTCAGTAGGCTTGGAGTCAGAATTTTACTTAAATTTAAGGAGAGATTGGAAGGATAATGCTATTTGAAATTAACCAAGTCCTCTGGCTAAAGGAGAGCCATCTCCAAGTAGTTTCCATATAAGAGAGAAGCAGTCTGCACTCTGCTGTATTTTTCATCACAGCATATACTCACTCACAGCTATGTATAAGCAGCAAAAAGTGACACAAGCAAGGTAAATACTATGCTCTTTAATCATAGCTGATATAAATTGAAAGACCTTTCCCAACACTAACCCAAGAAAACAGTTACGTTTATTTGAAATAGAATGTGAATATCAATTAAACTGTAAAGTAACTGTCCAAGTATGATTGATAATGATTTGCTCTTCTATAGAAATATGGTCTTCCTACTCCCAAAAGGATACAAGAACCTTGTCTCAGCCATTTAATTTTTAAAAGAATCCAATCTTGAAAACAGGGAAAGATTACACTTTAAAATCACAATCTCTGAGGTTGCAGTCTTAGGGCATCTCACACCTAAGATGTATACAGCTATGTAAGATTCACAATGTATCTTCATTTCAGCTGTTTCATGCCGATTATCTTCTATCCATTTTCTTGGTTACTGACTTATTTCTATCAGAAAATCTTTCCAAAGGTCCTTCTAAAAAAGGCTCTGATGAACAAGCTTCATTACCATGTATGTAAATAACTATTATCATTATGTTCAGGGAATAACCTGGAGACAACAGGTATTCAGTTTCCAAATGAAGCAGCTATGGAGCTTTAGCATTGAATATTCTGACTCAGGACTATGCATCAACATCACAAATAACAAGAGCAAGTATTACTAAACCACCAGAATATATTTTCTCTCCCCAAATCATGGTTTGGAGATCACATCAGTTAGATGGCTACACCAATTAACAGGTCTCCAGTAGTATACCAAAAACAACATCCATCCTTACCATGGTTGTTTGAGTTTAGTGGCTTCTATTGCTTTTTCTGTCTTAACAAGCTCTTTGCTACTTCTCATACTTCCATGATTTCTTCAGTCTAAGCCTTGATATTTTTGTTTGTGTTTATTTTTATTTTTAAGATTTGTCTGTGTACATGGTTCTTTGGCATATGAGAAGGTGGAAGGGAAGAATTTAATTAACTTAAGGATGTAGATTTCTCATCAGTACCAGCACTCAGAAGGACTGAACCTTAAGCCATGGAAAGAATACCTTTGGGCCAGTTCTTTTTTAAAAAGGCATTTTGTGTGCATTACAAAAACAACACTCAAAATCCTAAAGTAAATCAGAATAGCAAGACAACAGAAGAAAATGAAAGGTAGTTACTGGATCTTATTGACCATTCTTTTAAAAATCTAAAGTATTCTGACACCCCATGGAATAGTCAATTGTCAAAATAAAGGCATTTCAGAGGAGATATGCTGTAATATGCTACTATGATTAATAGGTACATAATCTGGGGTACTACGTAATAACAAGAAAATGAACTAAACTGATAAGACTATTACTATTTTTCCAAAATGAAAAGGCTATAACTTGTCCTAGTTACACAGAGGTAGGGCTGACTATTATCTTCACCAAGTATTACAATATAATTCCACCCATATTTATTAAATTTACATTTAAAAGTATGCACGATGAGAATAAACTATCATTTTATGACACTATATATGTCTAAGATCGGAACCCATTGTGACACACTAAAGGTTATCATTTTACAGCCACTCTCTTCAACAGAGGAAAAGCTCCTCCACACAGCTTCCCTTGTACTCCTGTTTTAAAAAGACGAACAAACGTTACTGGACACAAATGAGAGAATAAGGAGCAGTGATGAAGTACACCATATGTTCCAATTGTAAGCTGAATCCAGGTCTTTGTTTCAATATTCCAGCGACAGCAGGAAGGGACGCTAAATTACCTACTATTTAAATTTATTCTCTTATTATTGCTGTAAAAGTTGTAATTATGATAGGTTCAGCCCGAACCCATCCTGTCTTATTATTTGCTTATTTAATTCAGATTTTTTTTTTCAATCCCAGGAACATACAACACATAATCGCCCTGGATAACGGGTCCCAAGCAGAACAATCTGATAAGCCAACACATGCGGCGGGCACTGAAGAGACCAAAGTTATTTTCCTAGGGAAATAGTTCCGAAGTGAGTCTGTATCAATGACATTTTTGCTTTTTATCAGCTACGCACCTACCTAGACACCGTCCACCTTGTTCTCAATTAACAGGGCTTTCTTCAATCTTGGGATTTCCCTGACCAGTTTTATTAGTGCAACTCAAAACAAAAACCTTAACCGCGCCCTTTATGCCTCAGAAGGAGTTACCTTTTGCCTTTTTCAACCTACTATAGTCCAGAATTGCACATCGTTCCTCTGAAAGGGTTTACAACGCTATCTTAAGCCAACCTATAACACTCTTTCAGCTCTGCCCTGGCGTTCCTATTGCCAGACTCCTTTTCCCCCACGGTGGTGTGCTGGCCCCGGCGAAGGGCACCCACGCTTACCTACCGCACACCTGCAATCCCGGGTTCGGGATGCTGGAGAGAATGCTCGGCGGGCTGTGATCGCTGGAGATCCTGCTCCTGCCTCTCTCCGGGGAAACTACAGTGCAGGCAGAGCCTAGGCTTTCTACTGAGACTCAAGCTCCGCCTTCCTCTCCTCTAGTTGGTCGGACCTCGGCCTCCGGCTCCTCCCTCTGCCGTTTGCGCAGCCCGAGCTGCAGGCGGCGCGAAGCGGTAACGAAGCAAGTGTCTCAGCTCCTGGGTCTGCGGCCGCCCCGCACTCCACGCACATACAAACGCACACACAGTCCGCGGCGCACCTGGCGCTTCCGCAGGTCAGGTTTAGCCCTCTCAGTGGGTCGGCACAGTGAGCACTAGAGTAGGCAGTCCTGGGGAGTATCGCTGCCTCGGCCCAAGCGGATCCCACACCTCACCCTCCCTCCTCCAATCCTCCAGTCCCCAGAGGCTTCCTCTGCCGCCTATCCAGGGACTCAGCCCAGCTGCCGGCCCTCGCCACCTTTGGTCCCCCGCCCTTTTCCTTCCACTCATCCGCGAGTCCCGCCCATCGGTGGGCACGGCGCCTGAGGGCCGACCTCGCATTCTGATTGGTGCAGGTGAGAGCCGGCCCCGCCCTTCCTCCGTTTCTGGGCTCTTTCCCTTTCTTAATCTCCTTTCCTCCCGTGAAGGCAGGGAACTCTTATTGGCTAGAAGTGTCCCCACCTATCGCCCTAGGCGTTCTTGCAGGGCCTTCTGGGAAATGTGGTCCTAGGCTTGCAGGAAGTGCTGACGGAACTGGCGGGCGGAACTACGAATCCCCATCGGGCCGTGCGCGACTCCTGCTGGGCAGGATTCCGGACAACGCCTGGTTCCTCTCGGGTCCTTCCGGCGTCGCCGGAGTGAATTGATCCGGGAGTTGAAGAGGGCTCCAAAGGTGGGAAGTGAAGTCCGTGCCTCAGTTGCCGGTAAGGCGAGGTTTCTCGGTTCGGGTCCTCACGGCTCGGCGGAAAGCCGGCGCGGCCTGGGGTCGGGCGGGGGCCGAGGCGGAGGCGCTGGGGCTGGGCTCCGGCCGGCGGGCGGGCGGACGGGCGACGAGCGGGGCCCTCTGGCCGTCAGCGAGGTCTCTACGCGATGTGCGTGAAGCCGATTTGTAAAAGCCGCTCGTCCGGCCCGGGCCGGCCCGGGCCCGGCAGCTCCAGGAAGTCCGCTGTGGGTGCGGGCGGAGGGGAAGGGTGAGGTCGGCCTCCCCGGTCCCCGCCGACAGAGGGGGCGGATGTGCTGGGGTGGGGTCCCGGGCAGGTGAGGCTGGAGCTGTGTGAGGCCTGGAGAGAGCGTGGGAGTAGGCTTCCAGTGTGACTGGGGTTATGCCCTTTGAGGGAAGAGGAGAGCCAGTGTTGACAGTTTGCAACTCAGTTCCAGTTTCCTGATGTGGCTTCCCTAAGGAGGTAATTCTTAACTAGAAGGGTTTGTCCCTTTTAACTCCGATAAGTCAGATGGCTTTACTTCTGAACTGTACTCAAGCGCTTTCACTTTAGGATGCTCGTGAGAAAACTAAAGAAGTAAATGACGTGTCCAAGGTCACACAGATCTACCGAATCTAGTCCGCTGAAAGTCCAGGTTCTGACCAGAGTTGTCTGCTTAGAAAGAAAAGTGGGGAGGTGGTTGGTAGTGCTGGGAGCGGATAAAAGAAGTTAGAGTGGTGTGTGTACTTCTCAAAAACGTTTGGGAGGTGGAGTTGGTTGGTCGAAGTGGAATGAAATTCTTCCCAAAGCAAAACCTCTAACGTTTTGTTAAAACAGGGGGGATCTTTTTTTAGTTTTGATATTTACACCCTTTTCTGGGGTATACTAAATGTTAACACTCAACGTCCACGTGCCAATTTTAAAGGATAGATAATATTTAGCAATAAGCTCAGTGTTACCATTAGGTCCTTTCTGTTTTCTGAAACTAAGATTAATGTAGGGTGAAACTTTCACCAAACTTATTTTACACATTTTAATATTTTCATTAAGTGATAATTAAATGCAGAATCAAGGAGAAATTATAACATGGTCATTACCTGAAATGACCTTTTTTCTGTCTGAGGCTTTTACAGTTCCCTGATTTTTCACTCCATGTGTAAGTAGTAAAAACCAGGGCTTGTATGTTTTCTTTTTCCTGGTATCATCTGTAACTTTTAATTCATTCTTAATGTTAAAGGATGAAAAAATGATGCCTCTGTATTGAGTAAAAAGCAATGCACTTGTTTCAAACAAGTGACTAATTCTAGCTGATAGTTATTATTAGTTTTTTAATAGAATTGTACTTTTTATTGAAGGCAAGATTCCTTGTCTTCACACATTTATAGTTAGTAGGCATACTATGTAAATTAAAATATTGAATATATACAATATATACTGTAAATAAATATACTATATTTTGAATGTACTTTGTTTGCCATGACTAATATTAACAATTTATTTGATTTGTTTTTTTAAATGCAAAACTTTTCTGGAATCAGAATCATCTTTGTTCCTCTATGGTTCAAGTTAATATGGTCCTGTTTTAAAGTAAACGGAGAGGTATGGTATCATAGAATAAGGCAAAAATCAGGAAAATAACACCATGCATAAATACAGTACATGATAAGGAAGAAGCACCTAAACAAAAGGGAAATTATGTGTGATTAATTGATTTTGAAGTAGATTAAAATGGTGCATTACTTAGAGTCAATGCTTGTAAAGCAAGAATGCCAATATATTTTCTGGATGACTTTGGACATTTGCTATTTGCTGGGAAAGGTAGGAAATGAGTTTTAACATAGCTTTGTGGTTCTGGAGCAACATTTAACAAAAAAAAGTTAGTTCCTGTCTACTTTAAATGTATCTATGTCTCTGAGGTCCATTTTAATTGTAGTGTTTCATCACTACAATTGTAGTGCTGAGGTGAATGATGTTATTGCTGTATTTAAAATCCTTCAGGCTCTAGCTGGAATTCCCAGTGGCTTGTTTTACCTGTAGTGTGCAGCTCTCAGTGCCCACATTTGTTCTCTAAAGTAGCTTTGATTAACTTTCAGATATTATTCTTTATAGGCCTTTGGAAGTCTTCCTTATTTAGCCATTTCTCTCTCAAAGGGTGGTCTGTAAGAACAAGAGCTGTATATTATTTAACGTTATAACCTCAGTTGGTAGAATAATTTGAGTGGCTCCAGATATAGAAAAGCCTTGGGTTGGTTTAATGACTTGCCCAAGGTCATATGACCTATAACAGAACAGGTTATAATCCAGGTCTTTCGACTAGAGATCTTTAATGTCATGTTCAAAACTAATTACTTTATGTAAGAAAAAGACAGACCATTACAGATGTCTAGATATCATGACCCTCTTACTCTTTAATGCCACCAGTATGTCCTCTATTTCTTTCCCAAATAGCTCCAACCTTATCCTCAGATATTAGTTTTCTAATTATAAGATACTTCCGATTTGGAGACCGTTTTACAAATCCCACCTCTCCACCTGTCCTATTTCGTCTTCCCTTCTCCAGTGTGGTCAATCCATGCAAAGCCCTGCTTACTCTGAACCTTCCTTTCCCAAACCAGGATAGATTCCTGCTCTGTCTTCCCCATATTCTGAACTCTATTGACACTGTCACAATAGGAACTTAACTATTTCTATACTGATTTAATAGTTTATCACCCTACTAAAAGTTATCTGGGCTATGCATCCTCATTTGTTAGGGCTTAGCCTACCTCTTAGCATTTTGAGTAGTCAGTAATTATTTGCAGAATGAATGAATGAATGCATATGTTCAAGCGGAGTGCCTCCAGTATTGTGTTATGAATGGAAATATAGAATTGAATGAAACATCTGCTTCCTTCCTCATAGCCAGTTTAGAGATACAGGAATTTTCAAATGAATTTAGGAAAAATGTAAATAAGTTAATGCCAGAAGTTTAATGTAAGGTACAGAAAAGTACTTTTTCTTGGAGATCTCTAAAGTTTAGATAAGTAATTCCATTGTGGAAATACAAAGTAGTTGTTCTCTTTCTGTGTAGCTCAGCATTTTAGAAAACTTGCCCCTGTGTTATATTTTAAAAACAAGCAAGATTCATTAGAAGAAAATACAGACATGGAAGAAACTTTTAATAGACACTGTTCTTGTCTTAATATTTTTTCTTTTCTTTTTCTTTTTTTTTTTTTTTTTACATTAAAACAGTTATTTCACTTGCCTATGACCAAGGACACCAAAGATAGAAGTAAGTTTATACATTCAACTCAGAATACAATTAAATTGCTGAAGTCTTAGGAGGACTGGAGCCAAGGTTTGAATCTAGACCTGTCTCTGTGCTTCCTAGGTTTTCTTTGGTTTTGGTTATAATCAGGATTTAATACAGCCTTCTTGAGAAAAGATACTTTTGGAAAACTAACTTTCTAATTTTAGAGGGACTTATATTTTACCCTTCTTAAAAGTTATACTTGAGGGTTTTAAGGTAATAGAGTACTGGCTTTGAATATGACATAAGGTTAAAAGTGTTTTTAAAATTTTACAGGTATAGTAAGATAGATTTTTGTCTGGAAAACAAAAATCTAGCTATGTATTTTTTTTCACATAACCATACTGTTACAATAAAATGCATTCAGCAGTTCAGAATTATGTAGCCTTTTGCTCATTTACCAGTGTATTTACCAGTATACTCACTGTCCAAAAGAATATTGTCAAAAGTGATTGTTTTAAATTTTGATAATGTGCTAAGGTTTATTATTGAATGTGTCTTTGCTAAATTCTAAACTTGGTACTTTAAAAAAGTTAATCTGGATGTTATTTGAATCTTCAATAAAAACTTTATTTCACATACACAGTTTGCAGGAAATTAATTGAAGATATTATTTATATGTTAGAATGTTAGAGTTATTACTAAGAATTTTAAGCCATAGATGGGAATTTTTCCTCTGAAACATGTAGAAGATGGTTTGATTTTATTCTTTATTGCATTGAAATAGAGTTTCATATTTAGGGTAATAGAATATACACATTCAAAAATAACATAAAAATAAAAGCACTTTTGTTAAGGCAGTTAATTAATTTCATAGTTCAATTTCATATAAACATAAGAATTTCTTTTAAGCTACAAAACACAACTTTGCTGGCCATCACGTTAATAGTATTATTTTTCAAGGCCACTTTTATATTTGGAGTATGGGAAGCCATTTTTTAAAACTATGTCAAAGTGATTTGAAACTATTTAATCTCCTTTTATAGTAACTTAGAATTTGGTGTTACTTTAGGGATGGGGGTGGGGGCACATGGGTTCTTACTTTCATCTGGTAAGCACGAGAAGTTCCTCTTTCCTCAGTCAGAACAGTCTCTTGGGAACAAGTTTACCATAGGTAAGTCTGAATTGTGTAGTAATAATCCCTTGGTTCATTAATCTACATATTTCTTGAGTATGTGTAAAATTATCTACTTTGGAATGAGCTAGAATCTAATATATGGCCCATGTTCATGCCAAGCATTTTACATGCCGTCCTACAATTTTTACAACTGCCAGAGGAAGTAAGAGCTCTATTATCTACAATTTGTGAACAAGGAAGATAAAATACAGAGAAAAGTCGCTTGCCCAAGATGACAGAATTCATACTTCCTTGGAATTGTGTTAGTTCATTTCAGGTGGTCTATTGGAGATACCAGGCTTTTGATCATTTCAGTAAGATGAAGTTTATGGTTAAAGGCCTACTTGTAGCATTAGAGTTGCAGTTACAGAGAAATTGTCCCTTAGATGTACACAGGTACTGTTATTTAATAAGCACGTTTACACTTGAAAAGTCAGTCCCTACAGCATAGATTAACTAACAGTCCTTGTCTACGTTACATCCAGGTTTGTTTTTTGTTTTTGTTTTTTCCTATCAGTGAAATATATTACTTTCCTTTAGATTGGTAGGTTAAGTATATGATTTCCTAATAGATGCTATTGAAAAATATGTATAATCTGGTATTATATATCATAATTCCCCACTCATAATCAGGTCTGGGAGCTGCTCAGATGGAGGTTCTGTGAATGAGTTTGTCAGGGGAATGGTAGTCCGTTTTCTCATCTCAGTCTGGGACTTGTGTACATGGAGAATTCCTACCAGCAGTGCTTCTTTTGTCATTGTTTCTTAGCTTACTGACTGTTCACTGCAGTCCGTTTATTTTCAAGGGCTTCATCACTATACTCCAGCTACCACTGTTGCTGACAGACCAGGCAGAGTTCCATAACAGGTACTAGTAATCGAAAAATGGATACATTTTCTGGGGAGTTTAAACTTCAGAAGATAGAGAGGAAAGGAGATGTGAAGATCATATCTTTGGTACTTAGACATTTTAATATACAGCACTTCATATGCATCTGTTTGATAATTAGGAGCTATAGCTGATGGGGGGGGGGCTGCTTTCTCTAACTTGCCATCTGGCTCTTTGTGCTGATGTGGCTCTTTCTTTCTTAGCCATCCTGCCTTGATTCAGGATGACCTGGAATCCAGCTGTGATTGGATTGAAGGAATGACAAAACCCTAAAATGTTTTACCCTTGTTACCTTCTCATACTTACATAAGGTTGTACAACAAAAGGTACTTGGAAATGTTAAATGAGTCAGACCTGGCCTCTAGGCAGCAGTGGCTCTCTGGCACTTTATTGCAAAGCTTTCTTAATTTAATTCCAAAAGATTTTGAATAATACTGTGACCTTTTTATTCAGAAATACACATGCTTTGAGGGATGCCTTTATACATGTTAAAATTGACATTTTCATAGTATTGAGACTTTGAGGTCCTACCTCAATGTAGGTGTTCTTACAGATAGTTTTACAAAATGAAGGTTACAGAAGGTACTCTGAGTACTGTAGAGATAATTTGTATTTAGGCATCATTTAGGAATAAAAAGTAAAGTTTAATGGCATCAAGAGAGAACCTTGCCCTCATTAGCACCTAGTTTAAACAACAGAGCCCGTGACAACTTCTTTGTGCTACAGATTCTATCATCATTTAGAGTGCCTTGTTCTGGTGTAAAAAACAAATAAAAAAATGTTTTTGTTGCATATTGTTGAAAAAGTTACCTATTTTGGAGTTATTAGATGAAAGAGTAGGCTTCTAAGACAAAGCAATTAGTACAGAGCAAGTAGACATGGTCGGGGTAGGCTTGTTTAGAGAACAGAAGCATACTCTGTGAGCTGTTTACTTGAATTTCTAAGACCCTTTAGAGAAAATTCTTAATGTTGTGTTGGTGATGCTAATCAAAAACAAAAGGAAAGCCACCATGTTTGTCAATTGAACACAAGTCATTATTCAGTTAGGTACTTAATTTATGAGCTCCCTACACCGAGACCTTCATGGCCAAAAGAGGTGCATGTTCAAGAGGGCAAAATATATAATTTTATCCATATTTAAATTCTGTTGTTTAGTCAGAGGAGTAGGAAATAAAAAGAATCACAGTAAGAAATTTGTATTATTCCTTAAACCAGTGATTCTCAGATACGTTAGATGCCATTTGCTATTTTCCTTATTCCCATTTCCTATCAACCAACTGATCTCAGATTCTGTTTTTTTACTTTGGATCACTCAATAGATTTACCTTTAATATGCTGTCACTCAGTCTTTGATCTCATCTAGGTTTTTCTGTGCCACCCAATCTGCTTTCTAGGACACAGCTTCCTTTATTAAGCTGACCTTTGTCCACTAAGAAATTAAAAATGGTTTTTTTTTTTAATGTGGATTTTTTATTTATGTTTATGTGCATGGGTGTTTTCCCTTTGTGTATATTTGTAGCATGTGTATGCAGTGCCTACAGAAGGCTAAAAATTGTTGGATCCTTTGTGTTGTTACAGATAGCTGTTAGTCACAGTGAGAGTACTGGGAATTGAACCCAGGGCCCTTCAGAAGAGTTGCCAGTGCTCTTAACTACTAAGCCATCTCTTAGCCCTGAAAATAAAAGTAGTTTTAGTACCATTGCTTTTTATAGCCGTAAAGGTCATTTGATGACCATATTCTTTTTGTGGCCCCAAACTGAGAGTAATTTCCTGTATGTGATGTGAATTTTAATGGCCAAAGCAACTTTTGAACCCCCTTTGGCAAATGAGATAGAAAAGTTTTGAAAATGGGTATGTATAAACTGTATGACATTGTGATATTCAGCAATAGATAGTCATCCTGTTTGGTATACGTAGGATGAAGATGAGGCAAGCAAAGGCAAGTTAAGGTCGCAGAATTAAAGGAAACTCTTTAACTCACTACGTCCTGCAAGTCACTGTTATCTAATTTTTCTCACCTTCCTTTCAACCTGAAGCTGTGTCAGCCTCACAGAACTTTGATGAAATGTTATCTCTGATATCATTCCCTGAGCAAGGCCTAGCAGGGTGTTCTTCTCCCCAGGATTCTGATTGGGTGTCTGAAACAAATGTTTGCTGTTCTAGGCCTATCAACCTTTGGTGGTTGCCTTGCTTTTGCAGACTTCTGAGGTTCCCTGAGACATCATTCTACTCTCCTGGTGCAAACTGCCACTTGTACTTTTTATCCCTACTAACCTAGCTACCTTATCCTCTGGCTGCATGCTTTTTTTTTTTTTTGGCCAACCTAGGAAGTTTTCAAATTTTTATTCTGTTCTTCTGCTTATGATTGTCATTATAAACTTTGCCTGCTGGCAATATCTATATTACTTTCTGACTTTGCTGTGGTGAGATTTCCTCTTACATAAAAGCTTGCCTATTCATATTTTAGCTTGGTCTTCGTCAAAGTACCAGAAAGTGGACAAAATGCCCCCCTCCCCATGGTGTGACAAACATACCTTTTAGCACAATTGCTAGTAGAGTCTTTTATTTCCATCGGGACCCTCATCAGCCTGACTTCCTTTATACATCCATATTTTCTGATCTGACATAATTAGCCTTCCCTTTACATTATTACATTTATATCCTTCTACTTTATATGACAATTTGTTCTACTGTTCCTCTGAACTTTTCCAAGCTCTCCTTGAAAAGCAATCCCAAAGACTCCTTCCTCCACATTGCCTCATATAGCCATCATCAACAGCTCTATTTCTGGGTACCAATTCTCTGTGTTTGCTCTCTTTTACTATAACATCATATTTGAGATACTCAATTTTGAAAGAAAAAGGGCCTCACTCATGCTAGAGTAAGGTCCATTTTTCAGCTCAGAAATGTCTGGAAAGTTTGGTTCAACAAAGGAGTGCTCTTCAAAATTTGAGCAGACTGGACTTTACAGTAAGACATCATTATGGTATATGTACTTTCCTAAGGAAATTATTTAAAAGCTAAAATATAGTGCTTAGTAACTTAAGATTTAAAGCTGTTACTTGATTTATAAACTACCTCATTTTCCATTCCCTCTCTTTTAAGTATAGGACTTAATTATCTATCTGAAAGAATCTAATTGATAGAGGTGAGATGATTTGTTTATACAGAACATAATTTAACCAAAAACAATTTGAGCCCATTTCAGACTTCATTTCACTTTTCCCCTATAGCTTCCTATACAAACTGACTATTTGATATTATAAAACATGTATGCACATACATAAACATGTATGACAGCAATATAGTGTCTAAGTGCTATATAGTCCGTGCTGTTAGCAAGGTATTTGCTTATGTTCCTAAATGCAACATTCCATAACAGCTTGGTAACCTAAGTGTATTCTGAAGATTTGAAGCTCATTTTTATCTAAGTAGAATTTCCTGTAAATTATTCCTCAGTCTTCCTCTTTCCAAACCTTTTAGGACATTTAGGTCTTACTTGGAAGTATCTGTATCTTTTGGCATACCTTGAAAGGTGTAAAGATAATGAGGACAAATTAGATATTCCTACTTGGTAAAATGGCTGTATTGTAGTGTGATCTGTATAGCTCTGGGGCTGCAGCTTGGGGGAACTTTATTTCTTTAGGAGCCTGATCTGTAAGATTCTTGATAGTTATGAAAGGAAAACAAGAAAGTAGCCATTTGAAACTTTCAGGCAGACAGCTCTTGGAGAGGACCTCCTACTAGAACTTGTAATTAATTTTTATGATCTGATGAGAGTTGTTTTACTATCTGAACCTATATTACATACCATAATAGAAATGTAACAACTTTAGGATACTAAAAACCTCAAAGAGGATACTGTTTCACCACCTGTCTGCTTCTGATGGAAGAAGGTGATAAACTGAAACTTCATAAAACATGACATACTCTTTCCAGATGCTTCATCTGACTTAATTTTACCTTTATTTCTGAGGCTGGTCCTAGCAGCTGATTTTCCTGTTTGTCCACTTTTTTTTTTTTTTTCTGTAACAGTGATTCCCAGAGATTGCCCTCTTCCTGAGACTTATCAGAGTTACCTGTTAAGAAAAGATATCTGGATTCTGAATGCATAGTCTTGGAAATGAGTGGTTCTAATAAACTCTGAAATAGTTGTGATGGCTTATAACTCCCACTACCTTAGAGGGAGAGATAGATTGAGATTTTCTCTTCCACTAAAAGCTTGTTGGCCTTTTTGGTTTTGTTTGTATGAAAAGCAAAGTTACACAGCATTGGGCATTCATGTACTTGGAGAATCTTGTTAAGCATGAAGTGTTGCTGGACATGGTTTTGATCCCAGCACTTGGTAGGCATAAACAGTCAGATCTCTTGTGTGCTAGAAGCATGACTGTTTTACATAATGAACTCCAGCCAAGACTAGGAAGTCGGACTATGTCCTAAAATAAATAAAAGGTATAACTGTTGTGCCTTCAGAATCTAGAAAACATTCTAGTGTACATAATGCAAGTAAGAATTTAGAGTGTGTTAATATCTTACTTTTAATCTTTTATTTTACTTTTGTCTGAATTCCTGTTGAAATTTTGATTTGCTTGTAATTCCTAATGTTATATTATCTTAGTTTAATGTAATAGGAAGAAGTTGGGAAAGCTAAAATGAAAGTAAAAACCTGTAAATATGACCAAGGGTAGAATTTAACAGGATCAGTTAGGTTTTGTGTTTGTTTTTATTTTGCTAAGCTTGGTAATTAAAAAGTTACTAACAAGGCTGAACTTATATATGCTTAGTCTGTTCATCCAAACATCATTCTGTGTTATTTTTTAAGTCCTTATGTGGAAAAGGAATACACATGAATCGGGACATAGTACATGGACTGTGTACCATGCTAGAAAAAGGTGCATTTCTTGTTTGTTTGTTCCTTTGTTTTGTTGCTAAATAGTGAAAGTGTGGGTTACTTAGGGATTACTTTTCGCCAAAGAACCATATTCAGTCCAGTTTCCAAGTATTTCTGCTTGTATTCCTTTGTCTATTGTAACTAGTAGTAGCTTTAGAATTATCTCTTATGTCCCAGATGCAGTAAAGTGAGTCTGTTTCAGGAAACTCTGGGATACTGTAACTTTTTACATGAGCAGACTGGAGTTGTTAGGCACAGCAGGAACCTTGAAGACTAAGTTTGGAAGTGGAAGTGGCCAACATTCTATTTTATGCCTATTCATTCTAAACAAGTGACAGTTGTTTTAAACTCAGGAAGATATTTCAAGCTGATTTTTCTTATATTAGAATTTAATGGTACTATTTTGAATACTCAGGGAAATAAGAGGAACATGTATAAGAAGGTTCCCTTTGTAATGGAATCCTACATCATAGTATTTATTTCTAAACAAAAACTAAGAGTTACATTTGTGAAAGTTCTTAATATTTGCAGCTCTTGTGTGTGTGTGTGTGTGTGTGTTTGTTTAGGCAGGCATGAGGTCAGCTTATAGTGTTGTTCTTCAGAAGCGTCCACCTTGCTTTTTTTCCCCCCCTTGAGACAGTTTCACTGTGTAGCTCTGGCTGCCCTAGAACTCGCTCTGTAGGCCAGGCTGGTCCTGAACTCACAGATCTGCCTCTGCCTCCCCTGTCCTGGGGTTAAAAGCAAGCACCACCACTGTCCAGCCCACCTTACCGTTTGAGACAGTGTCTTTCACGAGGACTTGGGGCTTGCTTACTATTTGGCTAGGATAGGCTATGCTAGACAGTGAACCCCAGAAATCTGGCTGTCTGCATTTTCCCTGCTTTTGAATTACAAGTACATACACTTTTGCTCCAGTGCCTGCCTTTTTTTATATAGGTGGTAGGGGTTGAGCTCAGGTCCATGGTGGCAACAACTAGTACTTTACTGACAAAACTAAGTTTTTATGATTTTATGTTATTTTTAGGAAGTACTTGTGCCCATCCGTAACTCAATATGCACATTTTGATAGTCTGTTTTGATTGCCAACTTGATTGGAATAAGGAGCACCTAAAAGCTTAGTGAAGCATACTTGACTGTATTTTGTGAGCATTTCCAGAGTACTTTAAGGGGAAAATCTGTCCAGATCTGCTTATGTGGGTACCATGGTCCCATAAACAAGGGAACCAAATCAGACACAACGGAGAAAGGAGAGACTTGTTGCTTCCTGTTAGCCACATCTTCTACTCTTTGGAACCTTCAGGGTGGACTGAAACCTCCAAAACTTAGACAATTAAATCTTGCCTTTTTGATTGTTTATGCAGGCAAATTGTTACAGTTACAATGAAATGAACCAACACATTAGTCTTTGGGGGCTTTTACTTTTTGGTGCAGGTAGAAGGTAGATAAGATCACTTCCAGGTTTGGAATTTAGAATCTGGGATCTTCAGTTATCTGCACATGCAGAACCATTTCTTACCCAGAAACAAGTGCCTTTTTGTGTGTTGCTCATCTCCCAAGACATGGCTGTACTTCATAACTGTCCAAGGCAGGAACCTTGTCAAAAATGGTCCACAGACCTCAGCTCAGTGGGCCCTTGCTTTTTTATGTAGCAAGCTTTTGTCCATGAAACCATTTAAATGAAGATGCATGTGGAAGCACATTTCAACTTGAATTAAATCTGGCAGCATAGTTCAGTTATTTTAAAAGTCTTACTGGAACCATTGATGGTGAATTCATGCTATTGGAACCACTTATGGGTCCAGTTTGTAATACATATTCTAAAAACAGTTCTGTTGTAAAGTGTTTGGGGGAGCATTTTTCAGTGACAGTATTAAAAGGTTGTTAAAGATCTGAAAATAGTTTTAGTTTTGGAGGAGAAACTACTTACTAAATACAAGATCAAGAAGTTCAATGTTAGTGTATGCAGAAGATTTGAATAGGCTTATTGTATATAGAGATGTTAGCAGGAACTTTTAATGGTTCTAGTCACCTACCTTGACCCCTGAACCTGTCAGTCTCTCTGTCTTAGATGATATTCTGAAGAGTAAAGTCAAAACTATCAGCTGATTCTACTCTGCCTATTGCCAGTACATTCTTAGTGGAATATTTGAAAACATAGCCTTTCTTCTGATATTAGTATAGTCAAAGTCATTGTCTATGTTCTGTAGCTTTTAAAATGCCTGGCCACCTTCTTTGTGAAACTCTCACTGTAATGCTGGTCTTGTTATCTTTTCCCATTTCAACATATAGACCAGTCTTGCTTTTGGTGCTCACACTTGTTAATTTTTTGTTTTATTTTTTTTTTCTTGTGACATTAGTACCTTAAGAATAATAAGAGTAAAGATTGTATTTTTTTAATCAGCTGATATATATTTACTGCCATGCCTGTAGGTAATCAGTAAAATATATAACAAGTGTTTCTTCCCATTACCAAATTCAGTTGCTCTCCGGATTCTGTTTCTCACATTTTTTTTCTTTTAAATTGGAGCCATAGATTCTTACTGTTTAGTTCATACTTTGCCTTAATTCTGTAGTTTTCATCTTCACTATTATTACTTCTCCAAGTTTGTTTTGTTGGTTGGTTGTTTTGTTTTGTTAAGAGATTAGCTTTGAAGCACAGATGGACCTCTAAGTAGCAAACCCTCCTTTCTCTCCAAAGTGGGATTAGATGTGTGTGCCCCCATAAAAGTAGATCACTTAGAAGCATATTAAGTTACATAGGGAGGGAGTGAGAACTAGGATTGATATATAAAATAAGAAAAAAAATCATACATATATACATATATAACATAGGAACGGAAGACTATCATTGGTATTTATCTACTTGTGCTTGCTTAGCTCCTGTTTATAAATCTTGCATTGGCATACTAAATCTGGTAAGTTTGCCCTGAGTGTAGTTCTGCTTCTCTATTCCTTCTTGCTGTTTAGAACAGCCAGAGCAGTCCCCATGAGTCTACCAGAGTATTTTATGTCAGTAGTTTTCCCTTGCTCTATATTATAAAGTATAGGAATTGGTTTTGGTGATATTCTGTAAAGTCAGGGAGCAAAGTTTAGCTCAGAAAAAGGAAGTGTGGGTTTTTGTTTTGTTTTTTTTTTTCCTGTCCATTTCTAAAAATTGCTAAAACCAGGACTCAGCTGTTAGCAGATGTTGATCCCCTTTCACTGGTAAGATTATAGTAGAACACTAAGTGCTCATATTTGACAGGGTGTTAGAGCTATTGAAGCAGTACTCTTAATTCTCTGACAGACAATTGAGTTCTTCAAAAGAAATTTAGGTCTTGTATAGACCTGTTTAATGACTAAGAACTACTACTACTAAGAACTATCCTGTATCTTTAGGTAGTCAATATTCATTTGTTCAGTGAACAAGCAATGGTTAGGTTCCTTGGGTGCATGGGATAGAAAGGCTGTTTTTTACTTCCATTTCAAGAGGTCTCTGTGAATCTGAAGTCTATAAAGAAGTATGTAAGGAGTAAGGTTTTTCCTTCTGCCGGTCTTGTGACATCTCCCTTCAGAAGTATAAAGTATCTTGCTGACTAGGGTGGCTTTCACATGGAGAATTTAACAAATCAGCTTCTGGATGTGATAGCCAGCAACTCTAATTTTAAAAGAATGTTTCTAGAATTTTGTTGTTTCCCTTTAATGTAAATGACCTTTTCTCCTTTCCCTTCCTCCAGACTGCTGTTATTTTTTGTGTACCATTCTTTATCGTACATACATAGAAAAGGGAAGAAATTCTGCAGTGAATGAAGATTCCTCTGCATTTTAGCATTGCTTTTTCTACTGTAGTTGGTTTTTGAATGAGGATGACAATGGAAGAGATGAAGAATGAAGCTGAGACCACTTCCATGGTTTCTATGCCTCTCTATGCAGTCATGTATCCTGTGTTTAATGAGGTGAGTGCACATTTAAGGTCTCTGCTTCATTTACTCATCTGTGTTTCCACCAGACAGACATTCCTATGAACCAAAGTCCATGTGTTGGCTGTTGTATCTGATCCATACATATAATTGTAGAAACAAAAGCAAATGGAAATGTAATTCTTAGTGGGGTAAATAGGTATTACATACAGTTCTAAGTTGAAAATTACAGTAAATAATATCAAGTAGGAAAAAAATGAGAAATTAGTAGATGGGCTCTATTTGAGGGTTCACAGTATGACCTACAAAATAAGATACATAATATGCTAGAATCTAAAAGAGACAAGTAAGAGTAGAAAGAAGTACATTATTAAGTAGCTAGAATGGCAGGCAGACACAAGGGCATGGTGACAAAACCCTGTTTCAAAATTGGTATTTGCAAGATGATGTTGTGTTGTATCTGAAGAAGTCATGGTAGCTTTTTTATTAAGCAATTTTCTTGAACATGGCACAAGTACATTTTTGGTTTTTTTGTTTAAATTAATATTATCCTTCTAATATATGAAGAGAATTCTAGGCCTGTAAGTCTTTTGAATGTAAATTAATTCCTTCTCTGTAATGTTGAATGGAGACCTTGAATAGTGAAATTATTTTTCTAAACTTATATAAGACAAACATCAACTCTGGGTTTCCTGCCTCTAAGGTCAGTGGCTTTAGCAAAAGAAAAAAAAGAAAACAACAACAACAAAACCCTTTAATAATAAGTATTTTTGCTACACAATGCAGTTAATCTTCGAAACCAATCTTGCTGTTGCTAAGATAGCTGGAAGCCCTTATGAAAATGCTAGTGCATTTTAGAGTGTTATTCTTAGACTCAAATCCATTTGTCCTGACATTTTGGTTGATGCACTTGATTTGATATGCTTACAAACCTTAATGTTGGAGGCAGCAGAGAATGATTCATTATCCTTTTTGTCGAATCAGGCATAGTGTGGAATTTCAGACAATGCCAAATAGGTTCAGAGGCCTTTCAGGAGAATTCAAAAATCGTGGTGTAAGTAAAGGTTTTTATCTCCATTATGTAAAAAGATTCTGGAGGCAAAGGATTTCAAGGCTAGTAATATATAAAGTCTGTGTAATCAGAAATTCATCTTCTGCTATACCATGTTACAATCTCCTCAGTATGCATGATAGCTACCAGAACTCCATCATGTTCAAGTTTTCCAGAAAGGATAAGATGTGAAGTCTTGTTTCCATCAGAGTCTATTTACTTAGTGTAACCTTTCCCCCAAAAAAGTCAAGACTTCCATGTACATCCATTTACATGTATTTTTAAGAACTTAATCTTATGACCAAACTTAACTGTGCAAGAGGCTAGAAAATTCAGCAATGTTTTCTTACTGAGAAAGCCTCTCTTGTAAAACTTGGCCTTGTGGTAGTCCCATCTGTAGCAGCTCTCAACAAGCCAATAGTTAGATCCATCTTTTTGTTGTGATACTTCATTGCAAGTAGCTGTGCTTTCTTATAGTTAATTCTGACTGTTTATTTGCTTAGTACCCTGTTAGGGCATGAGGATAGAGAGAAATAAGCTATATACCTATTCCAGAATCCTCTGGGGAACATGGCTATTTAAAGTTACTCAATTGATTTTGCACCAGGAGTGGGACAGGGAGATATCCCTTAGATTAGGTAAGTAACTTAATGTTTTCTGTAGTTAGGGTTTGAACTTCTTTCACACATAGGTGTTCTGTCTTTTCAGGTCTGTGTAACCTGTCTTAATGTCTATTGAACAATGTTAGGGAGAATTTCTGGATTAATTTGGTATTTTAAGTCTTGGTTTGAAAAGAGGTAGATGTCATTTACATGGATAGCATCAGTTTCATTCTCTAGTGAAGAGAAATGAGGGAAGGCTTTTGTTCTAGAAATATGGGGCAACTTCCTAATGTGACGACTCTTGACTTTGCTTCTAAACTGTGGGGCTTAGGTTAAACAGACTGTTGGGATAATTGTTGATTAAAAACTTGATTTTACTCACATATAAGAGAGATTTACTTTCAAGAAGAAGTGGTTGTGAATAGACTGGTGAATCTATAATAAAGATGCTGCTGTTCTATAGGTAAGATCTGAAAGCACATGTGGCCTAATGGGCCTAGACCTAGTTATTTGTCATCATTCTAAGAATTTTCAGGAGTAATGTTTGAAAATGAAGTAGCTGCCTTTGGCAGACTTAGCATTGCTGGAGAACGAGGTCTCATTCTGAGATCAGCTTACTGGCCTAACCTTGTAGCACACTTTAAAAAAAAAAATTGCTTCCTATCTTGTATTCAAAAACATGCTCTAAACTGTCAGTTTAGATATGGCAGTGGTACTTAAATTTCTTCTATAGTTCAAAACTAGGAATTTTCTATATGGCACTAATGAAGAAATTATGGTTTAGTTTGACTTTATTATTTTGTACTATATTAGTTTCAAATTACTTCTGCAAAAAATAGTACTACTATAATAGAAATGCTGAAAGTAGATGTGGCTTTCTAGCTCTTTCCCATATCATAAGTATATCATAAGCATTAGGCAGTATTAGCATATAGGAAAGCAAGGTAGACGGAACTAGGACACAAGGAGGATTCTGAGAGGTGTAGGAAACAATTAGATTGTTAATATTTTAGACAGAGTTAGCCAATAAGAAATGCTAGTAACAGGCCAACAGCATTATATTTAATACAGTGTCTCTGTGTTATCTGGGGCTGGTGCTGCACTCGGATCAGGCTGGTGGGAAACTGCTCATAACAAGGAAGTCTACTCGTTCCCTCCTTACATTTATTCATAGTAGCTATAGTCTAGGTATCATTTATCTAGAGGGACAAGCTTTATTATTTTTTATTTAATTTAGAAACAATCTTATTTTACATAACAATCTAAGTTCCCTCTCCTCCCATCCTCCCGTGACTCCTGACCCCCCCCCCCCATTACACCACCTCCCCACTCTCCAAGGAGGGTGAGGCCTTCCATAGGGGGATATGAAAGTCTGTCACATCATTTGGAGGAGGGCCTAAGTCCTCTTCCGTGTATCTGGGCTGAAGAAGGACAAGCTTTATGTTAGAAATTTTAGTACTGTTACTCTGAAGTTTACAAATCACACTTATTTATGGCACTCAGAATGCTGGCTCTACTTAGTAAAATAGTAAAGCAGCTTGTAAGATAACTAAGAAAGAGTACACTTCTTGTTTAGCCAGCTGCCACTGAGTTCAGAGTCCAAGAATATTGTACACATAAACTTATTGTGAAATAGTCCTACTTGCTGCATAATGGGAAACTTGGTTTGTACAAACAAACCTCACATCAGGCCTTTGGTCAGGTTCTCTTATAACTGTATTATTCTTACTGATTCGCTATATATGGAGAAGAGAATGGATTTACTTCTTCCGGGAAAAATAAGCCATGTGTATGTGGAGAGAC
The DNA here is from genome assembly GCF_943737965.1 of Phodopus roborovskii. Classification (NCBI taxonomy): domain Eukaryota; kingdom Metazoa; phylum Chordata; class Mammalia; order Rodentia; family Cricetidae; genus Phodopus; species Phodopus roborovskii. The sequence goes on along the minus strand of NW_026126540.1, from coordinate 10,167,224 downwards.
ATGTTTTAAGATGACATACAGTTTTCTGATGCACTGTATGGCATATTTTTGTGAAATACAGTTTTGCAACTAAATTGGAATTTTAGACTGTAAACATTTATCAATAAATTACTCCAAGATATACTTCTGAATAAATAATATTCTATTCAGAAGCTTAGTAACTAGTTCTGCCACATTTTGCCGATAGATAGCTCTACGTTTTTCCTAGTAAATAAATGTCACTTGAGACTATTCCACCGAGGGGAAGAATTCACATAAACTTTGAAAAGTGAATGGATTTTTACCTGCAGTCCTGTCAGCCTGAAGTGTGAATTAGGGGTGTGCTGACAAAAAGACATACTTGCCTGGATTTCCTGATTACTAAAATTAGAATAAATAATAACTCATTTAACTTTCAACAACTTGTGAAAATATATTAGTTACGGTATTGTAATGTATTTAGAGTAATTAGGCTTATGGTGTTACAATTATGAAGCTCTCATCTAAGAATCTAAGATTTTTGATAAAATTGTGGCCCTCATAGAATGTTTGCATACTTTCCAACAGGTTCAGCAGATTTTTTTTTTATAATTATTTCTTTAAGTTTCATTTTACATTCTTCCTCCAAACATACAGTTCTTCTTCCAAACCCCACTCCCACCCCTGCTTTGTACTACTTATGTGGCCCTTCTGAACTGCTGTATCATGGAGTTTGGCAAACTCAGGGACTACTTTGTTAGAGCACCCAGAGCTTTTTCTTTTTTTCTGTACAGAGCATAGTTGATGACATTTGCTTTCTATGGCAACTAACATGCCGTCTTTTCAACTTGACTCACCATAGTCTCACACGATATACCAGGAGTTTTTAGTTTTGTGATGTGGCCCAGTTTAGTTTAAGAAATAGGATCAATAAATTTGGAGACAGTGTAAGGATGGTGGTCACTTTAGGAAAACCTAATCTTGGCTGATGTTAAGAAAGCCAATAGCTTTATATGTAGTGTAGAACTAATTAACCTAATTCTTTTCATCTTTAGAAAAAAAAGTAATAATCACAAGATTTTTATTGGAGACTGTTGAAAACTTGAGCAAAGGCTAAATTGCTTTCTTATTTTTTATTTTTTTGTTTATTTTCTTCTAATTGTGGGCTTGGACTTGAAAAATATGGGAATAACTGATGCTTCTAGAGGGATCGGTGCAATGAATGAGCTTTTGATAACTAGGATTACACTTGAATTTATAAAGTATTTTATGAGTGAACCTGAGTGTGAATTTGGCGAGTGCAGTTGATAATAGTTAAATGTTGAAGAGCTATCCTCAGTTGTGAGGAAGGAGCTGCTGCGGTTGGTAGTGTGGAGTTGAACTGAGTGGCTGATGCTCACTTCCTTAGGGTCCCTCAAAAGCACTATTGCTCCACTCGTATGGAGATAAGCTGTCTTAAGCACTCTTGATCTCTCATTCAGATTTGTTTCCTTTCTCCTCTCAGTAGTGACATAAAGTGAAGCTGAGGCCCAGCAATGCCATTTCTTATTTTGGTGTTCAGTGATGCAAAATGTAGCTGTACTCTCCTTTCCTCACTAGACCCAACTATGTGGTATGAGTGCTATCAATTTCTAGTAATCTAGTAATATTGCAAACAGGTCAGTGTTTTTTATGAAGCCACTCTAGCCATCAGCCATAACCCCAGCATCTCTCAGGGTTCCATTCATTAATAAGTATTGGAAACAAACTGCAAACTCCTTTTTTGTTATAGGCTAACATGAAATCATCATATCCTGGTATGTCACCAACTTGAAAGAAACCTTTGAGTATACAAACTTGTAAAGATAGTTTTAAGAAGACAGGCTACTTTAAAACAAGTTCAGATACTATCTCCTAAAACGAAGCACTTTTCAGCTTTTCACATAGCTACTGAGTTCACACTTCTGGTTAGTGAGGGCCTGGATACTCTTTTAACATTGACTACTTATATACGATAGAACGAACTCAGGTGTCTGTTAGTTCTTACAGAGAATCAACTCCAGTGTGGAAAATGATAGACTGCTTGTGTACAGGCTTGAGAACCAAGCCTATGGCATTAACCTTGTCTCAGTACAGAGTTGGAAATTTGTATCAGCCAGACCAGAGTTTTCTCTCTGTAAAATTAAGATGTATGCAAAGAGATAGTACTAGCACTTAGTTGATGTCTAATGAGATGATCTGTTGTTAGAATATTCTCAGAACCTTGTCAGAAGAGGGATGGTTTTGTTTAATCTTAATCACAACCGAGGGGTATAAAAGAAGTACTTTTTATAGAGTGGGTAAAACTCTTGCTGCCTAAGTGTAATACAAGCCTATATACACTTGGGAACAGTTTGAATGAGTTCATTGAAACAAGAACTACTCTGCAAACAAGATGGCTGTGCCTGTGTCCCGGGAAACTCTTGGGCATTGTAAACCAGATGAGCAAGAAACCTATTAAGTTCATTGCAGATATGTGGGTGTACAGTATACCCCAAAGTGACTCCAAGTTGAGCCTTGCTGAAGTGCTTCACAGTTTATAGACTTCTGATGTACTAAGATAAGTCTGACCTTTCTGTGACCATTTTCTTTGTAAGATGAAAATGTGCAAATTTAGTTTGGAAATCCCCATCTTGGATATATTCTACCAGCTTTGCACTTGCTGTTCTGTTTTTTTACTTGCATTCCAGCGAGGATGATAATGAGTTATTTAATAATGCTACTGCTTGAAGGCTTATAACTGACTCAGACCATTGCTGTCAAAAGAAGGCACTGGCTATAAACCCAAAGAAGAACATGGACTGTCAATATGGAAACATTTGTCCTGTCTGTCCCAGTTTCCTTAACAACCTGAGATCTGATGAGCTGTGCCATTACACTATAATTACATGAACTATTGGAAGTAGAATCTGTTTTCATTGTTAGAGATAGACCTTTGCCAGGGTTGAAAGCTATTTACAGTTGATTCCTTCCCATATCTGTTTACTGGGCTCATTTACCTTCCCTTTACCCACTAAGTGCATTTTCCAGGCCTTCATAGAAGCCAGATTAAATACTAAGCTAAATCATGCATTGTTTATTGGGAGATAAGTTATTATTTTTGACAGGTTGTTGCTTTTGCTTTGTCCTGGAATGTATAACTTGTACTGATACATTTCTTACTACATTGTTTCCTATTAAAATAAATTGACTTTAGCTTCACATTTGACTTACAATTAAAGTCATTACATTTAACCTTTTTTTCCGGGGGCGGGGTTGACGTAGCTCTAGAGCCTGTCCTGGAGCTAGCTCAGTAGACCAGGCTGGCCTCGAACTCACAGAGATCCACACGAGTGCTGGGATTAAAGGTGTGTGCCACCAAAGCCAGGCTACATTTAAACTTTTTAAAAAATTATTTTTATGCATATGAGTGTTTTGGGTGGTGCATGTATATATTTGTATTATGAATGTGTGCAGTTCCTGTAAATTCCTGAATTGTTAAATCCCCTGGAGCTGGAGTTGCAGATAGGTATGAGCCATAATATGGGTGCTGGGAATTGAAACAGTGTTCTCTACAGTGAGTAGGCTTAACTGCTCAGCCTGCTCTCTAGCACCTGCAGTCCACTTTGATTTAGTATTTTAGAAAATTACTTACTGTTGGAGTATGAAAATGGCTCTGAAATTCAGACAATCTGGACTTACTCTTTGTCAGCACTATTTGCTGATTGGCAAAGTGTAGGCTAAGCTTAATTCTTGGCTGAGGAAGTAACATAAGAAGGGAGGGAGGGAGGAAAGGAAAAGAAAGGAAAGGAAAAAGGAAGGGAAGACAAAGGGAGGGAGTCTCAGTACATGTTTCCTTATGCTAGTCTTTGATCATTACTTGTATAAAAGGAATCCTTAATCCTCATTATTTTCAGGAGTTCAAGTTGATATGTGTATTGTTTCTCTTCAAACTTAGAACTCTATGTCATATGTCTATATCATGTATTCTGTATCATAAATCTACCTTTATTTAAAAAAACTGTACAGGTTTGAGCGCATATTTAAATTATTGAAGAAGTATGACTTATTAAAACACTTCTTGTATGATGGATTTGTCATTACGAGAGAACGAAACATCAGAAATGTTTTTTTCAAGAACATTTATACTAATCATAATTTTAAACTTTTCATTGTAGCTAGAACGAGTAAATTTGTCTGCAGCTCAGACCCTGAGAGCCGCTTTCATTAAGGTGAGGTACAGTAACTTCTTAGATTTATTAAACTGTTACATGTAAATCTTAGTACCATGTGCTGTCACTAGTTTTCTTTCAGTGAAGATTTTTTTAGGTTACTTAGATATTTCTTATGCTTTAGTCTATTCTATAAAGCTTTAAACAAAAGGCAAACCACAACAAGTGGTGTTTCAGGTGATCACTTTTAGAAGTACATTTTTATGTTTCTTTTTCTACCCTTAAAAGCTTGTTTATAAAAATATAAATTAGCTATACTTCATATTGTTGAAAATTACGGAATATAAAAATCTACCTCAAATATGGCAGATTAACATTACTTTGAGAATATAGTTAAAGCAATCCAAGTGAGGTTCTTCATTATCCTTAGACTTGAATTGTTGACTTGTTATTGCTGGCAACATGTTGATCTGTTTGAAGTATGATTTCTTCAAACAAATGTATCTCGAGTGTAACATGGACACATGGTGGGTGACTTTGTATTAAAATGAATATAATCTAGCTAAGTAATAAGAATTCATTTTAGATACACCACTAAAGCAACTTCAATGTATACAGTCACTAGAAAATTTAAAATTTTATGGTTGATTTCATATCTGTTCTCAGGGTATATTTCTGTGTATAGTATTAGGCATAGTATTTTCAAATATTACCTGCTTTCTCAATTCACATATAAGTTTGGGTACAACCAGTTTACTTGTTAATTACCATCATTAACTAGAATAACTTACTTTTAAGTCAAAATATTTTCGTGTTCAAATTAAGAATAAACTTAAATTTTTAATAGCTGTTATCTTTAGCAGTTTTCAAAAATAGGTAAAACAATGTATTCCTGAGGAATTTTATTAGGACAGTGTGGTGAAAATACAGTTGTGTAACCATGATATATCTGCAAATCTAGGTTCATCTAGGTTCAACACTTATTATCCACTGCTTTGAGGTTTTAGTTCTTATTTTTGCTTTATTTGCTTATTTACTACTGAGATAAATTCTTTAGGCTTCCCAGGTCTACATTTGAACTTCTGACCCATTAGTCACCCTTCCAAGTACTGGCAACTATAGGCATGTACTATTCTGTCAAGATCATAGTGATGATTCTTAATTTTAAAAGTAGTGAAAATTATTTGAGAGCAGCATGGATCACAGCTAGTTATATTTCAAATGAAATTAAAGGAAGCTATGTAGAGGATGATTTTGTTGTTTTAAATTCCTCTTGAGAAAATGGGAAGATGGCTCAGAGGTTAAAAAATTTTGCTGCTCTTTCAGAGGACCTGAATTCAGTTCCCAGCACCCACATCAGGAGGCTCACAACCTTCTGTAATCCATCTGCAAGAGACTGTTTACATCTAGCCTGCTGGGGCCCCTCTACTCACATGCATACACCCACCTGCAGACATGTAATTAAAGATAATAAAAATGAAATTTTAAAGTCTTTTAGAACATGGCAAAGAAATGTTGCCTAGCTAGTTTTTTTATAAACATGCTTTCATTTCTTAGTTTATTAAATGGTTTTTTAATCACAGTATTATGTTTTTATTTAGTGGAAAAGAGGATTAATAATTTCCTCAAATAAAAATGTAACACAGACTATTTTTTATTAAGTTATACTTTCTGCTTGATTCCCTGTTACCTTGTCCCTCTTGGCAGTTGTTGACATATTGTGCTGTCCACTATGTTGCTAATAACTGGCCACAAAACTATGTTTTTATGGAGTGGGATGTTTTTCTCACATTAGAGTGTTACAGAGTTTGTGTACCCATCAAGTTCAAGGTTGAAATCTGTCAAGTGCAGATAGCGTTTCTGATCTAAGAACAGAGGTTTTAGAGATGAACTTCGATTTGAGCTTTTGAAATAGGTAGTTTCAACAGGACTTTAAAAAGACACTAAGACATATATTTCCCAAGGCACCCTGCAAACTCAAGGGAGTTTATGAGGTATTCAGAAAAGTGAGCACCATGATACTTAGCATCTGTTTACACTACATGAACTTAACTTGAAGTAGTTTGTGATTTCAACACACTAGATTGATCCGCATTCCTGTAAGTGATGTCATATCTTTCTGGAACTAATGCAAAGTAAATACCACAAGAAAGTCAGTGTGTAAGAAGAAATGAGAATCTTAGTTACAATCTAAGCCCGGTGCTCAGGAAATGCAAGGATCCCCATTAATATATAGCCTTTGTTAGCAATTAGATAAAATAGTGTCTGTTTTGTTATATGCATAGAATTTAAGCTTTGAGGTTACCAAGTGGTTATAACATTCCACTTAACTAAATTATTTGTACAACCTAAGCTACTTAACAGCATTTTATTGCTAAGAGCTTCGTAAACTGAGAAAGTTCAGGACCTCTGTGAGACTTTTGCATTCTCCAATTCTGACATTTTGCTGTCCCAGATCAAACTAGTATTTAAAACTCTGTGTGCAGACTTAGAACATTTAATTCGTGCAGCAATTTACCTTAATTAGCAAGATGTATTTCTGCTGATAACTTCCTGCAAGCACATAGTGAATGCTCCCATGCCCCCAAGATAATTCATTATTATGTAGGTAGACATTAATGCTACTTGGAATAGGAAGATAAACAACTGTTACCAAATAAGCATCAAGTATAATTTTTTGGCAGTTCAGCAGACTAATACTCTAACAGCATATTTAGCTTTATTTGACAGTTTTTCTTTTTAAGGTTACCTTGACAAAACAGAAACAGAATTTTGATGCTTCATTATCTTATCTAATTGATAAGCATAGCATTTAACATCAAATACAGGCATCCCATCATTGAGACATGTATGTATTTTGTGTCTTTTCCACTTTAGTTCACAATCTCTGAGGTTTTCCTACTTAAGACCTCATGAGAACCAGAGTGTTTAAGAAAGAAGAGAACTAACTGCAGTGATGTTAGAATGAAACAGCAAAGGCAGAGCGGTCACTTGTCTTGACAACTAAGGGAGTGAGTGTCATTGGATCAAGAGTGGAAATTGTGTTTCTACCTGTTAACTGTGGCAAAAAAGAAAAACCATCATTGTATGGATTTAATTGGCAGGCATCTTGAAGGACAAACATTCAATGTGGTTAGCAATTTTTTTTTAATATGCTACAATACTGAGAAAATTTGCCTTTACAACATTCAGTCTCTTGATATGGCTACATTTTAGTGCCATAGAAAGTTCAAGTCACAAAGAAGGGATTCACATTTATTTGTTATACTCTGTATATAATGTTCACAAATATTAGGGAGGGCTAATGAGATGGTCCCATGCATAAATGCTATTGTCAAGCAAGCCTAATAAGTGACATTCAATCCCCTGAACCCACGCAAATGTGGAAGGAGAAAAAACTCACTCCCCAGAGCTGTCCTCTGACTTACACATCCACATATGCCTGTTCCCCTGCACTGTGGCTTATCAGACATCTCATTACATACACGCACACACGCATGTGCACGCACACACACCAATCAATAAATAAAAATCAATTTTCAAAGAGTGATATTTTAGAAGTCATTGAACAAAATTTCTTGCTGAGAAAATAATACGAAATGGAAATTATTATATAGAAAACTAGGTAAAAGAATAGATTTTATTAAAAACTGCAAAAGGCACCATAGGTTTTGTTTTTCCTCACAAATATTCTAATATAGCATATCTTCAAAGTATACTTGATAAGAGTTAATATTGCTCATCCTAATCCTCAATGTATTTAAATTTATGAAAAGAGTAATATATGGAGAGAGAGAAAGAGTGTGTGTGTATTTCTATCATCATTAAATTGATTGAAAGAGAGGACACAATGAAGAGGCAAGGAATCATGAGTCCCTCTGTGACTTTTCATACAGTGAAGAGCTGCTGATGAGTAAGCTGAACAAAGGTGATCATGATTCCCTCAGTGGCACTGGCTTCCCCGGAGCATTCTGTTCTTATGAGTGAATAATTTCTGAACAACTGAAGCTTAGCTTTAAAATGCTGATCACGTGAAAACATTTTTTCTTACAGGCTGAAAAGGAAAACCCAGGCCTCACACAAGACATCATTATGAAAATATTAGAGAAAAAAAGTGTAGAAGTTAACTTCACTGAGTCCCTTCTTCGTATGGCAGCTGATGACGTAGAAGGTATCAGAAAGCAGAGTTGTGTTTAGTGTCTCTGTTCTTGAGAAGCACTACTTCCAGATGATTACCATTCAACCAGACAGTCCCCCCCCCCCATTCCAATCCCTTCATGCTTCCGGTGGTGGTCGACATGGTATAAAGTAGACAAACAGGCCCTTTAACTTGCTGTATCTGTCAGGTTGAGTTATGGGAGGTATTTGTTGATGCTGCAAGCTTATCTCTCCCCTCTCCCCCATTATAATGCCTAATAAGTTTCATTTCAATAAAAGTTCTGAGAAATATTTTGAGTTGCATTTGGCAGAGACGAACTATTTGTCTTATTTGATGTTACTGCTAACTGCCTTTTTTCAACCACAGATTTGAGAGGGCAGCCTTATTTTTTTACATTATTATTTTTGCTACTTTCCTTTCAAAAATTAGGAATAGGCTTCATTTAAATTTAATAGCATTTTTCAATATTCAAAAAATATATATTAGTGATCTATATTTATTAATAGAGGACAGAACAACGATATTTGAGCTGATTCCTTGACTTTCATTTCCTGAGACTGAATGCTTGCTGCCAGTTTTGCCAGCTGACATTAAAGGTGTAAGTTACTAAGCTTCCTGCTAGACTGAAAGCCTGGTAGTAAGCCTGTTCATATGCTGGGTCTCATTGAACCTCTTTTCCAAAAAGCTATTCTGATCCCAGACCATATCTTGGGTTCAAATGAAATTTCAGGAATGTACTGAAAATTGCAAACAACTTTGTGATTTTAATATAACAAGCCAGTCTGTTCCTCATGATAGGGTTTTTAATATAATGAGACATAGTATATTCAACACTACAAGGGTTTTAGTATGATGAACCATAGTATATTTCACACTTTAGGGATTTAATGTAATGAACCATATTATATTCCATACTGTAGAAGTTTTAATATAATGAAGCATCATATTTTTAATACTAAAGAAAGTTTAATATTAGTATTACACACTAGTGGAATTTTAAGTTACTGAGCTCACCTTTCCCTCTTACTGATATATAAATGACCTCTGCATTCTTCCTAAATTTCATTATTTAAGATTTCTTGGTATAGTACAGTATCAGAGGACTGATGAGCTTGATAAAGCCTCCTCGCCTTTATATCTGTGATGGATGTTCTTTCATGATTTTATTATGTATTACTATATATTTCATAGTAAAATTGTATAGTCTTACTCTGCTTTACTTCAAGAAAACCTAGGGGTTTTTGTTTCTTTGGTTTGTTTGTTTTTCACTGGACCAAATTGAATTTTCTTTGTCTTTTCTAAGTAAATGACTTTTCTCCCACTATATCTTTCCTTTGGTCAGCTCTTAGACTTGAATTTTTAAAGAGAGTCACATGGCATTTTTTATTGTGTTTTTTGTTTTATCAGAGTACATGATTGAACGACCAGAGCCAGAATTCCAGGACCTAAATGAAAAGGCACGGGCACTTAAACAGATTCTCAGTAAGATCCCAGATGAGATCAATGACAGAGTGAGGTTTCTACAGACAATCAAGTGAGTGAACTTTTTGCTTTGACTTGATTAAAAATAAGTTATTGTCTTTTTATATGAAATTTAATTAAAATAAAATCTGAAGTTTTTGAATGCCAGTAACTTTGAATATATTGACATCAGAATATCCTGTGTTTTTTTAGAATGGTAAATGGCAGCAGCAAATCCATTTTTGAAATAGTGAACAAAAGATGATAATAACTTAAAGTATGTAAATAATGGGAACCTGTGGATTTCAAATGAAAACATATGCAGACACTAGATTAGTGGCAATAAACAACAAGGTTTTCATTTCAGAAATGGTGTAAATCATTGGAGTAAGGGAATATATAGATGTGACTAACATTTTCTGATATTGACTAGATTGAACCCCTAAATCCCTACTTTTGAATTATAAGTTAAATAATAGGGGCTAGGAGGCTGATGACTAGGCAAGCAGCAAAAGGAGTAGTTCTAGAGAACTAGGTTTCAAACTTGGGGCCCACTTGTTTTAGGTTTCTTTTGCTATGATAGAGACCAGGACCAAAAATGCAACTTGGGGAGGAAAGGGTATTTGGCATATAAGGTCACACAGTCTATTGAGGAAAGCCAAGGCAAGAGTCTGGAGGCAGGAGCTGAGGCAGAGGCCATGGGGGAATCCTATTTATTGGCTTGCTCAGCTTTGTATATACCTCATGACTACCTGTCCAGAGGTGGCACTGCCCACAGTGGGTTGGGCTCTCCCATATCACTCATCAACAAAGAAAATACCCCATATGCTTACCCACAGGCCAGTCTTATGGAGACTTTCTCAGTTGGGGTTCACTCTTCTCAGATAACCCTAGTTTGTGTTAAGTTGACAAAATAACCAACATACCATCTTTCAGGTTTGTACTAATGAGTGGAAGAAATATATTTTCTAGCTAAGTGTCTATGGTAATTCTCTTAAGTCCCAATAGATAGAAAGCAAAGCACACTGGGATGATTATAATATCTCTAATCAATATAGTATTTGGGGGAAACCATAGGTAAAAATTTCTGGGATTGGTATTTTCATTACCACACATCTCTGTAGCATAGGTTTCATTGCATGTTACCATGAGCATAAAGTTATACACTTAATAAAGTTCACTTGAAATAAGTGCTAGCTTTGTCTTTTGGGAATATTCTATATAACTTACTTTATAAAATGCTATGTCAAATGTTGGAGCACGTGTTTTGAGTGAAAAGAAGCCAGGAGTATATCCCAGTACAAAAAGTTGTTTGTAATAGATTTACAAATAAAGAATCATGAATGACTCTCCTCTCTAATAGCAGTTGAAGAACCAGGGGTATGGAAAAGTATCTTTACTTTTAGCCTGTTTAGGGAGCGCTATATATATATATATATATATATATATATATATATATATTATTATTTATTTATTTTTTTATTTTATTTAATTTTATATAACAAAGTCCAATTAAATGAAAATAAACATTTATACAAAATATTTGGGAATTTGGGTGTTGTTCTTTCCAAACTACTTCCTGCTGGTAAGGGGTGCTGTCTTGGGGGGATTCGAAGAAGATTCAGATATCCTGGCTGTAGTCTGTAGGGCTGTTTTGTCCAGCTGTTTTGAATGTAGGATCAGCTTGTACTCTGTTTCAGGCTGTCTGGCGTGATCAAACCTCATTAGTCTGGAAGGAATCCACATCTTTTCATTTTCTGTGGAAATAAAAATAGAAATCCTTTTCCCCAGTAACTTGTCCTTCAACTTAAATTTTGGAGTCAAAGCATTTTTTTTTTAATTTAATTTATTGTTTTACATGTTGATCCCAGTTCCCTCTACCTCCCTCCTTCCCTCCCCCCCAACCCTCCCTCCCTCCTTCCCTCCCTAGATTAGAAATCTGGTAGACCTAGGGTCTGTGTTTCCATGAAACTTAGAGCTGTTCTAGAAGCTCTGCTGACAGGGCAGCCTGGGAAGGTGGCCCGTGTATTACCTGTCTTAGCAGATGCGGCCTGTCACCACACTATTTTGGGTTGAGATATTCGTCATAGAAGACCTTTTCCACCTGGGCTGATGCCAAGTTATGTTACATACATATGAGGCTGCACAACATCAGATATACTGAACCCTTTGTGGTAGTCATCAGTGTTGTAAGCCAAATTAGTTTGATGGTGGTATAGCACTCAAGTCCTTTATGAGCACTGACCTACTGGCTTTGCTGCTTGGGTTTCAGAGATGGGTGAAGGATAAAGCCACTTGATAGTAAGGTTAATAATACTAAATTAAGTTGTACCTGAGCCTTAGCCCCAGAGGTTTGTATAGTCTCAGGAGGAGGACAGTACTCCTCAGGCAGCTTAAACATGACTTGCAGATGCACAGAGCTCAGCCTGTTGCCAATGGTGGTGGTCCTAGGCTATTTGTGTTCTTTCTCTTATACAGGGCCTTCATTGTCTCTTAGGTGCTCGAGACAAACTGTGGTAATTTTCCTGTCCTGTTTGTTTTTCCTCCCTGCTTGTTTCACAGAGCAGAGTGGTGTAAGAGTGGTTGAGGCCATCAGCCTTGTGGCCTGATACTGTCCTAGCAGCTAAATCCTTAAGCTCCTGGGTCTTTGTCCAGCCCTATGTCTCACTGTGACTTTGCTAAGACTTTTGCTTCTCTGTGGGGATCTCTTCCTCTGAGAGGTACCTTTCTCTGAACTGGGCTTGTTGAAGTTGAAAGACTGGAATGATGCAGACTATTTCTTCTCTTTCCTTCCTACTTCCTACCAGGCTCATTCCCCTGATTCCCATAGCTTCATGCTTATAGTTTAGTATTTGTGATAGTTCTTGAACTTCGTGTGCTGAGGAACCACTCACTTACAACTGTGACTCTTGGCCTTCATCATGCTCACTTTTCAAATTGCTTGTTCTTAGAAGCAGATCTAGGGTAAACTCTGGCAAAGCCCTTTCTCCTTCCTGCCTTGCTTTCCTTTCCAGCTAAGTTAAACAGTCTGTTTCTGAGCTGCTCATTTGACCTGCTCTATCCAACCATTTCCTTTATATTTACATTTTCATTACCCTCATTATTTTTTTGTAGAATATTTAAGTACACTAAAAAATGGCGCTGTATTTATGTTTCTGTCATTGCTGTTAGCTCCAGTTTGAATTTATTGAACCTTACATATGTAGAGACTTAACGTTTTTGATTGGTTGCAGCTATAGCTTTTCTTAAAAACATAGTAAATTCATGTGACACCATTTTATTAAATGTGCCCATTACAGCAGTGCGAAATATTGAAGCTCTTTGAAAATAGAGAGGCCCTTACTACTAAACTAGAGGTAGTGATGGTAACAAGAAGCCAGGTGACATTTTTGTGTCAAAATAATTCTACTCAGATAGATAATATTTTATGTTCCAGCCTAATATCCACACCTGACATATCTTCACCATAATGTTTAGTTAAAAAAAAAAAAAAGTCATTAGTACTTCAGAATGAGTATAAACTGAGAAAATTAAGTGTGGAAATGAAGAGTACTTTGAGGGTCTGTCAGAGTATGACTCAGTTGGTAGAGTGCTTGCCTAGTATTCATCAAGAACAGGATTCAGTCCCCAGCACTGCATAAGTAATCAGGGGGGATTGTAGAAGTTCAAAGTTCTTGGTTACGTGGTGAGTTCAAAGCTAGCCCTGGTTACTTGAGGTCCTGTCTTAAAAAAAAAAAAAAGCCAGCCTTGCATCTAGTGCTCATCTTTAATTCCAGCACTCAGGAGGCAGAGATAGGACAGTCTCTTTGTTCCAGGCCAGCTTGGCCTATGTTATTGAGGGAAGGGGGATGGTGGTATAATGTGATTCATAATTACACACCACACACATACATACATATATGCTTTCAGTATGGCTTATTTTATAGATTCTTTGTTCTTTCTTAACAGGGATATAGCTAGTGCAATAAAAGAACTACTTGATACAGTGAACAATGTCTTCAAGAAATATCAATACCAGAATCGCAGGGTAAGCTGCTGTTTTTGCCACCCTAGACATGACATTATTTGCAATTGTTTTCCAAACTATATGCTAAAAGGTTTGGTTATTGGAAATTGTCTCACTGAATTTGTCTTCAGGTATAAACCTTCTGTGATTATGTTAGTGAACACTCTTAAAAAGACTTAGCAAGTATAAAGTTCACCTACATTCATTATAGGCATTGGTCTTTAACTTAGGCTTTTGTGCTATTCTTGTGACTTAGTTTATGTTTCTTTTCATAAACATAGGCACTTGAACACCAAAAGAAAGAATTTGTAAAGTACTCCAAAAGTTTCAGTGACACTCTGAAGACATATTTTAAAGATGGCAAGTAAGTTCTGTCATTTACACTTTTCTACTAAAATTAAATGTATGTGTTTTTGTAGGACATTAAAACCATGTAAATTGTGCCAGTAAGCCCTTACATGGGTAAGGGCTCTTGCAACGTGGCCTGACAACCCAAGTTTAATTCCAAACACCCATTTGAGGGAGAGGGAGAGGGAAAGGAAAAGGGAGGAGAGAGGACAAGCCATGTAAGTTAAGCTCTTATCTTACATGGTTAATACCAAGTCATCTGGTTTAACAAAAGCAGATGATTGGAAATTGAGTAGCTGTTGTTATAACTACAACTCAAGCCTGGACTGAGTAGTTTGTAGTCTAATTTTCACTTTTTTCCTAATATCTTTTCTTTGGTCTTCTTATTTTTTTTTTTACTTTTTGTCTGTTTTTTTACCATTTAGAGATACAACGTACTAGTTTGTACCAACTCCTAAAAAACTTTAGTAGCATCTGATGGAGGTCTGGAATTGAGGTTCAGAAATTTCTAAGATTCCTCAGGTGCTGACAAAGCTGCCAGTCCTTTGAGAAGCTGCTACACAGAGTTTAATACAGTAATTCTTAATCCTGTCACATGTTAAAACCATCTTGGGTCAGTTTTTTAAAACCTCATTCTTGTCCTGCTTAGGAGCATGGTCTAGATGTTTTGTAAACCTGTCCAGGTGGCTTTGGAGTGCTGCCAGGCTAGGGACCCACTATCCTAAAGGGAAGATAAAGTAGCTTATCACATTGTTCTACTAAATAAGAGGTACACTAAAGAGACAGGACACTCTGAAAGAAAAGAAGACAAAAACAAATGAATATTTAAGAGAACTGTATAGAAGTTGTAAGTGGGACATTAGTTTTAGGTTACACAAAATTTGTAGACTATTGTATAGATTTAGGGATTGTGTTTTTTTTTTATGTGCATATACTCAGTATTTAAACAGGTGATGTGGGTCATGATGTCTATAGTATGGTTTCATATAGGTTGTTGATTGTACTTAAGGTAAAATGCTAGAAATTGTATTGAAAAAGACTCTGGTTTTTGTTTGTTTTTATTTTGTTTTTTGGAGAAATAGTTTCTCTGTGGAACAACCTTGTCTTTATAGACCAGGCTGGCCTTGAACTTACAGAGATCTGCCTGCTTGCTGAGATTTAAGGTGTGTGCCACCAAGTTTGGCCAACAAACTTTTTAATAATATATAAAATTAGAAAAATATTTTAAACAGGCACTGCAAACATCCTTGAAGTTTTATGATCCTATAACCTTATTATGTTTATTATAATAACAATTTTAAAATAAAAGTACTTTGATATGAAAATTTTAAAGTCAATTTAATTTCTATAACAAATTGAAGAAGTTACATTAAAGGTTTTATGTTGCAAATTTAGGTTATCTAGAGGAAATCATCCTTTGTGGTTTAGTTTAATAAATGAAGCCCAAATAACCAAAGATATAATTTACATAGTGGTATGATTATTTCTCATTTTAATTAATAAATAATGTATAATAAACATTGAAAGTTGGGAATTTATATTTCAGTGATATAAAATTATTTATGTATGGATTATTCCAGCTTGCTACTGTTTCTCCACCCTTTAGCAACTTTATATTCAGTTGTGTTTTGTTTAAAATTGTGCCGTGAATTTTGTACTTCCTTTCTCCAAATGGAATTTGTGTGCTCTTTTAATACATCGTGTACTGGGGATACAAATTCTCATTGATTGTCATGCCTAACTCTGCCTGGGTGAGAGTTATCTAAGAGGAAGATCCAAACTTCAGTTCTGGTACAGAGAGACTGATAAGGCCTCGGGATTAGCCACCCTCCGCCACACAGTGAGACTAATAAATGGCTCAGCTCTACCTGAAGTCACACAAAGACAAACCTTTGGGAAAACAGCCTAGCTACTTTTTAAAGCAAGTTGTTTGTATCTGTCTGGTCTCAGATACTGAATCACTTGCTTCACTTGCCTTTTTTTTTTTTTTTTGGTTTTGTTTTTAAGCATGTGTTTATATAGAATTGAATAAGTGAGATTAGACGTAGTAGTTAACGTTTCTGTTTTTCATGCCTATCAGTGCTGGGTGTTATTGTGTCATACTTGAGGCTTAGTATCATGCTTTAGCAGGTCATGTTAACTGGAGACCTCATATTTTTAAAATTGTATGTTGTTTTGTATAAGAAATCACAGCTGAAGACCAATCTGAATGAATCCTCATTGACCAGTGAGTGATTTATTTAGCCTGTAAATAGATGTTGGGGTAGTGACCTTTAAGCACTGTATTGGCAGTCAGAACCACCAGGGGGCAGTAAGTAATTCCTAGACTTATAGTTGAAGCACTAAAACATAAAATCCCAAACTGGAATGAAACTTTAGAATACACAGTACTAATTTGCCCTTCCCCCCTTTATTTCATTGTTACCATTGATATAAGACATTAACTATAAATGTTTTATTTTAAAAAATAAATTTTGGCAATGAAATTAATGTTTGTTGTTTTTCTTTTTAAACAGGGCAATAAATGTGTTCATAAGTGCCAACCGGCTAATTCATCAAACCAACTTGATACTTCAGACCTTCAAAACTGTGGCCTGAAAGTTGTATATGTTAAGAGATGTATTTCTCAGTGGCAGTATTAAACTGCATTTATCTGTAAATTTTAAAGTTTGACTGTATAAATTATCAGTCCCTCCTGAAGGGATCTAATCCAGGATGTTGAATGGGATTATTGCCATCTTACACCATATTTTTGTAAAATGTAGCTTAATCATAATCTCACACTGAAGATTTTGCATCACTTTTGCTATTATCATTCTTTTAAGAATTATAAGCCAAAAGAATTTACGCCTTAATGTGTCATTATATAACATTCCTTACAAGAACTGTAAATATTGGTGTTTGTTTCTGACATTTTAACTTGAAAGCGATATGCTGCAAGATAATGTATTTAACAATATTTGGTGGCAAATATTCAATAAATAGTTTACATCTGTTAAACATTTCTTTACTTGAAAAAAGAAGGATGCATATATATATATATAAATAAGTGTGTGTGTGTGTGTGTGTGTGTGTGTATGATCAGAAGACCAAGACAACTTGGTCTGATGTTAAAGATCTTCTAATGGGAGCTTACTAGCAGTTTATCAAATAATAAAGCAACAAGAATTCCTATTTTTTGTTCTTAATCACTTTGGGCAAAATGTAGTCAGTTAATATATTTCTGTTAGTTGTTTTATATATAAAGGACTGGGTATTTTTTCACTGTTTATAATCTCTAGAGAAGAAGAGCAGTCTACAATGTCTTTATACTGTAATGACACTTTCTGAACTGTGTGACATTGTAGAGTTTGACTCAAAAGAAATTACTTCTGGTATGCTAGTCCTAATGAACTTTGCACATTGTCCCCCAAAGTAGAACTACTCCAATAGTTGAATTGAGATTTCACCAGTGTTAATATAATAGACACTCTTTAAATATGTGTAATTTGTTTCACACTAGAGAAGTTATAAGGAATTATGTGCCTAATATTCATTTTGAGTGATTTGAATCTTCAGCTTTGATAAAATAAAGGGAAAATCAGGTTTTGTTCATCTTTTATAAAGAAATTAAATATTAGTAAATCTGTTGACAGTATATTTTGGCTATAATACAATTTAGTTATTTTTGTTCCATTTTTAGAAAATCTATTTTTAAAGATTACTGTCATTGATAATATAAAACCCTGATAAATATAAATCAGTATGTGAAAGAAAGCCACATAGAAAACACAGATAAGTGATTGAACTCTTACCACCTATGAAAATGTTCCTAATTTGATTTGTCATTCTTCAAAAGTGCATAACCATTAAAACAAGCATAACTGATAATCTTAGTATTTTATCAAAAACTATCATTTATTGTTGGAAAATATGAAGAAAGACAAGTGTGTTATTTGTACAGGGGTTTCTAATCAACTCTGTTACTTCCCTTTTATTTTCATTCATTCATTCATAGGAGTTGCCAGCCTTGTTTCTATAGTCTTCCTTCATTCTTTATAAGTCTTCATCTACTGCATTGGTGTTATAGTGAAGTATATGTCCTACAAGAGGGCCAATTCCAAGTGTGAGTTACTTCCATAATCCTTCCAAAGCAGTTGAATCAGTGAAGAGAGATATCCAGTGCGAAGAGAGGTGTGGAAGGAAACTCGTTGTCCTCCTGCTTTCTGTGTCAAGTACTATTGAGAATGCATGTATTTAATTTGATGTCTGAAGAGTTCTTTAATTTAGTCATCTTCCTTGTAGTTGAAGAAATGGTGAGGCTATAACATGGTTGTCTAAGGAGCGCTGAGCTTTGTGTTCACATGTCCTGTATATTCTCTTCACTTATCTCTGCGCCATTGCTAGAAAGTGTGAGAACCTGCTTCACTAAACCCCTTTTTGATGTACTGGGTTATAAATTACAACAATGTGGCTGATTCTCAGACATCCAGTGCCCACCCCCATCATAGACTTGAACAACATACCCCAGCAAGTGATAGGTGCTGGGTGGGCAATATTAGGGTGAGGAGCCAGTATCTTTCCTTTTCAATATTTTTTTAAACTTTTCATATGGAAATACTTCAAACTTAGGAAATTTGAGAGAATAGTAATAATAATAGCACAAGGTAAAAACTATATACTTTTTGCCATCTTGTTTGCTTGCCCTACTTTGCGTTCTCTGTACTCTGGATGCTTTGCATGTCTTACACCCTCAGTGTTCCTCATAGATCCAACTTATACATCCTTGGTCAGCTATTGCATGGGTGTCATGGGGCTGGGATTTTGAATGAATACCCATATTTTCATGTATGATTTTAGTTCTCCTCACCTGCTTATATCAGGGTTGTTTCTCGAATGTGTAGTATAATTTCTCAACTAATAAGCATTATCTGGGAGGCTTTTAAGTACATGCTAAAATCTTGCTCAGGGGATGAACATATGATACGTCTTGCTCCAGTCTAATTGACTTTCTGACTCTAGCATATTTTTCCACATTTACCGGTAAGCACTAAGGAAGTCCTTTCCCCATCCAGTCCATTCAGCTATGTTTCCATCTAAATTTGAATGTTGTCACAGGCTTATAAGCATGTGTTATCATTTTCCTAGTGGGTTATATGCCATACTTTGGTTCTCAGGTAATTCCTTCCGGCTGGCTCATGTGCCCTGTAAGTTCTTTTTTGTTTGTATATGGATGTAATCACTCAAACAACCCTTCTCTCCCCCCACCCCCAGTAATTAACTGTGCATAAAAGACATCCCAAAATCTGCAATCAGCAATTTCTCCATAGAACCAGAGGGGAGTTACTAAAAAGTTAAGACCTGGATTTTTGCTATTTTCATTGCATCTATGCTATTCAACAGACAAATAGGAAATGTATGCCTACCTACATACAAATATACATGTACATGTGCCCTTACACCGTTCGCAGAAATGAATTCACAACTCCAATTCTTGTCATCCTCTTTCTGTATTTCTTGTGCCTTTAAAACCATGGTTGTAATCACACTTGTACACATCACGGAACTGTACCCTAGAGAGTCTTAGACTTATTTTACTCACCTCGCTAAAAAGGAAGATCTGTTCCCTATGAATCTGTGTCCTGCAGCACACGTGTGAAGGTAAAAGAAAAGCTAAGGGTCAGTTTTCTCCCAAAGAGTGAACAACCTATCAGGGTTAATGGCAAGGATCTTTACCAGCTCAGCCATCCCACTGCCAACTGTCTTCAGTTTTAGAAATGATTTTGCAGTTGTTAAATCCAAAGTTCTTGAGATAGACTCTAAGTTATTGTTGCTCCTCAGAGGACATACTGAGCACTGCACTTTATCTTCATCTCCTTGCCCATGGGCAGAACTGCAGGAAATCAACTAGCTCTGTTGCATATTTTTCCCTGCTATGCTTACAGTTAACTTACAGAGTAAGTTCGAGTGCAATTATTTAAGACATTCCGAATGGTCTGTTGATGTTAGCTATGAAGTGATCACCAAAGTGTTTTGAATGAACAAAAAACAAAAAAACAAAAATCTGTGGCTTTTCATGGTGAAGCATGCCTGTAATCTCAGTATCTGGGAGCCTGAGGATAAAAGATCTTAGTTCAAGTTCAGTCTGGACCACATGCTGGGTGGAGTCAGGCCTGATTAAGGTATATATAACAAAAAAAGAAAAAAAGAATGTGAATTTTAAGTTCACAGATTATTTTCAGTTGTTGGATGAACTGTGTAAAAGACCTAGATAAATGATATAACAGTATGCATTTTGACTATAATTCAGTATTATTGATTGGCTAAACCTACCACTTGTGTGGGTAGCATAGCAAACTACAGTAGATTGCTCACTTAACAAAAATCTGTTTGCTCATATTTCTGATAGAGTCAGAAATCAGACCTCCAACTTGGCAGAAAGAAAAGTGAGAATGATTGAGATAAGCAGCTGATATGTAAAAGGTGTATTCTGAATACAGTTGCTACCCAAGATGGATGCTGAGACCTATAATGATTAAGTGGTAAGAGTACATTCTTATTTTTTTTTAATTTATTTTATATAACAAAGTCCATTTAAATGAAAACAAACATTTATAGACAATATTTGGGAATTTGGGCATCGTTCTTTCCAAACTACTTCCTGCTGGTAAGGGGCGCTGTCATGGGGGATTCTAAGAAGATGCAGAAATCCTGGCTGTAGTCTGTAAGGCTGCTTTGTCCAGCTGTTTTGAATGTAGGATCACCTTGTACTCTGTTTCAGGCAGTCTGGCTTGATCAAACCACAGTAGTCTGGAAGGAATCCACATCTTTTCATTTTCTGTGGAAACAAAAATAGAAATCCTTTTCCCCAGTAACTTGTCCTTCAACTTAAATTTTGGAGTCAAACATTGTTTTAATTTAATTTATTGTTTTACATGTCGATCCCAGTTCCCCCTCCCTCCCTCCCTCCCTCCCTCCCTTTTTCCCTCCCTTTTACCCTCTCTGCCCTCTCACATGCACTCTAACCACCCTCCCATCCCCCCACCCCAATTCCATATGTAGGGGAATGCCATCCAGTTGGGGTCATGTAGATCTGACAGGTCATATGAAGTAGGGACTAGGGCTTCTCTCCTGTCTGTAGAATAAGGCAGTTATCCCTCCATGGGGGATATGTTCGCAAAGTCCTTTTGTGCACCAGGGATACATCCTGGCTCCACTGTCTGAGGTCCCTTAGACTGCTCAGTCCTTTTGGCCGAGACCATTTGCAGGCAAGTGGATGGCACTTGAAGAAACCATTCTGAATGAGGTAACCCAGTCACAAAAAGAGGCACAGTATGTACTCACTCATATATGGATTTTAGACCTAGATCAAAGGATCACCAGCCTATAATTCACGCCACCAGGGAACTAAGATACAAAGTGTATTCTAAGAGATTCATATAAAGTCCCTCACAGAACTGGTAAGGGACAAGTCCCCCAGAGCTCAGGGGAAGTGGGGGGGGGCAGCGAATGGAGAGAGAAGTAGGAAAAAACGAGGGGGAGGAAAGGAAAACATGTGCAACCAGGAAGATTGAGCCTGATTAAGAATAGAAAACAGGAAAGAGAGAGAGAGAGAGAGAGAGAACATAAAAGAGGGAGCCAATATTGGTTTGAAGATAAAATTGAACACAAAGAAAGGTCTAGAGAACTACAAGACTGCTTCGGTGGAAAGGCTATCATAAATGCCCTTCCCGGATAGTGAGATCAACTAACTTCTCCATGGAGCCCTCAACTAATGCCTGTTGGAAACAGGTTCAAACACCCATACATAAACACTGAGTCGAACTAGAACCCACATGCAGATGGAGAGGACAAGACCATGTGGCAGAAACACATACAGACAGCTTACCTGAACAAGGAGGAGCTAACGGCCACTAGACTGACATCTGGGAAGCCAGCAAGAGTACATTCTTAATTCTGAATTATACACCTCACACCTGGGATGTTGTAGAGAAAGGAAGAGACCAGGTTCCCACAAATCCTAGGGCATGCCCTTCAATCTCAAGAGACTTACAAGTACGACCCACCTTTTAAGATTTCTATCACTTTCCAGCAGTGCCACCCTCAGAATCAGTGTTTCCAATAAATGGCCCATTGTGGAACATTTTATTCATTTGCCTTTTTAAAATGTTATTGAAAATATTCTTTTTTCATACAATAGACTCTGATTGTAGTTTCTCCTCCCTCTACTCCCCCAAATTCCTCCCTTTCTCTCTTCCCCTCCAGACGCACTTCCTTTTTCTCTTCATTAGAAAAGAAAAAATTAGGCTTCTCAAAACCAAACATGCCAAAATTAAATTTAACAAGATGAAGCCAAAACTATCTTACTGAAATTGGACAGGGCAACCCAACAGAAAGAAAAATCCTAAAAGCAGGCCTAGAGTCAGAGAACTAAGTGTCCTATAAAAATAATAAGGTAAAAGCTATAATATATATGCAGAGGACCAGGTGCAGACCCACATAGGTCTTGTGTATAGGGAGATTTTTCTCGGTCTAGTCTCAGTCCCACTGGACTGATTTTCCATTGGGTCCTATAGATGCTTAAGAAGTAAGTTTGTTTAGCCAATGGCTTAGGCTTCTTACTGTCTAGCTCGTTTTTAATTGTTAACCTATTTCTATTATTCTGTTCATCTCCGTGTGGTCTTTTGTTACCTGAGAATGCCCGGGTGTCCTACCTCTCCAGTGGTTACATGGTGTCTCTTTTACTTTGCCTACTACCTTTATCTTTGTTTGGATTTCCCACCTGGCTAAATTCTGCCTGTCCATTGGCTGAAACAGTGTTATTCATCAACCAATAAGAGCAACACATAGTTGCAGCATATAGAAGGCTATCCCACATTGCTTGTGCTTCTTGCTTCTGTCTCTGAGCTTTTATGACCTGTTCAGTTGATTCAGAGGGCTATGCTCTCCTGTTATCCTCCACCCTCTCAGATTCATACACTGCCTCTTTGATGATCTGAGCTCTGCAGGAGAGATTTGATGGGACCTCCAATTTAGAGTGCCTAATGTCTCTGTCTTTCTACATCTGTTCCTTTCTACTTCCAGAGAAAGCCTGTAATGATAACTGGAAAAGATCCTATATATGAGTATAACAGAATCTCATTAGGAATCATTTTGTGGGTCTTTTGTTTTATATTGCTTTTTGTTTTTCTGTTTGTTTTCGAAACAGGATTTCTCTGTATTGCTTTGGAGCCTGTCGTGGAACTAGCTCTGTAGACCAGGCTGGCTTCAAACTCACAGAGATCCTCCTGCCTCTGTCTCTCGAGTGTTGGGATTAAAGGTGTGTGCTACCAATACCCAGCTGTTTTGTATTTCTTTTTAAGTCCAGTTGTGTTTGCTTTTACCATAGGTCTCTGGGCTATGTAATCTCTGGTTCTTCATTACCCACAGTGTCAGGTACAGATTCCTTCTTGAGGAATATGCCTTAGGTCAAGTCAGACTTTAGTTAGCTACTCCCACACATTCTTTGCCACCATTTCCCTAGTATATTATAATGGCAGATGGAGATAGGGAGGGAAGGAGGAAGAGAGGGAGGGGGAACTGGGATCGACATGTAAAATCAATAAATAAATAAAGAAAAAGAATGTAGTTCAAAATTTGACAGGCTGGTACAGATTGTAGATCCAGGTTTTGGAGGTGTTGGTGTGTTGGTGTCTATATTTCTCTTGGTAACCTGCAGAATACCTTTCCACAACAAAGAGACTGGAATGTAAAGTTAAGAGGTTCCTTGCGCAGGGGCCATGCTAATCTCTGTATCATTCCAAATTTTAGTATATGTGCTGCAGTTTTGTAGATCAGATAAACAATTTAAATAGACCTATAATCCCCAGTGTAATACAAACAGCCATTAAAAGTCTCCCAAACAAGAGAAACCCAGATACAGATGGCTTTAGCACAGAATTCTGCCAGACTGTGAAAGAAGAGTTAACAACACCTTTCAAAGTATTCCACAAAATAAAAAAATTTAAAAAGAGGAATTTTGTTTATATTTTTAGGCCATACTAACCCTGATACTCAAACCCAATAAAGAAATACTAATTTCCCTTATGAATATTGATGCAAAAATAATAAAGTACTTGGAAGCCAAACCAAACAACACATCAAATAGTTCATCCCATCAAGAAGGCTTCATACTAGAGATAGAGGGATGATTCAGTATATGAAAATCAGTAAATATAGTCCACCATATAAACAAACTTCGGGGGAAAGAAAGGACACTATCATCTCATTAGATGCAGAAAAGACCTTTGATGAAATCCAACACTCCTTCATGATAAAAGTTCTGGAGAGACTAGGGATACAAGGGACAAACCTAAACAAAGGCAATTTATAGCAAGCCTGTAGCCAATATATAATTTAATGGAGAGAAATTGAAAGCAATTCCTCTTAGATCAGGACTGAGACAAGGTTGTTTACTCACCATGTCTATTCAATATAGTACTTGAAGTTTAAAGTACAGCAATTAGACAACTAAAGAAAACCAAGGAATACAAATTAGGAAGAAGTCAAAGTATTGTTATCTGCAAATATGTTAGTATGTATAAGTGACGCTAAAAATTTCACCAAGGAACTCCTATAACTGATAAACACTTTCAGCAAAGTGCTGAATACAAGATTCACTCAAACTCAGTAGCCCTCCTGTATACAGTGGACTGAGAAAGACATCATGAAAACATTTTCCATGGTAGATTCAAATAAAGTATCTTGAAGTAACTCTAACCAAGCAAAAGAAAGACTTGTATGACAAAAACTCAAAGTCTTTGAAGAAGGAAATTGAAGATATCTGAAGAAGGAAAGATCTCTCATGCTCATGGATTGGTAGAATTAACATAGTGAAAAATAGTTATCCAACCAAAAACAATCTACAGATTTAATGTGATATCTATCAAAATGACAACACAATTCTTTACAGACCTTCAAAAGACAATATTCAACTTCATATGGAAACAAACAAACAAACAAAAAATACCCAGAGTAGCTAAAATAATATTGAAAAATAAAAACTATGGAGGTCCCACCATTGCTGATTTCAAGTTTTAATACAGTATTATAGTAATAAAAACTGCATGATATTGGTATAAAAAAGAGCCATGCTTGCTAGTAGGATCAGATTGAAGACCCAGACAAGTCTGCACACGTATGGATACCTGGTTTCTGATAAAGAAGCCAGGGATGTACACACTGGGGGGAGGGGTGGAGAGGGAGATAAATGACAGCATCTTAAGCAAATGGTGCTGGTCAGACTGGTTGTCTGCATGTGGAAGAATGCAAACTCATCCATACTTAACACTCTGGACAAAACCTAAATCCAGATGGATCAATTACCTTAACATAAAATCAGATACACTAAACCAGATAGAATAGAAAGTGGGGAATAGCCTTGAATGCTTTGGTACAGGAGATGACTTTCTGAACAAAACACTGATTGCACAGACACTAAGATCAACAGTTAGTAAATAGGACCCCCTGAAACTGTAAAGCTGTAAAGCAAGGGGCAGCATCAATCACACAATCAGCCTACAGAATGATAAAAGATGTTTTACCAACTCCACATTGGACAGAGTACTAATTTCCAAAATATACAAGCAATCCATTATGGTACATTTTAGATCCAAACTGCAGCAAAGAGAAAGTAAAATAAAGATCTTTACCATCCCTTCTCAAGTGTCTTAATGTCATTATTAGGACCCCATCATTTTGTTAGCATCTGCACTTACCTCCTAAAAGCGTCTCTAAATTAGATTACATTAGAGGGTAGGATTTCAAAACCAATCTTAATGTAGACTCAATTTGGTTCATAGCACTGAAGACGATATCTGCCTGGATTGTGAAATTCAGAATTCTTGCTGGGTAAGTGTGGTACTAGTCAATACAAATACCCTTGAAAACACCAAGTTAAATGGTGTAGACCATATTAGGAAATTACCATGAGATTCCCCACCCCTCAAAAAGATGTAGGGAGAGAGAACACAGGGATGGGGGACAAGTCTAATTGAGCACTGGGTATAGATTGATGAGTAGAATATAGCCTCCAAAAATAACAAACAACAGCTAAATAATGAGAAATAACAAATGAAGGTCACATACTGGTAATTAGCCCCTCACCACCAACACTCCCATGTACAAAAGTCACCCCTCTAGATAAAAAAATTTTCCAATTGATGTGTGTTTCCAGAGGCTCTCTGTAGACAGGAGCACTGTTCTGTTTCTTACTCAATAAATGTTCTTATAAAAATCACAACTTCCCAGACTTCAGATTTCTCTACAAAATTTAGGAACAAATCTTGACTCTCAACGGTTAACCATTCTTAGTCCTTCTATTCCTTCCCACCCCCTTTTCTTAACTTCTATTTTTGATTGTACTGAATAGTATGTTTCCTTATAAAACTTTCAAATGTGTACATCATTGGATGCTGCTCATACTTGCCCATTACGCTCACTTGCTCCATGTGCTGGCTCCAGCTGACCTTCCTGTCCCCACACAGATACTTCTATTTTAGAGAAATACCCTCAATAGTAATGTTCTTGCTGTATAAGGAAGAAGAACCATGTCAGTATTCCCAGAACTCACATAAGGAGCCAGTCATAGCCAAAGAGTTACAGGATTCAGAGACAGAAGAACACTTGGTATATGCTGGCCAGTCAGTATTTCTGAATCATTGAGTTTCAAATTCCCTAAGTGATACTGTCTCAAAAAATAAGGCAGAGAAAGATTGACGGCACCAGACATTGACCTCTGGCCCTCTGCATACATGTGCATACATGTACATATGTATGTATATATACCCTAAAACACATTTGTGTGTACCAAGCTGCTGTGAAATATTCCTGTACACTGTGTAAATTATGTTCTGATTGGTTTAGTAAAGAAGCTGACTGGCCAATAGCCAGGTGGAATAATGTTAGGTGGAAAAAATAAACTAAGGAAGGGAAGAAGAAGGGTGGAGTCAGGGAGACTACAGCCAGCTGCCCGGGAAGCAAAGTGCTAGAGGATAGGTAAAGCCATGAGCCATGTGGCAATACACAGATGAATAGAAACGGGCTAATTTAAATGTAAGAGCTAGTTAGTAATGAGCCTGAGCTATTGGGTAAGCATTAATTATATTGTAATTAATATAAACCTCTGAATTATTATTTGGGAACTGGCAGTGGGAGAGAAATGTCCATTTACATCAAGCTTTTTCTTTGGGGCCAATAATCAGCTCCCATATCATGACACAGAGACTTAATATTAGTTTTGAATGCTTGGCCTAGCTTAGGCAAGTTTCTGGATAGCTCCATTAACTTAAATCAACCTGTTTCCTATTTCTCTTTATCTACCTTTTCCTTTTTGCCTTTGGGCATTTTTTGTTTGTTTTTCCTTTTCTTTCTTTCTGTCTCTATGGATGCTGGTGTCTGCCTGGCTTCTTGCCCTGGGTTTATCCCTCTTTCTTCCTTTTCTCCTTCGTCCTGTCTTCTCTGAAGCCTAGATTTCTCCTCGTATTTATTATATCTCCCTGCCAGCCCCACCTATCCTTCTCCTGCCTAACTATTGGCCATTCAACTTTGTATTAGACAAATTTGATGCCTTAGGCAAGCATGGTGAAACAGATGCAACACATATTTATATGGCTAAGCACACATCCTTACAACATTAAACAAATTCAGCATAAACAAAAGTAGCACACCTTTACAGAGTTAAAGTAATAGTTTGCAGCCTAAACAAATATAACATACCTTTGTCTAGTTTAAATAATATTCCACAACATATGCATACACATACAAAGGAACAATAACAACAACAAAAAAGAAGGTAAAAAAAAAAAAAAAAAAAGAAAGAAAAGAAAGAGGGACTGGTGAGGTGACTCAGACAGTAGAGGTATCTGCCTCCAAAGCCTAACAACTTGAGTTCAATTCCCCATCCCCACATGGCATGCAAGTACTAATTCCTGAGTTGTCCTCAAACCTCCACACATGAACAATCGCATTTGTGTACCTCTAGATAGATAGATTGATGATAGATAGATAGATAAGATTAGATAAGATAGATGGATATTAGATATAGATAGAACAAAATATTCAGGTACCAGTAATAGACCAGATATTATTATAAATGCAATTTTAAAATATATTTGCAAATTTTCTATATTCAATATAGCTGAATCCTGCTCTGTCATTTATTTTCATTGGTATTTATATTTGATCTCTATTATATTTATTAATTACTCTTTTATATATACCTGTGTCTGAAAGTTGTGACACTTTGTTTATGCTATAACAAATAAAGCTTGCCTGAAGATCAGAGTACAAAGCTAGTCACACTAGCTAGCTATAGAGGTCAGGCAGTGATGGCACATACTTTAAATCCTAGCAGCCATAGAATCCAGGCAGTTTGATTCCAGCACTTAGGAGACAGGGGCAAATGGATCTCTGTGAGTTCAAGGACATCTAGGGTTGCATGACAGTGAATCAGTCTAAAAGAGAAATGGAGCTCATGCCTTTAATCCCAGCCCTAGGGAGTTGGAGACAGGAGTGATATGGCTGGGCAGAGAGAGGTATAAGGCTGGAGAAGACAAGAACTCATTGAAATGTAAGACATTCTGAGATTTGGCGGAGACAGATTTAGTCTGATTCAATCTGAGGATTCATGGATAAGGGATCACCCTTTCAGTCTGAGGTAGAAGTAAGAGCTAGTGACTGGCCACTTTGTTTATCTGATCTTCAGCTTTAACACCAATATCAGTCCCTGAACTTTTATTATACATGCTTCAGAAAGTTGTTTTTAAGAAATTTTTCATGGTTTTGACAGTTTGATATTTATGTTCTAAGCAAAAGTGCTAAGTTTTTCCAGCCACTCATTCCTACATTCTTAGGAAAAATAAGCTTAATCACTTGATAGCACAACGAAGATAGAGCAGTTGGCCTTCATAAATCAATACACACATTTACAGACCTACTTAAAATCTCAGGTTTCTTCTAAAATTATCCTATGTGTCTGAATTTACAAATGTTAGTAGAACGTGATTCTCTGCATAACATTATATCAGTTTTTGTTGTTCTTTTCTCATCGTTGTGAGTAAATACGGGTCTGCACCAGATCCTCTGTATATACTCTAAAAGCTTTCAGTTTCATACATTTATGGAACTCCTGAATGTGTAGAAGAGTGGGTCTTGCCACAACTCCAGCTGCCTTACCTGAGGCCAGGCTGGTCCTAGAAATCCCAAGTAAGACATTGCCCACCACCTGCTAACACTCCCTAAAGCCTGCCCAATAACCCCAGAATGCACCCCCTCTCCTGGGCTTCATATTCCAGCCCACAACTTCTGCAGAAGATTTCTGCTTTGCCTGAGGACACACTAATTCTAGAGAACCAAGGTATGACACTGTGCACTAATACTCCTTAAAACCAGTTGCCCCTCCCAGAGGCTTCATACCCCAGCCTAAAATGCCGGTGAAGGAAATGATTCAAGACCTGAAAATGGATATAGAAGCAATAAAAAAAAATGCAAACTGAGGGAATTCTGGAAATCGAAAATCTGGGTAAGTAACAGGAACTACAGATGCAAAGCATCACCAACAGAAATACAAGAGATGGAAGAGAGAATCTCAGACTTTAAAGATATGATGATCTTTTCTAGTTCTGTCCATTTGCCAGCAAATTTTATGATGTCGTTGTTTTTAATGCTCTATTGTATAAATGCACCATGTTTTCTTTATCCAGTTTTTTGTTGAGGGACATCTAGGTTGTTTGTTTTTTTTTTTTTTCTGGCTATTAATAAAGCTGCTATGAGCATAATGGAGCCACATATGCCCAGGAATTGAACAGATGAGTCTCAAGGTAAATCAATTTCCAGTTTTCTGAGAAACCTCCATATTGATTTCCAAAATGGCTGCATAAATTTGTACTTCCACCAACAGCAGAGGAGTTTCCCCCTTACTCCACATCCTCTCCAGCATAAGCTATCATTAGGGTTTATTATCTTAGCCATTCTGACTGGTGTAAGATGAAACCTCAGAGTCATTTTGATTTGAATTTCCATACTATCTAAGGATGTTGAACATTTATTTAAGTGTTTTTTGGCCATTTGAGATTCCTCTGTTGAGAATATTGTTTAGATCTCTACTTTATTTTTAATTGGATTATTTGGTTTGTTGGTGTATAGTTTCTTGAGTTCTTCATATATTTTGTAAATCAGTCAGATGTGGGGTTGATCTTTTTCCATTCTAAAGGCTGACTCTTTATCCTTTTGATGGTGATCTTTGCCTTACAGGAGCTTTTCAGTTTCATGGGGTCCCATTTATTAATTTTTGATATTAGTGCCTGTGCTATAAGTGTTTTGTTCAGGAAGCTGTCTCCTGTGCCAAAGTATTCAAGGATCTTTCTTATTGTTTTCTTTTTTTCAGGTTCGGTGTAATTTGATTTGCATTGAGGTCTTTGATTCACTTGGACTTGAGTTTTGTGTAGGGCAATAGATATGGATCAATTTACTTCTACATGCTGACACCAGTTATGTCAGCACCATTTGTTGAAGATGCTTTCTGATGGGAGATGTCATTCTGTAAATATGTTTCTCTTATTGGTTAATGAATAAAGCATTGTTGGCCAATAGGAAATCAAGATATGCGGGGCTAGGAGACAAGGAGGATTCGAGGGAGTAGTAGGGAGGAGTCAGCATGTAGAGACTGGAGAGAACAAAGGTCCGTGCCCACTCTCTGGTAAGATGATACCACGTGGAAATACTTAGATTAATAAAAATGGGTTAATAATTAAGACAGAGCTAGCCAATAAGAAACTAGTACCTGGCCAATAGCATTATATCAAATACAGAGTCTCTATGTGTTATTTGGGGCTGGCGTGGTAGTAAGACCAGGCCAGCAAGGAAAACTATTCATAACAGCTTTCTTTTTTCCATTATATAATTTTGGCTTTGTTGTCAAAAATCAGGAGTTCATGGGTGTGCAGATTTATATCAGGGTCTTCCATTTCTCAACCTGTCCGTTTTTATGACAATACCATGATGTCAGAGTCAAAGAAAATTTTTAGACCTTAGTCATTGGGCGAGTTCCATGGAGAGGTCCAGCCCTTAAGTCCTGGGTCCTAGATAACCTAGGCTGGGAGATATAACACTGGTTCAGTTTAGCAACTGTAGAAATCCAACTTCTAGTTTCATAAAAAGCTATCCCTCTGGCTGGTGCTACAGATCGAAAAATCCTGGCACCCTTGCCAGGAGCTATGGTACCTGTTACAATGAGGCACTAGGGATCCATGACTTTCTAGACCCTCACAGTAACCATAAACTAGAAGGTGCTAACTTCTGCTGTTACACCCACCTGACTACTGGCAATGTTCTCTGCTGTCAAATGTCAAGGGCTACACAAACTGCCAGCAACAAACATGCACCTTCTTGCTTACCCACAGTTTTTATCCAGGTAGAGTTAGAGAACACCTGTTAACTTATTGGTGGCAGGGACTCTTCAGATTTTTGCTGAAAATTCTAAACTGGGTAACTCTAAGAATTGTTCTGTAGTTGGAGAAGAGCTGAAAAAACACAAGGTTAAAAGCAACAAAGCACATACAGGAGCTAGTTTTAAGAGGAAGTAGAAACCACAAGTAGGGAGGAGTAAAACATGTCTGTCAGAGGGCAAGTTGTTGGTAGAAACTGGAAAAATGAAAAAGGTACACACACACACACACACACACACACACACACACACACACAAGCTCACATGCTTCTCTAGTTACATGTAGAAAAAAAAAATTCAGTTGACTTAAAATAAACCCATCCCCAAGCCTTCCCAAGGTTCAAAGAATGCTAACCAAGTTCCAGGGTAAATCTGCTTCACTGTTGTAGGCTTTTACTTTCCCAGTTTTGCTTTTCTTTCTCTCTTATCCTCTTCTCTACCTTGTTTTTACTCAGTCTCTACTCCCCCCCTTTTTTTTAATTTCTCTAATTTTAATCACAGGTAACTGTAAACATCCTCATTAATTGACCATGTGTATAACCTGTACATTAGAAGCGAACAGCTAACCTGCAGGGTGCTGTGTTCAGGAGCTCCCTGAGAGCACTGACATCTATGTGCTCAGACATTTCCTGATGCTAGAACACTAAATTTCTTTAATACTTTCACTTCCTCCAAAGTATGTTTTCTCGTTCATCTTCTGTTTGGTTTTACTTTCAGATCTACCACTGAAGTGCAGAAGGAGGGAGACCATCCCATACATGCACACCTGTGTTCTCTCTGCTAGTGCACATGCTTATGAGCTGTAGAACTTCTGCAACCAGTAATGTCCAGTAATCAGAGGCAACTGCTTCCTCAGAATTTAGAAGAGAATCGTCTCTAATATCCTGCCTATAACTAAGGAAAATGTAGATCTCGTGTTTTCGTTATAACTTTTCGTTATCTACACAGGAAAAAAAGAAAGCACTCAAAAAAACAGATGCTGACCAGTTAACAGAAAATAGAGAAATTAGAGATAGAGGGAGGTGGAGAAAAAAAGGAAGAAAAGAAGAAAGAAAGAAGAGCTTTTAAAAAAGCTTCTCATGGCTTTAAAATACAAAACATGGAGGAACACAGGAAAATTTTGGCAGTCATAGCTTTATTATGAATGATGAACAGGATGATGGTCAGCATGTTCATACTTGCTTGTATTAGTTAGTAAAGTATTAGGTTATAGGGGGAAATACTTGGTAATGCTTAAATAAATGGGGTTAATTTTATACTGAATACTCCATTTTATTAGTATCACTATTGTTACCTTTATTTTACACATTTTAATTACATAATAATTACCCTGCTTTTCCTCTTCCTTTTGTTTTCTCTTGCTCATCCCTAGATCCTCCATTTAACTCCTATATTCTCCAATTCTCAAATTGATAGATTTTTCCACACTATAAAAATAAGAGAAAGGTACTTGTCAATGGTTATTAAATGACTAAATAAGACTAAATAATGACTTTTAAAGAGTTTTATGGTCTTAATCTCATCTAGGACAGTCATCATATCCACGTATTAGGCAACGCAAAGGGAAGAACAGTTGCCTTTCTTTCGTAGTAAAAAGAAACAAAACAAACAAACAAACAAAAAACCCAGCCCTTCTATTTTCCCAGCATCTTCCAGGTATGCTTATTTTCATTAATCAGAATTGTGTCATGTGGCCAATTCTACCTACAAGGGAATCTGGGAAAGTAGTTTGTCTTTCCTTATTGTAAATACAAAAACAAGCAAAAAATATGAGTTCCTATATTAGCATGTTAGAGAGAGAGAGAGAGAGAGAGAGAGAGAGAGAGAGAGGAAGGGAGGGAGGGAGGGAGGGAGGTAGGAAGAAAGAGGGAAGAAATGTCAGGTAGGGAACTCAAACTGTTCTCAAAGCATCAAGAGGAAAAAGCTAACCTTTGCCTCAATAGCCTTTCTTCAAACTTCAGAAATGCATAGACATCTGAATTTTTATAAAATCCTTTTGCCACATTAACTCTAAAGACTCTGAATGAGATTAAGTATTCTGGACATATGAAAATGAGATTTGGTAAAAGACTGAATAGGTCAAGCACCTGTACTCCACTGTTGCTATATTCATGGAGAAATGAATAACTAGTATTAATACAATGTAGATTATGCTGAAGGATAGACTAGACAGAGAGGGACCACAAAGTCAAGGACACCTGCACAAGCATGGTAGGCATCCCATGCATGAAATCCAAATCCAGAGGTGCAAGTCTGAGATACAGTGCTTGTCTATAAAAGAGAGTACATTGCTTTACAGGCATGCATGGTAGAGTAGTTAGGTTAAGGCCATAGTATCTGTTTCACCATTCTTCTATTCCACTTATTTTTTTATCCCTTACTATCAATTCAGGTTCCCTTCAGTCTAAAAGTTTGAGCTGTGCTTTCACACAAGAAACATGTAAGGTGTTTCAAAAACTGCTATCTGAATTCCACTACAGAAATAGATTTTATGTAAGATGGGGTTAAACATTGGACTTTTCAATACTAACTCAATCATTTGTAAATCTACCTAGGATTGAACTGCTGGGAAACCAATGGCCAATTCAGTCTTTCCGATGTTTAGTTAGCTTTATATTACATTGCAAAGTTGCAAACTTCTGGAGTTCCAGTGTTATTTCAATGAGTACTCCCACACAACACAGAAGTTGTAATTCCAGGCCAGATTACCTCTACACTCTGTCTTTTTTACTTTCTCACCTGATCTTCTTCTCCATTCTAAAGAGCACCTAAAGGTCACCACACTTGCCCCAGGAATGTATCATGAAAACTGTTACCTGTATAACATAACATAGACCATTTTCTCTGCTTAATCCTTCAAGTTTTGATGTACCTACTGTCCAATCATCATTTGAGTACTTTCATAGATAAAACTCACTCAGTGTGTCTTCCTTTCCTCACCATGCAACTGTAGACTAGGAGCTCCTGTGCACTCTTCCTTGGACACAAGCTCACTGTGTTCTTGTAACATTGTATAGCAATTCCCAGCTTATTTCACTTGGTAGACCTTACCACTCATGAAAACAAAGGCCTCATGAATTTTCAATCAATATATACGGAAATAAATAACTGATGAATAACCAAATGCATTAAAATTGCATCCCTTTGAGAGAATCTATTTATTACAAGCAAGTAATACCACTATTCTTCCAACAGCAGACTCAGATAGTGCAGGGCTGGCTGAGAGTGGCTTATATAACAGATGCTTGAGTGCCAGATTCATGTTTGGTCTATGCTATGATCTCATCCACTATCTTTAAAAAGTCCTGTCATTTTTTAGTTATGCTTTCTTTATACTTAAGGAGTTCATTCAATGTCACTACATAGAAAACAGCAGCTTTTCCTATCAGACAGAGCCCATTAGATTCTTGTGCTTGCTCCTCCATGATTTATAATGTAAGTATATATGAACCTTAGTGATCCCATGATTTCATTCTTTTATTTTAAACAAGATTCTGAAGCCGGAAATATTGTGATTCCCTTACAGTCCTGTAGTCGGTTATTGTCAGATCTGTGCCTTTCTCACTTAATTAAAGAATTGTCTTACTTTCCTAAATTTAATACCTCGCTTGGTAAGTCTATAAGGCACATATCTTGCATGCTAAATTTTCTCAATAGATGGATGAGCTTGCTGCAGAGCTAACTGCCCCCTCCACCTGCAGTGGAGATGAAAAGTGATTGCCACTCCAGTTTTTGGCTCTGACCATGCATGACTCCTCACCTAATTCCAGAGTGTACTTTTAAAGCTTCCCCCAAAGAATCTCATATTTCTTCAGACAGTGGGAAGAGTTTATCTTGAAAAGTAGAAAACTAAAGTGCAGTGAGTAACTGAGATGCATTTTCTGTGGCAGCATTTGGCTGAGGCTGTCATTGTAAAGCACCATCTGCATTTCCAAAGATGGCTTCTCTAGGTACAATTTGGTTTCAGGTGGGTTTCCAATGTTACTTTTACAGTTGCTGTCCCTGCTATGAAGAAATGGATCCCTGGTCTTCTGAGCATTTATTTAGAAGCACTGTGTTCAGGAGCATCATGTTCTGGAAGAAATATTTATTGTGGTGATTTTCCCTTCCGGGACCACAGCTTTCAATCTTTTAAAGTGCAGTGTGCTTCAAAACTGATTTTTACAAGTTTTGAACTCCATAAACAAAGGTGAAATGGCAGCAATTCTTTTTCACATGAGTGTGAGCTGATTCGATTTTCTTTCTTTCTTTCTTTCTTCCTTCCTTCCTTCCTTCCTTCCTTCCTTCCTTCCTTCCTTCCTTTCTTAACAGTAAAACGAAAGGGAAAGAAAAACAGAAAACAAAGGATATGAAGTGGATTTAAAAGATATATTTAATGGCAATATACTGGTCTTTCTGTAACATTTTTATACTAAAATTTTTGTTCGGAAAATAATCTTTCTGTTTGTGTGTGAATACATGCTTGAGTATGGTATGTGTTTATATTTATCTGTCTCTGTATCATGTATCATTTCTATGCTGGTATGTTTTCACTTGAGTCTACTCCATTTAGCGAGTCCATGTGGAGTTAAAACTCGCTTCCAATATAGAGTAAAGTTTATAATTATAAATATGAAAAAACTATCAGACTTGGGTGATTTGTGCATTCTGGGAGTCTAACAGGGTCACAGTCTATCTGGCTGTAGTTATAATACACTACATATCTTGTTATTTAAAAATTTTAGACAGGGCAAAAAGAATATAAGGGCCAAATGCAGGGGAGAGGTCTATGAAACCTTGTCTTATGTGTTTGGCATAGCCAGGGTGCTTAATAACTTCCAGCAACTGAGGTTGCCTGCCTAGACCTTGCATAAAATGGAGCCAGTAAAGATTTATTGATGGTGGTGATGCTTATGGGGCTACACCTCATAAGGGAGGTTAATGGCAGTCCAGGACTGCTTCAGAAGAGGAGAAGCATTGTATTCAGTGTTGTAACTACTAGTTCGTTGCTTGTGCTCCACTGGATGGCTCACAAATACCATGTGAGAGACCCTGGTGAAATCCAATAGCTTACAAATCAAAAGAACAAAAAAAAAAAGAAAAGAAAAGAAAAGACATGAAAGTGGGAAGGGTTCTTGTCTAGATCATGGTTGGGGGTTGGTGGGGTAGGAGAAAGATAAAAGAGATTAGAGGGATGAATGTGACAATATTGCATTATATAAATTAAAAAGTTGCCAAAGAGTAAATCCGTTTTTAAAAATTACTCAGAGTATCAAGCAGATCAGATCTTAGTAAATACTGCTACAGTAGCCATTATATCTGCCTAATGTTAAAAATGAACATTATTTTACAAAATAATAACCCCTTTCACCCCCATACCTCTCATCATTACATTTCATGATTAATCTTCAAATGCTGATATGGCATTTCTCTCCAGGATAGCTTTAGATGTTAGACCTCCCTAAAAGCAATGAAAATGGTTACAGAATCTCAGCATAGACACGACATGCCCTAATGTGGATAAAGTTGCTTCATTCTGACTTGCAATTGCAATGTTCTAGTCCTCTACAAAATCCTACCACATCTGTGCAAGGTTTCAGGAACCATGCCTTTTCTTAGTTGTTACTAACTCATGTGTATAGTATGGTTACAATATACATTTCAGTTTTCACTGTGGATTACAATTTAAGTCTAGAAAGTGATTCTATACATTAAACAGTATTACCATATTCATTTTATTCAACCTTCATATTCATTTTACTCAACCTACCTGTGATTTCAGAACTGAAAATAAGAACCAAGACTTGAGCATGACCTGAATTCTAAGTACCTTCTACCTTATTGCTTAATATCTACTTTCATGTTTTCTTGCTTTTTTTTTTTTTTTTTTTTTTTTTACGTCTTAGCTCCTAAACTGGAATGAAAATTATCTTAGCTTTTAGCAGGTTACTTTTCTTGGGGATTTACAGGAGGAAGTGCATGGACACATATAATTTTGGATTCCATCCTGCCTTGGTGTTTCTTTGATGCATGACTCATAGCCATGTATTCCTCAGTTTCTTCAAAAATATATTGTTCATAGCATAGTCTCACAAGAGAACTGAATGAAATGCTCTACATGATATTCTTAGTATCACTTCTCTGGTCCTAATATGATATGCAATTTGAGGTTATATAGACTAGGCTAGGAAAAAGATCTAACATTAAGTGTCTTGTAGGGACAGCATCAGATTTCCCCCTCAACTCATACTTTCTGAGAATGTCATACAAATTCTTCCAGAGGTGTGTTTAAGGTGCTTCTAAATCCTGTCAAATTGACAGAATATATGTGCAGTTAAGACCAACCATCAAAAAGACAGAGTGTCAAATGTTGTATGTCTTTTAATAAAATTATGCCTCTTTTTCTGACTCAGTGCTTTCTATATGCAGGGCCCCTTGCTGACTAGTAACTCATAGGTACTAGGTACTTTTGCTTTTGCTCATGCTGTTCAAAGAGTTAGTACACATCACTGTGCTGATGATCAACTTTTTGAAGGGCAATGGAAGGTCACAGACATTCCTGAGGTAAAGACTTGTTCTCAAGGTGTTACCCTAGTAGGAAAGAGCAACACAGACAGCATGTTTTGATATAGAAAAACACTATTATGGCTAAAATGCAAATCCAGAAGAAAATGCTGTGTTTGCAGAACAGACAGAGCAACTTATTACACCCGGAAGACAACTAACAAAGGAGTGAAGAAGCTAATATTTATTCAAGGGCTAAAAACCACCATGGGTTCTGGGAGGAAGTTGTTTTGAACTGTTTGGTCAGTAGGGTCATGCTGGGAAGCCATAGGTTCAGGAGACAAGAAGATAGTGGGGGAGATAATGCTCTCCTCTTCTGACTCAGAGAAGCAGCAGTCTTGACTTGGAACAATTTCCAATATGGAGATGGAAGAGAATTCCAGGTGACAGTAAAGAATGTTAGCTGTAACTCAAGCCCAAACAGAAGGGCAACAAATAGGAAAGAAAATAGAGGAGCATAAATTCACCTCACTGCAAATTAATGGCAGTAGGGAAAAAGCAAAGGGATTTGGGTATGGACTGGAGTGTTGGGATAAAACCACAAATGGGGTGTCTGCTCAGTGGAAAAATTTATTCAGTTCCGGAGTTTCAAAGGAAGCAAAGGCAGGCAGGTGAGTCAGCCTATTTGACCCTAGGTTAGCAGTTGCTCTACTGTGATGATGGAGATTGGCCCATCCCTTCAGGGGAAGTGAGCTATTATTAATTTATAAGTCCTTTGCCATAGATAAAATATCAACACTGGGCACATAGACTTCATCCTGATTTTCCTTATAGACTGTAATTGACTCACAGAAAATGGTAAAAGAGGTCAAGCTCAGCAGTCAAGAGTTTGATTCTGGATTTTATAAGACTATGGAAGTGTAACCTGAAAAGTATCCATATGATCATAATGAACATTACAGACATTTAAGACTTTATTATCAAAAATGACTTCTGCTGCCATAATTTTCCAGAGGGACAACTGTGTGAATTGATTAGTTCCTAGCCCAATTAGTTAGTTGCTCATTACACATTCTTGTCTTACTAATGAAAACAATTAAAGATACATCTTTATGGGAGCTAAGTAGGCCAGGCAGCTTAATGGTCGTAGAATAATTAGCGAATTTTGCATTATTAGCCAGTGGGATCCTGCCTCTTCCGGTGTAGCTTTTCCAATGCTTTTGCTATTCCCTCTCCCCTCCCTCATTAGTATCTGTTACTGAACAAAGCCCAACTCTGCAGAATACCACTATTAAATATTTTACAAATACACATGGGACTGATCTAGCTGATATAAACCATTATTAACTTACCCAATAAAATGGTAAGAAGACAAAATTTGTTCCCATAGGAGAACTTAGCAGCATACATGATTGTAGTCTGAAAAATGTTTTCCTAATTTGTAATAGAGCTTCATCTAGGAAAGAAGAATGTTGTGGCTGATGGGGTGATTCCATTGATAAAGTGCTTGTTTTACAAGACTGAGGACACAAGTTTGATCCTCAGAACCTACACATGAGCTGAGTGTGATGGTGCAGGCTTATTATCTCAGTACCAGATAGATGGAAACAGGAAACAGAAAGATCCCTAGGTCTTTAAAAATATTTTATTAATAAAATTTAATTATTCTATGTGCTTTTTTACACTATGTACATTGATCCCATTCATTTCCCATCCCCTCACATCAACCCTCTACTCCTGCATGCCCCTAATAAAACAAAATTCAATAGAAATAGGTCCTACCCCAAATGACTTGACAGATTTTGATGATCCCTCATGGAAGGCCTCACCTTCCCTGGAGAGTGGATGGTGGATATGATGGAGGGATTGGAGGGGGGCATGGGAGGATGGGAGGGAGAGGTAACTAAGATTGATATGTAAAATAAGATTGTTTCTAATTTAAATAAAATTTATAAAAATAAAATTTTTAAACATGAAAAAAAAAGGGAATTAAAAAATCTCTTCATGAAAGGTGAAGTGTGACACAACAATTCATGCCATATATTCCTTGGTCCATACATCGCTACTTGCAAATGTTCTTTGCAAAGGTCTGGTTTGAGGCCCCTGGTCTCCTCTACATGTTCAATGCTAGACCCCAAGACTCTTCCTCGATATCCCACTGGCTCCCTGTGTTATGGAGATCCTGCAGCATTTGGTCTGAGGATCTCTAGGTCTTGGTAGTCAGCTGAATGACACCATTTCCAAAGACCAACCCAGGGAGAAACTCTGTCTTCATAAAAAGAAAGAAAAGAAATTAGATTGACAGCAGCTGGTGCAGGACTCTTTGCTCGCACATATACACACATACATGTAAACCTACACAAACATGAAATGCACAAATAAACAAAGAAATACATTTGTAAGTTCAGCAATCTGTCCTTCTGCATCTGTGATACATTATCTATAATCTGTAATGCCACCCTTTCCCTTGCACCCTTTCCAAACACAGCACTGTAAGCATCAAGAGGTGAGATTTTGCTTGAAACACAAACTAGACCTATTAAATTTGTAAACCTCACAAAATCAGGTACCAGGTCCAAATAGTTGTTGTGAAGTTTTGAATTTATAAGAGATATATGAATGAGTGGATGGAGGCATGAGTGAAATTGTTTGTGTGTGTGTGTGTGTGTGTGTGTGTGTGTGTGTGTGTGTGTGTGTAAAATCTGGCACAGGATGCTTGCAGAAAGCCTGCTTTATGTTGTGGGAAAGGCTTTCAGCATCTCTATGCATGGTAGATCTCATAGACACTCAGAGCTGGAACAGACCTCAAGGAAGACCCCTGCTTGGTTTTCATTTCAAGATGAAGATAAGATTCAAAATAACCATCTGAAACACAAAGGGTTGATGCTTTGGAGCCACTCTGCTGTGATCCACATCTTTCATAAAGTTGTATGGCGTCCAACTAAAGAAAAGAATGGGACTTTCCAAGTGTACTTCCTGGAAAATGGGACATGACAACTAGCATCACACAAAACAAAATCACAAATGACAAAAACACTAAACAAACAAAAGCACAACAACAACCAAACAAGCACACTTACTGTCCCACTACTCCTCTCCTTTCATGTTTATTAGCTGAACTGGAAATTGTAGAGATAGATGTAGCAATGTAGTAAAACCATCATTGTTTTATAGGTAATGGTATTTATTTCCCTTTCCCTTACAGTTTTAATGAGTTGAAACCTTTTCTGTGTTATTCTTACAATATGTACATGGAAAGTATGACAGATGGAATACAGGAACAGACCTTTATTTAAAAAATAAGCTATTTTGTGAATGGAAAATATAAAGTTTTTAATGTCAGGCTCTTCTCTTTGGCTAATCATATAGCCATGCTTCATAGAAAATATATTTTTCAAAGCTGTCTTTGAATAATAGAGGGCAAACTTATTAAAAATGATAAAGGTGAACTATTCTTCCAAAACATAACTTAAAAATTGCATTAATCATTCAAACCTTCAGTTCAGTCATTGGTCAGGTACAGGAAGGGAAAGGAAGAGTTAGTTGGCTGGCAGTTGGTTGCCAGGAAACACACAAAAGCACCAGGACAGAGGAAACAAACAACTCCACACTTACTGGAAGGTGGTCTTTGAGGGCAAAAACATCATTGGGTGGAGGAACAAAATGTTTTTATTCAAACATTTTGCCTCCTAATTATAGAGTTGTAACTTTCATTTTAAATTCTGTTCTAAGTTGGGCTCCTTTCCAAAGGTATCTATTGAAGGAACCAGCAGCAACAAAAGAAACAAACACAGAGTTGAAGGATGCTGAGAAAGGGTGAAGTCTTTAGGAGTTACCCTGATGCTGCATTTGGATTAAACATGGGGCCACAGCCACAGGCAATATACCCTGAGAAAGGAGATGGCGTTACTGTGAGTGAAGACTATGGCATGGGCCTCCTTGAGAATCAGCTCCGTGTGGAGGACTTTGTGAAGATACAACAGGTCTTTGAGGTATGTGCTAAGCTGATGGACCACAGGATTTGGGCTGTTCACAAGGGACAGTAACACAAAAAAACACATTTTTGTTTAAAAATACTTTACTAGCATGTCTGAGAGATAGCTCAGTTAACAAAGTGTCAGTCACACATGCATGAAGACCTGGGTTTGATCCACTTGAAAAGCTAGGTGTACAGGTGCTCACTCATAATCCCAGTGCTGAGGAAGTGGAGACAAGTAGTTTTCTGGGCCTCAGAGGCAAGCCATTCAGCATAATCTGTGAGTCAGCCAGTCCCAGTGAAAGCTT
Organism: Phodopus roborovskii; assembly: GCF_943737965.1. Classification (NCBI taxonomy): domain Eukaryota; kingdom Metazoa; phylum Chordata; class Mammalia; order Rodentia; family Cricetidae; genus Phodopus; species Phodopus roborovskii. The sequence continues at coordinate 10,124,895 of NW_026126540.1, read as the reverse complement.
CCAAATATATGGTGGATGTCGTCTGAAGAACGATGATTGAGATTGACTTGTGGCTTCCACAGACTTGTATATGTACATATTTATGTACGTGGGTACAAGTGCGCACACAGGCACATAAACACACACACACACACACAAACACACACACATTTCAATATGTTTAATAGTCAAATCAGGGACTTGAAAATGGTCAGGCTCAGGCTTACCATCAAGTGCTTGTAGCATTATCTTTCAGTTTTTTGGGGGACAAATAATAACTATTTGAAGTTGATACTCAATAATATCAAAAGGTATAATTTAGTTTTGCACATTTTTCTTAGAAATTAATAATTTTTCCAGAAAGTAAAACTTATGCTCATGAATAGAAAAAGCCAGATGATTAAATTACCTCATCTTGTTAAGAGTAAGGTTTTTCCTGCCAGTTTTGTCCCACCACTGCGCCAGCCCCAAATAACACACAGAGATGCTTCATTTGATATAAAGTTGTTGGCCAGTTACTTGTTTCTTATTGGCTAGCTCTGACTTAAATATTAACTCATTTCTATTAATCTAAGTACTCCACGTGGTCTTATCTTACTGGAGAGAGGGGTTGGTGCTCTTCTCTCCGTCCTCCATCTTGAATCTCCTCCCTACTACTTTCTCTCTCCTCCTAGTCTCCTAGTCCCACCTATCTTGCTTTCCTATTGGCCAACATAAGAAACATATTTACAGAATGACATCTCCCACCATCACCTAGTTCTATTTTCTTAAGAAGTACACGGGTAGTTATTTAATGGGGGTTAATTTAATAATCTGGGCTTTTTGTTATTGTTGTTGTTGGATTTAAGATTTTCTTGTATGTACTCACTCATATAGATTTTAGACATAGAGCAAAGGATTACCAGCCTACAATTCACACAGCCAGAAAAGCTAGGAAACAAGGAAGTCCCTAAGAGAGAGACATACATGGTCCCCTGGAGAAGTGGAAAGGGACAAGATCTCCCAAGCAAACTGGGAGCATGGAGGAAGCAGAGAGGGAGTTAGGGGAAAGAAAAAGGGAGAAGAATAGGGGAGAGGTGGGCATGAGGGATCAGGAAGATTGAGGCAGAGAAAGAATAGAGGAGAACAAGGAAAGAGATACCATAATAGATGGAGCCGTTATAGGTATAAGGAGAAATCTGGCATTAGGGAAATGCCCAGAGATCTACAAAGATGAATCCAACTAACAATCTAAACAATAGTGGAGAGGCTACCTTTAATGCCCTTCCATGATAATGATATTGACAACTACTCTTTATGCCATCCTAGAGCCTTCATCTAAAAGCAGATGCCCCCAGCTAAACATTAGATATACTCCTGGAATCCAGTTACAGAGAGGGAGGAGTGATGAGCAAAGGGGTCATACTAGTCTCCATACTAGAGAAACCCACAGAATCAGCTGACCTGAACAAGGGGGAACTTATGTATACCAGTCTGATAGCTGGGAAACCAGCATAGGACTGATCTAGATCCCCTGAATGTGGGTGTTAGTTAGGAGGACTGGGCAGTCTATGGGGTCGCTAGTAATGGATCAGTATTTATTCCTAGTATATGAATGGACTTTGGGAACCCATCCCACATAGAGGGATACTTTCTCGGCCTAGACACATAGGGAAGGGCCTAGGCCCTGAAGACTCCCCATGAAAGGCCTCACCCTCCCTGGGGAGCAGAAAGAGGATGGGTTGGGGTTTGGTCAGGGGTGATAGAGAAGGATGGGAGGGTGAGACAGCTGGGATTGACATGCAAAACAACCTTGTTTCAAATTTAAATTTAAAAAAAAGAAAAAAGAAAAAGCAAATAAAAATATATTTTATCATTCCATTTATGTAATTTCTTATTTTTAGATTTAGATAGGGTTTCATGCCAGTGTGATTTCGAACTCTCTATTGAGCTGATTATGATCTTGAATTTCTTATATTATTTTATTATCCAGCCTTGAACTCCCTCTAGGTGCTGGATGTGTTGGCGTAAGCTACAATGTCTGGTTTTATACGGTACTGGAGAGCAAAGGCTTTCTGCATGCTAGGCAAATGTTCTAACAACTGCTAGATCCCCAGCCCTAGAAAAACGTTAAGTGCAAACTAATCTATGGTAACATCTGATCTATAGTAACGTGGCTGCCTGAGGGTGTGGGAGATGAGGCTGAATGGATCTGAGTAACCTCTGTGGGATGGTAGCTATGCTTATTGTCTTGTTTGTGGTGATATTTTTATATGTGTATACTTGCCAAAATTTGTCAAGTTTTATATCTCAAAAATGTATAGCTAATTGTATGTACTTATACCTTATAAACCTGCTAAAAAGAAATGAAAAATATATTTAAAAAGCAATATCAATTTAAAAAAAGAAAATAGAACTAGGAAAATGCAAATGCATACGTCCACCTTGTGAAGAGTTAACTTCTGCCTCCCTTTCAAACCTGATATGGGCACTATGTTGGCCTACAATCCTACAGCAAGGGACCTACTTGCATGCCTCTTGTTCTCTCCTTGGATAATGACAGTCAAAGTAAAATTTAAGGGTTTTGTATTCAAACCACATGATAACTACACTGAACAATTTCCCCCTCCTTATCTTAGCTAATCAATTGGGAATTCTGAAACTATGTATAATGGATAACATACTTCAAAGTGAAATTTAAGTTTCAAATGCAGGTAGGAAAAATTTCATTTGTGCTTGGGAATTCAGACAGACTTAAACCTATGTGCTTTCTGCTTCATTATTTTTGCTAAGATGTGATCTTAGGGCCCCATGAGCTCTTCCGGGGGTGCTTGCAGTGTCTGTATTAATTGGAAGAAGATACAATGTTTTGGAGTTCAGTCTTAAAGTTAATAAAACACAAAATCTAGCAAGTATATTGAACTATGATTAGCACAGATTTTATCCTTTAGCTACCACAAAGTAACAACAGATTTGGTAACCACTGGAGAGATGGTGCGACACTTAAAAGTCCTTTGTATAGCTGTCGGAGGACCTGAGTTCAGCTCCATGTTAGACAGCTCATACTTTACTGTTAACTCTAGCTCTGGAAAGATTGATGCCTCTGGCCTCTGTGGGCACATGTACCCCCCCCAACACACACACACACTTAGAGGGAGAGTTAAAAACAAAATTAATTTATAAAAGATATTTATGGTTGAAAATCTACTTGGCATTGAATTGTGTAACAATTCAGATTCTACCTATGTAAATACCAAATATTTCTGTTTAACAAAATCTATCCTATGTAGTAACACTGGCCATACTGTATTTCATTCTCTTCATCTTTGTATACTTGCTATTCATCTAATCCCATTTCTCTGAAAGAGTCCAGTGTGTCTGATGCCCACTGCCCCAGATAAATTTGGCATGTTTTGATAGCCACTGCAAACATTTTGACAGCTTGAGGACAACCAACTAAATATAACAGTAGATTATTACTGCTTTGACTCTAGAACAAACAGAAATGTGGCAGTTCTATTCTAAAGCTGACAACACAAAGGATTTGAATGCTGGGGTCTATGAGAGTTAGGATGTTATAAAGTAGATGTGTCAATAAATGTTGACATTAGGCTGAGTTTGAAACAAATCAGTCTTGGGTGAAAACAAAGCAAACCCCAACATCTGAAAAAGTTTGAGTGCTTGCTTGTGTGGCAGCAAATCGTCAAGACTGACCATCTATTTTGAAATTATAAGATGAAAAAAAGAACAAGAATGAATGGACCCAGAAGAGGAAAGCATGAAATTCTAAGCATCCACAGCATTGGGAATCTATGACAGTTTTCCTTTAAAAATGTACAGATGTACTTTCAGGAAGAGACAGGAAGTTCATTCATCTTCCACACATTCAGCAGACAGGATATAAGCACAGCTGATGACAGGTGCACAGCCAAGGCTGGCTGACAAGAGCAGAGTGGGGCAATGCAGAGAGGGTAGCACGTGGGATGGCTTTGGTTGCATCCATCCTGTCTGCCTCAGCAGTGGGTCCTGGTGCCACAGAGGAATTTGATCCTGGACATAACTGCAGTGTGGCACCCTAAAACCTGGTCCAGTCACAAAAGTCTTGGTCTCAAAAATAGGTTCTGGAGCCATATTCATTTAACTTGTGTTATGTTTTGCTTGTTTGTTTTGTAAAGACTGCTTACTTGAGAAAGAAGAACAATCAGGCACTAGCTCAGATCCAGCTCCTTAAAAGCAGGCAGTGCTTAAATGAAAATCAGAGACTAGAGGCAGTGCTCTGAGGAGGAGAGCATTTGCCAGCTATGTTCAAGGACCTGGGCTGGGTTACTTAGGGGGAAAATCATATTCAGAATCAGCCTCCATTTATCCTGGTGGTGGGGAAGTTTACATGAGAGCTTCTCAAGCTCAGCATCAGCATGGGCTATAGAGTGAAACCCTGCCTCACAAACAAAGCAAGAGCCAGCAAGATGGCTTAACAGGTAAAAACATTTGCCTGGAAAACTCCAGAGTCCTGTTTGATTCCTGGAATTCATGAAAAGCAGACAGAGAAAAGTAATTTCACAAAGTTTTCCTCTGATCTCCACCCATATGCACATGCACACACACACACACACATGCTTATGCACACAAGACATACACAAATAAATACACTTTAAAAATGTAGCTGTTAAAAGAAAAATCACATCTTTAAATTGTCAACAAGACTCTGGGAAGACCCATAAGCCCGAGGACATGAGTTTGTTCCCTGGCATAAAAGCATGGGAATGCACATCTGTAATACCAGTGCTGCAGAGGTGGAAACAGGGCTCCCTGGCCAACCAGTCTAGCTGAATAAGTGAGCTTCAGGTTCAGGGAGAGACCTTTTAATAAAATGTAAGATGGAGAGCAATTGAAGACATTATATTGTTGATCTTTGGCTTCCATATGCAAGTACACACAGGTACATGAGCAGTTCACACACACACACACACACACACACACACACACACACACACACACACAGAGAGAGAGAGAGAGAGAGAGAGAGAGAGAGACTGTTAAGGATGTATGAATAAACAATGCATAGTTTACATCAATCTCTAAGTAAAACATCCTATTCCATATTATTATTTGTTGCAACAGTAACATTTAGGAACTAAGTGAGTGGTTATGCCCATTAAATAATGTCATAGATGAGTTAAAATTATCACAGTTTTGAGATCCTCAAACAAGACCTGCCAGGCAACTTTACAACTTACCATGTTACTATGCAAACCAGTATCTTTGTGCCTCAGTTTCCTTTATTTCTAACAAGGAGGAATAGGGGTCTTGTTATAAGTAAGTGGGGTATAATTGCTAAGACTAGTGCTTGCCTCACAAGTGAACATTAGCTGTTATACATTTGATTAGTAAAGGTTAAACTACATAACATCTAACATTGTCTTAATTCTAACTCATGCTTCTTCTTCCTCTTTTTTTTTCTAACTCACGCTTCTTAAAGGAAGTTAAGTTTCTGAGTGACATACCATAATTTTCCTGTATCCTTTTCTATTATAATATGAAATGAGAGTAGCATGGGCAGATCTTCACAGAGAGTACAAAGGCATCTTTTTCTCTTATTTCACATTTCTATTTGCAGACAAAAGGTTTTAATTTATGTCTTGATCCTCTTTTGAACAAAGAAGTTGAAGGGGTAGAATGACTACAAGGGAACTTACGGTTCCATTTTCTTTCAAGTGATGATGTCAAATGGCCACACATCAGCCAGAAGGGAGTGGAGCTAGGATTATTCATAGAAATGTGTAATGACATCTTTGCAGCTTTTCTGCAAAGCTTGTGATTCTTAGAGAAATGGCACAGTGTCTGGGTACTTATAATATTCTGGTATCAGACATAATTTACACTTTTCTTCAGATTTTCAAAATCCAGCAATTGTATGAGAAAGAGTGGCCGTGGCAGCTAGCTCTTTAGTAATGGTCGGAGCTGGAGATTATGATCTAAGAGAAATGAGATTATTTTTTTAAATCCCAAACATGAGCTTCATATATATTGAGCTTCTTCTGAGACCTGGCTTCAAGGTGACCAAACATTTCTTTTTCTCACACTCTCTGCTGTGTACCTGGAAGTGTCTGGAAGTTATATCTGTTCATCGCTGCCCCATTATCTGTTTGGTTTGATGCCACATTTTGTTCAGCACATCTGGCACATTTTATCATTTGCCCATTCCCTGCAAAATTTTTAGTCCCCCCCCTTTGTTTTGGATATCTATATCATTCTCTCTCTCCCTCCTCCCCCCCTCTCTTTGTCTCTCTGTGTGTGTATGTATGTGTGTGTTCATGTACAAGTGTATGCATGGACAACCATGTGGACAGGTAGGTGTGTATGCATGTATATGGGTATATGTAGAGACAGAGGGGCAACTTTGGCTATCATTCCTTAGTCACTATCAATTTGCTTTTTAATAGTTTCTCATTGCCCTGGTGCTATGCTGGCTTGGTAGTGAGTCTCTGGGATCTATGAGCCCAAGTCAACTTTCTTTTGAGATGTTAGTGTAAAGAACTCAATTCAAACAGTATAAAGCCTTCACTCATTAAAAAAAAAAAGCACATTAAGTTGATATTATACAGGCTCTGTGCTCCTGTAACTTGAATTCAGTGCATAATCAGCAAATAAAAAAACTCTTACAATGAAATCACTGCAGAGAAAGGATTGAAGAATAAAAAGATAAGAATAACCCATAACATTTTTATCAGCTTTTCTTTTCCAAAGGCATCTCAACAGATACTTGTGAGAAAGTAAATAGGCAAAGCTTGATCTGTAACTCTATTATGTGGCACAAAGGTTCATTCAGTAGCCACAATCCACTGTCATCTATTGAACAAAGGCAGCAGGCCAGAGCCTGCCTCTCTCAGCTCCCTTAGTGGAATCAAATACTTATTTTTTATGGAAGCAGAAAATCAGGCCATGTCTGTAGGTTCCCTTCTCAGCACCAAGGTAATAATATCTGAACCAATCCAACACTCCTACAGCTGGCAATTGAAATGGAAATTGAAATCGGCAGAGGAATTCTTTGGTGACTTGTTAAAATTTATAAGCAATGTTAGTAAATAGTGTCATCACAAAAAGTCAGGGAAATAAAGATGTATGGTGATCGGAAAGAAAGCATCTTGAATGCTATGGCCTTTGTACACAGTTCTCACATGGCCACATCTTTTCCAGTTTCTCCCTGTATTTTTCATAGCAGAGACTTAGGGCCATGCATCTAGAACAGGGTTGGTGATAAAGTTTGCTTTTGGTGAAAAAATGTTTTAACCTTGCTCTCTGGTCAGGCTGGAGTAGAGAAGGCAAGCCACAGGGAATCTTACTAGCTAGGAGAAAGTAAGGAGACAGTGACCATTGCTCTCATTTGTTGTGCTATTCAGCTAGTCAGCCAAATTGATACATTTTATTATAATTAAGCAACAAAAATGAAGAAAATTTATAAAGGAAGAATGGTAGCTTGTATAATTTTGATGTTACTTTTGCCATGTGTTCCCAAAGATAGTATGTCCCTAATGATGAAAGACACTACCCACTCAGTAATAGCTAGAAATAGGAAGACTTAAATTGTCCCTGGTGTATTCCCAAAGCTTCACTCATGCTTGCTCAGAAACAAATCCTGAAGTCGTTCCCCCTGTTCATTGTATCAGAAAAAAAAAATTAGACTGCATGTAACTGTTACACAGAACAAAGGACCTTCAGTGCCTTCTAACAATGGTGATTTTCAGGCAGTGACATATGTTCTCTACTGAAAACTACCAGGGCCACTATTTTCCTTGATTCTTCCAATTGCCATATGTGCAAATGTAGTTCCCTAATTTCCTTCACATACAATACCAGATTGTTACCCTAGCTTTCCTACAAGTTCTGTACTGCCTAATTGGTACAAGTTAGATGTGGCTGTGTATACTAAATAAAATGAAAACTGTATGGAATTATCACATTAGTTCCATACAAATACTAATACTATTATTTTAAGCTCTCAGTATCCTCATGTGGCTAGTGCCTACTATATTGGCCTGCAGGAAATATATAACATCTTATCATCATGGAAAGTCCTATTGGGTGGTATTGATTGAGTCCCTTCTTCCTCATGTTTTCTTGTTATCTTGATTTGCCTTACTTCTTTCAACATTTATGTATATAAATAGATTACTTGTGGTCCTCCAAAACTCTGGAGAATGCAATAAATCACCCATGCATTAAATACTATGGGCCATATTGATTAAGGGCCCCCAAGAGGTCAAAAATATTTTCCTCCATTCAGGTATAAGAACTATTTCTCAAGAAAAGGAAAAATAACCTTTCACTTCAAGGGACTCTTTTCTTGCCAGTTCACAGACCTCTGCAACATGTAACACACACACATGCGCGTGCACACGCACATGCTTGCACACACACACACACACACACACACAATTTAGTCCTTATTTATACCTCCAAGGAGTCAGTCACAAAATCATCTGAAATTGGAACATTACTCAAAGTAGGATGTTATTTTATTTAAATGTGGTGCTGTCATAGGGCTTACCAAATGGTGGAATACTATTTAGTTTGGAATACTATTATTATTATCACTGTTCATTATTATCCTGCATAGGATGATAATAGTCTAGCTAACTCTTGGCCATTATTCATATATAAATAGCACAACCTCGAGAAGACACACTTTTCACAGGCTGGACAAGAACCTGACTTTGGATAGCATCAAATACCTTCTTTTCTTCTTTGTCTTTCCCCCATCCCTTCACTCCTGCCAGTTCCTCCCCACCTCATTGCCATTCCACATGTACTCCGTATCTATCTCTCATTAGAAAATAGCAAGCTTCTAAGAGTAAACAATCAAATGTGACAAAATAAAATATAACAAGATGAATCAAAAACTATCACATCAATGGACAGGGAAACCCAACAGGAGAAAAAGAGTCTTAAGAGCAGGCACAAGAACCAGAGACCTACTCATTCTCAATCAGGAGTCACATAAAAACACTAAGGTAATAGCTGTAATATATATGCAGAGGCCCTGGTGCAGACCTATATAAACAATGTGCTTACTGCTTTAGTTTCTGTGAGTTCATATGCACCTTGCTTAGTAGATTCAGAGGATTATGTTCTCCTGGTATCTTGCAACCTGTCTTATTCTTACAGTCTTTCTGCTTCCTGTTCCACAGGATTATCTGAGCTCTGAAAAGAGGGGTTTGATGAAGACCTCCAGTTTAGAATCCCTTTCTCTGAATAATGTCTGTCTGTGTCTTTCTGCATCTGTTCCAATCTGCTGCCAGAAGAAGCCTCTCTAATGATGATTGGAAAAGGCAGTGGGTGTAGCAGAATATCATCAGTAATCATTGATTTTACTTTGGCTAGTATTATTTGGTTTCATCCTGGGTCTTTGCACTCTCTAGTCTGTGGTTCTTGGTCATCCGAACAATGATGTGTGGGTTACTTCTCATGGAGTGGGATTTAGGTCAAATCAGACATTTGTTGTCCAATCAAACAATTTCTGTGCTACCATTGCCCTAGCAAATTTTGTAGCAGTATAGATTGTAGGTCAAAGTTTTTGTAGCTACATTGTTTCCACATCTCTCTTTAAATTCCCTGAAGTGTATCTTCTCACACCAAAGAGACTAGACCATACTGGTGAAGGCTCCATGTAGTCACCAGCTTGACTTCTCCAGGTTCAGTGAGTTCTGTGGGTTTTATCCTTTTGCAATAGTGTCCTGTTGTCATTTTCCACAGAATAATCCTTTGTCTTAGTGATAGCTTGGATTCTTTGGGGGATTTTTCATTTGACTATCGTGGCCTATAACTCAACAGAATGTAACCCAGTTCTTCAGCTGGAAGCCTCACCTAGCAACAAGAAATGATCTATTGAGACTCCATATCCACCAATTACTAGTAGTACTCATTAGGTTCACATTTATATATTCCAGGAAGTTTCCACTTACCCAGGTTTCTACATCTTCCCCCCAAAGCCCCACTCCCAGTTGTCTCTCCCCATAGTTTCTCTCTGCAACAAATTTCCCATGGCACCTGATTCCCAACCCTTTTCCCACCCCTACCTGATCCCAGTCAGCTGATAAAATCTATTCTATGTACTTCTTCCAGGGTCCCCCTAGACCCTTCTTACTTAACCTCCCTGTACCTATAGGATGTATGGATTATAGCTTGTTTATCATTTATCTAACCAATAATATCCACCTTTAAGTGAATACATACCATATTTACTATCACAGTTTAAGTTACCTCATTTAGGATGGCTTTCTTCTAGTTTCATCCATTTTCTTGTAAATTTCATGATGACATTTTTTTTTAAACAGCTAGCAATGTTCCATTATATAAATGTATCACATTTTAAAAAAACCATTGTTCTATTAAGGGACATATGAGTTTGTTTCCAATTTCTGGCTATTATGAATAAAGCCACAATGAACATGGTTGAACAAATGTCCTTGTGATAGGATGGAACATTTTCAGGAATATGACCAAGAGTGGTATAGCTGGATCTTGATGTAGATCAAATCCCAACTTTCTAAGGAATCTCCATACTGATTTTCAAAGTTGCTGTACAAGTTTGTACCCCCAATAGCAGTGGTGGAGTGTTCTCCTTGTTCCACATCCTCATCAGCATGAGCTATCACTTGTGTCTTTGATCTTACACATGTGTGGTGGTCTGATATGATACAGAGAGTTATTTCAATTGTCTTGGATCTGTTGAGACTTGCTTGCAACTGAGTATGTGGCCAATTCTGGAGAAGGTTCCATGAGGTGTTGAAAAGAATATTCTTTTGTATTTGGGTTAAATGTTCTGTAAATATCTGTTAGGTCAGGTCCATTGGTTTATAATTTAATTCCAGTATTTCTTTGTTTAGATTTTTTTTCCTGGATGACCTGATTATTGGTGAGAATGGGGTATTAAATTCTCCAATTATCAATGTGTGATGTCAATATGTGATTTAACCCACATTAGTGATGCTTTTACAAATATGGTTTCCCTTATATTTGGGGCATACATTTTAAGAACTGAAATGCTATCTTGGTAGATGTTTAGTTTAATGAATATGTAGTGTCCTTCCCTATCTCTTCTGATTAGTTTTGATTTGAAGTTCTTTTTGTTCGATTAACTATACCAGCTTGCTTCTTAGGTTCATTTGCTTGGAGAATCTTTTTCCAACCCTTTACCCAGAAGTAATGTCAATCTTTGATGTTGAGATATGTTTCCCATATGCAGCAGAAGGATGGATCTTGCTTTCACATCCATTCTGTTCGTCTGTCTTTTTATTGGGGATTTGAGACCATTGATATTGAGAGATATGAATCATTAATCAATAATCTTTGATTTTGTTGTAGTTAGTAGTGCTGTGAATGGTGTGTGTTTGTCCCTTCTTTAAATTTTGCTGGTGTGAAATTAGTTTTTGCATTTCAAAGAGTATGTTAACCTCCTTGGTTTGGAGTTTTCCTTCTAGCTCTTTCTCTAGAATGATATTGTTTAAATTTTAATTCATCTTGGAATATCTTATTTTCTCCATTTGTGCTTGAATTTTTTGCAGTGTACAGTAGTCTGGGCTTGCATCAGTGGTTTCTTAGAGTCTGTAGTACATCTGTTTAGGTCCCTATGGATTTTAGAGTCTCCATTGAGAAGTCAGGTGTTATTTTACTAAATCTGTCTATGTTATTTACTCTGTTTTTCTTCTAGCTTCTATTATTCTTTCTTTGTTCTGCACATTTAATGTTTTGATTATCATGTGACAAAAGTTTTTTTTTTTTCTGGTCCAATCTATTTAGTGTTCTGCAAGCTTTTTGTACTTTGAAAGGCATATCCTTACTTAAGTTAGGAAATTTTACTTTATGTTTTTTTTTAAATACTTTGCTTCCAGGTTCTTGCTATTGCAAATAGTGCTGCTATGAACATAGTTGAACAGATGTCTTTGTTGCATGGATGTGAATCCTTTGGGTATATGCCTAAGAGGGGGATTGCCGGGTCATGTGGTAAACTAATTCCCATTTTCCGAGGAACTGCCATACTGATTTCCAAAATGGCTGTATGAGGTTGCACTCCCACCAGCAGTGGAGGAGTGTTCCACTTTCTCCACATCCTCTCCAGCATGAGTTGTCATTGGTGTTTCTAATTTTAGCCATTCTGGCAGGGGTAAGGTGGTATCTCAAAGTTGTTTTGATTTGCATTTCCCTGATAGCGAAGGATGTGGAGAACTTTCTTAAGTGCCTTTCAGCCTTTTTGATTTCCTCCATTGAGAATTCTTTCTTCAGTTCTGTACTCCATTTTTTAATAGGCTTATGTGGTGTTTTGTTGACTAGTTTCTTGAGTTCTTTGTATATTTTGGAGATCAGCCCTTTGTCAGATATAGGATTGGTGAAAATCTTTTCCCAGTCTGTGGGCTGCCGTTTGGTCTTGTCCAATGTGTCCTTTGCCTTACAGAAGCTTCTAAGTTTGAAGAGGTCCCATTTATTAATTGTTTCTCTCAGTGTCTGTGCCCCTGGAGTTATGTTCAGGAAGCGGTCTCCTATACCAATTTGTTCAAGGGTACCGCCTACTTTCTCTTCTAAGAGGTTCAATGTGGCTGGATTGATGTTGAGGTCTTTGATCCATTTGGACTTGAGTTTTGTGCATAGCGACAAACATGGGTCTATCTGCAATCTTCTACACACCCTCATCCAATTGTGCCAGCACCATTTGATGAAGATGCTGTCTTCACCCCATTGTATAATTTTAGCTGTTTTGTTGAAAATCAGGTGTTCATAGGTGTGTGGGTTAATATCAGGATTTTCAATTCGATTCCATTGGTCTACCTGTCTATTTTTATGCCAATACCAGGCTGTTTTCAGAACTATAGCTCTGTAGTAGAGCTTAAAGTCAGGAATGGTGATGCCTCCTCAAGTTCTTTTATTGTATAGGGATGTGTTGGCTATCCTGAGTCTTTTGTTTCTCCATACAAAGTTGATTATTATCCTTTCAAGGCCAGTGAAGAATTGTGGTGGGATTTTAATGGGGATTGCATTGAATCTGTAGATTGCTTTTGGTATGATTGCCTTTTTACTATGTTTATCCTACCTATCCAAGAGCATGAGAGATCTTTCCATTTCTGGTGTCTTCTTTAATTTCTTTCTTTAGAGCCACAAAGTTCTTATTATATAGGTCTTTTACTTGTTTGGTAAGCGTTACACCAAGATACTTTATGTAGCTTGTGGCTATTGTAAAGGGTGGTGTTTCTCTGATTTCTGTCTCTGCCTCTTTGTCGTCTGAAAACAGTAGGGCTACTGATTTTTTTGAGTTTATCTTGTATCCTGCTAGTTTACTGAAGGTGTTTACTTCCTGGGCTTTTGAGCTGGGATTCTTCTCCTTCTTCTATTCCTATTGTTCTTAGTTTTGGTCTTTTCATAGTGTCCTAGATTTCCTGGATGTTTTGTGCTGGGATTTTTTATATCTAATATTTTCTTTGATAACTGTGTCCACTTATTCTATAATACTCTCAATGATGGAGACTATTCTGTTCTATCGCTTGTATTCTGTTGGTACAGCTTTCCATCTTGTTCCTGCTTGAGTTCCTAAATTTTTACTTCCAGAACCCCCCTCTCCTATATTTATTTATTTATTTATTTATTTATTTATTTATTTATTTATTGGTTTATCAAGACAGGGTCTCTCTGTGGCTTTGGAGCCAGTCCTGGAAGTAGCTCTGTAGACCAGGCTGTCCTCAAACTCACAGAGTTCTGCCTGCCTCTGCCTTCTGAGTGCTTGGACTAAAAGCATGCTCTACCACTGCCTGGCTCATTTTTGTTTTCTTTATTGATTCTATTTCTGTGGTTTTAGGTCTTGAACTGTTTTGTTTGTTTGTTTGTTTTGTTTTTTGTTTTTGTTTTTCCTTCAATTGTGTTTTCATAGATGTCTTCAAGGGATCTATCCATTCCTCCAACTCTTGTTTGTTTTTCAGGGATTTCATTAAAGTATTTATTTCCTCTTTGAGAACATCTACCATCTTCATATAGTTGGTTTTAAGGTCTATTTCTTGTGCTTTAGCTATTACTGTATATTCAGGTTCTCCTGTGGTAGGAGGGAGTTCATATATGCTCAAGATATGCCTAGACTCCGACTACTTCCTATTGGGTCAAGATGTTGGGCTCTGATGCCTAACTGCTTCAATAGGGACTAGCTGGCCAGAGTCCTTAAGGGAGCATGTGGACTTTATTACAATAAGTAAATATGTGGTGGAGAAATGGGAGAAATTGAGAACTACAATGGTTCATTATTGAAAAGATATAGAAAGGAAGAAATGGGAGGATGCAGGAGGCCTGTTTACCACCTGGACCATGGTAAAGTTAGTAAGGAGTAGACTGGGGCAGGGGTGGGGTGGGGGAGAGAGGTCTGCTTGCCACTGGGGACTATTGTGATGTCTAGGCTGGGCTGTTGCCAAGGGCCATGTCAGGGTCCCTGACCTGGTGTAGCCAGGATACATGTTGATCATGGCTCCTGTTGCTGACAAGTGCCATACTGATCTCAGTGGGCTAGTTCACCTCCTGGATCCATGTTTGGGTCCATAAACCATGTACTGCCAGGGTCTTAGTGATCTGGGTGGTCTTTGCTGCCACCTGGGACCATGGTGACAACCAGGCCTAGACTACTGCAGAGGACCATGTCTAGGTCTGTGGTTCTACTGCAGCTGTGGTGCCACTAAAGGCCACGTAAAGCCTGGGGTCTGGGCTACAACCTGTGCCCTTGTTGGTATGCTGGGGCCAAGCTGCTACCAGAGCCATACTTATCTGAGTAGCCGGAGATCCACATTGAGCTAGGATGTTGACCAGGCTGAGCTCCTGCCTGTGGCCATGTCTGAGCCCATGGTGCAGCTGCAGGTGGCATCTATGTTGAATTCTGTGCTCCATATTGCCACTAGAGCCAATATAGAAGCCCAGAATTTGTGCAGGAACCTGTGACCTGGTTGGAGTTTGGGGTCCATGCCACAGCAGGGGCTCACAAATATGGGTGGCTTATGCTGCCATTCAAGGCCATGGTGTCATCTGAGCCCAGGCTGCTGCTAAGGGCCATGTATGGGTCAGTGTCCCTATAGCAGACAGTGTCTCCTACTTAAAAGTCTTTCAAGCACCATAACTTAGCCAGATTGACATGTAGTTTGTGTTGCCACCAAGCGCCATGAGGATTCCCAGGGTCATATCACTTACCTGAGTCCAGGTTGGTGTCTGAGGACCAGGATGCATCCAGATCTGATTGGCCTGCACTACTACTCAATGTCATGGTGATGTCCAGGCCAGAGCTGCAGCTGAGGGCCATGACAGGGTCTGTGGCCTACTGCCACCAAGGTCTGTGCTATTGTCCAATGCACCTGTTAGTATTGAAAGCTGTGCAGATACCCAAGATCAAGGGCCATGTTGGTATTCTAGAGCCATATTACCACTGGGGCAGTGGTGACATCCAGACCCAAGGACTATGGTAGAGTCTGTGGTCCTATCAAGGCTGGGGTCTGTGCTGAAGTCTGGGTCCTCTATTGCCA
Source organism: Phodopus roborovskii (assembly GCF_943737965.1). Classification (NCBI taxonomy): domain Eukaryota; kingdom Metazoa; phylum Chordata; class Mammalia; order Rodentia; family Cricetidae; genus Phodopus; species Phodopus roborovskii. The sequence continues at coordinate 10,109,401 of NW_026126540.1, read as the reverse complement.
CCAAAGGTCACATAGAGGCCCAGGGTTAGGGTTCCAACCTGAAACCTTGGTGGTGTCTGGCGGCCACCATTCCCACCTGAGGGATCATTCCTTCCACCCAGAGCCAGGATATCTTCTAGGTCCAAACTGCTGCTGAGGGCCATGTCTGTGGTGCAGAACTTGTTGACTGATTGGGTATGCTGAGTAAAGTAGAGTTAGGGAACAGAAGAAGAAGTGACTAGTTGTTCCCACTGAATTTTCTTTAAAACTCATCAAACACACAGAACACATGATGATAGAAGCATAAGCACAGTAAATTAGTCTTTCATTAAAATTCAACAATTAATATTTTGATATTTACTTTTCACTTTATACATATTTTACAAAAGTGTTTACCTAAGTTACTTAAAAGTCTTTCAAGCACCATAACTTAGCCTTAATTAGTTCAGCATACACCTGCAACAAACACATTCTTCTACATAACTATAATGCCATTTTGCACTGAGAAATTTTAACTTCATATTAAAATATCCATACTTATCTATGCTATATTTCTATAGTTTATATATCTTTTTCTTTTAAAAGAATCACAGATCCAATCTAGGATCATCATTGCTTTAGTTGGTCTGTCTCTTTGGTTTCCTTTAATCTTCAGGAATTCTTGCTTTCATCTCTCATGAAACAGATATTTCAAAAAACTTGTGCCAGTAGGGTGTTCCAAACTACCATCAGGGTTTGATTATTGCTTCTTTACTGTTAGATTCAGGCCCTCTAATGTTTGTTAAGGACACAGCAGAGGATATATTCTGTCTACCTCTTGTCTAGCATAAGGAGTGATACTGTAAAAGATGGATAATCTTGGTTGTTAACTTGACAGACACCTGGGGGATTAGTGAAGGGTCCCCTAGGGTATAATATTTCTAGACATGTGTAGATCATAAAGGTTCTCATCTAATGAATGGATCAGTATCCTAATGGAGTTATAACGTGGTGGTGTATGTTATGATGGTAAGAGGTATGGGTGGACCCTAATCAGAAAAAGTAAATCATTGGGTATGTGTCCTTAGCATTATACTTTGCCCTGTTCCTTTTTGCTATAACCTTTTTCTAATTTATTTACAGCATGAGGTGAAAACACTCCCTGCCATAAAATTCCAGCATCAAGAGGTTCTCCCCAAGCATACAAAGCTAAGCAAATACAGACTGAACCTTCAGATATCAGCCCAAACAAATAGCTCCTCTTTCCAAATTGTTCTATCATGTTTCAGAGCACAGATATGCCAACTATATCATGTTAATCTGTGATTAAAGTGGGTCCACAAGAGTTATCCACTACAAACACGTAGGTTGGGTGATACTTTCATATTATATTAGGAGTATTTTTCAAAAAACTTTCTTTCATTGGCCTGATTATTGTTATTTTTACTGATGTTTGCTAGAACCAGTGATTATAAAATGATGTTTTAGAAGTGTTATCAATTCTTGTTCATTCCAAGGATTGCATTCATCTATAAGACTACTTTCACACCCTCTTGGACTTTCACTCTCATTTTATTTTGTCTTGAGTAGAACCACAGATTCATGGGCTGATATTTTATGTTAATTCCTTATTAACCATCATTATTCTTTGTAATGTTCAATTTGACTCAAACTTTTACACTGGCTTTCCTTTGAGTCAGTTTTTGTTTCCTTCCTTCTTTCCTTCCTTTCTATCTTCCCTCTTCCTCTCTTTTTCTTTCTTTCTTTTTCTTTTCTTTTTGAGATAGGGTTTCTGGCTATCCTGGAACTCACTTTGTAGATCAGAATGGCCTCAAACTTACAGAGATCCACCTAGCTCTGCCTCCCTAGTGTTGGTATTAAAGGCATGTGTTACCACTGTCCAGAGCTTCTGTATCCTTTTAGTATTTACTATAAATTTTTTATTTTCATTTTACTAGCACAACAGGCCATTATGCAAGACTTGGAGTCAGCCATTTTTATCAACATCCCAGTTGTGTTTATTGGAGAATCGTATTTAGACAATTAAGATCTTAGAAACAGTGTGCTTACTACTACTGCAGATAACATTGTTTATGTGCCTTTTATTTGACAGAGGTATAATTTATTTATACTTATTCATATTAGTATCTATACATCATTTATCAGTAGATTTTTTTTAAAAAAATAATGACTTTGTAATATCTTCAGTTCAATTCCAACATCACAAGGTTTAGTGTAAACTTAAAATTGCATCCTAGGACTTCAAGTCTAGTAAGTGCCTTTGTTAGAGTAAGTGAGAATTGAAACCAACTAAGGTCATTGAAGCAGGAGGAAACTATGAATTTGAGACAGCCGAGTGGTCTCTTCTGTCCTGTTAATCAGTTTCTTGTGACTATTCTTGAACAGATGGAAATTGCAGGGGATGTTATAAATGGATGCATCTGTTCTGAAATAATGTATTTTCTCTTCTGTTTCAAAGATGTTCACAGGGTTTGACAGTGAACCCTAATACATATTCATAACCAGCATGGCTTATAACCAAGGGAAATTGAGGCAAGCACAATGGAATGAAGCATGAGAAAGTAGCATGTTAATTTTAAATTTAATTATAGAGATAGAGAGAGGATGCATGTTGATAGTGTATGTTCATTCAGCTCTAATGGAACATTAACAAAAACTCACATTGACTGACAAAAATTACTAATTTGGTTAAGTGCTTAATAAAACTAGTGGATATTTAGAAAACAAGACATTTGGATACTGATTTTGAAATTTTTATGTAGAGAAAAGGCAGCATTGTTAAATTCAAATAACTATAATAAAAGCAAAAATAAAAGTACAAACTAAGGAGAAGGGTTTTATCTCTTTAAGATTGTTGTTTATATAATGCCACCAAGCTAAAATGCCATATTGTGTTTTATATGAAGAAAACTAATAGAGTGATGTTCTGGCCTTTAGCACTTTCAGTGATTTGGAGAGCATGTTTTACTTGTCATGACTGGCATAGCTTGGCTTCCACGGAAATGAAAGTATTTGAAGTGAGTTTACCTTGTTTAAAGTTAATTCTGTGTGTTTATAATAGTATTTGGCATGGAATGGATAATCAATGTCTGCTGAATGCATAAACAAACCTGTCCTTGGTGCCTTTTATGACATACATATCCTTGCATATTTACTCATGAGTGGATGGATGGAAGAGATTCTTTCATCTAATGTTTTGATCTTTATTTCCAGGTTCTGGAGGCAAATAGTCACCAATAAATGAATATAATGAACCTTAGGCCAGTGTCACCCTTATCTATTGCCAGGCTTTTGCAGGAAAGAAAATAGCTAGATTTTTGACCCAACTGGATTATACTTTCCTCATAGATTTAAACTTACATGTGAATTTTCGTCTGCTCAGATACAAATATAAGTAGGAGAAAAGACTAGGTATTATGTAGTTAATTATTATGTTTTGCTGTTATTATTAAAGGGTTAGGAAACTATGTTTGGTTGAATTTGAAAGATAAAATTAAGTATTTGCTTTGGCAATACATTGATATTTTTCCAAAAGTTTATACATGCTTGTCATTCTAAAAATTATGCTTCAGCATTACCTAAGGTGTATTAGTAAGAACAAACCCCTACTTTGGTGAGGATCGTCAGTACAGACAAGCTTATGTTTTGCTGACAATAATATAAATTTGTTTCATCATTTGATAAGGGATTTGTCAAGGAATTCCAAAGACTAAGGATGTGTTGGTTCTTGCCTACTTGCCTACTTGCCAGAACCTGCTACCTTCTCTCTGAGCCTTTCCCTCCCTTTGGAACTTGACAAAACCCAGCCAGGGACTGTTCAACTACCTCATTCTTTCCTCTGGCATTCAATAGAGTGTTCTTACCTTCCTGACTGACACCACTTGCTCCAATCAGCCTTGACACACAGGAGCAGTTCACACTGCTGTGAGAAACTTTCTACAAGAACTTTTACCATGCCTTTGAAGACAGCATCCATGGCTGACACACAGAAGGTTCGGGATAGATATCAGAGAAAGGATATCAATAGTTCAACTCTGCTCTTGGACTATTTGCCCTTTCCTGAACATTATAAATACCCGTGTTGAAATAAAAAAGATACTTCAACAAAAAAGATAATACAAAACAACTCAACCAACAAACCCTAGACTCACAAATCTCAATACCAAATTAAAAATAACAGGAAAAACCAAGACAACATATTTCCTCTAAAAACATAAACCCCACAGTGGTCCTCATAAGTGAAAATTACATCAGGGAAAGAGGATTTAGAAGAATGACTATAACTATGTTAAACCAACTCAAATAAGACACCATAGAAACATCTAATTTCCAGATTATAAGCACAGAAAGAGAATATCATACTGAAATATCACGGTAAATAAGGATCAGGATAAACAAATAGGCCGAATAGGTGTTTATTCAGGGAGAAATAACTTACAACCTAGACAGATGAACACCAGGAAATTCAACCCAATCCTCTCCTGTCTGAGTCACGCCAGAAAGAGAGCGCCTTTCCTGGCCCCCTCCGACCTCCTTCCACAGGTCACTTCCGCCCATGGCGTGGTCAGTGCCACAGAAGGACTATCTCACTACAATTCCCCTTTTAGTCTAAAGAAAAGATTTAGGCTTAATACAAAACTATATACAAAACAGTGAATAACAAGTGTGCTCTAAGAAAAGGAAAATCGAGAACAAAATGACCTACATATCTAGTCCTAGGGAGAAGGCATAATGGAGTTTACAATAGATTTGTCCTAAGCTGGAAAATGTAAGTATAGTACCTAATATATCTAACTAGGAAGAGAGAATAATAGTTGTGATAGTTTAATCTTCAACCTCATCAAGACCTGAGAAGGAAATTAACAATACTAGAGTAGACAGGAAATGCGGATGGACAACTTCCAAAAGGTGCAGCAAGGACAGAAACAGCAAGCCACCTGAACAGTCACCTTAGGTCTCACAGCAACGTTGGTACACCCCATTAGAATAATACCTGATAATGTAACAGAAAGTTTTAAAACAAGAAGGGCAGAAAGGATTTATTTCAAGCTTCAAAAGACCATTATGATAAACTTAGACTATTGTACCCAACAAAACTACCCACTGGGTCTTCAGGTAGTTTTATTTTCAATTTTCTGAGAAACCTACATACTGATTTCCAAAGTGGCTGTACAAGTTTGCACTCCCACCAGCTGTAGAGGAGTATTCCCCTGACTCCATATCCTCTCCGACATAAGCTGTCCTCACTATTTTTGACCTCAGCCATTCTGACAGGTACAAGATGGTATCTCAGAGTTGAGTTGATTTTCCTTTCCCTGATAAGCACTTTCTTAAATGTCTTTTGACCATTTGAGATTCTTCTGGTGAGAATTATGTGTTTACCACTGTACCCCATTTTTTTCAATTGGGCTATTTTGTATTTTAATGTCTAGTTTTTGAGTTCTTTACACATATTGGAGAGCAGCCCTCTCTCAGATGTAAGGTTGGTGAAGAGCTTTTCCCCTTCTGTAGGCTGTAATTTTGTCTTATTGACAGTGTCCTTTGCCTTACAGAAGCTTTTTCTGTTTTGGGAGGTTCTGTGTAGTGTCTGCTTTCAGTATCTGTGCTACTGGCATCATATTCAGGAAGTGGTCTCATGTACCAGTGTGTTCAAGGCTGCTCCCGACTTTTTCCTCTAGCAAGTTCAGTGCAGTTGGATTTATGTTGATGTCCTTGATCCACTTGGATTTGAGTTTTGTACATGGCTATAGAGAAGGATCTATTTGCAATCTTCTCCATTTTGACATCCTGTTATGCCAGCACCATTTGTGAAAGATGTTTTCCATTTTCTGTTGTAACATTTTGGCTTCTTTGTCAAAAATTAGGTGTTCATAGGTGTGTGGATTAATGTCAGGGACTTTTTTTTTTTTGGTCAAAAACAAGCAGTTTTCATTACTATAGCTTAATAGTAGAGTTTGAAGTCAGGGATGGTGATCCTCTGGAGTACCTTTATTGTACAAGATTGTTTCAGCTATTCAGGGTGTTTTATTTTTCCATATGAAGTGGAATGTTGTTATCTCAAGGTCTGTGAAGAGTTTTCTTTGGTTTCTTGATGGAAGATGTCATTCTGTAAATATATTTCTCATATTGATGAATAAAGCACTGTTGGCCAATAGGAAAGGAAGCTAGGTGGGAGTAGGAGAAAAGGAGGCTTTGAGGAGAGGTAGGAGGAGTTCCAAGATGTAGGACCAACAGGGTAGAATTCTCGGCCCTCTCTCCGGTAAGATAAGACCATGTGGAAATACTTAGATTAATAGAAATAGATTAATATTTAAAACAGAGCTAGCCAATAAGAAATGCTAGTAAGAGGTTAACAGCTTTATATCTAATACAGCATCTCTGTGTATTATTTGGGACTGGCGAGGCTCTGGGACCAGGCCAGTGGGAAAATATACTCATAACAAAATGGTGTCCAGCATGGGGCAACTAAAAACTTCCACTTGAAACTTGACAAAAGCGTAAAAAGGGATTTTAGAAACAAAAGAACAGAGACAAGCAAGGCTTCTTAGTAACATTTTTTCTCAGTTGGGCACTGTTTTGCTAGAGAGAAACAGAAATTTACGTGGCTCCTTTAAGAGAGGTTTCCTGACTCATCATAAGTGGCCAAAAAAAAAAAAAAAGGCATTTTAAGAAGCACTGCTAACAATTCAATGCTGTGTATGAGCAGCTGGTGGGAGTAGCTGGATATGATGGCCCACACCTTTCATTCCAGCACTCAGGAGACGGATGCGAGCAGATCTCTGTAATTACAAAGTAAACGTTGTATACAGAGTTAATTCCAGGACAGATAAAAGTTACACAGATAAACCCTGTCTTAAAAAATTAAAAAATAGAAGTAGAAGAATAAATAGAATAATAATAAAGCCACATAAATATGAACAGCACAAAAGAGTCTGGATACTAAATGCTGTTCTGTTATCTTTGTATTGTTTGACTACTGAGGAAATAGCAACAACTTAAAATAAATGTTGCTGAATTAATCCAATTTATATATTTTAAAAAGACTTTGACTCCAAAATTTAAGTTCAAGAACAGGTTACTAGGGAAAAGGATTTCTGGTTTTGTTTTCACAGAAAATGAAAAGCTATGGATTCCTTCCAGACTAACATGGTTTGATCAAGCAAGACCCCGGGAAACAGTGTCCCAGGTGATCCAACATTCAAAACAGTTGGGACAAGGCAGTCTTGCAGACCACTATAGCTAGGATTTATGCATCTACTTAGAACTCCTCACTATCTTGTACAAAATTGACATACAGAACCCACAGGAAAGTGACTGTTGATACAAGATGGACATTGCTACAGGGTTCCTGCTTCATGGAAGAGTCTGCCAGGCATTCTGCAGGACACGGAAAACAGTGACTAACAAACTGCCAATACAGGTAGACAGTTTAAAGTTTCCTGCTTTGCTGAGAAGTCTGACAGACACACTATGGTCTATAGGCTGAAGATGGAAAATCACAGAAGAACTTTAGGTCTTTGAAGGAGCTGAAGACAAATAGTTATGGTTATAGTTTTCCTTAGTTAGGATTAAAGATAAGTTACATGTAAGACTTTAGACTCACAAAGATAGGATAGATGATAGAATATTTTCTTTAAATCTTGCTAAATGTTAATGGGCTAAATATTGTTAACTGTGGTTCTTATTTGATAACTGTTTTGTTATATGTATTTACTATGTTAAGGGTAAAACCCTTCTTTTCATTTCAGACAGAAAAGAGGAGATAATGGGAGATGTCATTCTGTAAATATATTTCTCATATTGGTTAATGAATAAAGCACTGTGGCCAAAAGGAAAGCAAGATAGGTGGGACTAGGAGACAAGGAGGTTTCAGGGAGAGGTAGGAGGAGTTTCAAGATGTAGGACCAACAGGGTAGAATTCTGGGCCCTCTCTCTGGTAAGATAAGGACCATGTGGAAATACTTAGATTAATAGAAATAGATTAATATTTAAGAGAGAGCTATCCAATAAGAAATGTTAGTAACACGTTAACAGCTTTATATCTAATACAGCATGTCTGTGTGTTATTTGGGGCTGGCACAGCTCTGGGACCAGACTGGTGGAAAACATACTTCTAACAGTTTCTGATGGGGATTGCACTAAATTTCTAGATTGCTTTTGGTACAAGTGCTGTTTTTATTATGTTGATCCTACTTGTCCAAGGGCATGGGAGATCTTTCCATTTTCTGATATCTTCTTCCATTTCTTTATTTAGGGATTTAAAGTTCTTGTCATACAGGACCCCAAGATATTTTATATTTGTGGCTATTGTTATTAAATTCCATGATTTCTTTTTCAGAACATTTATCTTGTATGTAGGAGGGCTACTGAATGTTTTGAATTAATCCTGCATTGTGCCACATTATTGAAGATGTGTATCAGCTATAGTTTCTGAGTAGAGTTTTGGGCGTTATTTATGTATACTATCATATCATCTGCAAATAGTGATAATTTGACTTCTTCTTTTCCAATTTGTATCCCCTTGATCTCCTGTTGAGTAGGTTTTTCCCTGCTGGTCTTGTCCTACTGCTGTGCCAGCCCCAGATGACACACCAAGACACTGCATTTGATATCATTCTGTTGGCCAGTTACTAGTTTTGTATCGGCTAGCTCTGTCTTAAATATTAACCCATTTCTATTAATCTAAGTATTTCCATGTGGTCTCATCTTATTGGAAAGAGGGGCCAGTCTTCTGCTCTATCCATCTTCCATCTTGAATCTCCTCCCTACCACTTCCTCTCTCCTCCTAGTCTCCTAGTCCCACCTATCTTGCTTTCCTATTGGCCACAGTGCTTTATTCATTAACCAAATAAGAGAAACATATTTACAGAATGACATCTCCTATCATCTCCTCTTTTCTGTCTAAAATAAAAAGAAGAGTTTTAACCTTAGCACAGCAAAATGTATCACACAACAGTTATCAAAGTATCACAGTTAACAATATTTAGTCCATTAACATTTAGCAAGATTTAAAGAAAACATTTTGTCATCTATCCTATCTTGGTGAGTCTGGTCATATATGTAGCTTATCTTTAATCCTAACTAAGGAAAACTATAACCATAACTATCTGTCTTCATTGCATCAAAGACCAAAGAAGGATAATATATAAACTCTAGAATTGACAGAGACAACTCATTGCCTGGTCAGTCTCCCAAATATTTCTGTAATGTTCCATCTTCAGTCTAGCAGACTCCTCAGCAAAGCAGGAAACTTCAAACTGTCTACCTGTATTGTCAGTTTGTCAGTCACTTTTTCTTTGTGTCCTGCATAATGTCTGGCACTCTTCCACGAAGCAGGAATCCCATAGCAAATGCCCATCTTGTATTAGCAATCATTTTTCTGTGGGTCCTGCATGTCCAGTTTATATAGCATGAAGTCAAATAGTCCAGACAAGAATCTTGTCCAAATGGCTAGTATTTCCATATTGGAAGTAATCTTCATAACATATTTCTTCAAGGTCCATCTTCCTTTCTGGTGCAGGTGGTGTTATCAGGAGGAGTTGTGCCTCACTGTTAAGAAAAACAGTAAACCATTTTAAATGCCATATTCTGTAGGGCTTTGAAAGGTTTAGAGAATGCGTATTTATCTCAAATACATCTCTGTATTTCTAGAAATCCTAAGTAACTTAACTATAAGTTTTGACTATTATAGGTAACTATCTATAATCTGTACTAAGTTGTACATTTTTAAATGAGCTATATAAACACAATACCTAAACAAGAGGAGAAATACACATATCATAAAATTGACCTTAAATTTGTATCAATAAATGAAAATCCATTCCAAAACAAAGTATTCATATACATCCCCTTTTTACTTTTAAAAAGATTTGGTTGTGATCATTAACCATTTATAACCAAGGCCATTTAAATGAAAACAAACATTTATAAACAATATTTAGGAGTTTGGGTATCGTTCTTTCCAAACTGCTTCCTGCTGGTAGGGGGCGCTGTCATGGGGATCCTAAGAAGATGCAGAAATCTTGGCTGTAGTCTGCAAGACTGCCTTGTCCCAACTGTTTTGAATGTTTGATCACCTGGGGCACTGTTTCATGGGGTCTTGCTTGATCAAACCATGTTAGTCTGGAAGGAATCCATAGCTTTTCATTTTCTGTGGAAACAAAAATAGAAATCCTTTTCCCCAGTAACCTGTCCTTAGATTTAAATTTTTGAGTCAAAGTCTTTTTAAAATATATAAATTCAATTAATCAGTAGCATTTATTTTAACAGTTGTTATTTCCTCAGCAGTGAAATGATAATAACACAATATAATACCTTACAGTACCCAGATTCTCTCTGTGCTTTCCATCTTTTTGTGGCTTTTCTATTATTCTATTTCTTTCATTTTTAATTTTCATTTTGTTGAGACAGGGTTTCTCTGTGTAACTTTTATCTGTCCTGGAATTAAGTCTGTATACCAGGTTTACTTTGAAAGCACAGAGATCTGCTTACTTTTGCCCCCCAAGTGCTGGAATTAATGACGTGTGCTACTATACTCAGCTACTCTCTGTCTTTTTAAAACCATTTTATTCCTTTTCTCTCCTCAGCCTACATTTATTTTAAAACACACTCTAAACCTTTAGTGGTTTCTCTTAATGTGAATCTGTCTTTACTGTAAATCTTTATCTTTTTTTCTGGCCATGAGTCTTTCATCTGCTAAACAACAACATTGCTAAATTAAAGCCACAACTGCTTCAGCCATGGTGTATCAGGAAACCTCCCTTAAAGGAGCCGCTCTGCTTGTCTCCAGCAAAACAGAGTCCAACTGAAAAAAATACTGCTACCAACAAGTTTGGCTTGTCTTTGTCTTTTGTTTCTAAAACCATTTGATAAGCTTTCCTTAAGTTTTAAGTGGAAGTTCTTATTAGCCACGTTGCATCGCCATTGTCATGAGCAAGGTTTTCCCCTGCTGGACTGGGCCCACTACAGCGCCAGCCCCACGTAACACACAGAGACACTGTATTAGATATAATTTTGTTGCCCAGTTTCTAGTTTCTTATCGGCTAGCTCTGTCTTAAATATTAATCCATTTCTATTAATCTATGTACTTCCATGTGGTCTTATCTTACCTGAGAGAAGGGCTGGCGTTCTCCGTTCTCCCCGTTCTCCATCTTGGATCTCCCCCAACTACTTCCTCTTTCCTCCTAGTCTCCTAGTCCCACCTATCTTGATTTCCTATTGGCCAATAGTACTTTATTCATTAACCAATATGAGAAACATATTTACATAATGACATCTCCCATCAATCTCCTTTTGTTGTTTTATTGTTCTAGTCAGAACTTCAAGTACTATAGTGTGTAGATATGGGAAGAGTGTACAGCCTGTCTTGTTCCATATTTTAGTGGATCAGTTTGAGTTTCTTTCCATTTAATTTGACATTAGTGGTTGGTTTGTGGAATATTGCCTTTGTTATTTGTAGGTATGTTCTTTATATCTCTGTTCTCCAAGACCTTTATCATGAAGGAGTATTGAATTTTGTCAAAGGCTTTTTCAGCATCCAATCAGATGATCATGTGATTCTTTTCTTTCAGTTTGTTTATATGGTGGATTACATTGATGGATTTCCACATGTTGAACCAAACTTGCATCTCTGGGATGAAGCCTACTTGGTCATGGTGCATGATTTTTTTTTTTTATGTGCACTTGGAGCTGGTTTTCCAGTATTTTATTATTTTTGCATCAATTCAATGTTCATGAGGGAGATTGGTCTGTAGTTCTCTTTCTTTGTTGCATCTTTGTGTGGTTTGGGTATCAGGGTTATTGTAGCCTCATAAAAGGAGTTTGGTAATGTTCCTTCTGTTTCAATTGTGTGGGTCAATTTGATGCATATTGGTATTAGCTCTTCTTTGAAATTCTGGTAGCATTCTGTGCTGAAGTCATCTGGTCCTGTTTTTCTTTGGGGGGGGACTTTTAATGACTTCTTTTATTTCTTTAGGGGTTATAGATCTGTTTAAATTATTTATCTGGTCTGGATTTAATTTTGGTATGTAGAATCTATCTAGAAAATTGTACATTTCTTTTAATTTTTTTTTTAGTTTTGTAGAGTACATGTTTTTGAAGTATGACCTGATGATTCTCTGGATTTTTCTAAGTGTCTGTTATTATGTTCCCCTTTTCATTTTTGATTTTATTGATTTGGATGTGTTCTTTCTGCCTTTTGGTTAGTTTGAAAAAGGATTTGTTTATCTTGTTGATTTTCTCAAAGAACAGACTCTTTGTTTCACTGATTATTTATATTGTTCTCTTTGTTTCTATTTTATTGATTTCAGTCTTCAATTTGATTATTTCCTGTCATCTACTCTTCCAGGGAAAGTTTGCTTCTTTTTTGTTCTAGAGCTTTCAGTTGTGTTAATTTGCTAGTGTGGGATTTCTCCAACTTCTCTTAGGGGCATTTAGTACTATGAACTTTCCTCTTAGCATTGTGTTCATAGTGTCCCATAAGTTGTATGGGTATGTTGTACATTTATTTTCATTGAATTAAAGGAAATCTCTGATTTCTTTCTTCTTTGATCTATGGGTGTTTCAGTTGGGCACTATTCATTTTGTTGTTGTCTTGCTCTACAAAATTGTTTCAAGTGTTCATACATTCTTCTACATTTGCTTTCTGTTGCTTCTAGAAAACATCACCACAAACTTAGTTGCTTGCATATGCCATTTTATTGATTTACACTCTGGTGGTTGGAAATGAGATTTACTAGACTAATGAAGTTGTTATCAGGATGAATTTCCCTTCTGGATCTATGCCTTGCCTTTTCCAACTTCATGGCTAATGTCTCACATCTCTGCAATTCCTGGTTTTATCAATACATATTCTCTAACTCTCCTTCCTCAACACAGTAACTGAGGTTGCAGATTCTAGTTCTATAAATTATTTGTATCTTCCAACAAATTCCATTTAAGTATAACACTCTAAAGTAGAAGATGCTTTTCTTCCCATGCTGCAGGAATTGCTGACTAAATTCAATCTTGATGAAGTACAATGCTATTCTCTGTGTGATGATTTTTCTGTTGTCTTACTTTTCTATTCCCATTTCTAGTCCCAAGATCCAAGAAAAACCATTTGTTGTATGCACAGGGAAGAATTCATACAGAAGATGGCAGAGACTGTGGGTTGGGGCACAAAGGAAGAATTTGGAGAACTCTTTGACAAAGTGGATGTGGCTCAGGATGGCTTCATTGACTGGGACAAGCTGACTTCATTTATCCTGCTATCACTTTATGAGAGAGATGAACGAGCAAAGGCAACAGTGGTTCCCCAATGGAAGGACCTTGAATTCCTCCCAGGAAAGCACAAGGATACAATTCAGAAAGTAGTTTTCTTAAAAAGTTCAAGTCGTTATTTGACTATTAGCAAGGAAGGCTTACTAGGAGTCTGGGGAGAGAACTTGAAGTTGCAAGAAACACTTCCTATCACTTCAGATGCTGCCAAACTCAAACATCTCTGGGTAACAAGTTTGATTTCTCTGGAAAATGTTAACAAGGTACAAAAACTTTATAAATACACTTGCTACTTGTGATAAGGATGAGAAAATTATTTAAGAGAGCCCCTGGTCAGTACCAAGTGTAACACCAGCAATGACAGAGAGCCACATTCATCCTTGGTGACTCTCATCTTACCTGGAGGGGATATGAGCTGAAGTATTTGCTCTCCAAAGCCCTTATATTGTCTTAAAATGATATCACAGAATGTTATTTTCATTTCTTATGTGACTAATTGTCAACATTCTTAGGGATGGAGGATGCTGGTGGATGTATAATTGAAATACAAAAAAAATGATGTCTTTCATGATTAACGTATTTTGTTTTGGTTTGATTTTTGACTACAGTCTAATGTTAAAATTAAATACATGCATAATTCCATAATACTGTAACAACTCACAGAGAACTATGTCTCATTTGGAAATTAGATTTGCATGCTTGCTTTGTATATTAATTTCACTAAATCCACCATAAATATTCTACTTGGCTACTCTAGATAGCAGTGGCTTTTACAAACAAAGAGATTTGTTTCTATGATCTACTGTTCAAAGAAGAATTTCCTTGCCAATACAAACTCCAAGGCCTGAAAGGAACTCCCATCTGCATGGATTATTGGTATGATCCTCTTGATCCCAAAGAATCCATTCTTTCTTTTGGGGATATAACTGGAAAGGTAAGTGAGTGAAGATAAAACCTCCAATAAGCATTTAAACCTCAAAGTTTATCAAAAAATAGAAATTAAAATGAGCATAACTTTCTTTGTTACAAATTATGAGACTATACTGATTAGACATGGTAGAGATGGGTGATACTATAAGTCTACATTTTAGTATGATCGTCTGATCTATTTGTAGGAACATTTTTCTAGTTTATAAACTTATAAACTTTATGTTATACAATAATTAATATATTAGACCCTAATATTTATAAATGTTGACTATTGAATGTCTGAACTAATTTCCCATGGACCTTTCAAGTTAATTGCGTTGATTTGTAAGATGTCCATTATCAGCAGCCAAGAAAGTGCTCATTTTTTTGTATGACATAATAAAGGAATAGAGGCATAAAAAATGATAATATTGGACCTGTGACATTGGATACAGCCATTTCTCCTCTTCTCAAATTGCAGTTTAGATGAGAGAATCATTACTCAGTGACATTGGAGTGAGCCAGACACTGAGGAGACTTGAACAATCAATTCTCTTTCATGATTTGAAAGCTTCCATTCTTAGTGTTTTCAATGACAAATCCTTTTAAAAATGAAAAGCAGTGCTTGAAAACTACTTTACCAACTGTGCAGTAGCTTTACTATCATTGCTTGTATACTTTAAGTAATATTGGATAAAATCTTTCTAACTCATAATCTATTCCTTGTTATGGAATGGACATAAGACCATTGACTAGCACTTACACCTCCTGTGTTTGTCTCTCTTTCAATGATTCAAGGTTCAAGTGATAGTTTTCACAGCAGCTGTCATTTCCCTATTTGAGCGGCCAGCTAATGCATGTGATGATGAAGAAGCAACAATGACCATCGACTGGGTAGATTTACTCTCTGGATGTCAAAAATGTTGCCACATATTACAGCACTCTCTTCATCATGGAGACTGGGTCAGGCAAGGTACTGAATTTAAACAGTAACAGGAAGAAACAGTCATTTTCAATTTCTACATTTATATTCCTTAATGAAAATGTTTCACACAGATTGTTTAAATATAAGAAACTGATAATTGGTTTTCTGGAGGTTTTGGTCTAGACTCACTTTATCCTCTGAATGCTAGCACAAATTAATTATTTTCTTTCCTTCTAAAATGTATGCTTCATTCAATTAATTCAGATGAACTATGTACTCAGAAATCTCAAAAGACAGAGGGAAATTGTCATAGACTCTATTCAGCTTCAACTCTGCTCTGATCCTAACCTGTGCCAGTCATTCCCACATTGCTTAGTATAAGAATTTAATGAATTCCTCAAAAGTGCTTCTCTTCTTTTCTTTGTATTCTTATGAGAAATGCAGTTTGACTGTCTTCACAATGTAATTTATTTCTTTCCTTTCATTTTTACCTTTAATTTTACTGGTAATTTGTCTTATATATCTTAGCCATTACTTCTATTATTTTATTACTTACACATATATATTTAAATTTTTAATATTTTTATTTAAATTTGAAAGAAGCTTTTTTTTACATGTTAGTCACAGTTCCTGCACCCTCCTGTCCTCCCCTGTTTTCCCCACCAACCCCCACCCATTCCCTTCCTGCTCCCCAGGGAGGGTAGGGACTTTCATGGGGAGTCTTCAAAATCTGTCATATCATTGCAGCTATATGGCATTTTATTCATTAGTGACTGATGGGTAAAGTTCCAGCCCATTGTGAGTGATGCCATCCCTGGGCTGGTGATGCTAAGTTCTGTAAGAAGAAGGCCCTAAATTCTATAAGGAAGCCATACAGAGTAAGCAGCACTCATCACTGGCCTCTGCATCAGCTCCTATCTCTAGTTCTTGCCATATTTGAATTCTTGTCTGACTTCCTTTGATTATGAACAGTAATATGGAAGTCTAAACCAAATAAAACCATTACTTGCCAACTTACATTTTTGTCATGGTATTTTGTCACAGCAATAGAAACCCTAAGACAGTAACTTCATACTCATTTCCCCCCTTTTCTTCCTTCTTTTTCTTTCTTTAGAGAAAGTTTCATTATACAGC
Organism: Phodopus roborovskii; assembly: GCF_943737965.1. Lineage (NCBI taxonomy): Eukaryota > Metazoa > Chordata > Mammalia > Rodentia > Cricetidae > Phodopus > Phodopus roborovskii. The sequence continues at coordinate 10,093,197 of NW_026126540.1, read as the reverse complement.
TTAGGCTAGCACTGAATTTATGTTTCTTATTCTGTCTTTAAATTATAGATAACTCTCTTTTATTTATTTATTTATTTATTTATTTTATATAACAAAGTCCATTTAAATGAAAACAAACATTTATAGACAATATTTGGGAATTTGGGTGTCGTTCTTTCCAAACTACTTCCTGCTGGTAAGGGGCGCTGTCATGGGGGATTCAAAGAAGATTCAGAAATCCTGGCTGTAGTCTGTAAGGCTGCTTTGTCCAGCTGTTTTGAATGTGGGATCACCTGGTACTCTGTCTGTTTCAGGTGGTTTAGCTTGATCAAACCACATTAGTCTGGAAGGAATCCACATATTTTCATTTTCAGTGGAAACAAAAATAGAAATCCTTTCCCCAGTAACTTGTCCTTGAACTTAAATTTTGGAGTCAAAGCATTTTTATTTTCTCTCTCCCTCTCCCATTTCTCCTTTCCACCCTCCCCTCTCTCTCTCTTGATATAATGTTCAAGTTCTTCTTGTCTGGAGTGCATGAGTAGTAGTTATTTGTGATAGGATTATTTTATAAATAATCATTTGTAGAATAGTGGTACCTTCTTAAAATTTAGTCATTAATAAGTTAATGATTTTCGTAAGTACTTTAATTTTTAAAAACTTGTTTTGATGAAGTGTATAATATTTGTACTGACATAAAGGACCATGGTGATTTTCTTATATCAAAATTGCCACATTAATGAAAATCCACTGAAAAAGTAGAAATTATCAATCTCATTGACTTGAATAATATCCAATGAAATTAATATTGCCAGTCATATTTTAACATAATTTTTAAAAGGGATGGCCAAATGTACCAACTGTTGGCTTTTCCAGCAGCTTTATAATCTTTGATTCATGCTGTGGTAACTGATCTTCTAACAAGTTCTACACAAGTGATGGCATATTGTAATTTTCTTCAGTATAAATTCTATATTTAGTACATTCTATTCAACCTTGATTTTGGAATGGGTATTAATTAGTAGAGGAAAGACAAAATTAGACATTTTCTGATCATCTATTTTGACAGACACAAAACTGTGTGTCACATTTTTGTGACACCAAAATAAGGATTAATGTATTAGAGATTAACTGAAGGAAACTACTGAAGCTACTTCTAAATTAAGTGGTATATGTCTGTACTTAAGCAAGAAAATACATTGTGAAAACAAAGCAGTAAGTTATACACTCAAATGTGGTGCGTCATTGAAGTTTGGTATATTATTTGGGTTCCATTATTTTACAGTGAGATAGATAAAATAAAACATAGTAGTGTGATCCTTTTGAAGAGGCTGGATATCAAGTAAGAGTTTCTGCAAATGAGTAACATTCAACCATCTTCTTCCTATTCAAGATCTAATGCAAATACTACCTCAATTTTATTTAAGCATCTTAAAGAAAAAAAAAACTGTGTTAATAGCACAGGACCCTGTCCAGGTGTCATTTGTCTCTTTGTTTGCTGTGTGAGATTGTTCTTCAAGTCAGGGTAAATTTCCTCTCATATCATTCTCATCTGTTAGTAAAACATATGGAAGTAAGTCATAGTAAAGATTATGTTTATGACCTAAGAAATCTTGTGTGAGAATATGCCTCCTAAAATCACTAGAAACTAGTTACAGAAAAAGTATGTGTATGCATGCATGTGCGCGAATGCATGCACGCGCACACGCACACACACACACACTCACACATGTATATATCATATCCATTCATAACTACTCAGAATTAAGGGAAGGGAATCATGACTGCTTGAGCTGTGGAGTGAGCTTAAAGCTAGATTGGAAACCTTCTGAGACTCTATCTCAAAATTACATTGAAAGCTGTCTATATAGCTCAGTGGTAAGGTAGTTACCTAGCTTACATGAGGCTCTAGTGCATGTGGCTATATATACACAGAGCCAGAGATAGATAAATATGACATCTCATACATATAAACACAATTTATCTCATACACAAGCCCACATGCATGCACAAACATATACACTTAAGACATTTAAAATTCTTTCCTTATTCAGTTTCTAAGTTTAAATCTCAACTGCCTCTAAACATGGAAATACTTAACTCTTAACCAATGAAAAGGTATCTTCTGAGATGTAGCAAGAGGCAAGGCTTAAATATGACTTTCTTTGCCTGAAGCTCAGTTGTTCTAGTATGAGGAGAAGGGTAGAAGGGAGGAATGAAGAGGAAGAGAGGAAAAAAGGAAGACAGAACAAAAACACACTCCCTGACTCCCAAGACATGCTCTGCCAGGGGCAGCCAAGGCATGGCTGCGTGAATTTGATATCCATTGCATGAAGCAACATTGATCAATGTTCTTACAATTCCTCAGGCATGTATTTGGTTGTTTTCTTCATAATGACTAAATTTGAGAATATACAAATGAAGAAAGAGACATAGTTATGGAAATACATTTTTAGTAAAATTAAGGGTAAGATAACTGTTATATTGAAATGTCAGAGGGGAGATTTGGTTTTAGTTATAAGTATGTTAGCATATGCTTTAAATGGGAGTTAAGATGAGATCTTATTAAAATTTTGAAGGAGAACATATTTTAATCTTGTCTGGGTGGTTCTAAGTCATAGTTTAATAGAAAAATAATTACATTCTGAAATGACTGTAAAATGCATGTAGATATTTAGGGCAGTAGTAGAGAGACTGTTTTGAATCTCAAGAGAATTTCTTTTTTAGGAATGATTTTCTATAGGGCATGTTTCATTTCAGAACTTATTGTCCGAGAGTGTAGCTATTAAAGAAACACGAACCAGGTGTGGTGGTGCATGTATTTTATTCTAGAATTCCATTTCTGAGGACAGATTATAAATCTGAGGTTACCCTGGGATACACAGACTGTTCAAATTCATCCTGAGCCATAGAGCATGATCTTGTTTCAAACAAACAAGCAAAACACAAACAAGTGGCTGGGCTGTCACTCAGTGGTAGTTCTTGCCTACAAGGTGAAAGCTGGAAAAAATATTGCTGGAAGAAAACACATGGGCTTTTCTTCAAGTCAAAATGTATTCTTCTACTTTGCTTAGGTCACACACAGGAGATCACAACAAGCTTACAGTGATAACAAAATCATGATTGTTGCAGTAATTAATAAAACTGGTGCCAGAGAATTAAAACACAGATAAAAGGTTGTGTTTCCTTAGAGAGTCTTTATGACTGACAGAGGAGAACCTAGCAAGACTTGTGCCTGTGTTGCTCTGCTTCCCAGAATCGAAAGGACCACTTCCAGGGAGAAGATATTGCATCACTGAGTAGCTAGACCATGCTCTTCTTACCAGGAGTTGTGCTGTGTTTAAAGCAGTAGAAATTAGGTGTGAGCCTGTGACCAGGGTTTGGAGAAATCACTCCCTTCCTCTAACCTGCTTGTGTTATACACATATTTCTGCCTGGCATTCTGGAGGTTACATCAATAATCACACCCGTGTTTTAAAAGATACTTAGCAGTTTAGCTTTTCATTTAAAAAAAAAAAAACACACATTTTGACTTTTAATGACCAAGCAGACATTTGTTTCTTATATTTTCTTTTTGACACGATTGTTGCTTCGAGCATAAATAACCCTGTGGGTAGAAGGGAAAGGCTGAGGAAACCGGACTCTAAGGTATGACAAGAAACAGAAAATCACACCTTTCATAGGGAAAACATTTAAAACTGTCAGAATTAAGGTGATGTGTTTACTCTCATGACTGAGAATGAAAGCCTGAACCCTATAAGAATTGCTGGTTATAATGACAGAGATGTGGTGCAGGATGGTGTGGGGTATAGGGATGCTGCCCCCAGGTCTTTTTCAGTGGGCAGGGATGGGACCCACAAAATGTCATGGGTTAGGGTTCTCCAGCCTGGGTTCCAGGCACCACTTCTCCCAGTGGGGCCAGGGCCAGACCATGTTGGGGAAACCCACAGAAACAGCTTACCTGAGCAAGTGGGAGCTCACTGCCTCCTGACTAATAGCTAAGGAACCTGTGTAATACTTAACTGGGCCCCTGAATGTGGGTGCCATTTGGGGGGGGACTTGGGCAGTCTATGGGGCTGCTGGCAGTGGGACCAACCAATATTTATCCCTACTGCATGAACTGTCTCTTTGGAGCCCATTCATTATGGAGGGATACTCTCTCAGGCTAGATATGTGGGGGTGTCTTGGTCCTGCCCCAAATAATGGGACAGACTTTGATGATTCCTTATGGGAGGCCTCACCCTCTTTGAGGAGTGGGTAGGGGGTGGGATGAGGAGATGGTGGGGGGAAGTGGCTAGATGGGAGGGAGAGGGAACTGGGGTTGGTATGTAAAATAAGATTGTTTCAAAGATAAATATAAAAAAGAAACTTGCTGGTTATAAATGACCCATACTGGGTCTGTTCCGGATGTAGAGTGGTGTGTTCTGTGTTAGTGTAAGTGCATAAGTAGCACCGCTTCATTTGGGGATATTAGTGTTTATTGTCAAGTCACTTTCTCATATTAAATAATTGCTGATTTTCAGGGTCATTTTGACAGTACACATACAGAGAAGGACCAATGGCATGTTCCTTTAATGCTTTTTTATTGTCTTTAATTTTTGTTTATATGTTTTTAATTGAAATAGAATTACACCACTTTCTATTTTCTCCAGCCCCTCCCAGACATCTTTCCTCAACTTCCTCATTCCTCCCTGTTCAAATTGCACACACACACACACACACACACACACACAGAGAGAGAGAGAGAGAGAGAGAGAGAGAGAGAGAGAGCTAGAGAGAGAGAATGCCTAATATAAACAAAAAGGAGATTTAAATGTCCTTTTAAATCTCTATGTAGCAAGAAAATGTGGAAGTGTTGAAAGTTAATATCTCACTGAACCAAAAAAATAAATATAACACTAAAAGACCAAAGTTTGCCTTTTATTCTTAAAATGCTACATAAAATTAAGTTAAAAATATTTCTTTTTCTGATTTTCAAACTCAGCAGAAGTGTGAAAAACAAATAATTAATTTGGGCAGTGCATCTCATTCCATAACTTGATGTTCTGTATAGGTGTATTTTTTTTAATTTTATTTTTATCACAGTGTGTTATTTCCTTACTACAATTAAATAATTGAGAAAAACCTTTTGGTTTTTTTTTTTGTTTGTTTGTTTTTGTTTTGTTGTTTTTTTTTCAGATAATTTGGTTTTAAAGACATGGCTCTATTGATCTCTCATCTTACACTCATGCGTTCCCCAGGAGCTTGGTCATTCTACAATTTAATGAAAAACAAGCTATATCTTGATTGGCTATGAGCTGTGAATTCTTGACAGTCTAGTATATTACCTTGTGGACCCATCAGTGTTATCCTTTAGGCCTTCCTCCCTCTCTCCCTTCCTCCCTCCTTTCCTGTCTCCTTACTTTCCTCTATCAGTCTCTCTTTTAAGAAAGAAATACAGTGGGTGACTGAAAAGGATACAGACTTCTTTCCAGCAGCTGCCCAAGTAGATGATAAAAGTGTTTCAGATCCTATGACTCTGGAGTCTTTGTGACATGGATGAGGGGAACTAAACTCAGGTTCTCTGCAAGAGCAGTAGGTACACTCAACTGATGAGCCCTATCTTAGTGTTCTTTTGACTTTAATAATCCTTAAATGTTCTTTTGCTAGTAATACATAACTGTTGATGCACACAAGAAGTTCCTCATTTTATTTTGCCCCTTTAATACAAGTGCTTTTCAATATTCCTATGTTTTTATTTGGTTAAACACTTCACATCAGAAATTGGAAGGACAGCCATCCCGGTAAATACAAACACACAATTTCAAAAATTATATATGGAATTGATTATGTATAAATTTGCATTTAATGGACTACAAGTAAAGTGTTTTGTTCTACCTCTCATCAGTAGAATACTGTCATCAATAGAATGGTTGTGAAATGTCTTCAAAACACTGAATCACACATGCTGTTTGCCTTTTAACTCATCCCTATACCATTCAGTGTAATACTTTACTAAGGTATAATGTATTACTAATGATTTGATGTACATATCTTCTTTTCTAAGCTCAGAGCCACATGTCTAGGGTACAGAATGAATCTAGCTCTTCAGTATCCTCACCACTCCACAGGTTTTAGTGACTACCATGTAATTCTGAAGATGGGATGACATCCTTTGAGAAAGAATGTCCGTACTCCAAATAGAGTCCATCACATTAAATATAAATTGGTCACGTGAGACATTTGTTTTCTAGGAATATACATATGAAAAATATTAAGTCAAGCCATTCTAATGTCAATATTAGCTCTTGAATGGATAAATTCTAGCTGCTTCCAGAAATAAGTCTGTACCAGCTATGCTTCAGCTTCCTTGCCTTTAGCAATTATTTGGAAATTTATTTATGCATATTTATGTAATCAAATACTCTGAATATCTTATAAATAATAGATATTTATTTTTATAGTTCTGAGATTATGCTGTTGGTAGACATGGTGTCTGGAGAAGGACACCTCTTGAATTATAGATACCAACTTCCAGCTGTGTCCTCTTGTAATGAAAGGGACAAACTGCCTTTTAGCTCTTATATGAGGGCACTAATCTAAGTTCTGAGGTTATAATTCCTTGATAATCATCAAGGGTAACCCTTCCTATTACTACCTTGATATGTAGGATTCAATATATCAATTTAAGAGGCTACAAATACTTAACCATAACAATACCTGCTAAGGAGTTTGAAAATCGAGTTTTTAAGCTTTTGAAAACAACTATATTCATGCTTGTAACTCTGTGAGTGAATATGTATGGTCTGTGAGTGCATTGTGGCATGAATGTGGCATTATATGTGTTCTGGCTATTGAACTAAGGTCATTAGGTATAGAGGCAAGCACCATGACCTGGATTTAGCAGTTTTGGGGCCCTCATATTCTTTTCAGTTTAGTGATAGAGTTAAATATTCTGTTTCAAATACAACCAGTACTAAGAATCTGTAAGCTCTCTTGAAGTGAGCAATAGAATGAAAACTCCTACAGTGACAGACAGATTAAAATATTTAAAAAATATATAATTCATAGGAAAACAAGCTATGTAAGTATGGACAAATTTGCTACAAGTCCACAAAAGGCACATTTGTGCCTGTACATGGATGTTTTAAAGAAGAAACCCAGGTTTGGGGAAGCAGAACATTTTATCTCCTTCCACTCCAGAGAAATCTATCTACTCTTCATATTTTGGGTAACAGGCATGCCTGCCAATTGCTTCAAAGGGATACACTATCTCTGCATCCTAAGGCCATTTGTTCTGCACATGTTTTTGAAAAGATTATCTTGAAAAAGAGAAGCTATTGTTCAACTCCCTTAGATGTACAGAAATGTTCCTGATCCACTGAGAACTGTCTTCCAAGTCTGCCTCACTTGATTGAACTTAATATGTAGCAAGCAGAAGAAACTGAAAGAGCATTTCTGTTTAAGCAACTTTTCTTACAATATACTAGTGACAAAATCCTTTGTGTGAGGCAGGAATTTTATCTTGGTATTAAGTCAGAAATCTTTCAATTTTGGATACAAATATATTATTTTCTGAGTAGCAGGTGTCATATTTCATGCTGGTCAAGGAGCAATTCCTTACGTTTGGGAGCTTGTGATTCTAACAAGAATGAAAGCCCATCAAGATACACACCGACTGGGTTGTTATTGCATAGGAAACAGGATGTTGTTCTGACAGAGCGTCAGCCCTCTTGATTTGAATCTTATCATCACTTGAGAATCATACCAGGTCTGAATCCTGGTCCATCTACTCTTAAACATCCTACATTGGTCAAAATTTAAATAAACCATTGTTTGAGCATAAACTATAGAAAGCAGATGTGTGCTCGTTCTTGTTTGCTTGTCTCAGGTGTGGGAGGAACAGTTAAAAAAAATATGGTCACCTGTTCATTTTCTGTCTATAGAATGCTCCATGACTTTTGTGATGAATGTTGTTTGCTGCTCCGTGTTTCATAAAAACAAACAACAACCAAAACTTTAAGGTGTTTCTAGTGTAGAGGAAGGACAGGAAGGATAATATGCTATGGTTTCTTGCTGTACATTCTTGGGTTGAAGGGGATGGCTGAGTGGCTGTTCTGCATGCTGTTATTTGTCACCACACTCTGATTTTATCCTTTGCCGTTATGTATTTAAATATTTCTGTTTTTGTAATATGAAAAAACAATTTTGAAATTACTCTTTTTTCCAGTTACTTACAATGCCTCTTTAGATGCTTTTATTTCCAGTACAACCAGCAGTACAAATACTGTGGTGGTGGCATGGAGAGAGAAGTCAAAAAAACTCCTTAAAATGACATCTTTCAACATTGCCCAGGGCATTCATGCTTTTGATTACCACTCTCGGCTCAATTTAATTGGTATGTAAAATAAATCATGATAACTATGAGGGCCTCATAAATTGTCTAGGGAGCGTATTTGTATGCAGGGAAGTACTGCACCTTGTTGCTTTATTGCCAGGGAGAGCAACTTGTGCAGCTCACATTTTATTGCCTTAGAATGTTTGATAATGAAGCATATGATGTGCAGTGCATTTGAATTACACTGGGATGAAATATGATAAAGCACCCTGATGCTTTAATGAGTCTTTTTATTAGAATTGGTAGGGGTGGAAGATGACATAGGAAAAGGAGGCAGTTTGCACTGCATCTGTTAGTCTATCATCTTTCTAACACCACCAAATGCTGCCCCAGAACAAATCCATCACTTTCAGTACTCACATACATGTGAGCACACACACATACACACACCAGTATAACTGAAAATCCTAGATGCTTTTCAGAATACATTTTCAAATGATTATTGTGAATTTATAGGCTATCATAGATTTAACTTATTAAGGAAGTAGTTTTTGACGCAAAAGTTATAAGAAATATAAGCTTTTCCACATGTTAATCTTTTAAATGAAATACCTAGATACACTGAAATTTGATAATTTGATATATGGATATGTAAATTCAAGCATTATAAAACTGATACATGGATCTGTTATTGAAAAACTAACAGAGTAGTTACACAGACCACATTCAGCCTATGGTATCGGTGGTACAGATCCACATCCAGTAGTTAGCATTCTTAGGAAAAATGCTGATGTTGATTAAGGAAACAGACATTTAACCAATAATAACTGATATAAAATATCTTAGCATAGGCCTGGTGAGATGCAATGACTTCCAAGAATATTCTAGATATCAAAGAAGGCTGGAGGTGTTGATGAATTAATTTGGCAAGGAGTCAAATATCACCTGTTTAACTCCCTGGTTGTCTAGTTATTCATTTCCTTTATACTGATCTGTATAATTCTTGTACCAGTGAAGGAAAACATAATAAGTGCAGGTGCACAATCAGTTTAAGAGCATGAAACAACCAGAGTTAAATTGTATTCCACATTCTCGCATAGTCACCCACTTGGTATTGAGATCATCCTTAAATATACAGGAGCCATGGGCAAAAATACCTGTTCCCACAATAAATCAAGACAGGAGCATCTCGGTATTCTTGGTGGCTTGTGAATGCTTGATTATTTGAACAATGGTAAAAATACTATGTTTCTAATAATTATATTTATTGACTTGTGACCTGTGAATATTTCGTTCACTCTTTGACGCCCCCCCCTCCCCCGCCAAAAAAAAAAAACCAACCCTGTCATTCTGTATAAATCTTGTGTCCCAGAAATAGGGAATTTTGGGACTAGGAGAAGAAAATGTATTCCCTCTCAGGCAGGCTGTGGGTGCATTGCTAAATGAGACAATCTTTCCCCCTTCTGATCTATGCAAACTCCTGCCTCAAGGTCATTGTTTGTCAACCTGTGGGTCATGATATCAAGCATATCAGATATGCACATTTGGATTCATAATAGCAGCGAAATTCAAGTTATGAAGAAGCAATGAAATAATTTTATGTTTGGGGTTCACCATAACATGAGGAACTGTGTTAAAGGGTCACAGCATTAGGCAAGTTGAGAACCACTGCTCTCAAGGTCAACTCACACCCTATATTCAACTGAATTCACACTTTAGATGGGCGATGACAAGATTTTTCTTCCTTTAAGACAGGGTGCATTCATGTTCATATGTGTAAAACTAGTTTTAAAAGATAATTAAAACATTTTATTTTCTTTTGTATTCTGATTAGCAACGGCTGGTATCAACAATAAAGTCTGCCTTTGGAATCCCTATGTTATCTCTAAACCAGTTGGTGTTCTATGGGGTCATTCAGCCAGTGTCATAGCTGTCCAATTCTTTGTGGAAAGAAAGCAGCTTTTCAGCTTTTCCAAAGATAAAGTAAGTACCATCTAAATTTTCCATCTCCATTCTCAGTTCCTAAGGAAATCTCTACTGGGACCAGAATTTCCCTAAAAGATGTCTGTCATTCATTCAAACTGGCTAACTATGAAATTTTGGGGAAATCTGCATTTGGAACAAGTATTGATTGATGGTTACTTAAGTAGAATTTTGGGCAACTAGACAAAAAGCATTTCATTAAGCTTTTGTTCAAATCATGTATTCACAGATTTTATTCTTTTTATTTGACATTCCATGTCACACACATCTTAAGAGCATCCAAAGTTCTCACTAATTGTACATGGAAAAGAATAGATGTGGGGATAACAAAGTGTTGTTTGGGTTAAATAGTGAAAAGGCACAGTTGACAACTATCACTTTAATATTAAAGAGACTCATTAAATTATAAGTATAAGCTAATAGGAAATATTTATATGATAATTTTCAAGAAAATGTCTGATGATCTTGATGGGATTCTTTTTTCTGAATTTGGAGATATTAGGGATCTGACTGAGAGCCTCACACATACGAAAAACACTCTCTACCACTGAGTTATGTTCTGTCTTTTATGAGACATTTTCAATATTATGGAAAGTGACCCATAAATCAAGTATCCTATAAGGTATCTTATTAAGCAAATTTCTTCATCTCCAACGAGTTTGTCTTTTGTGTATTGTATAATTTCCATTTTACGTAATTCTAAACTTTAAAGATTCATTCAAAAGTATGATAGATTCTTGGCTAAATGGATGGCTCAGTGGTTAAGAGCAGGTTCTTTTCTTTGTATCCTCATTGTTAGGATGACAACCACTCATAACTGCAGCTTCAGAGGACTAATACCCTCTTTTGACCTCTGCAGGTACTAGGTACACATGTGGTACATGTGCATATGTATAGGCAAACACACACAAACAGTCACCCACCGCCCCTCCCACAATGACATATTTCAAGATACTTTATGAAGATAAAAGTGGATAATATGTGAAAATAGTCTCTGAGCTTCAGAGAAATTTTGTTCTGCATTAGAGGAATGTATCTGTGTTATAGGTGAAACTATGAAACTTAGAAATTCATCTTCAACTCCTTAGCCATACCCTAGTCTTCCTAATTCTTGTAACTTATTTTGCTTTTTACCTGTTATAGAAATCTCCTTTCCTCTTATATGTTATCACTCATCTGCCAATCCTTGTTTATTCTATCATCAAACTCTGTTTATCATCTGACCTCTTCACCTCAGCTGACATTGTTCTAATTAGTGCAACCTTTAAATCCCAGCACTTGGAGGAGGCAGAAGCAGGTGAATCTCATTCATTCAAGGTCAATCTTGTCTTACAGAGTAAATTCTAGGTAATCCAGGGACACATATTGAGACTCTGTAAAAAACGAACCAAACCAAACAAGATCAGAACAAAACAAAACAACAACACCAAAAACAAACAAACAAACAAAAAACCAAAGAAGCCCCTCATCTTTTTAACTCTAAAAGACTACAAACATTGCTTACCATGTCTTCTTATAGCAGAATGGTTTCCTTCCATCCTGCTAGCAAAGTACTTTGCAAGAACACAAACTAATTTCTACCCTCCATTTAATTATCCTAAATTTGCAACCTTTCACACAAAGCCCTCCTTCAATTGGCTAGCCTACTTTACTTCTTTTTCTTCTCATTTACTAATTATACACTTAGGCAGCATTAACTCTTGGCCCTTATCACCATACAGTTTCCTGGTACTGTAGTTCCATATTTTCTGTAAGTTTCCTGTCCTCTGTTACAATCTGATAGAGATGTGTTTATTAGCCTTCAGATCTTTTGGAGTTGTCACTCATATAGACATGGGTGTTTCCTTCTGTATACTCCAAATGTTCTTCATTAGACATCGCCATCATTAATTTTCTTCCTTAAGATGTTAGTTTTATTTTAACCTGTATTTTCAGAGATTCCAAAACTACTGATAGACAGTAGAATTTATTCCGTGACTACATATTACTAGCTCCACATGGAGAACTGTTGCTTGGACATAAAGTAGCAGAGAAACTCAGAATGAGACCTTTTTGGGTGCCCATCCTGGATGTAGTTGTCTTACATTTTGGAGTCTTTAAACACTTTGCTCTGACTTCAATTATTGAAAAATCTGTGTTTATCTATCTTTAAATTTTGATTTGGAGGTAATGATTTTTTTAAAATTCATTCTTATCATTCCCAGAATCTAGCACAAATTAATATTTTAAGTACATTGTAGAAAATAATATGTAAGTAGTATAACTCTTAAGTCACTGTTAGTATTTCTGAAGTTAGGGACTGTGTCTTTCTTGGAATGTGCCATATTTGTGCAAGGTCTTCAATAAATTCTAGTTAAGTGACTAAATCTGAACTAGACAAAAATGAAACAATTATCAGATACTTCATCATTATGGAGCTCCGTAAAAGGTTCTATAACCTCAAAGGCAAGTGCAAAAACATGTATTTTGAATTGGGATTGATCTCATACAGCTGTGATCAATAATAAGACTTCCTGGCCTTTTCCCAAAGCAGTTTTGTCCTTCAATTTTCACTTTGGTCTCTAAACTGTTGCATCATTATAAAGCTTGTCATGCTGTCCCTCACATTGGTTGGAATGCATTTCACTTTGATGAATGTGTTACAATCTCACTCCTTACGTCTACAGATAACAGCAGGGCTTTCTGCTACTGGGCTAAGCTTCTGTTTTATTGCTGCAAAATTCTTTTGGGTGAATTTTGAACTCCAGGGAAAATGAAACATCGTATTGTTTTCTAACTGGCTTTTGATTGGATTGTGCTAGCATCAATCGCTAAACTAGAGAATTTGTGGATCAAAGAGAGTCAGATCTAAATAACTTCCTGACAATATGGACTTTAACTTTAGTTATTTCAGGGTTGTCCTATTGCCACCTTTCAAGGGAGGATGAAACAATGTTACTTCTTTAAAATTCATATCATAATAAATTATTATAGTCTAATGGAATTTTATTTTGCATGCCTCCTAACCCCTTGTTCTTAACATGCTAGTAACTGGTTGAAAGTTCCTGCTGGAAGTTGGTCATTTGCTCATTTAAACGAGGAAAAGGTTTCTTTGCTGAGAGCTAATATTCCACTAAGAATGCTGGATTCAGCTCCTGTTTGCTACTAAGTGTTCTCTCATGTGGATTTGGCTACCAAGATCATGCTAATTTTTTAATTTAATCCTTTGCTTGATGTTCTGATGTTTCCCACATCCTGGCATCTACTCTCTAGAACTATGGTTGGCAAAAGAAAGACTAGAACTTATCCATTGGTCCCAGCACATTCACATTTCCATCTGTTTATCTAGGGGTACAGTGTTTTCATTTTAATTCAATTACACAAGTAAATGGCTTAAGTCTCTCCTTTAAAAACTATAAATGCTGAAGATATGGGGGCAAAGTAGGAAACATCTTTTCCACTTGTCAGTCAAAGCTATTTCTCTTTCAGGAAATAATTATGAACACGATATTCCTCTTATACACTTAATATATTGTTGTAGCATGTTGTTATATGTTATTCTGTATGTATGCATTGATGCAAGATGGTATGTATTATTTGTATATATGCATATCATTAACAATATGCTTTTCTGCATATTTTTCCCAAAAAATTTATAGAGAATATTTTTCGAGAATATATATTATGCATATATAATATTATGTACATATATTATTGTAAAGAGTAAGGTTTTTCCTCCCACTGGTCTTGTCCTGCCGCCACACCAGCCCCAATTAACACACAGAGACTCTGTATATGATATAATTCTGTTGGCCAGTTACTAGTTTCTTATGGGCTAGCTCTGTGTTAATTATTAACCCATTTCTATGTATTTCCACGTGGTCTTACCAGCGAGAAGCGGCTGGTGATTCTAGTTTCTCCAGACTCTCCATATTGACCCTCCTTACTACTTCCTCTTTCCTCCTTGTCTCCTAGTCCCTCCTATCTAGCTTTCCTATTGGCCAACAGTGCTTTATTCATTAAACCAGTATGAGAAACATATTTACAGAATCGCATCTCTCATCATCTCCTCTTTTCTGTCTAAATAAAAAGAAGGGTTTTAACCTTAACATAGCAAAATATATTACACAAAAGTTATCAAGTAAGAATCACAGTTAACAATATTTAGTTCATTAACATTTAGCAAGATTAAAAGAAACTATTCTATCATCTATCCTATATTTGTGAGTCAAAAGTCTTATATGTAACTTATCTTTAATCCTAACTAAGGAAAACTATAACCATAACTATTTGTGTTCAACTCCTTCAAAGACCGGAAGTTCTTCTGTGATGTTTCATCTTCAGCCTATAGACGATAGTGTGTCTGTCAGACTCCTCAGGAAAGCAGGAAACTTTCTACCTGATCCTTCTGTTCTTGATTTCCTCCCTCCAAAAACCTTGGCCTCCAGTCTGCCCATAAAATCTATTCTACTAACCCCTCCCAGGGAGATCCATGTGTCCCTACTAGTCTCTGCATCTATGCCTAACCTCTCTGGATCTATTGATTGTAGTTTGGTCATCATTTATTTAATGGTTAATATTATGGTATGGAAGAATACATTGTATATTTATCTCTCTGGGTCTTGGTTACCTCATTCAGGATGATTCTTTTCTAGTTGCATCCAGTAACCTGAAAATTTCATAATGTTATTCTTTTAAAATCTAAGCAATACTCCATTATGTATCTCATTTTATCCATTCTTCTGTTGAGGGGCATCTAATTATTCTGTTGGCCAGTTACTAGTTTCTTATGGGCTAGCTCTGTGTTAATTATTAACCCATTTCTATGTATTTCCACGTGGTCTTACCAGCGAGAAGCGGCTGGTGATTCTAGTTTCTCCAGACTAGAGGTTGTTTCTAATTATTGGCTATTATGAATAAAGCATCAGTGAAGATGGTTGAGCAAGTGTCCCTTGATAGAATGAAGTGTCCTTTGAGTATTTGACCAAGAGTGGTATAACTGGATCTTGAGGTAGATCAATTTCCTTCTCGCTGAGGAGTTGTCACATTGATGTCCATAGTGGATGTACAAGTTTGCAATTCCACTAGCACCAAGACTGCTACACATCTTCTCCAGTGTGAGCTGTCCCTTGGATTGTCGACTTTAGCTATTCTGAAAGGTAAAAGATAGAATCTTACAGCATTTTTTTTTTTTAATTTTAATTTCCCTGATGGCTAGGGATGTTGAAAAATTCTTTAGGTATTTCTAAATCATTTGAGTTTTCCAAATTAAGAACTATTCTTTTTAAATTTTAATGACATTTTTTTTAATTGAAATCAAACTCTTATCTTATTCAAAACATCCTTATCACAGTTCCCCTACCTTCATTCCTTCCAGCTCACTCCAACCTCCTTTCTCCCCCAGATCCACTCTATCTTCATTTCATCTCCAGCAAAGAGCAGGCTTCCAAAGATAGAATGGCTAAATAGGACATTACAAGACACAATAACAAAAGGCAAAGCCTATGTATTGAGCCTGCACAAGGCAATTAGAGGAAAGGAGTCAGAAATACACCCACTTTCACTACTAGGTGCCCCATAGAACATTAAGCTAACAGCTATAACATATATGCAGAGAACCTGGTGCAAACCAATGCAGGCCCCAAGTTTGCAGCATCAGTGTCTTTGAGCCCATAGGAGCCCTGCTTAGTTGATTTGGTGGACCCAAATCTCCTGATGTACTCCATTCCCTCTGACCCCTATACTTTCTTTCCCCTCTTTCATGGTTTCTTTAATCACCATGGGAAGATGATGGAGTCCTAATATCTGGTTGTGGGTCTCTGCACCTGTTCTCATCTGCTCATAGAGGAAGCCTCTCTGATGATGACTGGACATACCTGAATATCTCTCTGATGATGATGAGCATACCTGAATATCATTCGGAATCATTTCATTGACTTTTTTTGCTAGTAATATTTGGTTACACCCCCAGTCTTTTCCAAATTTAAACCTTTACCCCATTTTAAACTTGTAGTATATGATTTTTTTATGTCAAGTTTATTGAGGTCTTTGTGTGTTTTGGATATTTATGTATTAGGATGTGTAGTTGGTAAAAATCTTTTCCCTTTTTGTAGGCTGCTAATTTGCTTCAGTGCAGAATTCTAGAATTCTACCAGAAATTAAAGGAAGAGATAATACCAATACTCCTCAAATTGTTCCATACAATAGAAACAGAAGGTTCATTACCGAACTCTTTTTACGAGGTCACAATCACCTTGGTAGCCAAGCCACACAAAGACACAACTAAGAAAGAAAACTACAGAGCCATCTGGTCCTGTTTTTTTTTTTTTTTTTTTTTTTGGAAGGCTGCTTCTATTTCATAGGTTTATAGGTATATTTAAGTTGTTTGTCTGTTCTTGATTTAATTTAGATAAGTGATAGTTATCCAGAAATTTGTCCATTTCCTTTGAAATTTCAAATTTTGTGGAGTACAGGTTTTCAAAGTATGACCTGAAAATTGTCTGTATTTCCTCAGTATCCTTTGTTATGTTCCCCTTTTTGTTTCTGATTTTGTTAATTTGCATGTTCTCTCTCTGCTTTTTCGTTTGTTCGGATAAAGGTTTGTCTCATTTGTTGATTTTCTAGAAAAATCAACTCTTGGTTGCATTGATTTTTTTCGTATTGTTTTCCTGGTTTGTATTGGTTGATTTCAGGCCTCAAATTAAATATTTCCTGGTGTGTACTCCTTCGTGATGAGTTTGCTTCTTTTTGTTCTAAGGCTTTCAGTTGTGCTGTTAATTCTCTAATGTGACTATCTTCCCTTTTCTTCATATGGGCACTTAGTGCAATGAACTTCCCTCATAACACTACTTTCAAGGTGTCCCAAACATTCGGGTATGTAGCGTCCTCATTCTTTTTGAATTTTAGGATGCCCTTAATATCTTTCTTTGTTTCTTCTTTGACCCATGTGTGGTGAAATTGTGCATTGGTCAGTTTCCATGAGTTTGTAGGGATTCTTCTATTTGTGTTGTTGAATTCCAACTTTAAAGCATGGTGGTCTGATAAGATACAGGGAACTATTCCATTTTTTTTTTTTTTTGTACGTGTTGAAGTTTGTTATGTCCCCTAATATATGGTTGATTTTAGAGAAGGTTCCATGTGGAGCAGAGAAGAAGGTATATTCTTTTGTGTGTGGATGGAATGTTGTTAAACCCAATTGAGACATGCCTTTTGTTAGTTCTTTTGTTTCTTTGTGAAGTTCATACTGGTGGTTCTGTCTAGTGGTGAGAGTGGAGTGTTGAAGTCTCCCACTATGAGTGTGCAAGGTTTTATGTGAGCTTTGAGTTTTAGTAGAGTTTCTTTTATGGATGTGGATGCCTTTATATTTGGGGCATAGATGCTCAGAATTGAGACTTTCTGCTGATGGATTTCTCCTGTGATGAATATGAAATGACCATCTTCATTTCTTTTGATTGATTTTGGTTTGAAATCTAACTGTTAGATATTAGGATTGCCACACCTGCTTGCTTCTTGGGTTCATTTGATTGGAAGATCTTTTCCCAACCCTTTACTCTGAGGTAATGTCTGTCTTTGAAGCTTAGATGTATTTCTTATGTGCAGCAGAAGGATGGATTCTGTCTTCGTATCCATTCTGTTAGCTTGTGTCTTTTTATAGGCAAAGTAAGACCATTAATGGTGAGGGAAAGTAAGGACCATTGATTGTTAATGTTTGTTTGTTTTAGATTTGTTTTTGTTCGTGGTATTGTGAATATATTTGCACTGCTTTTCTCTTGGGTTCTGGTGAAGTGGGATTATCTATTGCCTATGTCTTTGTGAGCATAGTTACCTTCCTTGTGTTGGAGTTTTCTTTCCAGAACTTTCCGTAGTGCTGGATTTATAGATATGTATTGTAAGAATCTGGCTTTGTCATTAAATATCTTGTTTTCTCCGCCTATAGTGATTGAGAGTTTTTCTGGGTATAGTAGCCTGGGCTGGCATCTGTGGACTCTTAGTACTTGTAGAACATCTATCCAGACCATCTGGCCTTGAGGGTTTCCATGCAGAAGTCAGGTGTAATTTTGATAGGTCTGCCTTTATGTGTTACCTGACCTTTTTCCTTCGCTGCTCTTAATATTCTTTCTTTGTTTTGTATGTTAGGTGTTTTGATTATTATGTGCTGCGTGTAGAGGGGTCTTTTTTCTTTGGTTCAGTCTATTTGGTGTTCCTAATGGTTCTTGTACTTCATGGGCATGTCCTTCTTTAGATTTTGTTGAATATGTTTCTGGCACCTCTGAGCTGGGCTTCCTCACCTTCCTCTATGCCTATTGTTCTTAGGTTTGGCCTTTTCACGGTGTCCCACATTTTCTGGACGTTTTGTGTTAAGGAATTGTTAGATCTACAATTTTCTTTGGTCGATGAATCTACTTCCTCTAGTTTATCTTCAGTGCCTGAGATTCTCTCTTCCATCTCTTGTATTCTGTTGGTTATGCTTGTGTCTGTAGTTCCCGATCGTTTGCCCAGTTTTTCTATTTCCAGCATTCCTTCAGTTTATGTTTTCTTTATTGTGTCTATTTCAGTTTTCAAGTCTTTAACAGTTTCACCTGTTTAATTGTTTTTTCTTGGCTGTCCTTACATTCTTTAAGAGATTTGTTCCTTTCTTCCAATTTTTTGTTTGTTTTTTCTTCCATTTCTTTTTTTGAAAGTTATTTTAAAACTTATATTTTGCAAAAATGGAAAATTGAGAATTTGGTAAAGGCCTCCTTTCCCATGATCTTCCAAATCAAATTAAGACACAAACAACTAAATCAGATCCACGATAATAAATGTGATTAGAAATATTATAGAAATCCTCTCAACAATCAAAAGCCCAAGTCCAAATGGATTTGCTATGAAATTATACTTAGCTGCTAAATAAGATCTAACATCAATATTCCTCAACTGTTCTACAAAATAAGAAGCACATAAACACTAGCAAATTCAGCTTGCTACAAAAACTTGATAAGGGCACAACAAAGAAAAAAAAAAAACTAAACATCATTTTTCCTAGGGAAGATAGATGTAAATTTTCTCAATAAAATTCTTACAAATTAAATGTAAAAAGATCCCACGACATAACCAAGTTTCAGTTGTTCTAGGGACATAGGGACAGAAGTTTCCTTTCACATGCACAAATCAAATATAATTGATGAAATAAATAGACTTAAGTGTACAAACCATTGTTTATTTCAACCATCAATGTAGAAAGGGCCTTTAACACAGTTCAGCATCTCTTCATAACTAAAGCCCCAAAATAACTAGGAATAGAAGAGACATGCCAAAATATAATAAAGACTATATATTACAAACTTATAGTCATCATCATCTAAACTGGAAAAAAACACTAAGAGTATTTCTTTTGAAATCTGGAAAAACAAAGTGTCAGCTCTCTGCCTTCTTCCACATAGCATTTAAAGTTTTAATTGAACAATATGAACCAAAAAAAAAAAAAAAAGAAATAAAAACATATATAAAAGGAAGAAGTCAAATTATCCTCATTTTTAGATGACAAAATTTTATAAATAATTTCAAAACAATCTTAAGAATTCTGCCAAAAAACTTTTAAACCTGATAAACACAGCAATGAAGAAGCACATAAAGTCATAAAAAAAATCAGTAGCATTTCTATTTATAAATAAGTCACTCTCTAATAAAATGAAAGACAGGAGCCCACCATAATAGCACCCAAAAATAAATAAACCTAGTAAAATTCTAATCAAGGTAATGAACTACCTCTATGTACTGAAAAATGTGAACAGGACATTAGAAGATAGAAATCTCACATTGTCTTTGAAGGCCTCAACCATTTTTATGAAGATATTTTTTAAGTTGTTCTCTTCTGCTTCATCTGCTTTGGGGTGTTCAGGTCTAGTTAGTGTATAGTCCCTAGACTCTGGTGGTGTTATGCTTCTCTTTCTATTGTTAGGTGTTTCTTGTATTGCTGTCTTCCTATCGCTTTTTCCAGTGGGTGCAGGTGGGTTCTCTCTTTCTATGGTACTCCCCAAGTGGGCTTAGGTGGGTCAGAAGTTCAATATCTTTAGCTCTGTATGGTTCAAGCTCTCTAGGAAGTCTCTCCTCAGGCAGGGGCCCAGTGATGTGGGTCAAAGATCAGGCTCCAGCAGAGGCCGGGTGAAGGGGGTCAAAGATCTAGTAGGCAGGGTCTCAGGATGGTCCAGAGGGGTTAGACAGATCTCTGGGAGGGGCCTAGAACTCCAGCAGAGGACCGCCAGTGGGGGTCAGAAATAAGCAGGCAGGGATTCATGGTGGTCCCGAGTGTATAGGCAGGCAGGTCTAGTATGCTCAGAGCAGCTCCAGGAAATTCCCTGAAGGTGGTAGGATTATTGGATCTTCCCTCTGTTCCAGTGCTCAAGCAGAGTGATGGGACAATGAGCAGGGTATGGCACAGGGTTGGGGGAGGGCAGGCTCTTCCTCGGGGATGTGTATGTATCAGAGCATCAGGAGTGCTCTTGCTGGGGACAGGACACAGGGGGCGGGGGGGGGAGATTTAGGGCCAAACCAGGGAGTTCCCAGGGAAGGGTGTTGGGTGATTCAACCCTAAATGGTCCCAGACTTACCTGTATCAGAGGCCAGCGATGGGGGTCAAAAATCCATCAGGCAGAGACTCAGGATGGTCCCACAGGGTTAGGTAGATCTCTGGAAAGGGACCAGATCTCCAGGGAGCTCCAGCAGAGGACCCCAGCTGGGGGTTAGAGATCAGGCAGGCGGGGATTCAGGGTGGTCCCACATGCATAGGTAGGTCTAGTGTGCTCAGAGTAGCTTCAGGAAGTTCCCCCCAAGATGATCTTCTCTAGTTCCTTCCATTCGTCTGCAAATTTCAAGATGTTATTGTTTCTAACTGCTGAGAAATGCTCTACTGTGTAACTGTACCACATTTTCTTTACCCATTCTTCAGTTGATTTACATCTAGGTTGTTTCTAGGTTTTGCCTGTTAAAAATAAAGCCACTATGGTGGATAAATTAGTCATAAATCTCATCATCAGGGAAGATATCAAGGAAAAGCATTTATGGTGGCCTTTCCACTGTTGCTCAAATTGTTAGTTGGGGCCAGTCTTGTAGGTTTCTGGACATTTATCTAGCTTCAGTTTTCTCTTGAAACCTATAATGGTTTCCTCTTTTATTCTCTCTCTGTCTCTGTTTCTCTCTCTCTCCTCTATTAATCCCCTGACTTAATCTTTCTAGTCCCATGTGCTTTTCTCTCCTCCCCTTCTCTTTCTCGTAGACCCCTCTCCACTCACTGCTTTACCCACTCTCAATATGCTTAGGAGATCTTGTTCCTTTCCCCTTCTGTGGGGGACATTTTATGAATCTCTTGGATTCCTCCTAATATCCTAGTTTTTCTGGCAGTGTGAATTATAGGCTGGTAATCCTTTGATCTATGTCTAAAATCCATATATGAGTGAGTACATACCATGTTCCTCTTTTTGTGACAGGTTACCTCATTCAGCATGGTTTCTTGACTTTCTATCCATTTGCCTACAAATTTTAAGATTCAATTGTACCCCCACCCCCACAGAGTAGTATTCCATTGTGTAAATATGCCACATCTTCTTTATTCATTCTTCAGGTGAAGGGCATCTAGGTTTCTTCCAGGTTCTTACTATTACAAATAATGCTGCTACATACACAGTTGAACAGATGACTTTGTTGTATGGATGTGGATCATTTGGGTATATGCCTAAGAGTGGGATTGTTGGGTCCCATGGTAGACTGATTCCCATTTTCCTGAGGAAACTTATCCACCATCATAGAGCCCTCATCTAGTAGCTGATGGAAACAGAAGCAGACACCCACAGCTAAACACAGTTCCAAACTGGAATCTAGATGCAGAGAGGGAGGACAAGACAAGGCTGCAGAAACCCAGAGAGATAGCTGACCTAAACAAGGAGGAGCTAATGGGCCCCCAGAGTGATAGCTAGGAATCCAGCATTGAACCTACTCAGACACCCTGAACACGTGTTTCAGTTAGAAGTCCTGGACACTCTAAGAGACCTTGGAACAAGGATGTATCCCTGGTTCACAAAAGGACTTTGGGAGCAAGTTCCCCATGGAGGGATACTCCCTTAATGTAGAGGCAGGAGGGAGGGTCTAGTCCCTACTCCAAATGACTTGACAGATTTAGATGATCCCTCCATGAAGGCATCATCCTATATGTGGAGTGGGGAAGTAATGGGATGGGAGGGTGGTCGGGGGGCATGGGAGGATGGGAGAAAGGGAGGGAGGGACAGAGAGGGAACTGGGATCTGTATGGAAAATAAGAAAAATAAATAAATAAAAAATAAAGCCACTATGAACATAGTTGAGCAAGTATCCTTGTGGTGTGGTATTTCATCCTTTCTGTATATACCCAGAAGTGGTATATGTGGGTATTGGGATAGGTTGATTCCCAATTTTCTTGATGACTAAGGATACTGAACATTCCTTTAAGTTTTTCTCTATTATTTGAGATTCATCTTCTGAGAAGTCTCTATTCAGATATGCCCTCCATTTATTTGTTGGATTATTTGGTTTTCTGATGTCAAGTTTCTTAAGTTATTTAGATATTTTGGAGATTAGCCCTCTGTCAGATGTGAGTTGATGAAGATATTTTTCCACTCTGTAGGCTGCTGTTTTGTCCTATTGAAGATATAATTTGCCTTTCAGAAGCTTTTCAGTTTCATAAAGTAACATTTCATAATTGTCCATTTTAATACATGTGCTGTTGGTGTTCTGTTCAGGCAGTTTTATCTTCTACCAATGCATTCAAGGCTCTTTCCCACCTTCTCTTGTACAGGTTCAGTATGTATGATTTTTTGTTGAGGTCTTTGATCCACTTGGACTTGAGTTTTGTGCAGGACCATAGTTATGGATCTTTTTGCATTATTCTGCATGTTGATGTCAAGTTAGAGAAGTACCATTTGTTGAAGATGCTTTCCTTTTCCAATATACTATTTGTCTTCTTTGTCAAAAATCTGGTATCCCTGGTAGATTTATGTCTGGATTTTCACTGCATTTCCATTGATCTACCTGTCTGTTTTATGCCAATGCCATGCAGTTTTTAATACTATAGCTCTGTGATCGAACTTGAAATCAGGGATGGTGATACCTCTGGAAGTTATTTTTTTTTCTTTATAGTACATGACTGTTTTAGCTATCCTGAGTTTTTGTTTTCCATATGAAGATGATCATTATTCTTTCAAGATTTGTGATGAATTGTGTTGAGATTTAGATGGGGATTGAATTAAATATGTATATTTCTTTTGGTTAAATGACCATTTTCACTATGTTTATCCTACCAATCTATGAACATGGGTGATCTTTCCATCTTCTCATATTTTATCAGTTTCTTTCTTCATAGTCTTGAAATTCTTGCCATATTTGTAAACAAATGTGGGTGCCAGTTTGTATTTTGGCACCAGAATGTAAGTACATGTGTGTGCTACAGCTCTGGAGTTCTATAGGTGTCCTGACTTGTTGGGAATCCAGGCCACCTAGAGCACCAAAAAGGCAGCCCGGAGGCTGGAGCTGCAATAGTTCAATTCAGCCCTGAAAGGATATGTGTCCTGACTTATCAGGAAGCCAGGCTACCTGAAGCTGGGGTGTGGTGGGGAATAGTCTCTGGGCAGGATATAGCAATCCTGCTCCTCTCTAGAGGGTTGTTAACAGCTGAGCTCTGCTCTGTTCCTCTAAGGGAATGTCCTTGCAGAGTTAATAGCTTCTTTGGCCAAGATGTTACTTTTTCAGATATAGTGTGCTAAAGAGGAAGTTTCTTGCAGAAATGTAGCAATCTCCTCTAGCTCTGGTGGAAAGTTGTTACTTTCTGTGCTACAGCCTTGCTCAGTCCCCCTAAGGGAATATCACAGCAAGTCCTTCTGTTTTGTGCCAGGCAAATGAAGATCTTCACCTGAAACTCTTTTGAGAAAGATATTTATTTGGGAAGGAGGAGTCCAGGGTAGTGGCTGCCTCTGCCAGGTTGGTGAGGGACATCCAACAACAGGCAGAAAGGCTTATAAAGGGCTTCTTGGCAGGTGGAGTTTTTCCCAGGTAGAGGGTTTTCTACTCAGGGATTGATTAGTTTCCTTGCTCTTGGATTGGTTAGTTTAGTGGGTCTGGGCAGATGTGGTTCAGATTTCAGGGCCAACTCTTTCTTTCATTGGTCCTTTTGGCCTTTTCCCTCTAATTTTAGGGCCAGGGTATATTTCTTTCACTAGCTCAGCTTCTAGCAACAAAGTGTGTTTCTATGGTCCTAGTTTCAAAGTCAGGGTGTTTTTCTTTGGTTCTGTGTTCAGCGATAAAGTGTTCCTTACACTGGCTCAGGTTTCAAATCCTGGTGTGTTTCTTTCACTGGCTCTGGGTTCAGATGCTAAATCATCACATATCATTGATGTTAAGTCCATTTTCTTGTGCTTCAGCTGTGTTGGAATATTCAGGGCTAGCTTAGTGGGATGGATGGATGGATATCTCGAGAATGACATATTGCCCTGGTTCCTGTTGATTGTGTTCATAGACTGATATTTAGGCATCTGTGTTTAGATTCTGTACTCTGACAGAATTGTGGGCCAGGATATTGTGAGAGGAGAGGGACTACTGATTCTTGTGTGTTAAATGTGCATCCGTTATTTTGCTGAAAGTGGTACCAGCTGTTTCATTTATGTTTAAAAGAATGGCAAAAAAGCAGGAGGGAATAAAGATAATAGCTTTGGTAACATTTAAAGATGAATGTAATAACAGAATTTAGGTGGGAGAATAGCACTGTTATTCCTGGAGGAAAGTAGTAAACTCTAGTTTTTCTTTTTTAAGTTGTCAATTTTTTCTTATAAAGTCATGCACATATTTTCTTTGACTAAAACAACTCTCATCCATTATCTGCTTTTCCTCTTCCATCGACACTAGATCTCTTCTTCATCCCCATCTCTCCTTCAGATTTCATGCTCTCTCTCTCTCTCTCTCTCTCTCTCTCTCTCTCTCTCTCTCTCTCTCACTCTGTGTGTGTGTGTGTGTGTGTATGTCTGTCTTTTTCATGGGTTATCAGATTGATGGTGACAGTAAACCAATGCTTATACCAATAGGTTATCCTATCCCCCTGCAACATTTAACTGCTCCTCTGGGAGGAGAAACAACTGATAGTTGATTTTAGGATAAAACACATAGCTGATGAATTCCATATAAATTTTTTTTGTGAGACTATATCCTGTTAAACAAAATGGCTTTAAGTGTTTATTGATTATGATTTTGTATATTACTGGAAGACTTAATGCTAAATGGAGCTGCTATATAAAGTTGTACTCAGGAAAGCCAGCAACTTCAGTTCCTGTCTTCTTATTTTTATGCCTAAGCCATGCCCTTTGGAGCCAATTTCTGAATGCACTTCAAAGCCCTTAGTCAGCCACATCCTCAAACCTCCTCTCTCTTTTTCTGTTTTTTTCCATACCATTATGAACACTAGAAATCCTCCCCATACATAATAATTCGAGTCAGCTTTCTCTCCCTCCTTCACTTTTCTGTCATTATTTAGAAATTATGAACCCTTTAAAGCCATGTACCTTGAATTAAATCTTATCTGCTGCTGACTAAATTTCAAAAATGCATGTAAAATAGTCTCTGTCCATCCACACATTTATTCATTCACCTTCCTGTTCATGAAGCTACTTATTTATAAATGTAATACTTGTAATAAAAATGAAGTATTTGTTTATTGTAGCTTTATTAGCGTCTATATGAATAAAGTGTTTCTGACCACCTCTGTCAAGGAGCAGGGTTGTGCAGAAAAGACTGCAAACAAAGTGCTGGTCCACATCTTAATCGAATCCTCCCAATATACATTCAGTTATTGGTATTTGGGAGGATTCAGATAATAGGCTGAGCAATTTTACTACATTCTGCATACAACTGACATTATTTCAGACTAGGTAACAGGAAGGTGAAGAAATGGATGGATAAAGTTTCCCATGTAAGATCACAAACCTGAGTAGAATTAAATTAGGCTCCAAGTATCTGAAGTCTCAGTGTATTGGTTTCTACTTCTCATACACATAAACACTATGGTATTTGTAATCATGCATTATTAAAAAGTTGAAAATTGATATGGAACGAGGTTAGGAAAAATTTCTTCATCATTATGTGAAGAAAATAATTTTTGCTTTAATAAAAATGAAAAATTTTCACGTCTTCTTTATCCATTCTTTAGTTGAGGGGAATCTAGGTTGCTTCCAGGTTCTTGTTATTACAAATAATGCTGCTATGAATGTATTTGAACAGATATCTTTGTTGCATGGATGAGGATCATTTGGGTATATGCCTAAGAGTGAAATTCCTGGGTTCTGTCTTAGACTGATTCCCATTTTCCTGAGTATTGCCGTTAAATGAGGATTAGGATAAACAAATAGACCAAATAGATGTTTATTCAGGGAGAAATAACTTACAACCTAGACAGATGAACACCAGCAAGTTCCACTGGTGTTCTCGTGAGTCCAGCAAGCAAGAGAGCATTCCCAGGCTTGGCTCTTCCTCAGACCTCCTTCCACAGGTCACTTCCGCCCATGGCTCCAACCCCCAATGGGCGTGGTCAGTGCCACAGAAGGAGACAAAGTAAATATCTCCCTTTTAGTCTAAAGAAAAGATTTAGGCTTAGTACAAAACTATATACAAAACAGTGAAGAACAAGTGTGCTCTAAGAAAAGGAAAATTGAGAACAAAATGACCTATATATCTAGTCCTAGGGTGAAAGCATAACGGAGTTTACGTTAGAGTTGTCCTAAGCTGGAAAACATAAGTCTAGTAACTAATATATCTAACTAGGAAGAGAGAATAATAGTTGTGATAGTTTAATCTTCAACCTCATCAAGACCTGTGAAGGAAAATAACGATACTAGGGTAGACAGGAAGTACGGATGGGCAACTTCCAAAAGGTGCAGCAAGGACAGAAACAGCAAGCCACCTGGATAGTCACCCTAGGTTTCACAGCAACGTTGGTACACCCAGTTTTGGCTAAGGCCAAGAGAACTTGACAGACCACAACAACAGCAGGGAGGTAGAATGGCTCTCTTACCCTGACTTGGCAAGGTCCAGCAGTCTTCTATATTTGTTTCCTGCAAGCACATAGGACTGCATGTCCAAATCAGTGGTCAAGGTGAGGGCAGTTCTTCGCCCAACAGGCCATTAGCTGAAGTGAGAATGAACTGCAGCAGGAGCAACAACAGTGTCCAACATATTTTCGGGAAAGTGCACGGTGCTGTCAGGAGCAATAGTGTCTCATGTCAATGGAGTACTAATATTAAAACATTTAAATGCCATGTTCTGCATGTCTATGAAGTGATTGAAGATTAAGCATCTATATCTGACTAATCTCATAGGTACAGGAAACATGAGTGAAGATAATCTGTAATACTCAGGAACTTAGCTAAAAAAATGATTGAAACTTCCCTGAGTAAAGCAGGAAAAAATACCTAAACAATATAACTATGTACATATACATACATATAAATCCCTAAAATAGAGGTAAAGTAGAAATATCAAGATAAGAGGTAGAACTAAAAAGGGCAGCATGATAAATACCCTAAATTGTATCAATATACAAAATGTCTTGAAAGAAGAAAAGTATGCATACATAG
The DNA here is from genome assembly GCF_943737965.1 of Phodopus roborovskii. Taxonomy (NCBI): domain Eukaryota; kingdom Metazoa; phylum Chordata; class Mammalia; order Rodentia; family Cricetidae; genus Phodopus; species Phodopus roborovskii. The sequence continues at coordinate 10,065,321 of NW_026126540.1, read as the reverse complement.
CATATGGCAAGAATAAATGTGTATAAATTGTATCAACATACAAAATGTCTTGAACATAAGTAAAAGTATACATACATAGAATATGGTAAAAATAAAGTGCATAAAACATCATAAGTGGAAAAATTTCACACAATATATCAAAATATAAACTTAATTTTACATAGCTTACCACATATAAGAATATATAACAATGTAATCTGTAAAATACTATTATCTCACTCTTACTCAAATTCATAAGAAAATAGGCTAATCTACCTATATCCCAACTAAACCATACCTTTCCAACCATACCCTATTCCTGTCTAAAAGATAAACCCGAGTATAAGCATCACCTTCCATACCCAACCCTAAGTAACTTTAACCAACACAAAGTAGATGACCATTATCCCAAAATTCCAAGGATAGGGAAAGGGGGGTGTAGTTATCTTAAGGTTATTACCAGCTGCAATGGGATGATGATTGCTCCATGGGATCCTGTAGGAAAAAAATTTTAGCAACCAAATTTCTCAACAGAACTGGCTGTGACATATGTAGCTAGTCGCTGTGTGGCAGAAAATGCTTGAGTGTAGTTCTATTTGAAACTCTGGCCAGGGTCTAATAAGAAGGTGCACCATTATAGCTATCTAGTCATGAGTTGTTTCGAGCAAAACAGTCTCAAACCAGTTTTATGGTGATGTTTGCAGTCCAGATGCATCAGGTTGAGTCAAGTGGAAAGGACGTGGGGCCCCTACTTCTTTCTGGAGAGTTCAGAGACTGCTGTTAGGAATTGTTATTATTCCTTGTGGAAAACTTAAATATCGATATTAAAGTAAAATTTTCAAGTTTTAAGGTATGCATAAGGGAAAGACAAAAATAAGCATTAAAATATATGTGAGAAAATTAGTATTTCAGAGAGAAAATTGCATATAAGAAATGATTCCCCAGATTTTGTTTTCTTCAGCCTTACACCAATTGGCTTCTTGATTTAAGGCAGAAACCATGAATTTAATCTTAACAACATGCTTGAATTTAGAGAAGGAAAGCCAAATCCAACTCCAAAGCCAGCATTGTTTTACATGATTTAGGACTTCAGAAATACTAGATAGTAAAGAGAAATAGATTTCTGTATAGAAATAGTTTATTAGAATTAAATATTTTTACCACATATCAGATTCCACTTCATTAAGTGATTGTTTCTGGAGAGCTGTCTTCTCTTCTGTAGGTACCTACATGGTCAGTGTTTTTGACTGTTTGAAGATAGGTTTTCCTTGTTTTCCTGTAAGAACAACAGAACACTTCCCCTACCTTTGAGAAGTCTCCGCACATCTCCTGGGACCTAATTTGTTGGATGATTTGTTATTTCTCTTCATTAAGATGTTTCTCTTGTTCAACTCAGATCTTGATTAACTTAGATGGTATCCATAGTGTTTCTTCTCCTGTAGTTACAAATGCAAAAGCCCTACCCCAACGTAACACATATCCTGCTTTCCATTCTGAGGTCAATACATCCTTGAAGTACACTGGCTGATTTAGTTCAGAAGTTTTTTTCTATTGTGCAGTGTCTTTCTGCAGCTGTTTTTCCTTTTTCATCATTATTAAGAAAGTTTAATGTTAATAAAGCATTATGTAATCTGTGTTTGGGTTTCTTGGTTCCTCCTGCCTGTTTATTGAGCATTTATTTTAAAGTACGATTGGATCTCTCAACCACTGCCTTTCCTGTAGGATTGTGTGGTATACCAGTTATGTGCTTTATGTTATAATATTCAAAAAACTGTTTCAATTTTCTGGAGACATATGCTGGAGCATTGCCAGTTTTTATTTGTGTAGGTATGCCCATAATGGCCATTACCTCTAATAGGTGTATGATAACAGAATCAGCCTTTTCAGAGCTCAGAGCAGTGGCTCATTGAAACTCTGAAAATGTATCTATAGTGCGATGTACATATTTTAATTTTCCAAATTCTGCAAAATGAAACACATCCATTTGCCATATTTCATTCCTGTTTATACCTTTAGGGTTGCTGCCTGGTGGTAAAGGAGTTTGGTTATAGAATGAACAAGTAGGACATTTCCTTACCATTTCCTTGGCTTGTTGCCAAGTGATAGAAAAATCCGTTTTTAAACCTTTGCTGTTCATGTGGTGTTTATTATGAAACTCTGAGGCTTCTAGCACACTTCCTATCAATAACCGATCAATTTCATCATTGCCTTGTGCTAGAGGACCTGGCAGACCCGTATAGGATCTGATGTGTGTTATATATATAGGGTGAGTCCTCTTTCTGATAGTATCTTGTAACTGTATAAACAATGAAGTTAATTCTGTATTGTCAGGAATAAATTCTGCAGTCTCAATGTGTAAAATGACTCTCTTGTGGTTAAATAAGGATCAGAATAAACAAATAGACCAAATAGATATTTATTCAGGGAGAAATAACTTACAACCTAGACAGATGAACACCAGCAAGTTCCACTGGATGCTCTCCTGTCCCAGTCCTGCCAGCAAGAGAGTGTTCCCTGGCTCTTCCTTAGACCTCTTTCCACAGGTCCCTTCCACCCATGGCTCCACCCCCCCAATGGGCGTAGTCAGTGCCACAGAAGGAGACAAAGTAAATATCTCACTATACCTGATTTTCAAAATGGCTGTACAAGTTTGTACTCCCACCAGCAATGGAGGAGTGTTTCCCCTCTCTGTACATCCTCTCCAGCATAAACTTCTTATTTTAGCCATAATGACAGGAGTAACATGCTATCTCAGAATTGATTTGATTTGCGTTTCCCTGATGGCTAAAGATGTTAAGCACTTCCTTAAGTGTCTTTCAGCCATTTTGGATTCCTCTATTGAAAATTCTCTGTTCAGTTTTGTACCCCACTTTTTAATTGGATTGTTTGGTGCTTTGGTGACTAGCTTCTTTGTATATTTTGGAGAACATCCCTCTGTCAGATGTGGGTTTGATGAATAGTACATTTACATAATGGAGTACTATTCATTTGAAAAAAAAAGTGGAATCTTGATATTTGCAGGCAAATGGATGGAACAAGAAGAAACCATCCTAAGTGAGGTAACCCAGTAACAAAAAGACAAATGTGGTATGTACTTACTCATATATATGGATTTTAGACATAGAGCAAAGGATCACCAGCTTACAATTCACACCGCCAGAGAAACAGGGATACAAGAAGGATCCTAAGAGAGTCATGCAAATTCCCCCACAAAAGAGGAAAGGGACAAGATCTCCTGACATTATTGGGAGCAGGGGTCAGTGAGTGGAGAATCAGTTAGGAGAAACAGAAGTCTAGAAGAGTAGGGGAGAGGAGAACATGAGAGACCAGGAAGATTGAGTCGGGAATAGACAAGAGCAAGAAAAGAGATACCATAATAGAGGGAGCCATTATAGGTTTGAGGAGAAAATTGACACTAGAGAAATGGCCAGAGACCTACAAGGATGACCTCAACTAACAATCTGAGCAAAGGTGGAGAGACTACCTTAAATTCCCTCCCTGATAATGAGATTGACAACCTTACATACCATCCTAGAGACCTCATCTTGTGGCTGATGGAAACAGAAGCAGATACCCACAGATAGATAAACATTGAACATAACTCCTGGAATCCAGTTATAGTGAGGGAGGAGTGATGAGCAAAGGGGTCAAGACCAGGCTACAGAAACCCACAGAAACAGCTGACCTGAACAAGGGGGAGCTCATGGACCCCAGACTGATAGCTGGAAAACCAGCATAGGAGCTACCCAGACCCTCTGAATGTGGGTCTCAGTTAGAAGGCCTGGGCAGTCTATGGGACCTTTGGCAGTGGAACCAGGATGTATCCCTGGTGCATGAAACGACTTCAGGAGCACATTCCCAATGGAGGTATACTCCCTTAACCTAAAGACCTACCCCCTTAACCTAGAGACTGGTGGGGAGAGGGGGTAGGGCCTAGTCCCTAACCTAAATGACTTGATAGATTTTGATGATTCCTCCTGGAAGGCTCACCCTCCCAGTGGAGTGGGTGGAGAATGGGATGCGAGGGAGGGGGTATGGGAGGATGGGAGATAAGGAACTGGGATTGATATGTAAAATAAAACAAATAATAAAACCTTTTTTTTTTACTAAAAAAAATTTCATCTTTATTCCAATTATATAAAGGTAGAGATTAAATAAAGAGTCCAAGGTGGGCCCTGGCTAAATGTAATTTCAAGAACCTGGCTAATGTGAAATGGTGTGATCATTATAAGTTGCTCAGTATCAAAATTTAAGTGGAAACAACACATGTGCATAAGAATTTAAATTTACTGAACCAAGTGTTCATTATAAATTTTAGGAATTTATCTATTATTTTTAATAAAAATAAAGTATAATTGATAAACAATTAAATTACTATTAAAATATTCATACTTTGCTGAATGTGGTGATGTACATCTCTAATCCTATCATGTGGGAGAAAAAAAGCAGGAAAGATGAGAAGCTTCAGATCATCTGCAGGCACATATCAAGTCTAAGGCAAGCATGTAAGACCCTGTCTCAAATGAAATAAAACATCAGATATAACTATATGCACACAGTGTATGCTGTATGTACATGTTCATGTATATGTGTAAATGTGCATGCAGATGTGTGTCCATACATGTGCATGTGTTTGTGGAGGCTGAAGGCTGAAATAGGATGCATTACATAACTGTCCACCTTTTGTTTTTGTTTTGAGACAGTCTCCACTGAACTGTGAGATCACCAATTGCTTCATCTGGTTGGCCAGCTAGTTCCTGGAATTCTCCAGCACTGGGATTACAAATAAAAGCTGCTATGCATATGGGTGCTTGGTATCTAAATACAAATTGCCATTCATATGCTGTATTCTAGTTTGTTCTCTGTTGCTGAGATTAATGAAACTTGGGTATGGAAGGATTTACTTGGCTTATAGTTCCAATATAATTGAAAGCACTCACAGAAGGAACTCAAGCAGGAATCTTGAGGCAGGAACTGAAGGAGAAAATGAGAAGAGTGCTGCTTACTGGCTTGCTTTTTTACAGCTCAGTACTACCTGAATGTGGCAGTAGGTTTAGCCCTTCTCCATAGATCAATCAATCATTTAATCAATGAAAAAAAAAAAAAAGAAAAAGAAAAGAAAATAAGAAAAAAAAAAAAAAAAAAAAAATAATCCATAGACTTGTCTCAGGTCAGGTGGATGGACATGTTTTCTCAACTGAGGTTTCCTCTTCCTAGATGACTCTAATCTAACCAGCACATGTTAACAGAATTATTCATTTTGAACTGTGTCCTAGTTCTGTTTTAGAAACTATATGAACACAAAAGAAGGGAGAAATTTATGATCCTCAAATAATAACTGTAACATGAAGCAACAATTTTACAAATGACTTGATTGATGAGATTGAATTAATATGAGTTATTTTGTGTCACAACCAGGATCTAGACTGAATACAAAGCTGGTAGATAGTCAGTTATCACCTGGGCTAAAGCCAAGCCATATGATATTAGCTATTAAAATGAGAGAAAGATTTCTTGTTTGCAGAGATTAGCATTGAGTGGACCATAAAACCTGAGAGACCAATTCAGCTGGGCACAAAGGAAAGAGAATTTATTTTTAAAATAATACTCTCTGAGTCTTGTCTTTAAGGATTCTGATTTAATTGCCAAGAAACAGATTAAGAATAGCTAGTGTTCAGAAGATCTACATAGTCTTTAAAGTCACATTTAAGGTCCATCTCTTTAGGAAACAACAGTGTAGGAAGACTCAGAAGTTTCCATGCCATTGGGCAGTTTGTAGGAGCTCAGGAGAGCAGCGCTTACGCTTTCCTGGCAGTGTATTTCTGTTGTTGCCTGATTCCCAGCAGAGACAGAGCATAAAAATTTAAAGATACTGAGAAGAACAGTAAAACTTAACTTAAGGTTGGGGATATAGCTTAGTTGCAGAACACTTGTCTGACTGTTGCAAAAGGCCAAATAATTTTGATATCCATAACAACAATACTTTTAAGGAGAATTAAGGACATTCTAATTAAATTATTAATTTTTAAATTGCTAGTAGCACAAAATAACCTGATATAAACTGGAAAGGCTATGGCTCATATATTTTAATTTTTGTTATGTTAATTGAATAAACAAAAAATTTTAAAGCCAACATAAGTTAAACAACAAAATAGAACATTCTTATTAGGAAATTCCAGCCCATTAATACTAGTAAGTTATTAATAATCACTATTTATCTATGCTCCAAGTTATTATTGTGATATGAAATAAGTTTCTACTTCTTATAAAGGGGACAATTTTCAACTAAACAAGATTTTGAATAGTAAAGCTGAAACCATCTAGATGTGAATAATCTAATCAGTAGGATTGCTCAAGATCATATTTCTAATTATACTTGTATTTTTAATACACTTAAGTGATTTGTAACTTACAAAAGTCATAATTATAAGCATATATAATTATATATGCTTTATTATTAAAGCATATTTATAAGAGTAGACATTTATTACAGAGACACCAACTCATTTAAAAAGAGTTATTTTTATTTATTCATTTGTGTGTGTGTGTTAGTGTATGTGTGTGTGTGTGTATGAGACATATGTGCAGGTGTCCATGGCGGCCAGAAAAGACATTGAACTTCCTGGATTCACAAAGGGTTGAACTGCCTAATGTTGGAAACTCACTTGAATCCTCTGCAAGAGTGATGAGCACTCTTAACTGTTGAGCCACATCTAAAGCCCAAAGGATCATTTTAAATAATACTTAAAAAAAAGTTAACCTTTATAAACCAGTAGGATCCCAAGATTCTTACCAATAAAATCACAATTCCCTTTTGTGTGTGTGCAGTGCATATGTATGCATGTGGGCATAGAAACTTCTATATGAGTATGAAGAGGTCAAGGATGTCATGTGCAGTGTCTTCCACAGTATTTTGAGGCAATATCTTTCACTAAACATGGACCTCACTGATTGTCTAGATTGGCTGAAATTGAACCCAGGGATTCCCCTCCTTCTGCCTACCAGCACTGGTACTACAGGCATATGATGTAATATTCAGATTTTTAATGTAACCTGTGAGATTTCAAACTAAGGACTTTAATGCTTGTGCAATAAGCAATTTGTCTATTGAATTATCTTTCCAGACCTCAATTTTATTTTAAAATATATTATTAGCAATGCTGTTTATCTCATAAGAATAAACTAGGCAGTTCAAGCTTCTAATGGCTGGTAGATAAAGATTATTCTGTAAGTTGAACATAATTATGTCTATCAGGTGTTTGAAATGTCCCATAACATTTTGCTAACGATTACATAGGCTCTGCAAATGGGTGAGCAACCACATAGAATCAGGGCAGATTTTTTTGAAAAATGTTTTTGAATTTACCTTATCTAACATTTATATTTATGAAATAAATAGTGGTGTGATTATTATATGATTCATAATCTTAAAAAAAAACTTCAGCACTACTTAGTGGATGTTCTATATGCCCTATGGTATGTGTAGGAAAATCAAGAGAGAGTTGTAAATATATGTGAATTAAGAGTCAGGACATTTGTATTAGGATTCAAAATGCCATACTGAAACTGGATTAAAACTGGGAAAATTTATAATATTTTAAAGAAGCTGGTATTTCAAGGATAGATAATTGACATCTCCTACATAGTAAGTTTTTCAATTTGTTTCAATCATTAGAACTCAAGTGGCATGAAAATTATGATAGATTGGCTTAATTGGTTATTACCTGAATATGACACTTTAAAGAAGCCCTGATTCTTTGGATGGTAAGAAGCTCCTGGGAAGATTGGCTCAGTTCTGAGTGGGTTGTTTAAAATAGATGCTGGAGAACTGTAAGGTTCTCACAGGTAATATAGTAAATCAAATGTGCAGTAATTAATGTGTTAAGTACATTATAAGATCATTGATTCCAGGAGTTTGGCTAGTGTTTAGCTGTGGGCACCTGCTTCTGCTTCAACCAGCTACTAGATGAAAGCTCTAGGATGGCATGTAAGGTAGTCGTCAATCTCATTATCATGGAAGGGCATTAATGGTAGCCTCTCCACTATTGCTTAGACTGTTAGCTGGGTTTATTCTTGTAGATCTCTGGGGATTTCTCTAATGCCAGATTTCTCCTTAAATCTATAATGGCTCCATTGATTGTGGCATCACTTTTCTTTCTCTCCTCTCCCTGTCTCAATCTTCCTGTTTCCTCATGCTCACCTCTCCTCTCCTCTTTTCCTTTTCTTGTTCTCCAAACTCCCTCTCACCCCCTCCATGCTCCTAATTTGCTCTGAAGATCTTGTCCCTTTCCCCTTCTCTGGGGGACCAATTATGTCTCTCTTAGGTTCCTCCTTGATTCTTAGTTTTTCTGGCAGTGTGAATTGTAGGCTGGTAATCTTTTGCTCTATGTCTAAAGTCCATGTATGAGTGAGTACATACTGTGTTTGTCTTTTATGACTGGGTTATCTCACAAATAATGGCTTCTTCTAGTTTTATCCATTTCCCCTGTGAATTTCAGGATTCTATTGTGTTTTTTCGCTGAGTAGTACTTCATTATGTAAATGTACCATATTTTCTCCATCCATTCTTCGGTTGAGGGGCACCTAGGTTGCTTCCAGGTTCTTGCTATTACAAATAGTGCTGCTAGGACCATAGTGGAACAGATGTCCTTGTTGTATGAAAGTGCACCTTTTGGGTACAAGTCCAAGAGTAGGATTACTGGATCTTGAGGTAAATTGATTCCTGTTTACCTGAGGAACTACCATGCTGATTTCCAAAGTGGCTGTAGAAGTGTGCACTCCCAACAGCAGTGGAAGTGTGTACCCCTTTATCCACATCCTCTCTGGCATAAACAGTCTTTGGTGTTTTTTTATTTTAGCCATTCTGGAGAAGTAAGATAGCATCACAGAGTTATTTTGATTTGCATTTCCCTGATGGCTAAGAATATTGGACACTTTCTTAAGTGTCTTTCAGATATTTTAGATTTCTCCATTGAGAATTCCTTATTTAGTTCTATACCCCACTTTTTAATTGGATTATTTGGTGTTTTGGTAACTACCTTCTTGAATTCTTAGTATATTTTGGAAACCAGCCCTCTGCCAGATGTGGGGTTGGTTTTGTCTTGTTGACTGTGTCCTTTGCCTTACAGAAGCTTCTTGGTTTCAGGTGGTCCCATTAACTAATTGTCAATCCCAGTGTCTGTGCAACTGATGTTATGCTTAGGAAGCAGTCTCCTGTACCAATTCATTCAAGGTTACCTCCCACTTTCTCATCTAAGAGATTCAATGTGGCTGGGTCTATGTTGAGGTCTTTGATCCATTTGGTCTTAAGTTTTACACATGGCAATAGATATGGATCTATCTGCAGTCTTCTACACACCAGTATCCAGTTATACCAGCACCATTTAGTGAAGATGCTTTCCTCCCATTGTATAAATTTAACTTCTTTGTCAAAAATAAGGTGGTCGTATATGTGTGGGTTAGTATCAAGGTTTTAAATTTGATTCCGTTGGTCTACCTATCTATTTTTGTGCCAATATCAAGCTGTTTTTCAGGACTATAGCTCTATAGTAGAGCTTGAAGTCTGGGATGGTGATGCTCCCAGAAGTTCTTTTATTGTACATGGTTATTTTGGTTATCCTGGGTCTTTTGTTTTTCCATATAAAGTTGAGGATTGTTCTTTCAAGATCTGTGAAGAATTGTGTAGGGATTTTGATAGGGATTGCATTGAATCTGTAGATTGCTTTTGGCAAGATTGTCATTTTTTTTTTTTCCATGTTGATCCTACCTAACCCAGAGAATTGGATATCTTTCTATTTTTTTTTTTTTGTCTTTAATTTTCTTTCTTTAAAGATACAAAGTTCTTGCTATATATGTCTTTCACTTGTTTGGTTACCATTACCCCAGGATATTTTATGTCGTTTGTGGCTATTGTAAAGGGTGATATTTCTCTGATTTCTTTCTCTTCCCCCTTTATCATCTGTGTTTACTAGGGCTAATTTTTTTTTTTTTTTTGAGTTGGTCTTGTATCCTGCCACTTTTCTGAAGGTGTTTATCAGCTGTAGTTTTTCAGGTCACTTATGTGAACTATCATGTCATCTGCAAATAGTGGAAGTTTGAGTTTTTCCTTTCCAATTTGTATCCCCCTTGATCTCCTTTTGTTGTCTTATTGCTCTAGCTAGAACTTCAAGTACAATATTGAAGAGATATGGAGAGAGAGGGAAGCCTTGTCTTGTTCCTGATTTTAGAGGAATCGCATTGGGTTTCTCTCCTTTCAGTTTGATGTTGGCTGTTGGTTTACTGTATATTGCTTTCATTATGTTTAGGTATGTTCCTGTTACCCCGATCTCCTCAAAACCTTTATCATGAAGGGTTGTTGGATTTTATCAAAGGCTTTTTTCAGCATCTAGTGAAATGATCATGTCATTTTTCTTTTTTCAGTTTGTCTATATGGTGGATTACATTTGTGGCTTTTCATATGTTGAACCATCCCTGCATCCCCAGGATGAAGCCTACATGGTCAAGGTGGATGATTTCTATGATATGTTCTTGGAGTATGCCAGTATTTTATTGAGTATTTTTACATCAATGTTCTTGAGGGATATTGGTCTGTAGTTCTCTTTCTTAGTTGTGTCCTTGTGTGGCTTGGGTAATTGTAGCCTCATAAAAAGAGTTTGGCAATGACCCTTCTGCTTCTACTGTATGGAACACTTTGAGGAGTATTGGTATTTGCTGCTCTTGGAATGTCTGGTAGAAACTATCTGGTCCTGGGCTTTTTTTTGCTTGGGAGACTTTTGATGACTGCTTCAATTTTATTAGGGGTTATAGGTCTATTTAGATTGCTTATTTTGTCTTGATTTAATTTTGGTGAGTGATATCTATCCAGAAAATTGTACATTTCTGTTAAATTTTTGAATTATGTGGAGTACAACTTTTCAAAATATGACCTGAAATATTGTTAGTTCTCCCTTTTCATTTCTGATTTTGTTAATTTGCATGTTCTCTCTCTGTCTTTTTGGTTAGTTTGGATAAAGCTTTGTCTATCTTGTTGATTTTCTCGAATAACCAACTCTTGTTACATTGATTCTTTGTATTGTTTTTCTACCTTATTGATTTCAGCCCTCAAACTGATTATTTTCTGGCATCTACTCCTCCGGGGTGAGCTTGCTTCCTTTTGTTCTAGAGCTTTCAATTGTGCTGTTAATTCACTAGCGTGACTATTCTCCAATTTGTTTATGTGGGCTATGAACTTTCCTCTTAGTACTGCGTTCAAAGTGTCCCATAAATTTGGATATGTTGTATCTTTATTCTCATTCAATTATAGAAAATCTTTAATTTCTTTCTTTGTTTCTTCCTTGACCCGGGAGTGGAACAATTGTGCATTTTTCAATTTTCATGAGTTTATAGGTGTTCTGCAATTTGTGTTGTTTTTGAATTCTAAATTTAAAGCATGGTGGTCTGATGAGATACATGGGCTTATTCTTTTGTGAGTATGTGGGCGATTTTAAAGAAGGTTCTATTTGATTGGAAAGTCTTTTCCCAACCCAGTACTGTGAGGTGATGTCTGTCTTTAAAGTTGAAGTATGTTTTTTGTATGCAGCAGAAGGATGGGTTCTGTCTTCATGTCCATTCTTTTAGCCTGTGTAATTTTATAGGCAAGTTAAGACGGGTAATATTGAGGGAAATTAATGATCATTGATTGTTAATTCTTGCTTGTTTTGGATTTAACATGATATTCTTTAATATTTTAGATCAATCCTAGTGTGTAGCAAGCTTTAGAGTAAAAGCTTCCTCCAAGGTGTGTAAGGTGTGGGGCTCAGAAATCTAGGTTAAGATAAAACACCTTTGGTTTTATCTTATATAATCTTATTAGCATTTTTTAAGAATAAGCAAGATCTGGGTGATGTTTCTTTGCAAATAAGTACAAAATTAAGGAGAATAAAGTGTTTTGCCTAGTAGAAGTAGAATCTGAAACTGAAGTCTAAGATAGTTGACAGAAAAGTGTAGGAAAGCATCCAAAGGTAGAAGAGAATATCTGTGACTGTATTTATGTGTCTCCATTAGAATTTTTGTACTGTAGAGTCTCAGAACCTGCTCATATGAGTTTTAGATGTATATCTTTATGGGTCAAAATGACAGAAAAAGTAAAATTCTCAGTATATGTGAATATATGCATTTGTGTAGTGGCACAACATTGTCACTTTCAACAGAATTTTTCTGTAATTTCCAAAGTGTTTTAAATACATTAAGACTTATGAGTTTGCCTGACTTAGGGGGTGATAAACACCCTTTCAAAAGAATTCTTACACCGAGTTAGACTAGTTTATTGAAATTAACTTCTTTGCTCTTAAGTGAGAATATTTACTTCTGTAAATATTCAATACAGTATCAGGTAACTAAACAGCACATTCATTTAACAATTACTGAAAGCTGGCTATTGTGCCAAATGCTTGATATGGGTTCTCATTTAAATCTCAAAGAACTGGATGAAGTAAGTAGTGCATTTACAACTAGGAGAGAAATATGGGAACTTGCTTTAGGTCACCTACTAGTAAGGGGCACAGCTGAGAATAGAGTACAAGAAGTCTGAATCCAGTTCCCCAGGTCTCTATTGTAACCCCATCAGCCTATGTCAAATCTGTAGCATGATGAATAACCCATACTTGTACATATCCAGGTCACCTTTAGTAGCTTTAGAATGATAAAAGTCATGAGGGAATGCAAGAATAAGAAAATAAATAAATTAATGTCTATTTAATTAAAAGCAATCTTTTTTCAAGTAAAGATGCAACACTTGTCCTCTACGGTCTATTGATAAATGCATTCCTTATACACGGCTTGATTGTGTAAAGTGATTATATTTATTTTATTTGAACTTGAATTTATGTAGTGCCACAGATTTCACAAAACAGTAAAGAAGCATGCACATACAAGACACAAAGAAGGAGGGGAGAGAGAGAGAGATATTTTATTTTTGACTTATAGTAGATCAAATGACCAGATGACAATGGCTTGGAACTACCCAAATTTGCAGTACATTGTATTGTTTTCTATAGATTAGCATTCTGCCGTGTTCTGTAAGGCTCTCATGGGGCTCAAATCTAGATGTTGGTATAACTGTTTCTCTTCTGGGACTCTGGGAAAAATCCAATTCTCTTCCTTTTCTGACCTATTTCTTCATCTGTCACTGCCCTATTCTCCACCCCATAGCCAGCAACACTAGGAAAAGTCTTTGTTTTGCACTGTTGGGATTTTTCTTTGCTTTCCCCTTCAATATTTAAAGCAACACATGTTTATTCTAGTCCCACCAAAATAATTCATCTTAATGTTACAGTTTTAAAATCCTTAGAGATTTTTTAAAGATTTATTTATTTTATTTTGTGTGTATGGGTTTTCTCTTTATGGATTTATGTGCCATATGTGCATACCTGGTGCATGCAGAGGTCAGAATAGGGTATAGGAGACCCTAGAAAGGAGTTACAGATGGTTGTGTGTAGCCAGGAGTGAACAGAACCTGAGTCCCCTGGAAGAGCATCTATATTCTTAACCACTGGGCCCATTCTATAAACTGATTATTACAGTATGTTACTTTATTTTTTTGCTTCTTTTTTCCTTTTCTAAAACATTGAAAATAATTTTATTTTCATACAGTACATTCTGATTATGGTTTCCTCTCTCCAAGCTCCTCCCTACCTCTCTGCTCACCTAAATTTATACCTTCTTCCTTGCTATCTCTCATTAAAAAACAAACATCATTAAAAAAGAAAAGTAATAATGAAATAATATAAAATAGAAACAAATAAACATAAATAGGACAAAAGAAGCAAATGAACATTAAAATGAAGAGCAAAAAAAAAAAAAAGTCACTAGAAACATAAATATACAGAGACTTCTACATTGGCAAACAGAAATTCCATAAAAACACAAAACCAGATACCAAGATATATAAGCAAAAGACATGCAGGGTAAGAAAAAAAAAATGAAACAAAGAAAAATAACCATGCCCAGAAAGAGCACTGTTAAATAAAAAGAAACAAATAAAACAATCAAAATCAAACCAAAAAGCCAACCCCCCCAAAAAAAAACCAAAACAAAACACACACACAAAAAAAAAAAAAAAAAAAAACAAAGCCCTCCGAAATATCATTGAGTCATTTTTTGTTGGTCATTTCTTGCTGTACATGAAGCTTATCCGTAAGAGTGGTTTGTATACACAGTGAGTCCTCATTGCAGAATTGGTTCTTAATTTGTGAGTGGTTATCAATTAGAGATAGCTTCTAAATTATGGACATGCACAGGTGTGGGTACAATGAGGTCCCAGTGCTGAGAACTGTGCAGATGGTGCCTGCAACCACAGTTTCTATGAGATCCTAGATGCATCAGTCAGGATAGGTTCAGAAGGCCTTGTTTCCTGGGTATCTTCCATCCCCTCTGGCTCTTACAATTTTCACCTCCTCTTCTGAACAGTTGCCAGAGCCATAAAGGGAGGGAATTGATGGAGATATCCCATTTACAATAGTGTGTTCCAAGATTTCTCACTATCTTAGCATTTTGCACATGTGAGTCTCTGTATTTATTCTTATTTACTTCAACTGGAAGCTAAACTGGTGGTGGCTGACCAAGGCACTTATTTATTAGTATGGCAGAATTCCCCTGGGAGTCACTTTGTTGCTATGATCCTTTAATAGAATGGCAGTATTTTAGCCTGCCCCTAGGACCCTGGCCTATTTAGTCTCAGATTCCTGGTCACCCAAGCAATGTCAGGGATGATGAGATATGTCTCATGAAGTAGGCCTTAAATAAAACCAGACATTGGCTGGTTACTCCCATAAGCTTTGTGCCATTTTGCATGAGCACATCTTCATTCATGTCACCATTGTAGATTGAAAGCTATTTGCTGAGTTGGTGTTTACCACTCCCCTTTGATGTCCCCAGTATCCTGAACACTAGCCAGTAGAGGTGAAAGCTCTAGCTAGGCACCAGCTTGGCTTTGCATTTTCAATGAATTGTGTAGGTGTTGTTTATAGCAATAGAGCCTTTTGCTGCTCTTTTTTGTAATAACCAGAAATTGAAAACAGACTAGATGTATATCAATGGATGAGTAGATAAAGAAAATGGGGTGCATTTACAATTCAACTACTGGAAAACTGAAATCATGAAATTCACAGATAAATGGATACAACTAGAAAACATCATCCAGGGTGAGGTAACCCAAATCCCAAAAGACAGACTTAATGTGTATTCACTTATATGTGGGTGTCAGCTTTTGAGTCTTCCATAAGCAAGCTACTATCCCTATAACCACAGAGCCACAGAGGTTCATCATAGAGTTAGGAACTGAGGTTGGCCGATTGAATCACACCAGTAATGAAAGTAGAATAGATAGTTATGGATACATGAGGAGGACTGGGATGGGAGGATTAAACAAGGCAGCAAGGGGAGAAGGCAGCTGGGGAGGAAATATGATGAGGGAGAGCTAAAACTAAGAGCCATTTGAGGGGTTGTATGGGAATATAATACAGTAGAAACCTCCTGAAGAATATACATATATGAAGGCTATCTAAATGGAATCACCAAATAGTGGGGGAGATGAAGCCCCAGCTGAAAATTTCTTGTCACCAAATGAAACCTCTAGTTCTGGTTAATAGGTTTCATCCAATCACGGTTTTGGTAAAAAGGGGTTTCATTGGAATCCCCAATCAGTCTAGCCTATGGCCATTGGTTATGCTACAATTTTTAAGTTTTTAATTCATACACTTGAAATATTACTTTTTATTAGGACAATTATATATTCATAGGTTATGAAATAACACATGAGCATTTTTGTATTTTATCTTCTTTTCATTTTACATACCAACCACAGTTCTGCCTCCCTCCCCTTCTGTCCCTTCCTTCCTCCTCCCTTTAACTTACTCTCCATCCACTTCTCAGAAAGAGTAAGGCCTCCGAGTCAATAAAACCTGGCACATACAATTGAGGCAGGATCAAGTCCTCCCTCTACCCCTGCTTAAAGGTTGTGCAAGGCATCCCACCAAATGGAATGGGCTTCAAATAGCACAATGCATGAGCATTTTCAGGGAGGAATTTTTGCCTACTCCAAACCTTTACTAAGCTTGTACTCTGATCCCAGAGACAGGGTGAATAATCCTCATTGCTTTCTCTAGAGAAACTTTTAGTTATTTTTAGGTAATTGAAACACCACAATACATCAGGGTCATGACTCAAGTAAAACCAATTGGTGCTACAGAGGCAACAACTTCAAGATAGAGATGGTCAAGATAGAGATGGAAAGATATCGCCTGAAATAGTTCTTGTTCATATGTTTATTTGATTGCTTCTTTTTATCATTTGTCATCCAGGTTTTGAGACTCTGGGATATTCAACACCAGCTGTCCATTCAAAGGATAGCTTGTTCTTTCCCCAAAAGTCAAGACTTCAGGTGCCTTTTCCACTTTGATGAAGGTCATGGACGACTTTTCATCTCCTTCAATAATCAGCTTGCTGTATTGGCCATGAAAAATGAAGCCAGACAGAGGGTGAAGAGCCATGAGAAAGGGGTCACCTGTGTCCTTTACAATTCCCTCCTGAATCAGGTAAAGAGGAAAGTTATTCTCTGCTACTATACTGACATATTCCCAAGGCCAGTGGTTCCTTTCCTTAATTTAACTTAATATAAAACCGAAAGTGATTGCACTTTTGTTGTAAAAGGAAATTTCCTTGATGAAGGTTATGGACTACACCAATCAATGGGTAGAAGGATACAAATTTAAGAGTACAATTATGTTGCTTTAGGAAAATGTCAGATGTATGTTCTTCCATCACGAACAGAACAAAGACAACAATAAGCACCCCAAAGTGAATGGGGGGGAAGATTGCAAAAGGCTAAACAAAGAACTACAGGCAACTAAGGAATGCTGAGAGTGGGAGAAATAGTCTTCCACAGAGAAGAGCACACTGTTTGGTTATCTAATATCAAATTGTCATTGTCAAAACCATACATACCAATTACATTATAAAGACAGAGCAGGTCATATTTAGGAACATATATACATATATATATAAAACAGCATTTAATGACAAAAGACATGAATTTGAAAGAAAACAAGGAGGGGCTATCTTGGAGGGTTTGCAAGAAGGAAAGGGAAGGAAGAAATGATGTAATGATATTACAATCTCAAAAATACAATTAAAAACACAATGGTGAATCTAATAAACAGCGCAGGAAATGATTGAACAGCCACATGCTGTTCTGCAGTACGTAGGTGTGTTCAGGTGCATTCAAAGGGGATTACATTTTCTGCCTGTCATAAAAGCAGCACTAAGAGAGCTTTAAGGAATCACAGTATTTGTGTTAAAGCCAACACAATCTACAATGTAATCATACTTATCTTCATTAACCAATAGTTCAGGTTTTGAGCCAAAATTCAGGTGAACCTAGTTATAAAATCCCCTTTTATGATCACCACCCTCTTGTATCCCCATGGAAAGTTCTGAAATATGCATGAAATGTAATTAGCAGAGATCCATTTTTCCCCCCATGCATATTTTACATCAGTGGCTGAAAGTGGCAGTGTGGAATGTATTCATAAGAAAATGATTCAGTTAAATGTGATTCCACTTGGTATGCAGCTCAAGTGTTGTTTGTCTCCTCACCACTTTAATGACACTACAGCCTTTGCTTATGGATCACTACCTAAATCTCAATGAAGCTTAGCTCCTTTGGAGCTTGATGCACACAGATCCTAGCCCTCCTTAGAGGACAGAGCAGTCCTCCAGCCAGGCAAGCTGGTAGTGGGGTCAGGGGTGAGTGTGGTGGAAGGAACAGACACCACTGGAGTTTAGTCTCCTGCCATTATCATCTCAGGCCCCATGGAAACAATATAGGGGGAGTGATGCAGAAAGCAAATCTCCAGCTTGTGGCCACTTGAACAATACCTCCAGCTCATTCTTGATTGTCAAGGCGGAGGAAGCTTCTGCACTGGCTCCACAACTTGATAGGCACTTCATTAGTAATGAGCATTGTGTCATGTGACAACTTCAAACACTCTGTTTTCTGGTTATTCTAGGAGATAAAAATCCATGACAAAACAGTTCAGTGCAAATGCCATTTGCACAGAAACATTCCCTCACAAATGTTTTACTGAACTTCATGACAGCAACTGGTTAATTTGGCTCCCTGCTGAGAGATGGCCGCATTTGTTTCCCAGAGAACATTTTGTTATTTGAGATCTGTAAAATAAAAATGTCATGTTTGTGTGTCAGTCTTTAAGATCCTGTGTTGTCTAGCTATAAAATGAGCCATAGTCCACAAGGAATTCAGTTAGCAGGATACAGAAAATAACTGGAATCTTCCACTTGGGAGTTGAAAATAAAACCAAGGTTACACAAGCTCGCTATAGAGACAAAGGAATATGACCATGTAATAGACAGTGAAGGAAGCATCCCTTCAGATGTATCTCTATTTGTTGCTATGTCTAACATTATGAATAACTAAAAAATGACTGCAAAGCATACATGTCTGTGTATTGCATCAACATTCTTTCTCAGCTACTAAGCTAACACTTTAACAAAAAACATCATAGGAATGAATTCTAGAGAAGTACCGAGAAAACTGTACCACCAGAATCCTTGACAAGTTACAACTTTAGAGTAGTTGGACAAAGCAAATAACATGTTTTTTTTGGGGGGGGGCTGGCATGTATCCGGTGTAAGAAATGAAGTAAAGATGAGTCAGCTGTCATCCTTATCCCCCAACCTCTAGTAGCTCAGGGAGGCTGTTCTGAAGGGAAGACCCAGATTATACTCTCAGACTCACTTTTAGGTAGATACTCATCACAGAATAGAAGTCAACAGAAGAGAGGGATGAACAGGTGAGCAAAGGTGCCTTGAGTAAGAATTGGGGGAACTTTCAGCTGTGCCCTGCAAGCTAGCATGGGAATCTCTGAGAAAAAGACTTATTTCCAGCCAGAAGACACAACAGGAGTGCCAGAGAAGCTTGGTGTGCACTGTGAATTTATGGGGACATATTTAGTTTGAGAGTTCTTACAAGAGCCTAGATAGGCTACACAGCTTGAAGCCAGAGTATGGATACTATTTACATTTGGTCTCAGAAAATATGGCACAGACTCGAGGTCAAAATGGTTCTTATATGGTGATCTCAAGTCTGAAGTCTTCAGGCAGTATGAGATGTCAAGAGTATTTTTCATGTCAGTTCTTTCCCAGCTCTGCAGTAGAGCTTTCTAGAAGAACACAATAGACGATGACATAAATGCTCTGGCAGTTAAGGGAATTTATGCTCTTGTATTTTGTTTTAACAGTTAACACTTCAAATGTTCAATGTGATAAATTTATGCATATATAAATGTAAATTTGTCTCCATTATTTATATTAGTGTATATATTTTATTGAGTATAAATGAAAGCCATTTTGATTCCATAATGATGTATAAAACTGTAAAGAGATCTCAAGACCGAAAGTTTTGAGGACTGCTGAGGAAAAGTGGGGTTGGGATGCTGGACAGATTACTGACCTCACTTTCCAAAGAGTGTGTCTGAGAGGATTCAGAATCAATGCAGCACTGTGCCTTTTCAGGATTGCCTTGGTAGTGACTGGCTGCTGGTCCCTTCAGTGCAATATCCTGCCTCCAGGTCTATGTATTATAAAAGTTCTCCCAGCTCCATAGCTCTTCCCATAGCTGCCACTGCTTTAATAAATCTGGTTTTCTTAGTAGCTTCTTAGAATTCCTTAATTATTTGTTTTAAACATGACAGATGATCAGAGTAAAAAAGTCCAGAAAGTAACCCATTGGTCCTTACTCTTGACAAGTTTTGTCTAAATTTGACAATAACCTTCTCTTCTGTTGTCATTTTAGCATTTTCCCCACATTTCAATGGTATTTCATCCCAGCTGGGCTTCAGAGGGGAAATCCCTTGACCTTGTATAATAGTAGCTTGGCACATTTCTCAGAATTTTCTGCTTTGTCCCCATCCCCTTTACATCTCCTATCTAAGAAAAGGTGCTAAGCCATAGAGTCTGGTAAAAAGGAACTCTCTCACAGCCAGCCAGAGGGGGAGCTGATGAAGAACTTTTTGAACTAGGCAGTTCTCATAGTGTTTGCACAGATTTTTAAATGAAGGTTTTCTTTAAAAACTCATAATTGTAGGGAATTTTGAAAATAAGAAATTAAAACAATGAAGTGAAGCTCAACTAAGGAAGAGGATGCTGAGGCTTCATCAACAAGTTTTTGATCACTTTGTGCAGAGACTCTTTCACACAAATATGGTTGTATGACACATTTTTTAAACTCAGTAATATATGACACCTAAACCTAGGACAACAACAACTTCTGCTTCTTCTTCTTCTTC